>NC_090927.1:1083144231-1084644231 GCF_040938575.1 Ambystoma mexicanum | reverse complement strand
CAAAGTGCCACAAGCCAAAAGGGAAGGGAACACAGGAGCAAATAAACCATGGAAGTGACAATGAATAAATAAGAAAACAAACAGTGGTCCTACTAGGCCTTGTGACATTCAGAACGTGCAATTGCAAAAAAAACGAGGGAGGGGACGAGGGAGTAAGTGCTAAAGGACCTCTGAGGGGGGTGGGAGTGCCAGGGTGCCTGTTGGGGAGGCAACAGATAAGTGCATGGGCAGAGGCATCCCAAGCCAAGAGGGAGGTCTGACGCCCAAATACTGTGTGTAATCTGCTGGCCACGGATTTGAATACTGATAAAATAGCTTAATTGTATGCGTGTCTGCTGCGGAAATGTGTGTGCAAGTCGCAAGCCACAGTTTCCAATCCTGGTGAGATAGCTTGGTAGGTTAATGTGCCAAGTGCAGGTCATTTATTATTTTCTATTCTAAAGAGCACAGATTCAAACCTCCACGGGGTTTAGCACCTGCTGCACAGTGCTGTATTTAAACCACAGGTGACAAGATGCACTCCTGATAAGATACCTCAATGAATAAATGCGCCGGCTGTGAAGATCTGTGTGTAACGTGCAGTTTTCAATTTTGACTCTAGGAGGGCGAATATCCCCTGGCACCTTTATGGGGTCAGCAAAAGGAGTAAGAATCGCTGTGTAATAGTAAGGGAATCATAAATGCCCCACTGAACTCCAACACTGTCGAGGAAGCACTGGCCAGTGTGTATATACACATACAGCAATTGTCCGATTGCTATTTTTCTACCAGTGAGTGGGGAATGGGTCCAGTAGAGAGACCTCTAACCTGCAGCCAAGGTCTAACACCACATTGCTGGCTTCCTAACGTGCCATTTCCCCACTCAAGGGGCTGAAAGGGCCAGAGGTTGTGGCCGGTGAGTCAAAAGAACTCTATTGCTCCTACAAAGGCCTAGAGAAAGTTCCATTTCAAAACTATGAGTTATGGGGAAGATGTGTATTAGACATAAGCTGGCCTCACAGTGAGGTGGAGCCTTTTTGAGTGATAACTTATGAACGCATGTGCTTGTAGACAACGGCAAGGAGGAGTACGCCTCTGAGGATTTCGGCTTAATAACGGCCATCAATGAGAAGGCATGGCTTGTTCTAATGAGGATATATACTGGGGGGCGGAGGGGAGGGTGGCAGAGCCACATTGACACTGTGGTGGTGTAGTGAAGAGGTTTGGACTCTCTGCTGTGTGTTACATCCTGGTCTCCCTGGCTTTCCCCCTGCATGGATGCCTGTGAGACTGTGTGCTTGCTGGAATGCTTCCCCTTGGAATGTTGTGGTGTGAAGGCCCCTGGAGATTCTGTGTATGTCCGTTGGAGTGAGTCTGGGCCAGAGTGAGGGGTGCTGGTGCTGGTGGATGTTTCTCCCATGGACTTACCTACTTGTGTGTTCCTACTAAGCTCTTACCTGAACATAAGTCAAGAGCGTAACCCTACCTGAGGCTCCTGGCTCTTCATTTATGATATGATAGGTTATTTATAACACACTTAATAGCCAGAGGTTTCTAAGCGCAGACCCGGGGATCGAACCAGTGGTGGTTCATGTCGTCTTGTGTCTAAGGGGAGCACGTTGCCACTGAGCTATCCTCCCGAGTACATTTCCCTCAAGACCCCCTGTTTAGCCCTGTGCACGTGCTCATGACTGTGGGACTGATTCTGCTGAATACATCCTGGTTGAGGACGGATGGGTAGCTATAGCCCTTAGCACGTTGCTCAGATGAGGAGATGCCGTAAGGACAAGGGTTTGAAAACCCCGCTGGGCTGACTCATGCCCTCATCCTTCCAAGGTCATAAATTGTGTACCACAATTAGGGGTAGTAATTGACAACTGTAACACCTGTTTACCAAACACTCTCACACCGCTACCCGAGTTACACAGCATCATGGAACACACAAAACATAATTATTTTAGATTAATAAATAGCAGGGTACTATGGTCCTAGGTGAGTTACCTTAAAATTCCAACATGGAACCTTGCTTTGCTGCTCAGACTGCGTCAGATGTCTTCTTGCTGCCAGACTTTTTCTTCTTCAATTTCCGGTGGAGGAAGAGCCCTTTCACGGAACGACTTAAGATTACCTTCTTCAGTTGGGTCAGCTTCAGGGCTTATTCAACCTTTATCAAGTTACTGTGAAGTTACTTCATAATTGCACCACAAGCACTCATTGGCCACAGCGCATGGTTTGTGTTTTATTGATTTTTGGCTCGGCCTGAGGTAATAGCCGTAGGCTCTTGTTTTACGGGTAGGAAATAGGCCCTGTCATCCCAAAGACAGGAACGCTCCATGCAGCACTATCAGTCTGGCGAATGGCTCTGCACAGGGCACAGCTCACAGGTGCACCTGAATCGTATCAATTGCCTTTAACAATGTTGTACATTTCCAGAAATAACTGGCCCTGCACTTCTGGTAGATTCCTGCACATTCGTCTCTGTGGACCAGACTCTCGCATGACCTGTTGTTGATCACGTTTCTCCCTGATCACTTATTCAGAGATCCGTGTGGACGTGCATCACAACATCAGTCCAGAATACCCTACATCTGAATGTGTGTCAGGATGTGGGAGGCGTGTTGCTAGGTCTGGAAAAGATCTGGGGTTACGTTAATGTCAGGACTGGCGGGATACGGGGCTAGCTAGCCTTTTGGTTGTAGCCCCTGAGCTTCTATCCGGGGCTACAACCAAAAGACCCTGGGCTATAGCCCCCTCAGGCCCCGCACCCTAGCAATGCTGCAGGGGGTGAGTAGTGTCAGGGCAGCAGACGTGAGCAAAGTGCATGAAGAAAGAGGGCGCCCTGCTCATCTCTCACTCGCCCCCTTATTCTTTCCCCAGGCTCTTTAAAGAGTATCGCCTATTAAGGAAAGTTAGGTGCAAGACCATTTAACCATTTAACAAACTAGCACTTACCCCCCGACCCCGCTCACCCCTCCCTCTCTCTGCACTTGCACACTCTGAATGCTCACATGACCTAGCAGGACCGCCTCTCTCTTTCATTGTTATAGTTGCCTTTCTCTCCCATGTTCTCTCCCATGTTCCCTCTGTGGGCGCTTTGAAACACCATGTATTTGATGTATAAGTGCCTTATAAACGCACAATAAAATAAATAAATAAATAAATCTGTGGGGCCACTGAGTCCAGCCACAGGCGTAAGAGTCTACGGAAGTGAACCTGAGGGAACACTCCAGTGACAGCTGGCAAAAGGCTCAGTGTGCTCTATCAGCACTCCGAGCACACTGCCACCATCCTGAGAGCCCATTAGGATCCGGTATTACCCAAATTGGTCGTTTACAATTGTTCGAATGAACAATTGACCGAATTTAAAGGGTCACAATTGACCTTTTCACAATTGACCGAATATATATATATATATATATATATATATATATATATATATATATATATATATATATGGGTTTTGTGGGGTTTGGCGTTGGGTGGGGGGTTGTGGGGGTGTCCCCCCACATATATGATACAATTGACCTTCACAATTCGGTCAATTGTGAAAAGGTCAATTGTCATTCGAGCAGTTGTAAAATGATCAATTCGTATACAACCTAGGATCCAGGTCTGCTGGGCAATATTTGCCATGCTGAAGGCTCTCAGGACTCCACCAACTGCCCAACCCTCGCTGCCAGCTCTATCTCGCCTCTACCTACTGCCCTGGCCCATCTTCAGCATCACCTGCAGCCCTGTTCTGCTCTGCCTGGCAGCTGCATGCATCCTCTTGCCTCATGCAGAAGAGAACCCCCCCCATATGCCCCCCCATATGCCCCCCCGCTGGACAGTAGGGCCACCTAGTGTGCGATGCTCGGCAACCATGTTTGAATGGCGTTTCCTGACTTTGACCCTAATATTTAGCAAAACCTAGCACATTGCTCTGCGGCTAGTTGCCAATAGCCACATTTTCCATTCCCACAGGGGCAGTATGGCCGGTTATGTGTCTAGAGCATTCCTTATGCATTCCCAGTTTTAGCAGTTCCGTAGTTCCGAATTCTGGGGATTTAACTGCCTTCAATAAAGTTCAAATATTATATCAGGTGCTGAGAAGCATCCTAATAGATGAAAGAGGAGACATGGAATGGTAAGAGCATAATAAACGGCCAACCTGCTCTCTCTCAGTCAGGCCCACCAGCAGGGGTGTTGCTAGGTTTGGAATAGGTCTGGGGCTACGCTAATGTTGAGACTGGCGGGACTTCGGGGATAGCTAGCCTTTTTGTTGTAGCTCCTGGGCTTCTATCCGGGGCTACAACTAAAAGACCCAGGGCTATAGCCACCTCAGCCCCCCCCCCAAGCAACGCCCCTGCCTGCCACGAGCCTTACTCACTGTCCCATTCGATTTTCAAATCCATGCCCAATCCGGAACCGCATTGGACTTAGCCTGTCTGCACGTGCTCCCAGTATTTGGAGAATGGAGAACTGCGGCACAGTGTTCTTCCCCTAGCTGGTCACACTGGGACACCCGCAGTAAACTACTGAAGGGCCTGCCCCCCCACCAACCAGAATGATCGCCCCCTTCAAATTCCTGATGATATAATTATTGGCTGATCAGACAATCTTGAAGACTAACCAACCCGAGAGCCAAACCCCACCTCCACCTGCATGGCAGGCACACGCTGTGGAGTGCTCTAAATTCAACATGCACCGCTCCGCAAAATACTTATAAAAATAAATGACTAAATAGTTGCGAGCCAAGGAAACCAAATGGAAAATGTACACGCTGCCAAGGCTTCATTGTGAAACTCACACGCACGCGGCGCGCCGCGGAGCTACGCACCCTCACTAATAAGCAGGCTGCTCTTGTTTCGGAACCGTTAGAACGTTCTGGAACTGATTCAGTGTAGCAGCCAATTAGGGTCATGACTTATTGATAGAGGCGTTTTTTGGAAGAAAACGCTCTTTTGAAAACACTGAGATAGGTACTAATTAGGAACAATCCATTTCAGCCACCGCCTATTCCACAATGAACTATCAACAAAAGTGTGTCAAAGCATGCAATCCTGCGTTAAACCTGTAAACCAGCCAATCAACTACGGGCAAAGCGTGGAGGAAGTCAAGTCCGGTGTTTAGCTAAATGACATAATCGGAAACAAATTAGATACACATACCTTGAGAAACCTCTCAAAGTTAACTGCTCCACACAAATGCTTCAACAGCAATGTTATACAAGCAAAGCTTCCATAAAATAGCTCTAGGATTTGTGGGTACACCCAAGAGCAGAGGAAAGGAACACTTTACAGTTGTGAGGTAAACAGCCACCTGGTAATTTTGAACCTAATTTATTTTCATGAACTGTTTATTATAATTGCTGTGTTACAGGTTATAAATATTTGCTAGGCTTGGAACTCAAGTGCTCTCCTGAATTCCAGGACACGTTTGGTTGTCATGGAATGGTTAAGTCATAGCCTAGCAGGCGTTGACAGGTGGACTCCAGGGCACATATCTTTTTTGCTGTGTTGGGGATGAAATTAGCTAACGGGCCTCATTACAACCCGGGCGGTAAGGGATTACCAGTACTGGTAAGGGCACTGGTGCCGGTAATCCCTTACCGCCCAATTCCGAGGTCCCTTTGCGGGTCCTCCCTTAATGGCTGGTTTTACCAGCCATTAAGGACGGGACGCGCAAAGAGACCTTGGAGGTAATTACGGTAGCGCAATTTGCGGTACCGTAATTACCGCCTTCCCCATTTCCATTGAGCCCTATGGGGGCAAAAATGGAAATGGGGAAGGGCCAATGGTGAATGGGGAATTACCGCCCCGCCAACCTTGGAATGGGGTGGTAATTCCGCCATTCACCATGGCGGAATCCGTAAGGTACCAGCGTCAACCATGGCTCTATTAGCGCCATGGTTAACGCCTGGGTCGTAATGAGGCCCAACGTCAACATTTGCACTGTCTGCGACTTTAGTTTTAGATGTTAAAATCCATTTTACCTTGGCATACATTATGGATCTTTTCAGATCCAAATGTTCTCCAAAACGGTTGTTTCAACAGTCTACAAATACAGTACGGTGACAAAATTGAGTGACCACAAACTGGCTCCACATCTGACAATGTCATTTATTGAATCAAGTATTGCAGTTTATTCTGAAATATTTTTTAAAAATTGCTCATTTTTAAGAGACTTAGGTACCAGAATAAAATGCAACAGAGACGATGATAGAAAGAAATCAGGCATAACGTGATTTTCTTTAACGTGAACAGACATCATTTTAAGTAAAAAGAAGAAATCTCATCTTCTGTGGTTACACTTTCTGGCACTGACTAGAAGTTACTTTTTTTGTCTTGAAATACAATTCAGTATAATATGATATGATAGGTTATTTATAACGCGCTTAATACCCAGAGGTTTCTAAGCGCGGATCCGGGGATCGAACCTGTTGCTGTGTGTCGTCTTGTTTCCAAGTCAAGCACGTAGCCGCTGAGCTATCCTCCCAGTCTAATCTTTCATATACCCTTGTGTCCTATGCTAATGGCCTCAATGCAATGTTCCCAAACTCCAATTCTCTTAACCATCTATTGACCACTCTCTTAGACCCCATCTCCCTTTCATTATCATTTTACCAATTCACCCATATCTGTGCCTCTCGAATAATTCTAGGGTTACCTAGAGTAATAGAAATCAGGTAACTTCAAAGAGTAACCATTGGATTATTTTCACCATAAAACCCGCAGGCACAGCCGAAGAGGCGTCATACGCACTTTCGCTCTCCACAAGTACCATCACAGAACGTGACGCACATGGTTTTTGTACATGAGGCCTCCAAAATAAATTACATCATGCTGCCTTTGACCCTGATGCAGCCACAGAAAGTACATTTTAAATAAAAAAGGGCTGATGCCATGTTTTCCCAGTTTTAAAATCAAACAATATCCGCGTTGTGATCCCTTTTATGGGGCTAACTGAAAATATGATGCTGGAATGCTTGGTGCATAAGCCTCTGAAGTCCCCAGGCCCTTCTTCATGCGATGGTGGGAACCACGTTGTTTTATTGTTTCTGTGTAAAAGGTATGTACATCTCTGTGTGTGATTTTCTTTGTTGCTCCTTTGCTGTGTGACCACCGTCTGATGATGAAGTCCCGGGGGCTTCGAAAGCTAATTAAACTACCATCTCAGTGTAATATGTTCAGTTATTCCAACAAGAGGTGTTATTTTGTTTGATCGAACAGAGAAAGGGCATTCCCTAAAAATTCTAAAAAATTCAACATTGGGATCAGGTAATGTGCCACAAAATGTGTGTCCACCAGTTGCATGCCCCTTCCAGTGGGATAAGGCTGGCACACAAGATCATCCATATCGCCACTCTCGTGCGTGCCAGAGAGTGCGAAACATTTGCATCTGAAAGCTAGACACCCCCAGAGCATAGCGGTTGCACTGGAGCCTATGAGCAGAGGACAAGGCATTCATGCCCAACAAAAACGGTCTGCAGTGAAAACCCCAAAGTCCAGGCCAAGGGAAAAGGCAAGTCCCCTTCTGCAGGTCCCATGGACAAGAGCCATGTGAATGGCCATGACTCCTACCTTTGATTGGATCTAAAAGGTTCAGTCGCTTATGTTCAGAAGGTCCTTGTTTTCTGTTGGGTTGACAGTGGCAGTGCATAGGTAGGATGGCTCAGGGGCAACATGCTCGCCTTGGAAGCAAGACGACATGGAGCAACACAGGTTCTATCCCGGCTCTGTGCTTAGAAACCTCTGGGTATTAAGCACGTTATAAATACCCAATCATATCAAAGGTAACTGCACTGGCAAGAGAGTATATACGCATGTAAACTAGTCACTATCATTAATGAGAGATGGTGGGAATCTGTTAATCAGAGATGGTGGGAATCTGTTGTTGAGAGGGACGCTTGCGTTGTCTATGATGTCCCCCTGAACCTCGGTGTGGAATGCTCTCTGCTGAAGAGGTTGCTCATCAGCAACTTTACTTTGTAAATTGCAGGCCTCCCAATCACCCTTTTTTCCACTCTGCTTTGGCCTGATGGACTAGGGTTGCCAGGGGTGGAGAGGTGAGCTATGAAGGAAGTATACACACCAAGGATGGCAACCTCCCTCATGCCTCCCTAAGTCTTACAACTCCAAAAATGATTTGCCCTCCCTCAACTATCGTGTGTTTTCAACCCTGACAAAAAGCAGGAAAATACCTGGTGTCCTGCCACCCTCCCACACGTCCCTCGTATTTGCACACCCCCACCCTCAAAAATCAAAACAGCATCAGGTAACCTGCTGCCAAACCTCACCTTCCTCAGCTTCCCCGCCCCTCCAAGCGCAGCTCCCGCACAATCACTGTTTTGCAGATCCGCGCTATCAAGCATCAGCATTAGGTTTGCCACAAGGGCCATGGCGCAAAATGCTGCATTCTCCTGCGGTGACCTCAGATGACCTCCATATTCCCCATGGAGTGACGTCACAGTGGTAGTATACAGCCTACTTAAACTACTTTATTTGCTTGGGGCTCCCTATAGAAGTCATATTCAACACCATGAACAGTACACTCCACAATTGCTTAAACCAGTCCATATTCTCCTACAGTGGTCATCATATTATTAAGCAAAGGCCTTCATCAGGCATCAGGAGCAGCAAGGGTCGCCTTCGCCTTGCTGTGTCCTGTGGGGGCTCTAATGGCATGTAGAAGGGCTCCCCAAGTCCCCACCTTCTTAAGAGCCTTGAATCTCGCCCCACTCGCAACATAGACTGGGTGCTCAAGCTCACAAGCATAGCAAACCCTGCTGCCACTCTACAAGAGTGCATGGCCGGAGGCTCTGCGAGGGTGCAGCCTTTGACCACATCACTCCAAGGAAGGCTAGCAGAAGTTTCTGTGGAAGACGCCTATGCCACTACCAAAAGCCCCCTCCCTTGCTGGGGCCCTGTTAAAAACAGAACCATGCCCCCCTGGTCTCGGCTCACTGCCCTGTGCGTGTTCTGTAACAGGATTTGTCTTGGGTGTGTTTGGGATCCCACCATTTGGGTGAGCATGGTCCACATTAAAATGGGGGGATTCCTCCTCATCAATTCTGGGAAACTCCATAATCCACTTCTGTAAAATGTCAGTGGCTAGGTAGTCTCAGGTGGATAGCTCAGGGGCAACGTGCTCGTCTTGGAAGCAAGAGGACACGGAGCACCACAGGTTTGATCCCCGGGATCACGTTTAGAAACCTCTGGATATTAAGCATGTTACAAATAACCAATGATAAAAATATAGGGTTGTGCCCCCTCCACACACGATTTATGTAATCAGACCCACTCTCATATTCTTGGCTCCGTGTGCCCGAAGGCTACAGAAGAATATCACCAAAGATGACCTCTAAGTATTTGCAGCCAGTGACTGCTTCGAACCTGTTAATGCAGTGGTCTTCAAACAGGGGGGGTGGATGTCCAGGGAGAGGGCACACACTCTTGAGAAATTGATTAAGATTACTGTTTTTCATATAAAAAAACGATTAAGGTGATCATTTTTGATAGAAAATATAAGCAGTAGAAAATGTGCTTATATGTTAAAGAGTCAAGATCCCCCAGGACACACTTTGGGCCTATTAGACGGGCCAGTGCGATGGACTCCTACAAAAAGAACACGCCCCCGCGGCGCTCTGTGTCTCAACGCTCCTGTACTAGTTAGCGACTAGTGTGCCTTCTGTTCCTTTCTCGTATCGCTTTTCCGATTCTTTAATCCTTTTCCCCTTCATTCCCGGACCACGGAGCGGTTACTCCTCTTCCAGGCCTCTCGCTCCTTCCTTCCTGGCTTCCTTCCTTGCTCCGTGCATACACCCTGCTTGTTTAGCTTACGAGCAGCAACTTCCTTCCTGGTTCCGTGCTTATTCCTGAACGTAGTCTACCCTTGCATCCTGGAATCCTGAACTCTTCCTCGGTCTCCATCCACGTTCCACGCTGGATATAGAGGACTACCGGCCGTACCTGTTCAAGTCCAGGACTTCTCGGAAATCAGAGAAACCCACAAAGAAGAGAGCGGCGAAGGACAAACAGGTAGGATCGGGGGTTGAGTGTGAGAGTTTGAGACGCCACGAACCTGATACAGTGTTCAATATGGAGGCTGCAGTCCAGGATCTAATGATAAGAATGCAGGAATTAACAACAGAGGTCCAGAACCTCAAGGCTGAAAATGCAGCCTTAAAGCAACTCGTGCTTTCCCGGGATTCCACACTTCAGGAAAGTGCTCTAGTCGGGGGCATAGTGGACAAGTGTGATGGTTCCAGCAAATCACTGTGGTCCTTCCTTGATTCCTGTTTGGTGCATTTCACATTTAAACCCTACTATTTTTCTACACCTCAAGCCAAAGTGGGGTTTATAATTGCTCATCTCTCAGGAAATGCCTTAGCCTGGGCAACTCCCTTAGTCAATTCTGCGGACCCACTCCTGGATAATTATGATGGGTTTGTGGAAGCCTTCAAAACCATGTTCGATCATCCGGAACAGGTATGCAGCGCTCAGGAAAGACTCCTAGAATTCCAACAGGGGAGTCAAGACATGCTTTCTTATGTAACCCGTTTTAAGCAGTTGGCTAAAGAAGCAGATTGGTCCCAGGAAGCAAGCTTTACCCTGTTCCGCAGGGGATTAAATGACGAAATCAAACACGAACTTGCTAGAGTGGCCTGTCCAAGTTCCTTCCAGGCCCTGATTGACCTATCTCTCCAAATTGACTTTCGAATCCAGGAAAGAAGAGCAGAAAAGAAAAAAATCAAAACAGCTTCTCCTAAGGTTCCCATGGAATATCCCAGCCCTAAGGAAGCGACCACATCTCACTCTCCTGATCCTGAACCTATGCAACTGGGTTCCATACAGGGTCCAATATCCGCACAAGAAAGGTTGCGTACGATTAACACAGGGCACTGTATGTATTGTGCCTTGGATAAACATCTAGTAAGGAATTGCCCTATTGCTCCACCCCGGCGTTTGGGAAACGCCAGCTCACGATCTTGAGGGGAGCCCAGCTTCGGGAGAATGGTGTTTGCTCTGCCCCAGCTCCTTCCTTACATTACCCTCGATTGAACATCTTGGTGGTCCTGCAAACATCCTTATCTACCGCCAATAAGGAGACTCATTCCGTTATGGCCCTAGTAGACTGTGGCGCAATGGGAGTCTTCTTGGACCATGAATGGGCCTTGAAACACAGCATTCCCCGGGAAGCTAAGGGAACAATTCAGGCTGTCGAAGGAATTGATGGAAAACCACTTTTGTCAGGACCCATAACCCAACAAACCACGGAACTGTTACTCTCGATCAACAATCATCAGGAGATGCTTTGTTTTGACATCATCAAGGCAGCACATTACCCATTGGTTCTGGGAATGCCCTGGCTACAAAAACACAACCCATATATCAATTGGGCAGCAGGGTCCTTAATCCTAGGATCTGAATACTGCCTGTCCCATTTTTTACCCCAGAACATGATTCAGAATGTGGATATGGAACCCCAGGTTCCCCAACGACCGTCCATCTGTGTCTCCAGTATTTCCCAGGTTCTGGAAATTTATCATGACTTCTCTCACGTGTTTTCCACAGCTATAGTTCAATCACTATCACCACATCGACCAGAAGATTGCGCTATCGACACAGAAGACTCTGCGCTGATACCATTTGGAAGAATGTTTATCCTTTCCGAGCCGGAAAAAAGGGCATTGCGGGAGTATCTGGATACCAATCTTGACAATGGAACCATTCGACCTTCCAAATCTCCAGCTGGTGCCTCCTTGTTTTTTGTGCCCAAGAAAGACACTAAGGAACTTCAACCCTGCTTGGACTATCGGGGACTCAACCAATGCACCCTCAAGGATTGCTATCCCCTACCGCTCATATCCGACATATTGGAAGCAGTCAGGGGAGCTGTAATCTTTACTTAACTTGACCTAAGAGGCGCCTACCATTTCATCCGGATAAGGGAAGGCGATGAATGGAAGACAGCCTTCCGGACCCCCTTTGGGCATTTTGAATACCTGGTAATGCCATTTGGCCTTGCAAACGCCCCTGTGGTGTTCAGCGATTCATGGATAGAGTCTTTTCGGATATGTTGTTCCTCTTTTTCATAGTATATTTGGATGACATCCTGATTTATTCCAGGATCCTCAGCTACATCAGAAACATGTGACATCAGTATTACAACGTTTATGTGAGAATAAATTGCTGGTCAAACCTGAGAAATGTATATTCCACACTCAAACAGTCCATTACCTCAGGTTCGTCCTGAGTGCAAAGGGAATCGAAATGGATCCCTCCACGGTGCAGTCTATCCTATCTTGGCCAGCCCCTATCACAGTAAAACAGATTCAATCCTTCCTGGGACTTGTCCACTTTTACGGAAATTCATTCCCACTTTCTCTGATGTTGTACAGCCAATAGTTGCATTGCTGAAGAAAGACATTCCCTTCCTTTGGTCCGAAACTCAAGAAGCGACCTTCCAGGAGATAAAACAAAGATTTACTCAGGGTTGTAGCCTGGCCCAACCGGATATCGACAGACCCTTCCTGGTAGAAACTGATGCCTCAGATCACGCAATTGGAGCCGTCCTGAAACAGGAATTCGAGGACAACTTGGAACACCCCATCGCCTATTTATCTCGAACTTTAACTCCCAGTGAGACCCACTATTCAGTGCAGGAGAAAGAGTTGCTCGCCATCCGGCAAGCCTTTACTGATTGGCGCCATTTACTCCTGGGTGCCAAATTTCCTGTCCATGTGCGAACTGACCATAGAAATCTAAAGGTTCTACAATCCCTGGAATGCAGGAACAGTCGTCAAGCTCGTTGGGCTTATTTCTTTGCACAGTATCAGTTTCACATTCATCACGTTCCCGGAACTCACAATGTAATTGCTGACGCCTTATCTAGGTGCCCGGATTACAAGCCATTGGAGGCCTGTGCCTTTCCAAAAATGTTCCGTGACACAGTGTTTGTCGCCCAAGCCAACTCCCTGCTGGAAAGGTTTCGAGCTGAAACCCCATCCTCTGAATTATGGAAGGACTACGTCGGAAAGAATCAATGGTCTTTAATTACAAAAGATGGTTGCCTCTTCAAAGATAAAGGTTGGCAGTACCCACGAACAAGTTGAGAACCAAGATCATAAACCTTTGTCATGACACCTTCCATTCCGGGCATCAAGGCATTACTTCCACCCTTCGTCATATTCAGAGACAATTCTGGTGGCCTAACATGAAGGATGACGTAAAGGCGTATGTCCAAGCCTGCCCAGTCTGCAGTCAGAATAAGTCAGATAATAGGAAACCTGCTGGTCTTCTCCATCAACCTACGTTGCCAGATCGTCCTTGGGAAATAATCGCTACCGATTTTATCATAGAGCTGCCCCCTTCCAAAGAATTTACCACCATAATGGTTACCCTCAACCTGTTCACCCACATGGCTGATTTCACCCCATTGCATAAGTTACCTTCAGCCCAGGAAATGGCAGGTATATTTCTGAAACACATCTTCAGATCACATGGACTACCCTCCAAGATCATTTCAGACCGTGGTCCTCAATACATCTCACAGTTCTGGAAACACCTATGCCACATGCTGGGCATCCAACGTGCCTTGTCTTCAGGTTACCACCCTAAAACCAATGGGAGCGAGTTAATCAGACCTTAGAACAATATTTGCGCTGCTTTTCAGCCAAAATCCAGGATGATTGGTCAATCTTGATTCCGTTGGCAGAATTTGCTTATAACAATTCTGATCACTCAGTCATTTAGACAAGCCCCTTCTTCTGTAGTCAAGGTTTTCATCCATCGGTGCTACCATCCATTCTACCTCATGCCACCCTGGTTCCATCGGTTGATTCCTGGATTGAAAGGTTGGTCACCTCGCACAGGGATGCTAAAAAACATTTGAAAAAGGCCAGGATGGATGTCAAAAGACATGCTGATGCCAGACGGAGACCTGCCCCTGTCTATGGGATCGGTGACAAGGTCTGGCTGTCATCAAAACTACTACCTCGACATATACATCCTAATAAATTGGCCCCCAAATTCTATGGGCCATTTTCTATCAATGAGATCATCAATCAAGTGGCATATCGACTCAAGTTACTGGACTCCTATATAAGGATTCATCCTGTCTATCACACTACCCTACTCAAACCTTATCTTTCAACCACTAGGTCAACTCGCCGACCCAATCCAGTACTAGTCAACAAGCAGACTGAATTTGAGGTCTCCAGGATCTGCTACTCTAGATATAGAATAGGTCGACTTCAATACCTAGTGGAATGGAAAGGATATCCTCCCAGCGAACGAACTTGGGAACCTGTCTCCAACATGAATGCCCCTCTCCTAGTAAGGAAATTCCATTTGACTCACCCAGGCAAGTGCAGTGGATCGGGGTTTAGGAGGGGCCATGCTGTCATGAACTGCCACTCGTGCCCCTTCTGGACTTCTGGGTCCATGATGCATCATACCACTGGGCGGTGTTATTCTAAAACATGGCCGCCGCATCAGTCATGCTGCGCTCCAGCGTTTACGCCGGTGCGATGGACTCCTACAAAAAGGACATGCCCACACGGCGCTTCACGTCTCAACGCTCCTGTACTAGTTAGCGGCTAGTGTGCCTTGCGTTCCTTCCTCGTATCGCTTTTCCGATACTTTAATCCTTCTCCCCTTCATTCCCGGACCGGTTACTCCTCTTCCAGGCCTCTCGCTCCTTCCTTCCTGGCTCCCTTCCTTGCTCCGTGCATACACCCTGCATTATTGGTAGTTTCAAAAGGGCGCTAGAAGAGCCCATTCTGGCAGTGCTGACAAATGAGATTTCCGTAGTAAAATAATTTGTACATTTCTAAACAACCCTGTCCAGTCGGACAATTTAGCAATCATCCCTGTGTCACGGAGCATACTGGGCTGGTAAAGAGCCCACCATCCCTAGGCAGGTGCAGAGTGAAGCAAAGGCCCCAGTGAGGGATATGTGCCTTTACTTGCACAAGGCCAATCTCGCATGAAAAAAACAATATGGTCGCCACCATATAAAATAGGAAAGTTCCATTCCAAAGGTGGCGGAGACTGGAAGGAGCGACTGAGGCAGGAATCCCAGCAGGTAAGTGGAGCAGGGGGCAGGTGGGGAGAGTCAGGAGGCCAAGGAGCCAAGGCACCTAAATAATGGGGGCACCCGGGAAAGGGCCTCAGGTGACTGGAAAAACAAAGGCAGTAGAGTGGCAGTCTTCACCTTCGTTTGCAGCCACCTGACTGGCAGAACACTCTTCCCTGGGTGCAAATAAACACTCTCTCTAACAGTCTTGACTCAGAACTTTTCAAGAAATAAATCCCGGTAATTATCACATAGTTGTGTCTCACAATTTACCTCGTGTAATTATGTTCCCAAATACTAATACGACATTAGCCTTTTAACAACTTTTGAGAGAAAACTTTACAGATTGCTTCTAGTCAATCATATGCTTTTATTTTCAACACACTTAACTGAGAGTTTTTCCCCATGCTACAGCTGCCGTGGATCAACGCATGTCTTTCCAAAAAGCCTACAAAATACAAGTCATCACTTATTTGTAATGTTTCACGTCTGTGAATCAGAAACAGTTAGGAATCCTTTGAAACGTCTGTGGCCAAGTGATGTATGCTCGATCAATTTCCAGCGGCGCGTTTATCAATCCCGCTTCCAACCGAAAGGGGGGGGCAGAAAAGCAGTAACAGCCCCTGCCACGTTTCCTTCTCGAAGACTTGTGCTCGCAACAAGAAGATCCATTGAAATACGCAGCTGGCGTGTTGGCCCGGGGCTCCTCTGCAGTCATTGTGTGCGATGGTGGCGCTGGCGCCACCCCCTGCAGCATCCGGGGTCATTGAACTTACAATGAAGGCAACACTGGCCATCGAAGGAACGCTTGCCAGGGTGAGACAGAGGCGCATTTATAGTGGCAAATGCACAGATAAAGGGCCCGATTCACGGCATCTTTTGCACGGGTCAAAGTGACTTTGCATTGCTGACACACACCCTGATTCATGGAACGGTGCAAAGCTTATTAGTGCATGGCAAGGTCAGTGCAAAGTGCAATTTGCACTGCAAAAATACACTTTGCACAGTCCCATGAATCAGGGTTTGTGTCTGCAGTGCAAAGTCACTTTTCAGCAGTGCAAATTCACTTTGAACTGTGGAAGAAATTCCATGAATCGGCCCAAAGTTGGAGCAAACCATGATCAGTAGCTCTCCAGAGAGCAGAGTGCAAGCAATCGGGCATTTTGGACTGGCCCAGTGGTCCTCATGTCCATTGAGCCTTGCTCACCATACTTGCCAACTATCGCTTGATGTGCTGGCAGAAGCCGAATTTGGCATACAACAAATCTCACTAGAATCCTCAAAGCATCGCGTGATTTACAGTCATAAAGACATTCACTTTTCAACAGGTTATTCTTCGTTTGCAGAATGCGCGCCGAGGAGGGGCCTCGTCATTGCATTTTGGGGAATGGTGTATCGACGCGGGCAAAATGAAAGGCCAGAGAGAGGCAGCCTCCACGTGTCCTTGTTTAACGGCTCAGCGAGGACTAATTATCCTCATTGCTGTAATATTTTGGTTTTATTGCCGCGCAGCAGGAATCCCAGCGTGCGTGGAAAGCACGCCCGCAAGGGTGTGGGGAAAAAGTGACATCACTTCAGAGCTGACGAGAAAAAGACGCGGGTCCCTTTCTGTGTGAAAGCCGGTTTGTTGTGGCAACCAGTAGGGCTGGACTCGGCTTTCATTCCTGGACGCCCCCCTCGGTTATCACAGATCCCACATGGTGAAGAGCTGGGGCCGCATCCAGGGGCGTTGCTAGGGGGGGGCTAAGGGGGCTATAGCCCCTGATCTTTTGGTTGTAGCCCCGGATAGAATCTCAGGAGCTACAGCTAAAAGACTAGCTAGCCCCCAGTCCCAACAGTTCCAACATCAGCTTAGCCCCGGGTCTTTTCCAGACCTAGCAACTCCCCTGGCCGCATCCCTCTTGGCACTGATGTCAATGGCATGGCATCATGACATTGTGAGTTGATCAAGCGGTGGGAGGGGGGATTGGGGCTCAGGGGCGAGCATGCACTGTTCTGTAGCCAGGAATCTCTAACTATTGTGGATCTATTTGATCACTGATAAAAAAAAAGTCGAATACGAAAAGATTTCCCCTTCCCTGCACATTTCCTCGCAATTCAAAACGGGGGAGACCTCCAGCAGCCCCTCCGAAGCCCTCCCCCCTACTCCCTTTACATTTTGTATTACCCTTATCACCCCCACAATAATTGCGTGGAAATGTGCTTTTCGAAATTCGGTATTTTCTTGTTTGAAATGTTCTTGAGCTCAGGAACTGACTGATACCGTTAATGTGAGTTCAGGCTCGAAGTGCACCGGTGCACGCCGTTAGAGCAGCACTCAAGTAAGCACGCCCCCTCCCACTAGAGCAGCACTCAAGTCACACGTCCCTCTGGTTAGAAAAGAACTGAAGGGACCATGCACTATCGCGTTGGAGCAGAACTCAAGCAAGCAGCTCGCCTGACGTATGGGAGGGGGCACAATGGGGTCCATGACTATCCAACCTAACTCCAAAGGGCTCCCATGGACTGACCTGGACCCTGCTTCCCACCCCACCATGCCCTCAGCCAAAGGACTCTGCTTCCCACCCCATCACCCCCTCAGCCAATGGCCCTGCTTCCCCCTATTGTCCCCTCAGCCTATGGACCCTGCTTCCCACCCCACCACCCCCTCAGCCAATGGACCCCACTTCCCACCCCACCATCCCCTCAGCCAATGGCCCTGCTTCCCCCATCGTCTCCTCAGCCTATGGACCCTGCTTCCCACCCCACAACACCCTCAGCCAATGGACCCCGCTTCCCACCCCACCATCCCCTCAGCCAATGGCCCTGCTTCCCCCATCATCCCCTCAGCCTATGGACCCTGCTTCCCACTCCACAACACCCTCAGTCAATGGACCCTGCTTCCCAGCCCATCAGCCAAAGGAACCTGCTTCTCACCCCACCACCGCCTCAGCCAATGGCCCTGCTTCCCCGCATTGTCCCCTCAGCCAATGGCCCTGATTCCTAGCCCATCAGCCAAAGGACCCTGCTTCCCACCCCACCACCCCCTCAGCCAATGCACCCCGCTTCCCACCCCACCATCCCCTCAGCCAATGGTCCTGCTTACCCCATCATCCCCTCAGCCTATGGACCCTGCTTCCCACCCCACAACACCCTCAGTCAATGGACCCTGCTTCCCAGCCCATCAGCCAAAGGAACCTGCTTCTCACCCCACCACCGCCTCAGCCAATGGCCCTGCTTCCCCGCATTGTCCCCTCAGCCAATGGCCCTGATTCCCAGCCCATCAGCCAAAGGACCCTGCTTCCCACCCCACCACCCCCTCAGCCTATGGACCCTGCGTCCCACCCCACAACACCCTCCGCCTATGGACCCTGCTTTCCATCCCACCATCCCTCAGCCAATGGCGCTGCTTCCCACCCCCTCAGCCAAAGGACCCTGCTTCCCAGCCCACCACCCCTTCAGCCAATGGACCATGCTTCCCACCCCCTTAGCCAATGGCCCTGCTTCCCCGCATTTGGCCCAGGCCCCGGGCCGCATGAAATGCGGGACGATAGAGGATCTGGGAGGTTAGGCGCGGGGTGGGGGAAAACGGCGCAAAAGCGTAGGGAGAGGCGTCCGAACGGCGCCACAAGAAACAAAAGCCCAGGAAAGGGCAGGAAGCAGCACCTGGGAAGGTGCAAAATATAACAGCAAGGGGCCAGGGGCGTAACCCGGCCGCCCCCAGGAAGGAACAAAAGGCTGGGGGTGTATAAGTAAGCCAGGAAAAGGAGAGGCGGCACAAACCAGGTAAAGAGCTCACCTCTCTCGGGTAGGCTCTTAGTGCCTGGATAAGGGGAAGGAAAAACATTTGCCACCCAACCCACCCTACAAGAATAACGGAAGAAGAGGGGTGCAGGCAGGAGCCGGTACGCCGAGTACTCTTTCGGTACACGGTCCAAAAAAGAAGGAGCAGGCAGAAGTGGGAACGCCATGTACTCTTTCGGTACATGGTCCAAGACATGTCGTAGGCGGCATGTGCCCAGGAACGAAGGCCCAGGGATAACAAGGACTCAGGAGGAGCCTTGGGCAACTTCGGGACTGGACACAAGGTGCCCAAAAGCATATGGCAGTGTATTTATTTTTGTTGTGTTGTATTTTCTGTAAGAAAATAAAATGCCTATGGCCTACAACTTTTCCATAAACATAAGTTGTCTGTGATTTATTACTTAGGTAGGGATCTGGTAAGAGGAGCAAAGCGAGCCCACACTACTCAGCCTAGTCCCCTCAGCCAATGGACCCTGCTTCCCAGCCCATCAGCCAAAGGACCCTGCTTCCCACTCCACCACCCCCTCAGCCAATGGACCCTGCTTCCCACCAACCATCCCCTCAGCCAATGGCCCTGGTTCCACCATCGTCCCCTCAGCCTATGGACCCTGCTTCCCACCCCACAACACCCTCAGCCTATGGACCCTGCTTTCCATCCCACCATCCCTCAGCCAATGGCGCTGCTTCCCACCCCCTCAGCCAAAGGACCCTGCTTCCCAGCCCAACACCCCTTCAGCCAATGGACCATGCTTCCCACCCCACCACCCCCTTAGCCAATGGCCCTGCTACCCCCATCGTCCCCTCAGCCTATGGACCCCGCTTCCCACCCCACCACCCCCTCAGCCAATGGCCCTGCTTCCCACCCCACCACTCCCTCAACCAATGGCCCTGCTCCCCCCCATCGTCCTTTCAGCCTATGAATCCTGCTTCCCACCACCCCCTCAGCCAATGGCCCTGCTTCCCCCCATCATCCCCGCAGCCAATGGACTCTGCTTCCCACCCCACCACCCCCTCAGCTAATGGCTCTGCTTCCCCCCATCGTCCCCTCCGACTATGGACTCTGCTTCCCACCCCACCACCCCCTCAGCCAATGAACACCGCTGACCCACCACACCCCGCCAGCCAATGGCCCTGCTTCCCCCCATCATCCCCTCAGCCTATGGACCCTGCTTCCCACCCCACCATCCCCTCAGCCAATGGCCCTGCTTGCCCCTATCGTCCCCTCAGCCTATGGACCCTGCTTCCCACCCAACACCCTCAGCCAATGGACCCTGCTTCCCAGCCCATCAGCCAAAGGACCCTGCTTCACACCCCACCACCCCCTCAGCCAATGGCCCTGCTTCCCCGCATTGTCCCCTCAGCCCATGGACCCTGCTTCTCACCCCACCACCCCTTCAGCCAATGGAACCTGCTTCCCACCCCCTCAGCTAAAGGACCCTGCTTCACACCCCACCACCTCCTCAGCCAATGGCCCTGCTCCCCCCCATCGTCCCCTCAGCCTATGGACCCTGCTTCCCATCCCACCATCCCCTCAGCCAATGGCGCTGCTTCCCACCCCCTCAGCCAAAGGACCCTGCTTTCCAGCCCACCACCCCTCATCCTATGGACCCTGCTTCCCTCCCCACCACCCTCTCAGCCAATGGCCGGGCTACCCCCCCATTGTCCCCTCAGCCTATGGACCCTTCTTCCCACCCCACCACCTTCTCAGCCAATGGGCCGGCTTCCCACCCCACCATCCCCTCAGCCAATGGCCCTGATTCCCCCCATCGCCCCCTCAGCCTATAGACCCTGCTTCCCACGCCACCACCTCCTCAGCCAATGGCCTTGCTTCCCACCCCACCATCCCCTCAGCCAATGGCCCTGCTTCCCCCCATCATCCCCTCAGCCTATGGACCCTGCCTCCCACCCCACCATTCCCTCAGCCAATGGCCCTGCTTCCCCTATCGTCCCCTCAGCCTATGGACCCTGATTCCCGCCCCCCACCCCCTCAGCCCATGGCCCTGCTTCCCCCCATCATCCGCTCAGCCTATGGACCCTGCTTCCCACCCCACCATCCCCTCAGCCAATGGCCCTGCTTCCCCCTATCGTCCCCTCAGCCTATGGACCCTGCTTCCCACCACACAACACCCTCAGCCAATGGACCCTGCTTCCCAGCCCATCAGCCAAAGGACCCTGCTTCACACCCCACACCCCCTCAGCCAATGGCCCTGCCTCCCCGCATTGTCCCCTCAGCCCATGGACCCTGCTTCCCACCCCACCACCCCTTCAGCCAATGGAACCTACTTCCCACCCCCCCAGCCAAAGGACCCTGTTTCACACCCCACCACACCCTCAGCCAATGGCCCTGCTTCCCCCCATCGTCCCCTCCGCCTATGGACCCTGCTTCCCATCCCACCATCCCCTCAGCCAATGGCGCTGCTTCCCACCCCCTCAGCCAAAGGACCCTGCCTTCCAGCCCACCACCCCTCATCCTATGGACCCTGCTTCCCTCCCCACCACCCCCTCAGCCAATGGCCCGGCTACCCCCCATATGGTCCCCTCAGCCTATGGAGCCTTCTTCCCACCCCACCACCTCCTCAGCCAACGGCCCTGCTTCCCACCCCACCATCCCCTCTGCCAATGGCCCTGCTTCCCCCATCGTTCCTTCAGCCTGTGGACCCTGCTTCCCACCCCACAACACCCTCAGCCAATGGACCCTGCTTCCCAGCCCATCAGCCAAAGGACCCTGCTTCACACCCCAACACTCCCTCAGCCAATGGCCCTGCTTCCCCGCATTGTCCCCTCAGCCCATGGACCCTGCTTCCCACCCCACCACCCCTTTAGCCAATGGAACCTGCCTCCCACCCCCTCAGCCAAAGGACCCTGCTTCACACCCCACCACCTCCTCAGCCAATGGCCCTGCTTCCCCCATCGTTCCTTCAGCCTGTGGACCCTGCTTCCCACCCCCCACCCCCTCAGCCAATGGGCCTGCTTCCCACCCCACCATCCCCTCAGGCAATGGCCCTGCTTCCCCCCATCGACCCTCAGTCTTTGGAGCATGCTTCCCACCTCACCACCCCCTCAGCCTATGGACCCTGCTTCACACCCCACCACCCCCACAGCCTATGGACCCTGCTTCCCACCCCACGCCCCCTCATCCTATGGACCCTGCTTCCCATCCACCACCCCCTCAGCCAATGTCCCTGCTTCCCACCCCACACCCCCTCAGCCAATGGCCCTGCTTCCCCCATCGTTCCCTCAGCCTATGGACTCTGCTTCCCACCCACCACCTCCTCAGGCAATGGCCCTGCTTCCCCCATCGACCCTCAGTCTATGGAGCATGCTTCCCACCTCACCACCCCCTCAGCCTATGGACCCTGCTTCCCACCCCACCACCCTCTCAGCCTATGGCCCTGCTACCCACCCCACCACCCCCTCAGCCTATGGACCCTGCTTCCCCCCATCTTCCCCTCAGCCTATGGACCATGTTCCCCGTCCACCACCCGATCAGCCATTGGCAATAAAACCCCACTGAGGTGAGAGCAAATTATTGAAAAAACCTTCAAAGGGGGTTCAATCACTCTCTTATTCCTGCTTCTGGCCTGCTGATGTTTTTTCCCAGGTGGGGAAACTCAATTTTAGGGTGCTCTGCCTAATGCAAATGGCCTCTCTCTAGTAGAGCAAATGGTGGGGGGAGGGAAGGGGTTAAAATCTGAGCTACTGCACTCTGTATCAGAGAAGGGGACTTATGATACCGTTGGTTATGCCGAAATGGGGATTAGTGCAAAACCGGGTGCAAAGTGGGTTTTTTGCTTAGCCCACATCTATATACGGTAAAAAAGAGCCCCTCAATATATTAGGCATAAGGGTGTCTTTTTCAGACCTCTCCATTTTCAACTATTTCATGGGATATGGGAGGAACATGTGCCTCTTATCATTAACAACGTCGTTTGCTTTTTGCGCAAAGGGAGGCTGAGCTTCAGGGTGAGACTGGAAAGCTACTGCTTAATGCATTCATGAATTAATTAGCCTCTTGGATTTACTAGAAGGCTTCGCCGAGCATGGCCAAAAATGCTCGTAGTCATTTCTAGTTTCATCATGTGGCGGCGTGATTTAGCAGTTTGTGGGTGAAACATAGTTCAGTTTAGTTTAGTTTATTTATTTGTATAGTGCGGCCTAACCCTGAGGTATCTGGGCGCATTCAGCTTAGAACATAAAACAGGTTGCACATACAATAAGAGCAAATAGATGCAAGTGCAGAGTATAGATACAAAGTGAAGACCAGGTTACATAGTGGTCAAAGCAGGAAGTCAACACACGTGTTACAGATACATTAAAGGGATCAGGCAAACCATTCTATATTGGCTGCAGAAATGGCGAGGCTGAGAAGCAGAGTATTATTTTTGCTGAGTGAAGAGCAACTCCTTCAACTTGGCTCTAAAAGACCAAAAGGAAGATTCAGCAATAATGTCTTATAGATTTTAGCTTTCAAATACCAATGCACAAAAATTGTCAACGCGCACTGTGATTTATTGTTCAAAAGTGTGTTGTGCATGTTATGTTATTATGCATTTGTATAGCGCCTTATATAGCTTTGGTATGATCTCAAAGCGCTGTGGGTTGAACTCCCTCGAGGACAGTAGTCCACGTCAGTGGAGCGAGTAGGGTAGTATAAAGTGCTTAGGTGCCCTCAGTATGTGTGCAGCCAGTGCGATGTGTAGCTGCATTCTAATGGTAGGCGTGGTGCGGTGGCTGTGTGAGGTCAGTGCATGGTCTCAAAGAGCTGTGGGTTGAACGTCCTTGGGGACTGTAGTCCACGTCAGTGGAGCGAGTAGTGTAGTATAAAGTTCTTGGGTGCACTCAGTATGTGTGCAGCCAGTGCGATGTGTACCTGCATTCTAATGGTAGGCGTGGTGCGGTGGCTGTGTGAGGTCAGTAGAATGTGTGCAGCAAGGCCGTTGACCTAGGGCTCTGCATTCAGGCAGTGGTGGCGCTTTGGTATGAAATTACGTGTGTAGCCAATTTGCTTGTGGGGTATAGCTGCGTTCCAAAGACTGTTGAGGTGTTCATGGAGGGGAGCAGGTGTGTGCGCAGCAAGGCCGTTGACCTTGGGGTCTGCATTCTGACGGTGGTGGCGCTTTAATATGATATTATGCGTGTAGCTAGGCCACTCTTTTCGTGGGTTATAGCTGCATTCCAAAGACTGTTGAGGTGTTCATGGAAGGGTGCAGGTGTGTGTGCAGATAGGCCGAATTGATCGAGGGGTACATCTGCATTCTATTGTTTGTTGGTGTAGAGGAGAGTGTGAGTTTATCGGTGTGTGTGAGCGTCTGTGCAGATTGTAGGAGACCCCTGTTTCTATTTTCCTTCCAGTGTTCGCTCAGCTGACCTATTCTAGAGGAGCCTTGGTTCTGCCTGAGAAATTCTCTGTCAAGATCCTCGCTTGCTTCAGAGCGTCTTCCCATGGGGTGGGACAGAGTCTCTGCGATTAATATCAATGCCAGTTAATTGGCTATAAAGTCTGACAATCACCACTAGTGTGTTTTCTCCATCAGCTCGGAAAGGGTGGGCACGGCCGAGAGGAAGTGGTTAGAGTGGTTGGAAGAGCCAGGTCCTGAAGGTCTTGCAGGAACCAGGGCGCCCAGTGGATTTTATGGAGCAGTGACGGGTACAAAGTTTACATGGCAGAGCAATGAAGGCCTTCCTGTCAAAGAGTGCAATGTGGGAAGGGTGATAGAGCAGAGGCTGGTGGTGGAAGAACATGGCACCCAACTTGTCTCTATAGATTCAGAATGGGACAACGCCATGAGAAACGGTTCGGGCCGACTCAGCCCTTTATCATCCTGAAGTCGATACATTGAGTACAGCGAGTGGTGAATATTGGTCACACTTAATACAGCGCGTAGAAACTGCAATAATCCAATATGAAGCGCCATATAAGCCACAAAATTACTATTATTGCCAATATTATTATTACAACCCAAAAATAACCAAAACCAGATGCTTGTAATTCAATCCAGCACTTCACACTCCAAATCTACAAGCTAGTTTCGAAGGCGTACCTTCCCTTTTTCCCCCAGGACGCCCCTCCCCCCCTTGGTATCATGGACCTATTGTTTCGCAGCGTCTAAAACAAATGTAGATTTTGAATGTCCGTGCTTCTTTCCGCAGCATCGCGGCTGCTTGCCAAGGGTAACGCAGCTTGAGTCTCTGATGTGCGACCCTTGGCTGTCTGGTCCCTGTCCCGAGGCTCGGCTTTTGGGTCACCTTTTGTCAGGGCCCTGGCCTCCTACTGTCCAGCCTCTGCCTGGGGACCCTCCTGTCCCGCATTCTTATCGGGGGCTGCTGCGAGCATCCTTTTCCCAGCAGGACACTGTAGCTGCATCGGGAATGACTGAGCTGCGGCCCGGATATCCGGGTAGAATAAACCTTCTGCCTTTGTTTATTTTGGGAAAGGGAATATGATCCTAAAATGTACAAAGCTCGTTTTATTGTAAACAAAGAAACCTCTTGAGAGCTCAACAATTAACAATTCGTTTCCTGTAACACCCTGGCTCCTTCTACCGAGGAAGCCAAAAGAAATGAATGGACAATGCACTGTGCGCATGTGTTAGTAATGACAATGGTAACAAAACACACACACGCGCGCACACAAACACCCGGGCGAACACACAGGAACACATACACAAAGGCAAACACAATAGCATGCACAAAACAAAGAATACATCGAAACGTGTGCACATGCAGCAGACACGTGAAAACACACAGGAAAACACATGCAAAAACAGCACGCGCACTAAGGCAGACACACACACCCAGACCCACATGCACATTCATGAACCCATATCGAAAAAGACATACATGGACACACAGAAAAATCAAACGCACACAGAAACACACCAACATGCTTACTGTTGAAAACACACAGAAAAACGCAAGCACAACCAGTCACGTGTGACTTAGTGAACGGAATCCCCGCACCTTGAAGTGAAGTTATCCAGTGAGCGCTAGAAGGCAAGTGCGGGGACTACCCTCCAAAAATCCCTGCAAAATGGTCTCATTGCTCAGTGGGTGTGCTTTAGGCGTAGGGGAAGAAATAGGTGTTTGCCTCCCAGAAGTCTGCCTCTCTGGGGTTCAGAAATCTCTGGCCTGACTACACGGGACAGTGTCCCCATCCCTGCCCTGTTGCTATGCAACTGGTCTCTCAAGCTTGCTCTTTCCCTTGCACTGGACCCTTAGATTCCCAGCGCCAGCCCAGCAACGTTTCTTCCATCTCAGGCAGCTTGGCCGTATCTTGAAAAATCTTTACTTACCCTGGGAAATCAGCGCATGGAAGGCAGTATTGGCCTCCTCTGCTCCAATGCTCGGAATGCAGTCAATAATCTCTGTTATGGACTTTGTTCCAAACATTCTGACTTCATGTGCAGCCTAACAGCTGACACTGCAGACACGAGTTTGTTTTATTTTACCACAAACTACTAATAGCCACAGATCTCAGGAGTGGTCATTATGACTTGGGATAATGACCTTCCCTAAGTTAGTGCCCTTGGCTTCTCGTTAGGCAATAACCTAGGGGGGGGCAGGGTGTGTGGCTATAAGGCTCAGATGGTCCCCTTCAAACTTTGTGTGATGATCATACCGGCACACAGACTCCCGGTGCGTTGCTGGAGAATTTCCGGCGGAGATATGCTGCTAGAGTCTTTCTCAGATGCCAAGCCTGTGGCTTGTGGTGCTGTGGTGGAGGTGTGGAGGTGTGGGGAGGAAGGAGAGGAACAGGTGGAACAAGAATGCCATCTTTTTGCCGAGTGATCCACTCCTAAACCATTGATCTGCTGCTGCCGTGAAGGTATGTTCCACTTTAAATGGAAAGTGCTGTCACAAAACCAATTGAAGTGACAATAAGGGGAAACAAATCTGTCAACATTCGCAGAGCTCACCAACCAACAGTGTTGGCCAGTCCATAAATCCCTCTCTCAAGATCGCTGGCAAAATAACGGTGGCATGCAGCAACAAAATGGTTTGAGATCTTGGTGGCAGATAAGCCTAATATCGCTCCAAAGGTTGGGGATTCTGGTTTCTGATCACCTTGCTTGCTCTACAAAATAAGGGCTTTGTGTTACGCATCTTTCATTTCTAGACAAACTCTTTTCCCTTTCTCATTTTAAGAAATCATTCTTCACCAAACTTTGGTGGTGAAACCACAGAGACCGTTCCAGTTATCCTATTCTGGGATGGGTGATTTAGATAACGCCTGCATCTCTTTTTTAGAGGCGCTCTGAATCCTGTTCTTTGTGGAGGTATTGCTCCGCTATCATTTAAGATTAGGGCAGTTGACCCGTTATGAAAAGACCATTTGGATACATCCATACTGTTCTACTAAAGGCCATCACTATCCATCCTTCCCTCTGAAATCTTGGAGAAGATCACAGGCATCCACCATCAGATACAGTGTTTGCTGTATCGAACTCAGTTTGGCGTTTGACCTCATCCTGGGAGAGACACAGTAGAACTTGTCGCGTAGAAGGAACTTCTCACCATCACCAATGCCGGGAAGATGTTAATGCTGAAGCCGTCACATCCTTTGACACAGCTGATCATGACGCCATTTCTAGAAACCTGCCAAAGCGATTAGGGAAAATTGCACTGCATTGTTCACTGCAGGCTGCACCCTATGTGCATGCAGAGCGCTGCAGGAATTGCCACTGTCGACCATTGTAGTTAATAATGATCATACAGCGATACGGATGGAGTAACAGTGATAGTTAGAGCTGGAAATTGCTACCCCTTCATTGCTTCTTGCAACCGGGGACTGGCCTTAGGTCAGGGGTGCTCGGGCGATTGCTCGGGTGCCATTAGCCCCCGCGCCATACCTGCTCAGGGGAGTCTTTCAAGGTCTCCCCCGAGCTGGCGTGGTGGGAGAAGGCATAGCAGGTGCCCTATTGAAATTAGATGCCCCCGCTCTCGGGAGTGGGGCGCATTTAATAACATTAGGGTGTGGATGCTTTCAGAATGGACCCTATTGAAAAATGTGGTGCCCCTCCCCCCGCATGACCATAGGCGCGCGGAGGCGCCAGAGTTTTGTTTTGCTGCCCCGGGTGCTGTCACTGCTAAAACCGGCCTTGCTTGCAACCCATATGCAATCTCCATTTTTAAACTAATCAGGCTATTGATCTTTTATAAGTAATCCTCAGGTGCGGGGTTCGGGTGCGAGATCTACAGTGATGACACTAAGCTAAGGATAGTGATTGATAGGACATCCCAAGCAATCCGGGTGTGGTGGCACAACTCAACCATAGTGAAACGTGTATGAGATAGTGCCAGTTAATGACTCAAAACCCTGTTAATACTCCCTGGGATGCATCTAGGTGAATAAAGCTCGGTTAATTTGAGGCTGTGCAGAATTCTTTAGGAACCAAGTGGAGTTCAGGGGCCAGAGTAAAAAAACAAATCCGTGGAAATGTGGTTAAACAGCGACATGTTAATGGAATCTCATAGAGTGGGTCACTTTCATGCGCTCTTTCTGCCAGCAGAGCTGAGCATGGTGGTCGTATAATTCTAAACCTGATTAATGGAATGCTCCGATGATGGTATCTGTAGGCAACTACTGAGCAGGCCTTGATCCACCAAAACCCCAGCTGCCAGATCACTTGGGGGTCTCAGGGAGCTTGTCCACGTGCCAGATCTCCATAGATTATGTGTGTGAGACTGAAGGGCTGGCAATCTGAAGCGCAGTCTGAAATTGCACTGTTAAATATATTCTGTATTGTGCATGGCTGAATGTGTATTTAATTGTGAGCAGGAGTGAAAGCCATTTTGCTATGGTCTGCATTGTTGCTTTTCATACATGTGCAATAGTCCCTTACAATTGCCAGATTTAAACTGCTGACACTCTCGCTGATTCTCTTGCAGCGAGATTCGATCCCAGACTGCAACGTTTATCTATAACATCTAGAATTGTTGTGACATCTAGATTAGAATCCAGTTTGCGGCCCGTAATTGCTGGCATTTACTTTTGTAATCCTTTGTTGTTCCTGTCCCAAGTCTTAGTGTATGTGTGCACAGCCTGAGCCGTTCAGTACCTCTGTAATCTGTAGTTCGTTTGAACTACAATTCCCAGCATAACCGGGCCTTTTTAACAACATCGGCTGCGCGCTAGCACCTGTGCGTTCCCAAGGCCGGTTATCACCGGTTTGCGCCTGGTGGGTGCCGCTCGCTGCTCCGGTCATTGTCAAATCTTCACATACAGCAGGTATCATTAATTCTTCCTGTTCTCGCCATCCTCCATCATGCATGACATCCACCTCACCATTGGGGAGCTCTGCTCAACCCTCTCGGCTCCCCCACTGCATAATCTTGACGCTTATCGGAAAAAACATGTGGATATCCTTGCCAAATTCAGTGCCCCCGAGACACTTTCTAATGCCATGGCTAATCACATCGCAATCGACTGCATTGCCATGCCTACACTGGTCCCTGCTCTGCCTCTCGGGGCCTCGGGCACACTGGCGGCTCCTAACTCAAGCTCAGCCCCTGAGTCTCCTCTGCTTCATGGAGTTGCTGCAACCATACATTCGCTGAATCCTGCCACTGGTTCAGGCATTTACCATCGGACAGGCAGAAACCTCAGTTGCCCACCGAGGGTTTGACTCTGACCCAGGCATCGACACACAGGAGGTCATTCGATTCTCTACCATTGCCCCTGAAATTAGATCAAGTTTTTTCCCAGTGCCTCCCCGCCTAGGGCTCAAGACTCCAAGCAACCCAGGTCACCAGGGCGCATCTTTGAGCTTTCCAGCTTTTCTTCTTTCAACGCACGTTCTCTTTAGGGCACAGGGTGGAAATTCAAGATCTTCTGACAGAAAACTCTCCGGACCTCCTTGCCATAACAGAGTCGTGGCTGAATGAAGCTACTCCCTCAGATGGCACCATGGCTAGCCCGCCTCACTACCAAATACATTGAGCGCATTGCCCCGTCCAAACAGGTGGGGGCTGGTAACTATTCTGATTAACAAACAGTGTAACTTTCATATGATCCCCCATGAGTCCCTGAAAGCTGCAAAAGCCTTCTGGCTAAGATGAAAATCAACGAAAACACAACTTTGACTATCCTTGTTATCTACAGAACCCCCCAGAGATATGCCCTCCACCGAGGAACAATTCCTTAGTCTGCTCAATAACATCACTAAAGCTAAGACCCCTCTGATTATTCTAGGCGATTTTAATCTCTGGGCCGATGACCCACAGGATAACCAAGCTGTGTCTCTTCTTGCCTCTCTGGGCACCATTGGATTTTCACAAGAGTCAATGACCCTACTCATATAGGGGGAAACACGATTCACTTATCCATCATAAATACCACTGTCTCTCAATGTCCCTAGTCTGATCATTGTGTAGTTGACACTTCCGTCCTGCTTCCAGTGCCCCAGTGAGATTGAATGCTGTACCAAGACATTTTAAAAAAACTGAAATGCCAAAAACATTACTCCACAGAAATTGTCCACTGCGCTCATGGCCAGGTTATCCCCCTTCATTCCTTTATTAAGCCCAACGATCTTGCCGCACATCTTACTGTCACCATGAACAGTGCCATCAAGGCTCTTGCCCCAGAAAAATCTAAGTTAGTGAAACTAGAATCCAATAGAAACTCCTGGTTCAATGAAACCATCTTGCTACTTAGACACTCAAAAAGGGTTGCAGAGAGGAAATGGCGGAAAAAACCCTCCCGTCAGACCATCTTGTTATCAGAGCAATCAGTAAAAAAAATCAAGCTTGCCACTGTTGAAGCAAAGTCAACCAGTTTCAATAACAGGATTGGCCTTGCATTTTTCATTACTGAGGTAGTTTGAAGGCAAATCCGGCAGTAAACCTGCAGCGAATAAAGACTCTGCTTGGTGCCAGGTGGTCCATAATGAATTTTCCTCCAAAATCACTGCACACCAGCAATCTATCCTTGCCCAAAAAGGGATGCTCTGTAACACTGGGAAAATTCAACCCCCCACCTCCCTGGCTCCTCAGCTCTCCAAGAAGACAAAAAACTCTTGAAAAATGCATCAAAGCCAAAATTTGCAAGATCATAGCTGAAATGAAACCCACCTTCTGTCTCGGGGACAGATGCCCGCCTAGTGTCTTTAAGGACTGTATGGATGTTCTGGCCCCTTGGGGAACTAAACTCATTAATCTTTTCTTCATCAAAGGTAATATCCCTCTCCTTTTAAAGGAAGCATGAATTACACCCCTTTTGAAAAAGAACAACCTTGAGCCATCAATCGCTAAACATCACCGCCCAATAACTAACGTTCCCTTCCTTCTGAAGATCATGGGTCGTGTGGCATACATCCAGCTATAGGAGTTCATTGAAAACAATGACATCCTTGGCCCACGGCAGTCAGGTTTCAGAGCCAGACATGGCACTGAGACTGCCATGCTGGATCTTAAGTCCAATCTTGCCAGAATTGTAGACAAAGGTCAGCCAGCTCCCCTCACGCTGTTGAACCTCTCTGCGGCCTTTGACCTGGACGGCCACTCTCTGTTGGTGACCAGGTTAGAAGAGCAGGCTGTCTGTTCCAGCATAGCTACACAATGGATGGCATCCTTTCTGGGGCCTCGGAATGGATGAGTGGTCATGCAGGATGCCAGCTCCTTACCTGTGAGGTCCTGCAGGGGTCTTGCATTTCTCCCCTGTTGTTTAACATTTATGTTAGGCCCCTCCTCTCTCTCTTGGATGACCTGGGTGTACAGTACACCAACTACGCAGACGACACTCAGGTCATCCTTGAGTTGTCAGGCATTTATACACAGGACTCCCTGGCCATTAATTTCACCTACGAGTCAATCGAGACCTGGATGGTAACCAACTCACTTGCCCTCAATACGGACAAAACAGAGCTGCCAATTGTCGTCTCAGGGCCAAGACTCAACAAACTCCATACTGACTATTAGAGTTTTACCAACTCGGGCAGCAGAATTACTGTGGCCAAAAGCATTAAGATGCTGGCATCAATCTCAACACTGAACTCGCAATGTAACAACAGATTGCACACATTAAGCCCATGTGTGGTTATATTACAGAACTTCTTAACCACTTTCGCCCTTATGTCTCTTTCAGTAATAGATCCCTGCTTGCTACGGCCATGGGGAACTCACACTTAGACTATTGCAATAGCTTGTTGCTAGGTACTCCATAAGCCAATATCAAAGCACTTCAAGTCACCCAAAAAGGTGCTGTCCGGGCGGTTCATGGGCTATCACAAAGAGACCACATTACCAATGCAAGGGGGGACCTCCACTGGCTCCCCATAAAACACTGAATTGCGCACAAACTCCTCACCTGACCTACAAATGCTGGAACAATGAGGCACCTAAATATCTTTAAGATCGCCTTAAAATCTGCCTTCCCAATCGCAAACTATGGTCTCAAGACCAACACAATTCGGTGCATTCAAGATTTAATCTAGTCAAATTCGGAGGAGAACAGCAAATACTCTCAAAGAATTTAAGAAAATGACAAAGCCACACCTATTCAACCTCAAAACAGGCTGAAATGTCCTTATGGAACTGCTCCACCTCACTCCTGACAGCCCCATTTCTTTTGTCGTCTGTCTTTTCTTTGTTTTTCTGTGCACCCTGAGGTCTATAAGCAAGTGGCATGTTATACAAATTAAAATAAATAAATAAATAAACAAATAGGTCTCTACACTGCCCTTTCAGGGGAGGGGGGGGCAGAATGCAGTGTAAATCTGCATGTCTGCCATTTAAAGCAGTCGATGGGAAGGTACTTCTGTGTATGAGGAAAAGATGTAACTACATGCCTTGGTTAGTGCATTATGGCACGCTAAGCCCTGGACCTTGATTTCCCACAGTTTCCACTTCTGTAACATTCTGCTTGCCTTCTAGAAGTAGCAGAGATTTTCTGAATGGAGTCTGTTATGTTATGTTAATTTATTTATACTGTGTACAAAGAGGCCCCTAGGCATACAGGGACTCTGCTCAACACAACATGTTTAACACAACAAAACACTTATACACACAAAAACCAGAAACCAGCCCTCAAACTATCCAGGCCGAACACCAGAGCACGCATTATCTAAACAGATACGTTTTTAACTTATTTTTGAACATTTTCAGCGATTTAGTCCCTCTCAGGCCCGGAGGGATTGCATTTCATGCCTTAGGGGCAGCTGCGAAAAAAGCACTTTTACGGAATAGGGTCCATTTCCACCATGGCACCACCAGTAAATCAGTATCATTAGATCTCAGAGATATGAACACAGGCTTTCTCCTGAGGGTTGCGGCAGGTGAGACCCTGCCAAGCACTTATGCGTTATAGTCAACAGGTGGTGAGATATTCTGACTTCAATAGGCAGCCAGTGCACATTTTTCCTAGCATCCGAGATATGTTCTCTTCTTTTCAATCCTTCTACTGCTCTCACTCACTGTTCTGGGTCACCTGTCACCTGGTACAGTCGGTATTACCCAAATTGACCTTTTACAATTGACCTTTTGCACAATTGACCTATTTATAGTGGTCCTAATTGACCTTCTGCACAATTGACTTTTATATTATTTTAGTTATTTTATATATGTTTTGGGTTGGTTTTGGATTATAAATAATATAAGGGGATTGGGTGGGAGTTGTGGGGGGTTTTGGATTGGGTGGGTGGCTGCGGGGGGTTTCCCCCCGCACATATGTCCTAATTGACCTTCTAAATTAGGTCAATTCTCCCGAGGTCAATTCTCCTGAGGTCAATTGTGAAAAGGTCAATTAGTATACAACCGTACAGTCGCCTTTGCTTATTCCAACCAAGCGGCCACTATAGTAATCCATTTCTGCGCTAATGATGGCCCTCTCTTGCCAAAAAGAGCCCTTTCAGGCAGTTCGAAATGTGACACTCGCACTCTGGAAAGGGCCTTTCAAGGCCTCAATCTTCATCCTGGGTCCGCTGTATAGGAATTACTGTCCCTTTCCTTCTGTGCTGGACAGCCGCCCCCTCTATACCAGTATTAACAATGCTAAAGCAGGCAGGGGAACACTGTCCCTGCAGATTGTGATCACAACTATCATGAAAGACATGATGTAAAATCAACCGGCTCTACCTATCCTGGATTCTCCCAAGTTGTAGACCTTTCCAAGGGGTATGCTTTCATTTGTGTAAACTGCTGTGAAATTGCAAACCACTTTTTCAGATGGGGCGAAACTGGGTCAAACCAGCACCTTTGATATGAATTTGCGGAACTTTGCCCATCCACATTCATTATGCTAGATTTTCTTTAACGAAATAACTATTCATCGATAACTCTGGAACAGCATCAGTGGCCACTGATCGCGTTCTGCCATGGTAATCCGTCACCACCTTCTCCCGTGCAAGGTTCTGCAGCCTGGAGCTCTTCATATGATTGGACTACAAATCCAATGATGCCTTGTGATTGATTACGCCGGCTAGAGCTGATAGGAGTTGTAGCTAAAAAAACATTCAGAGAGCCAAAGGTTGAAGACTCCTTATTTAACACTCAAGTTAACTAAACGGATTTTATGAATTTAAGAATTGTTACATCAAATATTAAAAACTCAGGGGTGGGAGACAACATTAAGGGGGTAATTCATGGATTATTTGCGCTGACAAAAACGGGATGTGTGCGTCATTCTGCCCGCAAATCCCCATTTGTTAAACAGGGATTTGCGGGCAGAATGGCGCACAAATCCCGTTTTCTTCGGCGCAAATAATCCATGAATTACCCCCTAAATATGATGCGATGGCATCATAAACTTGAAGCTGTCTGAATGAGTATATATTTATTTATTTATGTTTACATTTATAAAGCCTGCTAAGCCCAGAGGCATCAAGGTGCTGCTACACGACCAGTTATACGTCAGACATATTGAATAATTCATAACATATCAAAGGTGTACATTCCAGGTAAAGAGGCTGCCAGTGTCATTTGCAGGGGCGGCCGTTGTCCATGTGATGAGGCAAGCATTAGACAGCAGCCAGTTAAGTGAACAGAAGTGTTTTTAGCGAATTTGCGAAAAGTCCAGTAGGAATGGTCAGCTCTTATGGAAGGAGGGAGAAGGTTCCAATGTTTGGCTGCAATGGTGGGGAAGCTGGAGCCTCCCTCTTTGGCTCGTTTGATTTTAGGTTGGATGAGACGACGAGCACAGGCAGCTCTCGTCGGTCTAGAGGAGACAGCTTTTGTGAATGTTTGTGCAAGGTAGGGTGGGGCATCATTGGAAAGGCATCTGTGAGTGATGGAGAGGGTTTTAAAGAGAATCCGCTCAGGGACAGGGAGCCAGTGGGCTTTTTTTCTTGCTGCTCTGATATGCTTCAATTTGGGGATGTTCAAGGCTGCTCTTAGTGCGTTATTTTGAATAACCTGAATCTTTTTGATGTTGTTGGCTGAGGTACCTGCAAAGAGGGCATTGCAGTAGTCAAGTCTTGATCCTATTGTGGCCTTGGTTATACTGAAGCAGCTATCTGAGGAGAGGAAGGGTCTGGCTGAATTGATCAATTTAGTTGTGTAGGCAGCTCAGGAGGCAATAGCACGTACTTGCTGTGAAAGAGATAGTGTATCATCTACGTACACTCCTAGCGTTTTCACAGGCGGTAAAGCCGGTATTGTGGTGCCATTACTATTAAAGGAGGAGTATTGTGGATCGAGCTTCTTGTTCATAGATGGGGTGCCCACCAGCAGGATTTCTGTTTTGTCATCATTTAAACACAGGCGGTGGGCTGCCATCCATGCCTGGACAGACGTGTAGATGGAGGTTAGGGTAGTAGAGTCTTGAAGATAGGCTGCTCAGTCCAATATGTTTAGTAAAAAGGGGATGTAATGATTGGGTGGTAGTTGGTGGGAATCAGGGGGTCCAGCAAGGGTTTTTTGCGGAGGGAGAACCCAGGATTCTGTAAGGCTGGTGGGGACAATGCCAGTGGTGAAGGAGGCATTAATGACGGAGGTGATGAAGGGTGTCAAGATCTCAGCACAATCTTTGATGAGGCTTGCAGGGCAGATGTTGCCTTTGCAACTAGAAGGTTTAAGGCCTTTTAAAATCTATTTAACATCGGCCTCTGAGTCGTCAGTGACCTGGAACATTGGTAGATCTATTGGGGGGAGAAGGGGGGGGGGTGGTACTAACTAATATGGAAGATGGCGAGAGTTTAAGCAAGGCTTGCTTAGTATCAATCTTTCTGTGTAAGGTTTGCATTTTGGCGAGCATGGCGTTCTGAATGTTGATGCACCAGGCATTAGCTTTCAAAATGGTGATTGGGAATTTCGTGGGGGGTTACCAATTTCCTTAGGTCGGTGAACCACTCACCAGTGTTGGATTTTGCATTGGTAATGCGGGCATTGTAGACAGTGGCTTTGGCGTAGAGGATAGCTTTTTTATAATGTTTGGCCGCCAGGGAGAACAATAGCTTCTTGGCTTCTGAGGGAGATTTTTTCCAGTCAGCTTTTTTTTTAGCAAAGTGTTTGCAGTTCGGGTGTGAACCATGAGTTCCAGTGTGCAGATGGTTTGAGTTTGCGTGGTTGAGCGGATCAATAGTGTTGATGGCCTCCCCCAAAGTCCTGTGGTACAGGGGAACAAGTGTGTTAGGGTCTGCAGTAAAAGGTGGCTCCAGTAAGAGAGAATTAAGCAGAGGCGTGATACATTCTTTGGTGATATTCTTAGAGCTGCGAGCTAGGGTGGGGAGCAAGGGGATGGCAATAGGTGTGACGTGGTCTGAAGACGAGATGGTAAAGTGCACAAAGTTACAAAGTCCGTAGGTGGGGGGAGGCACAGGTGTTTATGGCAAGAACTAATACGTGCAAAATTACTAGGGTTATTGTCGCAAACAGTAGTAGGCAACATTTTATCAAGGTGGTTACCTTGTGAAGTCAGGACGGACGTATGGGCATCATATACGTCTGCTTGGTGTGCAGGTGTGGACGGTGCTCGCAGATCCTCCTCCGGGCATGGTGGAGAGGCAGTCGGCATGTTGGACTGTCCAGGGCAGGCCAAGACAGGCATGATGGCCCTTGGAAACGCCCCTTCGAAATGGGCCGGCTGCGCCTGCCGGCTTGGGGGTAGTCTTACCATATGTTTCAGAGGCAGCCAATCATGCTGCTCGATTCGGGAGGCATGTCCAAAGGCACTCTGGGTGCTGAAAGGGTCCGTGGAGATGGACACTGCCATTTTGGAGGGGCTTTCTCCCTCGTGGATCATCAGGCACAGAAGTGGAAGTGCAGGGGCCAGTGGGGCCACAGCTGAATGATGCATCTTGCCTGAACTGGTGTCCACCACACTGGCCAAGACAGGCATGATAGCCCTTGGAAATGGCCCTTCGAAATGGACTGGCTGTGCTTGGGGGTAGTCTTACCATATGTTGCAGAGGCAGCCAACGATGCTGCTCTATTCCAAAGGCACTCTCAGTGCTGAAAAAGTCTGTGGAGATGGCAGCGGCCATTTTGGAGGGGCTTTCTCCCTCGTGGATTCTAGTTAAAAACACTTTAATGTTTGTGTCGGTTTTGTAAAAAAACTGGGTTCCTATTGTAAAACACTTTAATGTTTATGTGAGTTTTGTGAAAGATTACATGTGCACCAAATCCAGTGTGTATTATGTATTTCTTGATTGAAACACACAAGCCTTTTATCAAAGACATATTTGTCAAACATAACATCTGCTTATGTTCCCAAAATGCTCTTTGATTTTATGGAAAACAGCCAGGAATCCTCATCGGTGCAGTTTTTTGGCTTCCACTTGAAAGAGTACACTAGGATTGTACTAGAGTCTACATCTTTGAATAATATGCCGGTCAGATAGCACAGTGTGTAGAGTGCTCGCTTTGACATCCGGTTCTAATCCCGGCAGGGCCAAACTCAGCCTACCATCCTTCCGAGGTCGATTAATGAGCACCACACATCAGGTAATAATAAGCATTGCTCAGATGCCTGAGGGTTCGCAGCGCTATATAAATGCGAAATTATCATAACCTTCTATCATATTATAATGTATGTGTTTATTATAGGTTTTGATAATGTGCTTTCCTCAGAAAGACAAGTGTCTTTAACTGACCTCTATTCCCCAGAAGTAACCAATGCAGTTGGGACTACTCGGAGGGGATCTGTGGGCTGGTTCAGTTTTAAAAATAGAACTTGCTGCCCCCTGCTGCAGACACTGGACACAGCATCCCATTTCTGACTTCTTTTGGGCCGGGGGCGGTTATTCTTATTATCAGTGCTGGTCATTGGGCTGGCTCTCGGCGGATCCGAGATCCGGCACCAGATATTGAGCCGGATCTCGGGATCCCGCCAGAGTCAGCCACCCAAGACCATGAAGCACACTGGAAAACTTTTTTTAAAAAAAAAGAAAAGCGCCCGCAACGTCAGCATTGCCTTTTACCACGGCTTTGGCACTGGTGTGCAATGCACAATGCTCACTACATGTACAACTGATTCATTTCAGTTGTACATGTAGCGAGCATTGTGCATTACACACCAATGCCAAAGCCGGCGGCAAAAGGCAATGCTGCCGTCCCGGGCATTTATTTATTTATTAGGTATTCCAGAATTGCTGGATGTGCACTAAAAGCCCTGCCCCTTCTAGACCACGCCCCCCGGGCATCACCCCCCAAACTCCTCCCCCACCCCGGTCTTGGTGTTGTGGGATCCCCCACCACATTTTTTCCATTTCCACTACTGCTTATTATTGTCTTCTTATGAATTAAAAAACGTGTTTTTTTTTAAACAGTTTGGGCCATCGTTTATCCCGGCTGATGTTGTAAAATGTTGGGTCAGGTCTATGAAGACACAGAAAAGGAATGAGATATAGCTTTGTGCTTAAGAAGAAGCAATATGAAGCCATTTAGGGTGGTGCCCAAACATTTTCGAAATCTTGATTGTGGTATCTATCTAACCTGCTTCATTTGCCCAGGGTATCAAATGATTTCAAATGATTGCAGCAATGATATGACTTGATACATCAAGAAGCGGAATAGGTCTGTAATTCAAAGGATCCAGCCTATTGCTCTTTTTGTAGATTTCTATGACTTAGGAACATTTCCAGAAATCAGGAATGGTGGGTGTAGATAGTATGCTTTGGAATAATTTTCCTAGTATAAAAGTCCATAAGTTAGGGTTGCCTTTAGCATGACATTGGCGAGCCCATCATCGCCTTGGGCACGGGACATTTTAACTTTGCTAATTATTCCTCGAATTTCATCTTCTGAAATGTCTAGAAACAAGAAGAATCACTTAGATTTAGCAGATCCTTAGATAAAGGTATGGGCCTAGCATGTAGGGAAGCCTAATAGGTTTTCTATTTGACCTCCGAAATGGGATTGATGAGTTATTAACAGAATTTCATAAATGTCGATCTTGCTTAAAAGCTAAAATGGACATCATTAATTTTGCATCTCTCTGTAACATGACATCTTTGTAAGATTTAAGCCAATGTTTGTAGGATTGTTTTAATTTGGATTTCATAATGCGAGTCTCAACATCCACTTGGTCCCTTAGTAGATGCAAAGAGCTACAAAGCTCCCTTTTTTGGAGTTGTACGTTAGTATTAAATGCATGGAGCTAGGGCAGAACAGCATTTTGATTTTAAAAAGTTCTGCTCATTAGCCACCAAAACAACGGAATCCACAACAAATCTAGAAAATCGAGATGGATCACAGAATACCCTTTTGTCAAAGCATTCAAGCTTATTAATGGTTTCAGAGAGTGCCTTTTTAAACTTCTGCACTATTTCCTGATAAGTTTATTATTCTCCTGGTTATTCGATAAGTTATGTAAGTTGTTCAAGGAGGATTTATTCTCAATTTCCAAGTCTAGATTGTGTAGTAAAAGTGATTGATCACTCAGGGAGGTTTCCTTAGTAAAAAAAAGATTTACATTTGCTAAAAATCTTCTCAGTAGCAGACATATATTAAATTGTAGAAAAATGTTAACCACGTTTCGAGGTTGATTGGGACGGGATATCTCCATTAACATTCCCATTCATTCTTTATAAACCCCAAGTAAAAATAACATTCAACAAGCTCATTGTACGACTTAAAGACAAAAGAGATGCATTATTAGCAGACAAAATTTTAGGGTCTCGTCAAGCAGAATTCAGATTTCCAGCAATCAGGATGTTATCAGATGTTTCAGTTTCAAACCAGCTACTGAAGATGTGCATGACCGTAGCCACATATTTCGAGGTCCACACTCTGGCAGGATTCCATGCCTAGGGGCTAAAATCAAGTTGGTCCTTTCATGTCACATTTATCGCTATAATGTCCTGGGACGTCGCTTTCCAATCATGACATATCAACGGAAGGTTCTTACGGAGGCCTGAATGCTCGCCCTTTAGCTCCTTTGGTGGGCGCGTCAAAGAATAGATTATATTCATTGAGGTGAGATTTTTCACACACCCATAATTCCTGCAGAAAAATTATGTCAAAGTTGCTTACGCTGGAGGGTTCTGCATTGGGCCTAAATAAGTCTTTGTAACCTCGCATATTCCAAGAAAGAATCCTCTTTACCATCCATATAGCTGGGATCTTTTTAGTAGCAGCATAATGCAGAGGGTCTGGAAGCCACAACCAATCCATGTTCGTAGACAAAGAGGGCTTCTCTTCGGTTTTACTTAAAAGAACATTCCTAGGCAACTGGGCTTTGCAGTCGTATGATATCTTGAAACCAAAGTCTCAGCAGTGAGCCCCGCTCTTGGCTATACCCAAATTATTATCATGTTATTATCATGTTACGTGAGGATGGACATTAGTGTGCCGGTCATATCCCAGTGAGTGCAATGCAGGGTCTTCATCTAATAACATTACAGTAGTTAGTCTTGATGCCATATGGAGCATAGCAATGGCAGTTATTGCATCAATGGGGAACTCAATTAGATCAATATCCTTTGAATCAGTTAGACAGAAGCATGGAATCTCAGGGCGTACAGATAAGATATTAAATCTATACAGAATGATATTATTTTCTGAAGGGAACTTACATTCTATGCAAAGCTGGTTAGAATCCTGGGGTCCTTCCTATTTGGTTGAGACACTAGCTCCGAGTTAGATGTATATTTATGTTTCTGCTTGCATGGGCTATACTGCTTCAACTATTTAGTTTTTTTGTTTTCTAAATGTCTCAGAACAGTACGTGCCACGAAAAGAGTTCAGGGAAAATCATATTCTCGAATCGGACAAATTAACAGAGGTAATTCCTTCCCATAACACATTAACACGTTCACTATTTAATAAACCTACCTTGTGCACATGTTTTGTTAATATGCTTTTATACCGCTCCAAATCACCAGCGCAGTATCAGAGTGCCTAGGCTTGTACGTCGATCGGTGCACTGTGAACCCGCCATGGGTAGCCACCCACACCTGCTGCAGGGAGGATGGGGACGCATGGAATAGGTGCTAAATGCATTAACAATGAGCACTGATTTTAGGTTTTAGCATTGTTATACACATCTAATAGTCTTCAGTATAAGATAAAAAGAGAGACACCTCGAATCTATATTGCAGTTGTATTTGTTCCCCTTGTTAATGGTGTCCATTTGAGTGTCGTTGTCATTCTATGTGTTAGATAGCTTTGCTTCCATTATGCATTGTTTTTAAAACCTAACAACTGAATGAAGAAAAAAAGACCTTCACGAGTAGAAAGGCCAGCAAATAATGTGTTATGGAAGACCACTCTGGAGTTGGCCAATGCCTCGACTTGGGAGAAACGGGAGGGGTTTTCACAACCTATCAATCTAGAAGACCACAAGTGTGCCTGTAATTTGTGTTTTGGTGGTGGGTTGGCGACTTGGCATCCAGCCTGAATCTGCAATGTTTTACTTTCCCCTTTCACACAAAAGAATCGCCTAGGAATCTGTTTGTGTGCTTTCAAGCAGCTAGATGTGTTTATTTATTGGGTGGCAGTTGATACTGTTTTCGGATAATGCGTGAACTAAAGAGATTATTTTCAGGTTTATGGTCAGGTCTGTCCCTAAAGCCTACTACATACACATACGCAGCCCTCACATAATGCAAAGCACAACCAGGACAAAGTTGTGTTTCCATTTTGGTTTTCTCCATGTTTACATAGTGTTCATAAAATGCTAATTTACAGCTACTTTACAATATTTTATGTTTAGTACAATGCTTTGCGTTAAAATATCTCCAGGTTATTTGTGTGGCGGCGATTGACGTTACAACTGAGTTACTGCTCATGACAAAGTAAAACACAGGTAAATTATCTTATTGAAAGAGACGTGGATTATGTATTTAAAAAAAAAAAACACTCATTTAACTAAATTGCCTTTGTGATACAGAGTATGAGGGACTTTCAACTTGCTTGGCAGCCACAGAAAAAAGAAGCCAGGAGATTATATGATTGTTTCAGATTCAAACAAAAGGAATCCAGGAGATTATATGATTGTTTGAGATTCAAACATAAGGAATCCAGGAGATTATATGATTGTTTGAGATTCAAACATAAGGAATCCAGGAGATTATATGATTGTTTCAGATTCAAACAAAAGGTGATCCAGAGATACTTCAAAATAGGATCATGCTAAATGAAGCTATTGATTGACCAACAAGACTCTACTCTTTGCAGGAGTAATGCCACAGGCAGAGACATTCCTACTCCTATCAGCTCAGAGAAACCAAGTGATATATATGGCACCTGGAATCGGTGCGATCAACTCACCCTAATTTGTTTTACTCCTCTATTTTACTCCTGTCACCCACCGTGCATTTTTAAAAAACATGTTTTTATTGTGGTATGGTTTACATGAAACCTTTCACAATTTAATCAAACATGTATCTTAACATTTGCAAACCGCAATTAGAAAAGAAACAAAGCATTGAAGAACAAAAAATTATTGTACAATTACCAAAAAAATTGAAAAAAGAAAAAAACAATAACATCAACCAATAACATTTTTTGTCAAACAACTGATGAATCAATGAGACATTAAATTAAGTTGATGAAAGAAAATGCATCGTATCTGGGCACTTACAAAACCGACAGTCCTATCTAGCCCTAAAGAAGATTTCCAGACCGTAGTTCATTCCTTTGTGGGTAGTTGGTTCAGTCGAAAACCCAAGTACATTGCGCAAGCCTTATTACAGGGAAAATGATGTAGGTATAATAGCAAGTTATCCCTTTTGCGGGGGAGCTAAGCATATTCCCTGTACGAGCTATAGGTGTTAATTTGCTCTAGTGTTATCAGCCAATTGTATCTGAACAGTTTAGTTTTAGCACACCCGAGACGATTAATGAGTTCCTCCTCTGAAGAACCAGTACACTGTAGAAGATCTTACATTTTTCTACTAAATGTATTGATCGATTCAACAGAAAACTCTGTAGCCATTCTGCCCAGGTCAAGATCTAACATTTTTCTACTAAATGTATTGATCGATTCAACAGAAAACTCTGTAGCCATTCTGCCCAGGTCACAATAAAGAGAATTGGGAGGAGGTGAAATGATTTTTACATAATTTGACAACTGTCTCCATAAGTATCTAAATTGGAGGGAGATCAAACCCAATTCATGTCTCATAATGACGTTGGGTACCGTGGAAGCAAGACCCAACACCTCTTTCCAAATCTGGCCTAGTAAAACATTTAAATAGTTGCCTAGATCTACTGTGGACATATCAAGAGCATAAAGCAAAACTGGTTCGATCTTATTGGTAGGATAGTAAATTTACACAATTGACGACAAAGGCGTTTCAGTTGGGATACATAGGGACGAAGTTTGTCCTTCAAAGAAGACTTCCACAATTCCAGGGAACAGGTGCTGGTGAGATTGTGACCAAGATATCGAGTGAAAACACCCTCTCGAGTCGATGATTTCCCAAAACCCAATACATAGTTTGGGGTTTGGAGTTCTTAGAAAAAAAAACAATTTTAGACTTCAGACCATTAACCTGTAGATTATTAGTGGAGGCATATTGTGAGAACAAATCAAGTTTTCTCTGTAAACCCAAAGCTGTCCTATTGAAAAAAAACAAGGTCATCCGCAAAGTCTGACCAATGCAACTTTAAATGCCCCAGTTTGACCGGAAAGGTGTTACTACCTAGCCACAGCTGATCGATATCACTAACATATATGTTAAATAACATTGGTGCCAGTACGCAGCCTTGCTTTATTCTGATTGAAGTTTCAATTATCCTAGACTGGGAACCCTCTTTGATGAGGCTGATCTTAACTGACATGTTTTTATGTAACAGTGCCATAAGCTGGACCAATTTCGGGGGAACCTTATAATCAAATAATTCCGTCCAGAGGATAGATCTTATGACACAATCAAAGGAGCTGCACATATCTAAAGACGCGATATAAACCGGCCCAATTCGTTTTTTCTTAACGATTTGTTGTCAATGTGCCATCAAGGTGGGATCGAGGGCAGTCCCCATTTTTGGTCTAAAGCCAACCTGATAAGGTGTCAAGATGCCAAGTTGATAAAGAAAAACATTCAGATCTCTTAACTATAGTAATGCAAATATTTTACTTGTGGCATCTTGTAAGGGTATAGGCCTATAATTACCAGGTGTGCTGGGATCGTTCTTTTGAAATATAGGTATGATAATTAATTCGGACCACCTAATGGGTAGATTAGAAGTCTCAAAGATGTGATTGAAAAAGATTTTTAAAAAAGGAATACAAATAGTCGGGGCACTCTTTATAACCATCTGAGCTAGACCATCAGGACCAGGAGCCCGTGAGGCCTTTGCTTTGGCTATGACCTAGGCTATGTCATCCTTGGTCCATGGACATGGACCTAAAATAGCTACTCCTGTGGTCACATCTTGATACCCAGAAAAGGCCTCCGGCATTGTATATTTCTCTTAGTAGAACCCTGCCCAAGTTTGATCAGTCATTAGACAATCCATGTATGATCTAACCAAACCTGTGTTTTTGTTAACAGTGGCCCACAATTGCCATACGTTAGTGCCCATAAGTGGTCTTAAAACCGATTTTCATTTATCTGCGTGATTTTTACGTCGTGGAAAAGTCAGCGATGGAAAGGTTTGCATGTGAAATGTACGAACCACAAAAGTTTTGTACATTTCCCATTGCGAACATACATTAAAAACCCCTATAAACCCACACCTCCACACACAACACACCCCCACCCACACCCCTAACATACACCCACCCACAACCCTAACACACCCCCACTCACACACCCAACATACCCCCACCCTACTTACCTTTGAAGACGCGCTGTGTCTCTGCAGCGCCAGTTCCCTTTCACTTCCGTGATCGGGAACCGGCACCGCAGGGTCCTTTTCTTTTTCCTTTTGTTTACAGACAGCTGCATGGGTTTCCCCCGCAACCCCCACTCACTATACTGTAAAGTACTGTAAAGTATAGGGAGCGGGCAGGGTGTTGCAGGGGACACCCCTGCAGCCCCTGCTATTTTATACATTTTTTTTGCTCAGGTGTGCTGTGGGGGTGTCCTCCCCGACACCCCTATCCACTATACTGTATAGCATAGTGAGCGCGGTATTGCGGGAGACACCCCCGCATCCCCCGACTTTTTTTTGTTGTCATTTGGCGGGGGCTGGCAGGGTCCCCCCTCCAACACCCTGCTCACTACTGAGCAGGTGTTGCGGGGGGTGCACCCCCCAGCCCCAAGTCGGACCCCAACGAAACACCTTAACACATACCACGAAAAGTTCAAACTTTTCGTGGTGTGTGTTTTAGGTCTTTTGGTGGGGTCGGAATTTTCTATTCGGTAATTTCATACAATACCGAGATTTCACATAATTTTACGGCCTTGTAAAATGGCCTTCATATCTATCATGTAATCCCTAGAGCAAAGACCCGGGTCCTGTAAGATTTTAAGTCTTGCATGTTTGGACCTTTTAGAGGCTGCTATTCTAGAGTCATAAGAGTGAGCAGGCAACTTGTAATTGACAATCCTATTTTTAGTGATTGATTTAAACATTGTAAAACAATCTTATTAAACCTATCAACCATAAAATAGGACGTGGGTGATTTGTTGTCATTCACTCGAGAATTAGTGATAGCTTTAGTCAACAGATGTGTGTTCTATTGTTCCTCTCTGTCCAGAGTTACCAAAGCCATAGCTGGATTTAAATCGTGCAAACCACTTTAAACTGAAAAACAAAGTGCGGTACTAGGTGATCACCCAGACATGGGCAATACAACCGCAAGGGACTGCACTGTTTGCCTAGTTAATTGGATACATCGATGCAATCTATCCGAGACTGCGCTGTACCCCTGTGCCACGTGTATGGATTTAAAAGATCATTGGTGTCTGACAGCCCAACTTGGAAAAACGCTCAGCCAGAAAAGGACGTGTCCCAAGGAACCCCTCAGTGTATACTAACAAGGACAGAGGAAGGCACTACAGAAGCCTCATTCAGGTTATGACCTTATGCACATTTAGAGTTAACCCCTCCCCCCCATGATCACAGTATGTGCGTGACCTTTAGCCAGCCAGTCATCCAAGAGCACAGCCAAAGCACATTGTATCATGACGATGCTTGACATGGGAGGATTCCAGCATAGAGATTGATTACAAAAGCGTCCAAATTAGTCAATTTTGACAAAATATGCACAGCCAAAAGGCCCTCCTGTGAAGTATGTATAATTTCAGAGTGAATGTTTAAATTTCTATTGCAATAGCCAAACCAGCACTAGTTCGATCCACGTCGGCTCTAGAATATGTTATAAATCCTTCCAGATGAAAATGCTGTGTAGCCATAGTCTCCTGGAACATGAGAATATGATGATTTTCAAAGAAATGTGAATTATGTAAGAACTTAGCCAGAATAACCTGTCCACACATGTTCCATGGGGCAATCAATAAAGAGTGATGGTTACAGTTGTATCAAGTCCTGGCTGAAAGCAGTGAATGTTTTAATCGCCGCTTCCACCCATGACCAATCCTGGACCCTAATAGCTAAGTTGGGTGGTTGATCAGTGATTGGGTGTAGGGAATGTGCTACGACCCTTTGGATCTCTGGGTCAACCGTCCCTGCGCGCTACCCCTGTCATAATACAGAGAGAAAAGCCAAAGCCTCTTCTGAAGAATTGAGTTCATAGAGATCATAGCCCAATGATCTCAATATAAGTTGTTGCTCCCAAACCATACTTGATATTAGATTAGAGTGAAAGTGACAAACCAGGCGTTCATTCCTTTGTGTTGGTAATGCCACAAAATCAATATCACCACTGTGCAGGGCTCTCTGCGATGAAATCATATGAAAAAGGTCCAATAATATGCCTCGGTTCATACATAAAGAGCCATCTATCTGAATGATGTTTTCCCATCCCACAACATTAGAATACCGTTTGGAATACAGTATGAACCCGTAGGTATCGGTAACAACCCAGGCAAGTTTGTTTGATCCTGTGCAGATATGCTCACCGGGCAAGAAACAGGCGATGTGATGTTTGAAAAAGGAACTTGCTCACCCCCAGCTTTGGCAGTATTAGCCACTACATCTGCAATTAGGGGATCAGAGGCCGCGTCTTTAGTTGAATGCAAATAAGCGGTCATTGTAGTTTGATTTTGCCCCGATGTGCCTATGTCCAAACACACTAGTTTGGGGTAAGTAGTTGACTGGTACATTGGTTGGTAAATCGCCCCCCCCCCCACTTTCACTGGTTAACAGAGTAACTATGCAGGAATCAGAACTTCGTTTTTTCCATGCACCTCTATTCTTCCTTTTGGCTTTGTTTTTGCCATGATTGTTATTTGGAACAAACGTAAAATCATTAGCCTCCTCTAAATTTCTAGGTTTGTCAGGAGAATCAAACAACACAGGGGAAACACTTACTCTCATACCATAGTCCTATTGGGCGTCCGACTAATCACAATGGGGCTGGTAGAGTTGTTTCCCTTTGTGCTGGAGAATCATTATTCGAGCCTAATGATAAGTTAACACAGTGTAGACATGATTATCTCTCCCCCATTTATAAAGGTCAGCAAGCTTTTGAATTTTACAAAATACGGAGGAGAGTTTCATAGCATTGGGCCTCATTCCGAGTAGGGTGGTAAGGGTTAACGGTCACCGGTAACGAGACCGGTGCCGTTAAACCCTTACCACCCTACTACGAGTTCCCTTTGCGGGTCCTTCCTTAACGCCTGCTTTTAGCAGGCGTTAAGGACCGGACCCGCAAAGGGATTTTAGTGCTAATAACGGTCCTGTAATTTACGGTACCGTTATTAGCGCCTTCCCCATTCCCATTGAACCCTACGGGGGCTCAAATGGGAATGGGGAAGGGCCCTGGTGAATGGGGAATTACCGGTCCCTCCAACCTTGGAATGGACCCGTAATTACTCCATTCACCAGGACGGAATCGGAACGAGTTTGGAGGCAGCCATGCCGCAAATAGCGGTGTGGTTACCTCCAAACTCGGAATGCGGCCCATTGTCAATTACTGTGTCCTTGATGTTGTCGTAGAGACGCAATAAGGACTCTAAGACTATATGTAAAGCTGATATGAAGGCTGCCCCTAGAGAGTCAAAGTTAGGCAAGATCTGTGCTTTTCTTCTGATGTGGATATTCTTTGGGGTGAAAAAGTCCAAATTGGTATGATCTTTAATATAATTGCCATCAAAGGCGCACCCTTTATCTTGCTGTAGTTCAGTAGTAATAGAACCACCAGCCAGATTGTCCAACAGCACAGGTCGGTTATTGGTAGTAACAAGGTCACCCATGCCTCTAGACAATCTTAAAAATGTTTCATCCAGTACAATAGAATTATCAATGTTCGAAGAAGGAGCATTGGCTGTCCCTGGAGCTCGCTTTGTAGGAGTAAAATTATTTTCTGCTGCTGCCTTGGTGATCAAAGTTTGATGCTCAGGGCAAGACTCCAACAAACCAGATGCAATATCCTAAAGCGCACGGTGTACACCTAAATGTGTCTGTGTGAATGTGTGGTATGGAAAAGTGTGTTATCCCAGCAGCAAATGGCCTGGAAACCTTGTTGTAAATACTCATGCTACCCACGTATGGTAGTAACTTTGTGGCTATTCAGAATCACTGAGACATGCACCACCCCCCGTTCATCTTTGCACCTAAACCGTGCAGAAATCAGTATTCCGGAAAGTATGGGGAAGGACAGTAATCTGTTCATCTTTCCCATGACGCTTGTAGGCAGGAGTTCCACCTCTGATCAACATATTAATTCATAGACAGAAAGAAAACCTAGGAATTAATAAAGTAGTCAATTTTTCTGGAAGCTTTACGATGTCCAATATACACATTGTGCAAAGCACTTAACGTACACGCAAGGACAGAAAAACAGACGTATGTACGCAATACCATAAAAATATGTTCATTATTTACAGCATGCATCAATTTTGCTTATAAGCAGAAAACGGGCGTGCGTTATGGTAACTTAAGCACCGCATCATTTACGTGTCAAGAGTGTAACCTTTTTGAATCGGCCACCAGTGATTTATGTGAGCCGGGCCAGTCGGGCTTTAGCCCTGGCAGTCTCCAAAACATGATCCTGAGTCGGGGCCCTTCCGGGCCCTCGGTCCCACCATACAACGACAGGACATAATTCCGCCGCGGCCACAGCCTCAACGGCAGATGAGCCCGTCGCCATGTTCAAGTCAGGCAGCTGTCACTGACAGAAGTGCCAGCAAGCCACATCGTCGCTCAGTTTGCGCGATTATGTGGCTGGCTGGCATTTTTGTCAGTCACAGCTGCAACAGTGTCTCAAACTATTACTTCCTCTCACGTCTCCCTCGCGAGGCTTACAAACCTCGCGACGGGTCACGAGAGGAAGTTACAGTCTCTTTGTGGCCTATGGGTAGATCGAGCTGAATCATGACCGAACATCCTTCCCAGGTAACTGAGGCGTCTTTGACCCACAGTTAACATGGGGATCAGTGTTCTAATCTGCTCTGCAGTGCACAGAACAGAATAGATAATCAAGCCGCCAGCTTCGCCGACAGACAAAGATGCCTCAGGCTCGTTGATCTAATCTGTGCACTACAGAGCAGATTTGATGAAATGGCTTGAAAACCATCCTTATTCTGGGTACTGTTGCAAGATAAACAACCAATTGAGTACGTTTTGGACTGGAAATCGTGTTACAGAGCTATGAAGTTGTCCCTTCTCCTGCGTTGAAGCTAGTACCTGAATGTTTTTTTTTTCTCTTCTTGTAGCACTAGTAGTTTCCTTTCACGTTAGAACGGCAGGATTAGAAAGCCCGAATTGCAAAACAAAACTTAAGACAAGAGGGGGGAAGGATGGGGGCACTCGCGCCGAACCTTGGATAAGTTGCTGACTCTGTATTCTTCAATAAAGCAAAGCCCTGACTTAAGAGCTGTTAAAAGATAGAGGAATAAGGCGGACGAGCTTTATTAGTACCTCTGCCGGTGTGAAAGGAATAGGAAACATACTGTACATGTCTAGGGGAGGCGATGCATCAAGTTTGGGAATGAGGTGTGCAAAACGTGTTCATTGTGGCAATACATTGACCGAAATAAAACCATTATATATATGAGCAGCGAGCTAGTATGAGTCTGGAAAGGATATTTAAAAAAAAGATAATTTTGGCAAATCATTTTTCATGTTCTTCCTTAGGCCACGCCCATCAATTATTGGACCACGCCCATCATGCACACAATGCCCACAAATGAGGGCCCACACTCAATTTCTTACCACACTTGAAGCACTGTCGGCCACAATATAGATATTTAGGGCAACGACACGCAAGATAGGAAAGAAACAACAAGCTGTTTTAAAAGTTGTATACTAATTGAACTTTTCACAATTGACCTCGGGAGAATTGACCTAATTTAGAAGGTCAATTAGGACATATATGCGGGGGAAACCCCCCGCAACCTCCCACTCAATGCAAAACCCCCCGCAACCCTTCACCCAATCCCCTTATATTATCTACAATCCAAAACCAACACAATACATATATAAAAGAACTAAAATAATATAAAGGTCAATTGTGCAGCAGGTCAATTAGAACCACTATAATTAGGTCAATAGTGCAAAAGGTCAATTGTAAAATGTCAATTTGGATAATACCATTTTTAAGAGTTCAAATTATTATTGTTGAAATGGAAACGTACGACTCAGGCTCCCTTTAGTTTGCCACGAGTAACAAGTAACAACATGCCATAGTTTTGCAACCGACTTTCTCTTTTTGCTCTCAACTAACAAAGCAGCGCCATTACCATTCATATTAAAATGTACATGGGCGTCAGAATGCGCAGCCCCAGAAATGGCCGCAGGTAGGCTGCATGGGAAATCGCATTTGCATCCGCTTTTGAAATCCTATCTTCAATAGATGAGGATGGGATCGAGTCTGCCCGCTGGCATCTTGTAGGGGCATGATTCTTCCCTGACAAAGGTTATTCATGTAGGAATTTGGCTTTCAATAGACTATTCTTGGACTGACTCTTTACAGCCTAAGGCAAGGGGATAGACATACTTTGCATATTTGTAACACCCACGCCTTTGCTACTGCACCCACACATTGTAATGCCACGCCCACAAAATGTAATTATGCAGAAACTATGTACATGCTCCCCTTTTTAAGAAACGCAATAGGGGACGACAAGGTGTCGTACATTCTATGACAACCAAGGAATTTAAACCAGTCTCAGTGTATACATTTTATCAAGCTGGTTTACGACGACCACGGCCCTTACATATGTTATGTTATGTTACTTGGCATTTATATAGTGCATTATGTATCATTGGTATGATCTCAAAGCGTCAAAGGAAATGTTCTAGGTGGTGCAGGTAGCAGTGCAGTGGTGCAGGCAGCCTTTCGGAGCGAGCACCACAGATCCGCTATCTTTTTCACCTGTTGGAGAGGTCAATGCTGCAGGCACACTGGATCACCATGCAGCTGGAACGCCCTGGCACCACCAACATGATGGAAGCTGTGACGAATCAACTTCCATCAGCCCCACACCTCTAATACAGAAGAAGGGATCTGAACAGATTGGAAACACAAGCAAATTATAAACCTCGTTGTCCAATTTTGGTAACGTCGACGGAATGGCAGGCTTATATCGGAAAGGCTGTGTATCGTTGTTTAGTTGCAACACAGGGTAAATACAATCAGCACACAATGATAAAAGGAGTGTCCAGTCAAGGTTGTATTAAACACATCTACATTATTAATCACAACTGTCTAACAACACTACAACATACAACCCACCCTCTAGAAAAATGTAGAGGGCAGACAGTTACAAAGAAGGAAAAGGGATGCACTCTGGATACTGGCAGCAGGGTCGTCAGTATGGTTGATAACCACAACAGTTTGTTAAGGTTTCTTGGCTTCAGCACAAAGGGAGCAATGGGTCTTAAAATGTCTCTAGGGCCCTTCCAGGAAGGACCAGGTGACAAGAACCACAAAGTACCTTGTACTGTAGGTGTTCTTGGAGCTCGACAGGGTCAAGTCGGCTTCAGGGTGCTTTGCAGGCTTCTGTGACAGAGTTTGAGACGGGAGTTAGCTGCGGGTATCAGGCGGCCAGATGGTTCGGTGAGTGAACCTGGACAAACAGCTGCATGTTGGCCTACATGGCAGCTCGAGATCAGGAATCGTTGTCTCAGTACTAAGCGGTCTTCAAGCAATGGTCGAGATGTCTCAGATGTCTTTAAGCGATGGTGACTTTACAATGGTCAGCGTTGCCGTCAGTTGCGGATCAAGGATCTCAACTGAGTCCAAAATGTCCTTGAAGGCGGACGTTGGTAGAGGCTCATCAATGCACTTCTCCCAGCTTCTTCAATGGGCTTGTGTCATCCTTTAAGGCAGACCACCCAAAACTGAGGACTGTTGTGAAGGGAGCTGCCTTATCCTTGGCTGTAGGTTCAGAGACCTTCTGGCACTTCCTATCCGGGAAGCTTACTTCAGAGCCTAAGCAGGGCATGCTGTGTGCTGGATGGGTACCAGTTGCAGAGCAGCTGGAGGGTCCTCTGAATTCAGTATCTCCCAGTGTTCCCTGGGAGATTTTTTAGGGGAGGGATCTTGCTTCCCTCTTTGGATATGATATGATATGATATGGCATTTGTAACGCGCCTATACACAAGTGTTTCAAGGCGCGACGAGGCAGGGGGGGGACAAGGGGAAGACAGACAATGATCCTACTAGGCCAGGTGTCATTTAGATCGCGCAAGTGCAGGGGTAGGGGGAAGGGAAAAAGTGCAAGGGGAAGGGGAGGGGGGAAGTGCAGTACAAGGTAAGTAGAATAAAATAAATAAATAGGGCCAGCTGGTGGCAAGTGCAAGGTAAGTACAGGCAAGTGCTGGGAAGGGGGGGGCTGTAGGGATACAGAGACAGTCCCGCAGTGCAGGGGTTGCCAGGGAGGCAGTGCAAGTGGAGAGTGGCTGGGCCCAGGACCGAGGTCAGTGAGAGTGGCCCAGTTGCAGATTCAGTGCAGTTTCAGTGAAGAATTTAGCAGGGGAGAGGGAGAGAGAAAGCAGAAGCAAAGAGGAAGGTTTTGAGGTGCTTCCGGAACCAGAGATGGTTCTCCTCAAGTCAGGCTATCCTGGCCTTCCTTCACTGGTGGAAAATGTGAGGCAACTGTACCTTCTGCTAGGGTTCAAGCTTGAGTTCTTCTCTGGTACTTCCGTTGAAGTTCTCAGATGATCTGCCTCTTTTAAAGCCAAGTGGGCCACAGAATTTGGTGTAGGCTAAGCCTACCTTAGTGAACAAATGCTGGGGTCCCTATGAACAGTTTTCGATATATGTGAGGCCATAACCAGGATGCTTTGCAGCAGGAAAAGGTAAAGGGGTGGAACAGGAAGAAGGGAAAACTCCTCTCAACAGAGCTCTGGGCTCAATCCCTTGTGCTACTAAATCCCACCCATCTGCCTGTCTTCTGTGATCAAAGAGTTTCTCTGGTTAATGGATCTCCCTGTGGTCCCTGATTAAAGCGTCAGGTCTCCCTTGAAGATGCTGAGAGTCCAAACTCACTGGCTTCCGCAAACCACATTCTGGTATCTTATGAATGGGGTCCCCCTAGCAGGGGTGGCATACTGCAACAAAAGACCCAGACATGGCAGTTCACTTGCCATTGATACCAAGGGCAGGAACTGGCTTCAGCTTCACACAGTTACATATGAAAGGTTGTTGGGTTTCCTGTCCCCTTTGTTATCCTCTGAAGCCAGTACCCTCGGTTGGTATATTAATCACTGCCACCAGCTGCAGGGCCTAACAAAGGAGCAGGGCAGTTCAATGAAGCCTTTGTCAGTTAATGAGGCTGTCATGGCAGGGGGAAGGTGGGCTCCCCCTTCCTGGGATGACATCATGCCCTCCTTGGCTGTCACATTCAAACTAAATATGACAGGGGTGGACTGTGTCTGTAGGTGGTGTCCAGCCCAAAGTACACAGGTCTTTGCTTTTTATGTGGTGTGAGAATAGGAAAATGTGTGTGGATTAGCCCCACACATTTTCCTGAGGTCTGTCTCCCATCATTCCATTTATTTAAAACATTTCAGCCCAGCCGAGCGCATGCCCACAATGCAGATGGTCGAATTCCTCACAGGAGCACTCTGCATATGCAGCGTAACCATGCTCCTCATATGTCATGTTTATTCTGGCCAGTTACCCTCCAGTAGTGAACATGACATTTCCTTTCCTGCATGTGGGTACATTAAAACCCTGCTCGCCTGAGCCTTCCGGCATGCCTGATGACTGCAAACGTATTGGATTAATCAACTTCCCACCCGCTCTATGTCAGATATTATTGCTCTCTCCTGCGAAGCTCCAAGCATATCTTTTATATATTTATCTATTTCTAATGCGCCGTAGTCTGTAGGCATCTGGGCGCAGAGAAAGGTAGATTGAAAGCTGGGGAATATATTGTACAGACTCTCTATACAGAAGATTAGCCTAGGAGAATAAGAAAGTCTTTAGGGCTCTTTTAAATGCTGGCAGACATCTTTCACGGCGTAAATATGCAGGCAGTTTATTCCATGCAATGGCCGTTTTTTACAGGATATGACCTTTCTTTTCCTTAGACTCGTCTGGATCTGGGACATATCAATCACCATGGAGTTCTTTGATCTAGTATTTCTGATAGAATCTTGGACAGTGACACATGTTTTCAGATATCTGGGGGCGTGACCAAGTAAGCATTTGTTAGTCATGGAGTCATTTTAAATTCTATTCTGGCTTGTACAGGGAGCCAATGCAGTTCTCTTTTATACCGTAATATATGTTCATGCTTTGGTACATTTTTAATGATTCTTACAGCGTCGTTTTGCAGAATCTGCAGTCTTTTAATACAACATTTACTTGCTCCGCCTAACAGGGCGTTACAGTAGTCCAATGTTGCCATGACTGAAGTTCTGACTAGAGTAGCACCGTTTATGACTGAAACCAAAGGTTTTATCAGGCACAAATGCCTGAGATAATATTGTATGTTTTTTGACACGCTCGCAACTTGGATGTCTGCATTAAGCGATGCCTTAATGGTAACCCCAAGAGTTTTTACTTTATTAACTGTGTTTATTAGATGTTGATCAATACACAGGTTAGTATAGTCCACTCCTAGTTTTTCTTTTGCTTGGGCTGAGCCAAAAATCAGAGGTTCAGTCTTCTGACTATTGAGGCAAAGCCTGTTTTCAGTCATCCAAATATGAATGTTCTCATATACAGATGTAATGAGCTCTGTGTCCTTTGTATATTCTCCACTCAGTCTAAAAAGTAGCTGAGTATCGTCGGCGTAGTTAGTAAAATGTAGTCCCAAGGAGTCCAAGAGATCGCATAATGATCGGCAAAAGATATTAAAAACGAATGGGGGACAAACAACCCGCCTGAGGAACTACACACATAATGGGCTCTAAATTAGGTGAAGCATTTCCCCAGACGATCCTAGACTTTCTATTACTCAGAAATGTCCGGAGCCATTCAACCGTATTAGTGGATCAATGACCAATTTCCTGAATGCGTGTTAGAAGTTTGGAATGATCTAAAAGATCCAAGGCCGCTCAGAGGTTCAAAAGCATCATCAGCCCTGATCCACTATCACCCATAATGTCGAACATTTCTGTTTGTAAGTCATATGCTAGCTGTGGTACATTCTGTATTGTTACAGGCTATTTGTCCATGACTCCTTGACATAAAGTTAATGCTTGTTCAACCACAGAAAAAGTCCACTGGCTTTTTTAAATTTCAATTGAATTTGAGATTCCTTCCTCATGACTGGCTCAGTATTTATATATATAGAGAGAAAGAGAGAGATGCAAAGTTTGGCCAGAAGTATGTTGTAGAAGAGCAGGTGGACATGTCATCCCTAGTTCCCGCCTCTTCACCTCCCTTATACTGGAACAGTAGGAGAAGAACCCTATGTGGGACACCAGGTATCATCCCAATACCACATTGAGTGTATGAGAGACGATATGCGCTCAGACAACCGTATCAAATGTACCCTCGCACTAAGAGGGTGGAAGGATGTCTGCACACACCATTGGATATCATATGGCTATAATTGAAATCTGACAAGAGCAGAGTGATGTCATAGAGGAAAGATACTGAGACTCACTGAAACGATATACACAATACTCAAAGAATAAAGATGTAACTAAAGTAACAAGAGAAACATGTAATCGAATATGAAGAAAGCATATATGCAGAGAAGATAAAGTAACCTTCTGACTAATAAGTGTTTTTACACAGAAATACAAGGTAGATGAGACATATATAAGCTTGCTGCAGAGGAAAACATAACATGGCTAGAGCGGTCATGATGGAAGGATGGACATCGAACTCGTATTAAAACCAATCAAGCTACCTCGGAGACAGACCATGGCTGTAGAGTCAGGAGACGCTCGAAAAACAGCTTTGTGTGAGGAATAAAGAGCAGTCTTTTAGCCTGGGATCAAGGATGCTACTTCAAGGAATAATTGCAAAGCACAAGGGGAGTTAAAAGGATAGGCCATGTACTGAAGACATATTTCTCTTAGATTAAGCAAAGGAGAAAACATCTGCAAGAGCCAAGTATTAAACAATTAAACCTATGTAAGATGGAGTGAGCAAGTCTCCACAGGCCAAGAAGGGTAATGACACCCAGCTCAATCGTATCAAATAGCAGCAAATAGGAGGTAGAGATGGACAAATGTGTGGTCTTCTTACATGTGATTCAGAAGTTAAAAACAAGGGTTATTCATCAAGCCCAAACACAGATAATGGTGTTCCTACACTCCCTTAAATGTCCCAGAACAGGCTTCGAGGTCAACTACAAAGAAGAAGCCTTGGCTTGGGGCCTGAATGATAAGAGACGATGGACTAATTGGGAAAGTGGGGAGTAGTCTGTTATTGGTTTCAGCACCTGCGTTTTGTTTTGCTTACGTACTGCTAACAAGCCAAAAGTCCAAGGTTGGGAAAGCATGCCAACCAATCAGAGGGTCTATGTAGCAACATGCTATACAATGTTGCAAAGACCAACCCGCTGCCATTTTTCCACTATAATCAGTATTATACATATTTAAGGTGGTTCAAGGCATGCCAGATAAGGGTCAGCCAATGAAGTTATTAACATTTATACATACCGTAGGTACAAATGTTCCCTTGACCAATCACTCCATTCAATAGGTTTGAGTTTGCAACGTAGGTGACATCATAGATGACACCTATCGAGGTATACAACTTTGTATAATCACACTTGGGTGTGAGTGCGTGAATTACTGCCTATTATTTGCCAAATTGCCCTACTTTATTTTTATGCTAATTTTGCTAATATGTAGTACCTTGCCATATTCTTTGAGTCTGTTCAGTTATTTGGGTCAGAGATAATTATTGGTGTTTACATCTAGCACACGAGACGCTTCAAGGAGCTAAAGCACAATGTATATAAGCATATAAAATTAAGGAAGCCACCAAGAAGGCGTATCTGCCCCTCAAGCCCCACTGTGCACAGCCAAAACCTTTTTTCTTGTTTACTGCAGCAATCTGGTCCCACGTTGGTTTAAGCAGTTGAGGTGTTGATAGGAGGAGCAGATGGTTCTCAAATTAATCTCAAGGGATGGGGTTGTCTGCCACAGATGGTCTGACAGAGGCTTTGCAGTTCTGGTGTTCAGTCACTACTTGCTGCCCTCCTCCAGGACCTACACCTCTGCAAGCCTGCTTTCTATGTCCCCCTGCTGGGTCTTACTTCTGGAGCAATCAACTTGACAGGTTGGACACAATGAACAGGGATCGACAAAGAGTCGATAACCAGGAGCTGAACGTAGCTCCTGGGTACAGGATATTACCCTGGGAGCAGGAGCTATTCTGGAGGACAAGGGCCTAGCAGCAGCATGTATGGCACAGCAAATATTACTTTCAAGCAATGCCCTATTCTACACCAAGAGTAACAATAGTGCTATTGCCACATTACGCTATTAAATATGGTCTAGAGGACTCCAGAGTAGTTATGTAAAACTAAAGGGAAAACATCTCCCGTTCTCAAAATGATGCCCTGGACAAGAAAAGTGAACTAAAGGGGATGCGTTCAGTATTATGCCCATGATCCTCATTTGAACTTGAGGGGCTGTAAACTCCCCAAAAGTACAGAATGGGCCTCAACAATAGCATGGTGGTCATTCTGTGGTGGTTTGCAGAATTGCCACCAAACCTGTTTATCGTTACTGCCACTTGGGCCCGCAGATTTACCGCTGGATTACAAGCGGTGTTCTCCAGGGGGCTATTTGCAGATTTACCATAAGCGGTAATTCAGCTGCAGTAAATCTTCCAATTTCCACCGTTGAGTGGAGGGTTTAAAGCCTCCACTTCACCTGCAAACTCTGAGGTCAGTGATGTGGCGGCAAATTGGCAGCAATTCTGTGATCGCCACGTATTCCCATTTATCTTACATCCCTACAGCTTATAATGAGACCCGATGTGACGTGTTAATCATACTGCGTAATTGCACATAGTTTTATTTGTCAAATTGTTGTATAAAAGTGGTATGTTTTGTGCATGTATTACTGGTTTTAGGGATCTATTTTATCCAAATTAAACTGCGATATGATGAGGATGATGAGGATTAAAACGAAATCACAAGAAATGTTAAGAGTCAGCGACTTCGCGCAAGTAGTTCTACTTAATGTGACTTATTGGCGCCTGCATTAAATTATATAAAAGATGACTTGCCTTAAGGACTCCAGACAGCACTTTTAAGTGGGAGGATTATACTCCCTATTTTGTGAAGTTGGGAGTAAAATACTTTTTTAAGGAGTACACCTGTAATTCCTATTCCCAAAGGTCTGCTTTAGGCTTCTAATTGTAACTCTAAAACAGATTAGCACCTATTAATTTGTGTAAATTAAAAGAGACATTTGGTATGTTGACACAACTGCCGGAGAAGGTTTTGATCTGCGTTAGTTTGACTCAAGGACTTAACGAGTCCAAGAGCATCTGGGAGGAGGCGGTTTAGCAACCTGAATTGGTGTCCTTTAATTACATCTCATGTTAAGTTGATGTGTTTTTGTGCCTTATGATTCAGATTCAATGAAAAAAAGTGTTCTATGAAAAGTGTTTTATCTGATGTATCTAAAGAGAAATGTGCCTTATCTTTTTTTTGTATTCTGCTAAAGGTTTGCTTATGCTAACCAAAAACGATAAATAAAAGATACATTTATATCTTATTTCTCTTCCAGTCAGTGATATTAGAGCTCTTTCCTGTGGCAGTGCTCAGCTGGTACTGCTGATAAGAGCCACAGAGCTGGGGGGTGGAAGAAGGGGGCCAGGCAACAGGTTCCTAGGAGTCTATTTCCTATTTTGCATGGGTAACATGTGTACTCCCTCATTTTATTTTTGTTGGAACCATTTCCCTGTGTTCAGGGAGAAAAAGCAACCTGGACGCTGATTATCCCGCTGGCCTGTATAAAGTGAATACACATGTTATGTGCATATAACACATGAACGGCTGCAAAGTCTATATAAAAGCCCGTAAAGAATGACCTTATTACTGGAGAGTTGTGACATCACTTCGCACCTGTAATAAGAAAATTACAGGACTGCTGCTCTGCCATCGGTTATTATGCTTCGTGTTGCCTGAGCCAGCAGAGAGCTGGCTTAAAAAATAGTTTTCTAGGACACCTTACAGTCATTCATTGATTTGTAAGGACATGTTTATGGAAGGTGTTTATTGTGTGCAATGCTGGAGTTCCACACATGAGAGCAATCCTTTATCTTCATGGTATTACTTATTTTAAAGCACAAAACGTTTTAGAAGCATTTTTATTAAACTGCTTAAACACGTTTTCTACAGCATATTATACGAGGCACAGCATCAATTCTACATTGATTATATGTATCAGCACATGGAAGATCCCTTATGTTAGATCAAGCAAGAGTATAGGTAATAAGGCCATGACAGTGTGCTGGCAGGTAATATAAGCAATAAAATACCCCCTACTGCACGTAAAAAGGATACCGCAAGTCACCTGCGAGTTCCGTGACTTGAGTCTTCGGCCTTGTTTCCACTCTTCGGTCGCAACACTACTTGGTGACTGGCAATTCCCTTGTAATGTACGGTACCTTATCCCATATACACCAGGTTACTTCTGGGGCAGGATTACTGTACATATGACATTAGCTGCAGTGCAGATACAGGGTGCTGGGACTTGCACTCTAACTAATGTAACTGTCCATGCACGAATGGTGTCTCTGCATGCGTAATCGACTTATTTGATCAGAAGCCTGCATGTACTAATTCCAAGGTACTTCTGAAGCCAGTATCAGCTTTTAATAGCTCATTACAGCCATTTTCTAATTGCACTGCGCTTCCTGTCAGTGGCAGTAGCCGCTGCTCTCCGGGAGAACCGTTTACCATCCTTGACTCTGGCAGTAGGCATTGCAACACCAAGGTCCTCATTAACATGTTTTGCAGCAGCCAAATGCATTTGGTGCATGCACAAGTGGTGTTTGCGCATGCTCAATTGCTGAAGCACCAGTGCATTGCTTTGAATTGGATTTGGCGTAGCGCTGATGCGAATGTGGCAGCACAAAATGCATTTGATCTGTCGCAAATGCATCATAATGATGCCACCAGAAGCGTTCCCAGTGAAAAGATCTTTTTCAAAAATCTTTTCACAAGAAGGTCGCTTTAGAAAGATCGCTCTGTGACCGCACGAAGCAGTCTTTCTAAAGCAAATTGTCACGCCCCTGCCGCACACGAGTGCGTGCAGGGGTTGACAGGCTCTGCAGGACAAGGAAGCAGAGGGTGAGGAGAACGGGTGTGTGTGTGTCCGCGCGAGTGCGTTGGTGTGAGTGTTCTATGTATGTGTTTTTGTATAGGGCTCGGGGCTCAGACTGAAATCCCGCGGGTGACGGTGGTGGAGGGGGGCTGGGGCTGAAATCCTGAAGGAGAGTGTGGGGGATGGGGGAGAAGAATGGGCTAATTGGGGGTGAAAGTCCCTGAATATAAAAAAAAGAGAAAAACACATTTTAAAGGTCCCAAGAAAAAAATACCTTTACAATGAGGGTTTTCCGATCAAAAGAAAATTGGTCAAAGTAAATCGGTCTTTTTCTCTTGAGACCTTTAAAAAACGGTCATTTCAGATAGAATCCCCAGAAGATGACTGTTGTGGATTAATACGGAAACCCTCATTGAGATGCTGCTTGGGCTTTCTAATGCAATGCAAACGCACTTCATGCCAGTAGAGAGGGAATGAACCCATGTTAACCGTTGGCAAGTAGTATGCAGACTTCCTACGACGAGAATGATATGATATGCCAATCATCACACACCTGTATACAAGTGTTTCTAGGCACGAATATAAACTATACATATTTGTGTTTATGTCAGTCATTTTTATGGGCCTGATTTAAACATCATTTTTCAATGGCGAATAAATAGGCGCTAGGGGCTCTTTGTTTCTCGAGCCACTGTGTAGCCAATCAGGTGATCTGAATAGTATCAACAATTGAAGCTATGTGACAGGCAGTTTAAGGCGTGAGTGGCTCTGCCATCTAACCATTGGTGTAAATTGTGAAATATTTCTTTTATTGACACAAAATGAAAAACACACACTAAAAAACAGACAATTCTCAAAAATGCATCTCGAGTAAAAAATATTTTTGAGCAAATGTGCAGTCCTGTCAACCTACTAAAATCGTGGCTGATTCAATTTAACCGAACATCTACAATCTCATGTAAAATGTCAATCCCTCCTTCTACTACACATTCTAATTCTTTCTTTTATTTGATAAGAAATCTGCCCAAAGCCAATGATAAGGAAGCTTGGGTTCTGCTCACTAACCTCTTCCACAAGCTTGATGTTATTATTGCAGAGGTTGAATGTATGAATGGATGAAAGAAGCGCGGCCTGTCTGTAACCGTATTTGGACAGTCCGTCACTGCATGATATAACGACTCAATATGATTGGTATCACACAACCTACACATTCTGAGCTCTCTGGGGCTATTTAATTTGGGACCTATGATGTCTGGAGGTAGCTGAACCGATGGTCTTGACTTTAACCATGTCCTTTTTATGAATAAGGAACTTTGTAGTCTCTTGCAACTTCCCTACAACATCTGATCTGGGGGCTTCATCTCAAGAATATCCATGATGTACATGAAACCAACAGAGTCACAAAGGGTTAAACGTGTTTTAAAAAATGGTACTCATCTGAATATGGAAGTGTAGATTTAGAGGTCACCAAATACAGTATAAAATCTGAGCATGTAATTGCCACACGTTTTTTAACCTTCTCTTAATGTTGAGGGAATGGTGTACAATTTGCAGTAATTGCATGACTGCATTCTTTACTGCCTACTTCCAGCCATAATGCAGCTCTGGCAGAAACAAAGGGTCAAGAGGAATGGAATTCTTCACGGCAGTTTGGAGATAGGTAATACATGCATGCTATGAACGATTGACACTTTTCCGATATTAAACATTAATATTACAGTCCGGGGAAACTGCTACCCGAAGTGAGGTCTGTTTTAAAGATAACACAGTTCATCCTTCATAATATTAATAGAAGGCTAAGGGCCTGATTGATGGAATTTTTAGATTGGTGCAAAGTGACCTTGCACTGCCAACAAACTGCCCCGATTCACAGAGTGGTGCAAAGTGAATGTTTGCTGTGCAAAGTCACTTTGCAACAGTGCAAAGTCACTTTGCACTGCAAAAATATATTTTGCAATACTCTGCGAATTAGGGCATTTGTTGGCAGTGCAAAGTCACTTTGCAACAGTGCAAAACCAGTGCAAAGTCACTTTGCAAAGCAAAACAACCTTTTGCACCACTCTGTGAATTAAGGTGTTTGTTGGCAGTGCAAAGTCACTTTGCAACAGTGCAAAGCCAGTGCAAAGTCACTTTGCACAGCAAAAAAACCTTTTGCACCACTCTGTGAATTAGGGTGTTTGTTGGCAGTGCAAAGTCACTTTGCAACAGAGCAAAGCCAGTGCAAAGTCACTCTGCATAGCAAAAAAACCTTTTGCACCACTCTGTGAATTAAGGTGTTTGTTGGCAGTGCAAAGTCACTTTGCAACAGAGCAAAACCAGTGCAAAGTCACTTTGCACAGCAAAAAAACCTTTAGCACCACTCTTTGAATTAAGGTGTTTGTTGGCAGTGCAAAGTCACTTTGCACCGCACTAAATATTCCACGAATGAAGCCCTAAGTGTTTTGATATTTTGCAAAGACACCGTAAAAAGGGATTATATTTTTTATTTTTGACCAGATTATCACAGCTTCAAATAAACCAGCACGCTTAATTTCAATAAAATGAAAAATACACAATGTGACTACAAATTAGACATATACAATTCAGCATTCATTAAATATACCCTACATTCCCCTAAACATTTTAAACAAGATAATTTCCTAAATTTAAGATATTATTTCTTTAAAAATATTGCAAAGTCTTTATAACTATTATGGATTGAAAAGTCTCTTACATTTCTAGGACGCAATCGACCCCTGTGGCACGTAGAACCAACCCCCTACGAAATTGATCTCAACAAAAGACACTTTCCTTTAACCTCCCAAAGCTCAGACAAGTTAATCAGGCAGGGTGTGCGACACCTGCATCGACAACCATTCCAATGAATTTGTCAGCATGGCTTGTGTTTCTAAAATCGCATTACATACTTCCTGAGCCTGAGCTATCCGGCAAAAGGTAAAGCATCCACCATTGTCACAAAGTAAAGCGATTACGATATGGGTACCAAGTGGCAAGGAAGTTCCTTCATTTAAAAAATCTACAATCTATAAATAGTAGAGAGGTGGAGTGTATGAGTCCCCCGCCCCCTGTTTCGACGTGACAGACATGAAAGGTGCATATCGCTACTGGCATCTACCCCCCAACAATATATAGCCAAGGTAACAGATGCCACCTACCATCACTGAAGCAATGAACTTGCATGCGATGGGGCAACTAAATTAGTTATAACACCATGGCTGAACACACAGACACACACACATAGATGTGTTAGACATGAAGCGAAGCACGTGCATCCCTGCATGAAGCTACACAGACACCTGGGCCAAACTGCTCTTAGCCACTAACAATCACTAAGATAGGGATCACATACACCCTATCTCTCTTATGCAGAAATACAAATCGCACAGGAATACATATAACTGCTTGCTTGATGCAGAACGCAACTAAATTGAGTGGCCATGTAAACCAAGATGTAAGACGCACCCATGTTGGGTGAATGGGAGCCATCGAGAAGCCTTAACACTGTGGAGAGAAAGTTTCAGTCTTGCTGAGCAACCGAAAAGAGCAAACCCTGGATAGCTCAGACATCAGGTGCACAGTGCCATAGTCATCATGAGAAGGCAGGTTTGAGCCAGCATTGGAAAAATATAGCCAATAAGCAAATCTCAGATGAGGGACATAACTTTATCTGAATAAACAAGGAAACAAATGTTTCTGAAATGTCAGGTTCTCATCAGAATGTATCTGACACAGGGGAGGAAGCAGCCTGAGCCAGTCCCCACCAGCTAAAATCCTCACAAACTACTGAGCAGTATAATCCGAAATGCAGTCCCTACACACGTGACTTGCAGTGACATAGAATGCCTACTCAGAGACTCTCGCTCCCATCCATTTCCGTGGGACAAAAGATCCAATAGAGTATGAAGTTGAAAGCTAGGCTATCCTTAATTGAGGCCAGGGAAGTCAGAGAGTGGTAACATTAGTGGGACAAGGCGGCACCCTGAGGCCCTTTTCATCACCCCCTATTGGGCTCATGTGCTGGTAACCTTCCGAGGCTGAGAAATCCCACATTGGCCAATCCCGACCCACCTTTAACGCTCACTCACATTTTGTTGCGGCAGCCACTCACAACACACTAGCATGACGTAATTACACTTGCAACCTTCTGTAGGTGGTCCCAGGCGGAGCTACCCGATATGGCCGAACCAATAAGATCATCCATCCTATTTAGAATACATATCTAGCCATACTATTCACCCAATCCCATTTCATCTGAGGTTTTAGAAATGTATCTCCTTTTTGTGACATCACAGTCACTTAAAACCTGCGGACAAGCCTGTGACCAGTTGAGAGCATTGGAAATCTTGAGATGTCCATGTGTATTCCTGTTTTTCTGAGGTCTCATTATTAAAGCAGTGGTTCCGTCACATTTCTGGACTTCTCTGTTTCTTTGGCGTGGGGGCGTGGGGATTTCCCCTGAACCAGACCTCTTGCTTTATGATACTCCACTTGAAAATAGATGTATAAATGATTCATCTTCTGAGCCACGTAGTCGACCAAGTTTGTTGACTTAAGAATCTCTTTGCTAGCCATCCGAATCATCCCAAATGTGTAACTGGTGCAGTGAATTCCCCTGCCTAGTCCTGCAGGTGGATGGTGGAGCTACCAAGGGGACCTGGTGCCGCCACAAGCCATGTGATGCTGGGCCCAGTGGGGGTGTGGGGAAACTCCTTTGATGATCCCACCATGACACTCTCAGAAAGAGAGGGTTGCCACATGAACCTGTCAGAAGGATCAGCCCCCCTAATAGACAGCACAACTAGTGTCAGAAACAAAAAGGCAACCGTACCTATCTACAGACTGTCCCTTTAAGGGCTTCACACCTTGAGAGTACCAATCTGCTAAACCACAGTTAACTTTGTATGAATACACCATGCATCACAGATTGCTCACAGCATCTCTTGGGAGGCAATACTCGATGCTGGAGAAGGGATTAGCAGGACATGGTTTGTGGGCAAGAAATTGCAGCATGAGGAATGCCAATTCTTGCATATGCTCACATCACATACAGAATACAAGATGGTGGACAAGCCTCTTGTAGGCTAATCAGCTCATGGGCATAACATTCAAAGACGGGTTCAAATGAACATTTTGGGGAGGCCACCAGGGGGCGCACTGATGGATAGTGCCTGATTGCGCACCTCTCCTGTAGCAGTCCTGAAAAGTTAAAGAAGCCCCCAATTTTCACCCCCCCATTTACCAACCCGGTGCTACGGGAGATGGGAGGACCCCCCCACCCAGGAGGGTGAAAGAGCGGTGTAAATCCGCAAATCGAAAACTGAGAACGGCCACGTTGCAGCTGCGACCGAAACCGAAAGTGCTCTCACCCTCCGGGGACATGGAGCACAGCTAAGGAGAAAGGAGGGAGGCTGCCCAGCCCATGCACAGGCCGGCGAACACAGAGAGGAGCCAAGCGAGGCAACAAAGAGGTGGGTGAGACCCCCCCATCTGTGGCCTACCCCGGGTCCCCGCACTTCGCAGGGCCTGCATCAGGACAGAAATGGAGCGCAGGAGGGGAAAGAGGCCACCCAGCCAGTGCACAGGACTCCATAACCGGAAGAGTGGCCGGCGGAATAGAAAAGAGGTGGGTGAGCCTCACCTCCGCGGCCTGTCCTTCAGGGCCTGCACCTAAACACTGGGGGAGGCACCTGGTGCCCCCTGACTCACTTGGACCCCATAGAAGACCCAATTAGGGGGGCAAGGCAACAAGGAGGGGGATGAGAACCCCTTCCCCCAGGCCCTGCCTGTGCACCATAGTACCACTGGAAACCACACCAGAACATAGTGCTGGACACTTGGCAGCCTGTGCATTACCCAGTCGGTGACCCAGGAGGCCCTAGAGGAATCGGACTCTGAAGTTGCACACGGGTCTCTCAAGCCCCGGTAGAAACAGGAGACCAGCCCCCCGGGGACTATTGTACAGAAGGAGCTGGATATTCGCATACGCTGACAGAGCTATATTGAACCCCGGCCAAAGCGCCAGTAGGAGTCCCTTTGAGAATGATTGGGGCCCTGCATTCTCAGGGCCCCATACTCAGGCTAAGCAGGAAGGAAAAGAGGCCCAAAGTAGTTCCGGGGAATCCTGAGGGACCAGCAGGGTCGTGGAACCTGAAGAAGAACAGGGAGGTGTGGGCCCCCTTTCAGGGGCATGTGCCCGCCTCTCCACCTGAAAGTGTTTTAGGGGAATCTTGGAAGATCGGACATGTACAGAAGACCCCGGTATGTGGACGGGCGGCCCGGGAAGGTGAGAGGCCCTACAGCCCACAAACTGAAGTGGCACCCTGCTCTGGGCAAAACGGCAATAGGTGACCTCCACAGGTTGACAAGGACCCTTAGACCACTGAAGCTCTGGCAGTCTCTGCACTGCAGGGGTATAAAGAAACTAGTGAACGCCAGCAGGGGCACTAACCTCACTCAGGTGCATGTGTGGAGGAGAGAGGTGTCACATAAACGCACAGGCTTAACTAGCTAACTTTGAATATGCCCCAAGAACAAATGAAGGAGGACTAAAAAAACAGACCACCATATCTCTGGTCTCGGAACAATCAGGCACAACCAAGAAAGATGTAGCGGCACTAATGGTAGAGATCAGGAATATGAGAGCAGAAATTGGGGGTAGGGTCAACAAAATCACCCAAAGAATTGATAAGATGGAGGAAAGACTAGAGGAGGTAGAGCACAACCAGTCTGCCCTTGACACTTTAGAGACCCAGATAGATGTCCGCCTGTCAGATGTGGAGAGGAGGAGATAATGCTCAAAATGGATTACCCCGAAAATCATGAAAGGCGCAACAACCTCAGAATTTTTGGGATCCGGGACACAGAGGGAGAGAGTGAGGAGAACCCTGTATGAAATTACGAAACTCATCTTTGACAACGACACGAAAGATGAGGCAAAAATTGAAAGGATCCACATGGACAGAGGCACGGACAGAGGTCCCAGATCGGTCCTCGCCCTCTTTCATAACTATGGGGACAAGTTCAGGATCCTACAAAAGGGTGAGGTAAAAGTGGCCAGTGCTATATGGTTTTTTCAAAGATCAGTCCTTCAGAATCTATCCTTGCTCCCCCTCACGAAGAGAAAGCTTTGCTCACCCCTCACCAAGTGGCTAAATGACAAAGGATTCAGATACGGGTTGGGGTTCCCATTCTCCATTACTTTTGAAATCAATGGCTACAAATACAGGCTCACCATGGAGGAGAACATACACAGGGTCACCAGAGAGCTCACGGGAGATGACACACACCTCAAGGGAAAAGACGACAGAAGAAGGATATGGGCAGCCGAGGGGATTGAGAAGGAGACGTATTCCTGGCTCCTGAAAGTAGAGGAAGATGGGCACCTCACCGGGGGTGGCGACCTGACCAAACACTGGTCCACGCCTCTAGGGCCATCGCTCGATGGATGGTGATCAAAATTCCGAGACACCCACGTTGGGGGGCTCTCAGTTGTAGTTTGTTTGAAACCCATTAAGGCTGTTATCATGTGAATGGTTTATTGAGGGAGACAAGCAAATCAGGGGATGGTATTTGTTGTTCTTTTGAGAAACTGTTAGGGGGGGGCGAGTAGGAAGGGCTCTAGAACAAATGGTTTGATGAGAAAGGGACCCAACTGAAAGGGTGCCATAGGTGGTTTGGTTCCAACCTGGTGCCTTTAACCGGGTGGGATCGGACGACTGGGGGGCAGCGGGAAGGGATTCTTGAGGGGAGGGTGGGAGAGGGGCGAGGGAACAGATTCTTGGTAAAGGCTTTATCCCTATTATCTGGCTCCTATGGCACAGCCCACACTGACATACGTAATCCTCTTAGGTGGCAAGAATCAAGCTCCCGGATAGGGATAACGTGATGGCCACAGTGTACGTGGGATCCCAGCATGACCTCCTGAGGGTGGGCACCCTGAATTTAAAAGGGCTAAACTCGCCCATGAAAAGATCATTGGTTGCAAGGGAATTACGGAGGTCAGGACAAGTTATCCTGTTCCTACAAGAGACCAGATTCACTAAGGGGGAAGAGAGAAGGATTCCAAGTGGGCAAATTGGCTGGGAATACTGGGGGTCGGGTCCTCTAAGAAAGGCGAGAGTGGGAATTCTGGTCAATAAGGCACTCAAGATGGAACTGACCAGGGTCTGAACGGACATGGAGGGAAGGGCTCTGTTGGTATCAGGCACCATAAGGAAGGTGCGTTTCACGTTTGCCACGGTCTACGCCCCAAACCAGGGTCAGCTAAGATTTTTGAAAAATACACTCACAAAAATACTGGTAGAAAGCACGGGATGAGACTTCAATATATGGGCTGATATAGAATTAGACAGACAAGCACTACATGATATGGAAGGAACAGGACCTGCCTAGACCAGGTTATCATGAACTCCAGGAGGCACTAGAGGGGTATGGGCTCAGAGACACATGGCAGCATTTCCAACCCTGTGAGAGGGGATACACCTTCTACTCACCTCTGCATGGGACATATTCCAGAAGAGATTATATCTATATATCTAGAGACCTGTGGGAAGAAGCACAGGGCTCAACGATCATTCCGATTTCTTGGTCCGACCATGATATGGTAATGGTGGAACTACAATGGATGGTTTTGACCCGCAAAGGGACTAAATGGATGCGTAACTAATCATTGTGGAGGGACCCCATGTTCTACTTGGAGATGAGCAAGGAAATTGGGGAATACTTTAAGACAAATCACACGGGGGAGGTCAAGAGAGATGTTGTGTGGGAAGCTGGGAAGACCAGTTGGAGAGGAATTCTGATTAGAGAAGGGGGAGGAAAAAGAGGGAACGGGCACTAACAGAAGGTAGGCTGAGGGAAGAGATAAAACAATTGGACAAAAGGGGGCATGAGCCGTCAGGGAGGCGGGAGAAATATATAGTGGAATATATAGCTGAGGCAAGGGGGAAAAGGGAGGAATTGTGCCTACTAGAAGAGGGGACGGTAATCCGAAACCTACATTTTTTAAAACAAATATTCTATGAGAAAGGAGATAAAGCAGACGCATTACTGGCAGCTAGATTAAGGGGGCAATGGGATGACAGATGGGTCACAGAAATTGAGGGGGCAGAAGAAACAAATGAATAACCCGGGAGTGGGATCTTGGAGGCCTATATGAATCAGAGGTGGAACCCGAAACGGGCGATATAGACAGGTACCCGGGGGATATCCAACTACCCAAACTCTCCCCCACGGAGTTTAGTGTATTAGATGTCCCCATAACAGAGGAAGAAGTCAAGAACGTGGTGGGAAGATTACCACTGGGAAAGGCACCGGGTGAGGATGGATTCTCTGCGGGGTTCTATAAGACATTTCTTCACGCCCTACTGCCATTCATGACGGAACTGTTCAATGGTATATTGAGCACGGGGAAGGCCCCTGAATACTTCGACAGGGTGCTCATCACAGTAATACACAAGGAGGGTAGGAATCCCCGGGGTGTGCATCTTACCGCCCAATCTCCCTCCTGAACATAGATGCTAAAACATACACTTGGGTCCTAGACTGGAAGGGCACATGCCAAGGCTAATCCACCCGGACCAAGTGGGCTTCATTAAGGGCCTACAGGGAATGGACACAATGCGGAAGACCCTCCGGCTGATTCACACAGCCCAAGAGATGAGTGGGGACCCATCGCTCTTGTCAGTCGATGCTGAAAAGGCATTTGATAGGGTGGAGTGGGAATTCCTCAAGGCAGTGCTCATAAAATTTGGAATAGGGGAAAACCTCCTTTGGGAGATAACGGCGGTCTACTCATCCCCAATAGCGTGTGTCATGATCAATTGGGGGTACTCACGTTGGTTCAAACTGGGAAGGGGGACGAGGCAGGGCTGCCCCCTCTCCCTGACACTGTTCGCACTCTCTATAGAACCTCTCGCCCAAAAGATCCGAGCTGACCCAGGGGTGGTGGGATTCTCGGTCGGGGAGGTGGAATACAAAGTTGCATTGTATGCAGGTGACATGCTCCTACACATAAGGAGCCCCCTGAACTCCAGACCTGCAATGCTCCTACTGATTGAGCAATATGGTTCCATGGCTGGACTGAAAATCAACAGATCCAAATCTGTGCTCTTCCCCCTAGACAGGAGAAGGGACAGGGAAATAGAACGGTTCACACCACTAGGAATGCAGATCAGCTTGGACACAATGAAATACCTGGGCATAAATGTCACAATGACCAGTGGGAATCTATTCAAGGCGAATTTCGGTGAACAAAATAAAGGCATATTTCCTAAAATGGCAGAAGTTAACAATATCCTGGTTAGGTCGCCTCAATGCGCAGAAAATGGTGGTCCTCCCCAGAATCCTTCACGCATTCCAAATGTTCCCCAACCCAGATCCCTGATACATTCTTTTGTGAGATTCGGGCGCCATTCTAAGGTTCCTGTGGCAGGGGGAAAAGACGAGGATCCCCAGTGCTATATTGGTATTATCCAAAGAGAAAGGGGGATCGGGCCTTCCAGACATGAAGCTCTATTATAAGGCTGCACAACTTAGAGTCCTGATACCTCACCTCCGATCCCAGCCGGACCGGCAGTGGATTGCGCTGGATAACCTACAGCTGCACCCCGCCACAATTGGGGAATGATTATGGGTCCTGAGAAACAAGCTCCCGAGTGGGCTCCATGAACACTCTATTGTGGGAACTCTATGGGATATCTGGAGACAAGGGGTTGAATGAGGGGTGTGACTACATGTCCCTCACCTCTAGGGCATCTCTGGGTACCTGGAGTGCGGGACGCGATACCGAACCCCGAAAGATTTCAGACACGGTACGAAGCGGGGCTTGAAAGGATAGGACAGCTCTGGGGGGGAGCTAACTTTATTACCATAATTGAGCTAGAGGAGGCACTGGGCATAGGCAAGCTTAGTATTCACTTATTTACAGTTAAAAGGGGTCCTCACAGGAACAGAGTTCAAGGAAAAGATACAAAGGGACCTTACACCCTTCGAAGTACTCCTAGATAAGAGGACAGAAACGAGGAGGATGATCTCGGCAATGTACGGAGCCTTGGTTGGATGGAGTAGAGGCTCCACAGAAAAACTCAGGGGTTGGTGGGAACAGGATCTGGGAACCAATATTGACCCATACCTCTGGGACAGACTTTGCAGGGGAGTAGCCCAAACATCAGTCTCCTGTAATACAGACTCCACTCCATTAAACTACTCCACAGATGGCACTATGATCCGGTCAGACTCTCGAAAATGTTCCCAAACACAAGCCCCAAATGCTGGAGAGGGTGTGAGGAGAATGCTGACTACTGGCATATGTGGTGGGGGTGCCCGAGGGTGCAAATCTCTTGGAACAAAGTCCTGGGGTGGATAAAGACCTAGATGGTATAGCCCGAACCAAATCGCCCATGTTGGTCTTGTTTGTTATGGATGAGGAGGAGGGGGAATACTGAACACTTCCTAAAATGGCTGCAGCGCTAATGTTGGCCGCAAGGGCATGTATAGCAGCTAAATGGAAAAACAAGCAACCTCCAAGTAAAAGAGAATGGACCAATGTCACCCAAAATGTATACACTATGGAAAGAATCACAACAGGACTCCACCACAGACTAGCCGGCCCTCTGGAGATGGAATGGGTTGAATTCATTGCAAAATATATGGGCCTGGACCCATAGATTGCAAAGGTCTAAATGGGTGTCATGAGCCGGGAACCCGGAAGCGAGGAGGTGATGCAAACTAGACAAGAAGGGTGTGAAGGACCCACGTCAATTGACTCTGAAAAGGCGCTCACCTAACAGTAAATCAGTAGCCATAGGACTGAAATGTTAATTTGTCAATGTGCATGAAGTTGATAAGCTGTGCATTGTGAATGGGGAAAAGTTGTACAAAGGGAGGGGTGGCGGGAGGCGAAGAAATGGGAAGAAATAGGATGAGGGGGGAAAAATAACTTGAGGTTGTGTAATGCCAAAGATCCCCGACCACTGTTGCTTGCTGTATGTGATTTAAATCTTCAATAAAATTCAAATTTGAAAAAAAGGACATTATGGGATAGAGAGATAAACATGAAGGCCGGACAAAATAGTAGTTGAATATGTCCATTCTTTCAAGCACAACCTTCAAACTTTAAGAAATACATTATTAGAGAGAGGCTTCCCTCGCCACAGCAGAACATCGTCCACCTAGACCATGTTATCTCTCATTCATATCTAAGCTCTGTTTCCCCCTCTGGCATAGTTTGCATCCTTATCTGTCTCGCCTCCTCTTCCTCTGCTTCCCTCTGCTCGAACATGATTCTTCCTCCTCTAAAATGAATGTATCACAAAAAGGACATGACTGACATAAAATGTCTAGCTCTGCCTCACAGAAACATGACTAGTATGTCATGCGCCGACCAACCGTTGGACAAAAAGAAACATTACTACCATGGCAGCGGCTCCCTTGCGCTGTACATAAGAAATAAATCAAGGACTGTTGTTTGATGGATGCAAAGCATTGGGTTACTTAAAGGTGCGCGTGTAAGACGCTCGTCAGTCCGGAAGTATACAAACAGTGTGACTATGCCATGAATGCATAGAAATGCAAGACAGACATGTGATGCATCCAAGAGATAGAGTGACCAGATTTTCAAAATAAAAAAACATGACTGGCCACCGACATAGAAGTGGGACTACAATTTCACTGTGGTCACCAACACAAATATAGGACTACATGTCAGTAGCGGCTATAAACACAAAACAGGGACTACAAATACAAAGGTGGGACTAATGACAGCACTGACCAACATGAATGAGTTTGGGGCTGGGGCCAGAGCAAATTATTCCTGTCAAATGCTGGAATCAAGTCCAGATGCCTGTGAAACCACTCTGTGGCACTGTTTTGTGTTTTAGACTGAATTCTTTGGGATCCACCGGTACAGGCCATGTGTATACTCCGGTAGTGCACTTCAATGGACTGGGGTTATTGTCAACCCAACAATCTTTCAATGTGAAATTAGAGTGAGCCTTTCCACAATGAATACTGATTACCTGTACACAATCTATTAAGAACTGCTGCCCCCTTGTATCATTGAATGGCACAAAAGTAATGCACTTCAAAAGCTTATGGCAACCTTTATTGTGTGGAATTATTTCACACGGCAAAGTTATTAGTGATCAAAAGAACTATTCCCTTTATTTAAGTGCATACAGTTGAAACAACTTTTGACACTACCATAATTAAAAAGAAGATAAATTGGTACAGTGCAGTTAAAAATGGAAAAAGACCCAAGGAAGACAAAACACAAGTTATGCAGAAACTGATTTTCAATGTGATCATTAAGATACAAAAGTGAATAAAATTAGAAAGAGACCTTACTGGTCGGCCGTACATATTTCATCAACACAGACAGAGTTATTGCATTCTCGACCCGGTCCCTTTTAATTCAGCAGGCAGGAGTCATCACACACTTTTTTCCTCCAATATGGGGTTCACCCTAAGCCATAGATGGTAAGCAGCAGAAACTGCCACGTACGATTCGGCCGCAAAAAGTAGACTCTCGAATTGATCGCTCTCGTAGAGTCTAAAATTTGCATACGCTTTGTCATAATAGGAGCTCAAGCTGGAACAAGAAGGTAAATCATGTCTTACAGTTTCTATATGACTGCCACAGAGTCGGTAGAAGCGTTGCCTCAAAAGAACTATGCCTTTATTGCAAAGAAGTAAAAAAAATATCCTTTAAAAAACATAGTGAAGATGTAAATGCAAGAGATAATGCTCTCCTACCCCCAATGCTCACAGTACATTTCAGATGAATTCATTTTGTGTAGCACCATTTTGTCATCCTGTAGTCTGCTATGAAACTCAGCAGCTCAGGCTGAAATGTACACTAGTTTCCAACAGGAATGTCAGGGTGTAAATGTCGATTTGGTTTCTTTCATCTGTACATGTATTGTTCATTATGGAAAAGATTCTTTCCACTGGTGCATTTGTGCCGGACAAACACAATGCAAACTGATCCCTTATGCTCAAGTTTTAAATTGTCATTTTCTGCATTAAAAATAGGAGAAAACCTCCACCCACCGTTCATCTGGAGACTTATTCAGCTCATTCCACTGAGCAAGTCTGCAAGCTTTGTAATTCCTTACACAGCTCAGCTCATCAAAAAGCTCTGTGCCATCCAGTTTAAATCTTCCCGATGTAGATTGCACAAATTGTAGGGAGCCCTTTACATCTTCCCAAACAGGGAAGCTGTTCAGGAGGACTCAGGAGAAAGTGTTCACTTCTGAGAAATGTGCCCCCCATTCTTCGAGGTAATTCACACAGCAGTCATAAAATGAATACACGTATTCATTGAATCAGGCTCCTATTAGTTCCCCTTGTTCAGAAAGGCCTTTCACTTCATTGCTAAAAATAACATGCATCACGCCTCCTTATCATTTTCTCTTTCAGTCTCATTAACCTTTGGCCAACATTAATAGTATTTGAAATTTGCTTTCTCTAAAACTTTCATTGCATCATTAGAAATTATGAGCTGGTTCTGCAGAAAACAGAGCCACGTCTCACCAATAGGGTTCTCCAACAACTTGATAATTGCTGTAGGGGCTTTTTTTTGACAGAAAAAGTAAGACTGCAGTGCTGGGTACAGTTTAAGCACCCAGTCAGGAGCTGGCCATAGGGACAGCCTGCATGTGTTGCTCGTACCAAGCATGCTCTGGTATTCATTCTCTACAAAATCACACAATTCTTCAGTTGTTCTGTTCAAACAGTATAGATGTGGAAGTATTTATACATTTTCAAGATGAAGGATGCTTTGTTCAAGGGGAGCCCATCAGCAGCAGTTTGCACTGCATTATGCACAATGTGTGCTGCACACCCCACACCAATTGTTTTATTTTCAGGGATTACCTCCTTTAACTTACAATAAACATTGTTTGTCCAAGGTCTTTCTTTTCCACTGAAGTTTGTGTTTGTGTTATTTGCACAAAAGGGAATTACATTTTCCCTTACATAATTGTTCTGCAGGGATTGAAGCAGTTATCCGAAATAATATTAATGAGGTTTCCCCAGGGTCTGAGGTAAACTCTAAAATCGTAACGTTCACCCCCTCCAGGTTCTGGAAATAGCAGACTACAATTGGGATTAGCTTTACCTATTTTCTGTTTGAAGCATCAACCGAAACTGATATACAGGCAACGTTAATCAATTTACGCTTGAGATCTTCCATAGCTGAAAGCGCCAGCGCTTTCGATATTAATGCTTCTGCTTTTGTGCCGTGTGAAGGCATCATGAAGCAAGATACAGACAACATTTTCAAAGTTCAAACAAAAGATATTTATTAACTAACATGTCAGGATGGTGGAAGGCCTAATTTGCCCTATACTAAGGTGGGATTTCCCTGCCTAAAGAAACTAAGGATAGTCTGAATTAGTAAATTCAGCTTAAAAGTCTGTCTGTGTCCCCAAAGTCTTATTGGAACTGTTTTGAAATAAAGCTATACAATATGGAGGGATGTCAGCATCAAACAAAATAGTGTTCCAAATAATGTTCTGAGCTTCTTCCAGCTCTAGGCTTACTTGCCAGCACCCCTTCCCTAAGTTCAACACGTTCCAACAAGACCTCAGGGTTCCCCTCCCCCAAAGGAAACAACACAGTTCCAACCAGACCTTAGGGGTTCCCTTGTCCAAGTTCAAAATAGTTCCATCAAAACCTCGGGGTTCCCTTCTGAAGTTCAAAACAGTTCCAATAAGACTTTGGGGTTCCCTTCCTCAAGGAAACAACTCAGTTCCAAAATGGGTCTTCAAGTCCCCTTAACCAAGGTGACAGCACAGTTCCAAAAAGGTTTCAGGGTTTCCTTCCTCAAGATGATTACGCAGTTTCAAAAGGGCCTTGGGGTTTGGTTCCCTAAGGCGTGTACACAATTCACAGTGTCTCAGATTTCCTTTCTTCAAGACATAAGATCTTCCAGCTTGCCAACTCTTAATCAGTTCAAGCCTCTTAACTCTCAAAACCTGTTCCAGATCAACTTTACATTCCTTCTGGCTCTTCAATAAATCTATACAGATTGTTATCTTCCATATTCAATACAGCATTCTAATTCACAAGTGGAATTATTCACCGTGCCGTTCCTTTGCTTTTCCAGACAGGGTATCCTTGATCCAGGCGCAGTTGTTGGATCACACGGTCCTCCCATCAAACGTCACAAAACCGATAACTATAGGCTCTCTTTGCCACACAGGTGTCCTTCTCACTGCACCTGGGCTTTGGTTCAGATTCACTTTGGCTTCTCCTTGACAGTGTCCTGGCTTTGCCACAATGTGTTCTTTCACACGACTCAATCTGTGGTGCCCAATTTTGTTTCACCACCTTGCTTTCACAATCTTTAAAAGTGTTCACTTTCTTTCCCCTTTATTCACAACGTTTCATTTGTTTCCTTTAAATGTTCAATATATGTGTTTCACACTTGGTTTCATTTCATTTGTAGGCTTTTTACAGCTTTCATTTAGTTTGGGATTCAATAATGCTTGCTTAGCTTTCCTCAGTAGTCAATAATGCTTGTAGTATTAAAAAACCTTCCTTTGGATTCACAGTCACTTGCACACACATTTCTGTTCCGCCGGCATCACCATATGTTGTGTGGTAGCCCAAGGAGGGCCCTGTTATGAGTGTTCCCTCTGATTCACTCACCGGTCCACAGCGGCTCTTCAGGGTTTTCTCTCTCTCTCTCTCTCTCTCTCTCTTCTCGTCTCCGAGCACACTTCTCTGGACATCTGCGAGCAGCGCTTGCCTGCTACGAATCCTGATGTGGGTTGCTGGGAGCTCTGTTCCTCGCTCGCGGACGCTACCAATGTCCTACAGCACTCTCTCTGTGCTAAGTCCTCACTAAGTCCTCTGTGCTCTATAGCTCTGGCTGTGGGTATAAGACATAGGGGACTCTGTCAACCTTGACCCTTTCATAGCCTGCTTGGTTCCTGCTGTCACTATTTCTCTTTGGAAAAATCTGGCATCCTGGTCTCCAGGCAAGGCCCTCCTCGGCATCCCCCTTCTACGCAGGAAGTCTCCCCTCTCAGGCTCGTCTCTCCAGGCATGGCTTCTCTCCTGCTGGCTTCCCCTCCTTGCTGTCGGCTCCATCTTTTATGCACCTGCATCATATTAACAGGTTGCAGGTGCAAGCCCTTGAGTCTAAATGCCTGACCACAATTACTGGTGTTCTCTGGACATGCCTGAGCCTCACAATAGTTTTCAGGCTTCTTCCTTGTCTCAGTACCAGAGTGGTGTAATTGTATGTTAGTGTTTACAACTTCCAGTTGCCTCTTCCTCATTCCATTACTAGAGTGGTATGACTGAGGGTAATAATGCTCAAATCTCTGTACTATTTTGACCTGATGTTTCTCTGGAACAATATTAGGGGGTTGCTATGTGCTTGTCTTCCCAGAACATGAAAGCCTCCTCTTACAGAGGTATAAGCCTTTACCTCTTGCTAGTGTAGATACATTGATGGTATTTTTCAGAGTCATCCTGAAGGTAAGAAAAGGGGAAGCAATGACAAAATCCCATAAAGGCTGCTGGGACTGAAGGTTCATCATGGAATGGAAATGGGGGGTACTGTGTCTCACCCAAGGACACCCCCACCTCTTCGATTCTCCAAGTCTCCTCTACCCAGGTGATCCTCCCTCGCATAGCCATCCCCAGGTTCGGGATCGAAAAGCGATGGCCCTTGCCTGGCCACCTGAGCAGAGGATGTCAGGGAGAAAGAAGTGAGGATGCCCTCTGGTTCCTTACAGCGGGCACAGGTAAACTTCTCATCATACAGTTTTCTCATCAAAGCGTCAGTCAATTGATCTAAAACTGTGGTTGTGCTTTGGGAAGTGATAAGTAAAATTACCCTCTGTCAGGGGTTTTGACCCATGTTCGAGTTATTATGCTGCAACATTTGGGGGAGTGGGCTCAGAAAATCCAAGATGGCCGAAAAAGCCCACATGGCGCCAGAATCCAGGAAAACCACACCGTTTTTGCGCACACCAAAATGGTCACCTGACCTGCCACCCACCAGTGCAAAGAAAGATGGTTCTGTTCAAAATCAGTTTTTATTAATGTCAAAAATTGCTAGGATCATGGGCCCGAAACCACCAAACAAAAATCCAACTCTAGTTGAGTGTTCTACTTTACTTTACTGCATATCCACATCAATGCCATGTCAAGCAAGGGTCATATACTATCAAGTAAAATCCTTTCTTTTTGAAATGTATTAATTCAAGACAGCTGTCAAAAATAGGTGCAGTACCGGCATTGGACACTAACCGGCGCTAGCGATCTAAACTCTGATAGGAGAACTGTATTTCAGGAGTTGCAAAAGGATCCTGAGCTAGCTGCGACTTCAAAGGCTTGCTGATTAATGAACATTCTTAACACCTGCTTTCCCAGAAGGCAGTCTGATTCAATTAACAGTTCAGAGACCCACACAACAGCCCGGGATATCACATGGCCCTGTTGAGAGGGAGGAGTTTCCCCTGCAGCCTGCAGGACACAACACAGTAGACCCTTTCAATTGAATGGGGTATGCTGATTTTGGGTGTGGACTGTAAGCAGTCTTCTGGAGGAAGGAGAGGCCTGTGATCTCTGACTCACCAAGCTTCTGGGGGCGGGCCAGACTGGATTGTGGATTCATATTGCAGCAAATATATGTTTAAGTTAAATGCTTCTGAAATATTGTATTAAGCTTACAAAAATGTACAATTTGGAGATCCTTAATATGGAAAATGCCCTCACGATTTGAGACCAAACTCCACTTTGTGCGGTGTTCTGGGACCGAACCCCGCTATTTATTAATATTGCAGACACTGTGTTTAGGATAGAGACATAGTAATTTCCAGTAATATGCTCAGGGAAGGGGTGCAGGTCTGTGTACATTTTGAGGAAAAACCAATATGGTGAAAGTCACTAAAAAGCACAAAATGTTGTTATTTTTGAACCCATGCTCTTAGGAAGATCAGAGTTGGGCAAGAATGTACCTTAATTCATCTGCAATGTGTACATGTAATTTCAACAAACTGTGTATCTGGGAAATATGTGTTTTGGGTAAAATTGATTTTTCTAAGTAAAAGCAAAGGGGCGTTTCTTCAATAGATTGTAAAATGATGACTCACTCTGACACACTATCCCTTCTAAAATCATGTCACAGATAATCCTTGACCTATCAAATCATGAGAGGGTTGGGCATGCAGAATAGGCCGACCCACCCACTTTCAAAACACATAAAAAGAGGCTGCTTTGGACAGGCAGGACACTCACTTTCCATTTTCTTGTGAAGCACTCTGCCGGACCAGACAATATCCAGAAGGACCATCTGCAGAACTTAGAATCCAGACTTCAGAACTTTTTCAGCAGGCCTCAAAATCTTTTGCCAATTATTCAACAGCCTGGTGAGCTGTTTGATTCTGGTTAGAACCTTGGGCCAGACCCATATCCAGACCCAAAAAGCAGAGCTGTATCCAGAACCGGTAGCAGACCCAGAAAGCAGTGCTGTATCCAGAGAGACCAGAACCAGAGAGACCAGACCGCTGTGAAGTGCCGCTAGCAGAACCAGGCCAGATCGCTGTGAGCAGAACCAGTACCAGAAACGACCCGGAGTCCAGTCCAAACCTGACCAGACCTTGACGGCCTATTTCAAATTTATAGTGTGAGTACTCAGCTATAACTGTGCAGAACTCATCTCTTGGTTTAAAATAATCTGATTCAAAACATTTGAACCTGTCCAGAACTGCATCATAGGAATTGTGTGTTCATTATGTCATTTCAAAGCTGTAAAAGTGTCATTTTCTCATTCTGAAGTTTACTTTCATTTCGAGAAACTATCTCCACAAAATCGTCCGTATCTCTTGAATCGTAGGAATGAGATTTAACTTTCATATTAAAGCTAAGATTTTAAGCTTTCCAACAAGCCTACAACCGACTTTCTATTCCTTATAGTTTTTCCGTAATCGCGCTCGACGCGCTCGGAAAAAGTGCAGCGATTTGCGATTTGGCTCAAATTTCTTCACCTGTCAAAATAGCCGCTTTTGCTTGAAATGCTAAAATTCATTTTCAACCTGCTAATCCCTCATTGAGCATCGCAAGGGTGACTTGAACTAATCTTAAATAGCTATCACCTACCCTGAACCTCCTATAGGGAATTAAAAGCATTTTTAGCATATTTTACTTCATTGCCACCACATTTAAAAGGATTTGCCTGCTTTAAAATCATACCTGTTTTCCTCTAAGCTTGCTGGGGGGAACTGGAACTTTGTATTGCATTTTGTTTGTATTCCTGAAAATTGTGTGCTCTTCTTCCATCTCCTTATATTGCATAGGGGGGGAGTGAATTGCCACCAGGGGAAAAGGGAACATATTATCTCTTGTGAAACCCTATCAGTTTATTTCTGGACGGCATTCTTTCTTCATTGTTTTTCCTTGAAACCATAAAAACATTCTCAGTTACCTTTTCCATCCTATACCAACTCCTAAGTAATTAAATAAGCGTACAATTGTAATATTATCCAATGTTGATCACTGTCATATTCTTAAGTGTGATATCAAATATTAATTTATTATAAAAGTGTGATATATATATATATATTGTTTAATTTTTCCAATAAATCTTTTAAATTGCAAAACACACCTACTTCTTGGCTCAGTGAGGTCAGGGGGATTCAAAGAGAGGGGCGTTATTTAAGGGTTTATCATCCAGAGTATAACTTGTCATAAAAATATATAAATAAGGGCTTCCCTTGGGCGTCCCAGACGAGGCACTGACTTAGTGGGATTGCTGAATTGAAGACACTTAACAGATTGGGGGCTCGTCCGGGATTCTGGATCAGATCTATCACTTGTGCAGATTAATACAGTGTGCTAACTGACAGGATACATAATCCTGTGGATCACCACGCCGTGTTACACTGTAAAAACACCCCTCAAAGGAACGCTCTAAAGAAACGGTCTGTTTTACAAAATAAAATACTAACTTCTGTAAGTCAGGAAGGAAATCAATTTCCAGAATGACGACCTTGGTAGATATCAAAATAGCCAGAGAACACCTCTTACATAAGCTATTTGTGAGAGGTGAGTGGGCTCATCAGGACCAGGCGGTCTGGTTGCAGGCAATCGCACCCCAGATCACTGAAACAGGGTCAGACATATGGAGAGATCAGGGTACATTAAATGTGGCCCTGAGTGAACTATATATGGCCCCTAAGGCCAAGGATGAGCACAACAAGATTTCCAGGGTATATTTATATTTATATATGGGAGCCATACAGGACAAATGTGCTGAAGGCCAAGATCTGGCAAATAGGCAACTGATGGCATTAGAGAAGGCCCAATCTGACCTGGTCTCTTCCGAGCAGAGGCTGCAGAGGAGCCAGGAGTCAGAAAATGATAGTAGGCAGTATATCATTAAGATAAAAGAGGATATGGGTATCCTGCAACAGGAAAAGTCAGACCAGGATACCAGATTCCTGGCCTTGCAGAAGGAGTACCAAGAAGGTTTGGACGCCCTACTGCAGAGCCAGAAAAAGCTCGAGCAACAACTGGACTTCAATAGGGCATGCGCAGAGCAGGTAGTCACCCTGCAAAGCCACCTAGATAGGGAGAAGACAGAGAGCAACAAACTGATCCTGAAAGACCTGGGGACCCAGGCAGAGTTTGATCAGGAGCGCCAGAGAGCTGGTGCCCTTCAAAGGCGGCACAGATGCAGGCTCTTAGTCAGGAAAGGGACACCTTAGGTCAGGAAGTCTGCCAATTAAAAGAAAAAATTGATGAAAATCACCTGGCACTCCAGGGACTGGGTGACCTCCAAAAAAGAGCATCAGAACTTGTTAGAGCACACCAGGAGGGTGGAAGATGCTCTGGCAAGAAAGGAACAGGCCAGTAGGGATGGGACTCAGGAGGTAACCCTCCTGCAGCAAAGACTGGCCCTGTATTCCAGGACCAATCAGGAGGCACAGAGAGAAAATGAGGTTCTCTGTCAGCACAATGATAGGCTTCAGCAACAGGTAGCCATGCAGGAGAGACTGATAGAGCCTAGTAAGGCCTTAAATGAGGAATTGAAAGCACAGGCTCTTGCATTGCAACAGGGAGAAGGGGCTGAGAGAGATGAAGTTCGCTGGGAAAGGGAAACACCTGAGCATAACCTCAGGAGCCCTAGTACCAGAGGCCTTCATCTCTCCCAGTCCCTGGACTCTGCCACCCCCATGACCCCGTTCACACATGAGCACAGGGCCACAGGAATGGCAGATTACCATCCAGCCAAAAGTATGGGGCTCATAGACCAGTACCACCCAGGAATGGATGGGCGGGCATCTGGGTATGGGCACCTATGTACAGTGCAATTTAGTGGGGAACCCCAGGAGAGTAGGCCTACTAAGGGCATCCTGAAAACCTCTGCCCAGTTAGGTCAGTGGGGGGGGGGTTACCCATCAAATCCTGGCAGCAAGGAGGAATCTGAAGACTCCTCTGAACGTCACAGGACAAAGGAGACAAGATCCCCACATTCTGCCAGCCATTCCCAGGCTCGCAGAATCCGGGAAAACCTGGAAGATCAGACGGGCACCTCTGGGAGCAGTGCTTCTGAGTCAGTGGATGAATGGACCAGGGTTACCCGAACCAAAAAGGCCAATAAGGCAAAAAGGGCCTTGCTTAAGGACCCCTTAAAACAGATTAAGGCAATAAGGAGTGTCATCACGCCTTATCACAAGAACGCCAAGTATTCTGTTTGGGAACACTTGGAGCTTTATGAGCAAATGATGGAGACTTTCCATTTGAAAGACAGCAGTAGCTGCATTCAGTATGTAAAATGGACATTCTCCCCAGAATACTCCAGTTTCTTTGCGGGGCTGGAGGACCAAAATCATTCAAGATGGTCCACCTACAGGGCGGCCATCTTGAAACATTTTTCTGTTCACAGAAATCCCCAAGAGGCTCGCAAGGCAGCCTACAATTTGCAATGTTGGGAGGATCAGGCCCCACAAGAATTTGTGCAGGAGTTAAAGCGTGCTTTTGCGCAGACTACAAAAAGGGTGCGCACGGACAGTAAAGAATTTGTTAATACGTTTTTCCATGCCTTACCCAAATACATAATGACCCAGCTAGTGAGAGATTTTCACGAGAAAAGATCTTTAGACTGGGTCATTGAGCAAGTCACCCGCATCTATGAGGTGCAGAAACCGGTGGACAGTAAGAATCAGCCCAAAAACCCCAAAACCAACAGCACCCCTGCTGCTGCCAAGGTGGCAGAGGTAAAGGTTGCCCCCATTTTATGAGGGATATATTTGGAGATGGAGGGCCTAAAAACCTGCCTGCACCGAATAATTCTCAGCCCAGAAGGCCCTCGGCCAGTCACAGACAGGGAGTCAAGGAGGTAGTCCCACAAATGGGGACTCTCGCTCTGCTGACTATGTAAGTCCCTGCTACAAGGGAAACAGACCCATCCTGGGGTATGTGTGGACTCCGCCAGCCCAAGGGTGGGATCCAACAGGCACCCAACCCAGGGAACCTCCCTCCTTACCTCCCACAGGAGGGCAGAAATTCCCCAAATCCTGGGCAGAACTTGTTCCCCAGGTATCCACCCAACTTCCAGCCCCAAAATCATCCATCCTTCTTTCCCCACTTCCCTGAGCCCAGACCACCTAATCCGTGAGAAGGGAGGCCAAGGGTGGAGGGGTACCCAAATCTTCCCAACCTGGGGTACTACCAGAGAAGGGATAGCTACCCTTCCCGCGATCAACCCAGGAGAGAAAATAGAACCCCGATCAGCCTGAGCGGGTTTCACAGTTGGAGCGCCAGGTCCAAGATATGGCACGGGATCTGGGTCACATACTGAGGGCTCAACAGAACCCTCAGATGAGCATGCCACCGCAGAATGCCCCAAACTCTGGGCCTGGTGCTCCAGAACAATGACGGGGGCAGCACCACGATAACCCACCGGTTCCCAGGAAGGAGGCACAAAGGGAAGGGGGGTGTAAAGCCTTGGAGGAAGCCTCCTTTCCCACTTGTTAACAGCCCCTGGAAACCCAGGAACTGGAAACAAAATCTCCTGCCCCTGAAAGTCTGCCACCCAAGGAGCAGAGGGGGGGTAGGAGAAACAAAGTACCCAACCAGACCCATTTTGAGGAAGAAATACAGATCTTCCAATTTGAAGGAGAGGGATCCTCAGAGGATCCTGGGAAAAGGATCTTCTCCTTCAGAGATGGAGGAACTCCTCCCAAGGAAAAATGGGTCCCAAGGGATTCCAATCCAGACTGGGTAGATGTGGGGATTGACCTGTCACCACCCATCATTCTATCCCAGAACCAACAATACTGAAAACCCCCTGGTTCAAACCCATCCTGGTGACCCAAACAAAGTAAGCGCGATTGTCCACCTCACACCCCCACCCTGACAGAGGTCACAGAACTCAGATCATTCCTGGGCATGGCTGGTTACTGCGCCCAATACCTTCCCAACTACTCCACACTCGGCAGTCTACTAATCAAGACACCCAGAGTTCAGGAACATGAGATAGAGGGGGTGGAACACTACATCCGATATCTGTCGGAGAACGCACTTCCCCCGACACTCACTCTCGAAATATTCACGGACAAGAGTCAGAGTGATCACACCATCAAAGCGGCAGTACAACCCACTAATGCAAATAAATGGAGGAACTACAGGAAGGAACTGTCAGTGAACAGACAGGTGGACAGGAAGGAACTAGAGAGGCTGTCCAAGATACATGGAGAGCTAGCCACAAAGGAACAAGGGATCCTTCTGAGAGGGAATCGACTTGTAATACCCAAATGCCTTGTGAAGGCAATGGTGAATTTGCCACATGAAGGTCACAGAGGGCGGGCGAGTACGAAGAAAATACTACATCACCAAGTGTGGCTCCCCTACATGGACGCAGTAGTGGACGATATGTTGACACACTGCCAGGCCCGTCAGAGGGCAACAACAATCATCACGGCCCCATGTCCCTTAGAAATGGTGCCACTACCCAAAGGTCCCTGCCAGTGAGTGGCAATGGACTTCTATGGCCCTCTAGAAGAAGGGGGACACCTGCTAGTGGCAATGGGGGAATACTTGCACATCCCAGTGGTAAAACGAGTACAATCCATGGCAATCCACAGCGTGGTAGGGGTAGGGGTAATCAATAAACATTTTAGCAAATGGGGGATACCAAACATGGTGAAAACAGACAATGGACCCCCATTCCAAGGGCAGGTTTCCAGCATCAGAGGATCACACCGCTCTGGCCGCAGGCCAATGGAATGGTGGAACGATTTATATCCAGCATGAAGCGAACCCAGCAGAAAGCACTCATTGACCAAGCTGTGTGTCAGATGCTGAGAAGCAACGGGAACACCCCCCACGATGCCACGGGGAAGACTCCAATGGAAGTAATGATGAGGTACAAACCCTGAACGCGACTGCTACAGCTTAATGACTACACTGAATAGTAGGCAGCGGAAATAAGAGAAAGAGATGAAGAGAGGAAAAGGAAGGCAAAGGGATGGGTGGACCAATAGAGAAGAGCAAAAGAGCCACAACTTTTCATAGGCAAACCTGTCCTCGGCCGCCAAAGATAACAAGAGATAGATAGACATTCAATATGACTCGGAGCCAAAAGGATCCATGATAACCGCCGAAAGAGATGGACGAGAGATAACCAGCAACGGCTACTTCCGTCGGTTGCATACGCCAGAAATGGAGACCAAGGAAGTGCCAATAAGAGCAGAAGAACACACAGAGGCTAGAGAGAATGTGCCAGAGGCATGCACCAGAGGCCAACCTGAGGACGAGAGACCAGAAGCAGCTGAAGGGCCAGGAGAAGCCCAGGAGTTTGAAAGTAGTGGTAGAGTGGGTAGTAGTGGATGGGAGAGTGGTAGAAGAGTGGGAGGAGATGGGGAAGAGTTAACATCAAAGGGCGGAGTCAGAAGAAAGTGGAGAGGAACATCGGAGGAACAAAATGTTGGTGGGGAAGAATCATGGGGAGGGGGCAGGTAGAGTAGAAGGGCACAGTAATAATGGTCATTAGTGGAACCAAGTAAATCTTACAGACTAATTACAAGGCACCACTCAATTACCAATTAGAACACTAACCTCGGGTGAGAATAAGGAACGTTAGGGAGTCACTGAGGGAGTCACCAAGCATGCCTTTAGGGAAACATCATTAGAATATGTTGGAAATTAGACGGTAGAAGTCAACAATGGATAGCACTAGCCAGGGTTACGGACACATGGGCTATGGATGAGGTTCATGGGAAGGCGAGATAGAGAGGAATCCTGTTGATACCCTATCAGTTTTCATGCTGAAGGACCCATCCACTGAGAGCAACAACTGGTGATACATCTTTATTGTAAATTTCAATAACATCTTTAAAGCTCCTGGGAGATGCAGTGAGTTATTAGGTCTATCTGTGACATCTGACAGCATCAGACAGTGTCTATGGGACCTAGTGGTGGCACATGGGAGACGTCCTTCATATCTGGGAGATCAGGTCACTGTGACTGTACTCCTAAGCTGCAGCACACACGTGACATCTTGTACCTGTGTGTTTCCAGGATATCCATCTACTAAAGAGCCTGCTTCAGAGGAATCAGACGTGGACAGATCTTTTATTAGTTTCCTATCTTCACCAACGTCGTTCAATTCTATCCAATTTTCTATGGTATTTCTTTCCAATTATGGTGTTCAGTGCCAAGTTAGTTTGCTGGATCTTTCTTGATTAGTCTGCTAATTGGTTTTCACCTTAAAATCGATTACCCAATGCATTATTGCCTTTTGATTACTATTAACTGGTACAGGCCCATGTTGTTCTCATTTAGAGTCTGGTAGACCATTCTTTTTAAATGCATTTGATATATTTCATACATAACAACTTGCAGGGTCATACGATTCATTCAATACGAGTGCAGTGACTTTTAACCTTTGCTCCATGTATTATATCTCTGTACAAATGTAACATGTAACTTTTTAAGTTGTAAATACATATGCACCCTGTTTTTATTACTGTATTATACCGATGTACTATTGTAAACTTGTAAACTCAAAGCTGAAAACGTTCTTGTACCCTGTGCCCTGATACCTTCAGGTCTGGCGCGCATTATAAATAAATAAACAAACAAACAAACAAAACAAAGACTGCCTCCAAAAAGGGGGGGGGAGGCGGCCCAGAACCGGAACCAGGGGAACCCAAAACCGCATCCATAGACTGGGTAGATGTGGAGATCAAGCTGTCGCCACCCATCATCCTATCCCAGAACCAACAAAACCAAAAACCCCCGGGACAAACCCATCCTGGAGACTGCCTCCAAAAAGGGGGGGGGCCCAGAACCGGAACCAGGGGAGCCGAAAAACCATGATGAACTAAATGCAGGAAGGGGGGAGAATTATCGTATTGCTCTCACCTCTCTTCCTCAACAACTTCAGAACTTTGACGGGAAGGAAATTCCCGTCAAGGGGACTGCAGATTTGGACATCAAAATTGGGCGACACAAGGTGAAACACCCGGTCATAGTAGTGACTCCAGTGGGCACCCCTTGTTTACTAGGGAATGACCTCCTGAGAAGGTTGTCACCCCTTATAGATTGCGTAAACAAGGTCCTCTGGACCCAGACTAGCCGACCAATAAAATTAAAGCAGAGTGTCAACCATGTTAGTTTAAACGGCACGTGCCACATGGTTGAACAAAAATCTGACCAAGTAGAATTTCACTTCCAGAACAACCAAATTCCAGACATGACAGTAATAACAGTAGGACAACAAACTGGTGATGGGGGGTCCTCTCTATTTCTGAAAATCAACCTTTCCTCCAGTTTAAGGTGGTATTCCACACTGGAAGGAAATACTCTGAAATTCTTTACTAATCCACAATCAGAAACTCCCACTCCTATAGTCCAGAAAGATGTTAAATCAGCTCAGAGCCTGGCTGATGTTCAGCAAATTGGAGAGCAGTTGTTCATCCCTGTTCAGTTAAATGATGGGAAGGACTCTGTTCTCGCCTGAGTGTGTGTGAACAACGGTAAGATCTTCATCAGCAAAGCCATGTTCCGCCAACTCCTATAAGATCCAGCCATTCCCACATTCAAACTGATAGACAAATGGGAAATGGATCTGGAAACACCCAATTCGAAACATCTCCTGCCAAGCAGGTGTATGCTCAAAATCTCCATTGGCAACAAGAGCATAGTCCATAATTGTTGGGTCGTGCAAGATGTCACTGCCGCCTTTTACTTAGGCAGTGACATTCTCAATCGCTTTGCCATTAGTTTGGACCTAATAACTTTCAAAGCTTGGTCCCGATTAGCGGATAATCCCATGGGCTTTGATGATCCAGAAAAAGCATTTAGGTCAGCTCAATTGCTACCTTATGCAGTTGCAATTCAGGTTAAAGAGGAAGTCACCATCCCAGAAAGGACCCGACAATTCTCCCTGGAAGTGAAAGTTAAAAGAGGACAAAAATTGAAAAACCCTGATGCTTATATTCATCTAAATGCTTTTCTCCAACAGCAAGGGTTAGGGGTAAACCCAACACCATTATTCAACATAGAACATAACACCATTCCAATAGAGGTGGATAACAGCGACTTAAAGAGTATTACTCTAGACGCAGGCACCATTATTGGAATGGCGGTTGATGACCGACATTTCTCCATTGATTTAGGAAATGAACTGTTAGGACCAATCCCCAAGGACTGTTTTGACAGTGACAGTGATGACAATACAACACCAGACAGGATCTTTACCCGGCATGGTGGGAACTTCCTGGTGTACACTTCCTGCCCTTATGGTAAGGAAGATGTGACTTGTGACTTCAGGAGGGATGAGGTGATTTTCCAGGTCCATGAGGGTTGCCTTTCCCACCTGAAGCCTCCAGTCCAAATCTGCACTCTGACCAGGGACTTCTCCACACAGCTGGAGGAGGCCGCTGAGATAGCAAAACCAGAAGTCTTTCCATGCTTCAGGCAGATGGTGGAAGAGAGAGTCAACCTAGCTGATGCCTGTGTGACTCTGGAACAGAAGCAAAAGTTGAAACAAGTTTTCTTGGATTTCAAAGATCTCTTTGCGGTAGACTCATATGACTGTGGTCGCACCGACATCCACACAACAACATTTCCCACGGACCCTGGCATGACTCCAGTGTTTGTGAAGCAATATCACTTGCCTCTTGCATCCATGGAGTCCCTTACTGAAATAATTAAGAACCTTGAGTCCCGGGGAATAATCCGTCCAGTACACAGCACCTTCAATAATCCGGTGCTGGGAATATTGAAGCCAAACGGCCAGTGAAGACTCTGCGCTGACCTTAGGGAGCTCAACAAACGGGTCCATACTTCCAGATGACCTCTTCCTTACATTGACCATGGGTTGGCCCAGATCCAGGGGCCACAGGTATTCACTGCAATAGACCTGACCAATGGATACTGGACTATGCCTGTCAGTAGGGAGGACCAATAGAAGCTGGCTTTTACCTTTGGGGGCCAGCAGGACACATGGACCCGGACTCCCTTCGGATACCTCAACTCCGGCAATGAGTTCAACATTTTCCTACACAAGGCCATGCCCAACCTGGGTGAAAGGGGTAACCTGGCTTATGTAGATGATGTCCTCATTAAAAGTTCATCTGTGGAGGAACACATAACGGAGATCCGTTATGTTCTGACACAGTTGAGGGCCGCTGGAGAAAAACTTTCCTTCCAAAAAGCACAGTGGTGTAGAACCCGAGATTACTCCTCAGGGTCTCTGTCCCCAGGAAAAGAAAGTGGAAGCCCTCCAAAAATTGAAGGATCCCATACCTCAACTCCGGCAATGAGTTCAACATTTTCCTACACAAGGACATGCCCAACCTGGGTGAAAGGGGTAACCTGGCTTATGTATATGATCTCCTCATTAAAAGTTCATCTGTGGAGGAACACATAGCGGAGATCCGTTATGTTCTGACACAGTTGAGGGCCGCTGGAGAAAAACTTTCCTTCCAAAAAGCACAGTGGTGTAGAACCTGTGTTAATTTCTTGGGGCATGAGATTACTCCTCAGGGTCTCTGTCCCCAGGAAAAGAAAGTGGAAGCCCTCCAAAAATTGAAGGATCCCACAACTCTGCGGGAAATAAGGAGTCTCCTTGGACTGACTAATTACAGCAGAAAGTTCATTGAGGGCTACGCTGAGATCACCAGACCCCTGATTCATCTCTTGAAGGGGGGGAGGGGGAAATGGGAATGGGGTCCAGAACAATCCGAGGCAGTAAGACAGCTCAAACGAAGCCTCTCAAAAGCGCCCTGCCTAGCTTACCCTGTCAGAAACAAGGAGTTTTTCTTGGAGACAGGGTTCTCTAATACATGCTTGACTGCAGTATTATATCAAAAGCATGACAAGGTCAATAAAGTAATCTCCTATGCGAGCAAAACTTTATCCTCTGTGGAGGAAAAATTCAACGATTGTGAGAAGGCACTCCTGGCAACGGTATGGGCATTGAAGAATTACCGCACGTTCATCCAGGGGGAACACATCATAGTGGAGACTCCACACCAGCCTCTGCAATATCTCCAAAGTGACAGAATCCGGGCCGGAAATGTGAGTAATTCCCGAATTACTTCCTGGATTCTGTCAATGCAAGGCTTTCCTGTGGAGGTCAGATGTGGCCAAAACAAGAAGAGCCCCCTCGCGCAAGGTCTGGCTGACTTGCATGATTGTGCCAGAGAAAACTGTCTCGAGGACGAAAGTCTAAAAATCAAGGGCAACATGGAGGCATACCTTAATTCCCCACACAAAGTCTTTGAAGAAGACAAGTGTGAGGGAATGCCCACTGTCTATGTGGATGGATGCTCCTACCATGTTGACAACAACGGGGAAAAAGAACTGGTGGCCGGCGTAGGGAATGCATGGGTGAATGAGTCCCCAGAACCCTCCGCTGGGTACAAAGTTGGTCCCCGAAGTAGTCAGGTAGCAGGGTTGATGGCTGTGCATCAAGCCATCCTCACTGCTGTCCAACATCAACTCCACAAACTGGTCATAATCACAGATTCGGATTATGAACGGAACGGGTTCGTGGAGCACCTGGTCAATTGGAAAAACCAGAGGCATGTTATGTGCTAATAACAAACCCCTGAAACATGGGAAGTTAATCCAAAACATTGATGATCTGGTCACATCGAATGGGATGACCATCTACTGGAAAAAGATCAAGGTTCATTCCAAAGTAGAGGGACCAGACAAAACTGGAAATGACTTAGCTGATCAGCTGGCCAAAACCGGGGCCATCCAACGGGATCTAATAGAAATAGAGTCCCTGTTGGGGGAAATCCAGGTCACTACTATCACTAGGTCCCAGACAAATGTTCACAATGATCTTTCAACTGCACAATGGAGTAAGGAGAGCCCTGATGCTGATTTAATTACGGCTCAAAAGGGGGATCCAATAATTGGTAAGTTTTACCAGCACATTGAGGACCCTGAGAACTTTCCCCTGATGGATACTGATTACATTGGGAAGGAGGACCTTAGAGTGTTGATGAAATGTCCAAAGATGTTCCAAATCCAAGACGGTTTGTTGGTAAGGAAATCCCAAGCTGGCCATGATCAGTGGGTGGTCCCTACCTCATTCCGAAGCCTGATGTTAAGTCACGCCCATGATGCGGCCACAGCTGGTCATAGGGGGTTTCACACAACACTTGAGATCTTAAGAGAGGTTGCATACTGGCCACACATGGGGCAGGACCTCGACCAATACTTGAAGGGGTGTCTGGTGTGTGCACAATTTCAGCCATCATCCCTCACACACCGTGCACCTCTCCAAAAGAGGGGGATGACACTGCCATGGTCAGATTTGCAAATCGACTTTGTAGGCCCTGTAATTCGCTCGTCTAGAGGAAACAAGTACATATTGACCGTCACATGCTTGTTTACCAAGTGGGTGGAATGTCTCCCGTCCCCAAACTGCAAGGCAAAAACAGCAGCTGCCCTGATGATTAACCACATATTTTCCCGTTTTGGTCTACCTCAAAGGATTGAGTCAGACAGAGGTAGCCATTTCACTAGTGAGGTAATGACAAAGATGTGGGAGATACTGGGGTCAAAAGAAAGTTACATATTGCTTACCGGCCAGCTTCTTCTGGGGCAGTAGAACGCTACAACCGGACCATTGTGAGCATCTTAAAAAAGTTTGTGGCAAATTCTGGGCCAAGTTGGGATATCCGATTACCTCTGGTCCTAATGGCCATCAGATCTACCCCTTCATCTGCAACTAAAATGTCACCGTTTGAGCTGATGACTGGATGCAAGATGGTGCTTCCCCAGCATTTGCTCTACAGGACCCAAGAGCAGACATTAATAAATGCCTCCACAACTCACGAATACGTTGAGAATTTAAGGAAACACCTCCAACATGCTTTTGCCTATGCTCAGCGGAATCTAGAAAGATCAGCTGATAGCATGAAGACCCATTACGATTTGAAAACTACCAGGAAAGAATACAATGGGCCTCATTACGACCCTGGCGGAAGACCATGGTGCTATTAGCACCATGGTCCATGCCGGTAAATTACCGACTCCGCCATGGAGAAAGGGGGAATTACCACCCCATTACAAGGTTGGCGGGGCAGTAATTCCCCCTTCCTCCATGGCCCTTCCCCATTCCCATTTTTGCCCCATAGGTCTCAATGGGAATGGGGAAGGCGCTAAGTACCACCAAGGTCCCTTTGCGGGTTCCTCCCGCAAAGGGACCTCGTAATTAGGCGCTAATAGGTTAACGGTGCCGTTAACCCATTAGCGCCTGGGTCGTAATGAGGCCCAATGTGGGAGACCGGGTCTATCTATGCAATTTCCAAAGAAACCAGGCCAAACAGCGAAAATTTTTGCCTACATGGAAGGGACCTTTTGAAATTGTAGACAAGATCTCCCCAGTCGCTTACAAGATCCGCATCCCCAAAGGTAGTTTGGCAGAAGGAGAAGACAAGTGGGTCCATATAAATCAGTTAAAGTGTTGCCATCCCAGGCACACTCTGCAGCAACTGGAGGAGTGCTATGCAATACCAGAGGGGGCCGCTCCAGAGTAATTCAGTTCCAACCCTAAAATATCCCACATATAGTCTCTAAAATATTATGATTCTTGAATAATTCTTGATTATATCTTGTTTTTTTTAAATAAGAATGTAAATGTCTATTGATTTATAAAATGTATATGCCGCCCCACTATATCAATAGTGAGGGAGAAATGTCTATGAATAGGTATTGCTGCTTTGCTTTGTCATCCTAGGAGAAAGAAAACCTGGAGACTGACCACGGAAGACGACCTGGGGACCGGGAGCAAAGATCCGAGGGGCCCGGGGTACCGCCCAATACTCCCATCAGGACCGGCGAGGAGAACCGATCGATCCACCCTGATGGAGGAAAAGATGCTGAACTTTGTCATCTGAGGAATCGGAAGAAGATGATGCGGACATCCCAGCGCGTGGATCAAAACATCCTTTGCACCCGACTCCCCCTTGACTCGAAATCAAAGCGCAGTCAGGCGGGGGGGCTTGTCAGGGGTTTTGACCCATGTTCGAGTTATTATGCTGCAACATTTGGGGCTGTGGGCTCAGAAAATCCAATATGGCCGAAAAAACCCACATGGCGCCAGAATCCAGGAAAGCCACGCAGTTTTTGTGCACACCAAAATGGTCACCTGACCTGCCACCCACCAGTGCAAAGAAAGATGGTTCTGTTCAAAATCAGTTTTTATTAATGTCAAAAATTGCTAAGATCATGGGCCCGAAACCACCAAACAAAAATCCAACTCTGGTTGAGTGTTCTACTTTACTCTACTGCAGATCCACATCAATGCCATGTCAAGCAAGGATCATATACTATCAAGTAAAATCCTTTCTTTTTGAAATGTGTTAATTCAAGACAGCTGTCAAAAATGGGTGCAGTACCGGCATTGGACACTAACCGGCACTAGCGATCTGAACTCTGATAGGAGAATTGTATTTCAGGAGTTGCAAAAGGATCCTGAGCTAGCTGGGACTTCAAAGGCTTGCTGATTAATGAACATTCTTAACACCTGCTTTCCCAGAAAGCAGTCTGATTCAATTAACAGTTCAGAGACCCGCACAACAGCCCAGGATATCACATGGCCCTGTTGATTGAGAGGGAGGAGTTTCCCCTGCAGCCTGCAGGACACAACACAGTAGACCCTTTCAATTGAATGGGGTATGCTGATTTTGGGTGTGGACTGTAAACAGTCTTCTGGAGGAAGGAGAGGCCTGTGATCTCTGGCTCACCAAGCTTCTGGGGGCGGCCAGACTGGATTGTGGATTCATATTGCAGCAAATATATGTTTAAGTTAAATGCTTCTGAAATATTGTATTAAGCTTACAAAAATGTACAATTTGGAGATCCTTAATATGGAAAATGCCCTCACGATTTGAGACCAAACTCAACTTTGTGCGGTGTTCTGGGACCGAACCCCACTATTTATTAATATTGCAGACACTGTGTTTAGGATAGAGACATAGTAATTTCCAGTAATATGCTCAGGGAAGGGGTGCAGATCTGTGTAAATTTTGAGGAAAAACCAATATGGCGAAAGTCACTAAAAAGCGCAAAATGTTGCCATTTTTGAACCCAGGCTCTTAGGAAGATCAGAGTTGGGCAAGAATGTACCCTAATTCATCTGCAATGTGTACATGTAATTTCAACAAACTGTGTATCTGGGAAATATGTGTTTTGGGTAAAATTGATTTTTCTAAGTAAAAGCAAAGGGCCGTTTCTTCAATAGATTGTAAAATGATGACTCACTCTGACACACTATCCCTTTCAAATCAGGTCACAGAGAATCCTTGACCTATCAAATATTGAGAGGGTTGGGCATGCAGAATGAGCCGACCCACCCACTTTCAAAACACATAAAAAGAGACTGCTTTGGACAGGCAGGGCACTCACTTTCCATTTTCTTGAGAAGGTCTCTGCCGGTCCAGACAATATCCAGAAGGACCATCTCCAGAACTTAGAATCCAGACTTCAGAACTTTTTCAGCAAGCCTCAAAATCTTTTGCCAATTATTCAACAACCAGGCGACCTGTTTGATTCTGGCTAGAACCTTGGGCCAGAACCATACCCAGACCCAGAAAGCAGAGCTGTATCCAGAACCGGTAGCAGACCCAGAAAGCAGTGCTTTGTCCAGAGAGACCAGAACCAGAGAGACCAGAACGCTGTGAAGTGCCGCTAGCAGACCCAGACCAGATCACTGTGAGCAGAACCAGTACCAGAAACCGCCCGGAGTCCAGTTCAAACCTGACCAGACCTTGACGGCCTATTTCAAATTTATAGTGTGAGTACTCAGCTAGAACTGTGCAGAACCCATCTCTTAGTTTAAAATAATCTGATTCAAAACATTTGAACCTGCCCAGAACTGCATCATAGGAATCATGTGTTCATTCTGTCATTTCAAAGCTGTAAAAGTGTCCTTTTGTCATTCTGAAGTTTACTTTCATTTCGAGAAACTATCTCCACAAAATCGTCGGTATCTCTTGAATCGTAGGTGCTAGGAACGAGATTTAACTTTCATATGAAAGCTAAGATTCTAAGCTTTCCAACAAGCCTAAAGCTAAGTTTTTCCGTAATCGCGTTCGACGCACTCGGAAAAAGTGCAGCGATTTGCGATTTGGCTCAAATTTCTTCACCTGTCAAAATAGCCGCTTTTGCTTGAACTGTTAAAATTCGTCTTCAACTTGCTAATCCCTCATTGAGCATCGCAAGTGTGTCTTGAACTAATCTTAAATAGCTATCATCTACCCTGAACCTCCTATAGGGAATTAAAAGCATTTTTAGCATATTTTACTTCATTGCCACCACATTTAAAAGGATTTGCCTGCTTTAAAATCATACCTGTTTTCCTCTAAGCTCGCTGGGGGGAACTGGAACTTTGTATTGCATTTTGTTTGTATTCCTGAAAATTGTGTGCTCTCCTTCCACTCCTTATATTGCATATGTGGGGAGTGAATTGCCACCAGGGGAAAAGGGAACATATTATCTCTTGTGAAACCCTATCAGTTTATTTCTGTACGGCATTCTTTCCATCATTGTTTTTCCTTGAAACCATAAAAGCATTCTCAGTTACCTTTTCCTTCCTATACCAACTCCTAAGTAATTAAATAAGCGTACAATTGTAATATTATCCATTGTTGATCACTGTCATATTCTTTAGTGTGATATCAAATATTAATTTATTATAAAAGTGTGATATATATATATATATTGTTTAATTTTTCCAATAAATCTTTTAAATTGCAAAACACCAATTTCTTGGCTCAGTGAGGTCAGGGGGATTCAAAGAGAGGGGCGTTATATAAGGGTTTATCATCCAGAGTATAACTTGTCATACAAATATATAAATAAGGGCTTCCCTTGGGCGTCCCAAACGAGGCATTGACTTAGTGGGATTGCTGAATTGAAGTCACTTAACACCTCAGCAGCAGCCCTACTGAAGTCTGTTGCCCCGGGAGCACCCTTACCAATATTGTTGCTACTGGCTGCAGATGACGCCCAGAATTTGCGCTTCTTGGTTTGCACGTGGTCCTTAATATCCGCTTTCCCACCAAAGCTAATAGAAAAATAGGATTTGCAGTGCTTGCAATACCCCTCACTGTCACTCCTTGCAACCTGACTCAGGAATGTGAAAGACTTCTGCATCACTTCAGTGGTGGTGAATCACCACGTGGGCTTCTTTGAGAGCTACCTAGATTGTACTTCTAGATAAAGCTTGAAGAAAAAAAGTAATATAAGTCATCTTGATAGGGTGAGCTTTGTTTCATGCAAAGAAAAAGTATTGTGATGACGGAACCACGGTTGCCAGTAGCATGTCTGAAGGCTCATTAAACCCCCAAATGAGTTAGTGGCAGCTAATGTATTTCTATTCTGAATTATAACTATGCAAGAAAGGGTATAGCATTGGCATTTGACAAAAAAATACAAATAAATAAAGAGTGGTGCCTGAAATGCAGGAGGGAACTGGGCAGCCATTTACAGGCAAGCATAAGGAGCGGTGGAACTGAAACAAAACATCTCCAAAAGCAAAAGGGAAAACACTAGCACACATTCTAGCATTCATTCCTATGCTGTGGCTCCGGTGTTCTATTTTGAATATATCATTCTAAACAAGGTAGAAAGAAAGACCCAGTCCAGGTAATACAACACAGAGAACCATGTCACAAAAGGCCAGTTCGGAATTTTCACAGAATAAACTAAAAAGCACAAGACTTTTGGGTTAACAATTGGCCCTTAGTCTAAACTCCATTTAATATCTTCACCGCTATAACCCATGGTAGGAAACACTATTTAATGCAATATAACAACCTCTGAACCTACTTAAATAGCACAGCATTTTACGCACTCTGTTGCTCTGTTGATCACTGATAATTGATGTAAGTTGCATGCTGGAATGGTCAACCCAGGTTCACTTCCTTGAGAGGGCAATACATACAGTCTCACCTATTAGTAAAGGTCCCAGAAGTGAGAGAAATGGCATGAAGCACTATATAAAACTGATGTTAGGAAGCAATCAAAAAGCATACAGGTGGGGCAGAATACTGGACGGATCATACACATTTTACAGGAGATTGTATTGGGCGCCATACTGTGGATAGCAACACTGTCAAAAGATACCAATCCTTGCAATGTCAAATACCATTTGAACATGTATACATGAGTAATGAGTTCCCTTCAATATTGGCAATGGCATATCTGGAAGTATCAATTCACATTGGAAAGAACGAAAAGCCTCAAGTTATTATGGTGGCAACAAAAAAAAACACATTGTAATGTCAGTTATACAGCCATCAGGGATCAAAATTAGGATTGGATAAGCAGGAGCTAAAAGCAGCTCCTGCATATGCAGCATAACGCATGGGCCTGGAGTTACTACTAGGTAATGAGGAGCTAGTGCATAGTGTTCTGCAAATATCTGCCACACAATATGCAAGTTTGCAATGGTGCCACTATTTATGAACATTTACGTTTTAAATATTTATCATCCCACACATTAATGCCCATCTTTGAATTCCTCTTCACTATTTCAATCTGCTTATTTGCGGCTGTCCCACGCCTTGCCTAGCTGTCTCCTTGTACTTCTTACCACAGCCAGTATGACCTCATGCCCTACTCACATTTTCCTTCCCCCTGCCTCCATCGCTGCTGTCTCAGCTTGATTCTACTTGCGCCAAATCACTGGAACTGCTTACCTGTGTACAGGAAGAACACATCCACCTTACAAGCCCTCAAGGAGAAGTAAAACAACGTTTGCAGGAAGCAGCACCAGCGTTCTACAGAGGCAGTACCCCTCCCCCTAATCCTGTGCCTCCCGTGTACACGTGTCTAAAGTCTGTGCTGATTCTGATATCCCCGGTCCTTGTCTCCTATCTCACCTCCCCGCCCGCCTAGTATCCGGATCATAGCCTGCTCACTAACCTTCTGCTGCTTTGCTCACGGCTGCTTGAGTCTAATCTCGACTCTTCGTTACCTATTGGATATTGCTGGACGATTTGAGCGTGCTGCAGCAGAGATGAGGGCCACAACAAGAGATGGATGCACTGCAGATGGAGTGCGTGTGTGGCAGTCGCTCCTCAGTTAGAGATCACGAGCAGGATGCTTCGAGCTTCGTCAGGCGATGATGGTTTGATCTCAGCTGGTGCAGTCCAGACTTCATGGTCGGCGTCAGCGCAGTCAGGCAGTGGAGCAGCTGGGCAGCACTATCCAGCGAATCGCGGGAACAAAAGGAGTGCTGCTGGACTAAGTTGCAACTTTCAAATATGCCGGCTCCACCATAACCCCCTCTCTTCCCCAAACACTGTTGCGCTTCCTGCGACATCACAAGCTCCAAAGCAGGTGCCGGAGGGCCTCTGTTTCCGGCTGGGGTGGAGAGTAAGTAAAAATGAAACTACGAGCCTGTACACTACTTACAAGAGCAGTGCGCAAGCTAATCCAACGGTGCCAGCCTGTTTGCGGGCTGAAAACCGGCGCACCGGACACCCACCGGTCAAATCCCAGGACATGCTTTATTAAATAAAAAAACTCTTGGGACCCCGGGATAGAGGGCGTATTTCCAGGACTGTCCCAGGAACACCGGGATGTCTGGTCACCCTACCAAGAGACAACAAAATAGAAGGCTGTGGTGAGTTAAAGCGTAGAATAACGAGAATGCCTGAGCCATTGCAATAGAAAACGGACTATCATGGAATGTGTTCTTTGGCATTTACCTATAAAAGTAGAATACTCTGTCAGTTTGACATCCACCCACAACATTGAGTCATGGTGATAGCACAGCTAGCAGGAAAGCTAGCTTTTAAGCTTTAGCCAGGGAAACAGATGGACTCAGCTAGCAAAAAACACAATTTTGCGTAACATGAGAAGGTCTACTTGGCAGAGGCATATGCAGAGTAGAGCATGAGAGGGCCAGGCCCACCCAACATCTGTAAATTCCCACTCAGCAGCGCTGTGTAAGCATTTACAGATGATAATTTCAGTGTGGTGGGACCAACTACATTAGCTTACGGCCCCACTTGTTAGACAATCCTGACTACGCCTCTGCCACTAGGGCAGGTGCCCAGCAGATATAGGAGATAATGGACTATTATGCCTGTCACCCACAGTGCTTAACAGAATTAGACAAAGTTCTATTATTACCAAATCCAAATTATCATATCAGTGTAGGGGAAAGCACAATAGGAATGCACACCTAAAAAGGACATGCGATGCCAAAGCACAAACAATTGTGTAACTATGTTATTGCACAGACAGGTGACTTCAAATATCCCTTCCTTCCTGTTATGAGTGGCCAAAACTAGGGGTTCATTCTTGCAAGTAACACGTCATACCTTTATATGGTACCACAGGGGGATCTGGAGGCGGGCTTAGATCTTCTCACCCATCAGTATGCTAATGACACCTCCATTTAATAAAAGTTCTCATCCCAGGATGAGTTCCATCATCTTTCAGTGATGGAGTCTTGCTGATATGGTATTTCTAATAGTTTAACCCCGGCCAATATGGAAGGCCTTGGTCTTTCTTCTAGCAACTCTATCTAAGCCGAAGGCCAAGCCGTGCGTGGTGTTCTGTACTGGAGGAAATTCCACAAAATGCGTCGTGCTGCATTTTCACTGAGGTCTTGTATGCAAATGGCTCAATTCCAATTTCATTTGGGAGAATCACGCCTATTATTCCATCTGGCCTACTACGAGCCATGGGTCCAAGAAGTGGTTTTGTTTCTTCCTTCTGTTGGCAATACCCGGCTAGTAGCCGTGTCTAGCGCATGTCTTTTGCATATGCAAGCTTGATTTAGAAGGACATCCCACGTGATTGTGAGGTCCAGGCGATCTCAGCCCATTTCACATCTGTTGAATTTATTGTTCTAGGAGATTAGTCCATGTTTGTGTGCATTATGTGTCATTTAATGGGAATGATTTTAATGACAGCACAGCGTTATGGGAAAAATTGTCTGGTGATAATATTAATTTTATGTATTTTATTGTGTCATTTTATCTGCGTATTGTTGACCTTTTTAAATGTATCGTATGATGCTTACAGTGGTTTTAGTTGATCAGTGCTCGTTAGTATTAGAATCACTGCGAAAAGTATTGACATGTATGTCATTTTATGTTGTTTGTATGTACAAAGCCATTGGCTAAAAGTATAATAAAATTGAATTGAATTGAATTATGCGTCATCCATTGTAAATGGGTAGTTCGATGCTGATGAGGTTGGTTATCTTATTGTCATCTCATTGCTGTATATTTTATTTCGATTTGCGCAACCATGCATTTGACTGTTCAGACCGCTGAGCATTCTATTACACTAGCTACATTTTTACTGGATAAAAAGAACGTAAAATAAATAGGCTTTTCTTCTAGTCAACAACTAGCTACAATGTTTGCACAAACAAGTACTTTCTTTAAATGTCTCTATAAGTGCATTGAAAAAGAAACTAGCTATCGCAAAGGGAGTTACAAATAGAGGAAAAAAAGAAAAACATGTTTGGGTGGAATTTTATTTTTGAACAGTTTCCAAATGATACCAGGCTTTTTCTTTTGTGTTCATTTTAGAGGTCTGTACATACAGATCTAGTTCACTTCTAAGGCCCAAATCAGGTCACCCGTCACTGGATCCTCCCCTGACAGTATTAGTTACTCTAGCAGAGAGAGGGCCGGAGGATTCCCTTCAGCATACTTTTGTATCCTTCCTCCATCATTTATGCCCTTTTTCCACTGCATCAAACACACGCCACGTGAGCAGTTTCATCTGCAGTGTGGAGCTGTGTGGATCCTTCACACACTCGCTCCTTTAAATGAAGTGGACACGATTAGGTTTCTCCCTGGACGTGCATGTTTATTGCTCAAGATTAACCCTTCAACTGCCCGCCCTCCAATCCTGGACTCCTAGAAGCCCAGAGTGCTGTAGCCAAAATAATGATTTTGGTTGAGTTCATTTGCCAAGTCAAACATTACGCAACGCCACCTAGTAGCCATCATTGGAAGTTTACCTCCAATTCTGAGCCACAACAGCAAGGCACTGTGGGTATGCAAATTTACTGAAATGGAAACCTTTTTATCCAGGGAATTGTCTTTGTCTATGAGGGCAGTGCTATTTTATACACAGCTTAATCAACCCAAGACAGACAAAATAAATCTCAAGATTTATTAATAGCCCAAGCTATATATATTGTGATGATTCACTAGGTGTTGTCACTTCTCCTCAGGGGGGACCCCTTTCCTATGAGGCTAGGGAGGTGCGGCTGCTACCCAATAGTCCCCCTAGGGTTGGTTTAATGAGCACACCCCAACATTCCATAGCCCACCCTCCATTCCAAACCACTTCCTTGAAAATAGACCAATGTACTACTGTAGTACATGGGATACAGCCAAAACAGAAAGTATTAGGACAAATAAGAGCACAGAAGACATGAAGATTACTGACTGTGCTAGTTTTGATACAAGGTGGCACAGAGGAGGCATACAGATCGAACGTGCCAAAAGAAACAAAGGGCTTTGTCAATCCGCCAGGGAGGGACTGGCAACAATGTATGAGAAGAGAGATGGACTAAAGAAGTTGTCAAGCCCAGACGGGAGAGGAAATACATTTGGAAACCATCCAGATCAGAGGTCTCAAATCCTGTCGGCAAACCGGAGAATTAGGAGAGCGGAGGATGCCGGAGAATCGCTGAGAGTACCCCGTGAGACCAGCTGGAGCTGATCGGAACTCGAAGCAGGAAAAGAGAACTGAACAGTAGAGCAGAGTGCAGAGCCATCGCAGTGCTGCAGAAGCACGAGAGAAAAGCAAAAAGAGCCAGAGAGACGGACCCCAGTACCAGGAAGCCCTGGTGGCATACCAAAGTCCCAAAGAAGGTAACAGGAGGTACAAGAGACCCAGAGGAGGCACGAGGGTGGAAGAGAGGCAGGCTTGAGCTGCTCTCCTTATCGAAGGGGCGGCAATAAGCCTACTGACCACCAGAGATGGGTCGGAACCCTAGCAATAACAAATCAAGAATCCAAGGAGAACTTCCTCATAACAGTGGCAGCAGTCAGTTCACTGACCACCAGAGATGGGTCGGGGACCATAGCATTATTGAATCGAGCATGTGAGGCGAACGCCCTCACAACAGTGGCAGTAAACAACCCACCAACCCAACAGAAGCTGAAAAGTGCGCCGGTGGCACGTTTCCTCACTACAGTGGCAGGCATAAGACCACTGACCCAAGTTATAATTGTTCTTTTATAATGCACTTTATACCAGCAAGTGGTTTCTAAGTGCGGGATCAGGATTCAAACCTGTGTTGCGCTGCATTGCCCCTGAGTTATCCTTCCACACCAGAGACAGAGTACCACAGGGAAGTGTTTCCTCACGATAGTGGTAATCCTAAAGCCACTTACAAAAACTCCAACCAAGAAAAAAAATAATGCATCAGAGGAGTATCTCCTCTTCACAGCGGTAGTCAAAAGACCACTCATCAAATCTCAAGGGAACTGTTATTAGGGAATAATATCCCTTACCAAAAAGGCATTAAGAGACTAGGCCAGACCAAGGAAGCCTTTGGGGGCCTAGTGAAGAAAGCTTGGCAGGATCTACAAGACTTACTGAAACAGTTCTTGGATAAGAGGAGAAGAAACAGAAGAAGGGAGGCATTCTCTAGGACATTACAGTCACCAGACACCAGGGAAGGGAGGCATTCTCCTGGTGAGAGACCTTTTCTTTTGCTTTGTAGATTCAGAGTTAACTAGGAGAAGGGAGACATTCTCCTGGTGGAAGAACTTTATGTTATTTTGAACTTCTTAGGTTTAAGTGTAAGGGATAGAAGCAGGCTTTTGGACAAGGACGGATTAGCATTTGACAGACATTCTGACATTTCCTTATTTTCCTAGGTTGAGGCAGGGAAACTTCTCATAGAGACAGGGATAGTTAGGTTTTGTGATTTTAAAATAAAAGTCTATAATCCAAACTTGCCATCTCCTTGTCAGACTCCTTCTTCGACACCTTTACTATATATATATTATAGGAAAAAATGTTAGTTGCATGGACGTTAAGGTGACAACTTAACACAACAAAACCCCTGAAATTCAGGCGAAGCCACCTTCACTCCGCAACCCCTGTTGCGCTGCCTATGACCACAATGATGACATCAAAGATCACATCACTTTCTGGAAATTCAAATCCAGGTGTGTTTTTTAAAATCTTTCACCCCATTTTGCATTGTTTTGCTGTGCCTTTGGACATTTTAATCCTGGTGTGTTTAACATCTCTGCACCCCATTTTACATTGCATTTCTGTGCCTTCTGGAAATTCAAATCCTGGTGTGTTTTTTAACATCTTGCACCCCCCCACATCCCGCTCCTCAGGCCCGCTGACGGGCATAAGACTTCACCACCTCGTTAGTATCACATTTTGATGTAAATATAACACTTCTGCCTGTGTCTCCTGGTTATCTGCATTTTTCTGTAAATACCTGTTGTAATTTATGTTATATGACTATATATACAATGTACATTGATGTAACCCATGATCCTTATCATGTGATGCCTGTATCTACCTGCTTGTGTAACTTGTAAGGCTGGCGCCCAAATGCCCCAGGGCTTGGCTGCGCTTTACAAATAAATAAATACAAATACAAATACGCCATTTTGCATTGTTTTGCTGTGTTTTTGGAAAATTGAATCCTGGTGTGTTTAACATCTCTGCACCTCATTTTGCATTCTTTTGGTATGCTTTCTGGAAATTTGAATCCTGGTGTGTTTAACATCTGTGCACCCCATTTCTGGTACTAAAGTGCTTCCACTGCACCTGTTTCTTGCTTCTATGGCTACTAGGCCACCTGGTGAGTTGTGGCCATGCTGTGCTCTGCAGTCCCTCCTCTTTCTTCCATCCTATCCTCCGCTGCCCCTATGGCACTCACCAGGTACCCTATCTATTCCAACTTCTATACTATCACCTATCCTCCCTATCTAACAATGTGTGGAAGATAAAAGCTTAGAAAAGACATCCTGACCACTAACACCGGCCTACCAATCGCAGACAACTATGTCAGTGCAACTTCCAGACTGATTTTTACTGATATCATCTTTTCTGTACCCTCTCCAGCTCTATTGACTCCTCATCTTATCTCTTCTCTCTCTCCTCACACATCTTCACCCATTAATGGTGGAACTAGATGGGAAGTACTCTTGGCAGGCTTCTCATCATCCAGGTGTATTATTAATGTCTATCACAATGGCACTATCACGGCTCAGGGTCCTCAACTTAACCTCCTCCTCTTTGAATGGGTGCTTGCCATCCCTCATCAACTTCCTTCCCACACCTGCTTTGCCTTCTTCCTCTCTCGCTGTCCCCCCCTTCTCTGACTGGTGTACCACGCCCCTGCACCCCTCCTCGGAAAACCTTCAAAGGCAGTGACCTCTTGCATCTAGCCATGCTTAATGCTTGTTCTTCCATCAAACACTCTGCTGACATCTGCCTCCTCCCTAAAGACCTTGCCCTCATCATCCTCCCAATTACCAGTACGTGGTTCAATGCAGCTCAGTCAGTGCTTTTGACTCTCTTCTCCCTGATGGCTATAACATAATCTCCAAGCCTCGTCCTAACCGTGCAGGCAGTGGGGGTGCCCTGATCTTCCCTTCCTGGGTTCATCTTCCTGGGTCCCTTCTTCCCTCATACCCATCCAGCCCTACTGTTACTTTGAGAGCCTGATCTGCAAGCTATTCTTCTCTCCCACTTCCTCCCTGACCATTGCCACTATCTACAGGCCACCTGGCTCCTCCACCCAGTTCCTCTCTGAATGGACTGATTTTTCCTCCTCTCTCCTCACAATTACCTCTAAACTCCTTCTCCTGGTTGACTTCAACATCCACCTTGGCTCCTCAATCACGGCATTCACTCTCTTCCATGACCTCTGCACCTTGCACTCCCCCTCCATTCTCCCCTCTGGTCCTACCCACTCAGCTGGACAAACTTTTGATGCTCTCATCCACACTGATCTTCTGCTCTCCGCCCCACTCACCATCCCACTCTCCTGGTCAGACCACTCTCTCCTCTCTGCCGTCTGACTGCACCTCCCCCAGCCCTGCCAACCTTGTTCACGAACATCCATCTGATGAAACGAGTGTCAGCTCTTGTCTTTGCATCTACCTTCATTCCCCCTTTCCTCCCACTGCAGACCCCACCTCTGACTCTGCACTCATCTTGCCATCACTAATACTCTTGACACTCTTGCCCCAGTCATGAGGATCCGCCTGAAACATGCCTGTAAGCGTAACACTTGGTACGACTCCGAACTTGCAGCACTAAAATGCTAGCGCAGAGCTGCAGAGTGGAAGAGGCAGAAAACATCAGGCTCACCCTCTGACAAACTGGCCTGTCGCCTTCTCCAATGGCAATACTGACTCTCCATTCGCTCCAGGCTCGCGTCTCTGGTGCATCCAACAACACAGCTGAACTCTTTAAAATCTGCAAGGAACTAGCCAACCTTCCGCAGTCTCCACCACACCTCTTCCCTCCCAGGCCCTTTGCAACACACTGGCCACACACTTCACTGCAAAAACTCAGGACATCCTGAGCACTCCCGCCTCCCTTTTCCCCTCTCCTGATCCTGCCCCCTGCCTCCTTTGGCCTCCCTTTCCCCTTCTGCCTCCTCCTTCTCTCCTATCACAACTGGTGAGGTCACCAGAGTTGTCCACTCCATGAAGGCCTCCACCAAACATGTCTCCCCCTGTTCCTCCAGAACCAGTAAGGACAATATTGGCTCTCTGGCCCCTGCACTTGATGATTTCTGCAACCATTCTTTTTCTACTGGATCTTTCCCCTCTTCCCTTAAGCACTCCCTTGTGTGCCCACTCCTGAAAAAACCTTCTGCAGACCCGTCTTGTCTGGCTAACTACCTCCCCCTTTCTATCACCCCCTTCCTTGAGAAACTGTTGAACAAGATGGTCTTCCGCCAACTGACCCAGCACACTGAACGTTTTGGTTGCCTACACAACCATCAAACTGGATTCCGAGCATCCAGAGGCACGGAAACTGCTCTTCTGAACACCTGTGAAGAACTGCTCACATCTCTTGATTCTAACTCTCCACCTGTTCTCATTCTACTGCTCTATCATCTGCATTTGACATGGTCAACAACTCCATCCTCTTAAAACGGCTCACCAATACCCTGGGTATCTCGGAGGGGGCACTGGACTGGCAACCTCCTTCCTAAATAACCGTCCATCCCAACGAGTTATTCTGTGGCCCTTTTCCTCCCCAACCTCTATCAACACCTGAGGCGTCCCCCAGGGCTCCAACCTTTCTCCATGGCTCTTTAACATCTATCTTGCTCTGCTCACACACCAAATGCCCACCCTTTCCCCTAACTTTCAGTGTTATGCAGATGACACAGATCTGGGTTGATTGTGCCGCATTTCTTCACGGCCAAACTGCCCGCAGCCTTATTACTCAGGCCCCATTTTTCCCATTTATTTATTTATTAATTTATTTTCTCCCGCCGCCGTTGCTATGGAAGTGGGGGACACACCCGCACCCCTAAAACCTCTAAAATACTGAACATGGGTAGCAGGGGACAGCCCGCAGCCCCCACTCCTCATAGTCGGTTAACTTGGTCTCGGTCAAATTGGTAACACCCAATTCGATGAAAACTTCCATAAGGACAGTTTTGTGGATCAACTTGGGTGTTACCGATGAGACACAACTCCAAGAAGGCCAACTTTAAACTCCGCCTCCTCAAAGGAATACTTCCTTTCTTCACTTCCGCCCAGAAGCTCAATGTCTCCAGAGCACTGGTTCTCTCTAGGATAGACTACTACAATATCCTCTTCCTTAATTTATCCTCTTCTTCTCTACGACACCTCCAGCTAATCCAGAATAAGACTGCAAGACTTATTCTTGGCCTGAAGCCCAGGAACTGCATCTCCCCAGCCCTAAAATCTCTCCACTGTCTCCTGATTGCTGCAAGGATCAAATTCAAATCTCTCTGCATCATCCATAAGGCTGTCTGGGGCCGGGCACCACACTATCTACAGTTGGCTCTCACTAAACTCTCTCCCTCCAGATCTTTACGGTCCTTCAGCACCAACTCTCTCTGTGTCAAGCACTTTGCTGAACAGCGAGCTGGAGGCCGATCTCTTTCCTCGGCTTGCTTCCTCTGATGGAACAACCTCCCCCTTCCTCTTTGTCCTGAGCTGGATCTCCTCAAATTCCGGGTGCTTCTCAAGACCTTCATTTTCACCTCCTTCTTCCTTCCTGCCTTCTCTGCTAACCCCCACAGTTGCTGAGATTGGTGGTCAGGGCCCTTATGTGTCCACCCACATCCTGGCCTACCACACCCAATTGCCTGAGCCTCCGCCTGGTCCCAGCACTTGTCTAGGGTCCCACTTGCCTGTGCTATCACAGGCTTGCACTTACTTATTTATTGGCAGTTGTCCACCCTCACCAAGTCACTTAACAGCTACTTACTCCCTAGCACCTCTCTCCTTTGAACTCCTAGCACTTATGCCCCCGCACCTCATCCCTTCTCTCTATACGTGCACCTTCTGAATGCTAACAAGGCCTAGTAGGGTCGCCTCTATCTTTCATTATTATATTTGCATTTAATTCCCATGTTCCCTCCCTGTTGCTCTGTGGGCGCTTTGAAACATAATAAGCGCCTTACAAATGCACAATAAATAAATAAATAAATGACATCACTAATTACATTACAACAGTAACTGGCATTAAGGATGGCCTTCAGCCATAGTCAGTGTGCATGGCGAAATATATTGTAACACATTAATAGGTACTAATCATGGCCTTCAGTCATGGACACTGGCCACCTTCTTCATCCATGTGCACTGTATATTTTAAAACACTTACAGGCCACCAACGATAGGCTTTGGCCTTCACCAGTGGCTACAGCTTTCAGCTGTGTCTACTATATGTTATATACACTAATCAGCCACCGGCCATGGGCTTTAGCACAATACTGGGCAGTCACCACAATGTTTGGTTGTGGCCACTATATATTCTAGTATATAAAAGGGCCTCACTACCCATGGCCTTTGGCCATGAGCAGTTTGTACATCTTTTGGCCATGTCCACTGTATATTTTAAAATACTAACATGCCATAAACGATGGACTTCAGACGTGCCCACTGTGTATTTTACAACACTAACCAGCCCCTATCTATGCCCTTTGGCTGTGGCCACTGTATATTATATACACTAACCAGCCACTAGCCATGGTCTTCAACACAATTCTAGCCAGTGGCCATGGCCTTGGGCCGTGGCGACTGTATATTCTAGTATATTAATGGACACTAGCTATGGCCTTTAGCTATGGCCACTGACTACAGCTTTCGTCATTACCCACTGTATATTTTAAAACAATGACGGGCTACTAGGCCTGGCTTTTAACCATGCACATTGGTATTTTGCAACATTAACTGAGCACTGGCAATGGTGTTTGGTGATGGCCAGTGACCACAGCCTTAGTCATGGAAAAGTCCATGTCCTAAATTGTTATTAAGAAAGTCAAAGTTTTTATGAGCTAACTTATTAATCATGTTATGTCAAATTCCATTATTGATGTAATCTGTTACATACAATGCAATTAGCGCTGTCACCAGTGATGCCATCAGTGATTTCTTTTTTTTTTTTATTGGTTTGTTCAAACCTTTAAAAAAGAAACATTACAACATTTCTCCTCCCTCCTGATCACATTGTCGATTCGTAATTCTGTATTTGGTTCACAGTACTCAATAAGTCCGACAAACTCCTCCATCAAGTTTCTCTAAAGTTAGTTAATCACTAAATTTAATTTCTGCTCATCCAAGCAAGCTTTTAGTGCTCGGAGAAAGTTTATTAGTGCAAATAGTACTGATCTGTTACCAATCATGGTTTGATGTTTGTTAATCACCGAACCGAAGATAATTCCTCTTTGTTGCTGGAATGCCGGGCAAAACAACGTCAAGTGTTTTAAGGTCTGCATATCCTTGCTGCAAAATTGACACGTGAGGTCCTGTTCAGCAAGCTTAGACCAGGTGCCTACACGTTCTTTAGTTGCCAGTATGTTTAGCCTAAAGCGCATGTATAAAGCTCTTGCATGCTGATCCGGAAGGCGAGTTAAGTAGGTGTGACGCTAACCGTAAGCTTTTGCTTCTCCTGGTATCACTTGCATCAATTTCGATTTGGATCTTAAATCGCAGGTGCTAATCCAGTCTAATCTCCAAATCTTCCTCTTTGCCAGATCTGGATTTTCAGTTAGCGTCAAAAGAGTGATGTTATACTCTTTTAATAGATCTTGACAGAGGCCGTTCCATTGGGAGAGGATGGTATACGCTTTATCCGTATCTGGTTTGAACAGTATTTGAACTTGGGCCACTGGAACCTTAAACATAATTTTTCAAAAAACAGGCTCAGTAAATTCCATGAAACTCTTGCGTGAATTGATATAACATAAGGCCCTATTCATACCGTAAACAGGCAGTCCAAGTGCCCTTAGGAAGCTGTAGCACTCGAATCCAGAATATATTTTCAAGTGAGTTCCACAGGTCTCTTGTACATCCAAAGGCGTTTTCTCCTCCATAGATTAGTGCTGGAATGACTTTTTGCTCCAAGAACATGATGATTGGTCTTAATGAGAATTTCCCATATTTTTTGCTGATCAGACAGGCTTGGCATGCCAGCTGCCGACACTTGCTTTTAGCGACTTCGGCGCATAGGACATCGCTTCTACTGGCCATGATCCTCATGCCCAAGTATGTGGTATTTTTTACAATTTGCAGTTGTTCTTTACCAAGACACCAATTGAACCTCTTTCTTCTTCCGCTTAATCCTGATAATTTCTCAAATATTAGAATTTCACATTTTTGTTTGTTAATGTGAAGCCCATTAGTTGTTATATAGGCATCAAGGAGGTTCAGTTTGCGCTGAAGTCCGATAGGTGTCAAATCTATCAAGATGAGGTTGTCAGCAAAGACCAGGTAATCAATGGGAGAGCCATGAATTTTTGGAGGAAACGTAACCGCACCATTGAATGCCTCATTTACATCGGATATGAACAGATTGAAAATGATGGCTGCCAAGGGGCAGCCTTGTTTCACACCCTTGTGTGTACTGATTGGGGCGGATAACATAACTTTCACATCTAGTCGGATCTTGATGGAGGTGTCCGAATGTAATTCGCCAATGGTGTCCACTATGCTGGGAGGACAATTCCACGTAGACAATTTTTTCCACAACATCTCTCTGTTGATGCTATCAAAAGCATATGAAAGGTCTATTTGGGCCAAGTAGATCTTAGAGTTTGATCTAATTGCTTCCATCTTTAACAGGTTCAATAAAAGTAGATTTAGGCCGCAACCGACCCCTCTAACAAACCCAGCTTTTCTAGGATCTACATGATTAGATTATTTAGCCCATTTTAAGAGCTTTTGGTGGAGAAGTGTGGCATAAATCTTCCCCAAGACGTCGAGGAGCGCTAAGGCCGATAATTATTTGGGTTGGTTCGGTCCTCTTTTTTAAAAATTGGGACCACCACGGCACTCTTCCATGACTTTGGGGTAGATCGACTCTTGACCATTCTGTCAAATAAGGTTACACAGAAGTCCGCCCATAGTTCCGGATTACGCTTGATCGTGTAGTTCATTAATCCGTCGGGCCTCGGAGCTCTGGAGACACGCATGTTTTTGATTGCTTGTAAGATATCTTCCCTCTCGAACACAATATCCCATTGGTTTAAGACTGTTGGTTCCCAGTCTACAGTTGTTGCATCTCTACAGAAAAGGTTTGTGTAGAATTCAGCCCATTCTGCTTCTGTTACTGCGTTGGTCTGTAGAGCCTGTTGAGGTGCCAAGTTATTGTTTATCAGTCTCCAATAGTCGGCTGAGTTTTTTCCTGCCATTTTTGACAACATGTCTTCTGAGTCATTTTGAAGCATGGTGGCTGCGTATGTTTTCAAGCAATTCTTATATTTTTGTTTTATCACCCTTTTGCACTCTCACGTGGTTTCATTGTTTGGCCCTTTTAGTTTCCTTATTTCTTGTCGCATGGATCTTTTCCGTTGGAGAACAATCACGTTGAATTTGTGTTTTGGGGCGAAACTTGACGTGTTTCAGGATGTGTTTACGTTCTTCAAATGTGGACAAGAAATGTTGGTATTCCAAGGACTCTGATTTCTGCTGGAAGTTAGTTGTGATAGAAGATACTTCAGCGTCTAAGAGGTTTAGGCGAATCCTAATGGAACCCATGGTCACTGCATGCGGCCAAATCAGTTGATCACAAGGGGTGTGGTGATCAAGTATGAGTTGTACCATATCATGATCACTGTGGTTCATTTTGGTGACGTCTAGTTGCATTACCCTCTGATAAAGATTTTCAGATACAAATATATAGTCAAGGACCGAGTTTTGATCAAGCCGTCTCCACGTGGGCTGAGCCGGGATGTCCCCTGCTGTGTTACCATTTAGCATTATTAGCCCACAAAGGTTCATTTCCAGGCACCATTGAAACACTCACTGCTTGCGTTGTCTCACACCCCTGTTCTTACTGCCAGATGGTTCTATGTTGCAGAAGCAGTCATTGTTTAGGTCTCCACATATGATTAAGTCCAGCGGGTGTTCCTGTACAAGTAGATCGTCGATCACAGTTGTTACTTGATCGATAAAGGTTGACGCATCGTTGGTCAGATGATTCCAGTATGGGTTGAAAATATGTAAGAGTGTGCCCTTACTCTTGCCTTTATGGAGGACACTGATACTTGACACCTGAATAAATGGCGATATGTTGGAGGATTTCAGGATCCGGAATCCAGACTCTTTTTTTACAGCCAGGAGAAGGCCTACCATGGGTCTACCCTTTTGCTGCTTTACCGCTGGATTAATTACCAGTTCAAACCCTTCTAAAAGAGGACTTTCGCTCAACCATGTTTCTTGTAAACACAAGAGGTCAAGGTAGTCTACCCACGCTGCTAAAAACAGGTGCATAAAGCCTCTAGTGTTCCAAGAGCCCATAGTACAGACACTGTTGCCCTCCGGTGCCTGGCGTTACTTGTTTGATGCCATGTTTAGGGTTGCAGCCAGCCAGGACCAATCGTCAACTTTATAGATCACGTTGTCTTTAGGGTTCCTGTCATCTCGAGTAACGGTTGGACTCTCCATTCCATTGACTGTTATCCTAATAAGATCGCCCATATGAAGGGACTCCAAGGAATCAAGATTGGGAGGACATGACAAACACAGGACCCTGTGTCGGCACTGTGATTGGACTGCATTCTGTTCCTGGTACTTGGTTTCGGCTCACTGCGAGGTCTCTTCTGCTGCAAACCCCGTCTTTAGGAGTATTAAGCTGGAGACCTTCATCCGCTTTGGCTATGTAGAATCCCAATGACAACAACACTGGTCCGGCTTCAAGCAAAGCGTCAGCTATGAGTTTGGACTGTAAGTGCAAGATCACTGTGTCATTTTTCCTTTCATTCAGGAATTCAACGATTTTCAGATCTTTGGATTCAATTGCTCTTAAAATGGGAATCAGGTGACACAACCATAACACGTTGTGACGGTTTAGAATTAAGTCATCAGATGATTCTATACCTTCTAGAAACAAGCAATGGGGAGCCTGTAACATTTGGGTTTGTGGTTTTGTCCCTTCCCTTTTGTGATTTGGCAGTGTGAATTTGCATTTTTTGGCATATCTAGTTGATACTTTGGGTAGTTACTTCAGGTGGGAGGCAACCTGTTGTCAGGTTTCAGCTCTTTTGGTCTGCCACCAGGTACAGGGTGTACTGACCGACAGACAGCTTGTGGGTTGTTGGTGCCGTACAGACGATCTGTAGCGTCTTTCGCACTTGACGATGCAGAAGTTAGAGGGTGCTTAGCAGCCAACATCATTCGTTTCGCCTCCAGGGTCAAGAATTGTGGCTCTTGACCAGCTTTCACTATTTGGGGCAAGAGCGTTGGTTGAATCAGTTGGCAGGATCTAGATGCTTTCTTAGATGGAGCATCGGTATTAAACTCCTCTTGGTCAGCCTGTGAAGGAAGAGTAGATGGCAACTTGCCAGCACCCTGTGATGGACTAATGATCTTCTTCTTGGGCATCCTGAGAGGGTAAGACGGGTGGCATCGTAAATATGCTGGAAAAGTATAAAAGGTGCTCACCTTTTAAACCCAACAATCTGTCCTGAAATATTCCCTCAATAAACAAAATCGAATGTGAAACACGTGCTTGTTGTCTTTTGGGTAAGCATCTACACTGGGAACATGACAATCTGAGTAAAATCCTGGTAGCCAAAAAGTTGAGCAAACTTGCCAACTGAAAAAAAACAAGGGGTTTCGTCTGCCCCTTGAAAAAAAAGTTACGCTGTCCACCCAAATGTGTCCTTTACTTGTGTCCTGAAAGGCAGCCACACTCAGGGGAAAATAACTTTACCAGTGTACAGGATTGAAAACTCTCTCATCACATTGTGGGCAAATACTCATGACTTACTTCCCCTCTCATCATTTTCGCTCCTCACCCCCATGGATGGCTTTCAACAATGCTCTGCTTTATAAATACAACTTGAAGGTCACATACCATAGTGTCACTCAAATATATAAATCTTATAGAACTTTGTTAGGCAAAAAGTATACACTTGTGGCATTATTCCCCATCTTAACTGGGAGACTACAAATACCAGCATGCAATTCAGCAAAAGGCAAGGAAATTGTGTCTGAGTGCAAACGTTTCAAGGACTGACAGTACCACGATTTAAACAAAATAATGTGGATGCTGTGTGTTATGAGATAATTAAAACTAGGAAAACACATGGCAATCAAGACTGTGGACTGTCCCATCCACGCAGTAACCGGGACCAACTATGCTTAGCTTCAAAGTGAGGAAGGATACGCCCACTCAAGCCATATTTATTTTTTACATTTTTTATTATGTATAAAGATTGCAGGATTTAATAACTCACAATGTGTTTAGTCAGTGCGCAGTGAGATTAAATTATTTGCTGAGGATCACACACTTTGGTTAAACAGCGTGCTAGAAGCCCCTTGTTTTATGGCCGGCCTCTTGGTGACTGTTGTGATACATCGCACAACCCCAAATAACTGCATTTAAGCAGCACGGAAAAGGGAAAAAAATGACCAGCTGCAAGAATAACATGTGCCCAGGTACCTTTGCCCCCATAGCGAAAATCAAAAGCTGGCACCATGAATATATGCCCAGTTAGTAAACAAATATTTTAAAGTGAAAGATACAAATGTAGTTCAATTGACCTTCTCCTTAGAAGAAAGGGTGCAAGACAAAATAGCAATGGACTTTAAAAAAAAATGAAACTGAGAGAGGAAATGTTTCAATAAATATGCTGGCAGCCATAAAAGGTGCTCACCTTTTAAACTCAGCAATCTATTGTGAAATATTCCCTGGAAAACAAAATCCTAATACGAAACAAGTGCTGGTGGTCTTGTGGGTAAGCGTCTACACTGGGAACATGACAACCTGAGTAAAATCCTGGTAGCCAAATACTTGCCAACCTCAAAGAAACCCAAGGGATTGTGTCCGCCCCCTGAAAACATGTCACGCTGCCCACCCACATGTCCTATACTTGTGCCCTGAAAAGCAGCCACAGTCAGGGGAAAAACAGGGGAAAATAACTGCACCAGTGTCCAGGATCGTAAATTCTCTGGCAACATCATGGCCAAATACTCATGACTTACTTGCCCTCTCATCATTTCCCCTCCTCACCCCCATGCCTGGCTTTCAACAATACTCTGCTTTATAAAGATGACTTGAAAAGTACAAATACCATACTGTGACTCAAATATATAAATCCTTATAGAACTATGTTAGACAAAAAAGTGTACAATTGTGGAATTTCCCCCCACCATCTTGGCTGTGAGACTACAAATACCAGAATACAATTCAGCAAAAGGTTAAAAAAATGGTCTCTGTGTGCAAAACATTTAAGGACTGACAGTAGCACAGATTAAAAAATAATAATGTGGATGCCAACTGTTATGAGATATTTAAAATAAAGAAAACACACAGCATTTGGGACTGTGGACTGTCTCCCATCCATGTAGTAAACAAGACAGACCTGGCTTAGTTTCAAACTGAGGAAGGATCCAGCCCCGTTAAGCCTTGTTGCTCTAAGTGGTCTTGTAAAGTGGGCTCATTTATTAGGCGACATGGCCTTAGGGGGCAGACCCCTTCCTCGTTTTAAAGTTAAGCAGGGCTGTTCCCAGTTACTGCATGGATGGGAAAGCCAATGTAGCTGTAAAAACATCTTTTTTTTTATTACTTGTGACTAGGAGACTACAAATACTAGAATGCAATTCAGCAAAAGGCAAAACAATGGTCTCTATGTGCAAAACATTCAAGGACTGACAGTAGGACAGTTTAAAAAAATCATAATTTGGGTGCCCATTCGGTCACCCAGCCATGCTGTAACCAGGACTGACCCTGCTTAGCTTCAAAGCAAGGAAAGGGCTGGCCGTTTCTCTAAGTGGTCTTGTAATTTTGGCTCATTTATCAGGCAACGTGACCTGAGGGGGCTGGCCCCATCTTTGCTTTGAAGCTAACCAGGGTCTGTCCTCTTTACTGCATCGATGGGAGACCTGGATGGCTATCATGGCAAGTGATTATTCACATGTGACATTACTATACCTATAAAAATAACTTACAAAAAAATAACCTCTATCTGTGGTTATTGAACTGCACATACCCTCGGCTATCTGTAGTCCTTTCCAACTGCAACTTTTCAGTCGGGGAGGGGAGCAGCAAATCCCTAATCACTTTCTAAATTTCGCCCAAATCCGTTACTTGGATCAATAGAATTTTAAGAGGTTCCTATGGGAGTACGTCTCAAGTATAGGGCGGCGAAACCTATGAAATTAAATGAAAAAACATTGTTAAAGTGAAGTTATGGTTACAAGTAAAACTTAAAAACCTCAGGAATTCACCAGTTATGGTAAGCTAAGCAACCATAACTCACGCCACCACTGTGTACTGCTAAGACTAACACGCAGGACATCAAAGGTGACATCACAAATGTCATAGCTGTTTTGCTAATAATATTCCAAGTATGTGCTCTGTACTAGATTGTAAATAGTTAATGAGTAAGAATAGGTGTAGGAGCTGTGCAAGGGGAACATGTTGCTATTTATCTTAAAAATGGCTTCAGCAATTGCCATCACTCCTCCCCAGAGCTACCACCACCACCACCAGCTGGAGGACCTACACAACAAAAAATGTGCAGTACTTCCAAAGACAATGAAGAGGACCAAGAAGATGAGGTAGAGGAAGTACCTACCTCTAGCACCAAGAGAGAATCATGGGTGTGGCAGTTCATTACCAGTGTTGGGAATTTACCAAAGGCTAAAGCTACCAAAGTGATTCCCTGGACATTACTCCTACAGGACCACCTCCATGCACCACCACACTCATTCCAACCACTGCAATGCTCTCAGAAAGGCGGTTCCTTTCCTAGCAAGTTGCAGGCTGTCTTCCTCCACCTCATCTTCCTCACCCAATACTGGAACCACACAGCCTACTTCTGTGGGACACAACATCCCACCAGCTTCCTTGCAAGCAATAAAAGAGGCTGTTGATCCATATCTTTCAAAGACAACAAACCTCTGTATATAATGCAACACATTACTCTGCAGTGGGAGCAATTTCTAAGTGGTTTTGAAGCTGTAATCAAGGAGCATGAGAAACAATGCCCTCTACATTAGATGTAACATGCGCGCAACATCCTCCTCTGTCCACCTGCCACTCCATATTAGTGCTTGGTGCCTATTCCCTCATTTCCCTCCCCACCTTACGTTCTAACCACTCCTGCAAAAGAAAAATATCAAAAAACAACCAACAAAGGTTCCTTTAGGAACCACCTTTCACAGTTAAACAATAGAACTAAAAGAAAAATCTTATAGACTCAATGGGGGTCATTACGACCTGGGCACAAAGGGATACCGGGCACCGGTAATGACACCAGTGCTGGCAATCCCTTTGCGCCCTATTCCAAGGTCCCTTTGCGGGTCCTCCCTTAATGCCTGGTTTTACCAGGTGTTATGGACGGGACCCGCAAAGGGATACCGGGGTCAATAACGCTACCGCAATTTGGGGTACCGTTATTGCCGCCTTCCCATTGAGCCCCCGGGGGCTCAAATGGGAATTGGGAATGGTTCTAGTGAATGGGGAATTACCGGGCCCGCCAACCTCAGACTGGACCGGTAATTACTCCCTTCACCAGACCGGAGTCGGATCGATTTTGGAGCTAATAGCGCCATGGCTACCTCCAAACTAGGAATGATGGCCAATATACTTTACATTTCTCAGTAAAGAACACAGATTCAATAAGATTTTCCAACATTTCTATTAGCATTTTGTGCTAAGCAAATGGGAATAATGTTGTGTTCATCCCCCGTTCTAGGGACTGGAACAGGGGATAAGGACCAGCCGGCCAAAGTGATCGGCCCAAGCAAAGCAAGGGCGGATAATGAGGGCTCTGGAACGTTATCCCCTGTTCCAGCCCCTGCAATGGGGGATTAAGGCTATTACCACCCGGGTTGCCAAAGAGGTAACCCGGGGTGCTAAAAGAAAATGATTTTTCTTCCTACAGAGGGACGCGCACGGTGTCTCGCTGCAGGAAGGAAAATCCTTTTCCAAGATGGCCACCATGGAAAGGGAAGGCGGGGCTCTGTACACAGCCCCTCTTCCCTTTCCATGGTGGCCTGCAGAAGGCGAGGAGAGAACCTTATGACCGTATTACCACAAGCACATTTTTTTTCCCAGTCAAATCTATCCCAATTTTAAAAAACTTTACCACATAGCCGGTTCCCCATTGGCCGTCCCTCGTCATCATGGCCAGTAGGCAGATTGTCGAGTCATGACCTTATGCCATGACCCGGGCAAGCTGGCCACTGCCCATGGCCACAGGCTATACCTCAGTCACCAAAGGTATATCACACATTTTTTTAACCTACATTATGACGCTTGTCAAAAAATAAAACACGGACACATTTGCAAAACCATGTTTTTAGGTCCTTGCCAATGCTCCTTACATGAATTTGCTGGAAATCCGCCCATGTTTTATTTTTCAAAAATTATCAAAATGTATGTGCATACAATAGTCATGTAACTTAGTTCTCACTTGACAAAATCCATTTAGAGCACAAACATTAAGGTTGGGTCTCTAAACTTTCTGAAAATGTTTGTCTACATTCGTCAATTGGCAACAAAGTTATAAGTCATCTAAAAATGTTGAGACCCCCCTCTAATTTAGCCCTTCTCGAAAAACTCCAGCAAAATTGCAAAAACATTTATATCTAGATCTAAAATCTTTATGCCACTTTTTGTGCACATTCGTCAAATGTCCACACATTTATAAGTCTTTTCAATATTTTGAGACCACCCTCTAATTTTGTCCACTCCTGACAAAATCCCATCAAACATTGCAAAAACATTTATATCTAGATCTAAAATTAGCAATCCAAGAACTGTATCTGTTTAATTTCTTTATAGCAGATATCGAATATGGATTTCAACACATTAGATGCTTCCCTCCAAAAATTGGAAGCACTTTCATGAATCAGCTTTTATATGCAGAGGACATCGTCTTTTTAGACCAAACTGCTGTAGGATTGCAAAGGCAAATTAATGCATTCCATCATTATGTGCAATCAAATGGGCTCCAAATTAATCTGACCAAATCCAGAATTATGACTTTTGGTGAGAAAATTATCATCACAAGGAAAAAAACAAATAAGTGGACTATAAATGATGAGAACATCCCACAAGTAACTGCGTTTACCTAGCTTGTGGTATGTTTGAACACAAGCCAGAGCGATAAACCAATATTTGATCAATTAAGAAATAAAGCCATCAATCTAGCTAGTCAAGGCAGAATTCTATTGAAACTGTATTGTGAATTCTCGCTCAGACAATTGATCACTTTCTACCACTCAAAAGTCATACCCATATTTACTTATGGCGCAGAGACAATTTTCACATTCCATGGGCACCACTGGACTGTCTTGGAAGGACGTTTTGGAAACAAGTGCTCCGATTGCCATTGGGAACTCCAATCCAAGCTCTCCATATGGAACTGGGCCTCACATCTCTTCAAGCAATCATCCTATGGATTTCTCTGGCCCTGTACCGGAAATGTGTTGATCTGCCAAAAAACTGTGGATTCATATCAATAAATAAAGCTTTAACATCTAATCAAGAACCGACTTTACAAGAATGGCATCGAATATGCCTGGAAACCTTGAACGATCTGAATGAAACTCAAGAAACATTGTGTAAAAACCCAGATAAAGTTAAGAAGAAGCTATATGCCTGAGACTGGATCAAGACACAGAACGATCAACAAAAATTGACAAAATATTGCAGACCGTTTGTGGATTGTCAGAAGCTGAACACAATCACAAAATATCTAGCAACTTTTCCGAATGCTCTATTCAAAGATCAATACTTAAGGTTCCGGTTGAATCTTTTTCCTACCCGTGACATTATTAACGCAAGATCCACAATTAATCTGCAATGTAGATTATGTCACTCACCCCAAACCAAAGAATCATTAAAACATTAGTCTTGTACTGTTCAGCAGGAAATAACATACGGTGCAAACTAATGGCGGAGATTACTGCTAACTATGCTAACAAATCTGCTGAAGACCGGTGGTTGACTTTGCTTAAAGGCGAACGTCTATATATTACCTTAGCTTTGGTGGAATGTTTGTTGGCTATTTTCAAGAGAATTAATGACGATTGCTCCCATTGATAGATAATAATATGTTCATGAGTACAGTCTGAAAATGCACCAGGTCTGCCATTAACATCTCATTTAAAAACTAGCAAAGTTAATCACTTTTGTATAAGAATGTCTGCTTTTCTGTTTGTTTTTCTACTTATATGAAGGCAAAAGTTTGGTAATTACAAAACCAAATAAAGCCTTATAAAAAATTAAAAAATTAAAATATATCTTTTTGCAAACTTTTGTGCACATTTGTCAAATGGCACCACATTTATAAGCCTTTACAATATTTTGGGACCCCCTCTAATTTTATTCTCTCTTGACAAAACAGCACCACACTTTCCAAAACCATTCAGAATCAGGTCTAGAATGAAATTCCAAAATGTAATGCAATTTTATTGAGTGGCGCCAAAGTTATAAGCCATCCAAAAGCTGCTTTTCACCAACCCGGTAATGCACAAATAAGCATGGATGCCCATGAACATCTAATATGTTAGCGAACATCACAGGACTGTCCCGGACTGTTTGCGGACATCGGAGAAGAAAAAACCTGTTTTTTAACTTTTTATGGCCATATCCCACCCATCCTCATCACCTCTCCAGAGATTGTTTGATAAGTTTGAAAAGTGCAATGTTGTGTTTTTTAGTATGTTTTTACTGTGTTGTTCATGGACAATGGCACTTGTAAGCAAATCCAACATGGCGGGCACTTCCAAATAAATGACGCACCTCATGTTTTTTATTGACCAATCAGCAGGCGTGCCCGATGTCCGCGGACCTCACGTCGGCCTCTGGGCCAATCGGAGATCTCTCTGCGGACCGAACAACGAAGTGAGTCCGCAGACCGAACCCACATATCACTAATTATTTTTTACCTACTTAATGGTTGTTTTAAAAGAAACTACTGGACGGATTTACACCAAATGTACAAAAACATGTGTTCAGGACCAGGCCACTGCTTCTGCCACAAATTTGGTGAAAATGCGTCCAGCGGTTTGGGCTATAGCCATGAGCAATATTTTGTTTCCATTGTGTCGATGGGAAAAACCACAAATTCTGGAACCCCCCCTATAACTTTTCTCCCCACTTGACGAAACCTCACCAAACTTTGCAGGATCGATCTGACGGGCCATATAATTTTTTCCGCAAAATGTTTCATGAGGATTGGTCCAGGGGGGTCGAACTTATAAGCCGCTCAAAAAGTGCTTTTCCTATGGGTTGAGCAACTTAACCGTAACTACTTGCCCGCTACCGCAGGACCTGTGATAAATGTATATATATGGGATACATTACTCACCGTAATCGTATTTCTGATGCTTGTATCTGCTTAGATTCACATGCTGTGCATAGGCCGACATCTAGTGGAAGCTGCGGAGTATTACAGTTTGTTTTTCGAAACTCGAAAATGGGCGTCGACACAGGGCGTGCCAGTAATACTATCCCTAGTGTGACGTCCACTGTACCCAAGATCCCTCACGCGTCTAGGATCCTCAGATTGTATTTTTTCTGACATGAGGTAGCATGAGGAGTAGCGTGAGTACAGATAATCCAAGCAGATAGACAGAAAGGTAAGACTACAAGCCATCATGCGCCTTCTCTCAGAGGGGAGGAAGGGTGGGTCGCATGTGAATCTAAGCAGATACAAGCATCAGAAATACGATTACGGTGAGTAATGTATCCCTTCTGAGGCTTGTGGAATCTGCTTAGATCACATGCTGTGCATAGATTAGCAAGCAGTACCTGAAGAAGGAGGTGGGATGTGAGAAGGGTCATGAGCAAATAAGTGTCTTAGAACCGCTTGTCCCACTTGTGTATCTGCCTTGGAATGGGTGTCAATGCAGTAATGCTGAGTAAAAGTGTGAATAGAGCTCCAAGTAGCTGCTTTGCAAATGGTGTCAAGGGGTACATTTGCAATGAAAGCCAGAGTGGCCCCAATGCCTCTAGTAGAGTGGGCTCTTGGCGTGAAAGGCAGAGTTCTTTCAGAAAGTGAGTAACACAGCTGGATACAGTTAATAATCCACTTCGAGATGGCCCCTTTAGAGACGCGATCCCCCTCTCTGCCTGTAGCTACGGAGACAAACAGTTGATCTGTTTTCCTTAGCGGTCTGGTCTTATTTACATAGTAGAGGACCGCCCTACGCACATCTAGGGTGTGTAGTTTCACCTCAGCCGAGCTTTGCGGGTCCTGGAAGAAAGCCGGAAGCTCGATGGACTGGTTTACATGGAATTTAGATATAAATTTAGGTGAGAACCTAGGGTGTGTGCGTAAAACCAGTTTGTCTTTATGGACAGTAAAGAAGGGATCTTGCACTGACAGAGCCTGAATTTCACTGACCCTTATTATAGAAGTAATAGCTACTAAGAAGGCCGTTTTATAAGTCAGGTGTTTGAGACTTCTTTTATGCATGGGTTCGAAAGGGGGGCAAAGGACTGACTCTGTTCCACCTCAAGGGAATGCGCTCTGAATCTGGCGAGGAATCTGACAAAGTAAGCTCCTGCAAGTGACATTGAGGTGCTGCCACCTGTCATCTATACTCTGACCACACACCAGATCAGGAACACTCTAACCCCCACTGCATACAACACTGCCAGTTCAAACACACCACTTACATCACAGCCTGATCTGTTGCTTGACCTTCAGGCTTACCGAGTACCAGTCCTCATACCTAGGATGTACTCATATGTCCGATAGAATAGAACTGAAGTAAATGCAGACTGAGAAGGTGTCATCCTATAAGCAATCTGCAAACCCAACAAGATACAGGGATGACCATAGTGGCTGTTGCTGGTCCCTGGCTCCACTGAACACCAGTCATCGAATCTGGCTAGTACTAGTAAGTCTGATAGAACAGAACTGGATGTAACTACACAATGAGAAGGTATCTTCCAATAAAAGATGGTAGACTCAACGAGACACAAGGACGACCATAGACCATTCTCTGAACCCAATAAAGATTAGGAACAGGGAAAATCCCAGTAATCAGACCTTACGCTGCGCTAGACAGAGAATCTCTCTCAGAGAACCAATTCTTCGAACCTGTAGAATAGATACGATCAGCTCAGGAGCCACGGAAGGTAATCTGAAATGGGGGTTTCCACCAATCCGCACAGACGCTCAACGAGACTCAACGAGACACAGGGACGACCATTCTCTGAACCCAATAAAGATTAGGAACAGGGAAAATCCCAGTAATCAGACCTTACGCTGCGCTAGACAGAGAATCTCTCTCAGAGAACCAATTCTTCGAACCTGTAGAATAGATACGATCAGCTCAGGAGCCACGGAAGGTAATCTGAAATGGGGGTTTCCACCAATCCGCACAGACGCTCACACATACCGATATGCTCACTCTCTCCCCTACACCAACTAAAAAAAGAATGCAACTATACCCTCAATCAATTTCCACCTAGCTGCACACATACCTACACACCTCCATGAACACCTCAGCAATCTTTAGAATGCAGAAATACCCATGAAAAGATTCAGCCTAGCTGCAAGGGCCTTATTCACAGAGCGTGTTGCAATGGGGTTTTGCCATGATAAAACACTTCTGTAAATCAAGCCCATAATCCCATTCACAAGCACCACCACTGCCAGAATGCAAACTCTGAAGTCAACGGCCTTGCTGAACACATCCTACTTTTCTCACACAACCACTGCACCATGCCTAGCATTAGAATGCTGTTACACACCACGTAAACCGCACTGGCTGCACACATACTGAGTGCCCCCAAGCAGTATTTACTACTCTAATCTCTCCATTGACCTGGCCGACGGTCCCCGAGGGTGTTCAAACCACAGCACTTTGAAATCATACCAATGGTATATAAGGCGCTATACAAATGCACAATAACATAACATAATTAACATTAAGATCATCTCGGTCAGCAACTACTTTTGTTCTTTGACTCACCCACATGCACAGATTGACACCATTAATCTCTTCCCTTTCACATGACCAGGACACCTAGGACACAATTCAATCAGAGGATTCCAAGATTCCCTCACAAATAATGGTTTATCATGTGCCTTTTGGAACTGCAAAGTTTTAAGGTAGGCCAGGCAAATATGCCCCCTTCGGCTCTTCCTCATGTTATAAGCGATTTACCCATCCAGCCACCTAATGACCTTTTCCCAGCAGACCTCTGAGGCAGCCAGGCCCAACCCAACACTGCACAATACTCATTGCTTATTTTTTTCTCCCCTTCTTAAATCTAAGCAGTACTTTAATGTGGTCATCATTTATCTTTTAATTCGTCTTGTCCTGGATTATTTTGTCATCCCATCGTGCACCTATAAAAATCCACCCTTGCATTCATTGTCAACAAATTGTATCCCTTTGACGCTGCCAACCACGATTCATCTGCACCACTGAAAATAGGGTACGACGTCCTTTCATCGCCTGCATGTTCATCCCCAGGCATTTTAACGTGCACATTCCATCGAAGGTGCTCATCAAATATTTTAGGGGCGGGGTGGGAAAGGGCAGATAAGGGTTTGCGTGGGTAGGCAATAGCCAAAAATAAGTGTGGGAGGGGGGTTTGACTATGGGGATGAAATTGCAGGCGATGAAATGACATGGAACCAAAAATAGCACACTTTCCCACATCTATCCCCATTCTTCGCAGATTCTCAGTAATTCCCGTCAACAGTTTTACAATGTGTGGATGATGACAGTAAACCCTGTAGAGTGCCACCTCCAAAAACAACAGGACCTACATACATTCAACATCATGCCTGTCCTTTCATGCCATCACACGTAAATGCATGCTGTTACCTACTAATTCAATAATTATTTTCCTATTTAAGTTTACCGATGTTTGCTCTGTAGCTAGAATGGTGATACGATGTACTGCATGTTCTAGTGGTATTCCACTTTAATTGCCTACGCTGGTCCAATCTGTGTTTAAAAACAGTTTTATTGTTGCTTTGCAAAGTGCTAAATTACATCGAAGATTTTTCAAAGTGTGCTGCTGGGGAGGGGTGAAAAGGGGCAGTGGAATGCCATAGAAGAGGGAAAGTGTAGAGAAAAAATCAATGTATGGTACAGAGTACACTCTTGGTTAGTAGCAGACAATGAAGAACACCATGAACAAAAGCAAGGCGAGTGCAATTGGATTAACATGTAGTTTACCGCAGGAAAGAATCCGCTTAGTAGGCCAGCTTCCAGGAACCAGCAAGGAGTGAGAAGGGCACAGATACAGAATCGGTTGGAGAGAGGGTCGCCTGGTCGGTTGCGGTCCGGACATATTTCCTCTGCTACAAGATCCCACAAGAGGTGTATTTCGGTTGCTTCCTGCCCCGCTTGCTTCGAGGAAGTGGGGTAGCTATGACTGGCGAGACTGCTCAGCCTCCTACAGTGTGGCTCTGATCAGCCTACCTCTAAATTCTCCGCAGGAAGTGCCACCTTGTACTTCTCTTTTTGAAACACCTGTTCCCCTCAGGGATTCCCCACAAATGAGGTAGGCTCTAAAAGGAAGCTCTGTGGTTTGCATTAAAAGCGAGTGACTATCAGCGTCAGCTAAACAGTAAAGAGTTTAAAGGCTACAAATTGAACATCAAGGTGTCACCAGGAGGCACGACGGGTTAGCAGGACTACCACATTTTGGGTTTTTCATCCTAAATCAGTATTTTATTTGTGTATCTTTAGAAATGATACATGTACTTTTAGCTTTAGAAATTCTCCTAGAGTTCCTGAAGCCGCAGGGCCAGGTGCTAAGGCGGGAGACCCGTGCACCTGAGTAGCTTAGGAGTGTGTTTATTTGAACACTGCTTAGTCTCTGGACTGAGAATTCATTTCTCTGCCAAAGCAAACTTTGTTTTGTAGAGGGCTCCATGTTAGAAAGCGTGTGTGGAAGCTGGGACGGTACACATGGGCAGCAAGCAAGCGGTAAACCCTTCCCCTTACAATATCTGCGCGCTTTAGCATGAAATACATTGAGAATTCAAGAAAAAAACGGCAATTTGATATTGGAACAAATAGTAACATTATGGACAGAAAAAATCTACTACTTTAATATACATGTTTGGTGAGTAGGTGGAATTCTTTGGGTGGGAGAGCAGAGCGGTGCACTCTCAAACGTGTTCTAATCCTTTTGGCACAACTTGTATTTGGTCAAATGGATTTTTTTTTATTTTTAAAAGTGTGATGCAGTTAAATTCACACATTTTCCACACTTACTACCGGCTAAAAGAAATGCCAAGTGCACATTTACTTTCACATACATTATTCCTTCATACAATATTTGTTGCGTAAAACATTCTGGGCCTGATTTACAAAAGCGTTTTTCAATGGGAAACCCCAATGAAAAACGCTCTTGTAAGTCAGGCCCTCCGGAACATTAACCCTCACTTGTCTCAGTGAGATCAGTCAAATAGTACCACGTGTTCCTAACTTGACTTCTATACTGCGTCACAATTTCATTAACGTGAGTAAAAGTGATCCCTGTCCTACTGCATTGATCAGATGTAAATGAGAGGGGCTATACACCAATCTCCCCATTCGTGCATACCCTCAAGTTGTGTACCTTGTGCTAACAAGTATCGTATATTTTATTATGCAGGTGATGAGCTGTAAAACCGGCACATTCTCATAACTACAGGTACGCCACGCCGGCTGTTGGAAATGGAATGCAATACGTCCCGCACAAACAGTGCCTTATAAAAAAAAACATATTCACTGGCCTGTCCGAATTAAGTCTACATACGACTGAACAATGGCATATTCTTCACTCTTTGTGGGTGACATGCAACTTGCAGTAACAGAAACCTCTGACACTGTTAATTCCACCTTTGTCATGTGTTAATGTTGTAGATAATATACAAAGAGGCTGCAATGGCCTGCTTGCTCTACTGGGAGGATGCCCTGTGTTCCATTCAAGGAACGTCATGGACTGCAGCCAACTAGAGCAGGCCTCAAGCGACACCTCGCTGGCGAGGACGTATGACGTCACTGCATGTCTCTAGTTGCCTGCTGGCAGTTCGGGCCTAAGCACTCGGCTTGTGCTGGCTCGCAAGATCTTCATAAAGACCAGGCACTGGCAGAGAAGAGCCAAAGTTTGGCAAATGCTACCGAGACGCATGAGCAGGTGTTTAGAAGGGCCAGTTAAAACACGTCTATCAGACTTTTTCTGTGCTCTTTCAACTTCTGACAGCAGGTGTGCCCTGACATGGTCAACTTTGTCGGAACACATTTGTCACCAATAAGCAAAAAATCACCAGACACTTTTGTGCTGTGTATTAGTTATATAAATTGACAATATTGTGTTCGTGAAATACATTACTATACAACAATCTCATAGAAGTATTCAATCAAATCGGATTCCTCAGAGCAAAACAAACCCATACTGTGTTCATGAAAAACATGTACTGTACCACAATCTCATAGATCGGATTCCTCTGTTCAAAACAAACCGTGTTGATGAAAAACACCTATTGTACGACAGTCTCATGGAAATATTTCAAACAGATTAGATTCCACTAAGCAAAGCAAAACCCTGTGTTCATGAAAAACACCTACTGTACACCAGTCTCATAAAAGTATTCTATACAGATTAGATTCGTCTAAGCAAAAAAACAAAAAAAACAACAATACCTCATTGGACAGCACGTTCCAATGTTTCGCCCTCCCAGGCTTTGGCTAGGTTGTTAACAGAATTGAATCGCTCTCCCTGGCTTTGTCAAGATTATCAACAGAGCTGATTTTACACTAGCTAGTAAAAATGCATATTAGCACTTAGTTACATAGCTATTCACAGAGCTGATTTTGCACTACACAGTAAAAATGCATATTAGCACTTAGGTACGTAGTTATTCACAGAGCTGATTTTGCACTACACAGTAAAAATGCATATTAGCACTTAGGTACGTGGTTATTCACAGAGCTGATTTTGCACTACACAATAAAAATGCATATTAGCACTTAGGTACATAGTCCGGGTGATTATCAAATAGTCATCATATTAGTCCTCTCCTATGAACTTGTCACAATACGCTGTTAGCGGAGCCCTCTGAACCTTTGTTCACAGTCTTTCCACCGCAGAGATAGCCTTTCGCGATTTTATCTTGTCCAAAATCCTCTTAGTGGTTGGTACTCTTTTTAAATTGATTTGTTATGTTTCCTAATTGTCATTTCCTGAATCAGTAAGTATCAGCTTAAACATTGGAAGTACTTTAATTGTTTCAAAAAGCTTCCAAGTGGTTCACATCCACTGGCTGGGTATTTCAATGTTCTCCTAATTAGGATGGCTGTTTAGCAGTTGGTTGAGGCTACTCACTGCGGACACATTTGCCACCGTGTCTACATCCTCATAGACCAAGCCCGAGAAGGCAGGAACCTCATCTCTGATATCTTATTCCCTCGTGCAGATGGGAGCACAGGGCAGACTGAATCTTTGAGACGGGCTTAAACACATGTTAATATGGTCAGCAACGATGAGCAGAGCAATCTTGGAAAATGCTGGCTAGATGGACTAACAGGGCTTCAAAAGTGTGTGAGGTCAAGAGTATACCTCTCATTTCTTTCTTCTTAAGATCAACTTAAGCTGCAGTCTTTAGCACTGGATAAGACTCCTAACAAGTTATGTTGGGCCTGGTTCATGGAACTTTTAGCGCGGTGCAAAGTGACTCTGTACTGGGGCAAAGTGACTTTGCACTGCCAACAAACACCCTGATTTAAAGAGCGTTGCAAAGTACACTTTGCACCGGAATGAAGCCCATTTAGCATGGTGCAAAGAGATCTTTGCAATGCAAAGCCACTTTGCACTACACAAATACACTTTGCACAGCTCTGTGAGTCGGGGTGTTAGTTGGCAGTGCAAAGTCTTTTTGCACCGTGCTATAAAATCCATGAATCATGCCTGTTATGTCAAAAAGATGTAATACTGCACCCATTACCACAGGAGACGTTTTAGGGTACTTTGCCACTGCTCGGAGTGAACCAGTCCATGGTCTGAGGTGGAAAGGAAATCGGAAATGGGTGAGTGGATAAGAGAAGCAGGAGTAGGGCAGAATGAAGCACACAAACAAATGGAAAGGTGCAAGGTAGTTGAGGAGGAGGGTGTATGCTTGTAGTAGTAGCAGCACCTGTTTAATCATTGGTAGAGAATATAATTAATGATGATCAAAAAGAAATGGAGTAGGCTGAGCAATTTTCTGTGAGGAAAGCTTCTAGTACAGTCATTTTGTGGTACTAGCGTGCATTGCTGTGCGATATATTCCGCATCGGAAGGCCCCTTTTTCCATCCAAAAGGACAAACAGTAGCCTCTATTTCATTGACCACAAGCTGCCACAATGTGATGGAGCCCAACTACATAGTGAAAACAATTATATTCCCTCAAAAAAACGAATAAGAAAATAGAGAGATCGAAAACTGAGTTTTTTGGGACCCATAACATTGATATGTATTTTCATGTTACACTGTACAAATGCTTGGTTCAAAACGTCATGATCAGGCAGAGCACATGCAATGTTTCTCCTCAGAGGGAATGCAGAAAGCAAACTCTCAAGGTTCCTTTTCTGGCTATTTGTTTGTTGTCAAGAGTATATGCATCAAAATAACTGCAGATTTTCCCACATTGCCCTGAGCTAAACACCTGAACGCATGCCTTTGGAAATCTGTATATAGTAAATGCCACAGGAGACCACACCCTACACGCACCACTTTTTAAGTTCTGGACATTCATTTAACAAACTAATATGGTGACAGGCATTTCATGGGTGGGCGACACTGGCAGGCAGCGTCTAATGAGCAGCATAGTCATTGTATCCGGCATTCTCCAGCACATATGTGAAAATATCCTTCTCAAGCAGTTGGAATGATTAAATAGTCGTTTCCAAGCAGTAATAAGCATTTCTGTTCGACAAGCAGTCCACGTATTCCCTAAGCAGTGAGTAAACCATTTAAAGGGGTAGTTCGGTCAGAAATCTTATTGGCCCAATTGATCGGGCATGTATTTCCGAGCATACATCGATCGGTGTTAAAAAAAAATTCCAATGCAACTTGCCTGAGTTTTTCTCACTTTAACACATGTGAAAACGATGGGTCGGGTACCGCCATCTTGTGCTAATCTTATCCGTTAATCCATCACTCTAAATTCAAGTGCCCTCGCGACACTAATTCAGATCACCCGCCACTAATGCTGACATCACGAGACGCCCACGAACCATTTTACAATGCCAATCCAAGTCTCATGTCAACGTCCTCTCTGCAGAATCTATTGACGTGTCTCTATGGAAACGCCAAGACACCTCGTTCCTCGACAAGTATAAACAAACACTTTCTGATCATACAACGTTGGAGTTTCCATTTCGTTCGAGTCAGTGTATTTCATTTCCAGCTTCCCTGACTTGTTTCTGCTCTGTTCAGCTATCCGCCAAGTTTCACACCCTGACAAGCAGTACCCGTACAGCCTAAAATGAATTAACCCAGTAGTCACTTTCAATTTCTTATTTAAACATGTGCCCTTGCAAACTTTTAAAGTTTGAGCCTATTAATCTTGTCTTTCACAACGTGTTTTTGTAACATGGCTGTTTCTTCGCTTGTCTTTCTTTAACATTCAATGTTAATGGGAAAACTCTTTTCTTTACTGTATACAAACAAAACACGTTTTTATTTATCTAACTGTTGATTCTGTACTTCTTCACTATTCAGGAACTATAGCAACAATTCAGCCCTACCTGTACGAGCCCGAATATTCAGAAGAGGAAATCCTTGAAAGAGAAAAAGGTTGAGATGGTGTGGAATCAGATGAAAGTCTTGACGATCAATCACCGGAGCCTGAACCCAGTCGGATCGAATAGGTTTCCAATTGGTGTACCTGCCATTGTTGTGAGTTTATGCCTGCTCTAGTGGGGAACTGCTGTGGCAAAGAAAACTCTGGTTGTTTGGCCTGCATTGCCGAAGAAGACACACCACTGCTATGCGTTACCGAGCTGCATGACTTCAGGGCCGCCTGCCCTACAAGATCCGTGTTACGAATGATGATGGTCCTTATGCATGAACTTTGAGCTACAGTTTGCCCTCTTAATCCAAGTAATGAGTAGGTTCACTATATATATGTTGTGGTTTTGACAACCGAAACAGCTAACATAATATGTTGTTCCCCTACAATATAACTTTGATGGATCACTGATGATTTTTTTTTCTGTAAATTGAATAAATCACTCATTCTAATCTGAAACCAAAGTGTTCATCTGTAGATGTATCATCCAAACAATTAAGATTCTTTCACTTGGAAGTATCTCCCAAACTGTTTTTGCTGCAATGTGCGTTCTCATTTCTAATTGATCCCTACTTGAAATCACAAGTACTGTCATAAGTTGCACGAAAAGTTACTTTTTAAAGCATAACAATGCCCTATATTTTACAAGAGAGTGCAAACAAAATAAATGCAATTATTGGGTTAATTTAAGTAAACTAATTATGTATCTCCTACATAGGTGGTACAGGCTTGTGGCATATCGTGCGTTTACATGATGGATTCATGAAGGCTGGGATTTCCCATTCGAGGAGTAATTCCTGCCTGTGTGGTTCAAGCCATTTGTGATGAATTCCCCAGTGACCACAGACAATACCGTGAATTTAAACACACAGTACCTCAACCACAGCAGTGTAATTTGTAGTGGCATTGCCATCCACTTTACCAAACTAAATAAAACAAACAAAAACAAGTTAATCTTAACAGTTGTTAGACATTTTTCTAAGTCCAAAACACGTTCAAACATCTAAGAGTATTGTAAAAGATTGGTTTGCTTTGCCATTGGAAGGGAACAAGCAAAAAATGCAGGACTTTTTGGGATGCTCATTACAGCAAGGAGTTTACCAAAAGAAACAGACAATAGCTGGCAAATCCAATGAACCAGCAGATGGATTTTGAATTTGTGAAAGCTCTGACGTTGAATGTGCTGGCCATGCAAACACATGCAATTGATTCAGATTTTGTTTCCAGGGCCCAGTCTATGCCATGGAACATTGCAAAAGAGGTTTAACCCCCCAAACCTGAACTTGTTGAAAGATTGACGATGTGTAGCTCTCTTCACAATTAAGCGGAAAGTTGGAGTAGCAGACATACAAAAACTCAATGTCTCTAGAGCTCTGGGCCTCTCCAGGCTGGACTACTACAACAGTCTTTTCCTCAATCTGCCTTTATCATCCCCTCGTCCCCTTTAACTAATCCCGAACAGGGCTGCCAGACTTATCCTTTGCCTCAAGTCCAGGTACTGCATCCCTCCAGCCCAAAAATATCTCCACTGGCTCCCGGAGGCAGCAAGGACCAAGTTCAAGACCTGTGCATCATCCTCAAGGCTTTCTGGGGCCAGGGACCCCACTACATCTGACTCTTTCCCTAAATGCCTCCCTCTTAGAGAACGTTGGTCATCCAGCTGCAATTCTCTGCAGATCAGATGCTGTTCCAAGCAGAGAGTGTGGGGTAGATCCCTTTCCTCAACAGGAGCCTCACTCTGTAATGGCCTCCCTGCCCCTCTCAGGTGTTTGCCTGATCTCCATAAGTTCCTGAAGCTTCTCAAGGCCTACGTTTTCTCTTCTTCATCCCCCTCTCTCCTAATACCCCCTTTTTCGCATTGACCGTCTGCCTGGTACTTTCTGCGCTCAACAGAGCACAAGGCGCTCCTCGCCCAGTATACTCCAGCACACACGGGTGTACATCCCTACCGGGCCTGGTCCACCCCCGTCCTCGTACTTTTCATGCGGTCCTCACCCCCTGCTTCCCCTGGCACTTGCCCACCTGGCCTCCCCTTAGCTCTTGCTGAGCCCCATTGACCCTCTTCTTCCCCTCCTCCTCCCCTTGCAATTGTATACCTCCTCTTGCCCTGCACTTCCTTCCGACCCTGTCATTTTCCCTTCTGCCCCAACCTACACCTCCCCCCTCCTTCCCTACTGCTCTTCTTGTTACTGCACTTGCACAATCAGATTGAGACAAGTGCTAGTAGGACCATTATTGTTTTTATCTTCCCTGCCTTCCCTTTTTTGTTTTCTGGCCCCCTGAACCACCATTTGTTGTTTAGTTGCTTTGCAACTAACCAATAAATAAATAAAATAAATGAAGTCTAACTTCCCAGGAAAGTAGGAAAAGTGGCTGCAGATTGCAATAGGCCAAAGGTTTATGTGCCAAGTGTTAGCCAACATTGAAATAACACGCAAAGGAATATGTTTTACCAATGTGCACTATGAACATGGCCTGTGACCTTTGCACATTTACATCTAACTGTGGAGGCCTACATGCAGAGTACAACCAGGCGCTGGAATTTTAGTGATGTAATCTTTTTTTTTTTATCTTTGCTTATTGGACGTGTTGCCCTGGGTGCAACAGTCCACCCATCCTGGTGCAAAATCACCCCCTTCAGCCCGCTGCGTCCTTGCCATCTCTATATATTAACCCGCCGCTTTTCATTCATCTATTTCCATGAATCTATATTTCATGCTGTTACCATCTCTATATGTCAAGTATCATTACGGAAATTAATTTGTATGTTTTTAATCCGCACTGATGGTGGTTAGCGAATAGCTACTTAGCTAACAGCACAGTAACACATACTTATCAGGTGTTGGGTATTAGGTGTTGAAGTAGGATGCATAGTCCCAACAGTGCCATTTTTTAACCAATTGACAGAATTGCCAAAGTCGTCGTATTGGGATCAAGATATAAAAGCCTGTTTCCCTGATGTGTATTCAAATTCTTTTTGTTTCAGAAAAGAAGTGTCCCACTTAGGCCAAAAAAACTCCCACAAAATATTTATTTGCCTTTTTTTGAGGCATTGCCCTATTGAAGTATAGGGAAATCCGAGCTGGTCTGCACCTCGCCTACGGTAATCTTTGAAAGAATACGTAAATATTGTCGGGCCAGGATGCGTTTATACCATTAAAATGGCAGTACATATTTTCGTATGTGGGATACTTTAAATATTTTGTTGTTTTTCACTGCACAGCTTGCCATTAACATTGTTCATTTTTGTGGCATGTGTTCCCAAAATCGAAACTCACCCTGACACGCTTTGAAGGCTAAATGAAGGGTTGCATTGTTATTGGTCCTTGAATCCATCACACTAACAATTTGAAGGACAAAATGTGTCGAATGTCCACAAGGAATTGATAAGTTTCACTATATTGAAGCTTACATAGGAGAGTTAAGTTTCTATTACTGAGATCTATCTTTCAAATCATTAGGTAATCCGTCACAGAGGTAGAATGGAAACTGAAGACACAATGTAAGGAAAGTTTTAAATAATATTCATGCAAGTGAGGATGGCAAGTGTGCTTTATGCTACATGATTAACTTTGTGACAGATGAATGTTCGATTTGACACAAAGAATAGACATTGTACGTGTTAATTGATAATTAACATAAATATGTACCGTGTATATTCAATTATAAAGTGGGTACTGAAATATATTTTGGCACTTTCGATTTTACATAGTTATATTATACCAATGTACGTCTGTCATGGCTACAGCCTGCCGGTCGACAGCTTCTTCAACCGTAATTGGGCAATAATCATCAACAACGAATCTGTAATAGCCATTATGTGAGACGATCGCCAGACTGCAATCTGCCCTTTCACGGTTGCAGTAATAAAGAGCAACATAGCAGCCTAAAGGTTTTGAAAGCGTGCAGATGTGAAAGTGCTGCATTTGAAATTTAAACCACTAATTTCTTCTCTGTAATGGAACACCATTTGCGTCGTTCAAAATCGGTGATGGAAGATAATAACTTTCTGTAAAGAATGCAAAGACTGGGATTAATCGATCAATGAACATAATCAGAATTATAAGATCACTGTTCAAAGTTAAACAAAAAATGAGAACCATGTGATGTTTGTTAGCTATAGCCTCTATTGGAAAAAGTTACCCATGTTTTTAGGGACTTAATTATCTCTTTTCACCATCATGTCAAAATTAAAAGTAAATGTTACGCTCCCGACTATTGCTGTGTTCTTCAAAATAAATAGTTTTAATCATTTTTGTTAAAAGAAATACATGTTTTGAATTTGTTGTGTATGTGTTTGTTTATGTTGCTGGTTCTGCGTTAGATAACGTTATGACGTTATTGATGACAGGGTACGTTTGGCTACGCTGCCCACTAACATCAGTAAAATAGGTGGAGCTCATTGTGAGCATCTAGGGATATCAGCGTTAGGGGTGGGTGATCTGAACTAGTGCCACGAGCGCACTTGAACTTCAACGGATAAGATTAGCACAAGATGGTGGTACCCGACCCAGCGTTTTCACATGTGTTAAAGTGAGTAAAACTTGAGTACGTTGCACTGGATTTTTCTTTAAGAACGATCAATGTATGCTTGGAAATACATGCCCGATCGATCGGGCCAATAACATTTCTGACTGAACTACCCTATTAAAAATGTTCACTGATGGTTGCGTATCAAACAAAAGGCCTGGTCAGGGCTGAGTAAATGCTTAACTAAGGCATTTTGAAAACATACATGCATGGCCAGGGCTGAGGTAATGCTTAGCTAAGGCATTTTGGAAACATATATGCCTGCCAAGGGCTGAGTAAATGCTTAACTGAGGAATTTTGGAAGCTGTTTCAGTTTGCCTGCTTAGTCATTGCTTAAGAAATGCCTTTTATTCCCACTGGGGAGTGCTTCTGTCTAGGACACTGCACAAAAACAAAATACAGAAACCTGAGACATCCTGAGCACGGGAGCTTTGCAATGGCAGGTTGTAAGCAGCGATGATTAGAGGACCAGGGGAGGGAGAAGACACATTGTAACATTATTCTGTGGAAAACCAAACTGACATACAGAATTGATAAGCAGCATTTAGAGTTATGCACAATATTGATTATGGTGGAAGACGACAAGCAAGGAGGATCTTGGGGACGTGGCATCGCTCTACAACAGGAAGGTCTACTCCAGGGCGATGAGGTGTTTTTGAGAGTTATGCTAAATCCCTAGACTGTGCCGATATTTATGATTTTCCTGGGATAGTGTCTTCCAGTGGAAAGGTGACACAATAGAAAAGAAGAGGACAATGGAGGCATCACAGAATGGACGGGAGACAGATAAGTTAATCAGTACTTGGGAGAAGAGCGAGCAAGAAGCCCAGCACTGTGAGAATGAGATAGCCAGGCCAGGGTGCAAACCATAGACATATTTAAAGGACATGAGGGAAAATTTGAAAAATTTGGATCGATTGCACATGGACACCACAATGCATGACATGGAGGTGGGGCGCTCAGTTTCACTCTATGATTTCATTTCTATCAAGCACTCTAGTGGAGCGACAATGGAGTGGTACTAAATGAAGCGTGGCTGGGTGCTGCACTCATTCCCACCTCTCCACGGAGTGGACCTCTTGGGCCCACTATCCATGGGACGGATCTGTGCCCCATGAGCATGCTCTTATCGAGGTCAGCAAGTTCCAGCAGTGACCTTGGCCCCCAGAAAAGGCTGTACTGAATTTGGGTGACATTCACCCTGCTGGTTCTGAGATCATGTTTTTATTACAACCCTGATAGAGGCTTTGGCATAACTCATCCTATAGCAGTCTGCATCACTCGTGGAGGTGCTTTGAGGCCAACATGATCTACTCCATTCAGGGAGACACCCAGCCCTACAGATAAGGGGAGTATCGGCCACTTTTATTCCCTAGAAATAGGCAAATACTCCCAAGAAATAAAAATAGGGAGTGAAAATACTGCCAACAAAAAATAGGAAACAGACACATGGAACCTTGTGCCCCTGTTTTCACTCACACAACTCCATGGATATGTTTGGACCAGAAGTGCAGGTACTACCATAGGAAGAAACTATTATTATAACTGCCTGATAGACAGAAGTAAACATCTTTCTGTTAATGTGCATGAATAACTAGATGCAAAGAAATAATTATTACAAGAACATTTCAGTTAAAACATTTTTAGATGCTTATAAAAAATAGTCCCATTATTTATTTTATTTATTGGTCATTTGTAACGCGCCTATACACAAGTGTTTATCGGAGCGCAGCAAGGCAGGGGGTGGTGGGTGGAGAGAGCAGGTAGAAGAAAGGTAGCAATCCTAGTAGGCCATGAGACATTCGGATCATGCAAGTGCTGTAGCGAGAAGTGCATGGGGGAGGTAGGTGGGAGGGCACAGGAGAAGAAGAGTGCCTTGGGGGGCACGTAGGTCAGAGCCAGGGGGAAGCAGAGAGTAAAGGGGGAACCACAAATTTGTGCAAGTTAGGGGCTGAAGAGGTGCAAGGGGTGAAAATCAGCTGGAAGTGTAGACGGGTGTGGGGGGACCGTGAGGGCAAGTACAGAATAGGGGTCGGTGGGGGCAGGGTCACGGGAGAAGTGCAGAGGTAGACTTGGACGCGGAGCCTGGTGCCATCTATGAACTCAAAATGAACCGGCCCATCAGTGTCAGGCAGAGGAGACATTAGCAGGGGAAGGGGAGGGTGAGGGAGAAGGAGGAAGAGAAAAGGAAGGTCTTGAGGAGCTTCCTGAATTTATGGAGATCCGGCTCAAGTCTGAGAGGGGCATGGAGGCGTTTCCAGAGGGAGGCACATGCAGAGGAGAGAGATCCACCCCCAACTCTCTGCTTGGAAAAGCATCTGATTTGCAGAGAGTTAGAGCTAGACAGGGAAAGGGCTCTAGTAGGGAACTTCAATTTGATCCTTGCAGCAACCTGTAGCAAGTGGATATATGTAAGGGCTGGAGGGGTGTGGTCCCTGGGCTTGAGGCCAAGGATAAGTCTTGTAGTCCTATTCAGGATTAGTTGAGCGGGGCGAAGGAAGGAATTAGGAAGATTGAGGAAGACGCTCTTGCAGTAGTCCAGCCTGGAGAGAGGGGACATTGAGTTTCTGGGGGAAAGTGAGGAAGAGGAGAATGCCTCTGAGGAGGTACAGCTGAAAGTGGGCCTTTTTGGCCAGGTCCATAATGTGAGGTGAGAAGGAGAGAGAGGAGTCAAAGATGACACCAAGGTTTTTTGCTTCGCATGAGGGCGAGGGGAGGGTGTCCAAGAAGGGTGGGGGAGAAGGGGTCCTAATGAGAAGGATCTCTGTCTTACTGGCATGAAAGCAGATATCGTTAGTATTGCACCAGGCCTGAATAGCAGATAGGCATTCAGGAATGAGAGAGGGGGAGGAGGAGCTAGAGGAGGGTAGCTTGAAGTAGAGCTGAGTGTTATCAGCGTAACACTGAAGATTAGGAGAGAAGGTGATCAGATGGGCTAGAGGGGCAAGGTAGATATTGACATGCCAGGGCGAGTGGATAGATCCCTTAGGAACACTACAGGTGGAGAGTGAGATGGTGGAGAGAAAAGGGCCCACTTGAACCTGGGAGGGTTGGTCAGAGAGGATGGAGGTCAACAAGTCCAAGGCCAGATCTGTGATGGGTGTCCTAGAGCCGCTTTGTCAGGGTGGCATGATTGACTGTGTCAAAGGCAAAGGAAAGGTCAAGGAGGATGAGAACAGACGGAGAACTGGAATCGAGATTAGTGAGCAAGTCTACACGGGTGTTCAGTAGAGCCGTTTCTGTGCCTCAGCAGCTCTGAAGCCAGACTGGTTGTCGTGGAGGCAACCAACAGATTCTGTGTGGTGGAAAATCTGGGAGATGGCCAATTTCTCTAGGAGTTTGCCCAAGAAGGGGGTGGTGGAGATAGGTCGGTAATTTTCTGCACAAGGAGGATCGGCAGAAGGTCTTTTGAGGAGAGGGTGCACAAGGGAGTGCTTGAGGAATGAGGGGAAAGGTCCAGTGGCAAAGTAGTGATTACAGAAATCAGTGGGAGTCAATGTTGTCCTTGATTGTTCTTGATGAGCAGGGGGCACCTGTTTGGGAGGGACTTTCATAGAACAGACTTGTATAGAAACCTCATCAGGTGTAATAGGAGAAGAGGAGGGGGCTAGAGGGGGGGCAGAGAGGGGCCAAGGGAGGCCTGAGAGATGGGGACAGAGAAGGGTGTGGAGTAGCAGTGAGTTAGGAGAGGATCTCATGAGTTCTGGAGATGAAGTGAAAGGCCAGAGCAGTGCAGAGGAGAAGTGGAGTCTGCAATAGGGTTGCTGAGTTCCTTGCTGATTTTGAAGAGATCAGATGTCTTGTTGGTGGCGGCTGAGATGCGGGACTGGATATACACCCTTTTCTTAGAGCAGATGGCAAGTCTGTATTGCCTCCGGAGCAGGCTGCAGGCCAGTTTGTCATAGGATGTGCTTGATGTCTGCCACTTCCGCTCGGCCACTCTGCACTTGTATTTCAGAGCAGCCAAATCGGAATAGTACCAGTAATTGAACTTACATTTTTACTCACTGAAAAATCATTTTACTCCCAACTTTAAAACCTGGGAGTAAAATACTGCCACTTCCAAATCTTATCTGGAGCACTGAAGACACTAGTCCAGCCGTGGAGGTAGTCCTGGATTTACAATGGGCAAAGTCTTAGAATCCTAGGTTAAAACCAGGACTTGGCTAGAGTCGCCCGAATGGGATAGATAATGTTGGCATGTATGGAGTTGACCAATGGGCACTGCTGGCAGCTATTTTCTGCTGGGGCAGCATATAGTACAGCTCTGCTGCACGATGCATAAAGGTGATTTTGCTGGGAGGCAACCATGGTCACCCCCTCTCAGCTACTTCTACCAACTAGCGATATGTTTCCACCCATATTGTAAAGGGAGTGCTTGTTTTCTTCAATCCAACAGTGAGGCATCTGCTGGAGGATTTCTTAATGTGTCCATGAGGACCTTAATGGCTGCAGTCCAACATGCGGCCTTCTGTATATATGGGCAGAGAAGCCAGGTTGGCGTCCATTCCTCCATCTTTTAATCACAGGTGACCAGGAAAGTCCATGTCGAAATCCTGAGTAGGAAGACTGCATAGGTAGACATTTATGTTGATGCGAGGGGATTAAAAAAAGGGACCATTTTCAGAACAGTGAGGACCGGTCCATAGCAAAGACCAGGGGAGACCCTACCCATCACCATCTGTGGTCCTGCAGCATATACTCCGACTGAGACTCTGGAGCACTAGCAATAGGGGCAGGTGACCCCCAGGACACAGCCAACAGAAGGTGTGAAAAGGTTAACGGCACATGGAGAGAAGACGATGTTAAGGAGATGGAGAGAGTGGAAGGCAGGGGGGAGAGGAAGGAGCAAACGTCATCATAGAAGACAGACAGATTTGGAGGGGCTTTAATACACAGACTAAGCGCAACTAAAAGTATGGTTTGTAAAGCACCACTTTTCAAGATTTGCAGGCAGCTGCGCTGCGTGTGATAGTGACCATCAGTCCGTGGGTTACTATTAAGCAAAGAAGTAATGCAAACCTTGCCACAGCTGGCACCTTCACAACCAGCTGAAGTAAGTGGAACACAAGGCAGGCGAAGCCAGCTGCGCGAGCCAGCAACGCGCCGCAGGAAGCCCCTCCCACCGCACTGCAGTTATTCATGCAATAACAGGGCATTCAAAGCTTTTTTTTCTACTTTTAAGTAATCGCAATTGCTGGCCTTTGAGACATGTGTCTATTTATGAATTGAACAGCTGTGTGACTTTCTGAAATAGCACATTCTAAAAGCAGCGACACAATCTAAATGCAAATTCTTCGGAGTATATTCGCAATTCCAAACCAAGTTGCAAGTTAATTAAAATATATATATACTCCCTCCTTTAAGAAGGTGCATATTTACATTAAGTGTTGCTGTACATGCCTTTAGGTGTTGTTTATGAAGCCAGGTGAAAATGCATTCAGATGAGATGCAGGATCTTTTTTATTTCAGTTTGTATTATTTTTATTTACTGGTGATTTGTGTTGTGCCAGACGCCGTGTGTTAGTGATCCTGCACGCCGAGTGCATGGGAGCCATTAGGAGGGAAACATGGACTAGCCCACGCAGTGACCTGATAAAAACGGAATGTCAGTTTTTAATGACATTTCTTGCCTACTCTTTATTGAAACTGTGTAAAATGTTATGTGTTCCTTCAAGAGACTAGGTGCACCGTGGTGTAAAAGCATTTGTCGCACGCAATGGCCCTTATGACGCATTATGCCCCACTGGGACTTCGGCACAGGACCATGGCAGTTACCTTACTGGGACTATCAAGACTTGACTACGCCAACAGCCTCCATCTTGGATTACTGGAATAGCTGCGCAACAGGCTACAAGGTGTTCAGAGTGCAGCAGCCGGGCTAACCATGGGACTGAAAAGAAACAAATACACACACTATAGCATTCCACACACTCCTCTGGCTCCCAAGTAAAAAGGGATCCACTTCCAAGCTCTTTGCATCGCTCATTGTTTGCAACCATGCAGATGGCCCCGAATCCTTCACAAGGAAATGTTCACACTACATGCCATTGAAAACACTAACATCTGGAACCAGCGCCCTTGTAACGGGACATCCCTTTGAATGGATACAGCGTGTATTTTGCACTTTCTCCCGCTTGACAACCAACTCTAGACCTCTCTACCCAAGTACCTCCATCCAGAAAACTGCCAAACCTTCAAAAAACAGCTAAAATATTGCTGTTCAACTAACCTAACCATGAACACTGCACCTTAATGCCAGCTAATGCCACACCTACGTGCCATGGCTTTGCCCCATTGGATGCACTAGTAAGGTACAGAACTTTCCAGGAACCTGGATGCAGTCCACCGACTAACATGCCAGAAACAGGATCACTAGATAAGATTCCACACAACATACAGGGGATTGAATTGAGTTTAGGGCCCTTTAGGAACGTGCATGCAATGGATGGGTTCACAGAATAACTCTAAGTCAGAATAACTGAACCAACTCAGAAAGATGGCAAAGATACTGTTTTATTAACAATTATCAAAAACCGGGAGTTACAATGAACTTCATCAGACGTTCGCTCAATTTTCTCTCTGCAATCTTTTCACAAAACATAGACTTTATACTAAAAATACAGAGGTAATGTCATACTACGTGGCAAATAATAGAAAACCTACTAGGGATTGTGATAGGCTTAAGGGGAACATCTAAGTATACATTACATAGGACCTAGGATTGTGGTTGGCTGCCCACTGTCAGGTGGACAACACATGCCTACCTCTAAAACATGCCATCTTTAAAACCATCAAGTACACTGTTTTCAATTGGTCTTCAAACTATATGGTCCTCCATTATACGGACTGCTACAATTGGTTGGCATGGTTGTGCTATGTCTGGAACATTGTGTTCACTTAGCAGCACATAGGCCCAGACCTAGGTGCAAGGAGGTGAGCCTGACTCTGTTCCCCGCCCAATTAGCCCAGCATCTCTCATCACCCATGCCTTCTGCCATGAACATTTTCTTTAAACTTGGCCTTGCAAAGTATCCTTGTCTCTGAGAATACATGGGAGTGTGAGAACTCACTATCATTGTTCTAGGACTCCAAGTTCGACTCTATTTTCATCCTTGGCTCACGTGACGGGGGACCACGATGTGGTCCATTTTGCAGGTTTTTAAATGTCTTAAATGAATAAAACTTGTCACTCAGTGTTCTTTCTTTGCACCTTAACAATAGATGATTCATCTTTTGCACGTTCACTCCTTTCAAGAATAGATAACTGTCCTTGGCTGCTCCAGTTTTGATACCAGGCCAGACAGCCTCGCCATACAGCTCCACAATTTCAGCTTATTATTGCTGCAACATAATTCTCACCTTTTCTCTTTGTGGGTCATGGATTACTAAATTCATGACACCGATGTCCAGCTCCTGTACAATGGCGGCTCCGTCTTCATTCTGTTCACTACATATAGTCAGCTTCTATGATGACTTAATCTACCTTCCATTTCAGCGTCTGTACACATATTGACGGGTTGATTCTCAGCTGCACTTCATGCACGTGTAATGTTCTTTTCCATATTTAATAGTTCACTTGACTCTTTACTTTGTCATTAGTTTCTGTAAGATCCATGCATCCTCAATATCCCAGGATATCGCACATGTATCGTGTGACGTCACCAGCTTCTCTTTTTGCTGTTTTTCATATTCCTTCAGGGAGTTCCTCTCTGAGATTGTCGTCGCTTCGGGGATGCATTCCATAGGATTGCCTCAATGGGTATCTTCTTTCGAATATACGCTGCGGTATTGGCACATCTGCTGGTGTCAAACACAGCCCGATCTCAGACTTTTAACATATAGGAGGTAGGGGTGTAAGTGACTCCAATCAAGCAATCCCACTAAGTCAGTGCCTTGTCTGGGATGCCCAAGGGAAGCCCTTATTTATATATGTTTATGGCAAGTTATAATCTGGATGATGAACCCTTGTATAACACCCCACTCTTAGAATCCCCCTGACCCCACTGAGCCAAGAAGTAGATTTGTTTTGCAAATTTAAAAGGTTTATTTGAAAAACTAAACAATATATATATATCACACTTTTATAATAAATTAATAATTGATATCACACTTATGAATATAATGTTGATCAACAATGGGTAATCTGACACCAGCACACCTCTTTACAATCAATGAGGAGTTGGTATAGGATGGATAAGGCAGCGAAAATACTTTTATGGTTTCAAGGGAAAAGCAATGAGGAATGAAATGCAGTACAGAAATAACTTGATATTATTTTAGCAAAAGATAATATAATCACTTTTTCTCTGGCAATTCACCCCCCCCTATGCAATGTAAGAAATGGAAGGAGGAGCACACAGTTCTCAGGAATGCAATCAAATACAATACGAAATTCAGTTCCCCCCAGCAAGCTTAGAGGAAAACAGGTAGAAGTTTGAAACACAGGCCCCAAAATGCTTTGAATGTGATGACAATGAAGTGAGAAATGTGCTAAAAATGCTTTTAATTCCCTATAGAGGTTCAGGGTGGGTGACATCTAGTTTATATTAGTTCAGGCTCACTTTAGCAATGCTCTATGAGTAACTAGCAGGTTAAAACGAATTTTAGCAAAGGAAAGCAAGGAGCTGCTGATTTTTACACGTGGCTGAAATTGTGCAAAATGTCAAATCGCGGAAAATTTAATTGCGTGCTTCGAGCGTGATTGCGGAGGCACTATAAGGAGTAGGAAGTCAGTTCTAGGTTCGTTGGAAAGCCTAGAATCTTAGCTTTAAGATAGATGAAAGTTAAATCTCGTTCCTAGCACAAACCGTTCCGGAGATACGGAGGATTTTGTGAAAGTCGTTTTTCGGATTTGAAATTTTAAAAGTTCAAAATTACAGGTGACAGTTTTCAGCTTTAAAAAGGACAGAATGACACACACGATTCCTGTGAGGCAGTTCTAAATAGGTTAAAATAGTTTGGATTAGATTATTTTAAACTAAGAGATTGGTTTTGGCACAGTGAGTACTCACACTATATTTTTGAAATAAGTCATCAAGGTCTGGTCAGGTTGGACGGGACTTCCAGCGGGTGGTTCTGAAGTCCCGGCTACCTGGGTCAGCTCTGCTCTCTGGGTCTGTCAAGCACCGGTTCTGCTCACAACACTGCACAGTTCTGGTCTCTCTGGATCTCTGGTCTCTCTGGATCTCTGGTCCCAAAAGGTTGATGGATTTGAAGTCTTGAGTCTCCCGGCAAAGCGTCCCGCAAGAAAGTGGAAAGTGAATCCCTACCTGTCCTGCACTGTCTGTTTTTATGTGTTTAGAAAGTGGGTGTGTGCGTGGCATAACTGAGCCTGCCCCTCTCTACTTGTCATTGGCCCAATTCTCCCCTCTCCCATGATTGGGGGAAGGAAATGGATTGTCTGTTTATGGGTCAGAGGATCCTCCCCATGTCAATTTGCCCACAAATCTATATTTGATTCAAATACATATTTCCCAGATACACAAGTGGTTAACATTACATGTACATAGTACAGATGAATTAAGACAGGTCTCTGTTCAAGCCCCATGTTCCTGCGAGCTGGGATTCAGAAATGAGAACATTTTGCGCTTTTTGGTCGGTTTACCAATATCGGACATTTACAAAAAATTACACAAATGTGCGCAAGGAGTATGGACATTAATTGATGAAGTGTCAGATTTTTAACATGCAGACATTTGGAGTAAGACCCTATTTTCCACTAGCAACCCCCCAGAATACACCACAGGGTCCTAACACCTCTTAAAATGTGCACAGAAAAATCCCAAGAATAACGATATTATTTATATAATTTTGACCAGTCTGCACTATGAGTTATCTATCTTTTTAAAATTATGCCCTGGTCAAAAAGGGGTGTGGCTTCCCACATCACATGGTGGAATAACTGGTTTATCCACTTCCCCCAAGCTCAGCTTGCTAGCAGAGGCACTGCCCCTCCCAGTTTCTCCCAAGAGGAAGCCACTTTACGCCCCCCCCCAATATAACATTTGCCTGAGCCCAGGACAGGGCTTTGTTCAACCTCCTGCAGTCTGCAGGTACCCCTCCCTAAATTCAATCAGAGAGGTGTGATCTCCTTTTGGTGGGGGCAGCAGGATGCAGCCAGCCCTGGGAAGAGTGGCTGAGCCGGTTTCTCCTGTCGGGGGTAGTTGTCAGGCAGAATTCAGCTAAATGTCACTTTAGTTCCCAGTTTTCTACATTCAAATCAAACTTACATGCAGCTATCTTTTATATATACATTAAATAATTACTTCCTTCAAGTCATTTCAGAATATAGTTTTTCATTGTATCCACCTCTTAGCAAGTATTTCCTTGGCCCGGTTTCGGTTCATTTGTTCAGTTTTACACAAAAGTCTGGTGGTTTTAAAACGCCGGCTTTCTGATAGTGGTGAGCACCAGTACTGCATCCATTTTTGACATTAAGAAAATGAATTCCCCACAGTTCCGGGTTGCTTTTGGCAATCAGCATTGCCATTCCCAATGGTTTCAGGCTACTGTGTGTGTAGCCCAATGGTGGTTTTAGGCAGTGCCCTCCTGTGCTCACAACATAGGCAAAAATGGGTGGCAGCCTATTCTTCATGTATTCCCTGTGCACTCTCTGGGGAGTTCTGGCCATCATGATGTTTTCAATGCCAGTAACGCACAGTTTTATGGTAGGGCTTGGATGCATGGGTAAAAACATCCCACAGGGGGGCAGGATTTCCTACAGAGGCATGTAATTGCTCCTCTACAGAATGATTATCACAGCAAACCTCTAATGGCAGCCTATAAACTTTATGATCTGGCGCATACTACCTCGCTCACAGAGAGCACTGGGCATCTACTTCTCTCCCCCCACTTCTTGTACCACCCTCCCCTCGACTAACCGACTCCTATCTAAAATCTCCTACCCATTTGAAGGCTCCCCCCAAATAAACTCCAACTGGAAAAGGCAACCTTTTGGGAGAAACTTACATAACATGTGACACTTAACATTTAAAAGGGAAACAGTATAGTACATTAACATAAAAGTCCTGTGGTACCTTGTAACACAAAACCCAAAATTGAAGAAACCCAACAAATTAGAATGAAAGATAGCCCTATGTTATAGAATGTGCAATACTGAAAGCAACATCAGTGATTAGTACAACATCTGTGATTAAAGCAGCATGAGATGACATGAACACGCCCTGGATGCTTTAACATTAGAAGGTTCTTAGGAAAACATTGATCATTAGCAACTAACATCACAGACATACTCCTGTTGCCAAGAAGGCTGCTGTCTCACCCTCACCATTATCACCACTTCACTCTCTTCCTATCGAACCTGCTGGGCATTGCCTTCCTTCTCATCGGGAGACCCTTTGTAATGCAACAACCTTCCCATTGACCAGACGTGACCACCTTCTACAATTACCACCCCATTCCTTATCGCCATAACTTCCTTAGGCCCCAGATTTTCTGACACTTGTGTCAAAATTGGAGATTCCGAATCAGCACCCAATCTCCCACTGACCACTGCAAAGCCTCAACCTTCCTCTCCTGCACCCTGGGGTTATTGCTGCATCAGACCAACTGGTCCCGAATGAGCTACTAGTCAAGGGTTCTAAATCACAAGTGTGGCTCAATGTGCTAAGCGCTGCCACATAATTCTCTACTGGCTCCTGGGGCTACTGGACCTTCTGAAAGAATCTGTGCCTCTCAAAAGGCATGTTCCTTTTCAATCAAAATGGTCTTGAGCTTCCTGGCAGCTATGGATAAGTCATCACTCTCTCCCTGACCTTCATCCATGGGCTCCGGCAGATAATTGTAAACACAGCGTCCCTCCAGGCCATGGTTGCGCAGCACCACCGCCTGCTTCCTAGCAGGGGAAAACGTATCCCGTCCAATAGCCACAAGGTAAGTGTCGACCACCTGTTCCAGCGAATGGGGGGTGTACAAGGCTAACCCAAAAATTGCCGGGGGGGAGGCATGTTGGCTGCCACCATGATTCAACACGCTAGCAGCCGCTGTACCCAGAGCACAGAGAGTTATCCTAGGTAGCACTTTACCAGTTGTCTACAACTGTTCTCTTCCATGTCAGTGACCCTACACAATTGCCCACAAGTGTCCAATATCCTTGTTCTTGAAATTTTACTCTTGTCCTCTGGCTTTAGCACAACTTGCGCAAGTAGCGGTGTGCATCAGGCGGCCCCCTTGCTAGGGACCAGAAGCATTGGCAAGACGCGGTACCGTCACGGCTGAACGCCCTGCAGACTTTACTGTAGTCCATTGAGACGCCCACAGCCTCTGCTATGAGCACGTACATGGTGCAGGCCCGCTCGCCACTCGCAGGAGAACAGCTTCCTGGCATTCTCTCCTTCTATCTCAGCCAAAGGCAAGGCCACCCCATACTGGGAACCAGAGCACACTCGGGGCAGAGAGTAGAAGAGACACTCCCGAAGGCCCCCATGATCATGCCCAATAGCACGCGGTCCTTGGCACAAGAGTGCATGGGCAGAGATCTGCCGGCTCCAGCCACCCCCCCCACCACCCCCCAGCTCATCGCCAATGAAAATATGGGTATGACATGGCAGGCCAATTGAATACCATTAGTTAAGCCTGCGGACAACAGGACCACAACTACTCGCCTCCTCTGCCTGACGCTAACTGACTGTATTCTAAGGGTAAGAAACGTTCCACTTACAATCCAGTCAGTGAAACGTCACAACATGGGTGCAGGTAAGAGGGAAGAGGGAGGGGGTAGGATGTGCCCCCACCCCAATTAAAAGAAAAATAAGAACAAAATGCAGCAACAAAATTTAGATCAGCCAATTTATCACTTTCAAATTTAACTAACTAAACAAAATGGGACCCTTTCACGCTATCCCACCAACAAGCCCTCCCACCTTTTCTTACAGAGCCATGCAGAGCAAGGTCAACAACAAATGGCAGAAGGGTGATAGACAAGACCACTTAACTAACGTATTACTTGAAAAGTACAGCTCGTAGTAAATTACCGCTCTGCCAAGATTTTCGCTCGGCCAGGTGGCACGTTTGCTGGTATTATGTTACATATTAACAGCAGTGCTATGTCATTAGCTCTGGTAGTATGGCATTATGGCCAATGTCCAAAACCAGCAGAGATTATTTCCTCTGATGGTAATGTAGCCCCTGCTTTCCAGCCCTTGTCCAAGCAAGGGTGTCCACCTCCCTCACCTTGGACCACGGACAGCCCCCATGCGCACCAGCATCCCAACCCACCAGGCCAGGTGGTTAGGGTGGGCCACTATGCTTGCCAAATAAAATTGATGTTAACACCTTACTAAATGGATACAGAAACCAAGGTGAATTTTACAGAGGTCCCGAAGGGGACCACACGTTCTTTATAAAAAAAAAAACACTTTCACTACCTTAAACATTTGTAATCCCCTTCCTAACATTCCCCTGGCGTGAGTACCAACTAAATGGGGATATGCTAATCAGCCCACCCATCCTTAGAGAGGTCTCGGGGACCCATAGGGTGAGCCCGATGCAACAGACTTCTTCCTCAATATTAGGCACCACCCACATGTAGTGTAAGGCCAGAGGGTGGCCTCTGTGGGTGGCCCCATCTCCTGAATGTGACACCTAGAAAGAGGGAGCAATAGCTGCCTTCGGACATTGCAGATGAGAGGCACGCAAACTCAGGCCGAAAAATAAGCAACTGGGGTCACCCTGTCGGCTCTTTCAGTTCCATGCCATAATATTAAATTGAGTCGCCTGCAAACCATTACGTTTCCCCGACCATTGCTATACCTATTAGAAAAAAGAACCCTGCAATGTGGGACAGTATTAAGCAACGTGCCGCCATTTTGACAGGCCAGGCAAAGGATAATCTCCATAAGGACAGTAACATCATGCTCTTCCTCATCCCAGTTTCGTTTAACAAAAAAAAAAAAAAAAAGGTTTTTTTTCTTTCTTTCTCTCTTCTGCATTTCCAAAAGTATAACAAGTAAACACAGAACCATTTAAGTAATACAGTTATATCAAGCAACAATTCAGGTCAATGCCCATATATAGGTAAAGAGTGAAGACAATACAAAAACAAAAGAAAAACAAACTGCTCACAACATACAACCACTCAGGCCACAATGGCCAATCTTAGTGGAGCAGGAGACATGTCCATGCACAGTGTCCTGCCACCTGCAAAGTGTCTACCCGAAGTGGGTTAACCTGTATTTCCATGGAAAAGATGGCTAAAGACTTTTCAGCACTATGCAGCACAAATTACAGTGTTGAAAGAAACAAAGCTCTGTTTTTACATTTTCTAGGCCCAGCTGCCCAGGAGAAATTTGAGGATCTGCCTGATCTGATTGGTTCCTGAGCTTGGGCATATGAATGAATAAGAGAAATCAACAAACTCTATGAGAAGAAACTAAGTACCATTTTAGAGTTTTACAGGTTTGGAAAGAGGATACAAGAGGAAGGAGAAAGTGTTGAACAATACATCACAGTTCTTAGGAAGCTGGCCAGTACATGCACATTTTACCAACAACTGGAAGATTGAGAGATCAATTCATGTTAGAATGTAATAGTAGCAAAGTACAAGAAAAACTGGGCCGAATATGACCCACATTTAGAGATGGTCCTACGGATGGCCAAAGAGGTTGAACACATGGAGAAGTGTGTGAAAGCTTAGGAGAACTGAGTTAAGGAAGTCACAGTCAAGAGCATGTCATCTAGTCAACAAATGAAGAATTAATTGCCAGTGTAAGTAACCAGACCATGAGAAGGAGAAGCAGCACTGATGTGAGAAAACCTCAGTTCACCAAGTAAAACTGGGAGAACAGAAATGCCAGAGAAGCAATGATGGGTCAAGGTCACAGTAATGAATTTCAACGGGGCCAAAGTGGTCAATGAGGAAGGGGATGAACTACCATGAGAACATGTTAGAGTGTGACAGTCCATCTCATTGGGCCAAGAGTCCTGACTGTCCTGCTCTAAGAATAAAATGTGATAATTGTAACAGGAAAGGACAGCTAGCTAGGTGCTGCAGAAATAAAGGGGCTAACATGAATTGGATTGGCAATGAAGATAGCGATGAAGCAGAAGAATGTGTGTCAGCTGTCGGCGGTGAAGATGAAGAGTTTGACAGCTGAAGACCACCATAACAGTAAATAGCAATCCGATTACGATGATGGTGGACTCAGGAGCAAAATGCACACTCATCCCAGAAGCAGTGAGGAAGAGAATTGGACCAGAGTACTTACATGAAGCTGACATTAGACTAAGGACTTATGGTGGCTCGAAAATTGACATAATTGGATGGTTCAAGGGTACACTAGGATTTAAAGACAGATGGGATAAAGGACGTATATATGTTTCAAAGAAAGGATCATCCCCGTTACTCAGTTGGACACAGAGATTTCTCAAAGATTGACTGGATCTGAATGCTGAAGAATCTGTTTTTTTTATTGAGCCAGCTGAAACTGACAAAGGAAAAGTCAGAATGGAAATATTTAGAAATGAGACTGGATGTGTGAAAGGTTTCACACATCGCACTGTACTAAAACAAGGGTGCAAACCAGTAGCACAGACGTTGTGAGGTGTTCCGATATCCATGAGGGATGAAGTAAAATTAGAACTTAGTAAACTGGAAGAACAAGGAATAATAGAAAGAATTGATGCAGCAGAATGGTGAGGAACAGTTCAGGAAAGGTAAGGGTGTGCATCGATTTAAGAGAATTAAACAAGTGTGTATTCCCCAAAAGACACCCTTTATCTAATATCCAGGAATTGATTTCTACCATGGGCACCGCAAAATTATTTTCAACCCTTGACCTGACGGCTCCATACCATCAAGTAAAACTGCATAAGGAGTCGAGGCATCTAACTGCCTTCATCATCCCCAAAGGCCTGTTCCAGTACCGCAGGATGCCGTTTGGCTTAATATCTGCAGCCTCTGTGTTTCAAAAAACAATGTATCAAATATTTGATGGTGATGAAGGCGTTATTTTCTTCCAGGATGATATCCTGATATATGCTGACAGAGAAGAAGAACATGACAGGAGATTAGAGAAGGTGATTAAGAAGTTGTACAATGTGTGTATGACTAACAGCAGAGGAAAATCGAAGATCAATAGGAAGGAGTACTTGGGCCATGTGATATCAAAGGATGGAATCACACCTAAGAAAGATTTAGCAAATGCAATAGAAGACATGGGGCCTCATTATAAGTGTTGCGGTAAGGCAACAACGGTGGCGGTAGTGCTACCGGCACTGTTGTTACCTCGCCGCAACATTACGAGTTTGCTTGCGGGTGCCGCTCTGGACGCCTGGTCTGAACAGATGTGCAGAGCGGCACCCGCTAGCAGAACAGGATGGTAGCAACGCTCCCGTTATTTGAGCCCCATATGGGGGCTCAAATGGGAATGGGGATGTACATGGTCCGGGTCCCGCGAGTGGGAATTATCGGGCGCGCAAAGGTCGGAATGGCCAAGGAATTACCATTTTTAAGGGGTAGCCATGCTGATAAAAACCAGTATTTATTCTTTTCCAAATGTATATGCAGCTAACCTTTGACATTTTACAGACATTCATCCAGGGCTTGCAAAGTCCTTTCAAAGTCCTTTCAGCCACTCATATAGTCTAGTACATTTTATAAAGGGCGAGTACCATTTGCTGGGGATGTTTGAAACATTTAACAGCTTACTAAGATTATAATTACTAACTATGCAACCAGCATAAGGTGGCGGGCTGACATTTGAAAAAAGAACACAGACACATGTGGGCTTCAAGAGAGGCAGATCACAGTTGGCAGCTATGGAGAGACCACTATGAGCCTTCTCGGGATATGTGGAAAATCGGGCAGTATTGTTAAGAGCAGACAAATACATCGCTGGCTATGGCCCATATAAATTGCACAGGGAAAAGATCAAGGTCTCTAGGGAGTGTGGCAAAGGGCATTGGGGAATGTGTGGGTGACCATTTAATATCCCTAGAAGCTCTCCACACCAAGGGTACAAGCAATGAGGAGGCACCCAATCCAAGCCAGGTATTCCAATACGTACAGAAGATGTCGGTCCTTCTGGGCCCTCTTCAGAAACTGTTTGGGAGGTTTGGGATGCCAACAGTGGGCCTATTTGCCTCCCTGTTGAAGGCTGAAATGGGAATAGTCTGTTTGATATTTCAGTCCCGGAAGGGAAGATGCAATTACAATAGCCATGCACTGGCTCCTATATCAATGGTTTCCAAAGTCCTCAGAAAGAGCATGGACAGCCAGAAGTGATAATAATGGTGGTTTAAATTCTGGCCTAGAAGTGCCTGGTATGCAAGTTTAATAGACTGAGAGCTCCATTCTGAGATATGGCGAAGTGTCCTCCTCCTTCTAGGTCTTATCAGGATCTCCTGTATGCTGAGAACATCCAATGGTAGGAACAGACGTTGAGGGGAGTGGGTTGAAGAGACTAGGCTTTTCTGCTGAGGTAGCAGAAGGTATCCAACATTCCAGATGTCCAGCTACTTCCTAATTCTATGATAGACACTGGGCCAACTTTGTAGCATGGTGTGGAAGAAAGGACATACCCCCTCTACAATGTGTTATTCCTGGGGGCGTGAAAAAGGCATGCTGTGAGGAAGCCACTGTTCGAGGCTCCCAGACATGATCTATGTTACTGATCCTTTTATGGCACACTATCAAATTCTTACTTCTACTAACCAACCTGTAACCTGATAGGAACATGTGGACGACTTGGGGACCAAATGCACAGCTCAGAGAGGTTGGGATTGAGCAGATCGTGAATGGGCATCCGATCCAACATGGCAGACGGCAGCTAGCAGTGACAAGAAGAACCAAAGGTGGGTGCCTGGCTGGACAACAGACGATGTTTACTGAATGGGCATGCTTATACGCAGGGCTTAACACCCCCCCCTTGGAACTGGGCAACATGTGATGTGTGCCCTGGGATGTAGCGGAGCAGGGAGCAACAGAAATCTGTACGGGTCTCCTGGGAGGTCACAACACACCCTGACGAAGGATGTGCAGATTGGTGACAACAGGAGCAGCGATATGCTGAGACACTCTGGCAGAGTTTAGGAAGTGCTGGTCCCACTAAACGGGGTCTGAGCGAGGATGAACGAGGTGAGAAGCGACCAGCAAAGAGGAACAGTGTATGACAACGTAAGTCTGACACAGGGGACAGGAGTGCACTGGAAGCTCTGTGGAGCCAGCACCAATGAAAACCGGTATGTGTGGAGGCGTGCATCCGATCTGCATTAACTGATACCGGGGTACTCTAGTCCCCGGTACGAGTGGATTTATGCCTGTGTCTCTGATGTGCTACTTGGGCTGAACCATAAGCGCCCTCAGCGCAGATCCAGCGTTATTAATATAACGGCACAGTGCAATATATGTGGAGGCATCTGGGTGTGTGGTCAGACTACCTGGTGGTGGAAAAACCCAGATCCACTACATGGATGCTTGTTGGCAGGATCTCTAGATGCCCGAGACCTGTAGTTCATGCAGCTTCATACGCCTTTCTGCATCTTACTGTTACTGATAGACAAGGGCCCTCATTAGGACTCCGGCGCTAAACCATGGTGCTGTTAGCACCATGGTCCATGCCGGAGTCCGTCATGGGGAAAGGGGGAATTACCACCCCATTCCAAGGTTGGTGGGGCGGTAATTCCCCCTTTCTCCATGGCCCTTCCCCATTCCCATTTTTGCTCCATAGGGCTCAATGGGAATGGGGAAGGCGGCAATTATGGTACCGCAAATTGCGGTACCGTAATTGCCATCAAGGTCCCTTTGCGGGTCCCTACTTTAACGGCTGGTCCAGACCAGCCGTTCAGGTCAGGAGCCTCAAAGGGACATCGTAGTAAGGCCTTAAGGGGTTAACAGCACCGCAGCCTTTTACGGCGCCGTTAACCCCTTAACTCCAGGGTCCTAATGAGGGCTAATGAATTTATAGCTCACTTTGATGGACTGGAACTTTCTACATGCTGACTCACAAGAATAAAGAAAGGGCTTAACAGACTCAAATTGATTAATTTGCACAACAAGCTGGCCAGGCTCGAGCATCCACCAACCCAGTGCAACAGAGATCTGGGGGACATTCTAAGCCAGGATAGGAGGCGGACAACATCATGCTGAATGCTATTGCAGCACTGTGCACTTTGCTGGAATCTAAAATCGATGAGGTGAAAATCGATTTTAACCTCCTCCGTCAAGATGTCAGGACAATTGCAGATTGAGTGGCTAATACTAAGATTAAACTATCTGACAACGTGGATGCTACAGTGACACTAGAAGCTGAGGTGGAGAAATTTAAGCCCAGAAATAAGGCTCTTAAATATAAAGAGAAAGATACTGAAGAGAGGTCCAGACGCAAGAATGTCCAGATTGTGGGGCTTCCAAAGCGAAGAGGGGAGAGACATGATGGATTATATTGAGAGCATGCTCCTTCAGAAGTGGACCCAGGTAACCTCTCTAAGGGGTTTACAATAGAAAAGGCACATCGCTCACTTGTCCATAAGCCTTCACCATGTTCTCTGCCGTGACCTATGATTGCACATGTGCTCAATTTCAAAGACAGGAAACAGATTCTCAGATTTTCCAGGGAAGGGGGCCGTATTCAACGAGGATCCTCGACTTTGACATTCTATACGGATTATGCTGCACAAGTGCAACGGAAACAACATATGTTTGGGCCTGTCAAAGAAAGAATGCCTGAAGTTGGGTTGAAGTATATGCTAATCTACTCAGCAAAACTGAAGGTGCTTCACAATGGTAAGGCATTGTTTTTTGAAAACCCGGAAGCGGCAGACAACTGGATGGACAGCAATGGAATGACAGAGATACGTTCACACTCCCTCAGGGACAATAGAGACTAAATGCATATGATGCACCCTGAAAACAGTAGAGATAGTCTGAGGTGGGCCTCAGTTATCCAGATTGCTGTGAATTGTGTACCTAATAACTGTATGCAGTGCCGGGAGAATCTCTTGTCATTCTTACGATCAGTAGTGACTTTAAATACGCTACATGCTGCCTAGCGCATCCCGTCCGCTTGTGGGTTTTAGGGGATACCGCCAATGGTTTGGGTATCTCGTTGCCTGCTAGGCTTGTGGGGCTTCCAGAAGGCGAGGAGGGGCAACACATGATGGATTATACTGAGAACATGTGGCTTCAGAGAATTGATGCAGGTAACCTATCCGAGGGGTTAACAGTTAAAAAAGCACATCGCTCACTAGTCCATAAGCCTTCGCCGGGTGCTCTGCCACAACCTATGATTGCACGGGTGATCAATTTCGAAGACAGGAAACAGATTCTCAGATTTTGCAGGGAAAGGGCCAGTATTCAACGAGGATCCTCCACTTTGAATTTCTATACGGATTATACGACAGAAGTGCAATGGAAACAAAGTATGTTTGAGCCTGTTAAAGAAAGAATGCATCAATTTTGGTTGAAATATATGCTGATTTACCCGGCGTAGCTGAAGGTGCTTCACAAAGGTAAGGCATTATTTTTTGAAAATTGGAAGCGGCAGACAATTGGATGGATGCAATGGAATGACAGAGGTACGTTCACCCCCCTTCAGGGACAATGAGACTGAGTGCATATGATGGACCCCGAAAACAGCTAGAGTTAATCCGAGGTGGGCATCAGTTATCCAGATTGCTGTGAATTGTGTACCTAATAACTGTATGCAGTTCCGGGAGAATCTCTTGTGGTTCTCACAAACAGTAGTGACTTTACATACGGTACATGCTACCTGGCACACCCTGTCCACTTGCAGGAATTTAGGGGATACTGCCGAAGGTTTGGGTATCTCATTGCCTGCTAGGCTTGTGGGGCTTCCAGATGGCGAGGAGGGGGGAGACATGATGGATTATATTGAGTACATGCTGCTTCAGGGAATTGACCCGGGTACCCTCTCTGAGGGGTGTACAATTGAAAAGGCACATCGCTCACAAAGCCGTAAGCCTCCGCCGGGTGCTCTGCCATGAACTATGATTGCACGGTTGCTCAATTTCAAAGACAGGAAACGGATTCTCAGATTTTCCTGGGAAGAGAGCAGTATTCAACAAGGCGCATTCTCTTTGACGTTCTATACGGATTATACTGCACAAGTGCAACGAAAACAAAGTATGTTTGGGCCTGTCAAAGAAAGAATGCATTAAGTTGGGTTAAAATATATGCTGATCTACCCGACGAAGCTGAAGGATCTTCACAATGGTAAGGTATTGTTTTTTGAAAACCTGAAAGTGGCAGACAACTGGATGGACAACAATGGAAAGACAGAGTTAGGTTCACAACCCCTCAGGTACAATAGAGGCTGAATGCATATGATCGGCCCTAAAAACAGCTAGAGTTAGTCTGAGGTGGGCATCAGTTATCCAGATTGCTATGAATTGTGTAGCTTATAACTGTATACAGTGCTGAGTAGAATCTCTTGCGATCATGAACAATAGTGACTTTAAATATGCTACGTGCTACCTAGTTCACCCCGCCCACTTGTGGGATTTTAGCGGATACTGACATTTTGAGTATCTCGTTGCCTGCTAGGTTATCATTCCTGCACTGGAATGATGACACTGGTTTGCTTGAATGTTAATATACCATTGAGCATGTTAATTGTGTGTGGGTTTTTGTTTGTTAGTTGTAGTGTGTCTGTGGTCAGTGGACCATGCTACCTCACAATGGATGCATTGCATTTTTGCTCTGCTATCCTAGATAAAATGGGGGTTTGCCTGTGGACACTTAGAAGAATGTTTTGGAATTATCCTAACTCTGGAGATGTCAACTGAAAGAAGGTGTGGGGAATGCAGGGGAGACATGGGAGAAGGTTGGTAGAGCTGCATGAGAATGGCATGCGTTGAGATTATGATGTGGAACGTCTGGGGGCTGAATGGATGTCATAATGCGACAGGGTGCATTCCTACTTACGCAGGAAGCAAATAGTGATTGTGTTACTACAGGAAACGCATCTTGTGATGGCTAAGATGAAAGCTGTCATAGCAAAATGGGGGGTGGGAGGTGGCGTACAGTTCACATTACTCAACATATGCCAGGGTAGTCCTAGTATGGATTGACAGTTTTGTCCTGTTTTGACTCCTAGATACATTCGACCACAAGGTCCTCTGTAGACATCTGGACTCCGCTGCTCACTTCTCCACTCAGGCTATCAGATGGCTAGAATCCTTTCTGAGTGAGAGAACTATGCAAGTTTTTTCCCCCTCGGCAGCAGCGGATCCCACACTGATCACATGTGGAGTCCCTCAGGGCTCCTGTGTCTCCCCAACTTTATACAACATATTCACCAAACCCCTCTTCGATGATTTGGACCATCTTGGTATCACCTACACTAACTATGCAGATGATACACAGATTCTCCTCCCGCTTTCTGGGGATCATGGCGAGGACAGGGAGTTGGTGAATAGGGTATATCTTATCATTCAGGCATGGATGGCATCCCATGGTCTATGCCTGAATGATGATAAGACAGAGTTGATCATCTTGGGCACACAGGCCAATATCAACAAATAAGGCCCTGACTACGCGGCATTGAGCATAGATGGCAATGTTATAAAGGTCTCTAGGGAAGTAAAAACGCTTGGTTTTTACCTTGATTCTACCATGTCATTCACTAAACAGGTCAATTCATTAGCCTCAACGACAGCCTATACCTGTAAATTAATAAGAGCAGGTAAACCCTTCCTATCCAATGTTAGCTGTATGATCCTGGCGAGAGCCTTAATACTGTCCCGACTCGACTACTGTAATGCCCTTTTGCAGTGGGGCCAACAAAGCTATTACCCAAAGGCTTCAAATTCTACAAAACAATGCCCTTAGAGCTTCACTTGGCATAAACAAAAAGGACGCCAACATAAATGGCTTTCTACTGATGACAAAATCCATTTAAAAATGAGCTCTCTGACCTACAAAACTCTCAATAATGCGGCTCCCAGCTACCTGTCGGATAAAATAAAGAGAAAAATATCCAACAGACCGACAAGAATGGTCAACACCAACTGTCTGGTAGTACCAAGATTTAAACTTGCCAAAATTGGCGGCATCAGTTTCCCTGTGTTAGCTGCCAAACTGTGGAATGCTTTGCCACATAACCTGAGAGCAGACCAACCATTCTCACATTTTAGAAGGAACTCTATCAATCACATCAACTCTAATAATCTTTAGTCACCCAGATCCCCCTGTATCCCTAGCTTGATTGGACTGTACATATGTATTATTAGAAGTCGATTAACACTGTTATACGACTTAAACATAGATTGTAAACCTTTCTGCATCTTGTATATTAATTATCCTTAACCTTTCTCTATACCTGCATAAATGTAAATATGTAAACTGTATATTTATGAACCATTGTAAATTCTGTAACTTTGTAATCTCCAACTCTTGTAACATTGTAAGCTTTGCATGTTCTTTTTTCTGCTGCGCCAGGTTACCTCTGGATCTGGCGCCTATTATAAATCAACAAACAAACTCGGATGATTAGTGTAGATTGGTGATAGTGCATGGCTATATCTAGAACAGGAAAATATATATATTGTAAATACATACTTCCCTAATCATGCAGCTTCTAATTTTCTCACTTCATTATACAATAAGCTGTCATGTGCACGTGAGGCGTTTTGCACATGGGGAGGTGATTTTAACTGTATGCTAGATCCTCGGCAGGACAGGTCGGATGCCAAACATGTAACGCCTTTGGCAACAGTGAAGACACGCCATAGGATGCTGATGAATCTGTGTCTCGATGATTGGAGAGCTATTAATGCAGAGGCTTGTGGATATTTGCATTACTCCAGTCTCCATAAAGTGTACACTTGAATTGGTTATTTGTTCTCTGGGATGGAACATGTGTATGAGTTTACAGAGATAATATAATTCGGTAGATCAATATCGGATCACTCCCCATTGATGGCTACATGGGTAGTGAAGGGTATGATATCTCTTGTACTGACTTGGTGCATGAACGCAGAGGTATTGACAGATGATGTCTTTCAAGACTATCCGGAGGAAAAAATAGTGGAGTTGTTTTAACACAACAAAATGAGTGTGGCCAGGTGGGGGCGCTATGGGAGGGATTAGGAGATCCTTGATAGAAGAACTGGGTGTGATTTAGTTGGAAATCACAAAGAAGGAAATCTCCCGCTGTAGTCTGGCTCCACGGAGAGTGACTGGCAGGACTTCGACAGCAATGCATTGTGGCCTTGGAAAGGCTTCAGAATTTTGATGTTAAGATAGACTTAACTTGTGAGGGGCATACAAATTTCAGATTGCTGGCATGGCTATGCCATAAGGAGACCCCTAGATATGTCATTACTAGCATTATGGATGAATGTGGTGAGATGTGGAGGGCTCAGGGTGCAATTAATAAAATGGTTAGTAGGTACTATGGCCAACTATATGGAAAGACGGGCAAGATACCGCTGGGGGAGATTGATTTCATGTTATCTCTGATTACATGACCTAAGTTAAACCCCCGGAACAGGTAGAATTGTTGGATGCATCTCTGTCGGTTGAGGAACTCACTGCGGTTGTGACGTCACTGATATCTGGGGAAACGCCAGGGGCGATGGCCTACCATCAGAACTTTATAAGGCCTGTGGTGACCTTCTGGCGCCGAAATTGCTAAGGTGTATGAGGAAGCCTATGATCAAGGTTGCTCACCCACCAGTATGAGGCAATCTGTCATGTTCCCAATTCTTAAACCACGGAAGCAAGAACATATGTGTGAATCGTATGGCTCGCTCTCAATGCTGAATCAGAATATCAAAATTCTGATGGCTCTGCTTGCAGGGAGGTTACGATGAGTGATAGGTTCATTTGTGCATAGGGACCAGACAAGGTCTGCACCAGACAGGAGTACTCTGCTAAATTTCAGGAGGCCACACCATGTCATCGACATAACCAAACATTGTGACGCTAAGTATGCAGTGGTTTGTTTTGATGCCATTAAGTCTTTTGACTCACTGTACTGGCCATGGAAGTAAGCAGAGCTTCATGGTTTCAGGACAGGTCAGGGAGTCCTCAGATGGATCCGATTAATATACGAGGCGCCGGTGGCTAGGGTTAGAACTGGCAGAGATAAATCTGAGGCCTGGGAATTACGCGGGCGACTAGACAGGGTTGTCTGTTATCACTGATGTTGTTTATCTTAGCACTGGAACCATTGGCAGTGTATTTTAGAGCTGAATTTAGTGAAGCTGGGATAGTGGTAGATGGGAGGAGTCACCTTATATCACTAGATACAGATGACATGTTATTACACCTTCAGGAACCTGCCTGTAATCTGCCGTTGGTGATGGAGGTTTTAGATCATTTTGCTGCACTTTCGGGCATCACGATGAGCGGAGATAAGTCTTGTATTTTCCCTCTGTTTGTGCTCTCCACTAGAAGCATAGATAGTCTGCCAGCACTAGGTATTAGTTGGACCACAGAGTAATTTAGATATTTGGGAGTCATTATATGTCGCAACTTCAACACTACACACAAGCAGAATACGGCCCGGGCGCTGGAAGGGAAAGAGAGGCCAAAACTTTTCTGGAGTAAATGACCCCTCTCGGTAATGGGTCGAGTGGCACTGTTAAGGATGGTTGTATTACCGCGACAGCTGCATTATTTTGCTAGCGTACCATTGAATGTACCAAGAGCCCTTTTTAAACAGCTGGAATTTGTGACCAGGGGATACTTGTGTGGCACTGGGAAATGTAAGATAGCACTGAAGACCCTATGCAGGAGATGGGAGAGTGGTGGGGTGCTGCTCGCCTGGTTCGATGTACATTACCTGGTGGCCCAAATGCAGTATTTGACCTGTTGGCTATCTGATGGGATGGCGCTGGAAGCGTACTTGATGCAGTTGGCTATTAAATCAATTGTGTTGAGAGGGGCACTTTGAGTCCCTGAGAATTGCTTGCCTTGTTTTCAGACTTTGTTAAGGCTGCATAGAGAATTGTGGGATAGAATGCTGAAGATGCTTGGGGTACATGACCTGTATAATACCATAAGTCCCATTAACAACAATCATAAATAAAAACAGGGGGGAGATCCACAGCATGAGAGCACGCTTGGGGCGTTCTGCAGCTAGCAATAAGACTTTGGTCATGTTCATTTGCTGCTGGATTAGATCTGTGATCACAATGGCAATGCAGTGGCAGCAAGCCACTTCTAGTGAATAGGCAGGGTTGATCACCCAGATTGCATGGCTACTTTACAGGCAAATGCACAAGGAGAGAAATTACATAACCGCGATGTGGACTGATCCAAAGATGTTTATTAAGCTTTATTGGTTAAACATGGATAAACAGGCATCTGGCTTATTAGGTGCAAGTGTTCTACTCACTTGCGTACACTGATGGTAATGGCTTTAGGAATATTGGACAATAGAATGGTGATGATATGTGTAGCAGCATATTTTTTAGTGGGTGTGGTTTTTCATTGACCCCACCCATCACTTGCTTTGGTATGCCTCATTGGTAAGTACTTGGATGAGAAACAGGGAAACAGAGATAATAAGCAGATTACTTCATGGTTATATTTAATTACTACTAATCCAACTCTTCCTTGTCACAGTACTGATACCCCTCCTCACTCTCCTGTCATGTGGAATGGTCCATGATCCTGCTTGGACATGTAACTGAAGGATTGTGGGAATCAAACCCTTCATCCCGTCGCTGAACCTCCGTACTTGTGGTCTCGCTCATTGATGGGGAAATACTCTTCTGACAGGGCTCCCAGCTGCTCACTTGGCTCCTCTTTAATCAGTTATGATGTACACTTAGAGGACTGGCGGTGGATGCTCCTCTAAAATTAGTCCACCACCCTCCAGCAGGTCTTATTACAGGAGCACAGAAATTTGACTGAATTACCACCATCCTGCACAAACTACTTTGGCTTCCACTCCAAGCCGTGATATTGTCCAAGATGGCATGTATCATCTACAAAGCAATCATGAGTAGCATACCAGCATACCTGGAAGCTAAGCTCCACATATCTGGTGGCACACGCTCCTCGCGCACCAATTCGACCAACCAGCTAGAATCACAACTTATCCGCAATGAGAGGGCCTGCAAACAATCCTTCTCTTGCCATGCATTCACCTTCTGGAACTCGATCCCAGTGTCAACTCGGAATGTCCCCACGATTCTGAATTTCACAAATCCCTCAAAGCACATCTCATTCAACAACACCTGACCAAGGACCAATTGCATTGGACGCACATACAGATGCACAAGCCTCACAGTACTGCACTACTGTTAAAAGATGCCAGCCCAAATTCCGGCTGCCCATACTATGTACAGCGCTCTGCTGCTCTTGATCTAGGTCCTCGCTTTAAACAATGAAATAAAATATAAAATACTGGCAGTCTTATACTTCTACAAGGAGCAGATGTGGAAGTAGAGTGAATTGGAAACAGGTTCTTGTCATAGAAGTTGAAACCACGTAGGTACATACTTTTACGCGGAAGAGAAGGACTAGGAGCAGTGACGATTACGGGTGATTTTTCCAATGTTGGCTCCAGTAAAGGTCTGCAATCTGGCACTCAATACTTCAGTAACATTGCTTTACCGTAGATTTTTGTGGCCCAATTGTTTTAATCCTGAATTAAGCCAGAACATATTGGGCCTCATTACGAGTGCGGCGGTAAGGGGTTACCAGCACCGGTAAGGATGCCGGTGCCGTTAACCCCTTACCGCCGCATTCCAAGGTCCCTTAGTGGTAAAACCAGCCGTCCTTAGCGGGAGCCGCTAAGGGACCAGGGAGCTAATAACGGGCCCGCTATTTGAGGTCCAGTTATTAGCTCCCTCCCCATTCCCATTGAGCCCTATGGGGGCTCGAATGGGAATGAGGAATGGTTTTCTGAATGGGGACTTACCGGGTCCTAGAAAGGTTGGAATGACCCAGTAAGTCCCCATTCAGAGAACGCGGTCCCGGACACGACTTTGGAGGCAGCCATGGTGCTATAAAGCACCATGGCTGCCTCCAAAGTCGTAATGGCCCCCTTTGCCTATGCTGGCAACGTATGCAAAACTCCACGATGCTCACCCTGGTATTTACCATCTTATTCAACATACGCTTTCTTGAAGCGCGCACTCTGCATGCATTACCGTTGCACATTGGAGAATGGAGAGGTCACTGCACAAAATAAAAATCATCATAAAAGCAGAGAGGTAATTGGGTGGGAATTTGCAGTGTAACAGGAGACCATCATGGCTCTTTGCACCTCCAGGCTTCCAGCATTACAACTCTACACATGCACAATTTCTAACTGGAAAAATTGATTTGAAAGATAATGTTTGACAGGTGGAGTGCATTCCACTGTCCCTTATGCCTGTAACTTCCTCAGCGACCCCCTACCGCGCCAGGGCTGACGCCTAGCACTCAACATCATGCTTCTCATAGTAAGGCCCACAATAGCACCATTGTCGCCTCTGGTGAAGGGAATCTCCCCTGAGAATTTGGCCTATTCTGCACACCGCTGCTACTGGCTCCCAAGGTCGCCGGGTAGTACTGCCTTGCCCTATGCAATCCCTGCTGGGAAGGGGGGCGATAAGGAGCCTACTGGATATTTTGCCAGAAAATATTTCCACCAATCATTGAATCGCCTCTCTCCCAGAGACAGAAGAAGCAGAAAGTGAGGAAAATGATTGCAGTATACAGACCACAGGGCTAAAGGAGGCGAGGCGGCCGAAAGGGGGGGTAAGATAAAAAATGACTTTGCAGGGGGGAGCGGGGAAGCTTTATAGGACGGCCCTCTCAAAAGTTCCTTTTGTAGGCCACATACGAAGATTGGTCAGACGAAAATGAGAACAGAAAACAGGAAGCGCCAGAGAGAAATGACGGATAACAGTCCTATAATCATGAGGTTTCTGAAGACAGCTGACCTTTGCAGACTATAGCGACACTGAAACTCCCTCAACACACTTTCCCAATGTAGGTCTATTCAATTAGACCCTATACATCCAACAACTGAATCAGTTCCAGTTACTCAGAGGTCAAGGTGGGCGGGAACTAAAGGGTAAGCCGTTCCCTTACTTTTTGTGGAAATCCATCATTGTTCCCTTACTCTGTGTGACCTGGAGCCCTGCTCCTGGAGAGCAGTGAAAGACACCTTTATTTATTTTATAACTCCTCCCCTACTGGGGATTTGAACCTGGGTCTGGCTAGTAATACTCCAGCGTGACACCATGCTGCAGCCTCTCGCAGGTGCTGGGTTGCTCTTGATCTTTGTATAGACTGCTTGGGCCCTAAGGCTGATTGCCGAGCAGTCACAAAGCCCCAGTGGACACTGATTGGTGTCTTCTGCAATTAATCACAGATTGCTGCAGACATGGTAGTGGGCCCGATTCATGGAATATTTGCCCGGTTCAAAGTGAATTTGCACTGCTGAAAAGTGACTTTGCACTGCCGATACCAACTATGATTCATGGAACCGCGCAAAGTGTAATTTTGCCGTGCAAAGTCCGGGCAAAGTCATTTTGTACTGCAAAAATTACTATGCGCTGACTTTGCCTGGACTTTGCCCGGCAAAAATACACTTTGCACGGTTCCATGAAACAGGGTTTGTGTCGGCAGTGCAAAGTCACCTCTCAGCAGTGCAAAGTCACTTTGAACCCGGCAAATATTCCATGAATCGGGCCCTGTACAGAAAATGGGGTGTGTGACTACAGCCCCAGACGTGTCTCTTAAGAGGAGGGAATGGTGGGAGATTCGAAGGGGAGGCTGCTCAAGGCTAGATGCTGTGGGGCAACATGACCAATTAATGGTGGTTATTAAATGCAATGGGCCTCATTTCAAGTTTGGCGGTAGCCTTGCCGGTAAAACCGGCAGGTTGCTGCCGAACTTGCATATTTTTCCGGCGCCTGACAATGTGGAAATACAGAGCCATTTCAACCCTGGAAGGCTCTGTATTCCACCATTGCCAGGCCCCGTGATCCATTAATTCCCCTTCCCATTTGAGCCCCATGGGGCTCAATGGGAATGGGGAGGCCGGATGCACCGGCACCATTCATAAATGGTGCCGGTGCATCCGTTGAGTTGTGCTTGCGAGTGCCGGTCCGCCCGCCAGGTCAGACCTGGTGGGCCGAAAGGTACTCGCGAGCACAATTCGTAGTTTGCCGGTACGGTAGCAACGGTGCTGGTAGCTTACTGGCTCCGTTGCTATCGGACGGGCAAACTTGTAATGAGGCCCATTCTCTTTCGTTGTGTTCCGTCTGTCTTGATAGTACTGTTGTAAACACAGCAGTGTGGGGTGGAGTGGGGTATGGGTGGGTTGAGTATGGGGAGCTCAGAGGGGGGAGGAGAGGGAGCAAAAGGAGCAGGGGATCATGGTTCCACTACTTTTTACGCTTCCAGCGCTGCGGATACTTAAATATGGAGCTCAGTGCTGGATTTAATTTGCACCGCCAGTGGCTGCAGAGGTAATGAACCAATTCTCAATGCAACCCAAAACACGCTTTAGCTGAAGGACAATACTTAATTACCACTCAGCAGTATCAAAATAAAAGCCATGTGCTCCACCGCAAATCTTAGAAAATCGGGACTCTATGGCCCTCATTACGACCCAGGCGGTAAGTTACCGCCTGGGCCGTGACTTTACCACCATGGCGTAAACTACGTCCCCAATCCCCATTTACCCTTCCCCATTCCCATTTTTGCCCCATAGGGCATAATGGGAGTGGGGAAGGCGTTAATTACGCCACCGTAAATTACGGTGGCGTAATTAACTCCATGGCCCTCATTACGACCCTGGCGGAAATCGCGGTGCTAAATGCACCGCGGAGCACGGCGGAAAGCTGCCGATAGCGCCATGGAGGTTGGCGGATTTTCCGCCCCATGCCGACCTTGGCGGGGCGGTAAATCCCCATTCCCCATTTTACCCTTCCCCATTCCCATTTTTGCCCCATAGGGTATAATGGGAGTGGGGAAGGCGTTAATTGCGCCACCGTAAAATACGGTGGCGTAATTAACAACATGGTCCCGTAGCGCCATGGATTTCTCCGCCCGGAAAAACCAGGCGGAAAACGGCTCCATGGCGCTACGGGAACTCGTAGTAGGGCGGACGGGTCCGCCGCGAATAACGCTGGCGTAAACCAACTCCGCCAGGGTCGTAATGAGGCCCCATGGTCCCTTAGCGCCATGGATTTTAACACCTGCTAAAAGCCATGGCGCTAAGGGACCTCGTACTCAGGTGGTAAGGGTCAGCGCTGTTTACGGCGCCGTAAACCCCTTACCGCCTGAGTTGTAATGAGGGCCTATATGTCAATGCCCCTATTTTCATGGAAGGTACCAGGTAAGACAGCTCAGTGTGTTGAGCGCTCACTTCAGTCACATGTGCGCAAACTGCGGTCATCGGATAAAAGTCGCAGCAGGGCGAAGACAATCCTTCAGCCTCTGCAGTGGATAAAATGAGTAGCAAGTGATGGGCTAACGATAACACTGACTACTACAGTGCTCAGAAGTGGAAGGACCCTAGCACCAAGAGCTAGGTCAAAATGTGCCATTATTATTTTTAATACTGAGAAACAGAGAGGGCACGGAAAACAATGTCACATCTGTTCCAAGCAGCCACCTGAAAGCTGCCAGCCGGAGCAATCCGCGTCTTGTTTGTTGGTCGAGCCTTTGACGCGTACCGGCAGGATTCTGACATTTTTGTGGCCGTGTTTGCCTCCAGAACTACTCAGCCGCTGCAGAGCGTTCCAGAGCCTCTGAAGCGGCCAGCAAACATGTTTGCTGGCACCAAAGTTGTGCATTTAGGCACTTTTCTAATTTGGCTTTTTTTCTTATGGGCAGAACATGTGCGTCCTCTAAACACATTTAACTATTTTGGTTTGAAAGTTCTGCCTAGTCACTCTTTTTATTATAAGTACAGGCCATGTTTTAAATTCAGAAGGCAGACACGATGATCTATTTGCCATAGGAAGTAGAACTCTGAAAAATGGACCGAGATAAAATACTAGCGGAATTGGTCATACGTTTTGGGGGCAGGGAAGGTGTTTGCCTTCATTGTCTGTGGATCTGTGAATTTAGTTGGAACTTTGGCAGACATTTTATCGCAGAAATACCATAAACAAAAGAGAGTGAAGATAGCAGAGACATTCACCATCTAGGGTGCCTTACAAGTAAATGATGATTAAATGGAGGACAGTGAGCCCGTCAGTGAAGGGGCGTTGCAACAATGCACAGAACAGGCACATTTTGTAAAGGGAATATACAAAAACAAATCTCAACAATAAGGCCAAGGAACATTATTTATATAGCTGCAACCTACATGTGTATCACATCCAGGTAAGGGAGGCACGGCCCACCACCTTACACATACACATTTTTATTAACTTTACCCCCCCCATATACATATGTAAATAAATAGGGGTCGGACTTTTGGTGGTCGGACTTTTCCACCTCAGTAATTTCATCCTATTCCAGGTTGATGACAGCATAGGAGCGCACAACTCGAGGAGGAGCATAAGGAGAGATGCAGTCGGCAAGCTAGTGGGGTGCACGGCCATGGATTCATTTGATACGAGGAGTAAGAGTCTCAAAGAGGGTCGTGCTCTTGCATTATAGGCCGCACTATGTACCGCTGCCATCCAGCATGCTGGCAGTGCATAGGGGCTGGAGGCGATCAGGGAAACTTACAGGGGGCGCATTTAGCAAAGATGAGTACTTTCTAAGGGAGTACAAAAGAGTAGAGGGGGTGGCCCGGAGGTGAGCTACAGACGTAATCAGGTCTGCCAAGGACTAGGCGTAGAGATTTGAGGTTTGGCTGAGTGGTGAGTGCCGCGTGGATGGATTTTCAGAATATTAAGAAGGCTAATCTTGGCTGCCGAAGAAGGGCAGTGCTGAAGTGGGTGAATTTGAATTTGCTGTCAAAGAGGACCCCAAGTTTGTGGGCCTTGGGAGATGGAGTAAGGAGCTCAGGAGGAAAGGAGATAGGGTAAGAGAGTGTTAGCCTTGGAGACTGTGTCAAAGGTGGCCCACGCCTTGGAGGAGTTAAGCATCAGACAGCATAGGGTCATCCAGGGATGAGAGGCAGTTTGCAATGTGCTCAGAATGTCAGTGGTAATGTTTGTTTGTTTTTATTATTTGTAGGGCGCACCTGACCCAGAGGTATCAGGGCGCGAAGGCAAAAAGAGGGCTGTTAAGCTTAAGAAATGGAAAGCAGAAGACCCTCCCGGCTGATGTCGGCAAAGAGGTGGTACTGGAAGCAAAAGGATTAAATGAGTTTAAGCAGGGAGGATGTGTAAAGGGTGAAAAGGAGTGTGCATAGGGCTGACCAGCGGGGAACGCCTAATGGAAGGGGGGCTGGGAGAGGCGCTTTTGTAGTTCTGTGAAGGAAGGAAAAATGGCAAACGCATGGGTACTATTTCTGGCGTAGTACAAATGTTTAGGGAGATACACGGGTAACTCATAAGGGGCACGACCCAACACTCCAGATACATCCTGAACAACAACAAACTATCCCAGACCAAAAGTAAGGACGTCCTCAGCCCAACTCCTAAGGAACCAGAAGAACCCCTGGCCACACCAAGCTACACGGCTGCACCAAGGACTCCCATCCTGTAGCATGAGAAAAAGAAAGGAAGTGACAATGACCGGTCACAATTGAATGGATTGCTACTCTGCATGTTCGGCCATACCTGCCATAGCTGAAACCTAGTCACTGTGAGGCAGAACAACGCAATGGCAACAACAGCAAGTCCAAAAAGGGAAAATATCAAAAATGGACACATAACACAAAATCTGGTGCCGGTGGCCCATGGACAAACAAGCTTTACATAGATTGTGTTACCTCTGTATTGGAGCGTCCTGACCATAATAAAATAGCCAAGGCATTCTGTGTTTTTACGATCTACATACTTAAAAGACTGAAGCAGACTTCAGCCAGAAGGTACTCCACAGCAAAAAGAGAGGACCAGGAGCATTAGCAGATTGCGAGAGCTCGGGTTTAGCTCCAAGAAGGGCAGAAGGTCAGCACCAGGATTTTAGAGCAGTGAGGGACAAGGATAGTTGCATACAGAGGTGACAGGAGCTGGGAGATATTAAGCTCCTGCTTGTTGACTAGAAGAGCCTGGCTATCTTCATGCGAATAGCTAGCAGGAGCTACATTTGACTCTGCAGGCTATCTGGTGCCATTCAAACATATTTTCCTGACATCAGCTCTGTGTGTTTGGGGATGTGTATAAAGGAGCATTAAGACATGAAGAAGACATTTAAATCATATGTTGCCATAAAAAATGGACAAACGATTACAGTGTGGAAATTTGATGTGCGACTCGCTCTGTGCTTGCTCCTGGTTCCCTAGAGGTAGCTGCTGCTTACTGGCTGATGCCCGATAGCCAGGATCTACTATTAACTCCTGCTCATCAAATTCTTATTTCGTCCCCTGAAGGTTCAGTTCCTTCCTAGACTCTAATCAAAACTGGACCAGTCTGCCTTGTTGGTGTATTCAGGCACCAAGCCTATCTTGGACAACTCAAAAACAAGAAGCACCAGTTCTCACTTGACACAAGTAACCTTGTTTATACAAGCACCATTTCCCCCTAAGTGGCGGAAACTACTTTCAATCTAAGAACTCCAGCATTGTCCTTTTTCAGGGGAGAAATCAGCCAGAAAATTATTATTAGCAGAGGGAAGCAGAGAAGGATTCCTCCGTGGGCCCGAGACCATCAGGGATCAGCAACTGAGCATCTGGTACCTCAGCATCGGCCCTAGCTTGCTGGACCCCTTCTAGGTGTATAGGTTGATGGGCAGAACCAGCCAATCAGCAGCCCTCAGGATAATAGTCAAACCTCCTTTGGTTCCCATGGAAAAAACAGAATGTTTATGGTTTCGTTTGTGTATTGACCGGTGGCCTCCAATCAACAAATATTTTGTTTGAATTCTCTCAATTCTGAGTTTTTCACCAATATAGCACATGCTATGGTTGGCAAGATACATAACATGTTTAAAATAAAAAATCAAATCCATAGTAGCCTGTAACACTTGAATGTATTGATGTGTGTGTTCTTATGGTAGCAATACTGTCATATATTGGCACAGGCAGTATGGCAATATCTTTTGAAAGTGGCAACAATGACAATAGTTGGCTCACCCAGCATGCCACTTCCTTATATCAGTGGCAATAGCTGCATTATTCACAACAGCCAAAATGTGTATGTTCTTACATTGGCAATTTTGGAATATATTGTGGGCACAGGCATCAAGAATACGTGCTGGAAAATCTTCCTGTCTACTGTTGGCAACTTGGCATCTATTGGTCTATTGGTCCATGTGTTACCAACAGACCTGATGTAAAACTGTATGGCCGTTTACCCAATTTAAACAAAGTAGGTGCATAAAATGCACAATTTAACCCATTATTTGAGACCCCCAAATCACAGTTGATTAGTTCGGCTCACTCTCTACCCTCCACTACTCATGTTGATTACTGGAATTTATTTACACCCTTTCAGGTAAATAAATTCCCCAGCCGCTACTGGTGACTGCAGCACACATCAAGCTCTCAAGGGTAAGGGCTTCATGCGAAATGGAGAAACAGTGCTCATCACTTTACCAGGTATGTTACATTTTAAAATTCCCTTGCAATGAAACAAAAATCTCTTATCAACTATGTTTGTCCCCTGAACACTTTGCTAAGAGACATCGTTTATGTATGCTATTTCTGAACAAGCTTCCGCCTCATCACTCAGAGCTAATGTTATGTTATCTTGCATTTGTCTAGCGCCTTCTGCGATAGTTCATGGTGTCAAAGCACTTTTGCCTGTCAGAGAGGCACAGGAGGATTATGATAGAACATTCAGTAGTAGTAGGGAGGAACAAAGTCGGGTAGAAAGTTGGGGTGAGGGCGAGGGATAGATAAGGTGTTCAGGAAGGCCTGAAGGAAAAGGTGGCAGAGCTATGTGGATGATTGGACCAAATGTATTGTGGGACTCAACTGTATTCTATGTGGCGCAGTGCTGAAAGGAGAAATAGCTGGAGAAGAGGTGTTTGTTGCGCCACGAGGTATGCCTGGAATGTTTTCATTGCATCATGAGCTGGGGCATGTTGAAGGCATGTCCAAGGAAACACAAGCAGCGAAGCTCTCTACTTACTTCCCTAGGCCCCCAATAACATTTGGCAAGGGGTGTTTGACAGAAATGGGAATTTGACAATTTTTGTAACAGCTCCCTGAAAAGAAACCAAAAAACCTCACATTTTTTGGTTTCCTCATTTTTTAATATCATGGTTACCAAATCCCTAGGCTGTGCGCAAAGTGCTTCAAAACAGCAAGCCTGCCTACGGCTTAGCCATTCTCAGACTTCTGAGCCTTCCGCAGTATCCTGGTCAGCTAAGGAATGTAGAAACCATTCCCAAGAACTCACAGTGTGCAGAGCCCCTCTTTTCACTCCCCTGAGCCCCTAGCATCCAGGTTCTATAGATTGAAGTGCTGGAAAGAAGCTTCAAAGGCACTTGAAAATTAGACATTCAAAACAAAACATTATAATGAAACCTCAAAAGAATATAACATGCCCCAACCAGCTAATATTAAAGGAAACCCACATCAAACTACTGGGCATGGCATAGATAATGTAGCTAAGTGCGGCATATAGCAAAGCATGCCATTGCTAGGCCACCCAAACAGATAATGATGCAACCCAGCAGGAACAGCACCGCAAAGGTAACGTGTCACGCACACAAATGCACACAGAAATGCACACACACACACACAGAAACACACACACACACTCTCTGCACTCCAGACTCACTGTTTCTGGGTTTAAAGTCTTCTGCTGCTTTTGGAGATTAACTCTCATAGCCATAGGGGGATTGATGTCTCATAGTATAAAAGGTAAGTCGCAAAGGTAGGCACTCACTACTGTCCTGGGGCGACCCTGCTGTTCGTAAATTTGAATCCCATACAAACTGACGCAGCATTTCATCTTTCTGAGGTTGATAAACTGAGTACCATTTATGTGGGTAATAGCAGACCTATTTTTAAAGCGCTTTTTAAGGAGGCGGGATCCAGCATGACACACTATATAAAAAGTGGGATGCTATTATCTAATCTTTGTTTATATGAACCATCAGATTCTATTGCCCATGCGTTTCTGGATAACAGCATCAAAGCAACTGTACATTTGAAACTGTCCCTTTGGAAAACTCACAATCTAAGTCCCACAGATGGAATCCTGAACAAAGATTATTCCCCTGCCCTGAGAAAAGGTCGACTCTCCCTCTTGGTCAAAGAGTCATATCGCCGTTTACAGTATAAAATACAGTGCTTCAAAGAACTCTATTTTATAAACTTAAATCAACTCGAGATTGGTGAGGGATCTGTTAGCATCAATGAATTACCTTCTGTAGACTTTTGGCTGAATTCCAGCCACGTCATTGGCAGCCCTGGGTACTTCAGCAAATCTTGATCTCAGAAAAATAAATAAACCACGGGGTCTCTCCATGGGTCACCCAGAAATAAAAAAGATGAGCGCCCATGCTTTGGCATTTAAATACAATACTGCACAGTACTCTATATATATGTTGTGTTAGTTCCTATACGACACAGAGGCTCTGATCTTAACACAAATGCGAATTATACTAATGTGTGGGTTGGAAAATTGTTTGTGTAGAAAAAAGTGAGAAAAGCGCCAAATGGACAAAAATAAAGAAAATAAGATTGACGATTTTTCAATTCAAAAGCATGATGCTTTATTGTAATATTTTACAAAATAAGTGTGAACATCTTCAAACATAGGTTTCTTTAGCCAGATTGTAATCTCCTCCTCGGTTTAATAATGTTCATATTTCAAAAGTACATTGATAGTTCTTATTTTCCATAGATAGACTTAATACGTGTTTCACCACCCTTTTTGGTGGATCTTCAGAAAGGGTTTGTAGGATAAATTATTTCAATAGAATTAGTAATCAACAACTGAAGCTGCTCACTGAGGAGCTCAATGGAGTTTTTCAAAACATGTCATTTGAGCAGGAACTGGATGTGATAGTCCAGGGAAGGCCTATTTTTCTGACCGCATGGTTTTCCCCGATGTGTAGGTTGTAGTAACATTAAACACGTGTGAGATATCAAAGATGCAGCGAGCAAATGATTCCATTTCTAAACTACCTGAAGCTTTGTAAGAAGCCCTTCAATTACTTTTAGAATGAGTGAATGAATGAATAAATGATTGCATATGTAAGCCTCCTTCTTTCAGACATAAGCGACTCAGGTGACTTAAGCAACTCTCCATTCCAAACAGGAGCTTCAACATAACTCATTGTTAGGTCTGTTTGGAGAGAACTGTAGCTCTCTGCCAGAGCTCATGAAGGTACATACAAGAAAGGGGGTCTGGTGCCCCACAGCTGCTCCGTGACACAGAACTAGAGTATCCTAGGAAAAGCTCTGCATCGAGGGACCCGTATGAGCAGGTGGAGCTGTTCAAGTTGTTGCCGGGAGGTGGATTTGTGCTTTTAAAAGCATATTTTATATTCCTGGTTCTTGGTACATTTATGTGGTTTAACTTTTACCATGCATTACATTACAACCTCAAGCCCACATCAAACGCATTTTTAATGGTACTTTCAATATCTCTGACATCTTAATTTAATGTTCTACTAATTCCACATGGAAATGAGGTCAATATCATTAGCAAGCTTTCTTTTAATCAGTAGATTAACGCTCCACTACCCACCCTAACTGAGACTCTGTAGTCTGCTCTTCACTGTTTCCTCCCCTGGTTGATTGTGGATCCCTTGCTGCCAATTACACCCCCTGACCCTGTTACTAGCTCCCAGCTCCCTTTTTCTCTGCTTCCCTCACTGGGATCTTGCCCCTATGATTCAGAAGGGCACCCTTGCTTCCCAGAGCTAGGTCCACGCTCAATAAATACCTAATAAAAATTACAATGATGAAATAATGCTAGTTTAACGTAGGGCTAATTCTATGGGATTTTCTGTTGTAAATTGGAAGAGAACTGTCTGCTGACAGACATTCAGGAATGAGTCTGTTACAGTGATACAGGGGTTGTTTTTAAAGGTTGGAAGTAGAGAAGATAGGGCTGCTTTTATGCAGCACTCGATTTAAACTAATCACCTTCCCCAGGGGCGTCATTTGGGAGTCGCTAGGAATTGCAGCTGCAACCCATGCCTTCTCCATTGCTGGGGCCATGAGAGCATTTCTAATTTTCCTTTTCCTCAAATGTGTGATCGTGGACAAATCCGTCTTCCTCTGTGCCTCCGTTCTTATATCTGGCTCAAATGGCAGAACGGGAACATGGGTGTTAGACGCATCTAAAAACACGTGGACATTTCCAAGAGCATTATTGCTGTAAAAAAAACATATGTACTATACCAGCCTTGTAATTGTGCAGCTCCTTGAAGCAGCTAACCCCACAGAGAGTGCTTTACAAATATTTCCACTCTCTCGCTTATGCACGTCTTTCCTATCCTATAGTATCCTATCGTATCTTTCGTCTGAGGATGGTAGACAAAATCGCCACCAGGCAGTTACAAGGCTTTCTGGATCAAAATTCCATCCAACATCCTAGGCAGTCTGGTTTCGGTCTCATCATAGTACCAAGAATACCCTACTCGACCTCCAAACCAATATGCTTGATATGGTCGACAACAACGGGTTTGGATTGCCGGTGCTGCTGGATGTATCAGCAGCGTTTGATCTGCCAGACCATGATATCCTACTCCTAACACTCAAAAGGTTCTGTAGAGGCACCCTCCAAGCAATATCATGGATCCACTCCTTCCTGTCTGGTAGGGCTTTGGCAGTACACTGGGGGGGTCCTGCTCAGATCCTCTTCCCATCTGCTGTGAAGTTCCAGAAGGAGCTTGCCTGTCTCCTGCATGCGTCAAGCCACTGAGTGACCTGCTGGCTGAGACCAATGCCCAATTCTAAAATTACGTAGACGACACTCAACTATTAATTGCCCTGGACAGCGATTATGATCTTGACTCCACCACGCATATCACCATCTATATTGAGGTTAAGCTGTGGATGACTGTACACCAGATGTGTTTAAACAACTCCAAGACCAAGCTCCTACTATTCGGCACACAGCACACCAGATCTAATTTAGACCCTCGCTATGCTCATTTTGATATTGATAGTTGCACCATTCCGACTCTAAAAAAGGTTAACATTCTGGGCACCTACTTGGATTCTTCCCTGAGCTCCGACATCCAGGTTAACAACCTAGTGAAGACCACACACTACCATCTGAAGCTGCTCAGGCAAGTGAAAGCCTTCATCTCCGAGAAGGATTGCGAAACACAGGCCACAAAACAATCCTCGCCCAACTTGATTACTGTAATGCACTCTTAGGGGGTGCAACTAAAGGTAATACTATCAAACTTCAGAAGGTTCAAAACAACTCGAACCGCATTATTGAAGATGTGAGCCGTGGTGCACACATATCCGTGCATTGGGAAAAAACTCCATTGGCTCCAGGAGAACACTTCAAGATCCTCACCCTGATGCACAAGTGTGTCTACGGTAAATCCCCCACCTACCTGAAAGAGAAACTAATAAACTACCACCCACAGAGACTGCTTAGATACAGCAACAGTCACCCATTGGTGTATCCCAAGCCCATCCGTGTACGGGGAAATGCAAGATCTTTTCCCTTCCTTGCAGCCATAACTTGGAAAGCTCTTCCTCAGGAATTGCAACAAGAAGAAGCTTTGTTTCCCTTCCGCAAACAACTGAAAACCACCCTATTTGAATAATCACCTACCCTGTCCCGCTCCTAGGTTGTCCCATGCCTTTGTTTTTTCATGTGTGTTTTTGTTTGCACCCTGATGCCTGCGAGGGTTTCGGCACGTAAGAAACAAATAAATAAATAAAATAAAACTGTTGTGACCTATGGGGCCCAGGAAATCAATATATTGTAGCACGTGTATCGCTTTTTATTGCAGTGTTGAAGGGATGTACATGAATTACTGAGCACTGGTGATTGATTTATGTAGTCACTTTGTTGTTCTTTGCACCATGCATATCGTTTTTCTATAGTGTGCTGACAACTAGGGTACTAAGCATGTCTGCCCTCTATTCATACCATATAGCATGTTGCTTATGACCTATGTGATCTTGAAAGCAAATGCACTTTTCTCCCACCCTGTAGGCGGTTACCTATATGGGTGGAAAAGGGCACACACCATGTTATCTTTGCGGTTCTATTAATAATTCTCAAATCCCAGAAGATATTGAATGTTTTCATGCATCCAATGCTTAATTTGTCGGGGGGTTGCCATGGCTCAACACTGGAACTTATTTTTGAGCCCCAGCAGTAATTGTCTCAGTCTTAGTTTGATTTTGATGTGGAGTTTTAGCAACTTTATTTGATTAACTGTCAGTCAGTTATAGTGATTCAACAAGCAACGGTATGCACTGTCCAGGATCTCTGCATCCTGGTCCAGCTCATTGTAATGCATGAAGCTGATGACCCACTGTGGCTAGTGAAAGGAAGCGCCCCCAATTTCAGCACGATCCTCCCCGCAATGAGAGACAATAAGGGACTCTCCCGTAATGGGAATAAGGCCAAGACAGAGTGCGGGTGAGCGTAAGTGGGAGTTTATCCAAAGAATAGGGCATGCAAAGAACTCTGCAACCTCCGAGAGCGCTCTGTCTGACAATAGCAAAGACAGGCGTATTTCTAATACAAAAAACGTCATCAGAACCTACACACTATAGGGGGCACAAGTTAATTGGGATTGGGTGGCGTCGACTAACTATAGGTGTTGCTGCAGCGTGGTTGGTCTTGGCGTGAGGACGTCACTGGTCAGCCTCGTGGGTTGGGTTGGGCCTGGAAGGCCAGCTTGAGGTCATCCGAGCGGTGTTGGTATGCTGGGGCAGCCTGTGACAAAGATGAATACCTTTCCTGACTCGTTTGCCCTAAGCCATGCACGCTGCAGTTATTCAAGAAACGACATTTAAGTTCATCAATAAATCGCTCAGCAGTTTATCTGATAAAATAAACGCAACACATGAGGAATGCACCTCGTGAGAGGTCTGGTGGTTGTCGGTTGGGGTGAGATTTACCTGTGTCCTATTGACCGGTATTTTAGGTCGAGGGGCTGGGCTCTGGGGCCTGAGCCGAATGATACATGTCTGTCTGCTGCGTTAGAAGTTATTATATAACTGGGTCTCTGTGTCTTGTCCCAGCGTTGGGGGTCGTCTTTGCACGGGGTCATGATTCTTGGGGTGGTCTGGGGGGATTGTGGGATTTACGAGAGGGTGCTGGTAGATCTGTGGAGTCAAACGTGGGTTTATTACCGTGCTGTAAATAACACAGGTGGCGGGCTGTGGCCTTGGGTGCGGTACCGGGGCCTCTGACTCTCTGAAGCGGCTCCAGCTTGGTTGGGGGAGGTGAGGGAGCGCGGCACATGCCTTAGCTTCTTTATCTGGCAGGCTTCGTAGGGTGGGAGGGAGAATGGCCTTGCATATATTCACAAAGGTTTTTTCCTCGTGCGTTGCTGACTTTTGAATGCAGAACTTTTATAATGTTTTGCCTTATTTTGATCTTATTTAAACACACATCTATATTTCAATTTCGTTACACATTTCTTTAATACAGTCGGTCCGAGTACCTTTTCATTACATGGTATTATATCTACTACAGTGTTTAAGTATTTATATACATTCGACGGTACATGAGGTAGAACTATATTATGGACCACAGAGATTGACGGTTGCCACTATGGGTGACTTAAGAAGACATATAGGGGTTTGTGTGTCTACATATGACTTAAAGACACTTTCTCTGTGATCTAGCAGCATTAGTACAGTCACAATGTGAAGTCATATAAACATTTCACTTTTATGGCTAATTCATAGTTTGCAGATTCTGTTTAAGAAGAGTCGTTCACTAATACCACTACTTGAATTCATTTCTGCGTCGCCCTGGCCTTGCGGACCAGGTCACACGGGGTGCAGTATTACATTGTGGATAACAGACTGTTACAGTGTTAATATCTGGTGTTAGCTCGTACCCAACTTTCTCATGGGAACGCGCTCGCAGCGGAGCTGCCATGGTGCTGCGGCGGCAGAGATGCATGAAAGGCCCTCCAAAGGTGGGGGCCGCGCTACAGTGCGCTGAACTCACGCCATCTTTGCTAGACAAGATGGCTTCTAGGCCTAACTGAATTTTGGTATATGCAGGGAACGGATACGTGTGGGCAATGTCGTCGGCGGTTGAACCCTCCTCCACCTGGGCCCGGGTGGCATGAGGGGACGCCCACCGAGTCATGGTCCTCACCTGGGGAGAAGGCTGCAGGTGAGGAGGGCCTCGCGGCCAGTCCTCCCCTACATTTCCCCCCTTTCGTTACTAAAGTAACGAATTCTTTAGCTCTTCCACTCTTCTACATTCTTGTTCCTCTATCACTGCGTCATCCCATGCAGGTGTTCCTTTTCTAGGCATCCATGCCCTACATACCCCCGTCAAGCTCTCACCTCTTCTAGCATACTCGTCTGGTGTACATGTTAAATATATACAGTCACCAGTTTCTTCCAAGTCTACCCAGACCTCCTCATACCATTCCAGTTCCACATCTCGGGGTTCTTTGATAGTGGTGTGCCATAGTTTGTCTACTATGTACTTATCACGGTACATAGGCACTAACTGGTACCTGGGAGTGTTATCTGTTCCTGTCTGTACATGTACTTCTTGTGTCGCCCTAATTGTACCACCTGAGTTGCCCATTGTCACCATCATCATTGCACCGTTAGGGACTGCGTTAGCACAACATCGGAGGCCCACCTGGCACAGGCAGAACACCACGAGGAGGACCACCACAACTGGTATCAAGAACTTCATTGCCATTCCAAGCCATGAGGGAACCCAGGAGAAGATATTGTCGAACCATGAGCTATCTTTAGCCCCACCTTCCATCTTCATCTTCTCTCCCAGGTTATGTACTGCTTCAATGACGTGGGACAGGGATCCATTTTCTGCGTCTTCAGAAGGTACGAACGTGCAGCAGGCACTTCCTATTTTTCGGCAAACACCTCTATCGATCGCTGTTAACAGGTCCAGAACATACCTGTTCTGCATGGTCATCAGTCGCAGAGCTCGTAGTTCCACCTTTATTATGTTGAACCCTTCTTCAGTGTCATTGGCCAGCTGAATCAGTTCCCACCGTGTGATCTGGAGCCATTTTGCATTTGCTCTTGCTTGGACACTTGAAACTAGTGAGGCAAAAAATGTTTCCACGGAGCTGAACAGGCGATACCTGTCTGGGATCTGTGCCAATAAATCGGATGATGCTTGTGATATGTAGTTCGATGCTCGCTTGTTCCCTGATAGCTCCTCTTCCTTCCCTCCGGAGGACAGGACATAGAGGTGCGCTTTTGCAGTGGGAGAAGTCGCACCCTGGTTCACGTTTCCTTGCGTCCTTTTATTTTCGTCGACGTGACTTTCTGGAATCACCATTAGGGCCGAGTGCAAAGTGGCCATTGAGCAGCTGCCACTCCATGCCTGGGGAAGGTGCAAGTAAGCCTGATTCCCGCATACCCAGTATGTGTCCATTAGCGCTGCTGTTCCTTTTTTCATGTCTGGGATGGTGAGAGTTTTGTTACAGTTTTTATTCGTTCCCATTGCCACTTTTCCTTCTCCCTTGAAACATAGTTCGTTTTTTATTTCACTTTGTAGCTTGAAGGGTTTCTCCATCGCTGTTACCCATGTTAGTTTAGAGATGTGTTCTTTCCATATTGGTATGCACGTTTTTTCCATCCACCGCAGCTTGTCTGGTTGGACACCTCTCAGTGCTTCCGCTTTGCACAGTACTTCTTCATCTTTCCATCTGTTTTCGGAAAACAGTGTCCCTTGTATTGCAAAAAAGGGTTCTTTAAGACAGACCACTCCAGACGCTTTTGGATAGCACGTTTTGTCGTTCTGTATCATTTTGAAAGAGACATCGTGTGCTTGGAAGGTGTTCTTTATTCTACACAGTGTGAGATGAAGGAGACATTGGGCATCCACAATGGGCAATTCTCTTGGCAACAACACTTTGGGTGTGCCTGATGCATGGGGGATGAGCGAACAGACATAACAGCTTTCATTGGTTGTCTGTTTAGCTGTTGCACTCATATCTGCATACCATTTATTTGCTTGGTGGGGGTGTCGTGGGTCTTCCATCTTGTCTAAGCCTAACCCATAATACTCATCATACCCCCTCCTACTTGTCTCTCTTCTTCGCCTACTTTTCTCCCTCCTCCTATACCTTTTAGTTTCGATAGGTGAAAAAATAGGCCCCCCTTCCTCCTTCCCACCCCCCTTTTCCAATTCCTCATGTAGGAACTTGTGTTCTGTCATCGTAATTACTTTTCCATTTTCCTCAATAAACAACAAATCACTGTTTTGTATCGGGGCGGGAAGGGTAGTGGGGCTGTTATATATTTCAGGTAGGGACGTTGTGTCATTTTCCATTTTTTTTTGGAAATTTCTTGATTGTGACAGGGCAGCAGTGGGTGTTGCAGTATAGTAACCCCATACAAAGTGTGATCCATCCCAGACCAAAAAATCACCTTCTTTAATATTCATACTTGTAGTTGAATTCGTCCCAGGGGCCAGGGTGATGTTACTCCCCCCTCCCCCCTCGTTCATCTCGATAGAGATGAACGCTATGAACCAATATGTCACCAGGCAAAATATTGAGATGAAGAACACAATAACACACATTGATAAACCACATTCGTATGAATATGTCAATCTATCTACTAACATTTCTCTAAATCTAACAAATCTATTAGTTGCAGGCTGCCCATTGGATGCCATGGTAAATCCTGTTTGAAACACAAAAGCGCATTAAGTACAAGCATGTAAACATTTCTAACGTTGTGACGTTGTTTCGACAAAGTATGGGAGTGGGTGGGGGAGGGGGTGTGTCCACAGACAAGGTAATTTTACAATCATTACTATCCGTACATTATTTCATATATAAAAAAGGAAAGTGGAAAAAAAAACTTCTCCAAAACCAAAAAACCCACAAAAACCTTCAAAAGTTGTAAAAAGTATATATATATATACATATTTATTTGAGTACACTTGTCGTGCGGCAGTCGCGTTCAATGTTCATCACTTAATGCACACAAAATTCCCATCATTCATTCTGCACAACTCCATTGTCCGCTGTTGCCTGTGCCTCATCCTGTACCTCACCTTCCACGGCGCTATACGCCCTGCGTACATCTGTCAAATGCACCCAATATCTCAGGCCCTTCACCTTTACCGCCGTGGGCGTGCAAAACACTACCTCATAAGGGCCATGGAAACGTGGTGCATTCCACCTTCTCACAAAACTTCTGACATATATGTAGTCGCCTGGCATCAGCTGTGACTGTTTGTCCGGCTGTGTTACTGCTTCTGTTGCATTTCCTTCCTCTCTTGTGAAGGGCGGGGCAAGTTGTTTTGCAATTACGCGCGCTGCTTGTGCTAATTTTTTCAAGTAGTCGGTAAACTCCTCACCTAATACCGCAGCGCTTCTGTGTGCATCAGAACGTTCACGGAGAGGCGAATGTGTTGTGTGCATTCTCCTTCCCGTGACGATCTCGTGTGGGGATAAATGATGGTCTTTGCTTGGCTGATTGCGCAATTCGAACAGGGCCAGAGGTAGGCAGTACATCCAGCTCTTTTTTAGGGAAAAACATAGTTTTGACAACCTGCTTTTCAGCAGGCCGTTCATCTTTTCCACTACGCCATTACTTTGAGGATGATAAATTGAACATAATTTGTGTTTTATTCCCAATAATGTAGTCACTTCCTTGAACAGTTCATTAACGAAATGAGTGCCGTTATCTGAGCGAATCACGTCGCAAATTCCCCAGCGCGGGAATACTTCCCTCACTAAGAACTTTGCGGCGCTCTTCGCGTCAGGACGTGCACAGGGGCCCGCTTCCACCCACCTTGAGAAGGGACATACGACCACAATCATGTAACGAGCCCCATTGCACCTTTCTCCCATATCTACATAATCGATGTGGAGCTCTCTAAATGGGCCATTGGGTTTTGGTATTGTACCTCTCAGTGTGCGTAATGTCATTCCTGAGTTGTAAATTTGACATGTCGTGCAATCCAATGCCAGCCTAGTGATGTGTTCCTGGAGGCAAGGTGCAAACCAATCCTCTTGTATCTCTGCCACTATGTGTTGCTTAGCATTATGTGCAGGGAAGTGTAGTTGTTGAAAGGCTATTTCTAACAACGTAACTGGCATCACTGCTTTTCCTGAACTCTCTTGTCGCCACAATAAGTCTGTTGGTGATTTGCTGCATCCTCTCTTAGTCCATAGCAATTTTTCTTCTGCACTAGCTCCCTCTTGCAGCTCTAGTATTTCTTGTGTGAGCATCATGTTATATCCTGTGGGGACCTCTTGGCTTACTGTGTGGTGCAATATGTACTCCCCTACCTCACCTTTCTGAAGGTATGAAGCTTCTTTGGCGGCGGCGTCTGCTGCCGCGTTTCCCAAAGATACAAGATCTGTGTTTGTAGTATGGGCTTGGCATTTCACAATTGCCACTGCCGTGGGGTCTTGCAGTGCCTCAATCAATTCTTTTAACAATTCTGCGTGTTGGACAGGTGTTCCATCTGCTCGTCGAAACCCTCTCCGCCCCCACCGTGCCAGCCCTCCGTGTACTGTGGTCGTCATGTATGCTGAGTCTGTGTATATTGTTACTGCGCACCCCTTAGCTGCATGCAATGCTTCTATTAGTGCTATTAGTTCTGCTGCTTGGGCTGAATAGTGTGATGGGAGGCGGTATTGCACTAGTGTCTCATATTCATCTTCCTCTAATCGTACCACTGCCATACCCACATGTTTCTCTCCTGTCTCCATGTCAATTGAGGCCGACCCGTCCACGAAGTACACCTCTCCCTCGTTCAGGGCATTCTCAAAAACCACCTGATCCTGACCCTCGTCACCGGTGTATGTTGCACAGTTGTGGTTCTGCATGTCTTCTATTGTGCACGCCTCCGTGATGAATGTGGCTGGGTTTACAGTTTTACATCTTACTATGTGGATGTTTGCACTGGACAATATTATCTCATATGCTGTGGCGCGTTGTGTTGTTAATGTGCTTTTTGATCGCTCTAATATTGCAAATAGTGAGTGTTCCACAAACAGTGTTACTGGACAGCCCATTACTATTGTGGCACTTTTTTCAATGGCGAACGCGGCAGCAGCGAGAGATTGCTCGCACGCGAAATGTCCTTGCATTACTGCGTCCAGAGTGCCGCTATAGTAAGCCAGTGGCTTGTGACCCAACGATGTCTTTTGTGTCAGCACTGCGGTCATCAGTGTTCCCTTGCAGTGTGAAAATAAGAAGAATTCGCGTCCATAATCTGGGTTTGCCAGAACTGGAGCGCTTGATATTAGCTCCTTCAGTGAGTTAAATGATGTGTTCATTTCTCCTGTCCATTCTATGTGTCTGTTTTCCTGTTGCGCTTCTTTAAGTGCCTGTAACAAGGGCCTTGTATATGCTGCGTAGTCTAATATCCAAGCTCGGCAGTAGTTGCACATGCCTAGGAATTTTTGCATCTCTTTTACTGTTTTGGGCTCTCCAACGGCTCTAATTGCCTCTGCTCTGTCTGGTATGATCCGTTTTCCATCCTTTGATATTAGCTGTCCCAAGTATAGGACCTCTGTTAGGCAGTATTGTAACTTACCCTTATCCACCTTGTACCCCTTGTTGGCCAGTAATGTCAGGAGTGTTATTGAATCCTTTCTACACTCTTCCTCGCTCTGTGCACAAACCAATAAATCGTCAACGTACTGAATCACCGTACTTTCTACAGATAGGTTCCCTAGATCCTCATGTAATATCCTGTTGAATATGCTTGGGCTTTCGCAATATGCTTGTGGTAGTCTGCAGTGTTCAAATCTCCTCCCCCCTAGTGTAAATGCTGTTAAGTACCTGCTCTCTTCTGCTAAGGGGATCGAAAAGAACGCATTTTTTAAGTCAATAACTGTGAAATGAGATGCTGGTTTTGGGATGTTGCATAGTATTGTGGCCGGGTTCGGCACTAGAGGGAACTCTTTCTGAATCACATCATTGAGTGGGCGTAAATCTTGTATCATCCTCCAGGACCCTCCCTTCACCTTTTTGATCGGGTAAATGCATGTGTTGCATGGGGAATTTGAGGGCACTATTATTCCTTGTGCTAACAGTGCCTCTATTGTCTCTTTTATTCCCTCTTCTGCCTCGCGAGACAATGGATATTGTCTCACCCGGGGTAAAATTGCCCCTTCTTTCAGTTTTATCACCACAGGTTGAACTCCATGTAATAACCCTACATCATGGGGGCCGTTCGTCCATATGTTAGTTGGTATTAACCTCATGTCATCATCAAAAAATGTATGTGGTGCTCCAACTACTGCCATTAATTCAATTGGAGTTTCTCTGGCCGTAATCACGATGTCACATGGTATGGCTAGTTCCATTACTATTTCGCCGTCTGTCTCGGCGTCTGAAAAGAGCTCTTCATCTGACAGCTCTCGCAGTGGGATATTTGCATTTGTACACAGTACTGTACGCCATTCGCATCCTTCCATGTCAATCCCTATTACACATATCCTTTTTGCTGACACGTGTACTGCGTGCAAATCCAATGATAGCACTGCCCCAGTGGCTGTGTCGGGGCACACTATGGGGCGAAAGAGGAACTCAGCTGGGATCCTCCAATCCATTCTTTTTAGTTCTGGTACTATGAGGGCCAATGTTCGCATGCCCTCAATAAACACCTCCTCGTTTTTTGGTAATCCTCTAATTTCTGTGATGATTGCGTGGCCCTGCATTACTGCCATTATGCGTAGAGGACATATGCCCGGTGTTGAACATACTATACCACTTTCTGTAAATGATATGGTCATGTTTAGTTTGCTCAAGAGATCCCTCCCCAGCAAATTAATTGGAGAGCGTTCATAGTACAGTAAGGGTGCCTTCACTGTTTTCCCCCCCACCGTTACATCCAATTCTTCTGTGTAAGGAACTTCAATTACAGCCCCAGAGAACCCCTGCGTCTCTAACGTCCTATTAGATAGCGGGAACCGGCCCTCTTTAATGCATGATTTCTCCGCTCCGGAATCCACCATGAATATGAATTGCGTGTCTCCTATCTGCGCCCCTATCAATGGTTCCTCTGATGCATTGTGGGTCGTAGATAGAACTGGACACGCAAGTGTTCTCTGTGGGCTGTCCTATGCGGGGTGTCTCATTGCCCCTCCCTGATCAAAAATGTTCCCCGAAACTACTGATACTCCGCTGTAGGGTGCGGGTGCGGGGGCTCCATTCGCTACGCTAGCGAAAGTGTTACCTGGCATGTATTGTATAGTGTCATTATTCTGTGGGTGATTCTGTGTTCTGTACTGATGTCCGTGTGGTTGTGCGTTACCTCTTTGCCCTGCATTTCCTTGTTGTTGGTGCTGTCCCATGGGGAGGCCGTATGGGCTCCCTGGGTGTGGGTGACCGTACTGTTCTGCCTCCTGGAACCCGTTGTTTTGTCTGCTTCTGCACTCCCTCGAGTAATGTCCCCACCTCCCACAGTTCCAGCAGCTCCCCTGTGGACCTCTGGGACCCTGCCATCCATTTCCTCCCACTCCACCATACCCTTGTCCCCCTCTTCGGCCCCTGTACCCACCTCTACCCCCTCGTGGGGCCCACTCTTGCCACATTGGACCTCCGTTCTGCTCCTGCTCAGTCCACTGTCGTTGTCCTTGTCCTGCCCAATTTGCTGCTATTCTTCCTTGTATTGCTATTTGCCCCTCCTCTCCTTCGTCTCCCTCCCTCATGAGTGGGAGCCCTGCTACCGCTGCTGCAACCTTCACCAGTTTTGATTGTACCAACTTTGCCTCGTCTGCCAACCTTTTCTGTGCTACTTCCCTCTCTCTCTCTTTTATCCTTTTGCAATGGTGCACTATTATACTTTGGATCTCTGGCCACCCCTTTGCCTCAACGCCCGCTATTTTATCGAGTGCCTTCTGCACCTCTTTTGGGAGCCCTCTCTTAATGATAAAATAAAATAGAGATGTGGATTGGTGCCAGGGTGTGCCCGTTTCCGCTCTCCACATCTCCTGCACCCGGAGAATGTAATCCATAGCATCCTCCCCGTCATTCATTGTACACTGCATTACTGACTGTAAATCTGGAGTATCTGGGAACGTCTCCCGCAGCGCATCCCAAACCCGTGCCCGCACTGTATTAAAGGACGCTCCATCATGACGGTCACAATCTAATGTCACGGCCGGGAAACCAGCCTTAACCCATACTCTGTCTGCTTGATCTCCTACTGCTGATACTAGTAGGCTTTTCACATCGCCTACTGCCAGCGGTATGCCGGCAGTATGTTTCTCGAATGCATATATCCACTTGCTCGCCCCTCCAGACAACGGGGGCAATAACTTCATCAAATTAGCTTTATCCATCTGGGCCCAGGGTATATAGTTTGGTCTTCCTCCCCCTCTGTGTATTAGTGGAAGTTGTAATTTTCCTTTTAACGTTGCGCCCTCACCCACCTTGGTCGTCGCTGACCCCAATGACGCCATCCTCCCCACTCTATTTCTTAGTCGTCCCATCCACTCGTCATCTATTGTTCCTAGCGAGCATGCACCGTCCAGCTCCTCGCTTTCCCCTCCTACTGCCATACTCAACCTATCACTCTCATCTATTTCGCCTCGGACATCACATAGCAGGTCCTCTCTGATCCCTGTCTGCCGTGATACATCACCGATGCTCCCCTCTGGTGTTTCCACCTGTATTATTCTTGTCGGTTCTTCCTCAATTCTGAACAATATTTCACCCTTTTTCCATCCTTCCTCAATTTGTCTACTTTCACTTGATGTTCTGGATACACGTCCTGATCGAGTGGGAGTGCATGCTGTACGCTCACATATGTCTTTTATTCTTGAGAGTTCATCCTTTGCTATCGAGAGCCTCGATTCTAAATTGCTCGTTAGCTTTTCTATGTCCCCTCTCTGCGTGCTTGTCTGGGCACGCTCTCTAGTGCTTTCGTATGGTGGGGGGGCTGTTGGTCTTAGGGGTGTAGTAGTTGTAGGGGGAGGCACATAAGTAGGATCACTATACCCTGCTGCGGGGGCTGGTTTATGTAATATCGGGTACAAACTAATCACCTCCGCAGGTTGTTCTGTATTTAGCTGTTCCTTTTCCTCTCTTGGAATCATCAGTGGGTTATCTGTGGTGGAAGGTAGATCAATATTTGGTGCCGGAGCTTTGGGTGGGGGTATTTCCTCAAATAGTCTCCAGAGATCTAATATCTCCTTCCTGTTTTGCCACTGTTTGCCCTTATACTTGAGGCGAATGCACGTTCGTACCATATCTAGAACGCTTTTTTCAAAAGACCCCCCCTCAGGCCAAATCTGGGGCAATCCTTCCCCTTTTAATTCTGTTACCCATTGATCGTGGTATTTCTTGATTCGTTCAGCGTATCCCGGTAAGCTCGTACAAATGTGTGACAAGGGAGTTTCTGCCCCCATATTCTGAATCAATAGCACTGACCGTGTTCACCTCCTTTACTTTTGATTACGTATAGATATGTCTAAGTATATTTTTATGGCCCAGACAAGAGCGGACTTCTCAATGATATCACGCAAGTTAAATTCACTACTAACATTCTTTTTTACTCGCCATTCCTCATTGTCTTCGCATCCCTGTTCAATCCCGCGCAATTTTCATTCACAATCAACCACCTGCTAGTTATGGTCCACACTCTCTGGCACCCCCTCGCGATCAGTCGTTCTTCTTCACTATTCACACGGTGCGCGCACCCCTCACAATGCTTTCCCACTCACACCTCGCTTTTTTCCTCCCTTTCCTTCCTGTCCAGCTGTCCCTGTTGTTCTACTCGGGTAACTAGATACCCGTCTGCATGTGCCAGTATTTTTGATCCCTATTTCTGCTGTTTTCCCCCTTGTCTTGGTATTTTATGTTAATCAGTTCACCCCAGGCTCACTTTTAGTCCAGACCCCTACCCTCTGAGCAAAAGAATAGAAAGAAATAGCAAATACTAAAATATACTCTGTGTCTTCCCTTGCCAGACACTAATAACTTATTTTTCACTTCTTTATATATTCCCAGTACTAGTTTAGATAGCACTATGCGGCGCCGCCTTCCACCCCCTCTCGGAGCTAGGTTTCCGTCACTTCTACTTCTTCATTTACTTCTTACTCCTAATGGCCATATGCAAAGAAAAAGATAAAGAAATTTTCAAGACCCGTCTTTAGTAGACCCCCGTTATTCTTCTCCTCTACCTGTCCCCGTTCTTCTGTTCACAATTTCCCCTCCCTTCCCCTTTACGATCGCTCGCACTCGGTACTCACGTGCCCGTCTTGAACCGATAGTCTCCGAAACTGGGTCCGTCCAGGCAGTGTCACCGGTAACTCAACGGTCAGCCCCTGGCTCCGGCGAGCGGCACTCAAAGGGGATTTTTTTCCAATCGGGATCCCGTACCCTTTCTCATTGAGTGCGCACTTCTTATTGTGCCGGTCGCCGTTGGCGGGCAGCCTCCCGGAGCCGGCTCACCGTGCGTATCCCTTCTCGACCGGAGATTCTCGTGCCAAAAGGGGGTCGTTAAAAGGAGTTAGGAAAAATAATTTGGAGACATCACGCTATCGGGGTCACCACTGAAAGGAAGCGCCCCCAATTTCAGCACGATCCTCCCCGCAATGAGAGACAATAAGGGACTCTCCCGTAATGGGAATAAGGCCAAGACAGAGTGCGGGTGAGCGTAAGTGGGAGTTTATCCAAAGAATAGGGCATGCAAAGAACTCTGCAACCTCCGAGAGCGCTCTGTCTGACAATAGCAAAGACAGGCGTATTTCTAATACAAAAAACGTCATCAGAACCTACACACTATAGGGGGCACAAGTTAATTGGGATTGGGTGGCGTCGACTAACTATAGGTGTTGCTGCAGCGTGGTTGGTCTTGGCGTGAGGACGTCACTGGTCAGCCTCGTGGGTTGGGTTGGGCCTGGCAGGCCAGCTTGAGGTCATCCGAGCGGTGTTGGTATGCTGGGGCAGCCTGTGACAAAGATGAATACCTTTCCTGACTCGTTTGCCCTAAGCCATGCACACTGCAGTTATTCAAGAAACGACATTTAAGTTCATCAATAAATCGCTCAGCAGTTTATCTGATAAAATAAACGCAACACATGAGGAATGCACCTCGTGAGAGGTCTGGTGGTTGTCGGTTGGGGTGAGATTTACCTGTGTCCTATTGACCGGTATTTTAGGTCGAGGGGCTGGGCTCTGGGGCCTGAGCCGAATGATACATGTCTGTCTGCTGCGTTAGAAGTTATTATATAACTGGGTCTCTGTGTCTTGTCCCAGCGTTGGGGGTCGTCTTTGCACGGGGTCATGATTCTTGGGGTGGTCTGGGGGGATTGTGGGATTTACGAGAGGGTGCTGGTAGATCTGTGGAGTCAAACGTGGGTTTATTACCGTGCTGTAAATAACACAGGTGGCGGGCTGTGGCCTTGGGTGCGGTACCGGGGCCTCTGACTCTCTGAAGCGGCTCCAGCTTGGTTGGGGGAGGTGAGGGAGCGCGGCACATGCCTTAGCTTCTTTATCTGGCAGGCTTCGTAGGGTGGGAGGGAGAATGGCCTTGCATATATTCACAAAGGTTTTTTCCTCGTGCGTTGCTGACTTTTGAATGCAGAACTTTTATAATGTTTTGCCTTATTTTGATCTTATTTAAACACACATCTATATTTCAATTTCGTTACACATTTCTTTAATACAGTCGGTCCGAGTACCTTTTCATTACATGGTATTATATCTACTACAGTGTTTAAGTATTTATATACATTCGACGGTACATGAGGTAGAACTATATTATGGACCACAGAGATTGACGGTTGCCACTATGGGTGACTTAAGAAGACATATAGGGGTTCGTGTGTCTACATATGACTTAAAGACACTTTCTCTGTGATCTAGCAGCATTAGTACAGTCACAATGTGAAGTCATATAAACATTTCACTTTTATGGCTAATTCATAGTTTGCAGATTCTGTTTAAGAAGAGTCGTTCACTAATACCACTACTTGAATTCATTTCTGCGTCGCCCTGGCCTTGCGGACCAGGTCACACGGGGTGCAGTATTACATTGTGGATAACAGACTGTTACAGTGTTAATATCTGGTGTTAGCTCGTACCCAACTTTCTCATGGGAACGCGCTCGCAGCGGAGCTGCCATGGTGCTGCGGCGGCAGAGATGCATGAAAGGCCCTCCAAAGGTGGGGGCCGCGCTACAGTGCGCTGAACTCACGCCATCTTTGCTAGACAAGATGGCTTCTAGGCCTAACTGAATTTTGGTATATGCAGGGAACGGATACGTGTGGGCAATGTCGTCGGCGGTTGAACCCTCCTCCACCTGGGCCCGGGTGGCATGAGGGGACGCCCACCGAGTCATGGTCCTCACCTGGGGAGAAGGCTGCAGGTGAGGAGGGCCTCGCGGCCAGCCCTCCCCTACACTAGGCAGTGCTAGTCATCCCAGCACACTGCTCCAGTCAGCCTTCATAGCATTGGTGAAGCTCCAATACTTTAATAATAACTATCAGCAGTTCCACAGCAGGGTGGGTTGCCAACAGGAGCAGCCAGCAGCACCAACACAGGGGCAAAAATCCTAGGGATACAGCCACCGCCAAGGAGTGCCAGTCTACACAAGAGAATCGTGCTGCAATGTTTGCTAGAAAGGTTCGCCAATTTCATGATTTAGCCTGCATTTGGACATGCATTTACCATAGGTGACTAGCACGTTTGCCCTATTTTAAGTGGATATCTATAGTATGTTATGTTGTTTTATGCGGGGGCGTGTCCTCGCGTGTCTTTCCTTTATGCTTTCAGTGTTCTCGAACCTTCAGTTGGAGGCCTGATATTAAAATCATACGAGATACACTGATATAGTTAATACGTGTGATGGGAAAAAGAAAACGCGCAAGCAAAACGGAACGTACCACAAAAGTCAAAAAGCTGGCAGGCCTTGAGGCACAATTGTAGCACATCTGACTCCACGTCAAGTTTCATGTTCGGAAGCATCCTTTCTTTTACCCACTTTCGAAGTATAACATTGATCTTGGTTTATGCTTATTTCGAAAGAATCTGCTATTTATTTTGAAATAAATGCTATTAACACTGGAACTCACTACTACCCTCCTTAAGGACACCTCAAACCTACCCCCACTTTAGACGTAACTACATTCAGTGGTTAAAGAATAAGGAACAATAACTGACCTTGCCTTTGTAAATTATGTAAATGTATATACTTGTAAACTGTATATCACTGTATCCATCGCAATTGTATTAACCTATGTACACACTGTAAATTACTGTACAGCACTGTAACCAAGCTGAGAATAACCTTGCTGCTCCTGCGCCCTCATACCTTCGGGTCTGGCGCGCAACATAAATGAATAAAAACAAACATAAACCTAAAAAAAAATGTCTTTTAGACAAAAAAATATTTAGTGCATTTGTTAAAATGTGTAATGCCTACAAAACTGTTTACTCTATTAATACACCGCAAATATGCCTTGTGAACGTGCTCCCTCGCAGTAGCCGAATTCTACCTGTTTAACAATAACTGTTTCCACTCCGTCACTGGGAGTGATATGTTTCCTTTATTTCCAATTCGGCCGCTATGTATGTCATCTCTGACCTCCACAAAAGACTGGCAGAGGGTGAGGTGCTGCAAATGGTTGTGAAGATGCTGGAATGTACATACCTTTGCACAGTTGCACTCGGCGTGGCCTTTCCGCTCCCTTTTTACGCCCAGTTCCACAGGTTGTGTTATTGCAAACAGATGGAACTCATTCATGCGAATGGATCTTCTTTGGATGGTGCTATGCATTTTGCTTTGGTCTCCATGAACACTTGCACCCAACTGCCCCGCGGGCCGTACTAATGAACAAGGCGACCCTGCTGGCAGGGCAGAGAGAAGCTGATGTAAATGAACACATTGTTACACAGCTTAGATGTTTTGGGGTCAGACTCTTTTTAAAGTGCCTCCAAGTTTATCAAATATGGGAACGGATGTCCAGGATCACACAGACTGGTGAGGGGGAAGCTGGCAGTGGATCACCAGTCAGCTGGTTGTAAAGTAGGAACTTTAGACCCCATTTCTTCCTGCCTTGGGTGAGGATTTCACAGAGCGCTCCCTCCCTGGCTTTGAGAAAAGGCTCACTAAAGATTGCTGCTCATTTTGTTCAGGTGAAAAGACATAAGAGTCTGATGCCGTGTTGCTCCATGGGAGCAGTCCAAATGTCTGTCGTTGGTAGGACTTTGAAAGTTTCAGACACCAAGCGCATCATGTCTCAAAAGCATGTGTCATCTTCTTGTGCGGGGTAGCACACTTTCATATTGCACCCGCTACTGTGATTTCCAGAAAACTGGAACACTCTACCTGTGTTCATTTATAGATGTTTGACTCATTCAACAGCACCCAACCATTGAATAACTCACCCATCTATCCAACTGCGCCCTGCATATTATTTCACCCATCCATCAAATCAAGCATCCAACTGCACCCATATATTCGATCTCACCCATTCATTGATGCACCCAAGCAGATCCACTCATCCACACAATGACACCCAGACACCCATTTTCACCCATAAATTCATCCACTCAATCATACCCGTTTATTTATCCACTCACACTTGTCCATATATTGGTGCGGGCAATATGGACATGTATAGGCACAGTCAGCAGAACATTATATTGTATGCTGGCAAATAGTGGGCAAAGGCATCATGAAAATCCTACTGTGCACTGTTGGGGACTTGGAATCTAATGTTTTTTCATGTCTTATCCTACAAAGCTGATTATGAACTTGGGGCTTTTTACCCAATTTTTCACAGAAAGTGAGCTGTAAAATTCATTTCAACCCATTTTTTGAAACCTTTTATTGGGGGAAGAACCCCCGAACTCTGCAGGGTTCAGGCTCCCACCTATTCGGCCAAGAACAACCCCCTTGAGTAGGCCCAACTACATTGGCTTCAGGCCGGGCTTGTTGAACAGTGCTGGCTACACCCCCGAGTAAACTGGCCTTCATGTGCGTAGAGGTTGCAGCGTTCACTTGTGTACTGCAGTTATTTCCCCTGGTGTCTTTGTAGGTGTCTGCCCTTTGTTTCCTAAAGGAAATCCTCCCATGCCATCGGAAAGCAGAATAGCACAATATCATTTCCGATTCTGCACTCCCTAAGGGAGGCATGCAGGGAGGGGAGGGCTATCTTGTGCTCCTGCTCAGCTGGCAGGGAAAACACGCGAAATGGGCCTTTTCTGTGTTGCCCAACAACCGAGTTTTCCAAAACTTGACATTTTTCAATTGCCTCCCTGATGGATGAAAACATTAGAGTGCAATAGGGGATCCAATATGTATCCCCGTGCTTGCCTGAGTGTAGGAACTACAGACATGTGTAGAGGAATAGCGGTCTCCCGCCTTCAACTGTGAGATAAAATAAAAAATCCAAATCACAATGGAACCCAGTTCCAAATCTGGCGAGCGTGGTAGCCGCGCCGCACTATTATTTTATTTTATTTACTTCTGTCCTTTTTGACCTAATTATAAAGAAGGCAATTTAAGATGGCGGCCATTGCACCCTTTTGAACTCTATAGCAGCATGGCCAGTAGGTAAAAGAAATGAAGGGCATTCATTGGGTCAATAATAGTCATACAGCTACAAGGATGAAGTGAGAGGGATTACAATTATACTTTCTAATGTATTACAAAACGTGGCAACACCATTATCGCATGTAAGATGTAAGTCTACATAACACCCTGGCACACAGGTTTAGACTCAAGTAAACAGTGTCAGTCTCAATCGTCTAGAAACGTAAAATGGCCATTTAACAATACACATTAACAAGCCACTATGGTCTTAAGTTATAAAATAGTTTTTAAACAACCATTGCAAAAAAACACTGATTTCGAAAGGTCTTTCTAAACCAAACTGTCACGCCCCTGCTGCACACGATAGCGCGCAGGGGCTGACAGGCTGACCAGGACGCGGAAGCAGCATCGGCGTAAGTGCATGTGTGCGTGTGTGTTTGTGTGTGTGTCTGGGTGTGTTTTTTTTGTTTAGGAGGATCTTGGATGGAGATGGAGGGGCGGGGGCTTAGGGATGGAGGCTTGCGGGGGGTAAAACCCCCGAATTTCGCGCAATTCCCGCCAGCGAGGGTGGGGGTGACGGTGTGAGGCGTGGCAACATCGTCTTTTTGCTTTTTGTAGGCCACCTAAAATCAGCCGAAAAAGACAGTCTTTTTGGTATGCAACCTACAAATAGCGAAAATAAGACATAGAACCGCCACTATAGGCCTACACCCCACGAGACAGCAGAACATTGAAGTGTTTAGTATGACTAAAAAAAGTAAAGACTTGCAATAATGCCAAAACAGCCATTTACAGGATGCTGGATAACCCTGCATGGTACATGGACTTACCAATAGGCAACATCTGAATATGTTAAAAAAGCATACACAATGCAGAGAGAAGATTAGAGGGAACTTTAACAAATAACAGGGCAACGATGATAGCTTATACTTTAAATGAAAAGCATCAATACAGAATACATTTGCTGCAGAGACACTATCGTTACAAAAAATAATTGAACTTACTTTGTTAAATGCAGATTGGACTACAAATCCACTTTAAGTACGAAAAAACGAATTTGAAGATACGAACTGGAATATACTTAAGCAAGCGATTATAGATGAGGTCCAGCAACAGTTCTGGCACATTGTTACGAAAGGCCCACCTATGGATTGTTCATATGAACTGTCAATGACCAGTGGGGCCGATTCATCACTTGTTCATTTTAGTAACCTTTATTGGATTAATTTCAAATGTAAATTCAGAAGAGATGGATATTGCAGTTGACCTTTTTGTAGGATACCAAGAGATTTAAAATTCGTGTTTACCAAAGTAGAAGTAGCCACAGTTTAAAAAAAACTCAGAAACAATGGAAAGATCCAGAAACAGAAAAAAATATCTTTTGATTATATTTAAATCATCCAGCTATTGTGGTAATTTTTTAACAGCATTTTTCAACCTAGTCGTTGAATGAAACTATGCCCGCAAGAGTTGGCCAACAGCAGAGATTTCTACCTATTTAAGACCGATTGTTTTTGTTTAGACCCATCTCCCTAATTGACACTTAGCCTAAGATATATGATAATATCTTGCTATCCCTGTTAGAGGAGTGGGTCATATCTAATAACCCCCCCCACTGATTTACAGGGTGGCTTTGTGAAGAAGTGCTGGTACTATTGAACACGCCTTTTTATTGAATTTGATTAATCATACATTTGTCATGCAAATAAATCAGCTTTTATTTATAATTTGTATCGATTTTAAGACCACTTTAGCTACAGTAGGCAGGGAAACATTGTGGGTACTTTCAGATCATTTGAAGGTGCCACAAACTGTTGTTGCCCCCTTGGACATCTGTAACTTTGATACCTGCACTCTCAACAACCTACCCAGATCCTCCCACACTTCTACCCACCAACAACATGCTGTGTCTCTCCATGCACAACCGCTCTCTTTTCAAGTTCCTTCTTATAGTCTCCAAAACTATCAATGGTCTTGCACCTTATTACCTGTCTGACTGTATATCAGTTTACTCACCATCGCATTCCCTCCAGTCCTCCTCTACACTCAACCTCACCATCCCATACCCTTCAAGTGCCTCCTCTAGCTTCCACTCTTTCTACCTACTCACCCCTCTCAACAGGAAACCACTACCCATAACAATCAAAACCAACCCAACTGTGGCTCTCTTCAAAGCACGGCTTAAACTTCACTTACTTGCTAAAGAGGAAGCTCACCACCCTCCCTACCTGGCCCCACCACTAACTCCACTGGTGTTTAATATTGGATTTTTGTATATTTACATAGTACTCCCATTTAGTTTGAAGCACTTGCCCTGTAAAGTTAATGTTACCTCAATACTCCACCTGATTTCTTATATATTTGTTTTGTCCCTGGTATGCCCCACTTTTTCACAGCCTCATAAATTGGCTCACAACTTGTTCTCATCTTTGTGCTATTGTACAGTCACCCTTTATGGGAATACCTACTCCATCTTCAATGTGTTATTGTAATCATTTCTGTTCGAAATTGACATCCCTGTTCTTCAAATAAATACAAATTTAAAAAATAGTTATGACAATATGGCTAAGGTGAGATGCAATCAATTTGGAGAAATGATGGTCCCTTTACCAATTCAATCTGCCACCGACCAATGCTGTGTATTAGCCCCTATGCTGTTTCTTTTCCATAAAAATGACCTAGCGCTTCGTGTCCAGGAGACTGAGTCCAGCACGCCAAGTATAGGTGTTAGGGAAGCCAGCATACTATTATATGCAGATGATGCAGTATTTTATTCTAAATCATTAACAGAGACTTAAAACAGATAGCACACTGTCATAATTCTCAAAGGACCGAAAGCTCATGGTCAATACTTTTAATACAGTGATGATGGTAAGTCACCCTTCTAAGTTAATGAATGTTTGGCTAATTTTCTGCAGGAAACCATCTGGCAGATTACCCGTTGTTACTGCCTGGGTGTAATATGTTCCATAAATGGAGTGGGGTAACATCATATTGATTGCAGCACTCTTACTCTTGAGGCAAGGGCAGGCATTATTCTTGCAGTGATCTGGTGGCAGGGCAATATTGCAGACTGTTGAAGTATGCAAGGCCCAGGTCAAAACAGCATTCCTGTATGGTGCAGAATCATGGAGTTGTTTTAATGTGTATCATCGAAACTTGGGGCGAAAGCATTTATAACAAAGCTTTCTACTTCTTCAAAAAAGTGCCCTAGAATTAAAGCTCTCCTGGATTAGTTGTGATGCTCAATTCAAACCAAATATGTTCTGGTTAGGATTTAATAGCCAAAGTAGCTTGTCCCTGATAAAAGACACTTTTTGGGATATAGTTGGTCAACAGATCAGTGGAAGTGGTTCTTAGATGTTAAGGTAGGAGTCGCACATGAGTCCACGAGGCTTCTTACCAGAAGGACAAGCAAACAAAGAAAGGTGGACTAAATCCAAACCAGGCGGTTCTCCTGTCCTACATGTGGCGTTAAGGTCCCCCAGCAAGAAGACATGGCCATTGGATGTCCCGGATTTCCAATCTTGAATATAGGATAGGAGTTTTTCTAAAAACTCTAGAAGGGGGTGGGGGAATTCCCTCATGCCAATCAATACATGTTAATGAGCAATAAATCCATAGGGGAAGGACCCTGAACAAAATGAATAATAGTATCCAGATTTAATCGACAACCACACTGTCAAAAGACATCCGGAAGGGCGTCCCATGTAAGATTTTTGGTCACCCTGGAAGACGATGGAAAATCTGTCAAATGAAGGGCAATCGACAAGCCATATCTCCTGAAGTAGAACAAAATCATAATCCCTTAATTCTAAAGCAGGACTGTGATTTGAGAACAATTGAAGATGTCCCCTTGAATTCCAGGAGACGACCTTCATAGCATCCACATGACTAAAGACAGGACTTCCTCAGTTGATTTGGATCAGAGGAGGGGACTAACGCACCAGACAGCCAAGCCCAATCATCATACCCTCTAGGAACAGATTGTTTCAAAGGTGCCTGAGGAATTCCTCTCAATAGTGTATCAGAACCAGGGACAGTAATGTGGATACCCCTAAGGTCGGAAACAGTAGGAACAACATTAAGATTGCAGCACTCATTGAAAGGATCAGACCTACAAGGGGTAATATCATAGCCCATTTGCCTTAATGGGGCAGGTTCGCTTAAATTGACATCATATAAAATGTTTGATAAAATGTTAAGAATGAGCCAATCAGTAGTATACTCATCAACAAATTCAACTACATCTATATTGCGCGATGAAATAGCTCTCGAATTAGGGACTTCATTAAACAAGGCTAGTACATTCGATCGATTAAGCAGTTGTGGGTAACAATCACGAAACAAACATTCCAACAACAACCTATGTGCGTATTGCTTTTCAGAGGTGAAGAAGGTGGAGCTGGTCTGTAATCAGGCACCAAGCGGGTGCGAATCACATCTTGCAACCTAGAGGGAATTGAACGGAGGGGCTGCATATTGCCGGTTCCTCTGAAAACACTAGGGGCCCGATTCATGCAATTTCTTGCACAGTTCAAAGTGACTTTGCACTGCAGGAAAGTGACTTTGCACTGCCAACACATCCCCTCATTCATGGAACTGTGCAAAGTGTATTTTTGCAGTGCAAAGTTAGTGCAAAATCATTGTGCACTGCAAAAATACACTTTGTACTGACTTTGCACTGCAAAAATACACTTTGCACAGTTCCATGAATCAGGGTTTGTGTCAACAGTGCAAAATCACTTTTAAGCAGTGCAAAGTCACTTTGAACCATGCACATAATTCCACGAATCAGGCCCTAAGTACCTGTTTATTACACACCCGTGACTAAGAGGGTGTTTCCAGTAAATTTGCCCGAGCTGCTTAATCGAATATTTCCCCCATAGGAATGATCTGTACATCCGTAGGCCTAGGGTCGCAATGTCGAGAACAGCCATCCTACTGATAAGCGGATCATCAAGTGACCCCTGCCCGAATTTACTTCCTGCTCAGAAAGACCCCCCCCGCCCATCCGCTGTGATACTTAGGGCCCCATTCATGGAATTATTTGCACGGTTCAAAGTGAGTGTGCACTGCCGGCACAAACCCTGATTCATGGAACTGTGCAAAGTGTATTTTTACAGTGCAAAGTCCGTACAAAGGGCCTCATTACAACTCAGGCGGTAAGGGGTTTACGGCGCCGTAAACAGCGCCGACCCTTACCGCCTGAGTACGAGGTCCCTTAGCGCCATGGCGGATTTAACACCTGCTTTTAGCAGGTGTTAAAATCCATGGCGCTAAGGGACCATGGAGTTAATTACGCCACCGTAATTTACGGTGGCGTAATTAACGCCTTCCCCACTCCCATTATGCCCTATGGGGCAAAAATGGGAATTGGGAAGGGTAAATGGGGATTGGGGACTTACCGCCCCGCCAAACTCGGAATGGGGCGGTAAGTCCGCCAACCACCATGGCGTAAACGTAGTTTACGCCATGGTGGTAAAGTCACGGCCCAGGCGGTAACTTACCGCCTGGGTCGTAATGAGGCCCAAAGTCAGTTTTCAACAGTGCAAAGTAACGTTGAACTGTGGAAGAAATACCATGAATCGGGTCCTAAAAGTCCACAGGACATCTCAAGCAACTTCCCGGAGTGTACAGTTAGGAGGCTCAAGTTCAAGTCGTCTTCATCCTTGTCAGTAATAATAATAATAATTCAGCATTTATATAGCGCTACGAACCCTCAGGTATCTGAGCGCTGCTTATTATTACCCACGGTGTGTGGTGCTCATCTATCGACCTCGGAAGAATGAAAGGCTGAGTTTGGCCCCGCCGGGATTCCATGTGGATATCAGAGCAAGCGCTCTACTCGCTGTGCCACTTGACCGGCTACATGATCACAGGCTTCATAAAAGGTGTGTTTGCTTTAGTAGATTTCTTTCCTCTTTTCTTCATTTTAGCCGATTTAACTCTCTGTGTATCCGCTGTCGAGGTAGATGGACTTACACTTACTGACTGGTCCACAAGCACGATGTCCACGTTCTCACTGATCACGAAAGGCTCGCCTTAAGGCGACGTAGACATTTGCGTGACCTCTTGTTTCTAGGTTTGTCACTGCACTTTACATTTTTTGTTTTCTTATGAAGTAAATCAGGCTGTTTTCGACTTTACAAGCAATCGTTCAGGCAGACTACTGACGTCCCGCTTGCTAAGACCTCAGTTTGCAAACAAGAGCATAAACCACTTGTCCTTGGGACATCAGCGCTTACAACTTCCGCCAAGGAAATGGGAACAGCCGACTGTTGACTAGAACACGGTGCACAGATGTTAGAACTTCTAACATTCTAACTTAGAAGCTTCCACGATAATGATTGATGATTCAAATTTATCATGGTGAATGTGGTGAGTTACCCTCCCAAGTGTGATGCCCCTTTAAGGGAATGTGTCACTCCCATGTGTATTGCCCTTTAACATGGGCCATGAGTGTGTCAGGGCCCAAGCTAATAAAAGAGACCCCTGCATGCACGTGCTTTAGAATTGCTGCAGGCTCCCAAAGAGGAACGACTGGTCCGTCCCTCATCCAGGCCTGCAGGCCCATACCATGTGAGCACGGGCCTGCAGGCCATGATGCCGTGGGACCCTCGTGACAGCAAGGTGGCAGAGGTCTGCATGGTTATGGGTACGGCTCTGCCTGCCCCCATTGAAGACCGGGTCTCCCCCGGCAATTCCCTATGGTGCTGATGTCCCATGGCACCCTGGGGCCTGCTGGAGGCCGACAGCAGGCCCTCCCACCTATGCAACAATGGCAGCAAGGAAGAACCCCCGCAGGGCTCCCTGTCTCTGCGGTTCCTACATTTGTTTTCTTCCTCCCTCTTTTTTTTGTTGTTATCCTGGGAAGAATTAGCAGCCATCCCCATTGAACTTCGGGAAGCTGCTTCCACAAATGGTACAAAACAATGCACCTGTGACTTTGCATAAATGTATCCCTCTAAAAACTTCAACTTTGCCATAATAGTAGCAAAGGAGCTTTCCTGTCTCTTAAAGTCCTCCTTGATTATTTCGTACAGTTTCACTAATGAAGTGAGAGCAAAGTTCAAAGCATGAAGGCGGGAGAAGAGTTTTGAATCCTGCCATTAAAACTGGGAAGGGGATTAAGTATAGGCCTTTTCACGAGAACAGTTGGTAAGAAAAAGCGGACTGCTCGAATATCTTCGAGCTCTTAGGTGCATAAAGCGTAGGAGATTGGCACAGACGCAATGGTCTCAATCCATTTTCCTGCGATGCCATAGGCATGGCGGGAAGTAGCTCAATGATTATGTCTGCAACCGGTTCTACATTGGCCCCTTGTTCGATGAGGGGATTCCCTATAGGACCTGCTGCGGGGTCATCCGTAATAGCTTCTAAAAGTGGAGCAGTCGCCCACTGGCTGCTGCAGGAAAATGTTAGCGTTGTTAGTCCCGATAGCAGTCGCTGGGATAATAATAAAGAGGTCAGCTATGGAAGCCAATGGGTCAGATATATGAGATCCTGCCTTGTTGTCACTTAAAGAAGACATCATAATCGGGTAGGTGAGCCATCTCCGGCAGGATTGAACTACAAAGGGTGTACATGTGCATTGATGGGAAACCCAATAAAAAATGTTTATAAAAATAGTTTAAGCCTCAAATCAAACCACTGTACACCTCACCTCCAAGTCCTACCGTGGACTGATTTGAAAGATGGGTCTTGCGTAGAAAGGGCCCCGCCCCTGCAACACACCGGCAGGCAAGCAGTTCTACCTACTCCATAGAAACAAACAGCTCTGCAGACGGACCACTCTGCAAGACACTCTGTGAGGTGCTCCGTGCCTGGTGTCAGATTTTAAAGATCCTAGTGTTGCGTAGATAGGGGTCCTCCCCTGCCGCACACCAGCAAGCAAGCAGTTACTTCAATGGGTCAAGTCCTAAAGAAAAAAGTGGGGGCTTATTAACATACCAATTGAATGTGGTGTCACCAGAAATTAGCATATCAAGGTGACCTATGAAAAAAGTGGTGGGACATCTGAAAAAAGTAGAGGGACTCCATCCACTAGCATGTACCCTCGACTTGAGCCCTGGTCCCACCTATTCCAGAGAAACAATACAGCTCTGACGACTGACTACTCCGCAAGACACTTCCCACCGGGCCTGGAGTCAGATTTTAAAGATCCTGGTGTTGCGTAGAAAGGGGCTCTCCCCTGCAACACACCAGCAGGCAAGCAGTTCCACCTACAATGCAGCTCTGCAGACTGACCAATCTGCAAGACACCCCACCATTATATGCTCCTGCCTAGCGTAAAGGGTCAGTAATTAGAGGCCCCAAAATATAGCTGAACGAGCTGGTGATGTTCTGTGTGATGTACCTAAACTAATATTGTCCAGTGAGGGTGGCCTGAAGAGCATAACCTCTTTTCATGTTGGATACATTTTTAAGTGATTTCTGTTCATCCAATGATCCATCTGTCATTCACTTTTGAAACCCCTATTATCCTGCACCCAGATTTTTAAAATGATCTAGAGGTCATCTCTGTACGTGAAAAAGGATAGACTGTGAGAATTAGCGAGACAAGCACGCAGTCTCATATAGAGTTAAACAACAAAGGACTCGGAGAGGAGATCTGTGTAACTCTGCAGGTGATCTCCTTGGGTGGTGATTCAAACAAAGGGAGGACGCAGCCTGACTTAATCAATTAAGGAAGGGATTCCCCAAGTAAAAAGCTGAGTCTTGGCTCCTAATCCACAGCCAAGGAAGATGCCCCAGGAGGCAGGGATGTCTTGAAATGTGCTCAGTCCTGTAGAAGGAAGGCTCTGCCTTCATCCACACCCCTGCGTTGGTCATCTATCACTGCAACAACCACAGACTCTATGCCCTTTTGGGAGGTGAATCCCACATGAAAAACATCCAGGAGGGATGATTCCTCAATAAAGACCAAGAGCCGTGATGCTACTATAAGCAGAGGGGTCACTACTGCAATTTTGAGGTGACATGGCGTAATGTTTGTTCTAAAGAAGCCAATGATGATGGAGCTATGTTTCTAATAAGCACAACGTTTGATAAGGCATATCACCTTAAAGGTTTTTTTTTTTGCATAGTTGCCCCCAAGCATGACGAACACAGAACACACATCGGGTGTTGCCACCCGATAGCCCTATGCTGCACTCCTATTGGGACACAGTCCCAGGTATGTTTTTTTTAAAACAATAGTGAAAAGGAGTCTCCCAAGAGAATGGAACTCACAGCCCACTATGGTAAATTTCTTCTTCTTAGTTATTCAGAAAAGATATACATATAAATATATACAGTTCTTTCTTATTCATTAATTGCACCTTTGTTCAAATCAACTGAAATAATGTCCACCTGCCCTAGTACAATCAAGAGCCACCAAGATCATATACTATGTGGGTAGACGACACGTATATTTGTGTAACAGAGGTAAAAAGTAAACAATACAAATCAGTCACACTGTACAGTCTCAGTGTGTACAAAATGAATCAATATAAATGTTGCATACAATTGAAGAGAGCTCAGAGCTGTATTCTTACACACTCCAAAAACATTCAATTATGATTGAGCATTGCACAAATCAGTCAATTCACAATTTTAACAACATAATGTGTATATCAAAGGATGAGCAGTGTAAGTCCTCTCTGCTCTATATTTTGTCCTAAACACTCCTAAAGGTGCCAACGCATTTCGGGTTCCGATGAACCCATCTTCAGGGCAGGATGTGTAAAGTTTCATAGGGGTTTTCCTAAAAATAACAGAGATAAACTAATTAACTCTAGAATGTGTGCCAATAATTAAGGAGGGTAGATATAAATCTAAGTCACTGACCTTATAGTTGAAGCAATAATGAAAACACCTCAACCTGCATTAAGAGCAAAAATAACAAAAATAACATGTCTCAACTTATGGGTGAATTCAATTCTATGTATTTAAAATTCGTCTGATGCATGTAACACCACTCACCCGGTCCAGAGGCAAAAGCATTGCCCCGGGTGTGAGTAAGCTGTTAGGAAGTCGATCACGAAGGATGCGTACTGTAGGGTTTAACAACAGAGATAATGTGCTAAGTTTGGAGTTCAAAAATTGTTGAACATGATCAGAGACAGATGTAAAGCACATTGTATACGGAACCATTCACTAGTAAAATAATATGTGTAGTGGTTGTAATAAAGCCATACTTATGAGTGAGGGGGCATAGGTGTGTAGGCAGGCATGGCGGCACCCCCCGTGAGCAGATCTCTCGACGTGTGTGCAGATTACGTGAAGCATAAGTGCCAGTCATCTGTGAATAAACCGAGCATGCAACCAAGTAACAAGGTGCCGCTCGCGTATAGCTGTTCCATAACTTGCCGTGCTCTAGTGACTATCACCACGCTTAAGTTGCTGTGAAAACGTACCTGAGTATCTCTAGCGGGACGCAGCTCTTGAGATGTCCATCAAGCAGACGCGCGGCTCGAGACTGCGAAGTGTTATTGCGTTGTCATGGTGGCAGCGCGCATGCGCGCTGGCTCCCTATTCGCCATATTAGTGTCGGCATCCACACGCACGGATGTGGTTCACAAGGATTCATCCAAAAAATTATACGCCTGCATTTTGATGCGTTTAAGGGGCGATGTGCGTTCATTGCCCCCCCTTTTTTTAAATATCTCTGTCAGTGTGTGCCAACTAGGGCACAGATGTAAAAAACCTTCGGTATAACAATAATAAGCAATATTGGTGTGTCGAGCTGGTTGTCCTGGGGACTACATGTATATGTGCAATATTCAGCTTGCGAGATATAAATGCTCAGTAATTGTGCCAAGCAAACACAAAATTACGTAATGCGAAGACGTGATTATGCCACTTCGCTCCCTTACATATACTAGAGAGAATTGAAACACCAACTTATAGTAGAGCGTGAGGCGGGGCACCAGAGCAGAATAAGACTGCGTGGTGCCCCACCTCACACTAGTCATTCAGTATGCGCACTGGAACCGGACCTGGAGACACAATGGGAAACCCCTGTGTCCTATCCAGTACAGTGTCACATAGGGTAAGTATGTACATCAACAATTGTTGAACTTTCTCCTGTGACTCAGTGACCTAATAAGTCGTGTAAGTATGTACATCAAAAATTGTTAAGCTTACTCCTGTGACTCAGTTACCTATTAAGTCGTGTTTCCACCCTATAGATTTGGACATAGCCCAAAGGGGTATAACAATGTGAAGGTGTGTGCCCTCCCTGTCAGTGGGTTTATGAATGATTCCCCTAGCAGTATAATTGGCAATTAGATACTTATATGAAGGCAAAGTAGCTCAATCAAACTCATGGCCATCACTGGCCCCATTAGTATAATATTACATCGTCATCATTCTCAACTGGACTTACAAGATTCTCAATGGTACACCTGAACCAGAGCCATATTATCAAATGCACATTAGCCCCAATCACTAAACAATTCCATTTACCTCTTTCCTCTCTGATCGACCTTCCCAGGTCCAACTTGGGTCCTTCCTCTCCTCTATCGCCATCTCTACCTGTGGTGCTCCCCAGGGGTAAAACCTCTCTCCCTGACTGTTCAAGCAATACCTGGCACTTCTTGCTGACTGCATTACCACTCACTGCCCCAACTTTTAGTGCTATGTGGACGACACTCAGCTCATTTTCAGGCTCCCCACTGCCACCACCTCTTCTCTCATCTCTGACTGTCTGTCTGCTATCCAGGCGTGGTGTGCCACCAATGATCTCTGCCTTAATACCAGTAAGACTGAGATTCTCCTCATCAGCACACCTGCCCCCTCCTTCCTATCGCTCTCTGGCAGGCCTGCCTTGGCCATCTTCCTTCTCCCACCTGTGAGTCTAAAAACCTTGTGGTCATCTTCAACTCCACACTCTCCTTCTCTCCTCACATCTCTGACATCTCTAAGAAGTCACACTACCCGCTGCTCCTCCTCAGAGGTATTCTTCCTTTGCTTTCCTTCCCCCAGAAGCTCACTGTCTCCAGAGCTCTGGTGCTCTCTAGGCTGGACTACTGCAACAGCCTCCTTCTTAATTTGCCTGTTTCTACACTCATCCAGAACAGGACTGCGAGACTTGTCCTTGACCTCATGCCCAGGGATAGTATCTCTTCAGGACTGACATCTCTGCACCAGTCCAAGTGGCTGCGAGGATTACGTTCAAAACCCTTTGCATTGTCCACAAGGCATTCTGGGGCCTGGGGCCTCAATACCCTCAACTCTCTCTTCCTAAATATCTTCCCTCTCGAGCTCTTCGCTCATCCGCCTCCAACTTCCTCAGGGTCAGTCGCTTCTCCAAGCAACGAGTTGGTGGTAGATCTCTTTCTTCGGCTGGGGCCTCCCTCTGGAACAGCCTCCCTGCCTCTCTGAAACCTGAGGAGAGCCATCTCCGGTTCCGGGGTTTGAGTTGGACTTCAGATATTCTTTCAGTAAATGACTGAAGTTCGGTGCAGAATCCCTTCTTTTTCGTTCTAAGTAGCCCTTCTGCTGTTATCAAGGGATCCGTCCCACCAGTGCCTGGGATGTCGTCAAGGATGGATGGCCCACTGATGGCCTTATGTATCTGGGCTTCTGTATAACTGAGTGTGTCAAATTCTGCCATAATGGACGGAAATTGTGAAAAATAGGGGGTAGGACTGGGAATGGATTGACTATATTCCCGAAGAACTATTTCTTATTGATGTACTGAAGATTATACACAACAAAGATGTGGTCAAGCCTGTCTTTCTTTGTTTGGCTGAAGGTGTGAGGCTAATTAACCTAGACAGAAAAAAGTTATATACCCAAAGGCATATACCACCGCTCATATCATTCATCCAGTTTTGTAGCATAACAAACTCCTACACATAGTGACAATATCCAATTGTTATCTCAATTTCATTTATTTAACAGTTGTATTCATACATAAGAAAAACACAGTGAAAAATCAAAAAACATTCATAAAATCTTATTTTAAATGAATAGCTCCACTGTTACTACACGATGGATGTACACACACATAGACATGTCCAACCTACACTCCAATCACTCAACTTGACCAACAATAATTCACATACGATTTCATTCATATTGTGCAAATTGATGAAAAATAATTTAAAAAAGATAGGTCAAAAAAAGTAATCAGCCTAAAGTGCAACGTGCTGTAATGACCATAAATGCACTGCCATTTCTAAATGTTGGCATATATCAATGATACATTTATGATGCAATCATTTGCCTTATTAAATTCTCATTGAACTGTCGAGCATTTGTAGTCCACTGGAAGTTTTAAACATGTCTAAGAGTTTCTGCTGGGTAATCTGCCTAAATCACATACATCAGCCATCTTCAGGACAAAGAAATCTGTGGACACTCCGAACCCCTGATGTCCTCAGTCAAATGCTTAATGCTCAGCCTCAAAAACACTTGCAAATTTGGTTCGAAATGTGTATGGATATCCTTTGCAGGTCTAGTAAGGTTGAATTCTCAGAACACTACACCAATTCTGGTTTGGGAAATAAATCATATCAGACCCCAATTCCTGGCAGCACATCTGAGAATGATGACGATGTAATATTATACTAATGGGGCCAGTGATGGCCATGAGTTTGATTGAGCTACTTTGCCTTCATGTAAGTATCTAATTGCCCATTATACTGCTAGGGCAATCATTCATAAACCCACTGACAGGGAGGGCACACACCTTCACTTTGTTATACCCCTTTGGGCTATGTCCAAATCTATAGGGTGGAAACACGACTTAATAGGTAACTGAGTCACAGGAGTAAGCTTAACAATTTTTGATGTACATACTTACACGACTTATTAGGTCACTGAGTCACAGGAGAAAGTTCAACAATTGTTGATGTACATACTTACCCTATGTGACACTGTACCGGACAGGACACAGGGGTTTCCCATTGTGTCTCCAGGTCCGGTTTCAGTGGGCATACTGAATGACTAGTGTGAGGTGGGGCACCACGCAGTGTTATTCTGCTCTGGTGCCCCGCCTCACGCTCTACTATAAGTTGGTGTTTCAATTCTCTCTAGTATATGTAAGGGAGCGAAGTGGCATAATCACGTCTTCGCATTACGTAATTTTGTGTTTGCTTGGCACAATTACTGAGCATTTACATCTCGCAAGCTGAATATTGCACATATACATGTAGTCCCCAGGACAACCAACTCGACACACCAATATTGCTTATTATTGTTATACCGAAGGTTTTTTACATCTGTGCCCTAGTTGGCACACACTGACAGAGATATTTAAAAAAAGGGGGGGCAATGAACGCACATCGCCCCTTAAACGCATCAAAATGCAGGCGTATAATTTTTTGGATGAATCCGTGTGAACCACATCCGTGCGTGTGGATGCCGACACTAATATGGCGAATAGGGAGCCAGCGCGCATGCGCGCTGCCACCATGACAACGCAATAACACTTCGCATTCTCGAGCCGCGCGTCTGCTTGACGGACGTCTCGAGAGCTGCGTCCCGCTAGAGATACTCAGGTACGTTTTCACAGCAACTTAGGTGCGGTGATAGTCACTAGCGCACGGCAAGTTATGGAACAGCTATACGCGAGCGGCACCTTGTTACTTGGTTGCATGCTCGGTTTATTCACAGATGACTGGCACTTATGCTTCACGTAATCTGCACACACGTCGAGAGATCTGCTCACGGGGGGTGCCGCCATGCCTGCCTACACACCTATGCCCCCTCACTCATAAGTATGGCTTTATTACAACCACTACATATATTATTTTACTAGTGAATGGTTCCGTATACAATGTGCTTTACATCTGTCTCTGATCATGTTCAACAATTTTTGAACTCCAAACTTAGCACATTATCTCTGTTGTTGAACCCTACAGTACGCATCCTTCGTGATCGACTTCCTAACAGCTTACTCACACCCGGGGCAATGCTTTTGCCTCTGGACCGGGTGAGTGGTGTTACATGCATCAGACGAATTTTAAATAAATAGAATTGAATTCACCCATAAATTGAGACATGTTATTTTTGTTATTTTTGCTCTTAATGCAGGTTGAGGTGTTTTCATTATTGCTTCAACTATAAGGTCAGTGACTTAGATTTATATCTACCCTCCTTAATTATTGGCACACATTCTGGAGTTAATTAGTTTATCTCTGTTATTTTTAGGAAAACCCCTATGAAACTTTACACATCCTGCCCTGAAGATGGGTTCATCGGAACCCGAAACGCGTTGGCACCTTTAGGAGTGTTTAGGACAAAATATAGAGCAGAGAGGACTTACACTGCTCATCCTTTGATATACACATTATGTTGTTAAAACTGTGAATTGACTGATTTGTGCAATGCTCAATCATAATTGAATGTTTTTGGAGTGTGTAAGAATACAGCTCGGAGCTCTCTTCAATTGTATGCAACATTTATATTGATTCATTTTGTACACACTGAGACTGTACAGTGTGACTGATTTGTAGTGTTTACTTTTTACCTCTGTTACACAAATATACATGTTGTCTACCCACATGGTATATGATCTTGGTGGTTTTTGATTGTACTAGGGCAGGTGGACATTATTTCAGTTGATTTGAACAAAGGTGCATTTAATGAATAAGAAAGAACTGTATATATTTATATGTATATCTTTTCTGAATAACTAAGAAGAAGAAATGTACAATAGTGGGCTGTGAGTTCCATTCTCTTGGGAGACTCCTTTTCACTATTGTTTTAAAAAAAACATACCTGGGACTGTGTCCCAATAGGAGTGCAGCATAGGGCTATCGAGTGGCAACACCTGATGTGTGTTCTGTGTTCGTCTTGCTTTGGACCTCGATTGGCCTCGAGGTTAACCCTGCTGCACCTGAAGTGTAATTAATTGACCTATTAAAATAATCACAAGGAGACGACTCAACTCCACACAGACCTTATAGAAAAACCATTTATCTACTGTTGTGCCTCCGATCCCTCTTCTTCTTCTTGCCCCCAAGCATGCTCATATTGGTGCAATGTTTTCCTTTCTGTTGGGAACAGTTGTCACTTACCCACTTTCCTTTCAATAGCCTGTCCTCCTAGGATACACCCTTACCACCTTTCCTGCAAAAAAACACTTGTGGCTGGTTTGACGATGGCCTACCTTTCAAACTTATATGTGGCAACTAGAAGGTCAATAGTAGCCAGAGTGATCTGAATTGCCTTCTCGGCTCACCTCCTATAACTGATCTAAAAAGGCTTCCAGGTTCAAAAACATTTTAGGTTGATTTTAATCCCAGCTGCACCAGAATCATATCAGCGGCGTAAAAAAGAAAACAGCCTTTCTGAATGCCAAGTTTGCCAAAAGCTCAGGTTTTGACCAGACTGCTTACTGAGCACTATCAACTACTGCCAAAGAATCACCAGCAACTCCTTTGCAAATCGAAATGACTTCAGCACTGTCTAGTTGAGAGACTTAGACAAGGGCTGATCCAATTCAGTACAAAGCTGGTCTATTTTACAACTGGAATACGTCTATAGAAGACCGTAATGTTGCATCTAGCTTGAAAATGTTGCCCAGCACAAGGAGATTGGTTATGGACCCATTCAGCGTTTGCAACTACTTAAACATAGTTAGCAGATCAGCATTGAGGACCAAGAAATAAAAAATAAAGGAAGTGCCCTCATCTCGCTTTCATTGATATCAATTTGCAGCCCAATGCCAGGTTTCTCTATCCAGATGTTGTTCTCTGCCACATGAATTCGTAATCTATGTTCTTCTCAGGAATTGAGCCTCTTAGTTCTGCTGTCGTCCACATTAAAGAAATCGTCAGCTACCCAAACACACGTTATTGTGCAAATGATTGTGTCAGTATTTCTTACACAATAAAAGCTGAGTTTGTAATCATTCTGTGATGGGAAACTGCCTCGATCAAACGGTGTCGAACTGGAAACATTCATGTTATAGGAGGGTGCATTTTACCACAATAAGGGAAAACATCTGGATGTTTCTGTTGCACAGTGAAAAAACTCTACAACAACAACCAGCGCCCAAGCAGACATGCCCCAATCAATGTAATTTTGAGACGGCAACACAGGTATCGTCCTTCTCAGGTTAGCGGAAAAATTGATTGATGGACCTGTGCACTTGGCTAATACTGCTGGGTAAGGACAAAGGGACATGGAAATCAGTGAGGGGAAGTGTGTCTTAATCTATAGCAGGGGTCTGTAACCTGTGGCTTTCCAGATGTTTTGGATTATAACTCCAATCAGCCTTAGACAGCATGTGTTGGGAGGCAGATGGAAAAGTCATCCATAGCTTCTGGCCCTCCCCAGCCCAATACTGCACAGGTGAGAAACGTTACTCAATAAGACAACCATACCGCTCTTATCCAAGGCAGGTACAGCAGGAGATGGACACGATCCCAGCTGAAGGTGAGTTGTCATTTTCATGTTGTGCCATTGCCGGTTGCTGTGCCAATCAAATATTGTCAGATGGGGACCCCTGTTCCCTCTTTCACGTCTGTAACAATGGCTTCAGCAATTTTGTGGCGCAACAAAACTTCTCCAAAACCAAAAATGGAGTAAAAATGCTCAAAACAAAAACAAAAGACACATAGGCACCTGGCCCAAGCATCCACCCACAAAGCTGTACAGATATGTCAAAATGCCCTTGAGGATGAGCGGCCCGATACAAACACCCCACAAATCCATTTAATTGTAAAAAGGGTACATTTTAATGATGGGAGGTTCACACACACAGAATCTGTATCCTCAGCCCCATCGCTTTAAAAAGCAAAACAACCTAAACTTGACGATAAGTTGATTAATCTTTATCACCCACCTGGAGTGAACAAAAATAACCCATCATTTCCCATTCACAAACAAAATGAGGACAGTTGAAACTCCTGCTAACACCCATGTACATGTAACAGCAGAGCCAATGCGTCGTGTTCCTCAGATGCTCATGCAAATTGCTCCCCTATCAATAGCCATCATTAAGTCTCCCTTTTTTACATTGAGACCAAAATCATTGTGGCTGACAGAAAGGGGTGGGAGGGCGCGCAAGCCTCATATTGCTCTTGCTGGCTGGATCTGCACCAGTGTGAGTGAGCGCCTCCCCAGCACATGTCCCTGTGCACAGAACCTCCACCAAACAATCATGGTGTTTTTGATGTCATACCAAATTTGAGAGTAATTTCAAAGAATCCTAAATTTGATTTCCTTGTAAAGCTTGGGAGATGTGTTCCCATCATGGTGGAGCCACACCTATGAGGGGATGCCACACAGCGACCCGTGGGTGAGAATGCCCCACGCACCCTTGATTAGCACAGCTCAATCTGTTTAGTGAAACCTACTGCATTTTCGGAATTCTGCTACCTTTTTGGATTCTATTCATGCTATCAAAGTGCTCTAAGGAGCTATAAGATCACTTTTTATTACTATATAAAACACATACAAATCAAAAAGGATAAATATAACCTTGTGGGTTGCTGACAAGAGTTGCATCCTACAATGCTCCTCCAAATGCAGACGCTAGCCCTGGTGGGATGGACCAAACTAAAGTGTGTGTGTGTGTGTGTGCGCGCGCTCGCCGTGCCCTATTTCCTGGATCCTTGGAGACAATCGGATACATGTGTCTGAGATGTACCACTCAGTTCGAGAACAGACATTGCCAAATTGCAAGTTAAGTGCACTGAAAACAGCCCTCGCTGAGCAGGTGCCAAGTCGCTGCATGCATGCTTTAGCCATTACTATTTTATAGTAGCTGAATCCCTGGTGAAATTTCCTGTACCCACAACAAGTAGAATTTGAGAAAACATTCCGCTTTCTTTGCTGCGTGGCCTCCTTTCGGTGCCAGGAATGTTACTCCTGGGAGGCAACCTCTGTAATACGTGCCCTCAGGCATTAGTGATCAGTGGGCCAACTGGGTAACAATCGCTGTGGTGAAAATATGTTGCAGGTGGAACAAAGGAAATGCAACATTGAGTTCCTAGGCAAACCCTAAGACCAGCGGCAATGGAATGTCGTGCCAAGTACTATGTTGGAACCCAACTATGCCCAGCGTCAACTGAATGGAGTCACCCATGTTCTGCTATGGGACTAGATCTTCAATGCAATTAGTCATGACACTGTAAATAGTTTTTAGTCAGATGTATGTTTGCAGTTCACAAATTGCATATCTGTTTGAAAATATTGTTTTTTCACAAATATATGTATTACTGCAATAAAGATTCATTTTTTTAAATGATTTTTTATTCACAAATTATATTTTCGACAAAATGAGTCTTTTCTGTTTTTCAAGAAAATATTTGTTTTCTTCCTGAATTATTTTTGCTGTCACAAATTTATCTGTTTCACCATTTTCTTGTAAAAGTGGTGGGGCTAAATGGGGCGTCAATCAAACTTGAACATTTTGGTTAATATTCGCCTCATTCGGACTGAGGTGAATAATCAGCATTACTCAACAACCTAGACATCTACTGGGCTTCACCATGAGTCATCTCTGGGAAAGTCTTGCTTAAAGTCATAGGGCCTCATTATGAGTGTGCCAGTCCAGAAACAACGGTGGCAGTAAGACTACCGGCACCGTTGTTTCCGGACCGGCACACTACGACTCCGCGGGCAGGTGCCGCCCCACCCGCCAGGGTCAGACCTGGTGGGCGGAACGGCACCCGCCGGCGGAGTTTCACGGAAGCACCGGCACCGTTGTTAACGGTGCCGGTGCTTCCGTGAGGGGAATTCCAAAATTACCAGCGCCTGACTTCCCGGCCGACGGACTCGGAATAGCCCGATGGCTCCGGGATGTCAGGCGCGGCTATTTGTTTACGGGTTTGGCAGCAAGCCACCGGTATCACCGGCAGGCTTACTGCCAGGCCCGTAATGAGGCACATAGAGTTTGCTCGCAACATTCGTCATTCTTTTACTTTCTAAAACAATTAATCAAAACATTATTTACATATATCTACAGTAACGGTCAATTAATATTACTGAGACGGGTTCACTTGTGTGCCATGTTGCATAATATAGCAACTATTTCGATTTTCTATTTCTACTTTTGCAGAGAGACTCACTACTAACCGGAAGTTCCACAGCGCACGGCCCAGCAGAAATCTAATTCCCAGCCACCACTCCCTTTAGAACAATACAGTTTTCCGTTTTTTTAAGAAATAGGGCCAGATAGTCTCCATAATTTGGCAGTCAACGCGGTGCTTGGGCCATAGGCCTGCAAGGAACAGCAGGCCTCCTTCAACCCTTTGCCAATGTACCTGCCTTGCCCCAACCCCCGTCTTTCCAGGAGCTATTGCACACAGTGCCAAAAGGTGCAGCACATTGGGACTACCCCTTCAATGGTGGCATCTCCTGGGAGCAAAGTGGAAAATGTCCGCCACAGAGTCTGGTACTTTATGATTGGCTACCGCCTGCTCAGAGGCAGATCCTTTCAAAGTATTGCAGCATCCGCTTGCCACTCCTTTGCTATGGCCACTGCATTCAGCAATGGCCTTTAATGGACTGCAAAAGAGGTGAGTTTTGAACTTTGACCCTTTGTGCACCATTGGATTTATGCCCTAAAAGTGTGTTCGTACATCTGGCCCGAGATATTCAGTTCCCTGGCAAAATCCTGTCTAACACACAAGAGACCGCCAGTCCGCCCCGTAACCCAGAATCCTTGCACTAGTACATGCATGTACTGTACTGTACTTAATGCTCTGCAAAAAAGCGTGATTACTGGTGAACATTTTCTGTTGTAGGGCATCAGTTGGTACCTTTCACAGTGCAGTGGGTCATAGGCATACATTTAAGACACTAAGTTCCCTGTTTTATGTCTAGGCATTGGCTCGTGTTATTTGACTCCTGGCGAGTAAGAAATGGTGTGTTGTGTGTATGTATAGAATTAGGTTGAAAGTGACTTTTTTATGGCTGGCTAGTAGTTCGCAACTTGAATTTTTCCCCATTGGTCGAAGGCGTTTTATATTTCCCCAGTTCCACGTGGAGGCTACTCCAAATATCCTGAGGTCAGGAAAAGAACATTGATTTAAGTACGTTCAAGACAAGAGACTCGATTAGAATAGGCTCAGCAGAAATCAAATACAGAGATGTGGATTTTGGGCCCCCATGCTCCCTTAGATAGGCAAAGTGAGGGACATCTTTGGGCAGGAGAAGCTTGGTGCTATGTGCCTCCCTGAAACTTGAGGAGAACCATCTCTGGTTCCGGAAGCACCTCAAAACCTTCCTCTTTGTTTCTGCTTTCTCTCTCCCTCTCCCCTGCTAAAGTCTCGACATGAATCTGCACCGAATCTGCAACTGGGCCACTCTCACCGACCTCGGTCCTGGTCCCAGCCACTCTCCTCTTGCACTGCCTCCCTGGCAACCCCTGCACTGAGGGACTGTTCTCTGTATCCCTACAGCCCCCCTTTTCCCAGCACTTGTCTGCACTTACCTTGCACTTGCCACCAGCTGGCCCTATTTATTTACTTATTCTACTTACTTGTACTGCACTTCCCCCTTCCCCTTGCACTTTTCCCCTTCCCCCTTCCCCTGCACTTGCGCGGTCTGAATGTCACCTGGCCTAGTAGGATCGTTGTCTGTCTTCCCCTTGTTTCCCCCCCCTGCCTCGTCGCGCCTTGAAACACTTGTGTATAGGCGCGTTACAAATGCCATATCATATCATATCATAAAGTGAAAACGTCCAGATGCAAGTTACAGTTAGTCACATTCACACAGCACACTGAGTCAAGTGTAAATTACGATTTCTTTAGTGGCCTTCACTATGGGAGCTCTGGCATGCTCTGTCTTGCTCCCCTTGATCATGCTGAAAGCAGGAGCAGCAGGTTGGTCCATTCTTCCAATCTACACCCCAGAAATAAATACAAATCAGGGCCAGGTGTATGGCTCGAAACAGCCAATTGCCCATGCAGAGCTCGAAGGGCTATCCATGAAGAACTGGGCCTGATTCAAAGAAGAATTGTATAATGGCGCAATACCATTGGAGAACGCTCTGTGAATCGGGCCCAGCGGCTGACTCCTTGGGAATATTTGTATGTTGCTTCCGGCCACTCCCTTCATCATTCAGCAGAATAGTTGGCATAAAACAAGAGTGACTGTCGATAATATTCACATTTTTATCTAGAACTCGATGTGGTTCCCTTCTCACACAATGCACTGCACAGATAGCTGTTTCTATTATCTAGTGTAATGGGTTTGAAATATTGACCAGCACAGATTGAAGGGTTGAGCCAGTTCAGTCAGGATTCGAACCAAAGAGTGCAAGAGGCACACAGGTCCTGCAGTGACAGCTAAATGGCTCATATATATTACGAGCCTCTAAAATCAGAAAGAAGAGCACGGGCTTCAAGGGGAGGTCTGTGCTTATTGTTGCAACATTATTGGATTCACTTTTGCTAACAATGTTGAAGAAGGAAGGGGCGGGCCATCTGCCAGTCAGCCTCTAATCCAGCGAAAAGTGCACACAGGGGTGCCACCATGTTATCTGTCAGGTCATGACGGCATGCAACATGTCTGTTAGACAGTGCATATGCTTATTTGCCCATCTCTGTACACGTCTGTACATCTAACTTTGCCGGAAAAAAATATAAGTGCTGTTTGTTGAAGAGTGAAGAGCAAAACTGAAAAATTGGTGAACAAAAATGTTTTATGCCCATCCTTAACTGGCCTGCAGGACTTAGCCCTTTGCAGACATGAATCCTTTGATGCCAGCCTGGCCGGTTGCTCTGATGCAAGTCTTTGACTTTTTAATGAGGGAGGATCCTTCCTCAAAGACAGAACCAAAAGAGTCAAGCTCTCCCTTCTTCTTTTCAGACCCATTTCAAACAAAGTGTGGTGTTCCTGAGGATCCTCCCTCCGACCGGCGAGGTTCAACTTCAGTTTCAACTTCTTCATGTACACAAATGACACACAGATGCTTCTGTGACTGGGCAAAAATACCGCTTCACAGCGGCCATTTTGCATCCTGACTTCAGACAGCAAACTGCTGGATGTCATACAACTGAACCGCTTGAAGATTGCAATTCTGCACCTTTGTCTCCTCCACATAATGGCCCTCATTACGGGTCCGGCGGTAACCATTTCGGTAAAACCGGCAGGTAGCCGCCGGACCCCTTATGATTTACCGGCACCTGACTTGCCGGAACCACCGGAGCATTACAACCCCGAGGGTACGGTAAATCAGACGCCAGTAATTGTAAATCCCCATTCCCTAGGACTCAATGGGAATGGGGACCACGGAAGCACTGGCACCGTTAATAACAGTGCCAGTGCTTCAGTGAAAGTCTGCGGGCGGGTGCCTTTCTGCCCGGCAAGTCAGAACTGCCGGGCAGGAGGGCACCCGCCCACCAGACTTGTACTTTGCCGGTCCAGAAACAAGGGTGCCGGTAAGCTTACTGGCACCCTTGTTTCCGGACCAGCAACGTTGTAATGGGCCCCAATGTCTCAGACCCTGTATCCTGGCTGCTGTTCCCCTCCAGCCAAATTTCATTACTATTGACAACCAATTTTCGAGTCATGCGTTAACAGCAAAACATGAGCTATTTCTGAATCCTGCACTGCTATGATTTCTGGGACACATTTTGGACACATCCACCTGCTATTATGTGTGGGAGTAGTTAGCTTCACATTATCAGATGCGGCATTAACCACGCAGTGTTACATCATGTGGTTACACTGCATTACCACTGTGGCGCTCAATGGGACTCCAAACTGGAGTATAACAGAAAGGTATGCATGTCGCTGCACCCTACAGACCCTTCCTTTTGCTGCATGCTGTCCGCCATGCGGTAACAGTACTTGAGCTGAGCTGGAGCGAGACAAATATGGAATGCTACTCTAGGCCATCAGAATCTCATCGACATTACCAATTTTCCCTAATGCAGAGAAAACACTGCCAAACATGGAACGAGGCCCTTGGGCTTTATTTCTGACCGGGACATCTCCCTTAATAGCCAAGAAAAGCTCGATTGCCAGCCCCTGCTTCTCCCAAATTAAAGTCACCTGACGTTCGTTCTCCTTCCTATCTTTTCCCGATCGAGTCCCTCCATCAATGCCCTAGTTTTGGCTTGGATGATCAATCCTAACAATCTTTATTTGGGCCTCCGTTCTACCCAGATTCTCTGCATCCTAACTCTACAAAAGGCAGCTGATAAACTCCCACTTCACCTTGATGAGAGAGGTCCATGTCCACCGGCTCTTTCGACTTTTCATTGCCTTTCACAGGCAGAATCTAATGAACGACTGCAGGCATAAGACATAAAGCTCTCCAAGATCTCAGCCCAACCCTCCACAGATCTAAATTCTCCCCCTGCATCCTTTGTAGAACACCTTGCTGGACTTCTACACAGGTACATCACTGGGTCTGTAAGAGATCCGCAGCTACGCTAATGTCGGGTCTGTCGGGACTCGGGGCTCGCTAGCCTTTTGGTTGTAGCCCCTGAGCTTCTACCTGGGGCTATAACAAAAGAAAAAGGGGCTATAGCCCCCAGTCTCCCCATAGCAATGCCTCTGCTTCTACACATGCAGAAAATCAAGGGTGGAGGAGCCGTCTCTCATCTGGGCACAAGGCTACGGAACTCTATCTCTAAAGTTCAGAAAGGACTTTCAAATTCCTGCTTCAACTCCCTTCGCGATTGCTCCATTTCCTTAGAATCACACTGCAAGGATACTCGTGAGTGTGCAGCATGTAATGCTAATGGTAAATAAATGAATAAGTAAATAAGTGTATTATGCAATCCCAGCGTAAGCAAATATATTGATTGCAAAAATAACAATGCACCATGACATGTCATTGCATAGGTTCAAGTCTGTTGGCATGTCTTTGCATCAGGAGAAATGACACTTTTTTTCTATTCTTCTTTTAAGATTGATAGAAGGGAAAAGGAGAAACAAAAATAGGAAAATAATGAATACAATTGTTACAATACTACCGATTTCAAGACCACCCTCATTCTGGGCTGCAATGACATGGGCCCATTGTACATTTATTGTGTGCCTGCTTTCTCTACCCTCTAGATCGTAGGATCCCAAATGGGTACTCGTTTGTTTAACTCTGAGGCCAAAGGAAAATAATAAAGGGTAATTCCCACACAGGGAACCTGGAAACACAATGCTGCACTTGGCAGTTTCATCAGCAGCAGTCGGCTGCTTCTTTGTGGCGGCGAGAATGATAACTTCACAATTATGCGGCGGACCCATTTTTAATAAGCAAACCATGACACAATAAAAAAGGTTGCGAAGAGCAAGTGTTTGAACTTGTTACATGCACTGTGGGTAGGTCCTGTATATTTTAGGCTAACCATAAACTGGGCATAGTATTCAGAGGTCACAGTTTCTAATTCGAATAGCATAAGTGTATCACCAAGAGTCACAAGGCGATGCACTAGCCACTGCACCACTTCTAGCGCGCATATTCCTACTGCATTTATTTGACGAACAGGGATGCCAATTACGAACAGGAATGAGACATAGTAACACTTTTACAGGCGGTGGACACACTCCCTGGAGGGCTGCCTGTCCAATAGCCCAAACATGACAGCACGTGATGAGCCAGTTTATGAGGGTGTAAACAAAATGGGACATGCAACAAATAATCGAAGCATTTAGGCCGCTGGATCGTATCAAGTGGGAAATATTCACAAACATTTGCACCTAACCGGAGAGAGGGTGGCTTCCTGCCGTGGACAGGGGCCGTTCTGTTCATTAATCCATGCGTTTGTCCCACGCGCAAATGCTGGCATGTATCACCACCACACAACCACTAACACACCATCACGCCTGTCAACGTAAAAAGCACTAACTGGTGCAAAAACGCTCTTTGCTCCAGCAGACCAGTGCAACAAAAAATGTTTCCATTTTTTGATTTATGCAATTATCCAGGCTAAATTGACAGGTGCAATTGCAATTTCCATGATCTGGTTCCTAGTGATTCTATGGGCTCATTAGAACTTTGCTGGTCCAGGAAAAATGCTGGTAATTCCGGCGCCAGCATTTTTTTCCAGACCGGCAAAGTACATTTCTGCTGGTGGGCCCACGCATCTCCCGGCAGAACTGACCTGCCGGTAGATCAGGCCCCCACTGGCAGATAAATGACTGAACCACCGGCACTGGTAAAGCCGGTGCCGGTGATTCAGTAGTTCCCATCCGATGGAGTCCTATAGGATTCCTATCCGACTCCATGGGAGTGGGAATTTACCGTTACTACGCCATCCGTAAAATCCCGGTAATACCAGGATATCGGGCATCGGATATGGTAATGCAGCTTTCCCCGTATCCTGCTGCAATTACCGGAGGGATACCGGGAAAGCTGTAATGACCCTGTATCGCTCTGAATATGCCCGGTCTATGACAACATTGAATGTAAGTAATTTTAAATGTTTCCATAGAAAAAGACATGCAACAGTTGCATTGTAGGATTAGAACTAGTGCGTTGGATGTGGCCCACATCGCGGAGAGCTCCACAGGCTCAGAAGATCTCAAGTACATTAGAGAGAGGTACTCAATTGGCTTCTGAAGGGGAAAGTTTCTGGTTTGCAACCTTTGGCTCTTCAGTACAAATCCAATCAGCCCTAATCTGCACAGCCAATTGTCAGGGATCATGGGAGTAGTAGTCCAAAACATCTAGACAGCTGCAGGTTGCAGACCCCCTGTTTGCTGAATAGCTTTAGTGTACCTAAGATTCTCACATCCAGCCCATAACATGGAGACAACTTCTCATCACCTAATGTGATGCAGCATATGGTATAGGAAAATCAGGAGAAGCCTCTGAGGCGGCAGTGGTGTAATTGTAATTGCAATTGTTTATTTATAGAGCGCAGGTGAAGTGCTTCAAGACGGGACGGGAACAGGGGAATACAGAGTCATTCTTAGGCCTTGAAATTTCCGAATGATCTTGCAAAAATGACTAGAAAACCTGGCCTGGCGGCCTAACTACAAATGCAGGTGTAAGACAAAAAGAGGGAACAAAAGGGGAGGAGAGGCAGAAGAACATACAGCCGTACTCGACCAACGATGTTTCAAATAGTGCAAGTGCATGACAGGTGGTAAGGCGATAAGGGGGGGGACAGAAGGACATACAGAAACAAAAAACTAACGTACTAAGCCTGGCAGACCAGGGCCAGTACATTCTAGGTAACGTAAATGCCAGACATGGAGTGCAAGGAAGGGGGGGCGAACAAGTGCTGCCAGTCCAAGGCCCTGGGCTAAGTGCCGAGAGGCTAAATGCAGAGAGGTTACTATTCTGAGTAAAGAAGTGCAGGAGTGGTGGGTGAAGTGCGAGGACTGGCAGGGGAGTCTGAGACCTGTGTGGCTCTGGAGGCGCAGCAGGCGACCAGTCAGCAAACGGAGCTGAGTTAGGGAGAGAGGGAGGAGGGCAGTAGGCAAGAATAGAGAGGGGGTTAACAAGGGAGAGGGTGAGAGAAGGAGGAAGAGAAGAGGAAGGTCTGAGGAGTTTCTGGAACTTAGGGTGATCAGGCTCAAGACGGAGAGAGACAGGAAGGCTGTTCCAGAGGGAAGCACCTGCATGGGAAAGAGATCTACCTCCAAATCTGTTTTGAAAAAGGGCTCACCCAGAGAGAGTTGGAGGAGGACGAGTGGAACGTTCTAGAAGGAGAGTATTTAGGGAGAGAGAGTTGTAGATACTGCGGGCTGCAGCCCCAAAAAGCCTTGTGGACTATTCAGAGGGTCTTGAACTTGATCCTTGCAGACACATAGAGCCAATGGAGGGATTTTGGTGCTAGAGAGATGCGGTCCCTGAGCATGAGGCCAAGGATTAGTTTTGCGGTTCTGTTCTGGATGAGTTGTAGAGGTCGGAGAGCAGAAGTAGGAATGTTGAGAAAGAGACTGTTGGAATAGTCCAGTCTAGAAAGAACCAGGGCTCTGGAGACGGCAAGCCTCTGGGGGAAGGTAAGAAATGGTTGAATACCAATGAGGAGGTGCAGCTGGTAGTGGGATTTTTTTTAGAGATGTCAGAGATGTGAGAGTAGAATGAGAGAGTGGAATCGAAGATGACCCCTAGATCTTTTGCCTTAGTAGTGGGTGAGGGCGCAGGACCAAGGGAGGCAGGCCATAGTGACAGTGGGAAAGCGGGAGCAGAGGTCCCAATGAGGATGATATCTGTCTTGCTGGCATTGAGGCAGAGATCATTCGCAGCACACAAGGACTGAATTGCAGACAGACAGTCAGGGATGAGCGAGGAAGAGAAGGCTGATGGTAGCCTGAAAGAGAGCTGTGTGTCATCTGCATAACACTGAAAGTTGGAGGTGAAAGCACAAATCATGCAAGCAGAGGGGCCAAGTAGACATTGAAAAACCAGGGGGATAGGTTAGATCCCTAGGGGACACCACAAGCAGAGAGAGTGATAGCGGAGAGAAAAGACCCCAGTTCCACCAGAAAAGGACAATCAGAGAGAAAGGAGGCAAGCCATGCCAGAGCCTTATCTGTGATCCCCAGGGTGTCACGGAGATGAGATATCAGGATATTGTGTTTTGCTGTGTCGAAAGCAGAGGAGAGGTCGAGAAGAATGAGGACAGACAGAGAGTTAGAGTCAAGATTTGATAGCAGGTTTTCACAGATGTACAATGTCCGTAACCCCAATCCAACAGTCTAAGTATCTTGGAAAACAAAAAAACATCTGGCATGAAGTAAATGATTGAATCTGGGGAAATACAATCTGGTTAAAACATAAAATGAGCCTGCTGCACACCATAGGTTCATAAGTGCAGAGTGGAACCCTAACTATGTCACATCACACATACATACAATTAATTTGAATCTGGCCAGTGGCGCAATTTTTTTCATCTCTTCATATCTTCCTTCTTGGTGCTTTGTCAAAAATGAGCGGGATCAAGTGAATGCAGTATGATAACAAGCATTGGCAATGCCAACTGTTTTGGCTTTGTGTAGGCATGGGAAAGGTCCCTGCCATGCACAGCCATAGCAGGTCCAACATGGTGTGAGTATCTGGGCATCTATTACCAGTCCCTGGCAAATGCCTAATATATATCCACAAGCCAAACATTTTGGCTTTGCCAATGCTTGTTTTTAACAGAACTTCAGTGAAGGACACATATAGTGCTTATAAATCGAGTGGCTGAAGTCAGACGTGGTAAAAACATTTTTTTACACTAGTAGTACGCTTAACATCTCCAATTAAGTCATTAACTCTCAGAAGACTGCTTTAAGAAAACACTGGCAGGCTCTTCGAGCATGTTTGAGGGTAAGTCTTGATTAAAGCAAGCTCAAAGAGTTCCCACAAGAAGGTGTTTTGGGCAGGGAGGGGCAGGAACTCAGTGGGACTGGCCATATGGATTAGCATGGCCATGGAAAGTCAATGGGTGGGCACATAACCAAACAACACCTACAAGCGTTGTCCCTCCTCATATGCCATTCCTCCTTATATGTACTCTAATGCAATAGTTTTGGCTTATAAGTAGCGCAAGCGACACTTATTAGCCCAAACTAAAAAGGGGAAAGAACCTGACTACCATAGAGAAATAGTAAAAGGCCTTAAAATGAAGAGTGGTCCCCCTGACTCAATGTATAAACATGTAGCAATAAACACCAGACAGCATGTCATGAGGTCTTAAGGGGCACACAAGGAAAGCCTTACACTAGGTATAGGACACCACTCACAGGGATAGAGTATACCAGCTGTAACGTTTATTCAAATGCACCCAGGGAAATCACATTACAAGGGTCATCCCTGAATCTGCATTAGAACAGAAAACTGCGTTACTGGATCCGCACATGCAGATGCAAGTCACCCCTTGGGGCGCTTCACAATGCTTGCACTATATATATTACACAACACACATAAAACTTGCAGGCTCTCTGCATAACACATAAACTCAGGCAAGAGAGCACATACAACCCTGTAAATATATAGGATCATTACCCATCCTTGCTGCTGTCAATCCAGGGGACTCATATATTCCTTAAACTCACCATGAGGAAAACTCATCCTTCTTAACTTTAACAGGAGAACTCACTCATCCACCACTGGCAAGGTGTCTAACCTCCCAGAGCACATGACCTGGTGCCACCTGGACAGCTTATGAACCCACTCTCTGAACACCCACCATCTACTCTCTTTCAGAATTAGCGCTAAACTTGTGAACATCCATTGGCCTACGAAGCCTCTCTCAAAAGCCTCCTTTCCCAGACTAAGAGCGGGACTGGTGGAGATGTGTCCCTATCTTTCTTCTGTTAAAGACCCCACACAGTAAGCAGAGGCAGGCCAATGGAAATCCCCAGCCCCGAAAAACCGAAGAGACCAAAACGTTAACAAACTACTGTTTTATTTAACAAAACTCACATAAAACAGGCGCAGCATGAACATTAGGCAAAAATCTCCATGTCTCTCAGCTTGCTTCATGCTTCACAGCTGGTTTTGATGACTGTGAGTGTGACGTCACAACCAATGATACATTGCACAAACCTAAGGTGAGCTGGATTGGGTTAGTAGTATGGTACGGTATACATCCTACATGGGGTTAGTAATGTAATTGGTCCAGCCATATCTGGTTTGGGTTGGGATCACCTACAAAAAGATACAAGGAGAGCTGGTCATCAGGGTGCTCTATGAGTGGGGGATGCAACACTGTTAAGGTGTGCGAGAAAAGCAGATGGTGATTGGTCAGCGATGGCTTTCTCAGCCTTGGCATCCTGGACTGTCACCAGCACATGAGCGTAATAGGGGTTGTGAAAATGGCCTCCTGGTGCTGCCGGTCTCAATAAGGTTATCACTCTCTGATTCCGCAGGCCACGAGCCAGGACATTTTAAGTTTCATCTTAATGCTGTATTGTATCTTTAACCCAAAGAGATGGATGGGAACGAAGGTCTCCGTCTACCCCTGTCTGGCTCTAATGAATAGGCATTCTCTGCCAGCTGCAAGTCACGTGTGCAGGGACCGAATTTTGAAAAATCTGCTCAATAATTTATGAGGACTTTAACCCTTTGTACTATGGGTGTCCTTACCTCTCGGTGTCAGGTCTGAGCTGGTGGGAACTTGACCTTCCCGCGACATTTCTTTGCTTTTACAGATAGAGTTATGGCTGTCGTCTGGGATCTGCTTATTGTCTGTGCTTTTCCAATACTGGTCCAAACCTATCTTTCCCTGCTAACCTTGGCAAAGCAAGACAGAGTCTCTCTGCTGTCTTATGGCTTCTCGGTGTCGCTCATTCACCTAATGTGGCTGTGTAATCCATCTTGGTTTGCATGGTCACTCAGTTTAGTTGTATTCTGCATTAAGTAATCATTATGTGTATACTTATGTGCCTTGCGTTTCAGCATGGAAAATAAAGTATATGTTTTCTAACCTAGTGGATGCAAGCATGTTCTTTGTGTCTAAGTGCAATTTGACCCTTTTGTTTGTGTATCTTCGTGTTTGGATGTATATGTGCTTCGTGTCTAATGCACCTACATGCGCTCACCTTAGCCGTGACGCCATTTGTCTCTTTCATGATTACAGCTCTTCCAGTTGTCCCATTGCCTGCAGGTTTAGTGCCTCAATGACGTCATCTGGTTAGGGTCTTTTGGGCTGCCTCAGTGAATGGCGTCTTTCACTTTTATCTGTACAATGGTGGGGATGGGGTGTAGACGCTAGTAGCAATGTGCACCATTCATGTCTGTAATGCCGAAACGGTGGGGAAGGGCTGATGCAATCTGCCTCTCTTCACTTCCAGAAACAGCAGTATAGAACTGGGCTTTTTTTGAAATAGTGAGCTACTAAATACGGGAATCGCCAAAGCAAGCAAGCAAGCACTGAGACCAGATCCTGGCCAGGAACCAGTCATTCCACCAGACAGGTAGGGAATTGCCAACCCTTCCTTCCTTCTGATAAGCCACCAACATATCCTATCTCTGCTCAACTCCATCTCTCGTCTCTTCTCCATTAACACCCCATGGCGTTAGCCCCTCCTTGCTGAGACCACAGCATCCAGGTGTTCGTTGAGTTTCTATTCAAAGGCAGGCTTTTAAAGACATGTGGATGGGTCTGCAGAATAGGGACATCCCTCATGGATGATGTTCCCTGGCCCTGTGTCTTTTACGAAACACCAGCCAGCTCCACGACAAGTAGCAATTCCTTCACTTAAAAAGCATCTCATTTGGCATCCGTATCCTATAGGTTGGGTACCACATTTGGATCGGAGACATCTTCTCACACGTCGCGACATTGCAGCATGTCTTGATGCAGTGCCTCTTCTTCCATGACACCGCTGTCGACCACTCTCAGTTTGCATAGCTTCTGCTTGTCTTTTTAAAATTCTGTTACAATACACGGGGACAGCCCTTTGATACCTGTTCTTTATTTCTCACATTTAGGCCTGAGTTTTCTTTATGTTCATGTACCTGACCTTACCTGACATTAGTACCCGGCACGCGCTGCGCAACGGGAATACAGCGTGGTGATTGGCTCATTTGCGAGCCATACCACACGGTATTCCCTTTTACGCCGTGCGTGCCGGCTACTCTGTTCCCGGCGAGGGGCGTGGCAGCCCCTCAGCCAATGAGGAGGCTCGAAATGGGGCAATCCCCGCTCCGAGCCTCCCCATGGCTGGAGGATTCCCTTGTCCCCCGCCGGGGACTCAGGTAAGACATTTTTTTTGTTTGTTTCCCCTTTCCTCCTCCCTCCTCCCACCCCACCCCACTTACCTTCTATCCCGCAGTCTCTGGCGGGGGACGATGGAAACCTCCAGACGTGTGGAGACATGGAGCGGGGGCATCCCCGCTCCAAGCCTCCACATGGCTGGAGGCTTCCTTCGTCCCCCGCCGGAGACCGCGGTAAGTTTTTTTTTTTTAAATTCCCCACCCCACTTACCTTCTTTTTTCTTCTTTTCTCGGGAGCGGACGCGCTGGGAACAGAGTGTTCCCAGTGCGCCCGCTCCCGATGACCACCATGGAAAGGGAAAACAGACTACATTTTCCCTTTCCCGGTGGGCATTTTTTTTTTCGGTTCCGAGTTTCGGAACAGAAAAAAAAGCAATTAGTACCCCAGTCTAACGGGCAGGGGTACTAATGGCAATAAGCCCCTCCACTGCGGGCCAATACCACCCGCAGTAATGCCCCCGGGGCTTCGTTAAGGCCCTTGCTACGCTCGGGCCTGTAACTACAGCCCCGGGGGCATTACCTGGGGCGGTATTGGCCCGCAGTCTCGTGGCTTATTGCCACATTACAGCTCAAGACAGGGCAGAGAGAAGGTAAGACATGGGTATTTATTCAAAGAGTAGCGTTTTTACATTTTTCCGGAAGGCAGTGCATTTGTCTTCAGAGCGCAAACTCACGGTGCGGGTGTTCCATGCACTGGCAGCTCTAGGAGGGAAGGATCTACCCTTTCCTCAGACTCGTTTAGCACGTGGAATGGTAAGAAGATGTGCTGACCCCGATCATAAAGTCCTGCTAGGGTTCTGTCGTGTCAAAGTGTGCTTGAGCTAGTCAGGGGCATTACCATATACACACTTGTGAGTCAAGGTTTAAGAACCCTTCTGCTTAAGAACTGCTGTAACATAGAAAAGCAAAAGTAATAGTTCAGAGAAAGCACCATAAAATCATGGTATGTCTGCCACATGGATTTTCTGCATTTATAATCATCTCACTCACTAGTTTACATTCTGTGCTGCAGGCCTTCTCCTTCCTACTCACTAGTATGCCTGAAACCTATCAGGCATGCCTGTGAAGAATAGCAAAACAAAAGAGGTGATGACTGGAAGGTTTAAAATTCATCTTAAACTCCGGCATTGCTCTGGGCAACCCTCCAGACCATCGTTCTTCACCAAGCCATTACAAAAGGGGAAAGACCATATGCAAATCAGGCTTGGTCCCACCCCAAAAGGGATAGTCCAGTCTGAACTGTTTGGTCACATCCCTTCCACACAAGATCACAAGCATGCCCAGATATGTTTCGGCCTTTTTGGGCCTCATCAGTGGGAAGTAGCTTACGTCTGTGAGGAATAGCACAGCAGTTTGTCAGGAGGTTCGTTTGGGCTATGGTGCCTGCTACATGTCAACACAATAGGTGGGAAACTGAAAGCTTCAGGAACACAGAGCTTCTCAAGCTTTCAGTTTCCCACCTTTTGATAGTTGTGATCGAGCAATAAAGGCCAGGACTATCTGGGGTGGATGGTGGTGGATGAGATACAGTGGACAAAAAGGAAACACACATGCACACCTAAATATGTATATATATAACCTTCTTGTGGAATTAGGTAAAGTAACGAGGTGCAGAGAAGAATGGCACAACCCTGGCACTAGGTTGTGATGTTCAAAAAAACAGAGAGAAAGGGTGTCCACGAGCTATGGAACCCTTGCGTCCCCTGCACACTCAGGTTTTCTGTCCTAAAACAGACAACAGATAAAGCAGTTTCAATGTACTGGTTCACAGTTGATTAGATGAGACAGTTACGAGTTATTCTATGTATGTAAGAAAATAAACATTGTTCAATGAGTCAAATTAAAACGATTCTTTCATATATTTAAATAATCTGTGATAAACAACTTTCAAAATCGTTCACTATTTTATTCACACATGCTACTTTCCTTGTAGCTCAGTTAATTTTCTTGAAAAAGTCATTTGTAATAGTCCATGTTTTTACAATATTCCCTTCATATTGTAATATACAGATAATGTTCTCTGTATTTAGTTATGTTCACTATTCGAGGAACAACTCAACGCGTTTCAGGAAATACTTTCCCTTCTTCAGGAGTGGATACGTGATTTTTTCATAGTTTACATCAGTTGATAATATTCTTAAATTCTTAAATTCTCCCTGGGCATCTACAAGAAACAACATCAATGAGTCAATGTCTTGCAAGTGTCTTATTGGGAAATCAACTATTGCCATTCATTTATCCACCAATTGTGCAGTGCCGTACCTCTCATTAGTGCCCCAAGGTCATCTCTAGAACTACAATTTCAGCGATGATAGGAATCAAATCTCTGGTTCTGTTTATCTCACCAAAGGGTCACCTACAATGATAATTTACCTATGTTCAGGTGATGGCTGTATTTATGAATAAAGGAGTCACTACCATATCGTTGCCGTGTTTGGATGAGATACAGTGTTCAGTTTATTTATTTGACTTAAACGGATAGGGGGAGTTCCGTGGCATAGACAGGGTTTGTCGGACGTGGAGTGGTATAGACACCAGTGATGGTTGCTCCCTGAGGCTGGGGCACAGGACACACAAATCAGGGCCCATCAAAGACATGGCTTCTGTGGCAGAGGTAAATGAGTGGGTACAGGCCCCAAAGAAGACATGTATGGGAAAAGAGATACTCTCGGTAGTGCCAGCAGCATGGGCTGGTGGCACCAAATGTGGAGGGCGGATCAGCCTGGGCAACTGAGTCACTTTGAACATCATGAGACAAGTCTGCAAACTGCCCAATTTTGGCTTCGAATTCTTGCAGCCCAACAGACAGCGCTGTCAATAGCAGTGATAGTATTTGTGAAAGCAATGGTTGTTTAAATTAGTATTTCAAATTTTGCAAATAGTTTATTGGGTACTGGTATCTTGATGGAATTATGTATTGTTTAATTTGTGTCTTTACAGTTGTGAAAGATTTTCATAAACCAAACCACAATACAAAAAAAATATTTATGAGACCCCAATCAGAAGATTTCATCTATTTAAACATTGTTCCAGGGCTAACTTTCAGCATTAGGGGTCAGCCCAAATTCCACACACACTGACAAGGTCCGGTCTTGGCCTTCCCCTTCATCTGAAAATCCGGGCAGACAAATCATGACTATATATGACCATTTCCATGTTCCACATCTTCCCCCCATAGGTATTGTGCCTGCCTGCAGGACCCAGGAGCTGGTGAGCAGCCAGGAAGGAGGGCAACAGATGCCTGGCAAAGCCTGGATGTTTTCCTTCCCAATAAGCCATAAGCCGGCAGACCCTGCACTCATTTGCTCCCTTAAATGATAAAGATGGGCTTCCTGCAGCACGGAGAGCTCATACTGCTGTACCGTAAGCTCTTCGCAAGCTCCACGCATGGAACCCTGCACCCACAGAAATCCATGAAGGAAGGGCTTGCGGTACCATCAGACGTGGATAGAATGCAGAGCCCAAACCGGGCCAACTCCACAACAACACATAAGCCATACCAACTGCACACAAGGACTGACATTGATCCGATACTCGCACCAAAGCTCAGCAGCAGTTGTAGCTGCCAACAGAACACTACTCCTCTCACTATCCTACTCCCTCTTCACCTTACTAACCCACCCCACCTTCTCGTTTACATATCCGCCAGAGCGCTTGGGGAGCAACTCCATTGGTGACGGTGCGCGGTACAAATACCTTTAACATTTAACAAAGATGACAAAATGTTGCCAGCCAGAGTAGCTCCTCCAACTCTTTGGACCACTGTCATTGTGTCATCGTGGGGACTACGGTAGTGTCCTATGGAGGACTGTGCACTAATTACGGAAACTCATCTGGACCACTCCTGCTGAAAAGAAACCTCTGCACCAGAACTAAAGGTAAATTAACACTGACTGCCTCATTCCGGAAATAATTGTGAGGACTGAATGAGAAGGGCAGGTAGCCCCTGGAATTCTTCCACTCTCTGTTTACACGCAAATCCCTGATTTGCATCAGGGTTTAATGTACCCAGGGCAACACTGCCTGTGGGCGCAGGGGTCATACGTCAGCCTATTCATGCCTTGTTAAGTACTGGTCGTGTTGACTAAACGCTAAACCTATACAGCCGGGAAGACAGCTAAGCTGGTTGAGCTCTTGCTGCTGCAATCTGTGTGTGATCTCCAGGTCACATGTTTCTGTCAACCCCAACTCAGCCTTTCATCCTTCTGAGGTTGATAAATGAGTACCAACTTTGGTTGGGTGATATTGTATGTAAACATCTATGTAAAGCACAGTGGCAAACTGGCTATATTATTAACACATCATTATCATTAAGCCAGCTCTGCTGTGGACAACTGGCCCAATGTGGCTGGGGTGTTAGGGCAAGCCACCTACCCCACTGGGAAATGGGAGCAAGGACTGCAGCAGTTGGCAGTGCATTCCTTTGAGGGTCCCTGTTGCACTACCATGCGTTTCAGTCCCTTCTGTGGCACGCACCCTACCATTAATTCTGTGGTTGGCACAAAGAATCCAGCACAAAGCTAATTGTGCTGGCGGATTCCTTTCGGAATCATGGCACCCCTAGAATACAGGTCTTCCCTTACTTTAGTGTGCAGAAAGCACATGCAACTCAGGTAAGCATGTTTGCAAATCAGCGCTGTGGTCTCTATGAAGGATGTGTCTGCAACCTTTGGTTCACCAGATATTTTGGACTACAAATCCCATATACCCTGGCCAGCATAGTTAATGGTGAGAGGTCATGGGTGCTGTAGTACAACAATCTTCACAGCCTATGCGAGTCTTCATAAGCTTAGATACACTCTCATATTTCGACATGGTTTTACCAGGTGTTATGGACGGAACCTGTTAAGGGATACCGGGGTCAATAACGGTACCGCAATTTGCGGTACTGTTATTGACGCCTTCCCCCTTCCCATTGAGCCCTGTGGGGGCTCAAATGGGAATGGAGATTGGCTTTTAGAATGGGGACTTACCGGTCCCGCCAAGGTCGGACTGGACCGGTAAGTCCCCATTGAACGAGGGCGGACAAGGGGCGTTATTGGTGCTACTCATGGCAGTAATAGGGCCTTGACTAGCACCAACCTCGTAATGAGGCCCATTGTTTAACTTTTCTGGCTTTCGTGGGATCTTGGCTCTCATGTATCCAACTTTTATCTTCAATGTACCATCTTGAGGCCACTCTTAATGTTAACCAATGTTCATTGCACGTTGTTAGAAATGTACCTCCAATCTTATTACCTGATATGAAAAGCTTTTGCTTTTGAAACCAGAGAGAGTCTTTGCAAATTGGGCGCTTTGCTGAAAAGATAATTCGCGCACTGTGCCAGAAGCATGTTACAAGCACACGCCTTTCTACTGGCAATTCCGCTTCATTTTGACACGCTGTCTGTAGCTGTCGAAAGAACCCACACGCTTTACACATATTACCAACGTATTTAATTTATTCTAAAAATGAAACTGACTTTGCTGTTTTGCCTGTTCACACTGAGATATATAGCATGTGTTCCCATGTGAAACATAAGGTGTTAAAAAAAAGTCACAGGATGCAAATACAAGCCTTGAAACATGTTTAAAAGCTATGTTTCCTTCGCATTTGTGCAGAGTATAATGCGCAAAGTCTTTGGGCAAGGCTGGTCCAATCCATTATGCCACAAAGGGAACTGCCCTGTGTGCCATGCAGTAGGTGGCATGCTCTCAGCTAGAGCAAGTACATTTTAGTTTTGGCTAACTGGGGATGGAGCCATTCATTGCCAACTGAGGAGATCGCATGGAATAAGTACTGCAGTCCGCAACCGTTCCATGCTGTGTGTATCCGGCTGTGTGCAAAGTAGTGCACAGCTCAAGGAGTCCAACAGCACTGCATGTTGTGAGGTGCATGCGCAACGAGCACGGGGTCTCCCTACAGCATGATGGGTGGGGGCACTCTGTAGCTGTAAAGGCATGGGTTCAGTGTTCACCCCAGCTGCCACAATACCTGGCTAATGATGTAAGGATGTCAGGGCCTATCTGGAAAATAGGGACTGCCTGGCAAATGCCGATACAATGCATAAACAAAAGCCCAATGTGTTGCAATGTTACTTCACTTGGCACTGCAATAGTCCTTACTCTAGCCAGGAGTGGACTGGGAAACACAAGAGGCGCTGGAAATCATTTCAAAGTGGCCCAATATTACACATTTTCTGCAAGCCCAAACCTTTTCCTATGAGAAAAGTTGCAAATAAAATAGGTTACCACATAAAGGAGGCCCAGGGTGCAGAGGCCTAGTGGGAAATCTCCAGAGTTGCCTATAGGCCAGTCCACCCCTGACTCCAGCCCAGGTATCTCGTCATCCAAGCGCTTTAAAAACAGACATATAGACAAGAGAGTCATGCATGTTCCTATAGGCAATGTTACAAATACTCCTAGTTGGGGCCTAAGTAATATACATTTGAGTTCTATTGACCAGTTTTGGGCTTGTTTTTTTGTTGATAATCTGATCTAGTGTCCTACAGCATTTTAGATAAACAAAAAGTACAAATTATTTTCAGTCTAGTCAATGCTGAAACATATATATTATTTGTGGTGGACATATTTGGAACCATTTTGTTAAAAAGAGGGTGGCATGTTTGGAAATTCTCAAAACGATGTTGGCCAGCAATTCAATATTGTTTTTGTATTTGGGGAAAAAACGTCATGGTTGCCCGTCCCTTCAATCGCCACCATCTCGGGTGTCCTGTTTGCTCAGGCGTGTGCAATTGAATATTGGAGAATATCCGTCCATGATGAATTTAGCCACAATGCCATATGCCAGGAGAGTTCTGGGGTACCCACAATAATAATAATCAGATTTTTATATGGTGCTTTCACCAATCTGCTTTAGATAAAAAACATTTCTTTTACATACAACTGTGATTCCCCAACTGGAATTGGAACACACTTTGTCGACCTCAGAAGGATGCCAGGATTTGGGCCAGCAGCCTGCCGATCACCCAGAAATCTAAGCAGCGAGCACGTAACTCGCAGATCTATCCTAGCAGCTTACCCCTACTGGAGCGTATTTTCCGTTAAACAAGCAAAAGAGTATGGGAGATCATTTGGAATTAACTGTAATAGTTTGGCTGCTATCGCAGCAAGGTAACAGGAAAGCCGGTCTTGCGTTAAGAGCTCGTCCAATACCCAGGTAAGTTCGAGATATTTATTTGCTCCCCAAGAGAGTACTTGCAACTAGAAACGGCTCATTGTATTTGAGTGAAGAATGTCACGGGCATATATATTTCGATAAATCCCCTGTAGGATACAAAAAGCAAGGCAGTGTACGCTCATTTTGAAAGCAATGCAATGGCTGTTAATAAAGAGGGGAAGATTATGTCATTTTTATTTAACTATTTAATTGCAGTACATTGCAGTCATGCTCTGAAACATGTGTGTATGAGCGCGATATAATTAAAATATCATTTCATATCATATCATATAGGAGGGAGATGGGATGTGTGCAGGGGACACACAACTAGTGGAGGTTTTTCAGCTATTTAGCCACCCATTCACCACCCATGGCCATACTAATCCCTATGGCCATACCCACTCCCTTCCTGCCACTCCTCGCTCAAAACACACTCTCCAGGGATCTCTTGCAGTAGCTTTAACATGCAGCAACATCAAACAGTGCACTTTACCTGGCCTGCCAGGATTATTTATAAGCAGTCTTCTCATAGATATTGGCTTGATTGCTGCTGTAAATAAGCTGCTGGTGTAATAAATCTGTCTTAACCAAGTGCGCCTTCAACCACTTCATGGATAAATAATATATTCATCCTTGCATCTGCTCCTTGCATTGACGTCCTGGTAAAAGCATCCATTGGCAAAGCCAACAGGATTGGTTTGTTCATATGCCTAGGCACTCTGCCCATTTTTCAGCTTTTGCCATTTTATGACCCTGTGCTAGCATTATGGCACTGCCAGGTAAATGTCTGTCCCATGCCCACACAAAAGGCAACAATTGTTTAAATTGATTGAGATCGTAAAATCAAGCAAGTTTGATTATTTTGCTTGAAACATTGTGGCCTACCCAGTTAACGGAAGAGCACCAAGATAGTCTGCCCTGTGACAAAGTATATGTAGCAAGTGAGCTGGACAAAGTCTATAGCTTTAATGAAGTTCAGTTTGTATCGTCAGAGGGCCGCAAATTCCCTACCAAGCATTTCAAGATTCCTGATAGAGGCCAGGGGGCTTCTCGTAGAGAATGCCAGATCAGATCGTATGTGAGTGATTTGATTCTACTGGTTCAAACACAAACAGATTATATATAGCAAAGCGTTGCAATCTGCTATAAATAAGAGCAGGAGTCTGTAGCCTGCAACTCCCATGATCATTCGGCATTGACTATGCTGGCTAGGGCTGATGGAAGTTGCAGTCAAAAACATCTACAGAGCCAAATGATCCATATAAATATCAAAGAGCAGAGGGGAGAGCCACCAGCCTCGCTAGTCACACTAGGAACTAGACCAGTGATCATTGTCCATTCACACATATGCTAAAAGGTACAAATTAGAGTAAGGTTGTAAGCCCCTCCTAAAGGTTCTCCCGTGGAGAAGATAAACCAAGAATGAGACACCTTCACAGAATAAGATAGTCACATAGATGCCTTTATTTGCATCAAACAAAGCACTTGGGCAGAGAGAGGCGACAACAAATGTTTCACTAGTGCTCTCTGACTTACAATCTTTTGCTCCTCAAATACAGTGTCTTCAGCTGCATTAGCATGACACGTAAATAACACAGGGTCCTTGGAAGATAAATCACTGGCAGGGTGAACAGAAAGCTCGGTGAGTAATCTGGGTAAAAAACAAATGAAGACATGCAGGGGGAAGACTCAAGATGTGTTCCTTCATATCCTTAGCCGGAGGTCAGTGGGAGGGTCACCACCATCTGGTATTTGTGCATGATATTTTGACCACAAGCTATTTCCTAGCTGCCAGCCTTTCGATGGGAGAGGTGCCTCCAGTTGGGCACACAAACCTTGTTTGGGACTTTGCTGTTTGTGAACCACAAGCAAAACTGTCATGTAACATATTAACTAGAAAATAACTTGTGTTCTTTTAATGCATATTTCCACACATATATGTGCCCTTAGGGTGGTGTGTATGTATGTAGACAAGACCTATAAAATGAACATTTTGAATACATGTTTGGCATGTTTCTTTCGTGTAGGATGCATTCTGGTGTTTGTGTTGGAATTCTAGCCTAATATGATGTTTGTTAAAATTTGGTAACGTTAGCCCTTCTCACTTTACTTCTTCTGAGAAGCATGGATGCTATTGCAGAATCTCTCAACCTCTGGTTCTCTGCTCTCTCGTCTACACATTTCTTTATCTAAGTTGTTTTATATAGAACCATCTGCCTTCGTAAGGCTGCTTCAGGGCGCTGGAAGTGCATGTGCACAGCGCCAGGGCTTCGGGCGTCAGAAAAGGGCATTCGGGTAACATGACTTTGATTCATGGGAGGGTGGAGCAGGATGAATAAATGGATGCACACATCCACACGATAATGGCTCAAAATGGCACCCTCAGAATTCCGACTACCGAAATTCCGACTTTTTTTTTCGACTCCCCCCTTACATCACATATATATGTGGGGGGTATGGGATATAATAGTAGTGTGGGGGAAATGTGGGGGGTCTCCCCGCATATGTATGTGGTCCAAAGGGGGTTGACAATTTTTTCTTTTTTTTAAAAACAAAGTCGACCTTTTCGGCCATCGGATTTCTGGGGGTCGTACTAATCACATAGATCCCATCCACACTGATGACACACAATCTTTGCATGGCACTGCAGATCATTGGTCTAGACTCCTAACATGATATGCTTTATTGTTTCAGGGGTTTTACATAGGGTAGGGTTAAAGTGGACTGGAACCTCATTACAGAAAATATGCATCAATGCAAGTGCAACCCCAGTGCAACAAATCTATTACTTCAGTGCATTTTTGCACCAAGGTAAATTTGCCCCCAATGTGAGGATTAGGTTAAACATGGCCCTTGCTCAAAAATGCATTAACAGAATACAGTTTTTTGCACTTGGGCAATTTTTGGTCCTAGTGCTAATTGCACTTGCACAGATGCAACGTTTCTACAATAGGACTCAGCACCTGATTCGCAAAGTGTTTTTCAATGCGACACTTTGTGAATTAGGCTGTTGTTGTTCAACAAATATAGTAAAGGTCTTGAAAGTTTTACACCTGTTCACAATTTGTCACTGATAAAATGTGTGACACATTTAAAATATTTTGTTCACTATTATCAAATATCAGAAGCAAATAGTAATGCGTGATTGAATTCAGGTGTATTGGATATTTGATTTGAGGATCGCTTCTGCCTTGAACTGGGCATTGTCTGAACATGCGCCCAAAGGAGATTTTTTCAGAACTACCAGCAGAAATGTCCAACATATGAAGAAAACCAAAGTAACTAAATCTATGTGAGAAATCATGAGCTGTGATCATTTCTGCGGGTTAATATTGCTCGAGACATTTTTTTTAACACCACCCACACCACAGCTTAAATCATTCGACGCATTTTAACTAAGTTTAACATTCCTATGCCAGTTGCTAAAATGTGTGCCTGGTTTTTTGTTGGGCATAAAATAACAATATGTAGCCTTTATATAGAGCTCACTGCAAGCTGAATTGTGTTTTGAGTGTGTTTTGATAATAGGGGTTATGATTATCCAACTCAGTGGCAAAGCATGTATCAACGTCAGGAGGATGAAAGGCTGAGTCAGGCCTGCTGGGATTTGAACCTACAACTGCAGGTTTCTCGCACATGTCAGAGACTACCTCACAGGCAATAAGAAGTGGTAAGGGTAACAAAGTTACTGCCGGAAAATGGGCCATAAATCCCAGTTGCAAAAACGAAATAACAAAAAGGAATGTCAGTTCACGTGACCTACAGTCATTTCAATTATTGTAATATAGCAAGAAAAATGTTAAAAACTTGCAGAGGAACTAATCCAAAGTAATGGGTGTAAAAAAAGAGTAATTTCATCTGTGACCTGCTGCACGATAAAAAGTCACCCCCGCACAATTAATCTAAAACAGAAAGAAAGACAACTTCACAAATCCATGGCCTAATGTAGATCTCAAATACATCATACAATGTATTTGGCTGACACAAAGTATGGAGCATCGACATTATACCATCATGGGAAGGAAACAACCCGGCATACAATTATATGGATGAATCAGGCGGGGGCTACATTAAAAAAAAAGCAAACACAATTACTTATTGAGTTTAAAATTGCCCCATCGAACCTACCCTTAAGTTCATGTATAACAAACATACAGTACAGTGTAATTCTTCATTTATTCTACTTTCCTTAATTAATGTTAATGTAAATCAATCTAGAAATCCTCAATAAACGTACAAATTAAATTCGACAGACAGATACAAATAAAGGGAATCATACAATTACTACGCCGGGTTTACTGCGCCGGCCGAAAATGTCGACTTTATTTATTTTTTTGTTAACCCCATTTCTCAGAGTATATATGTGGCGGATGGGGTAAAGTAAATAATTAATGTTGGGGTGAGTATGGGAGGTGCAGGGGGTATCACCCCGCATATATATCTGTGAAAAGCGGGTCGAAAAAAGAAAAAAAGTCGGCATTTTCAGCCGGCACAGTAAACTGGGTCACAATAATCACACAGATCCCAAATAAAGTGTCTAGAATCGCCCAAAGGGGTTTTATTATCTCAAACTGCACAATATATGGTAATGAAAAACCCTCCGCCTTTCTAGACAATTTATTTGGATTTTGTCAGTCGAATTTAATTTGTATGGTTGAGTCACATGGTGGTTGGGTCACGTGATGGTGAAGTCACATGGTGGTTGGGTCACATGGTGGAGTCACATGGTGGGTGAGTCACATGGTGGTTGGGTCACATGGTGGAGTCACATGGTGGTTGGGTCACATGGTGGTTGAGTCACATGGTGGTTGAGTCACACACCTTTAGTGCCAGTGAAATCATTTTTGCAATGGTGTTTATGTTTCTGATTTATTTTTCATACCTGTGTATATTTTTAAGTAATAATACATTTGAGAAATGTCATTTGGATATAACATTTGAGTTGGAATCCCTCTATGGTTTAGAACCCATAGTGACACTCAAGCCTAGTGTGTCGGTTGTTTATTCGTGTGAGTCCGGGGGAAGGTATGAGTCCACAGAGCCCTTTATACTCGTGGTTTCCTGGGGTTCCCCATTTCTTTTACTACACACAACCAACACTAGACCACTATTATTCTGGAAAAGCCCCGAATAAAACGGTGCTCCTTTTCTTCCCCATTAGTTTAATGACAATAACTAACAGCTGGAAAAATAGGACTTTTGCCCTTCCTGTCTGGCTGGTTCCCAGTTTTAAAGGGGAAGGTCATTTTATACAAAGAGCGCTCCTTCGGAAGGACATATGTCAGGCATGCGGCAACAACTCAACAAATGGATTACACTCACACAATCAAATGTTGCCTTCCGCTGTGTACGTTCAGCCACTGTTTAAACCACTTTTCTTCTACAGTCCCTAAAGAACCTTATGGGCCTGGCGGAAAAGTGAGTTGGAGGGTCCGACCCTTACTACAAGACAGCGCCAGGAGAAGCCACTGTGTCAAATAGCCACCCTGGACTTGTGGGGCGGCCCCAGGTCCTGTGGTTTCCCCCCATTCCTATAAGCGCTTACTACGGTCCCACCCACCAAACCATTAGGGGACAGTGGCAGTCAGCATGAAATAGTGAACTAGCTAAATACCATGGAATAATGCATGCCTGTCCCCTAACTCTTCCTAAAAGGCAACCATGCAGCAGCCGTGCTGATAGGCCCGGAGACCAAGATGCCCACGATCAAGTCACTTTTTAATAAATCTTCTCTGTTACATTGTACAAATTAAACTATATATGTTAAGGGCCTGATTCATGGCATATTTTGCACGGTTCAAAGTGACTTTGCACTGCTGAAAAGTGACTTTGCACTGCCAACACGCACCCTGATTCATGGAACTGTGCAAAGTGTATTTTTGCAGTGCAAAGTCAGTGCATAGTTCATTTTGTAATGCAAGAATGACTTTGCACTGCAAAAATACACTTTGCACAGTTCCATGAATCAGGGTTTGCGTGGCAGTGCAAAGTCACTTTTCATCAGTGCAAAGTCACTTTAAAGCATGCAAACAATTCCATGAATCGGGCCCTAAGTGTCCGGGGGGTGGGGGGACTTTGAACTGCCAATTGTCTTTCCGCCACACACCTTAAAAAAATCTCAGAGCTTTGTTTTGGCAAATTAATTTTATTCAGTGTGCTAAAATCCCTGCTTCTCCAAAATGGGTTCCAAGCAGCCATTCAGTCCCTGGTTCTCTTCCAGCTCCACTCCCGCAACTCAACTTAGGTTTGGGTGTAGAGAAGCCAACATGCATTCCCTGGAACCAGCCCAAAATACAGCTGCTCGACTAGCAGCTCATAAGAGAAGATGGGAGCAAATGACATTCACACTCCTTCGTCACCACACCCCTGCCATTGCCAGGTCTTGAAATCTTACATTACAAATCCTGTGCATCACTCGTGAAGTGATGCATTACAGCAGCACCAGTAGGAGACAACCACACCCCCGGCCAAAGCGCTCAAGCAACTCGCCATAGTACAGCTCCCCACCCCCACACAGACCCTCTCTGCAGATCCCTCTTCACTGTACCTGCCTCCAGCTCTGTAACTTTCAAGCCACTTCACACAAAAGGGCAAAATCTACTGCCACTCTGCTTACATCTGTACACCAACCTCAGTCTCTGAAACCCTCCCAGCATCAGCCCCCTGCGCCCTTTGCAGAGCTGCCTGTGAAGGTCACGCGCAATCCTCCAAACTCTAGCGCATGTATTTACGTTCCAAAGAATCTATTCAAAAACTCTGCAATACTTCTACAAGGGGTTCCAGGCGCACACCCTACTGGCAGCACGCTTGACGGGACAGAGGGGTGAAAGGGCGATCTACAAGATCAGAGATGGGGGAGGGTGGTTCACTCGGACCCAGTGGTCATTGGCGACAGTTCGGTGAATATTATACCCAACTCTACACGACAGAGCCCACGGGGTCCGAGAGAGTTATTAGACAATATCTTTATGGTTTGCCGTTACCGCAACTCAACCCAGAGGATAGTGCAGCTTTAGAATCCCCAATAACTAACGAGGAAGTACTCAATGTTATCACCAATTTAAAAGCGGGCTGAGCTCCAGGGCAGGACAGGGATACACCCGCATTTTACAAATTTCACAGCATCCTTCTGGCCCCATCTATGACACGTCTCTTTAACAATATATTGCAAGGCGGACTACCGCTCGACACCTGCACCCAGGCACGCCTCATCGTCATTCCAGAGAAGATAGGGACAACCTATAGACCCAGCTCCAAATAAATGTGGAAGCAAACATGTATGCTGGTGTAGTAGCGGGTAGGTTCATCCTAGTTCTAACAAAGCGTATACACACTGACCAGGTGAAGTTTATAAGGAGTAGACAGGGGGCAGACAATATATTTAAAACCCTGAACATAATAGCAAGTATTACGGAAGGAGGACTCTCAGTTGATGCTGAGAAAGCATTCGACAGGGTTGAATGGGGGTTTATGAGACAAGTGCTGCCTCACAGGAGCGATGGCTTACAGGAGCGATGGCCTTGTACTGTAGTACAAGAGCCAAGGTGGTGGTGAATGGGATAGCCTCCCCCGAATTCCGATGGACTCATGGCACGCAGCAGGGATGTCCAGCGTCCCCTTTGAATTTTGCGCTTTCGCTAGAACTGCTGGCTTTCAGGATCCCAGCGGAGGGCTGGGTGCGGGATATTATCCTGGGGCGATGGAGTATAAACTGGCCCTATACGCGGATGATATATTGGCGTATATTTAGCGCCCAGGCCCCTCAGCCCCCGCCTTTGTTGAGATTCTAGCAGAATTTGGTCCTGTGTCCGGGTACAAGGCCAGCATGTCCTAGACACTTGCCCTCCCGCTGACACATCTCCCTCCCCTAGCTGTGGATGCCTAACAGGTCAAGGGCTCCAGGTTCATAGAACGAGCGTAAAGTACTTAGGGGAACATATTTCAGCGAACATCGCGGATATATACAAACTGAACTACTCTCCCTTATGGGATAAGATAAAGCAGGATTTGAAAAAGTGGTTGAAACTAACGTTATCCTAGGCGGCACGCCACACCACAATAAAGGTGTACATCCTACCGGGACTCCTCTTCCTGTTTAACATGCTTCCAGTGACAGTAGCAACACAATTCCTATATGAAGTAAAGAGAATTACCCTAACATTCTTATGGGTGGAGAAAAGATCAGAGACCACTTATAACACAAGAATGTTGCCTATTAGAGAAAGGGGGATGGGCTTTCCAGATTTACGGGAGTACTATCGAGCCGCCCAGCTTCAGGTGGTAGTGGGCCACGTGCGAGAGAATGGGGACAAGCCATGGGTTGCAATGAAGTATAGTCTCATTGTGCCTGACAGAGAGAGTGGCTCTGGGTCCCGCAAAAGAGTTTACCGATAAGGATCCGATCACACCCGGCCTTGTTGGCCCTTTGGAACATCTGGAAACCCTGTGGAGAAATGAGAGGCATCACTACCTAGCCGTTCCCGCTGAGCTGCATATGGGCTCTCCCATAAGGGACATAATTAAAGAACCCTTGAGGTTTCAACCTCACTATGAGGCAGGACTGACCAGGGTGGGTCAATTGTGGAGGGAAGACGTCTTCTTGACCAAACTGGAACTGGAAGAAGCGCTGGGTTTTCCCAGTATCCCCCCTTGACATTCCTACAGCCGAAAGGGGCATTAGTGGATCTGAACCGAGCTAAGAACTTGAGCTGCCCGCTGACCCCATTTGAACAAATTATCAAATCCACCGCAGACACAAAAGTCTTAATCACTGTCATGTACACAGCCTTGTTGACTAGAGGCCATCCACCCGTCCTGAACGCACAAAAAAGATGGGCCGCTGACCTGTCTCTACCAGACGACAGAGTTCTATGGCCCACTATGTACAGAGCAGTTTGGCCATCCACGATTGCCATGAAATACAAAATACACAAAGGAAGGCTCCTTCACAGATGACACTTAACCCCACAACGGCTCTCCAAAATGTATCGAGAGGCCAGTCCCTTGTGCTGGAGGATATGTGGCGAAGTAGGTACATGCTGGCATTTGTGTTGGTGTTGTCCGGTAGTCTCAAAGTATTGGAAGGAGGTGCTAGGCCCGATCAAGGCAATAGATGGCATACACAGGGCACTGACACACATTTTGGACTTATTCGGGATAGAGCGGGAGGAGGGAGGTTTTACACATTTGCAGCACATGCAGTGACATCTCCGTCTAGCAGCCACTGTCTGCGTTATGCTGTACTGCAAGAGAAGCTATCCCCGACATATCAAGAGTGGTTAGCCAGGGCGCACAAAATCTACACTGTGGAGGGTCTCACGGGCTCACTGCTGGAAACGCATGGTCAAATTGAAGTACAATGGGCTCCCTTCCTGGACTTCTACGGAACACATGGGAGGAGGGATCCCCCAATTTTAACCTCATGATCCCTGATGCTATTCTAGACCTACAGGCCCCATGACAGGGGGACCACTGCCACAGCCCTTTAGAGATGAGCATCCCCGTCTACATGATATAATCAACACCCAGCCACCCATCACGCGACATTGAGCCTCTGCTCACGTCTTGCGCATTCCTGATATGAAATCGCCAGTGATTAATCGACCCTGGTCTTGGGCTGCTGGCTTCATGAGTATCACAGTCTAGAGCTACATCTCTCCACAGTGGACAGTGTGCCAAATCTTCAAGTCCCCTACCTCCTGATGGTATCACTGTGGGAGTAGCCAGGGATCCTGAAAATGTAGTCCCCAGACGCATCATCATACGACGGCATCAGGCCCCCTTGGCGATCCCACCATAAACCTTTAAGGCTCGACAGGAGAACTCCCCACAGAGGGCAAACTTTGGATGAGAAATAGGAACTATAATTTAACTCCTCATAAAATAGCTCTTTCCTTGAGGCTGAATAAATATCTGGGGCGTTGAGCATGCTGGTACTGATGTATTTTCTTTACTCCTAGAAAAGGTTCTGATAGTAAAAGCCAGCAGTATACATAGAAGAAAGGCATCAACTACAGCAGGGTTATACAACTCCAGGCCTTGTGGGCCGGAAACAAGTTGGATTTTCAGGATACCCCTCATTAATATTCATGTGAAAATGTGCATACAATGATTCTAAATGCGTGTACATTTTTTCTCATGAATACTAATGAGGGATATCCTGAAAACCGAACAGGTTTCCGCCCTCGAGACTGGGAGTTGGACAACCCTGAACTACAGCGTGATGAACATGGAATGTATTGAGTAGGGCAACACACCGTCAGTGTGAACTCATAACGAGAGGACTTGGCCCTTGATAAAAAAATATTACAGCACCCACTAATGTATCCAATAGAAAAAGAAGTGTATTCAAAGATATATTGTTAAGAGCAAATTGACAAAATGTCATTGTAGGTATCAAGGTGTATACTGTAAGAAAATTATTTTTCATAAACGTAAAAGAAAAAAGCAGCTAAAATAATTCCTATTTCATTTGAGTGCCAAGTTGCATGCAAAGCATATTGGCATCCGTATAACGCGCAACATGGGAACGCTAAGACATCAGCAATGGCAATTGCATATTATGAGATAATCAGCAACTAGAGCGGATCCATCACAACTATAAGATAACCAAGGGGTGGTAAGATTAGTGAAATGAATGACACCTGCCCAAATACTTAAGGGCAACATCACAAAGGCAGCATGTGGGCCACCTTATATATGTCTGCAACTTCCGCCAATATGCACTGCTCCGTTGCTGGCGTGGAGCTGGGTTTGCACTTAATAAATACGCAAGATTCGAACCTAATTCACAGAAGCACTTAATAATGGCAAAACCCCATTGGATAACACTCTGTGATGAATGGCCTTACGTGAGTGAGTGAGTGAGTGAGTGAGAAAGAAGGGCGCATTTTATACCTGGCTGGCAGAGCAGTAAACCAAGGCATATAAGCAAGGCGTTACGCCTTTACGCCTTGCGCCTTGCGTTACTGCTTCCGCACTTTTTCCTTCCTTTTGACAGCACAGGGAGAGGAGGCACGATACGGAATTAACATTTATACCGTGCTTTCCGCCTCTGTCTTGAAATTGCACTTCATTTTACACCTTCAAGGGAACAAACAGATTTCTATGGATGCCGTAGAAATGCATTGCAAATGCCATCTACAGGGCATATTTTGCAGCCACGTTTTTTTTTTTTTTTTTTTACAAAAGTGACCGTAAAACCAAAAAGTAAAAGCAATTTCACCTGGTTTTACACTTTGATTTTGAACTCCTTTTTGCAAAAGTTGAAAATAGCAAGCAGGAGTCCCAAAGGCACATAAGTGCAAACATTGGCGGTCCCCCACAGCAAACGTGCACTTTTTATAAAATGACCCCAGAGTGTCCAGAGGCAGGTTGACGCACACTCCACAATGTGACTGAGCTCTAAGCCTAGTACGTGCTGGGCATAAATAGATGCAAACAAGCCTTTTTTTCCCTAAATTAAATTGTTGGCAACATTAAAAAATATCCCATCAAGAAAGCAAGCGCTACAGCCTCCCATGCTATCTTTGCAACATGTGCTACTATGATGACAGTATTACAAAAAAAACTGTTTGGAAAACATGCCAGAGACCCCACCAGCTTCCGGCGCCCCTGAGTGATGCTCACGTTGACACACACAGCTTCCCACTGTATGTGGGCGCTCAGGTGAAATTCCTGCTCACCCTCTCAGTTACTCCCACCCTGATAAATTCACCCACAGTAAAGTTGAAGTGGGAAATCTTTGGCTTCAACAGGGGTCTGCAACTTTGGCTCTCCAGATGCTTTAGACTACAACTCCCATCAGCTCTACTCAGCATAGCCAATGGTGAGGGATCATCGGAATTGTAGTCTAAAAGATCTGGCGAGCCAAAGATTGGCAGACCCCTGGGCTACATGGTTCGAACCCTTTTCTGTAATGGAGAAATCAGCTACAGAAACTTGCCACGTCACCCAATGGGCCACACATGCAAGGAGCATCCATGTTAATGATAAATAGAATGGAAACCGGGCACGCACTGCATAACATAGCCCATAGCGTGCATGTTTGCACTGCATGTCAACCACAATGCAATGCTGTAACACATTTTTTCACTACAGCAATTTTTTCACCTTCAAATGTACCGATATTAACACTTTTTTAAACTAATAAAATTGCATACATTTTAAAAGGGCTGAGTTATGCTCTAATGTCCAAGTAAGTCTAATTCCTAGATTTTTACCTCGTGGCCTACCTCAGTAAGATAACTTCATCACCTGGATGAAGCCGTAATTTTACCCCTCATTTCTTAGGCATAAGCAAATCATACTGATAAATGCGTGATTTCTTAAAGGGGCCACAACTAATGAGTTTGCTTCATTAATCCAGATTCTCAATGTCTGCCTTTTTCCATTATTAAAAACCCCACCATATGCTGATAGAAACATTCTACCAATCACGAGTCAATCTTTCTTGGGAAAGATTGTGTGTTTGAGATGATCTCGCAGCTACCATCAAGCTTTGAGCAGTGGCAGCTTTTATGATCCGGCCAATTTGGTTTCTATCCTCAGGACAGTAGAGACAGAGATCTGGTCTTCAGGTCGTACATCGTGTCCACCAAATTATGGATGATGAAGATGTCCACGTATTCGCGCCACTGGATCTCTAAGTGACCATGGAAGGCATCTTTTCTTCTAGACTGAAAGCCTGGGCATGAGCGACACAGATCCAGGCGGCTTCACAGCCTACCTGACTGAGCGGTTTCACTCTGTTCCGTTGTTTTCCCGGGGTCCCGCTTCCCACCTTTCCAGCAGTGTGGTAGCTCCAAGGATCAGTTTTGGCACGTACCTTATACAACCTTCCTACTGAACGCATGGGAGATTTTGTGGGTGGGAATTGGGTATCCATTCACCATTACGCTAACGAAACCCAGCTGCATGTGACTGTATTGGCAGAACGGTTGTATATCGTTTTACCGACATTCATTTTTTTTCAAATAATTATTTTCACCGAAATTATTTTGAAAAACTCATAGAATTTGTGTCTTTATTCATTATTAATACCCTACCCGACCCCTTCCTAGCCCCTCATAACCCCTTGCCCTACCCCCAAATATTTCAATGAATTTTTTTGAAGTAATTTTGTCAAAAATAATTACTTTCAAAAACTATTGAGGAAGAATCAGCGCGAGTACTGTCTGCACATAATATCAACTTTTTTGCGCAGATACACTGAAGCCTGCATATCTGCTGACCATCTGCATGGTCATTTCCAGACATTGGTACTTTTCTATGTTGACGTGGAAATCCGCTCTGGGCCGGTGTGTTGAAATGTGCTCCGAATCCACTAAAATCCACATTTCTTCTGTAGCCAGACTGCCCCATTGGGTGCGAGAACATGTAATATTTATACCCACTTACGGATTAGCCTGCTTTGGCTGTACTTTGAAGCTAGGATCATCGAACTTAAACTTGGTTACGCAGCAAATAAGACAGCTATCTTGCAACAGGCATCTTAGATGCCCAGGCAATGAGGAGAAAGCATTGCTGCATCTTGACATTCCCACATTTAGGAAGTCGTTTTTCCTCATGTCATTCCAAGGCTCCAAACAGTCCACCCCAGTCACGCTTTGGCTGTCGTCTACTGTTTTACTTATGGCCTTTCTAGTTCCTAAAGAATGGGACATTGATGGTGGCTACATGTGTTCCGGAAGGGCCACCAACTGTTGAGTTATTCTTTTCGGAACATTGATTCGGTGAATATGGTACGTTGCATGTCTTTATATCGAAAGATTACATAGGGAATGATTATATATTGCAACTTTTATAATGCAAAATGTTATCTCAAATGCACTTTTTTTCAGGGTTTTTCACACCCAAACCCCCGTTTCGGACACCTAAAAACCCACCCCAACCGTTTCCCAAAAATATTTCACCCTTTACCCGACCCCTAAATGATTTAAATATAAAAATGTTCGATATAAAAGATTTGATATATGTTCTCTTCAATATAACATCTTCGATATAAACACTGCATACCAATATTATTGTTGTTTTTATTGGGTTTTAGGCAATATGTTTTTGCAATAGTATGTTTATTCCATATTATTTTACACACAGCACTCTGCATGCTCTCTGGCCAGGTGTGCGCTTTGTTACACTTAATACAATAAATGTAAAATACATTAAAAGGGCTGATGCAAAACTGCACTTCAGGGGAGCATGTGTTGAGCAAGAGCAGCCAACGGCTGCCAAAATGAGTCACCTTCATGAATTGAAACCAATATATATGAGGCGGTGAGAACACCGATGTTACCCAAAAATGCAGTATGTAGAGCTTTTTCTGAGGTGAGATGCGAATGCCAGAGGCATTTTAGGATGTAGATTGGACTACCTCAAGCTTCTTTAATTTTGGCTTATCTACTACATTTGGTCATTGTACCTAGAATAACCAGACTGGTGCCGCCACAGTTTCTCCCAATGGATCCACCATGCACATAACCCTCCAGTTCGCAGGAAACTCCACCAACTTCTGAAGCAGACCACCTTAAAGAATCAGAGCCACAAAGCCCTAGCTCTAGATGTTTTGGACTACAACTCCCGTAACCCCTAGACATTGACAATGTCTATCAGGGCTCATGGGAGTTGAAGTCCAACACATCTGGAGAGCCAGAGGGCCGATGGCAGTTGTAGTCCAAAACCTCCGGAGACCCAAAGTTTGAAGGAGCTGCATCTAGGGAGATCAGGGAAGGCCTGTGGTTTTGTTCTGTTGATTGCGTTTATATGTGAATACCCTGGACTGCATGGCCTCAACTCACCACCCTACTTAATCTCTTTGCTGAATGATACTTTCTTCACTGCGCATGTCTTCATCTTTTTTTTTTTATTCCACTAGTATTTCTTGGGTGTTTATGCACTTTTAGAGTCTTAGGGCCTGATTCACAGAGCGTTTTTCAATGGGATTTTGCAATTATATAACACTTCTGTGAATCCGGCCCTTAGGGTTCTCTAGAGCAGCTGGAAGACAGAATATTGCTGATATATTAAAGACCTAAACAAACAAAATATCAATGGGCTCTCTATAAATATAAAACTTTACTTAGGTATTTAATAAGGACCTGATCTAGCTACACGGACGTGTGCAATGCTAAGTGACAACATGTGTGTAGCAGGAGCATTTCAAACATGAATATTTCTGCATAGAGCAAGATGAATATGTGTGAGTTGGGAGGTATGGGAGTGGCCCCTTTAATATGGGCATATGTGAATAAGGGAAACATGAGTTAACGTACATCGCCCGCATCCATGCAGTGAATAGGAGAGAGCAGAAATCAGACCATGTCCTGTATTTTCTGTTTTTATTTGGGGTCATTTTTGTCCACACTAGAAGGTTGTGTATGAAACAGGTTCTCACAAGTATAGTGCAAGTAACAATGTCTGGTCCTCTCTTCAGCTGTAGAATGCCAAAGGTGAGATATGATTTTTGACCTCCTCGTTTGAAGGAGTGCATCTTAGCCAATCCCCATATGATATGAGACATTCACAGAACATGCAGCAAAACCTTCTGTGTAAATTCTTTCCAACGAATGTCCATCTGAGACAATCCACCAAGAAGGAGTCTCAAAGCAGCCAGCAAGTACATGTTTTCTTACTGTGGCATTGCATTTTATTTTGGTGCTCAGAGAAAAGCTGACATGATGTGTATTCTTATATGGATGGGGAGAGCATTTGTGCAGCCAGCAAAGACATATTTTCCTACTGTGGTTTGCCATTTTTTTCCTGCCATTAAGGTCAAAGTCAACATGATAAGTGATCTTACATCGCCATACTAGCCTACATTGGTGAAACCAGTCTCGACATGTTTTCTTTCTGTGGCAGGACACTTTTTGTACTGGTGTTAAGGGCAAAGCCAACATGATGAGAGTTCATACGTATGAATAGAGGCATTCCTGCAGTCAGCAATTGCATATTTTCTTACTGTGGCATGGCATTTTCTACAAACATTACTGGCAAAGCCAACATGATAACATGATGAGCATTCTTACACAATGGGAGCATTTGTAAAGACAGTAAAGACATCTATTTCCACGTCATCATGACATTTCTTCCTGGCATTAAAGGCAACACCAACATGATAGTTGTTCAGTGCCATACTTGCATACACTAGTGCAACCAGTTCTTACTGTTCTGTGTCATTTTATACTGGTGTTATTGGCAAAGGCAACATTATGAGTGTTCTTATATGGGGGCATTTGTGTACCCATGAAATGCATGTTTTCTTACTGTGGCATGAATTATTTTTACTGGCATTTAACACACAGGCATCATGAGTGTTCGTACATATGGAGGGTGAGGCATTGTGCAGTCAGCATGGACACATTGTCTTACTTTGTCATGGGATGTTATACTTGCATTCAGAGCAAACCCACCATGATGACTGTGCCTACTTGGGGGGAATGTGTGTAGCCAACAAAAGCAAAGACATGTTCTCTTGCCGTGGCATGGAATTGTATACTGATGTTAAGGGAAAAGCAAACATGATGAGTGTTCTTATGTCAAGATGCTGGTATACACTAGTGCAACCAGTCTGGCAATATATTGGTAACATGTACTTGTATAGGCACAGTCATCCCGAAACCTTTTTTTTTTACACTGGCAGAATACTATCATCTAATGTGCAAAGGCATCATGAAAAGGTGTTGGAAAATGCTCCTGAGCACTGTTGGTGAGTGGCACTAAATTGATTTCTTTTTAATGTCTTACCCTACAAAACCGATGGTAAATGGTGTTGCTTTGTACCCAATGTGTGCTATAAAATGCACCATTTAACCCATTATTTAGAAACATGTCTCTGGTTGAGATCCCTACAACCCCTGTTGGTTGTTTCAGACTCCCCTGCTAACTTCCTACACTCACCCGCTCCTTCAAATTCATGGGGAATGGTTACAGCCCTCCAACTGGAATATATTTCAGCTACCACAGCTCAAAACAGTTGTACTTTAATCCAGGAGCACATTCTGAGAGGATTCACATCACAGTACTGCACACTACAGAAACCCCTTCAGTTGCTCATTCAAATAAGTTGCCTCACCTGCGATTCTACCTAAAACCTACATTCAAATGCCAACACTGAGGCAAGTAACAAGGAACGTCAAAGTGCCCAGTGGGTGGTCGTTCCTGATTTTCTTGAGCAGCCATATGCAACAGGTGACCACAGAACTCCAAAATGCAACCTGGCTTTAGTCTATTAAATAAACACAAACATTACTTAGCTAGTCCTTGTACAAAGCAGAACTTCTAGCATCTGTGTAAAAAGTAACCCTCTTCCTGTGACATGCCTGTCAACTACTAGTGGTTTCTCTTTGCATAAACAGGTCCTCTCCATCCATCTTTCGCCGAGTTCAATAGGACATGGTCAACTGCCTATTGCATCATTTGTGGGGAGGGTGTGTTGGCAAGGAGAGCCTCGTCACACCTTTCATGCAGGTGTCAGGCTGAACTTGACCTTGTGTTTGTTTGTTTATTTATCAAGCGCACCGAACCCGTAGTGTCTGGGCGCATTACATGGTTACATTGCATAAGTTACATAAAGAGCAAAACATGAGAAAACACAGGACAATATTTGCAATAAGTTACAGTTATATACAGTTATTGCATACATGTATCTACATAGGATTGACGTCAAGACATTCATGATACGTCAGAGGATGAAAGACAGGTTTTAGTGTTCTTCCTAAAACTAAAATATGTCGTTCTGCTCTTAGGTCAACAGGCAGTGAATTCCATAATTTAGAGGCCATTACTGGGAAACTACTGCCACCTGCTCTTTGCAGTTTGAACCTGGGTACATTCAAGCAGTGTGAATGTGTAGTTCTGGTAGGGTGCGATTACGTTTTTTGGGCAAGATTGTCAGCCAGATATTTTAGGGCAGAATAAGTCAGACATTTATTCGTGAGTGTTAAAGTTTTGAGTTTGATCCTGGCTTTGACTGCAAGCCATTTAGTGCTGCGTCTGAGATCAGAGATATGCTGTGTTGACACTGTCCCTCAGTGAGCACCGGGGAGTGTCAAACAGTGGGCACGCTGCACTGGTCAGCCTTCCCACTCAGGCAACGTGTGGACCTTCCCTATACCTCATTAGTAATGCTATAATGGGCGAGAAGCATAGACCTTGCCATAAATGGTGTGAGGCTGGAAACAGCAGAAATGGATGTCCCAGCCAAACCATCTTCAGTGCTGACCCTCCGGTGACCCACGATGGCTGTGCTTGTTAATCACACAATCAGTGCTGTAGGCGGACAGCAGCCACTCAGAATACCCGCATTTCGTCCATTTCGAGGGGCAAATGGAGCAGACTGTGCCAATCTTATAAAATACCAATTATAATGCATGCACTGTATTAATAATTGGTGTCAGTGTTGTACAGCACATTGTCAATCATATTTGATAAAGAACATATATGCTTTATAAATGTCCAAAATAAAATAGGCAGCCCATGCCCTAATCATCAGCCATGTGATACTTTCAATAGGAAAATGTGAATTTATCTGTTCGTGTTTCATAAAACACTACATACAATCTGTGTAGCTTCCGGGGCCAAAGCGGGACTTTCTCAAGGGAAATTGCCTGCACTTGCCCCATCTCTTTTCAACCTGTGCGCACCCCGACCCAACCGGTGAAGGCCCTGTGTGCCGACAGCTTGGCGGGCATTCACCCTCATACAACAGAACCCACTCTGGTTCCCCTCCCCTCACTCATTAGGGCTGGGCTTGCCAGTCCACTGGAAACTAAACTCCAGTGTGCTTCTTAGGATAGCCATACTTAATATGCATGAAAACAGTTTACATATCATGAATTCCAATGGAGATCATTTGCTTAGTCCTTGGACAATCAAAAACTCTGACTAGTTTTCGGCTGGTCTGTGGTTCCAGCATCTTCCAAAATCCTGCCATTTATATGTTCACCAGTATTAAAAGGCTGGGGTATTTAAAAGGTCTTCCAAAAAAAATGACACAAAACTCCAACCAGAATTGAGAATGTGGTGAAGTTAGTACCTCTACCAAAATGTTATGACCCCCCACTTCCTACAGCATTAAATAGGGGGTGTAAAAAGGGCCTCTTCCAGAGTGCTATGGTGAACCCTAAAACAGTATAAAGGAGGGGGCGAAAATGAGTACTTCTTCCCAAACGCTGCGACAAAACTTCGCCCAGTGTCAAGAAGTTGGTGTAATTCACACATCTCCCAAAGCGCCACGACAAAACTTTGGCCAGTATTGAGAATTTGGTGAGAACTTAGCACCGCTATTAAAAGGCTGTGACCAAACTTAGAAGCGTATTAAGTAGCAGGTGTAATAATGGAGTGATGCAACTTCAGCATTAAAAACATTGGTTTAATGAGCACCTCTTTGCTAAACCTACCACACAACTTCAAACCGTGTTAAGACGTGTGTGAGGAGTATCTCTTCCAAAGGGAAGAGGCTTGAACCAGTGTTAAGAAGGGGGTATAATGAGTGCCCCTAGTGATGGGCACCACTTGCTATGACTCTTTGGAGACAATCAAACCATCTTACATGATCCGCCCGGGTGAGCCGGTATTCACAGGGTATTGAAATTGGCATTGTCTGGATGTTGAAAAGCACTTAAGAAGTCCGCACCCCTACAGCGGAATTGATACATTGAAATAGCCCGTGAGAAGGCGAGGCATTAGCACTGAGAGCTGAACAGCTTGCATTGCGCGCAGCCTTGTGTGATCCTGGGCAAACACAATATACTTGGAGCTCAGGAGGTAATGCATTCATTAATTGCCATTTAACATGTCATTGACACTTAGTCAGATAGTAAACTGCATCATGCTGTCTTCAAACAAAGCACATTGAAAACAACCGCCTGGCCGCAGTCTCTGCATCTAATATACGCCCGCTAAACTCTTCTCCGCGTGGAGTTATTTTCAAAGCAGACTATATACTCGTGGCCCAGAAATAATGCTGTTGCACCTATGCGGCAAGTTCTGGCAGGATGCAGAGCTGCCCCACCTCCCCTGGAGCAGGCTTTGCTGCCTCCAAAACACGCGCCTGTCTGTCTGTTCTCATCATTGTTGCTTCACAAAAGGCTTCAGACGTGTGACAGACCCGGTATGTGCGTGGCGGGCATGTTTATCTCGTGGGCACGTGAAAAAGAAACAGTGGCACGTGTCAGATGATCTCTTTATTCCATAACATCTCTGGCACGTGACGCTCCAGCCTCCACGCTCTCTCCTCGTGAGCCATGTCGGCGCTACATGGCCCCCATGTCAACAGGCTATTGCAGTGCATGTCCCCACAAGCCATGAAAGAAAGAGGTGTCGTTCCGGGTCGTGAACATACAGCTCCCGGAAAGGCAACAACAAACAGCAAAAAATCCCACGTGTACAAGTTGCAGGGAGAAGGGGGAGGGGAGGGGGCCCGGCAAGCATGGCAGGGGATGTGTCAGGCGCCGCCACCGCGCAGAAGGCGCTTTGAATGGGGGCAGCGCGTGAAACGTTCGCCGGCACAGGAGCGTGCCTACCACGGCGGGCGGAAGTGCGAAATCACTCGCGAGTTAAGCGTCAAGGAAAGGCAGTCAGTGCGGCCAAAGTTCCAGAGAGCTGCACGCGCACACCTTTGCAAATTACAGCCTGGAAAAGAGCCCCGTGGGCCGGCACCAATGTAGGGCGCGTCTAGGAACCACCGCGTACGTGCAACCTACGCTATTAATGCATCCTACTTTTCGCCACAGAGTCTGCCTATCAAGACCGGTGTGCCCCCTCTTTCTCCTTCACGTTGCCAGTGGCCCTGCATATTTATGACAGGGGCTGAGCCCCTCCTTACCCAGATACTGTCGGATGTCTAGAAGGAACTGAGGCGGTCCCCCGTTGAGCTGGAAGAAGAGCGAGCCCAGGCAGAAGAGCAGCAGGGTGGCCATGCAGAAGCCATAATCCCGGAGCGAGAAGTGCAGGCACGGGCCGGGGAGCCAGCCCTTCCTGGCTGCCCCGAAGTGGTGGTGCGGCTGCGGGGCACGCTCCCTGTGACTGCCGCCGCCGCTGCTAATGTTGTCCGAGGTGTTTTTCTTCATCGTCTCTCGTCCTGGCACAGAGCGGCAGTGAGATGGCATCCATCCGCCTGAGAAAGTACAAAGCCCCCTTCCTGCTCATTGGAAAAGTTGGGCAGGCTGGCGCTCACGAGACTCGCCTGCCCATCGCCGGCTCCGAGTGACTCTCCGCTAGCCGGGCAGCCTTTCATGCACTCAGCCTTGCACAGAGAGCAAGTCCCCTCCTCTGCGTGCAGCAGTCGCCAGACTGGAGAATTTCTCCCCCGCTCTGCAGCTTGCTCGCTCGCTCGCAAGCAGACCCCTAATCTCAGACACCATCCTCCACGGATTTTTTTTTCTGTGTAACTCTGGTGTCAAATTACATTTTTGTCTTTTTTCGCCAAGGGCTTGGTTTTCTGAAAGTAGGAAGAAAGTTGTTTTCTTTTTCTTTTTTTTTTAACCCAGGACCCCCCCCCCCCAACCAATGCACACTCTTTATTTCCGCAACAGCGACCTCTTGTGTTGAGAGTGGTTCTGCGTATGCCCGCGCTGCTGTAAAAAGGGCCTCTTCCAGAGAGTGGGCACCGCGAAATGAGTACTTCTTCCCAAACGCTGCGGCAAAACTTCGCCCAGTGCTAAGAAGTTGGTGTAATTCACACATCTCCCAAAGCCAGGGGAGTTGCTAGGTCTGGAAAAGACCTGGGGCTAAGCTGATGTCAGAACTGTTGGGACTGGGGGCTAGCTACTCTTTTGGCTGTAGCTCCTAAGATTCTATCCGGGGCTACAACCAAAAGATCAGGGGCTACAGCCCCATTACCCCCCCTAGCAACGCCCCTGCCCAAAGCGCTACGACAAAACATCGGTCAGTATTGATGTGATATGATATGATATGGCATTTGTAACGCGCCTATACACAAGTGTTTAAAGGCGCGACGAGGCGGGGGAGGGGGCGGGCACAAGGGGAGTCAGACAACGGTCCTACTAGGCCAGGTGTCATTCAGATCGCGCAAGTGCAAGGGTAGAGCGGAAGGGAAAGGAGAGAGTGCAGTACAGCGTTATTAGCATACAGCATACAGGATAAATAACAAGGGCCAGCTAGTGGCAAGTGCGAGATAAGTGCAGGCAAGTGCTGGGAAGGGGGGCTGTAGGGATACAGACACAGTCCCGCAGTGCAGGGGGTAGCCAGGGAGGCAGTGCAGGGGAGAGTGGCTGGGCCAAGGACCGAGAACGGTGAGTGGCCCAGTTGCAGATTCAGTGCAGTTTCAGAAGTTTAGCAGGGGAGAGGGGGAGAGAAGGCGGAGGTAAAGAGGAAGGTTTTGAGGTGCTTCCGGAACCGGAGATGGTTCTCCTCAAGTTTCAGGGTATTCAGAGTATTGAGTAGTGAGAATTTGGTGAGAATTTAGCACCGCTATTAAAACGCCGTGACCAAACTTTGTAGCAGCTGTACTAAGTACCTCTTCCAAAATGGAGTGATGAAACTTAAGCATTAAAAACATTGGTTTAATGAGCACCTCTTTGCAAAACCTACCACACAACTTCAAACCGTGTTAAGACGTGTGTGAGGAGTATCTCTTCCAAAGGGAAGAGGCTTGAAACAGTGTTAAGAAGTGGGTATAATGAGTGCCCCTACTGATGGGCACCACTTGCTATGAATCCTTGGAGACGATCAAACAATCTTACATGATCCGCCCGGGTGAGCCGGTATTCACAGAGTATCGAAATGGGCCTTGTCTGAATGTTGAAAAGCACTTAAGAAGTTCAGACCCTGCATCAGAAAATATCCCTTGACACATTGAAATAGCCCACGAGGAGGAGAGGCATGAGCACTCAGAGCTGGAACGCTTGCATTGCAGCGCAGCCTTGTGTGATCCTGGGCAAACACAATCTACTGGGAGCTCAGGAGGTAATGCTTTCATGAATTGACATTGTAACGCATCATTGATACTTCGATAGTGAACGGCATCGTGCTGTCAAGAAAGCACATTGAAAACAACCGCCTGGTCACAGCCCCTCCATATAATATACGCCCGCCAACTCTTCTGCGTGTTAGCGTTATTTTCAAAGCAGACTATATACTCGTGGCCCAGAAATAATGTTGCACCTCTGCGGCAAGTTGTCCCACCTCCCCTGGAGCAGGCTTTGCTGCCTCCAATACACGCGCCCGTCTGTCTGTTCTCATCATTTTTGCTTTACAAAAGGCTTCAGACGTGTGACAGACTGTAGTGTCTTAGCATCAAAAGACACTGCACAGACACTGCACGTGGTCGGTGAGCGAGCGTATCCACGAGCGCTTCATGTGACAGAAGAGCGAGGGTAAAGAAGAGAAGTTCCAGGGAAGAATGTTGGTTGAGGAGACGGTTGGTGACAAGAGGAAGGAGAAGAAGCACACCGTTCATGTCTCCTTTCAATAGAACATAAATACCTGTATAACGTTGGTTATGTTAATGTATTAGTCCATATATAATAAACCCAATTATATAATTGCATCCGTGTCCCCCTTACTTCACAGACCCAGTATGTGTGTGGCGGGCATGTTTATCCTGTGGGCACGTGAAAAAGAAACAGTGTCACGTGTCAGATGAGCTCTTTATTCCATAACATCTCTGGCACGAGACGCTCCAGCCTCCACGCTCTCTCCCCAGGAGCCATGTCGGCGCTGTATGTCCCCCATGTCAACAGACTATTGCAATGCCTGCCCCCACAAGCAGCGTCGGACTGCGACAAGGAATAGGACCGGACACCCAAAAAAAAGTGGCCCACACCTTGCCTCAAAAAAGTGGCCCACCCCGCACCTCAAACAAAGTGGCCCTCAAACCATCATCCGTGATTCGTGAATCGAGTCAATTAACGACTTTACAGAAAATGCTACTTATGGAGGGTTCATGTGTCTGTTACATTTCAACTCATAAAACAACATAACTTTGTATACAGTTCTGTGACAGGGTCCACAGCTCCGAGGCTCAAGGGTGGCATGAACACGACCTTTCATCCCTTGACAAAACAGGAGTGGTATCAAATAGCATTGTTCCTAAGTGCACTACGAAAAATATGGTTATGATTTCACTAATGTGATATACATTTCATACAAGAATGGATCGGTGTCCGGACATTTCGTCGAAAGACATTTGGTCGACGGAATTTGGTCGAAAACCAAATGGTCGAATTCTTTTTTTATTTATATATATATTTTTTAGGTTTTAGTTTAGGGAAAAAAGGGTTTTTTAGAAAAAAAAGGGGGTTGGGGGGGACCCCCCCAAAAAAAAAGTGAAAATAAAAAAAAAAAAATCGACCATTTGGTTTTCCACCAAATGGTTTCGACCAAATGTCCTGTCGACCATTTTTTTTCGACCAAATGTCTGGTAACCGAATGGATCACCATATGTATCATTAATGTTTTAAAACTCACATTTAAAACAGCCACATGTAGCCCTACCGTTGGTGCCCCCAGCCCCTTTCACCTTAATCGTTCGTCGCCCCACCTCACAATTTCCTGGCCCATGCGCCACCATTCGAAACATAGATACCACCTTTTTTCCCCACACATGCCCAGCGTCTATGTATGCCCAGTGTGTTATTACTAAAGTCTTTACAGCCATGGTATGGAGGGCTACGTTTTGCGTGTTATCTAAACAAAACATCTACACCAGGCATTGTGCTGTACCCCTGCAATAAACGACCCCCATTGTGTATCGCGCGCACCCGACCAGGCACCCAAAATTACCACTCAGTGCGGCGACCACCCTGTGTTTAGTATTGAAGCATAAGCGGATTTGCGAAAGCTGAGCTGATCTGTTACAAGTGAAACCGCTTTTCACAATGCATTTGTAATTGCGCACCAATTTTCTGCCTTGCTGAACCGCAGAACGGAGCACGCAATGTTCATTACACTCCACCTATAAAACTCCACCTATAAACAAAGCATGTGGCATAGATAGTATTCATTGCCAAACCTCGTATCACCGAACCACAGAACGGAGCCCGCTATGTTCAGTGCATCCCATATCCAAACAAAGACACCAGCATAGATTGTATACAGTATTGTGCGTCCAACCCAGCATTACCGAAACCATGGAACGGAGCCTGATACGTTCCGTGTACCCACATCCAACAAAGACTCCGCCATAGATTGTATATGGTATTACTGTCAAACAATGATCATCATCCATCTCCAGACCTCCAGAAAGCAGCGCTCCAGCCGACGTCGTGACACCAAGAGCAATCCATCTGAAAACGGTGCCTGCAAGAGAAAACGAGAAAGACAAGGTTAGAATTCGCCAAGACATTACGTTTAAGGTTGCGCTTTGACAAATCCTCGCACTTAACCTTAAACCAACACCCACCTTCTGTCAGAGCATCGTGGACTCCATTTTCTTCCCATTTGGCCTTGCTTCATGCACCACAACTACCGATCGGCCGCATTTCATCTGTTGGGAGAAAGCGAAGGAAAGACATTATTAAAAGATACGGATTATAATCAAGAATCAACATCACAATATTTTAAAAGCCATAAGACACTTACCTTCAGGAGTGGTTCAGCCACAGCGGGTCTGTGCTGCCACGTACATGGGCCAGTGAAGGAACTCGGTCCATCAAAAGCGCCCCTGCATTGAGAAGCAGGGTGGAGAACTTGTCATCATTAATCAACAGTTGAGACTATATGGGTTGGCGCATGCTCACCACATTCTGGGAAGAAGGGTTTGAGAAAGACAGCAGTCATATAGCCGCATTCTCACAATCTCTCATATCCACGCAGGAACAGTGTCAACAATCAGCGCAGCCCACAGCATATGAGCAGGGGAAGAAGCCTGACAAGGGGAATCCACTTCCAGCGAAGGCTGCAACCGTGCCCCAACGTCCTCGCAGAGTCCAGGTGAGCGTAACATTTACTGCGACACTGAAATGAGGCCTTCTTGCGTTGTTCTGTACTGCTTTATACGTAGTGGAAACATTCATTCTTTACTTGATCCATATGTATCTATGAGGTATATATGTATATGTTGGTGCTTGCCGTGGTCTAATCTATTTAAGCATGCGGCTAGCTTCATGATTGCTTTGCTGCTTGTGTTTCATTGCATCTGTACACGTTTAAACTAACTAAATATCTTTATCCAGTTTTTATGGCATACGTCTCTTCATCTTGATCCCAACATGTCACTCATGCTTGGTACTTCTTTGTTCTTTATACATCGTCTGCCTCTCTGGTCCGGTTATCTTTCTATCTGGGTGTCGATTCAATTTTGTATGACGTCACCATTCATCCTGGTTATTCAGTTTCTTTGTTTCATCAGGAATCTCATTGAAATGGCCATCATATTGTCTTGTATGCAGGTATGGTTACCTCAATGGGTATTTTACCTCCCATATTGTCTTAGGTATAGGTATTATTATGGGTACTGTACATAGTCTGCTGTCTTTTCGTTGCTGGTTTACCTGTTCAGGATACGTCACATATTTTGGTCCATATGTCTCAGGCAATGTAGCCGGGGCAGGTGGAGTGGGGGCACTTGGCTCCTCCTCTACAAATGCATTCTAGTTTTCGCCACAGGGTCTGCCTATCAAGACCGGTGTGCCCCTCTTTCTCCTTTACGTTACCAGGGCCCCCACATGTTTACGACAGGGGCTGAGCCCTTCCTTACCCAGATACTGTCGGATGTCTATAAGGAACTGTGGAGGTCCCCCGTTGAGCTGGAAGAAGAGCGAGCCCAGACAGAAGAGCAGCAGGGTGGCCATGCAGAAGCCATAATCCCAGAGCGAGAACTGCAGGCACGGGCCGGGGAGCCAGCCCTTCCTGGCTGCCCTGAAGTGTTGGTGGTGGTTGTGGTGCAGCTGTGGGGCACGCTCCCTGTGACTGCTGCTGCCGCCGGCGCTAATTTTGTCCGAAGTGTTTTTCTTCACTGTCTCTCGTCCTGGCACAGAGCAGCAGTGAGATGGCATCCATCCGACTGAGAAAGTAAAAATCCCCCTTACTGCTCATTGGAAAAGTTGGGCAGGCTGGTACTCACGAGACTCGCCTGCCCATCGCTGGCTCCGAGTGATTCTCCACTAGCCGGGCAGCCTTTCATGCACTCAGCCTTGCACAGAGAGCACGTCCCCTGCTCTGTGTGCAGTTGCCAGACTGAAGAATTTCTACCCCCGCTCTACAGCTTGCTCTCTCTGAAGCATACCCCTAATCTCAGACACTATCCTCCACAGAATTTATTTACGGTGTAACTCTGGGTCAGATTATATTTTTGTCTTTTTTCCCAATGGGCTTGGTTTTCGGAAAGTAGAAAGAAAGTTGTTTTCTTTATTATTTTTTTTAAACTCTTTTTTATTGATGGTCAACACAGATTCAACTTACTGCACATTGCATATCACAGTACATATTTACTCATATTATTAAATACATGTTTCATCAATTATATTTCAATCACATAGCAGTTTCCTCATCTGAGGCCATTTTGCAAAGGTACATCCTGAATGAGGCCCATATGTCCTTTGAGCGGTTGCTTGGTGTCACAGTCAATGTATATTGTTCCTCGCATTCATTTATGTAAGTCAAATCACGGAGAAAGTGTTCAATCCTGGGTGGGACTCGGTTTGTCCAACATTTCGATATACATCTTTTGGCTACTGCACAGGAGACATTGAACAATCTCCTGGTCTTTTCAGCTGTTTGCCTATGTCTCCGAATAGGTATTTTTGCGGAGACAGGGTTGCTAGGATCTGTGTGATCTCTTCCAATATTTCCGCTACATCTTTCCAAAATGTGATAATTAGGGGGCATTCCCAATACATATGATATGACCCTGCCTGGGCTGTCTTGCATTTAGGGCATTCCCCCGAGTGACCCGTTGAGAATTTAGCCATTTTAGCTGGGGTATAATGGAGCCTGTTTAGGATTTTGACCTGAACCAGTCGAAGGCCTGCATTCAGTGACACCGATTTTGTAAGCATGCAATATTTGGTCCATTTTTCCTCTGGGATGCTTGTATTTAGGTCTTCTTCCCATTTAGTTTTGGTATTATTTATTGTGGGGATGTGTGTTTGTACTAATGAATATAGTTTGGAGACTCCCTGTCCCGTACCTGACGTGGCTGCCTGTATGCACGGATGTGAAGGTGTTCATCTGGAAAAAGTGGCCAACGTGCTTTAAATGCTGATTTCATCCTGTGATACTCAAATGTTTTAAGTGGTCCCCATCCTATCGCCCCACCAAATTCCTCTCTGGTCACAAATTTCCCATTCGGGAACATGTCACGCTTTCGAACTTCCCTGTTTGTGTCCCAGTGTCTTTGTATTGTTTTATCCAGCGTGGGCGGTATACCGGCACAGTGGGACATCTGGGTCATATGGGGTTTCTATTTTCAGTTTTTTGTACAATGTTATCCATGCATTTACCGTGGTCCCCACTGGGTCATAGGGACAGGAATCTTTGTATTGAAGATTGAATATAATGGAGCAAAGGTCTATGGGAGATGCAGCAAATTTCTCAAGCCATACATGGGGTGAGCGGTCTTCTAGGTCATACCAGTGTTTTACAAATTGCGCTTGCGCCACCAAATAATATAATTCGAAATCTGGTGCCCCCAGTTCTCCTGTACCATAAGGTTCGGTGAGGTTTTCCCATTTCATTCTAGGGCTCTTCCCGTCCCACACAAATGTCACTGCCAATGCTCTTATTTTTTCAAAGAAGTTTCTACCCGGCCATATTGGTATATTTACAAACAAGCAGAGCAATTTGGGTAGAACCACCATCTTAAGGATAGCAACTCGGCCATTTAAGGATATAGGCAACTTAGCCCATGTTTGAAACTTTATGTTGAGCGTTTGTATAATTTATTCATAGTTATCCGTGTATAGTGTCTGCCTGTTTCGGGATATCATTATACCTAAGTGTCGTATGTGTCCGGCTGCCCACTTGAGGTTCTCCGTTATCGTCGGACGTATGGTGTGTGGCGTCAATGGGAGTATTTCCGATTTTTCACTATTTATTTTGTATCCTGAGTAGTCGGCAAATTTATATATGTCTTGCATTAGGGGTGCTAGGTTGGTGTCAGGGTCCCGGACATACAATAAAGTATAATACGCATATAACGAGATCGATTGGGGCAGGCCTGACATTCGTATTCCTTTATCTCCATGTTTTAGTCTGACCATTATAGCCATGGGTTCGATGGTTAGTGCAAATAATATTGGTAAGAATGGGCAGCCCTGTCTGGTGCCCCTACCCAGCGTGAATAGAACAGAGATCGTATTGTTTGTGAGCACTCTTCCCCCTGTTTTTGTATACAGTAATTTCACATATTTGATGAACTTGGGGCCCATTCCAAATCTTCCGAGCACCTCGAGGAGATATACCCAAAACTGTTATTATCGCTTCACGCATAGACTCCGGGAGTTCACCCAATTCCACTGCCTCTTCCCACACTTTCAACATAATTGGGAGCAATTCTTTTCTGAATTCTTTATATAATTCCACCCCCAATCCATCGGACCCCGGGGCCTTCCCCGAACTCAATGCTTTTATAGCTTCTGTGATTTCCTCCCCAGTAATCAGGCTTTCTAGGGCCATTTTAGCTTCTAATGGGAGTGTCGGGAATTCCAAGTCATCTAAGTATATTTGTATATCTGGTATTGTTTTCTTATCGTTATTTGAATATAGTCTTTGATAGAACTTCAAGAACTCATGGTTTACGGCTTGACCCACCCGTTACAACCACACTCTCCCTGTCCTGAATGCTTGTGATTGGAGTATGTTGGCAATCAGCTTTTATGAGTTTAGCCAGGGCCCTTCCCGCCTTGTTCCCTTCCCCATATCTGTACGCTCTGGTTGGAGCTGCTATGTATTGTACTTCCCTAGTGGCCAGCCTATCAAAATCTTTGAGGAGTTGGTTTATCTCTGCTAGGGGGTCTGTACTTCGGGTTTCATTATAGGCATTTTCCAAATTTCGGAGTTGTGTCTCCGGCTCGGCTAGTTCACGTCTTACTGACCTCAGTAGTCCCATAGATTTGGAAATCAGTGCCCCCCTCACCCAGGCCTTAAACGTCTCCCAGATTGTATCTATCCACCGTCCCTATGTTATTATTAAAGAATTCTTCCATTTCGTTATGTAGTGACTCAGTCACATTAGGATCTTTAAGTATGTTTGCGGGCATTCATGCAAAAGCGGAAAGATGCAGGAAAACTCTATCCTCTGGACCAGAGTATTATCGTAAAACGAGAAACTGAAGAGATATCCAGAGAGCAAAACACTATTACTTACAAAAGTATCAAATTATTTTATTTATCATGATACAAAAATTTGAACAAGTCAATTAATGGCATTCTACTTTGTAGAGCATCAATAAATCACGTAACACATCAGCATAGAAGAACAAATAACTGTGACTAAAATACATCCATCTCAACAAACATTCATAGTGCAGCATCCAAACCATACATCATACATAGTGACATTCAACCAACCAACAATGGCTAAAAAGATAACTAAATTAATTAACATTGTTTGCCAATTGGGAGTGGGACAAACATTCATCACATCCCATTTGATTATTTTAATGTTTACAAATATATTAAACAAACAGCAATAGAATTCATTAAAAACAATCTATCACAAGGGCGGATCTGTGAGGAGAAGTGTTATGTAGATCACATCCCTAAAAGAATGAACTCAACCGGTTTCGACGTAGAGTGTGTAGTAAACAACGTCTTCATCAGGAGATACAAAGCGAGAAGCTGCATAAAAAGAACATTACTACATAAATATGCGTCAGTGTCCCATCACATGAACTAAACTCAACAATAGATTGTATATAGCCACCATGTGCCACCTGTTACGAACCAATAAAACTAGACATTTGTGCTGGGGAAGTATATCTAAATGAGAACAACCCCAGAAGCAGGGTTTTATTTAGAAAAGCCAGAGGCGAGGCACCGACCCTGAGAGTGTAAAAAATAATTAAAATTAATAAGGTGCACCATAGGGGCCACAAAGGTCGAAATAGCCCAGGCAGGAAAACACTAGACACCCCCACATGTGGCATAAAAATATCATGGCTAAATAGATGCAATATGCTAGACTAAACAAACCTTATATAAGTAGCCATTAATATGCAAAATGCCAAAGATGGATCGTATGCTGGAATCGTATCGCCAATGGAGTTGTGACTAGTGGAAAATGAGAAGTTGATTGAAGCACACATAAGGTAAAAAAGTGACTACAACAACCAAAGGAATCAAATGCGAGCGGTCAATTGTTACCTGTAGTTAACATGACACTGCTCTCAGTAGCCCCCTTCAAAGATTATGGTACGATGGCTTTCTGGAGGGTGATGCAACGAAGCAAATCGTGTCAGCAGATGTGTGCCTAGTGTACTATCAAACAAAAAATAATATTAGCCTAAACCGCATATGACAAAATCAAACTAAAGATATCCCAATAAAGTCATATACAGTTAAAAAAGTTTAAAAAGTGGCTCCTAATTGAAAAATTAGCTGGCTGCTGGCAGAAGTCTGACCAGAATTAGCCATATTAAAACAAGGCCTCTCGTTTGTGCCTACACAAACACCTAGTGCGATGCAACTCACTAGTGAAATCCAAAAGTTTCTGAGGAAAATTAGATTGAAAGTGTTCTTCACTGACAAAGAGAATATTTGTGAAAATAATACTTCGGGCTTGGCCAAACCTTCATCTTTCACACCTAATTCAGCCGATCTCCCACCTGAAGTTCTCATTTTTGAAACCATTGTGCTTAAGGAGTTAGACAAATGCTTGACACGTCCCAGAAGCAATTTAAGACCTAATCTAGAACTTGCAGAATTTCATGCAATTGACTCTCTAGCTCAGGATCCCACTATAGTGATTAAAGCTGCCGACAAAGGCGGGGGATAGTGGTCTGGGACGCAGAATTGTACGATCAAGAAGTATACAGACTTCTCAGCATACCAGGCCACTATCAAAAAATCACTGGTGACCCTTCTACATCTATAAAAAAGAAGATTCTTACGTTGAGTGAAAGTGGTCTTCATGAAGGATTCTTGTCCTCTAAGGAGTGTGAGTTCATTAATTCGTCTGAAGAGAGAATTCCGCTCTTTTACATTATTCCTAAAGTACACAAGGACACTCTGAAACCTCCTGGTCGTCCCATTGTTTCTGGCTGCAGTTCCATTTTAGAGCCTCTGTCCAAATATATAGACACCTTTATTAAACCACTTGCTATGGCCACTCCCACGTTTCTTTTGGACTCTAGGGATGTTATAAATCTGGTTGAAGCACGCCCTTTTGATTCCTCCACACAAATTTTGGTCTCTTTGGATATTGAGGCGCTTTATACTAACATCCCTCAAGACAAAGCTGCCTCCAGTCTACGCATTATGCTAGACAGACGGCCTTTACCTCATGCTGTCCCTACTGAATTCCTTATTAATTGTGTTGAACTAGTGCTGTCCAATAGTTTTTTTAAGTTTAAGGATGCCTACTTTTTGCAAACTAAGGGTACGGCGATGGGCTGCACTTTTGCTCCTAACTTGGCCATCATTTTCATGTCTTTGTTTGAAGAAAATCATGTGCTTAGCGTCACCAACCCCTTTGTCAAACATATTAAGTTGTATCGTCGCTACATAGACGACATCTTAATGGTGTGGGAGGGCGACTCTGCTACATTGAATACATTTATGGTTTGGCTGAATCAGGTAGATCCCAATCTTAAATTCACTTTTGAATTTTCCACCTCTAGGATTGCGTTCCTTGATTTATCAATTTTTGTGGATGAAGGATGCTTACAAACAGAATTATATAGAAAACCTACAGAACGCAATACAACTTTGCAATTCAAGAGCCAACACCCAAAAAGCCTACTACGGAATTTACCGTATGGTATGTTTTTACGGTTACGACGTAATTGCACTAATATTTCCAATTTTGACAAACATGCAGATGTACTACAAGCCAGATTGTTACTTTGGGGTTACCCCAAAAAATTGATCAAACATTCCAGAAAAAGAGCACGGTATACCAACCGGGATGCCCTACTTAGTGTACGCCCCAAAAACAAAGAGAGAGAACAAATTGTCTGTGTTTCTACATTCTGCAAATTCAGTGAGTCTATTAAGGGTATCATCCTTAAAAATTGGAGAATTCTGAATTCTGCTGAGATTAACTTGCATAAACCTCTTTTTGCCTTTAAAAAGGGCAAGAGCCTGGCGCAGAAACTCACGAGAGCCAACAGGTTACCATTACAAGGTAACGTGGTTAGGGATGTTAACCTTCATCCTGTGGTAGGTCATTACCCTTGTACCTCTTGTATGGCCTGCAGATTTTCCCAAAAAATTACACACTTTGAGAATGCTGGCAGAAGATCGGACTTGCGTACATTCACCACTTGTAAAAGCAAGAATGTTGTATATGCAATTCAGTGCCCATGTAATCTGGCCTATATAGGCAAGACTTACAGGGAGGTACATGTGCGCATCAATGAACATCGTTCCAAGATCAGGATGCGTTGTTTTACTGCCCCCCTGGTTTCCCATTTTTTCGAGATGGGGCATGATGCAGATTCACTAAGATGGTTTTGCATCGAAAAAAATCACAGCAAGTGGCCATGTGCATATTGCCAACAAATTGGCCTACAAAGAACAAATGTGGATTTTTAATTTAGGCACCCTCCACAAAGGTCTGAACTCCATGGAAACATGGGAGTTCAATAGCAGATAGATAATTTCTTTGTACAGATATTGTATGGTGTACATAGTTTCCATTCTAGTTCCATGTCACCTCTATGAGTCACACTGCTCCTTCTTGTATAGAGTTTTTAAATTGGGCGTGTTTTGGGTTCGTTACGCACACGCAACACGTTCCCACTGAGGATACGTGATCTTCCACGTGACTTACGTCTACAGCAGCGACGGCTTCAGTCGGCTGCTTGCACACGGCCGATGTAGCATGGTCATTGAGATTTACGGCTAGGCTGTGCTCAGTAACTCCAGCCGCCCACGCCAATCCGGGTGTTAACTTCAAGTAAGTACGAACATGATCTGCCGCTCTTCACACTGCCGCTTTAGTATTGTACAATCCTTGTTCTGAGACGAAGTTTTGTCGTCTATATGAATATACAAGTTCAGCTGCATTTGTATATGAAGATTCGTGCTTTACTTAGCCTGCAGTATCATAGACTCTTCTCATTTACGTACTTATGCCTGTGTATACAGTTCGTCTGTCAGACTTCTGCCAGCAGCCAGCTAATTTTTCAATTAGGAGCCACTTTTTAAACTTTTTTAACTGTATATGACTTTATTGGGATATCTTTAGTTTGATTTTGTCATATGCGGTTTAGGCTAATATTATTTTTTGTTTGATAGTACACTAGGCGCACATCTGCTGACACGATTTGCTTCGTTGCATCACCCTCCAGAAAGCCATCGTACCATAATCTTTGAAGGGGGCTACTGAGAGCAGTGTCATGTTAACTACAGGTAACAATTGACCGCTCGCATTTGATTCCTTTGGTTGTTGTAGTCACTTTTTTACCGTATGTGTGCTTCAATCAACTTCTCATTTTCCACTAGTCACAACTCCATTGGCGATACGATTCCAGCATACGATCCATCTTTGGCATTTTGCATATTAATGGCTACTTATATAAGGTTTGTTTAGTCTAGCATATTGCATCTATTTAGCCATGATATTTTTATGCCGCATGTGGGGGTGTCTAGTGTTTTCCTGCCTGGGCTATTTCGACCTTTGTGGCCCCTATGGTGCACCTTATTAATTTTAATTATTTTTTACACTCTCAGGGTCGGTGCCTCGCCTCTGGCTTTTCTAAATAAAACCCTGCTTCTGGGGTTGTTCTCATTTAGATATACTTCCCCAGCACAAATGTCTAGTTTTATTGGTTCGTAACAGGTGGCACATGGTGGCTATATACAATCTATTGTTGAGTTTAGTTCATGTGATGGGACACTGCCGCATATTTATGTAGTAATGTTCTTTTTCTGCAGCTTCTCGCTTTTTATCTCCTGATGAAGACGTTGTTTACTACACACTCTACGTCGAAACCGGTTGAGTTCATTCTTTTAGGGATGTGATCTACATAACACTTCTCCTCACAGATCCGCCCTTGTGATAGATTGTTTTTAATGAATTCTATTGCTGTTTGTTTAATATATTTGTAAACATTAAAATAATCAAATGGGATGTGATGAATGTTTGTCCCACTCCCAATTGGCAAACAATGTTAATTAATTTAGTTATCTTTTTAGCCATTGTTGGTTGGTTGAATGTCACTATGTATGATGTATGGTTTGGATGCTGCACTATGAATGTTTGTTGAGATGGATGTATTTTAGTCACAGTTATTTGTTCTTCTATGCTGGTGTGTTATGTGATTTATTGATGCTCTACAAAGTAGAATGCCATTAATTGACTTGTTCAAATTTTTGTATCATGATAAATAAAATAATTTGATACTTTTGTAAGTAATAGTGTTTTGCTCTCTGGATATCTCTTCAGTTTCTCGTCTTGTTTGCGGGCATTCTCCATTTCTTTTGTGGTTTTGGGGCATTCCTAAATATTAGCTCAAGGGATATCGGGGAATGATCCGACAGTGTTCGAGGATTTATCTCGCAGTTCTCAAGTCCGCTCAGAACATCCTAAAACAGTAGCCAATAATCGATCCGTGATTCTGAGTCGTGTACACTCGAGTAATATGTATATTCTCTCGTGCATGGGTGCAACACCCTCCATGCGTCTCTCAATGTCAATTGTGGCATGATCTGGTCTAGCGCAATGGATGCCCTTGTTTGTGCCCTTCTGACTTTAGAGGATCTGTCTTACCCTAAGTCTAGGACCAGATTGAAGTTCCCACCCCATATTATGCTAGAGGTGTCCAGTGTTGCCAGTAATTCCAATGTGCTGAGGTAAAAGTCTGGGTCATCTATATTTGGACCAAAAGTGTTAACTAGTACAACTGATCTTTCTGCCACCTCTCCCCATACCATTACATATCTACCCTAGGGGTCCCTTTTGTGTCCTTTGCTCTGGAATCACACCAATGTATGTAGGAGCGTTATGACTCCTCTGGCTTGAGTAGAGTATTCTGTGTGGTATCTCTGCTTACCCCAGGAGGCAAGTATGTTTGCGTTGTTAGGCCCCTGTGTATGTGTTTCTTGTAGCATAACTACCTGTGGGGAGTGTCTGTTCACATATCCTCCAACCTTTCTGGTCTTTGAGGGATTGTTCAGGCCTCTAACATTCCATGACAGGAGTTTAATCTTAAACCCATTACGCCTGCTGGCATTGTTCATCATTATATCTATTCACTGTTGTGCTCTGGTGAAAGTACTGTTTGGTATGCATAGCGCAATTATCTGTTAGACCATTATTGAAAAAACGTTTGCAACTCTTTAACTGTTCAACAAACAGTCCTCCCTTTCCCCATCCCTCCTGCCCACCACCCCCATCATCTGCCCCAACTTGATGATTACGCCTTATAAACTTTTGGAGATCTCCTGGGGTTGCCATATTATCGTCACATGGCTGCCGGCCCAGGTTCACATCCCGGCTTTCTTGTTCACGTGCGGTGCACCCACTCAATTCCATCGTTGTAGACAGTATTTGCACCGTTCCTTCCGATATCTGGACCGTGTCAGTCTGCCACAGACGGGGCCTGCTGTTTTTATCTGGTCCATGGCATTCCGGGGGTAGGGGTATATTAGCTTCTACAAAGGCCATGGCCGCTGCCGGAGTTTCAAAGAAGTGCGCTCTTTCCAAGTGTTGGATTCTCATTTTAGCTGGGAATATCAATGCATATTGGATCTGCCGCACCCTTTGCAGCCTCATCACTGGTTCGTAGGATCATCAGTTGGCCTGGACTCCTGCTGCAAAGTCCGGGTACATGTGTATCCGGTTCTCCTCGTAGTACAGCGTACCTTGTTCCCGACCCTTCCTGAGTATCGAATCTCTGTCTCTGTAATTGAGGAGGCATGCTATGATCGTCCGGGGTGGTGCCCCGTGTTTCGGCATTGGGGCAAGTGTGTGGTGTGCTCTTTCCACATGGAAATGTTCGGAGAAAGCCTCGGGTCCGAAGAGTGTCTTCAGGAGAGAGTCAACTTGTTGTTCCATTGCTCCTTTGCCAAATTTTTCAGAAACACCGTCAATCCTTATGTTGTTTCTCCTAGAATGAGAATCGAGGTCTTCACATTTAGTTATGTATTTTATTGAAATAATTTTTCAGTTGTGTTATATCCCGGTCGTGGTTAGCAATGGTATCCTCGTTGCTGCTAATTCTGCCTTCCGCTTCTGTAATTCTGGAGCTTTCTTTGTCTACCCTTGCCGTGATCTGATGGTTGATACTATATTGTCTAGTTTCACGTTTATCGCAAGGAATTCGTTTTGGACTATGGTGGTTAGTTTGTCAACTCTGTCAACTCTGTCCTCGCTGTCCGCTTCATTCCGGATGTTAGAAGTGGTTGGTGTATCTGGCACCGGGTCTGCAGTTTGGCTGTTAGTAAATGAGTCCATTGGACCCTTCTTTGTAGCCCCTGCCCCTTTTGACATCTTCTCGGGTGTTTGTGAGCTTTTTGTGTGATCCCTTTCAATTTACGGATCTGAAATCTCCAGTGGATTTAGTGTATTTTCACACCAGTCGTGTTTGTAAAGTGTAGTAGCTTATCCAGAGTTTCTAGTCTTTGAATTCTCCTCTCAAGATTGTTTTGGGATTTTTCAGAGAGCAGCCTTTAGTTGTACAGGGGTATCGTGCTTCAGAAGGGATCATGGCGTGCACCTTTTGAGTGCGTTTTGTGTCCGCAGCAGGGCTGCTTCTTCGTGGCCAGCGAGTGTGGTTTTTCCTGTCGCTGTCACAGCTTATCCCATTTGTTTCCTCCACCAATGTAGGATCAGACTCTTAGGTTCGCACATGTGGGTTTGGCAGTCTTCTGCGTTGTTGTGTTTAAACAGGTATTCTCTGTATTTCAATGTGTTGCTATGGGGTGTTTGGGTTCTTCCTCTCCTGCCGTGACACTTTCTTTGCTGTATTTTGTCCATATGTTTCACTTTCCAAGTTGGTGCGAGCTTCTTCTGTTTGTGTGTTTTTGTGTTTCGTTTTCCCACTTAGTGTGGTGTTTGTTTGTGCTGTTTTCGGATTTACGTGTTCTGCTACCAGTGGGGTTGCATTCTCCTATGCATTATGCTGTGTGATTGCACCGTTCCTAGTGTACATCAATCTTCAAGTAGCATTACCTTAGCTTAGTTTGATGTTTGTTTGTGCTGCGTTTGGGCTTCTCGTGCCCCATGCAATCGTGTTGGTTCCCCAGAGGCAGGATCCTTGTTTTTTAACAGTCTTTTCCCCTCGCCTTCAGTCCTTTGCCCAGGGGATACAGGACCGGCGTCAGCACTAGCTTCTGCTATTTATTTATAGATGGGTTGTGCTCTCCCACGTAATATAGTAGTTGTACATTCAGCTTCTAAAGTTCACCTTTTCGGGTATTTGGAACGTCTCTGAAGAATATAGGCTTCAGGCGCTGTCACCGTTTGTTGCTTATTGCACAGCAGAACCCCTCCAGGCATTTGGTGGGCTGCAGCCCCGCGCTACTAATCCGTTATTTCTTCCACCCTCACTGGTCCGACTTAGGATTGCCGCCCGCACCTGCTGTGGACGAGTCGGGAGGGGGGGCGCTCGGGGGTCCCCGCCTTTTCCGCCACTCCACCAGGCCCCAAGCCAAGACGGGCAGCTAGCCTGATGTTATCTGCGGGCCCAGCACTCCTACCTCGTTGCAACCTCTCCCCAGCTCCTGCTACGGGTCGCCACACATCAGGATCAGGTAACGCGGTCTCCGGCGCAGCTCAGGGCCTCTCTTCAGCCACCCCTGTGGCGGCCTCGGTACGGGCAGCTCAGGTGCTGTCCGAATATATAACAGGCGTTTTTGTTCCAGTGCCTCTCTTCTCGATCGATTCAGCCCTCCACTTCGTCTGCCGCAGGAGAGATACAGTGTGTAATCTCACTGAGCTGATCTTCTCTGCCTTCAAGGAGTTGTGACCAGGACTCAGTGATTTGTCGTGCTAGGCCTCCAGACCCCTATGACCAGCTGGCTATAATGTCAGCGGTTCACTCGTCGTCTCGCACGGTACTGGGATGCGGCTCGCGCCTCCTCCCCCTGCCGCCCGAAGTTCTCCTGGCCGTAGTTTCTCTCCGCCTTATCGTTTTCGCAAAGGATTTCTTCTGCTTATTGTAAGGGTCATTGGTTGTGCTTTCTGCTCCTTTTTATTGTCAACGGGGTGCTCCGAATCAGGATATTTTAACCACAGATGTTAGCCGGGACGGAGCTCTGTACCTAGGCGGCCATTTGCATTGCGCACAACCGTGCCCCCCTTCTTTATCTTTTTTTTTAACCTCAGGAACCCCCAACCCATGCACGCTCTTTATTTCCCCAAGAGTGACCTCTTGTGTTGAGAGTGGTTCACTGTATGCATGCTCTGTAGATTCAAATTCGTTTAATGTGTCCTTTTTCGACATGTCGGAATTGCCTCCATGACCCTTTTCCTCAAGCCAAATTAAATGACGTAAATCAAGATGCGGGGCGGGAAAACTACCACATGATCTTAATTTCATTTAAGGTCGAGCACGGGGCAGGAGGATGGTTTTGCATTGTTTTCCTACCCGTATCTCGATTTGCGTCTTTTAATGGGTACATTTGCATGAATGTGAGGAGGTTATTTACTTTATGGAAATGTACTTGATGGAATGATTTAGGTCGCAGGGACTAGTAAGAGGTATTTTTGGCTTGTCCACAGTGAAACAAGTTGAGACTCAGGGGGACCGTGATTAAAGGCATCTAATCCCTATATTGCCTAGAAGAGAGCGAGTTTATTTATTTAATTAATTTGTTTATGTTTTGCTTATAACGCGCCACAGCCCGCAGGCATCAGGGCTCACATCAAACAACTGACAAGACAGAGAGACAATTCAGCTAGCAGGTCTTTATAAGAGTGTGGGAATATCAATTAAATAGTAAGGTTTGGAGATGTTTGCGAAATATGAAAAGGCTCTTTTCTCTGCATAAATCAACTGGCAACCGGTTCCAAGCATGTGTAGCCTGGACAGGGAAGGAGTGTCCCTTGACTCTTGTTCTCTTAACTCTAGGGCATATTAGCCATAGAGTATCCTTGGATCTGGTTGTTCTTCCCTGTGATTGCAAAAAGAGACTTTCTTTGAGATATGTAGGGGGCAATCAATTAAATCATTTGTGTGTCAAAGCGATGATCTTAAAGAGGATCGTAGATTCAACTGGCAGCCATTGGAGCTCCTTCCTGGCGGGGATAATGTGATTTCTCTTAGGAACACTTTTAATGATGCACACAGTGTCATTTTGAAGGATCTGAAGTTTATTTATGCAGTTCTTACTAGCCTCACAGAGGAGCGCATTGCAGTAGTCTAGCCTGGGCATAATAGTGGCCCACACTAAGATTTCACAGTTTTTACTCGTGACATAGGTTTACACTAACCTAAGTAATCTAAGGAGGTATTGTGACTTTTTGGTGATGCTATCTACTTGTACATCTGCCCCTAGTGAACAATCCAGTACCACACCTAGTGTTTTAAATTTGTCTTGACTATTAATGCAATGACCATCGACAGAAAAATTCTGAAAGCATGGGTCAATTTTCATTCTAGCTTGAGAGGACTTGAAGATCAGGATCTCGGTCTTTGCACTATTCAGACAAAGCCAATTGGCTGTCATGCAATCTTTGACCAGCTTGTAGATCTTTTGAATGTTCCTTGTGTCCTTGGAATAGTTACTTCTTAACTCAATCAACAGCTGTGTATCATCAGCATAATTTGTTAATCTAGCCCCCTCTTCGTCTAGAAAGCTGCACTGAGGATGCAAATAGACATTAAAAAGTGCTGCAGCAAGGAATGAGCCTTGGGGAACACTGCAAGTAGATGTTTTTTTGGGGGAAGAGGCCTGTCCCCAACAAACTCGAGACAACCTATCAGAGAGTAATGACTCGATCCATTCAACAATAGATGCTGAACATTGCCCTACGGCAGATAAAGGAGCCAGGAGCTTTCAGTGATCAAGAAGATCAAACGCTGACCATAGATCAAGCAGCATCAGTAACCCTGTGCTGCTCCTATCGACAATGTCCAGCATCTGAGTCTGGAGATCCAGTAGCAAACTTTCTGTACCATAACTGTATCTGAATCCGGATTGTCTGGGATGCAGGAGATCTGCCATATCCAGATATTCCTGGAGCTGTATGGTGGTGACTCTGTCCACAATTTTTAAAAGACATTAGACGTTTGTGAGGGGTCTAACATTGTTCGTGTCTTTATAGTCTAGACCTGATTTCTTTTTATAATAGTGGAGTAACCACAACCTTCTTGATGCTATCAGGAATAGTTTTGTAGAGGAAGGTGCCATTGGTAAACCGTGTTATGAAGGGAGCAAAAACGCAGATTATATTCAGTATTATTTTAGCAGCGATGGTGTCACCTGTAGGGAGCACCTGCTTCAATGTTTCAACCATGTTCTGCACCAAAATGGGCGCAGAACTAAAGCGTGGGTGACTTACAGTTGGGATTGCCATATCTATCTCAGACAGCGCAGTAGGAGGAGATTCTGAGGTGATCCTTGTGTATGCGCCTGTAATTCTATTAGCAAATGCTAGTTGTATATTTATACAGTCCTCAGTCGTGATGTGTAGAGAGTCAGATTTTAAATGTGTCTTTTATAGACTTTTTAATATCTCGAAAAGTTTCCTAGCATTATTACTGGAGTTGTCAATTTCACTGTAAAAATAGTTTTTCTTTGCTTCAAAAATGCCTTCTCTATACTGTTTCTCTATTTTTTACTCCAATTACGTTCAGCCTGCCTCTTCTCTTGCTTCAGTATAACAAGGTCTGGGGAGAACCAGTTATGGTGCTTCTGCTGATCCCTGGCCGTCTTTGTCTTCATAGGTGCTATTTTGTTAAACATTTCATGCACATCATGATCATATTTTGATGCCAAAGTATCTGGGGGGGTCAGAGTCTGTGGTATTTTCCATAATGCTGCGTAAACATTTAATGACATCCTCTTGCTTAACTTTTATTAAGTTCCTAATACTTTTGAGTGGATTGCATTGCAGAGCCCGCGTCCCTGGTAAGGGAGTCTGGAAGTTAATGAAAGCGTGGCTGGACCAAACACAAGAATCAGCAGTAATGAGGCTGACCTGCAGGTTTCTGGATGAAACCCAGTCTAAAATGTTGCCTTTGACATGAGTGGGTTTGCTGTTATGGACCGTTATTTCAATGTTTTTTAACGTTTGTTCAAGAGAAAGTGCTTCTTTGTCAGAATGAGTTACATTCCTGATATTTTTACTTGAAGTGGTAAACCAAAGGTTAGTAACTAAAACACTGTTCTGTTTTTATTTAAAGCGGGTGTTGATGTACTGTGGATATATCTGCAAATCAGGTTTGTCGAGGCAATTTCTTTGTATTTATGAGTAATGTTGTCAATTAGCTAATGAGTTAATTTATGTTAATATTATTACCGCAGGCAGACAGTTTACCGTAACCTGAAGAAGGATTAACATCCGAAACGCATTGTGACTTTTGGAGTGGTGGATTCGCTCCTTCAAGTGTATACTGCTTTCAGAAGTAATTGTTCTCCGATTTGAGAAGATCATCGTTACATTGATAAGATCATGGATGTGGATGATCATCTATTGTGAACCTACTTTTGTGTTGGAAGCAAGAAATAATCATTTTCTCTGATGGAGACATTTTATGAAATCATTTTTTTGTCCAATTGTATATATTTTCTTAACACTGTGAACTAAATGATTAGTAAGTAAGAATATATTGTGTACAAATATATTTGTTATTGTTTGTTACTTATCTATTAAGTGTATATTGAATATTCACTGGGATTCGTCCTTTAGGAGTGCCTGAGTTCTCATCGTTGCTTGATAGCTTTTTTGGTATAGAGGGGATACCCATCCCTTATCGTAGGATTCACCCAGAGCACCTAAAGATTATTGAACTTTTTCCACAACCTTTTTTACAACATTTACTATTTTTGAACATAAGTAGTGCATTCCCCTTTTTTCATTTTACATTTTGGGACAATTTGATCAGAGTAATAGGGACAGCCCCCCTGACCCCGATGCAATATGCAATGACAGATCATGTTTCTGTGGTTGGGGTGTACTGCCAGAGTGCACAGAGAAAATAGTGACTGGAAAATTATACAGAGGGTTTTCTGGGAATTTCAGGGAATTACATGTGCTTGTATCGGCTTAGTGATGGTACATTTCTATGGCTGCTTTTGGGCCATTAACAGAGGTACAGGTTGTGGAAGCGTAGGACAATGAGTAAATAAGTCCCAAGAACAGGGCTTTGTGGGTCACGGCTGGGCCACCCACAATGCTTATCAGAGATGCAGAGCAATCCTACACGAGCATGAATGATGCCATGGCTGGTAGCTGAGAGGGCTACCCTTGGACCATGGAGGCTGGGTTGGTTGTATGGGTGCTCTTACCCTTAAGGACAGTTGGAATCCTCAATAAACCATACGGGATATAGGAGTGAACACATAGTTCCTGGTATTACGACTACCGGAGGCAGATTTTAAGGCAGAAAGACATTGCCTAGAAGGGATGTGAAACCTCACCCAGATGTAAATGCCGGGGAAGACAAATACCCTGGAAGTAATTAAGACCAGAAGTGACACATGTCCCCAGATTCTGATGCCCGGGAATGTTAAAGGGCCAACCAGAAGTAATGGTTTGGTGTCTGGTTCAGGGGCGTACTAGCAGGTTCTTGGGTTGCCTGTAAGCTGACTGTGAGGAATTCGACCATCCGCACTTTCAGTGTGCGCTCGGCTGGGCTTTTGGAAATTTTTAATAGAATGGAATGATAGTAGCCCAACCTCAGGAAAATGTGTGGTGCTAATCCACATGCATTTTCCTATGCTCACAGCATGGCAAACGCATAGACCATGTACTGTGTCTAGGTGGACACACCCTACAGGCACAGTCCGCCCTGTCATGTTTTGTTGGAATATGACAGCCAGGAGTACACAGTGGGGGTCATTATGACTCTGGCGGCAGCCATGCCGGTAAATACCGGCATGGCTGCCGCCAGAGTCATTTTCTTTCCAGCACCTGGGAATGGGGAACTTTAGGGGCATTACAGCGGAGTTCCCTCTGGCCAGGCACCGGAAAAAAGAAAATCCCCATTCCCATCTAGTCCCTTTAGACTTCATGGGAATGGGGAGGACGGATGCACCGGCACAGTGCCGGTGCATTCATCAAGGTCTGCGAGCAGGAGCCGTTCCGCCTGCCAGGTCAGACCTGGCGGGGTGAAAGGCACCCACTCGCAGAACTCGTAGTTTGCCGGTCCAGAAACAACAATACCAGAAAGCTCACGGTACCATTTTTTCCAGACCGGCAAACTCTTATGAGGCCCAGTGTCCTCCCCAGGATGAGGGAGGACCAAGCTTCTCCCTGCCATTGCCAACCTGATTTACTAACAAAGGCTCCATGGATCCGCCCCGCTCCTTTGTTGGGCCCTGCAGCTTGTTGCAGTGATTAATATACCAATAGAGTGTATTTCAAACAGGCCCACATGGAGCCTGGCTGCAGAGGTTAACAAAGGAGATAGGAAACCCCAAAAAACGTTCATATCTAACTGTGTCAACCTAAAGCCAGTTTCCGCCATTAGTATCAATGGCAGTGAGCTGTCATGTCTGTGACTGTGTGTTTACAGTAGTCCACCTCACAGGGGGACCCCATTCATAAGGTATGAGAATGTGGTTTGCACGAGCCAGAGAGTCTGGTCTCGCCACAACTGCAAGGGAGACCTGCCACTTTAATTAGGAACCACAGAGAAATCCATTAACCAGAGAGACTCTTTGATCATAGCAGACAGGAAGATGGGTGGGACTTAGTATTACATGTTTTCACCCCTTTACCTTACATGTTGCAAAGTACTCTGGTTACAACTTCATGTATATAGGAGATTGTTGGAAATTGATTTGTCACATTGGTGGCAGCAGTGGGGTCTAGTTTTAACCTTGTGCACAACTTAGTTGCCCAATGATAAAAGTACTGTTGCAGACAACGTTTAGACACTGCTAGGTATTTGTAATAATCATGGATCTTGACATAAAGACTGTGAAAGGCATGAGCAAAGATGTCCTTAGCGTCCTATATCAAGGGAGAGGACTTTCCCACAGCACCAAGATTAATAAACCTAAGCTGCTGATCAGCCTTCAAGTGAGGGTAGAAGCTAGGGCAGCTGGGGAAGTGACCCAAAGGGACAGGCTAGGCCCTGTGTACCCGAATGAAGAAGGCTTTCCAGGAGGGGTGGTGACAGATGGCGAGGAAGACAACCTGAGTAGTGTTTCACATCAACCATCCCTCTGGGGGGCAAGTATAGAGGGGCTGATGGACGCATTCTCCCTAGTCAATGCCCCCAAACCCTGGCCATACTGGAAAGACAGACGAGGACCCACAATTGGGAACCCATGCAAAAATGTGTGCGATATGTCCTACCACGTCGGCTATATGATAAACGATATGCACTCAGGCATCCTTTCAGAAGATACCCTCACGTTGAAACAGTGTAGGAAACCTACCAAGAAGGATGTCCCTTGCTCAGATGTCGGAAAGCAGCCAAGAATAAAATGGTGCATGACATGGATGTCCGCTAAGCAAAGTCTAGTAACAGCAAAAAGAATGTCAGAGAGAAAATATATGAACATATGGTGAAACGATATGAAAACAGTTAAGAAAAACTATGTTATTGCGATGCTAAGAGAAACATGTGCCTCAAGATGCAGTACAGGTGAACATAAAGAAGAATTAAGTGACCCCATGGTCAATAATTGTATTTACGCTGAAACGCAAGTTAGAAAGAATACATAGACGCTTGCTTATGACAGGTATATATACAATGTTTACGAATACGATCAGTACAAGATGGTTGACGGCTTATGTCAATCAAACCAGTTACCTCAAAATATGAGCCCAGAGTTTTAACATGGAAAGACGATGAAGAAGCTATTTTCCTTGCGAAATAAAGGAGTACATTGGCTTTGAGCCAAGGATGCTATTTCGAGAGATGAAGGAAAAGCACAAAGGGAGTCTATGAGCAGACCATGCGCAAGGACATATTTTCCAAAGATTAGGAGGAACAAGAACATTTACTGATGGCAAATATTGGATGATTAAAGGGCATAGAGTCAATATGGGATGGAGTGAGCAAATCTCTAAAGGCTAAAAAGAGAACTGCACCCAGCAAAAGTTGAATCAAATGAGTTTAAAAGAACCATCAATATGGACAAATTCATGGTCTTGCAACACTTGACAAAGAGCTCGCAAACAAGGGCTCCTCATTAGGCCTGGAGCTCAGATAGCGGTGTACCTAGACTCCCTCGAATGTCCAGAGACAGAGCAGACTGGCAAGGTCAAACAGAAGACAATGGCATGAGGCCTACCAATGAGAGAGGGTGGCCTAATTGGGAAAGAAGGGGAAAGCTGACGTATCTCTAACCACCTGGGTTTCATTTCTATGTACGTGCTGCTAACAAGCCGAACGTCCAAGGTTGGATTTGGCTTACCAACCAATTAGAATAGACTGCCATGCACTTTTACATACAATGTTGCAAAATATTATTCCGCTGCCACATTTTCTGCTATGACGAGTACCCTATACCATGTGATTGTAAGTAGCTCATGGTGTGTCTTACAGCACAGAGACCACCAATGAGAAACTAACACGCACACTATCTATAAGTATACATGATCCCCTAATCAAATCCTACCCCTAGACATGTTTTTGAAGTTTGCCACGTAAGATGACGTCATAAATGATGCATATAGCATTATACAATCTACACATAAATGATAAGACACTGTGATCCTGCATGAGTCGAATTGATGAGTGTTTATTTGCCCTGCTTTACTTCTTGAGATTAAATCAGTATTATATCATCTCCTTTGAGTCTGTCCAGTTATTGGGTCCAAAATATTGTATTGGTAATTCCATCTAGCACAACAAATGCTTCAAGGTGCTAGACCACATTTGGTAGCAAAGGATGGTTCTGGTCTAATTGACCTAGAACTCAGACCTAGAACCCAGACCTAGGTTCCCGGACAATCGACGACTCCCACCATAAGCCAAATGAGCGCAGAGTTCCCTGCAGTGAACAGTGCGCTAAATTAAAGTCATGGGATCGATATATGGTCAACAGGTCCCCCTCTGAAGAGATTCCTGTCTGGTCCCTGCAGGTGTCCCACGGACGAGAGGCAAACTGGTTGATTACGAGAGAGTCGAGGCCGGGGGACTCGAGCTGAGGACCAGATGTAAGTAGACCATCGTAGTCAGTAAAAGCATATGGGGGGAGGGATTGTAATTATGTCATGTTGTAAACATAAAAGAGAGATTAACTGGATTTTTGGGGGTTATATGAAGAAAAGAAATAAAGATACCTTGATTTCACAGGCTCAAGAGAGACGGAAAGGGCACACACTATAGTTCCATACCGGAACATTAAGGCTTCCTACTGGCAGAGCCAGGTAGAAGAGTGAGTATCAAACCCCCAGTGGGGTAAATAAAAAGAGAGGAGAATATACCCACTAAGGTAGTGGGAAAAGACATACGTAAAGGGGAGTAAAGGGGAAAATATATATATTAGACGGCCCACAGTAGCGGCCGTGTAGTTATGGTTAAGTTTCTAAACTCATAGGAAGACCACTTTTTTGGCAGCTTCTAATTTTGCTCCTGCTGAACGAATCCTCACCAGACTTTGCAGAAGGAGTATATGGCCCACGCTGAATGTGTTCACCACTTTGGTGAGGTTTCGTGCACGGGGGTAAAAGTTAAAGGGGGATCCATAATTTTTTTTTTCTCCATAGACTGAAAGTGCAAAACTTTGCGCACAGCTACAGCCTGAATTGCTGGATGGATTTGCACCAAATTTGTGGCAGGAGCAGGGGCTTGGGTCAGAAAGCATACTTATTTGTGTTTGGTGGGAATCCGATCAGTACTTTTGTTGCAAACAACTGAAATTTACGTCTCTAAAAATTAGTGATATCTGGGTCAGCTACGCAGGCCCATTTCCCTGTTCGCTTCACGGACAGAAGTGTCATTGGCTTGCTGTACGGCGTGCTGTCGGAGAACTTTGAATGCAGCCGGTGGTTGGCTGGAGGGAAGCGTGCTCTACGTCAACATTTTTTGGCAAACGCTGCCATGGTGTATCGGAGGACAGTGCGCCGGCAGAAGGGTCTGAAAAATATACTGTATGCCATTTGTTGGCAGCAAGAATGGAGGGCAAGGGTGGGGGTGTGAGAAATGTTTCATGTGACATATATAAATAGGTGGAAGAAGACAGAGGAGGGGCTGCAGTATTCGTCCATATTGCGCCAATTCACGGGTACCTAGACAGGCGACTACTTTGTGTGGTGATTGGAGGCAACTGTCATACCGGCCCGATAGCTTTTGTAGTGACCTGTTTGCGGCGACTTCTTTCCATGGTGAGTGGTGCCAGGTGAGTTTCAGAAGGGGAGTGAATTGTACATGACATAGGTTGGGTGGGAGCGCGGGTGGCTGTGCTCTGCGGATGGATAGCGATAGTTGGGCAGATGGCGGCATGCATGGGTGCATGAAGTTGCAGTGGGTTTGTTGAAGGATTAGACTATTGGGTGCATGGCAGAAGGGCGTATGCCGTAGGGCATGCACTCAAGAGCCTAGGCCTTCAGCACACCCACCGCAGCAATGCATGTCTGACCCTGCATCCGGCAGAGCAGTGATCTCCAACGTGTAGCTCGCGAGCAACATGTTGCTTGCAGCACCCTAAATTGTGGTTCCAGTTGGCTTATTTTTGAAGATGCAACATTTGAGTTTGTTGACACCATGCACATTATTTTTCAGTATATGTCCTTACGAACCAAACTTTCCTTTATTAATAATTTGCATGCACTGCTTTTTTGTAGAAGTCAGGTTTGTGTCTGATGCCAAAATTGTAATTGTTTGATACTCTCTCAATCTGGCATTTAGAGAATGGGCAGATAAGGCAAACGCATGCCACATTTTTCATTATTAATTTGCCCTATGTTCAATTCCCATTAAGGTACTGTTAATATGCTTAAATTAACAAACCAATTAATCTAAATGCCTAGCTAACACCACCACACCCCTCTATGAAGTGGTCATCAAATGCTCAAAGTTTTGACCAATGGTTGCCACTATGTTTTGTGTAGAATCCCTTTGGGGCAGAGACAAGAGGCTCCAAATACCTCTGAAAATTATGGTTTTTATTCCTAACCTCTTTTCGACCAAATTAACGGGCCCCAGGCTCTCTAGAATGCATTTGCCATTACATGAAAAAAAGGAATTCTTAAGAGCTATCCTCTAAAGCACAGGTGAAGTGATATTTAAAGCCTACATGTAATGACCAGTATTACTCAATGTTTATTTGATTTCTTCATTAAGTAAGCAACAGTAAAACACATGTATCACATTTCATAAAATTCCTATAGAACAATCCCAAAATAAAAAGCAGCTTTAACATATTCAACCAAGCTACATATAAACACCTGATCAACGACAAATGAACATAAAATGAACCGAATCTTCATCGCCTCCCATTTTGCAGGCACACTGTTTCCTCCTGCACTCCTTCATTTATTGAGGGGTGGGTACATTTAAACGGGCCAATAGCATCAGCCTCCTGCATTCTGGGGATCTTATTTCACAGATTTATCCTTGCCGTCTTCTATGTGTACGTAAGTCTCCATAAAAAGCTAAGGAAGGCAACTTATGCATATTGTGGACATCTTTCTCTCTCCCCATCGGACAAGCTTTTGCTTTAATAAATATTTTGCATCAACCTGATGTGGCAAATGTAGTTATATCCCACATCCTATCCAAATGGACAGTGCATTACAGCCACCCAGCACCACAAGTGTTTTTGTTTTTGTTTTGTTTTACCAGGCGAGGCCTCAATCATTTGCTTTTAATTAATAAAATATTAACTGGCCTGACACCTTTAAACTAACAACTCAAATTCAGCTCATAAGTTGCTACCAGGTGTATCTTGAGGGCGACCTGGTATTGGCACAGGAATTTATTTTGCAACTCCTCCTGGACATTACATTTTGAACCACCACAGATGTTCCTGCCATAAAATATCAGGAGCAGACCTGTGCCTTATATACTTACAGGCACTTGTCCAATCTGAATGCTCAAAACCTGAAATAAAAATGTAAATAGCCCTTTAATCCTTAATGATGCCCTTTCAGCTGTCTCCTTAAAATAATTGACCCAAGCACCGCTCTTTAAGAAGAATAGGCTCAAATAAAAATGAGAGTACCTCTTCATCTCTACATTCATTTAAAAAACATCAGCTAAAAGTTTTCACCCTTTTCCAGAACACCATCATTTTTGTTATATTTAATTTCAAACTATAGTTCCCAAAATAGTGATTTGTGTATAGCAGGCCCTGTTGGAGACCTGTCGCCTCTAAGTCCAAAATAGCAGTGTCATCAGCATAGTGAAGCATGCCATAAAATGTCCCCTTCGGGGAGGGTGGATTAACTTTCCTAAGAGAAGGACTAGAGTCAAATACTTAAAGGAATAAATAAGTGCCAACTGACATCCCTGCTTTTCACCTTTATTGGTGGGGAAAAACAGCGTATAATTCTTGTATATTGGACAGACACAGAGATGTCTGCGTATCACATTTGGATAAGATCTAATAAACAATTAAGGACCCCAATCTCCAAATCTGAAAAAAACCACAAATAATATTCCTCCCTTAAATTTACCATAATTCTCCATGATGGTGCTCAGAGCGAAGCAGTGGTACACACACGTAAGCCCTCCCCTGAAAGCCATTTGGAGGGGGGGCTTCAAGATATTGTTACTTTAAGCCCACATCTCCAGTATGAGCAACAAACATTTGGAGAATATCTTACTGGCAATTCTCAGTGAGGAAATTAGACTACAACCATGTGGGGCTGATGATGGCCCTGGAAAAGTTTCTTTTCGAGATTATACATTCTGCATCGAACCATGGGGCATTCCTTTCTATAGATGAAGCAGTAGACTAGATAGAAAACCCAGTCACACAGCCGCTCTCCGTTTACACCCAACCTGGGTCATGTGATTCAAAACTACCTGTTTGAAACAGTTCAAGTTCACTTCTTCAACTTTATCAATTGTATATAAGTTCAAATAAATTCAAAGTCTTGATTAGAATAATATGTGTTTTATCAAAGAAATATCAAAAAATGACTACTAATGCAATGTTAGTGAGGACGCGGCGGACACATCTCAAAATTTGAGTAGACATAAGATGTCAATGCATTTCAGAGCGTTAAACTCCTTCTTCAGGGCAAGTCTGTACTAATGTGGGAGAATAATCACAACAAAACATAGAATATGGCATAATGGTAAAATAGCATCCAGTGAGTAACATAAAGCAATCAACAATACTGCAGTCATTAAGTAAATACATAACAAATAAATGAAAAAATAAAAAATAAAAGGTTACCTCGCATGTGGTATGTAGCTGTTGCGCATCGCAGAGTGTAAAAGTTGTCAAGGAAACAGTGAAAGATGCACAACGGCCGCAGCTACAGTTTCTAATTCTCAGGTACACCTACACTCTGCTTCTTACTTACCCTGTTCCTTGTTTACACGCTTTTCACTAACTTTGGCCTCACTTCTGCAGATCAGCAACTGGATCTCGTCCTGCACACGATTGCGTGTTAGACATTTAACTCCCTTGAAGACTATACTTCTGATACTGACTCTGAACCCTTTACCTCGTTTGGCTACACACAACACACGAGGTAACCTTTTATTTTTGCTAGCACTGGCAGTCAACTCAACACGTGATACCACATTACTTCACTCATTATCTATTTCTTTCCTTTTCTATTTTCATATTTCAACTCGATCTGCATTCTTCCTTTTATGGGTATGTAATTATTATTTTTTCATTTATTTGTTATGTATTTACTTAATGACTGTGGTATTGTTGATTGCTTTATGTTACTCACTGGATGCTATTTTACCATTATGCCATATTCTATGTTTTGTTGTGATTATTCTCCCACATTAGTACAGACTTGCCCTGAAGAAAGAGTTTAACACTCCGAAATGCATTGGCATCTTAAGTCTACTCACATTTTGAGATGTGTCAACCGCGTCCTCACTAAGATTACATTAGTGATCATTTTTTGATATTTTTTGATATTTCTTTGATAAAACACATATTACTCTAATCAAGACTTTGAATTTATTTGAACTTATATACAATTGATAAAGTTGGAGAAGTGAACTCGAACTGTTTCAAACAGCTAGTTTTGAATCACATGACCCAGGTTGGGTGTAAACGGAAAGCGGCTGTGTGACTAGGTTTTCTTTCTAGTCTACTGCTTCACTTATTCTCGAGTCAGGGTGTCTCCAGACTCATCACAGCCAGCTCCTGTGAGTTTTTACCGATTGTTTGCATATTTTTGTTAAAGCTTGAAGATCAACATAGATACCTGACTGTAAGTGTATCTACACAGGGGTGCCCACTTATTTCCTTTTGATTCTTGCATTCTTTTCTATAACCTGAACCTCCTGAACTGGGAGGCACTGTTTGCCAATATTTCTGTCCCAGATAGTTTTAACCAAACACTCCAGCATATGGACACTTCTGTGTGTGGCTTCTGATCTGTTTAACAGTTTTGAGGGTATATCTTAATTTCTTGTGAAGTAGTCATTGTTTCCAATGCCTCCTTGTTGAGCGTAGGCATCGCCAACCAGCCCCTCTGGCTGTTGGACATCATCATTGTGGTGCCTAAACCCCTGACCATTGGATAATTAACTCAAGAGGACAGTGATCACTCTGTCAATCAGAAATGCAAACTTTCATAAGATTCCTGAAGAAAGAAATAGTCCATAATACAGCAATCAATTACTGAGGAACAGTAAAACTGGTCTTGTATGCTTAGGAATGCACCATTTGCCAGTAAAGAACCCAGCAAATACCCGGCAGAATCTCAAAGTACACCTGAAAATCAGTGCTTCATTTGTGAACAATTTTACTGTCCCAACATTTGTACAAAATTTCTTGAAAATATTTTGCTGAAGAACCTGAAGCCCTGGTAATGTTTATTTAGTCCTACTATATTTTCGAACAGTTTGACTGATCACATCTGTCTAAAAATGTCTTACTGACCACTCAACATTTCCTATAAACAACCACTTAATTTCAAAATAAGTTAAAGGCACTGTAAATGTATTTTACTAAAATTGCATGTGCTCTAGATAACTGTTAAGTACTGCAAATTAAAATGTTCTCTTAGCAGTCTTTAGTTTATTCAATTTGTAATTTGTGTTGCAATCATTTTTCCGCCAACTGAGCACCAATATGTTCTGTCGAAAAATGGATGTTGCTCACCAATTCATTTGATAAACAAATGCTGCTCATTGCACAGAAAAGGCTGGGGATCCCTGCCCTAGACACACTTTGCAGCTGCTAGAGGAGCCCAAGGAAAGTCAAATAGAGGAGACACCTGGAGAATGAGAACAAGAAAAAGAAGAACCAGAAGGGAACAGGTAGGTCCATAGGTATATCTATCTAACAGGGAGTACTTTTCTTCATTATCAGTGCAAAAAAAGAAAAGGTATCACAAAAAACCCATGGGGTAAAAAGTTCAATAGCTATCTTTGCCTTGTTAAGGAATTATTTGCTGATACTGTTAAATTACTGTAATGAATGTAATGTATGTTTGTCCCACTGATGTCAACCTTCCGGGAAGAAAGTCAGTGGGAACATTTTGTAATCTGTCTTTATCTGCACACTAGTTAGTACCAATTCCGTTCCTTTGTAGATCAAGGAGGACTTCCCCGGGGACCCGGAAAAGGGAAGGAAGGAAAGGGGGTGTCACTGCATACTCCAACTAAAGATAAAGAGAGGTTCATGGCGTAACACTCCCGGATGCAAGAAGGACTCCACCCGATGAACCTCACTTTGCTCTAATTTCCCTGAACAAGAAGTCTCAGGAAAGTCTGGGGGATCGGTGGAGTGCATTTACCCTCCCAGCGGAACTCCCCTATATCACCAAACCACATCTCGGCAGTCCCCAGCAGAATGGCTGCGCTAGCTCTGTTGAGCGCTATCGCCTTGCATTAAAACTGCGCTCTGCAGTCACAAAAATGATGGCATATGGGGCAAGGGGAAACACAGAACACCTTGAGAATAGCTGCCAGTAACTTCTTCATTTGAACCAGAGAAAAGAAGTCAAAGGCAGTGCCGCTAGGCTACCAGCTCAAAACCTTTCACTGAAAAAGACAATATTCTGCCTTTTGAAATGACTGCACCCTGATGCTCTTTTTAATCCTTTCAACAGAACACAATTTGGTTCCAGTTGTAAGATATAGCAAGGAATATCGAGGCTTAGTACCACCAAAAATTGGATCGGCCAGTCACGAAGTCAAAAATGTATTCTGTACAGATTCAAATATCAAAGCAGATAGCTATCTGGCTCCCAACACCTCGCAGTATGTACCAGAAAACACTGTGAGGGGAGTGAGTACTGGTCACCACAAAACATGCAGTTTTATACACAGTCCTGGGCATAGCCCAGCCCATCTCCAAACTAATATGTTACAAATTTGGGTTTGTGCCCAGTTCACATACCAAATATACAATATTGGTTTGTACTTTTGACATGTTGTCCCATCCTTGAAGATTCAATGGTGTTGCCGGTTCTCCAGCTTAGGTTGATCCTAGTTTCAAGAAACAAATTGAATAGCTTATTGCTAAGGCACATAGTTCTAGTTTGTCTACCATTCAGTTCTTATGTTTGAGTATGGCTGAAGCTATTGATGAAGACAACACTTTAAATTGAAGTTCACTTGGCTCCAAGGTTCCTTCAACATACTGACAAACATTGTTGTAGTCAGCTGTGTGGATCTTTAGTTTTTAGAGTAAGTCTTGTTTCAAGAAATGTACAAAGGATTCCTTCAAAAGCACACAGCATTAGTTTACATGCATTGTATATCACTGTTTGAGGGAGGATGAGTTTTGTAGACATAGATAACACTTTGAATGAGAGTTCATTCTGACTACAAGGTCTGTTTGCACAGGACAAGTAGTCTGCTCTGTCAGCCCTAGTGTTGACATAGGCTCAAAGGTCTTTTCTGCTCTGGCAGCTGAAAACATGGTTAATCATTACTGAACAGAGAGCAGAAGTTAGAATCAAGATGGAGGATATTTTCCAAAATGGCGTTTGAAGTCAATTCTAATTAACTGCAGGTTTTAATACAATTACGAAATGGCTAAGGACAATATTCATAATCAGACGATATTTATGCAAATATGGTTTAACAAACCCTCCTTTCGTCCTAAGCCAAGAGCATAACTCAAACATTCTGACCATACAATGACCATGTGTCATAATCAGAACACTCTGAGTTGTTGGATTCAAAAACATCAATTGCCATTAACTCCTTAATAGTTATTTCCTGCAATACTAAGGCATTGGTTGCTTTTTCAGGCATTTGTATCCTAGGTCCTAGTGTACCTACTGCTTGTGTACAACATCCTCCTATCATGGAACATATGACAGGGAGGCATTGTACACAACAACAACAAAACAGGAGAATACTGAGAATCACCATTAAGACTGCAAAGATCTTTTAACCCCATGATCATAATAAGTCCCAGAACCAAGTACTAAGATTCCAGTTTCTCTCTGGGACATGTACTTCAGTACTCAAGGTATGTAGATTTTGAATTGCCTTGAATATGGTAGGGGAGGAGTCAGGTACGAAAACACAACAAACAGATCCCACCAATTTACATACTCCAACACGCTCAGCCAGGATGACGTCTAACACCATCCAGTTCTGTAGAGCCACTAATCTAATTGCTTTTTGTTCTAACGTCATATTGTATAGTATATTGGTGGTCCGGTTGATGGTTTTCTCCAATACTCTTGCCAGTCTCCTAATATCCTCAGAGTTCATGATCTGTCCCCAAAATGGCACAAAGGATTTCGCTACATCACCCATGACCTGTGAAGGAGTATTACCACTCACGTCCTGCCTTGGACGAGCACTAGAGACCTCAGAGGTGCTAGCTACAAATACCCCTGGTAGCAAGATTCCCAAATAACAAGTACCCTGCCAATCTCTAGGTAACCTAGGATAAGCTTCATTGCCACAGACAAAATAAACGGGATCACCTACATACAAAGGTCTGTTCTCATTGGTCAAGTTTGCAACATTGGTACAACCCTCGAAATCGCCCATTGATTGGGTACCATTACTTTGTATGCAGAAAGAGACAGAGTTGGGGCTATGGTTAACAGTATAGGAAGGTGGTGTGGCATCCCTGTTGCCTGCAGGAGCCATCTTGAAAGAAATCAGTGATTGCAAATGTCGGGACAGTCTATCAGAAGGCCTAATAGAAGCAACATTAAGCTTGCTCCTATTTGCAAAAAGTGAGCATCCCAGAGGCGTCAGGACTCGCCTTTCAAACTCATTCAAATTAGGTCCGTCAAAGTTCCCTGAGATGCTATAATTCCAACGACCAAAGAATAGTGTACTTAGAGTGGCATAACATGCAGTAGTTAAAGGCAAAGGATGAATATACCAGCCCAACCCTTTTTCCCCATGCTGTGGCAAATGCGAACAGATCCAACAATTTGTTCTATTCAAAATCGCATGAGTTGCATTCATTGTTAACAGAAGTGTGTTGTTGTGATAGCTCCTTCTGTGTTGAGAGTACCTAGGAGATAGAGTGTGCAGGTGCACGAAAGGTGTAGACATAGTGGGAACATTCTCAGTAGTCAAAAATGTTTCAAGTGGGTGCACCTCTTCAATATACCAAAATCCAAAAGCAATCAATACTGTAAGACTGGTTAACACAATTACGAGAAAACAGTACGTCCTTATGGACCATGTATTTGATTGTCCATTGTCTTTGTTGGCCACGCAATTAATTGGTTGTGTCGCACGAGTAGAGATAGCGACAGGCATTGTTCCTCAAAGCTCTTGCCCGAAAGGTTCTTGCGAAAAACTCTGTAGTCCGTTTGCTGGTGATCTGATCACCTGATTTCTTAATTTAAGACAGTTTTTCCCAGTCCCCAGCCACTTGCTTATACTTCAGCGCAAAAAGTGGCAAAGGACAAGCTCAACAATTGTTTCTAGTGGGCACAGCCATGCCGTAAGTCTAGTGCCGTGGACGCAGATTGAACCTTGAGACTCCTGGTACTGTGTGATCTGCCAACAGTGTGTCATTGCTTCCTGATGGAAGTGGTGAAATAACAGCAGGATCGTGCAAGGGAGCAAGAGGATCCGCAGAAGAGTTAGAGACAAAGCAGTAGTCTCCCCAGGCCCCGTGGGCTCAGGAAGTATCTCTGAAACACCCTTGATGCTGTTCAAGACTGAGTGATCATTGGGAAAAGAGCAAGTAGGTTTCTTCTTATCTTCTACGTCGTGTGGTAAAGGAAAAGGTATCCTCTTGACATGCGTAACGTGGATCCAGTGTCTCTTTCCAGATACTCGTACAGCAGTCTGTGTGGCCAATAGGACCTGGAAAGGCCCTCTCCAGCGCGGTGCGAGACTGGATGCTCTCTCAAATGACTCTGTGAGCACCCAGTCACCGGGTCGAATTCTGTGACCTTGCCCCTCGTATTTAACTGGGAGGGCTTCTCGAACCTGTTGATAAATCAAATACAAATTTTGCATTAACTGATCACAGTATTCAGAAAGAAGTAAGTGCTCCACATCTCATAAATATCTAGGCTTGGGGATGTTCCAAATGTTAGCTGGCCTCCCCATAATAATTTCATATGGGGAGAGCCCAGTCCTAGTCTGTGGGGTCGTGCGCATTGAAAGGAGAGCTATTGGTAAGGCGCCCGGCCATTTCAAATTGGTGTCGGCGCAAAGCTTAGCATTTCTATTCTTCAGAATACCATTGTGACGTTCTACAAGTCCAGCACTTTGAGCATGTCTAGCCGAATGGAACCATTTATCGATCTGTAATCCCGCGCATACTTGCAGAATAACAGCAGCGATAAAATGTGGACCATTATCTGACCAGATGACCCTCGGCAAACCAAACCTAGGAAAATATTCCTTAAGGATGGTTTTCGCCGTTGTCATTGCTGTGGCATCTTTCACAGGGAAGGCTTCAACCCATTTACTAAAAGCACAAATAACTACCAAAACATATTTAAATTTTTTACAGCACTCCATTTCAATGAAATCAAAGTGAATTACCCCAAAAGGGACAGAAGGAGGACCAAAACTACCCCTTGGTGTCGATGTACCCTTCCCCACATTATGCTGTTGTTAGACCATACAACTCTGGACAAAAAGCTCAGCAGTTTTCGGGATGTTAACATTTACCCAGACAGATTCTAACATTTTGCAGATCTTTCTAGCACATATTTGAGTGGGACCATGGGCCATTGAAATCATCATAGTAACATACGCATCGGGCAACATCCATTTTCCCTCTGAGTTATCCACCTAACACCCTTCTTCATCCAACCTCGCCAAGCCCTCAGCCCATTGCTTGGTTTCTTCTAGAGTGGCATCTGCTTGGATATTTCTTATGGAATCAATCCCTTCATCTATAGTACAAATGTTTGTGGCTTCCCTTGTAGTATACATATCTGAATAGAGGTCACTAGCAGTCTGTTTGGCTATCTGGTCAGCAAAAGCGTTCGCTTTTCGTACATCATCTATGATTTTCTGATGTGCAGCGCACTTCATAATCGCTAGTTGAGTGGGAAGCGCAAGTGCTGAGAGAACTATCAAGGTACCATGTTGGATTTTAGTTCCGTGTGAGGTCAAGAAACCTCTCTCTGCCCATAGTCTACCGAAGTAGTGAACTACCCCAACGGCATACTGGCTGTCTGTGAATATATTTACTCTAAGCCCTTCGGAAAGTTCACAAGCTCTAGTCAATACAATAATCTCTGCAGCCTGCGCTGATTTATGCGAAATTCTCTTGGTTTCCACAATAGTGCTTCATGTAGTGATGGCATAAGCAGCAGTGGATGTATCATCCGGACGTTTGAAGCAGGAGCCATCAAAAAACAGCTCCCCTTGTGGATCATTCAAAGGCGCATCATTTAAATCAATCCTTCCTTTGATTTCTTACCCTGTGGTATAAAGGCAGTCATGTGACATTTCGTCAATGCAAGCAATATCTTGCGGAAGAGGAATCAATTCAGCCAAATTCAAATCGCAACACCTTTCAATTTGAATATGCGGTGCAAATAGGATCAGTTCATATTTAGTTGCTCGTGCGGAAGTAAGGTGTTGCGTTTTGCGTTCTACTTAATAGAACATCTACAGAGTGAGGTGTCATACCAGTTAAAGTATGGCCTAGAACCATTCCCTCACTCTGCTTTGCAAACGCAGCAGCGACAGCTCTCAGACATCGCAGCAAAAGCGCATGCAACAGGATCAAGTGTGGAGGAAAAAATAACTGCGCAGTCTATTCTTCCCCCCGTGTTCCTGTGTTAACACAGCCAAAGCACATCCATCGCATTCATGCACATATAAAACGAAGGCCTTCTCATAATTTGGTGTGCCCAAAACAGGTGCTGAACACAGTGCAGTCTTGAGCAGATCAACAGGGTTTTGGTGTTCCAAGTTCCACGGTAGTGGCAAAGAAATGCCCTTCTTTGTCAATGCCAACATTGGTTTTATCACTAGTGAAAAGTTTGGGATCCGCTGTCTACAGTAAGAAGCCATTCCTATCAAGGCTCTAACCTCTTTCTGTGTTTTTGGGGTAGACATGCTAGAGATGCTTTTTATCTGTCAGGTGTCAATCTTCTTCCCTCTTTGACAGGAGATAGCCTAAATAGGCGACCTCCTCTCAACAATATTGAAACTTTTTCAATGAAGCATTATGCCCATGCTCTGCTAGATGAATAAGCAGCAACACAGTGCCCTTCTTGCAAGCAACTTCTGAGTCTACAGCTAAAAGAAGGTTATCAACATACTGCAATAATGTACAAGTGGGAGGCAACTCAAGTGTATCGAGCTGCTCTTTCAAAGCCCTACTGTAAATGCTCGGACTCTCCGTGTACCCTTGTGGCACACGAGTAAATGTAAACGAGCGTCCCCCTAAAGTGCATGCAAACAAATATCTACTATCCACATTTAAGGGAATACTAAAGAAGGCATTCTTAAGATCCACCACACTGAAATGAGTAGCAGAAGCTGGGATCATTGTTAATATCGTGGTTACATCAGGCACAATTGGAAATTGTGGAGCAACAATCTTATTGATAGCTCGGAAATCAATGATAAAACGGAAGGGAATCGCATTATCCCCTTTCTTATACACCGGTAAAATTGGGCTATTGCACAAACTTCCTGCAATTTCCTCGATTACTCCACGATGGACAAAATCATAAACTATGCTCTTCAGAGCTTGCTCACCATCAACTGAAATCTTATATTGTGGAATACGTGGCAACTTAACTCCGGGATTCAAAACATTTTAACAGGTTTAATTTGCAAAATGCCAACATCATTGTCATCAACCACCCATAAACATGCCGGAACTTTACTAAATTCAGACGGTAAAGGTCTAGTCAAAACCTTTGAGGCAGAAGATTGCTGGGGTGAACTCGTCAAACATATTCCACCCGAGGAACAATGAATTACCGCATTTAATTCCTTCAACAGATTCAACCCCAAATAATTCTCACCACAATTCGCCGTTAGAATAAATGGGCAGTGATCCGTGAATGGCCACAGGGAAATCGGTACAGGCTGAGAAACCGGACTGACCACTGGCGTGCCAGAAAACCCTACAGAAACTTTAGTCTGCCCTGACAGTGGAATGTCTGGAACCTGTGAATTGTCAATGGAACACTTCTGTTCTCCTGAATCTATCAAAAATAGATGCTTCCTATTCCCCACCATCATTTCAACGTAGGGACCTTTCTGATTAACGGGAATAGGCGTTGGTTCCAAACCCTGCTTCGCGCTGTCCTAGCGAAACAATATATCGTCAAAGGGAAGATTTTCAGAAAGATGGGCAGTTGAAGGATTATCAAAAATATTTCTAACATCTATACTAGGTTGCTGGCTATCTTGCGAGAAAGACTGTGGATTTGGAGCAAACTGGCTTCTACCAGAACCCTTACCCCAGGGTGGCCTCTGGATCGTCTACCCATGACACCAAATGTGTTATTCGATCTCTGCTGAAGGATCGGGCATTGTGCTCGCCAATGACCCTCTTGTCTGCAATAAGCACATAGGTTCATGTTTACAGGACCCAACTGCGCATTACTCTGTGGAGCAAACTGGCCTCTAAACTGTGTACTCCCACCTCTAGTCCCTCTAACCATCTGAATCTCAACTTTAAGAACACATTTCGGAGGACCCTCCCTCATTGGCAACTGAGAAGTAGGCAACTCCAAACATTTGTTGAGCAATAAAGCCAGATCGAGCGCTAAAGTGGTAGGAACAGTATCGGGTGCAAAAGGCTCTCTTATAAACAATCATCAATTCTGCGGGACAACACATTTTTTTTTCTTTATACACTCATCCGTCAGGTATTCTACCATTACCTGTAACACTTTCATCTGCATTTCTGGAGTACACTGACTATACGTAGCATATACTTCTATGGGAGATATCAACACATGCAAAATCCATCTAAGCGCATCCCTTGTGCAAATTCGCGTTCCTTCACTCATTGACTTACAAGGCGGAAGGAACCGTTTCTGCGCATACAAAGCGTCCAAACTATCACCATCTATTTCATCATTCTGTAACCGTTCTAACTCCCTTCTTAGCTCAAAACCCTCTCGACATGCTCTTTTACTTTCTCTGCAGAATCCCTTGAATAGGCTAAAACATTCAAATCCCTCAACCCTTGTGGGACATCTATGTCCGTCAATTTATTCCACATTACAGCCAAATGTATTCCCATCCCCTCAAGAAAGACATTCTGTTTGGGAACACTTTCTAAATTAAGGAGTGTAGCTAAAACAGTAGATATTTTATTCACCTTTCTCTATAAATTGCTCAGCCCATGCATACAATTCTCTCTTCTTATCTTTAGTAAACTGTACTTTGAGTCACTACATTTGATTCAGCACTCGCCCCTTCACCACCTACAAGCTGAGCAGAACCGCTTGGGAAAGAGAGAGTAGACAGATCCTGTACAACAGGTAGTGCAGACACTACCGCTGGTAACAAAGACAGAATTACTGGAATAGTAACAATCGGAAAAGGTGGAGGTACAGGCAGAGGAACAACAATAGGAAGAGGAGCAACAACTGGCAGCGGAGGAACAACAGGAAGAACAGGAATTGCTACCCGAGGAGGTGCGACAGCGGGAAGAGGTAAGACAAGAGGAATAGGTACATAAGGAGGTGGTGCAGTGGCACCAGACCTATGTTCATTTAAGAGTTTATCAATTAGTTCATCTGAGACATGAAAATCTTTAGACAGATATATTTTCTGTACACCAAGTTAAAAAACCCAATCTATGTTTCGAACAGACTCTGTTTTTGTTGATCATACAATGATGCTTTTTCTGAATTTTGACATATGTCGACGTGTATGGTTCTATTTACTCTTAAGATGCTACATAGATTCTCTTTTCCAATTCTGAATCACATCAAATGCTTTAACAATATAGTTTCTAAATACTCTATTCTGGCAATCTCAAAACTACCATTTACTGGCCATTGAAATTCGGAAGCATGTCTAGTTTATCTGTGCCAAATATCATTGAATACTATACTACCAAATGCTGTTCTTACAGTACACAGACATGCCGGCGACCCCTCCTGTGGCGCCAGTCGGCCAAATATCAAAGATTGTCCCAGCCATGTCAGATCACAGGTGTTACCTAGCGTCGTTTGAACTTGCGAGTGCAAAACTGCAACCAAATATCAGGATACTTAGGAATCGGGGCACGACTCACCTGATTACAAAGGACAAAGGAGGTCCGATCGGATTACAAAGGATTGACGTGGCTGGCGATTCCAGCAAAAATACCCACCTCGATATGAGGACCCTCGTCAAGATGTCCTCTCGACTGCTTGCTCACCGTTCAGGGATCAGATCATGCAGTACTGTCGAGGTGTTGCATCTCATACAAAAAGGGGCCCCTTTTCTCACACTCCGATCCCAGTCCGGCAGCCGCGTCCTTAATCAGCGAGGTGACATCAATCTTGAGGGTCCCCATTCGGGCGCCATCTTGTAAGATCAAGCAAGGAATATCGAGGTTTAGTACCATCAAAAATTGGATCTGCCAGTCACGAAGTCAAAAATGTATTCTGTACAGATTCAAATATCAAAGCAGATAGCTATCTGGCTCCGAACACCTCGCACTGTGTACCAGAAAACACTGTGAGGGGAGTGAGTACTGGTCATAATAAAACATGCAATATTTATACACAGTCCTGGGCATAGCCCAACCCATCTCCAAACATATAGGTTACAAATTTGTGTTTGTGCCCAGTTCACATAACAAATATACAATATTGGTTTGTACTTTTGATAGGTTGTCCCATCCTGGAAGATTCAATGGTGTTGTTGGTTCTCCAGCTTAGGTTGATCCTAGTTTCAAGAAACAAATTGAATAGCTTATTGCTAAGCCACATAGTTCTAGTTTGTCTACCATTCAGTTCTTATGTTTGAATATGGCTGAGGCTATTGATTCAGACAACACTTTAAATTGAAGTTCACTTTGGCTCCATGGTTCCTTAAACATACTGAAACACTTTGTTGTAGTCAGCTTTGTGGATCTTTAGTTTTTAGAGTAAGTCCTGTTTCAAGAAATGGACAAAGGATTCCTTCAAAAGCACACAGCATTAGTTTACATGCATTGTATATCACTGTTTGAGGGAGGATGAGTTTTGTAGACATAGATAACACTTTGAATGAGAGTTCATTCTGACTACAAGGTCTGTTTGCACAGGACAAATAGTCTGCTCTGCCAGCCCTAGTGTTGACACAGGCTCAAAGGTCGTTTCTGCTCTGGCAGCTGAAAACATGGTTAATCATTACTGAACAGAGAGCAGAAGTTAGAATCAAGATGGAGGATATTTTCCCAAATGGCGTTTGAAGTCAATTCTAATTAACTGCAGGTTTTAATACAAATGCGAAATGGCTTAGGACAATATTCATAATCAGACGATATTTATGCAAATATGGTTTAACACAGTACGACCCAGCTATGTTTATCCACATTCAGGTTGTGCTCCAGCAAAAAGGGGCATTTCTCATTGAACGACAGGCTGTGTCAGGCAAGATCTGTGTAATAGCAAAGAACTGCACTACAAGCCGTACGCAAAATGCTTTACTTTTGCAACAAAATATCACAGGCAAACATTTCCAAAAAGCCCTCTTTCTCTCCTATCTCATGTTAGTTTCAAAGGACTTTTTATTTGAACATATGCCTGTACATCACAAACATGACTGGGGCTTTGGAAAGGTTCAGAAATTGGATGGGAGGAAGGCTGCCTTTTGTAAAGTGACATTCAAGGAAAATTAACCACGTGTAAAATTGGGCTTTTTACAAACAAGAAAATGGGCCTCATTATGAGGCTGGCGGTAGCCGTGCCTGTAATAAAGGTACGGCTGCCGCCAGTATTTTATTTTTTCTGGTGCCCAGGAATGGGCAATTACCGGGTCATTAAGGCCTTGCCTTGGGCAATGGGTATCTGCCCATTCCTGGGCGCCGGGAAAAATTCCTCCCTATTCCCATTGAGCCCAAGTCGGATGCACCGGCACGGTATAAATGGTGCTGGTGCATCCGACATGCTGTGCTCGGGGGTGCCGCTCTGCCCGCCAGCTTCAATTTAGCGGGCAGAACGGCGCTTGCTAGCACAACTCGTAGTTTGACGGTCTGGGAACTATGGTGGCAAGGTTACCGGTACCATAGTTCCTGGACCGGCAAACTTATAATGAGTCCCAATGTCTGTTTAAAAGTAAATTCTTGAATTAAGGCACTGTCCTTGCATAGAAATGTGATGGGGGTTTGTTTTAAAAACATATATAGGATATTTAATTCTAACAGGCTCGCTTTCTGGTTCAGAAAAAAATAAAAAAGATAAAACATTTTTTGCTGTGAAGCCAGCAAGAACCCGGTTTACAGGCGCTGGCTTCAAAGGACTGACTACAGGATCTACCTCCCCCCAAGTGGACCAGCATCTGGGGCATATGAATAAGCAGGGTGGAGGATCTCGCACCCTCGTCAGACAATATGGCAGTGCTCCAGCCTGGGACAAAGGATTTCTAGAACACATAGGGGTGACTTTCTAGTAGCACCTCCCCTCAACCCAAACTGAAGAGCGTCAAAGAAATCGTCATGACAACCTCTGTGCCAGTGGGGCAGAGAAAGACATTTAGCTTGGAGGGTTGGAAGACTGCCCCTCTTTGGGGGTAAAGCCAGCCCTCTTGGTTCTAAGGACATTTCTTCTTAAAACTGTTATTTCTGTAACATGAAAACTTAATAATGTGAATTTTTGACAGTACGAATGTACATTTTACGCTTTAAAAAAAAATGATTTAGGCCTTTCTGACAGGTTGTGGCCTCAAATGCTGGGAAAATTACATTTCTGGGAAAAGTACAAAGGACCCGGTTATGAAAGTTGGATGTAAATATGACCCACATTACTTTGCTTCAGTGCACCTAGTTGTAGAGTTTTAGGGGAGACTGTTCCCACAAAAAATTGCAAAAGATTATTAGAAGGACTAAACCACACCATACAAACTTCAGAGTTGGAATCCCATGATCTGTGTAAAATATGGAATATGCCTACTTGATTTTCAAAAGCGTAACAATTGTAAAAAAAAGTGCATTTTGCGTCATAACTGATTTTGTCAAAAGTGACTTTGGGATAGCTCTGTACCTCATAAAAACACACCCCATAAAACTGAGTCCCATCCTTCAGTCCAATCTGCCTCTAGGGAGGAGGTGACATACATAGGCTGACCAATCCGATTGTTAGATGTAGGTCTAGCTTAGTTCTGTCCCATAGTAAAATCCTGTGATGCCATGCTCCCTACATAAAGAGGAGGCATGGGGAGCTTTGGACACACACACACTCTTCCAAACTTTCCAGCTCCTGAGCATCTAGAGATTTAGACATTTCAGATTCACCCTGCACGATTCCTGATTCCACTGCCAGGCCCAGGCTAGCTGACTCTATCCAGGCATAACCACTGATCCACAAAACCCTACAAAAAATTCCAATAATTCAAGGAGAGCCCAGCTGATCCTCCTTACTGTCCAGTGACCAGACCCCGGTTGCCAGCTGTCCCCTTCTAGGAGAGCCCGCTGCTGTGCCGTGACCAGACCCTTGCACCGCTGTTCAGATACCCGGTTGACGGTTCCAAATTCCAAATTCAAATGCTGATTGTAAGTATCACGCCATCCCATAGCAAAATGTAGCATAGCCCATTTTGATACCTTGCCATTTGTTCCACCCTATACGTAATCCTGAAAGTAATCTAGTAACTTTCTAAATTTGTTAGGTGTATCCTGTTCCTTAATTTCCAGGTGTTAGCGTAATTTTTCCCCATCCTTATGGTCCATTGCATAAATCCTTAGTCATATTTTGAATACTTTAATTAATACCCATATAGAGTTGAACGCGGCATGAATAGGTTAACTGTGCAAATTAACCTTCGAGCGTACCGTGTCTTTCTTTAACAATCTAGCACCTAAAATCTAGTTTAAGTGAAACTTGTCATTTCCTTTCCAAACTGAATTTCCTTGTTCACTGCTTTTATTTCAAAAAACGAATTTCCTTACCTGTTAAGAATCTCATCCAGTCATTCAGTTAGAGTCACCCTTTCACTTTCATATTATCCCTGTGATGTGCATTTGTCCCTCAGCATAAAAACTACATTCCGATTTTGTCTGTTTCACCTGTTTTTAAAGCGGTTTTGACATTTAAACCTGTGAAAATTAGCAAATGTAATTTCTCCACATGTGATTTGCTGCACTGTGTGTTCCTTCCAAAGTTGATTTTATGAATCGTATGCCGGTTGCTAGTACATTACTTTGTAGTTTAAAAGTGTTTTGACTTCTTTGATACAGCCATACTCATTTTTACCTTATTAATTCAACCGCACATGTAAAACAAATATTTACTAATTCCGATTGCTATTTTGTGCAATTGCTAAGGTTTAAATGTTTCTATCCACCCAAAATTCGGTTAATCAGGGCTAGAGGGAGTGTTCCAGGGGGAAATCATAACTGATCTACCCAAAAAGTAATTTTGCTCCCATTCATTTGTGCTTTGTGTTTGTTATATTAGGAGTTCAAACTAGGTGTATTCTATCATTTTACAGTGTTATTATCACCCACTGGTGATTGCTGCCCAATAGTAAACTTGTGTGATTTTATTTTGATTTTCAAAATAAATAAATATTGTATTACCATCCACCGGCCTGGTTCATGGTCCATTGTGGCCCGGGGTATTTGTAAAAGGGGGCTTGAGACGGGTTGGGTGCCATCTCAATCTGAATTCTTAGAAAATAAAGTAGAAGTGTTTTAATTGTGTTTTGCAGCATAGGCCAATATCAAGAGTCCTGGTCTGGTGTGTGACGCCCCATTAGAATCTTTAACAGCACCTAATGAGGGAGTGCTGCTAAAATGCCCATGCAAAGGGAAGAGGTATTGTGTCTGCTTTACTAGGCTGTGGCCCTCACTGTAGATGGAAATGCGCACGTGCCACATCCTGCCATTATGAGCATGGTGGCCATGGAAATGGAATTGTGGGAAATAGGCAATTAGGTGTTTAGGGTGTGGTTGACAGGAAGGGGCGGTACCATTTCGTCCCAAAACTGTGTTGTGAGGTTGGTCGAGATGGAGAGACGCACAGTGCTTATCGTCGGTGTTACATTTGTGCGCCCTCTGCACAGGTGTTGTGTGCAAAGAGGTGTTGCTGGTAATTTCGGGTTGGAAGGAGTGGACACTTTCTAGGGCTGTCAGTGTGATTGCAGTTTCGGCAGATGGTTCGCCTTTGCAGATATGTGGCGTCCGTCACGTATGTTGACTTTGTCGTGGTGCACTATAGAAGTCTTCATTTGCATTACATGTCATGTGGACATTTAATCCGTCACCTGAAGAGGTTGCTGAATGCAGTGATGCAGATATTTCCTACTGCCAAGGTTGTTTTCTCATGCATAACACCAAGAGGAATATGGGCCCATGACAGTGTAATTTGTCCCCAGCCACAGGTCGGAAGGTGTGTTATAAACAGAATCATGTGTGAATTTATGCAGACTGCTGGCATGTTCTCCACCCACTATGAGATCATGAGGTCACAAAATATGCAGTGGTTCCATAGAAATGGCATTTATTTGAGCGCCATTGGCAATGCCGTTTTCTTTTACACTGTGCAAGAAGCATTGACAAGAATGTGGTAAAAAAGTGAGGAGAGGCAAACAGAAACGCATATAAAGAGAAAAAACAAAAAAAGTTGTTTGCACGCACGTAAATAATATAAAATATATTTTAAAAAAAACTTTATACATGTATGATGGAAGACCCAATCCCGTACCCAGCTTGATATTGCTTCCCCCGCCACCGCGCCACCATCCAAAAAGGTAGCGGATTCCACGGTCCTTTCAGGAATACACATGCTACATCCTGGGTGGCCATGTCGATGTATGTGGATGGAGATATCGTGCATACTTTTACTGAACTTTGTAGTGGACGTGCTTTGGAATGGCACGACACTGTAACTGTACATTTGAAGTGTTCTACAGGAGTGAAAGTGTTGGATGATGGAGGCTTCGATGGAATTGGTGGATGCTCGTGTGCCTATTTACGCGTAACCCAATGAGGTAGTGCTGCAGAGATGATAGTACAAAGGTAGGAAGAACTGCTCCAGCTTTACAGGGGTGCGGCCCACGCAGTACTTTGGGAAGTGCACGTGCCACAATCTGCCCCTCGTATTATGTTGCCTAATTGACATGGCACTGTGGGGATTATCCAATCAGGTACTGTGGGTGTGGTTCACAGGAAGGGGTGGTCAAACTGTTGTACATTATACTCTGCCTACTGAGGGTGGCTGACATGTCAAAAAACGTTATGCTGACTGTAGGTGATCCCATTGTCATCGATCTGCGCAGCTATGCCCTGGAAAGACACTTTGACAGCAAATTTGGTATGGAAGGAGTGTACGCATTGTGGAACACTATGTATGAGTGCAAATTCGACGATATGCATAAACTTTGCAAAGACCTGGGCACTTTTGCAACAGTAGATATTATCGTCATCCACTACGGCGGCATGCATATGGGTTACGCCGTTGCTTAGATTTGTTCCGTTGACTGAGTAGATTTTTGGATGTCGTGAAGACGCTTTTTCCCACTGCCAAGTTGATTTTCTCATCCATAATACCGCAAAGAGTATGGGCCACTGCTCATGGATGTTGTTCCGAGCCAGATGCAGGAAGGTCTCTCATCAACAAAAGCATGTATACTTGTTTGTCTACTCGGGGAATGTTGTTCCTCAACAATGACCTCATTATTTGTGGAAGTGCAGAGTTTTCCCAAGAAAATGGCATTTTGTTGCCACCCATTGGCAATGCAGTTTTGTCTGCCTGTCTACAGGATGCGGTGAAGAGTTTACTGTAATAATGTGAGCACAAGAAAACACAAAAGCAAATGAAAACGAAAAAAGGTGTTTAAAAGGTGTTTCTCTAGGAGCATCTAAAAACAAAAGGCTCTTTTAAGAGCCACCCCTTTCAAAGAACTCCCCCTAACCTGGTTGCAAGTTATTGCCCCACGCCCGCACGCAGCACAAAAGCCACATCCAGGGATTTTGTGGATGGCGTCCATGGAAACGGGACAGTGGGGATTTTCCAATCAGGTGATTAGGGTGTGCGGCAATAGGAAGAATGACTCCTGCTTCACTCGGGCCCAGCCCTTGCGGTACTTGGGGAAACGCACCTGCCACATTCTGCGCTTCTCACCATGCTGGCCTATGGAAAAGGGACTGTAGGGATTGTCCTATCAGGTGCTCAGGGTGTGCGTCACAGGAAAGCACGACAATAGGTAGAAGGAATCCTCCAACTTTACTGGGGCCTGGCCCTTGCGGTACTTCAGAAAGTGCACGTGCCACAATCTGCGCTTTTCAACATGCTGGCCAATGGAAATGGTACTGTGGGGATTGTCCAATCAGGTGCTCTGGGTATGCGTTACAGGAAAGAGCGGCAATTGGAAGAAGGACTCCTCCTGCTTTACAGAGGTGTGGCCCTCGCGGTACTTGGTGAAGCGCACGTGCAACTTTCTGCGCTTCGCACCATGCTGGCCAATGGAAATTGTACTGTGGGGATTGTCCAATCAGCTGCTCAGGGTGTGCGTCACATGAAAAGGCGACAATATTTGTTTTCATTACTCTGTGTAGTGAGGGTGACAGGGAGAGATGGCGAGACGCACTGTCTTGATAGTCGGTGATGCCTTTGTGGGAGATCTGTTGCAGTATGCCGTCGAAAAAGGCTTTCATGGCAATTTCGATTTGGAGGGAGTGGACGCTTTGTGGTGCTGTGGCGATGTGAGAAGTTTCAGCACTGTGCTTGCAGTATGTGGACGAGTGGCCACTTCAACTAGTGTACATGGTATGGTTGGTTGTGCACTACATGGTATGGTTGTGCACTATGGAGCGTTCCATTTGGGTTCCATGGCTTGTTCCCGTGTGTACCGTCAACTGAAGAAGGTGATGAAAGCAGTGAAGCACATTTCCCCCACTGCCAAGGTGCTTTTCTCATGTATACCACAGAGAATCGTATGGGACTATTCCAATGATTCCTGTCACCAGCCAGAGGTCGGAAAGGGTCTCATCAGCAGAAGCATGTGTGACTTCCTGAATGCTGCTGGGATGTTCTTCAGTGAGAATGAGAACATTGGTTCTTGATTTATATACCTTTTCAAAGCAAATTGAATGTCTTTGTCGACCAGTGGCAATGACATTTTGTTTCACAATTTACAGGCTGCACTATTGTAAGAATGTAAGCTGACGTACAAAACACAAAAATACATGTAAAAAAATCTCAAAAAAGGTGTTTCTATGGAAGCACCTTTAAAAAGAATTTTAAAAAAAGGCTCTTTTCAGAGCCGCCACAACTAACAACGTCCCCTACCCTGGTTGAAAGTTATTCTCCCACTCCCACGCACGCACAGCACGAAATGACCCCAGATATCGTGATACTTGCAGGGTGGCACTTGTTAGATACGCCCTTTGGCAGATGATGGCCATAGAAATGGGCCTGTAGAGGCTACAGGATTGGGCAATAAGGTTTCCAGGTGTGGTGTTTACGCACAGACTGTGGCACACAGTGTAGTTGTTCGGGGAGTTTTGGGGCAGTACGAAATACATTGCTTGAAAGTAATTGGAAAATTGGTAATTGGAAAACACTGTGCAGTAGCTGCTCATTGTGAATTCTATCATTTGGATGTGTAGTGCTATGGAGTACCTACAATGAAGTGACTGAATTTGGTTTGCCTGTGTGGCACTGTGGTGAGGCGCAATCATGCCAACATTACTGTTCTTCATTTTGGAGGGAAAATTGCGCAGCATGTTACATGAGTTGCAGTGCTGTTTGCGATGAATGAGGCACTTGCCCAGGTCATGCATCTGTTTCGGATCTCCTGCATAACTTTCTATTGCATTATGCAGACACAGATGTTTGCTGCGTTATTTTTAATTTGGTCTGCAAATGGAGAGCGTGCAGTACATTGCGAAGAAATCTCTTTGTGCCTTTCTACGACATGTGCCAATGGCATACTTCACACATAGGAATATGATGTTTCACTGCACTAGCACTTTCCCCCAGCAATAACGTTCATCTTACTATTCCTGCCATACCGATTGCCTTGGTGCCCTTCTTTAAAGTTGTGGAAGAATGTTTGTAGTAAGTGTTGTGCACTGAAACTCTTCATAACACTCTGCAACACGTCAAGAAACTGCTTTCAACAGCGACCCCCTTTCCACCCGATCACAGTGTTTTGCACAGTGCCACGCCTCCCGCCATGCCGCCATTCATTGGCAATTCCATTGTTCATCTCTGAAAGGAGCATTCTTTATTTCCCTTTTTTCCTTTCTCAGTTCTTTTCTGTTTATTTTGGTCTTCTAACACACGCCACAGAAGGAACGGCAGGAAAGGCTCAGGACGGAAGCGGCTGAACCTGCATGGATACCATAGGGGTGTGTGCCTATAGACGGAATTATTGGGTGGCCCTCACCTACATAGGCGCCAGTCATTGTCATACTCCCAGATGGACCCTTTCCACGCACTTCCAAGTACCTTCCCTCTGTAGAGTAGCGCATTGCTGTACATGCACAATACAATGCCCTTTGCCGGGTAAGGGTCTGTAGTGCGGCATATGGTCTGCAAGGATGTTTTAGCACTCCCCTGCCCTATAGGAGTGCCACTGTTGTTGCACGCAGCAGATGTGGAAAATGCTGTGCGTGAAATTACCCTACTGCATTGTTTGAAGTGCAGTAGGCTGCCCACTGGTCCCTTGTGCTTCCATTTCAGTTGTCGTCACATGCACTACAAACAGTTCATGCTGCACCATCAGCTGTAGGAGTAGCATTCACGTAGATGCACACATTCTGGAATACAAGAATGTTTACAACAACGTGCAACACAGCTTCATTACGTGGAGCAGGAAAACCATTAGTCAGCGCGACCCATGCGGCTACAGTTCTTTCCTAACCACTACTGACATTGTTTGCATTCTGCATATTCTGTTCTTTGCTTACTTGCCTTTAAATGCACTAGTATATGCGTGACCAAGCCGCACCACCTTTGCAATTTTGAAGACTCACTACAAACTGTCCCACCTGTTCTCTGCAACTGTACGACCCGCAGGCGACCTCTTGACACTTTCCATCACAGTGTTCAGTGCAGAGCCAGTGTGTCTGTTTCACAGGTAATGGAAAGGCAAGCAGCACCTCAAGCAAATTAATACCACATTTAAAACACCCCCGTTACACTGCAGGTTGCTGTTCCTTGTTTACCAGTGGGCCTCATACAGCCAGGCATGCTTTAGCAATACCTTGGTACATTTGCAGAGCCACACACGTAATCAGCAGAAGTACTTGAAATGGGGTTGCTTCTTGTATTAATCCGTAGGGCTGGCAACAGGGCTGGCGTTATGAGCACACAGAAGATGCCCTACGTATGGGTATAACTGTGCAACCGATACACGTGCACTCCCACAACTAGTTAAAAGTGCGTTAGAAGATGTAGACATGCAGCCACTAATGGATTCCTACGGATAATTGCAGTGTGATTGCACATACGCCGGCCAGGTGCAGTCTCCCTAGGAAACGTCCATATTCCTCACCTGCAGTCATCTCGGCCAGTACTGTGTGGCACAGATGCAGCATGCAATGTTACCACAAAAAGAGAAACTACCCACTCACCAACACTTAACATGTACTTGAGACATGAAAGCGTTTGGAGGAGAACAGCAACTTGAAATGCAGCAGGTATTCAACACTGGGACCTAGAGTGTGCACCTCACCCTCCCTCTGTTTCTTTACATATTGGTTCAGAAGTGCTGGGATATAGAGGCAGCGGTTAGAGGCAGCGGCACCGGGGTCACCATGCCCTACCCTATATATATAGAAAGTGTACATATATAAAGTGTATAATATGATTGTATAAAGATAGTGTGTTTAAAACGAACAGCAAAAACAAAGAATGAATAGCACACAGTAAATAAACAAAAAAAACAATGTTTTTTTCCTTACACTCGTTTGACAAAGTATCGACATCCATCTGAAGGTTAGAATTATACAAAACCAAAATAGAAGTAAAGAAGACAGTCTAAAAATATTAAAAAACCAAGAACGATATGAAAATAATAAACGGAAAGTGAATAACATAGAATACAGTTTGTTTTCAAAAATAATAAACAAAGATAGGGGAAATATCCTTATCTTCTGGAATATGAGTGGCGATTGATGGAGCCTACTCAAAAATATTGAAACAATATATTTAATTCGTTTGGTAGTAAGAGAAAAATCTGAGTAAGTATTGGCAGCCTAAACTGGCTTGTCGTAATGGAGCAGACACCTCTCACACACCTATGGAGGACACTGCCAAGATATACAGTTAAGATTATGAAGTACTATACTGAATGTATTAAGGGCATGATCAATAAAACATTTATGCCCTGGCCTCCAGGAGGCTCGTTGTCATATATAATATAACGAAATCTGATGACATATTTGAATGCCACGTATAAGGGTGTTCACGAGGAGAGGAATTCACTGACGGGCCCATAGGTCAGCGCTCACCCTCTAGAACTTGTAAAACAAGATAGCTGCACCATGTGGGGAGTGGGGGTGCAGGATTCACATACTCCAACACGACTCAATAATGAGGATTCAGTAATTGGCAAAGGGAAGTCCGTTTAATGACAAGTACATCAAACAGAGAGACAAAGGGAAATCAGCAGCATTGCGATCACCAGTCTCGCTCCAACTTCCTCGAACTTCAGTGAACAGCAACTTTTATGCATAAAACTCATCATCATTGACGTCTAACTCTACAAAACTCGCCATGCAATATAATTGGTTAGGAAAGGTAACTTAAGTGTAGGTGCTATATCTGTGTATGGTAACAGAGCATGCGGATTGGGTGGGCGTCTACGTCCAACCCTCTACATCACGCATGATAGACGTCACTATAACTACGACATCCTATTGGTTCTAAGATCTATAGGACCCCAGATAACTTGGTCCATTGTGATGGGGCGGGTTACACCCCTAGACATAAATCCCCATTTTAATTAGTAGCATGCAGAGTGGACACCCAGGTACCTGGTGTCCCAATTTTCACCCTGCCTCCCTTCCACCAATCAGTATCTTAGGGCTATGTGTCAATTAGTTGGCTGGGTATGGCCTCAGAAATGTAGCCTCTTATCAGGAAAAGTTATGGCATCCTCGGGTTCTGGATGACATCAGGCGATGGTACCTCTTCGCGCCTGGCTGGTCACGTGTCTATTCACCACGAATCTGATTCAGTTTCCAGCTATTATTGTATTTAATCCTGCTTCTGCCCTGCCACCTGCCTGGGCCTCTCTTATCTTGACCTTCACGGGCGAGCTGGTATGCTCCGAAGTTTGATTCTTGCGAGTTGACGCTCTTCTCCCCTTCTCTGGGTGACCTCGATTTCCCAGGCATGAGCCGCTCTCTGTTGAGTTTTGATTCAGCTCTTCCTCTCTGTTCTGGCTGGGTTGTGAAACTGGGCCTGTTAGGCCTCGGGCAGCCTGGGCACATTTATGCTTTACGAAATGGAGTCGCACTTGTATAATGTACTTCTTGAGGTAGATATATATTTGGCGCATACCGCTTCCATTATTCTACTAAGCATATCAAGCAGTATCGTTTTCTTAGCTTCTTGCGTTCCAAGCCTATTTACACATGTTTGACTGGTTGGTTATTTCCATCCTGTCCTGTAACACGTTTCCTTACATTTTAGCATCGTCTCTCTCCTGTGTCCATTACATCTATTTTCATAATTGCTCGCACTGGGATGTTATCTTCGATAGCCGTTTTGTTCATTTGTCCTGTTCAGGCACTTATGTAATTTCTACTGGCTTTCCATTAAGGCTCTTGGCGTCTCTTCGTGGACCGTATGTAGGTACTCCTGATTTCGTATCAGTGGCTGGTATGGCTGTCTAATAGGGTACCGTGCTGCCCAGGGTTGTCTGGTTATGGGCGCTTCAAAAGGTACGGATCTTCCAATGTAGACTGGGCAGAGTCCCAGTGCGGCTCTCTGTTGGTTCATTTGCTCTTCATACATCACATACCTTGGCGAGTACCTTCCTGGTAGCTCGAAATGATGGGCTGGGGTGCAGGCCATGTCTGGGACCTTCTCTACACTCCCCCCTCTGGTCGGTTCATCAACCACTTCTGCTTAATTTTTCGTCTCTATTTCTTTTGATTCTTCAGTGTTTTGCTCATCGTCTTCAAGGTTGGTACATGATGGCGTGAACATGTGCGTCTTTATACCACGCCTTTCAAACTCCCTGCTGTCTTCACATGTTCGTCTTTGTTCCATGTCATTAGCTGACATTGTCCATTTGGGCTGCAGTGGATCCATTTTCCTTCATACCTTCTTCGTTTCTTAGGGTGTGTGAACTTTGTTCCCTCTGGCGCAAATTTCCTGGCTTTCACAAAGTCTCTTATTTCTTCATCAGTCAGGTCTCTGGGCTTCCACCCTGGCTTGACATCAACCATTATTTTCATCCCCATTGCTTTCTTTGCAGTTTTCTGGCACTGTGTAATGATTATCTTGATAACACAGAAGCCTAGCAATACCATTGCTAGTAGAGCTCCCATAAACTTGAATATATCTGCCATCCATTGTGGGACCCACGAGAATAGGTCTCCAAACCTGCTGTCATTGTCCACTTCATCACTTTCATCGATCATCTGGTTTTTCAGGCTTATCAACATGCTTATGGCCTCTGTTAGGGTTCCGTTTTCTTCATCGTGTGATGGTACAAATGTGCAACATGATTCTCCGATTTTTGCACAAACACATCCATCCATTGCAGTGATCATGTCAAGCACATATCTGTTCTGGAGGGTCATCAGTCTGATTGCTCTCAGCTCTTCTTTGATCGCGTTGAATCCTTTTATCGTGGTATTGATGGTCTGCAATAACTCCCATCTGGTTATCTGCAACCATTTAGCATTCACTCCACTTGGATATGGGGCAAGAGTAGTGTTGTGAATACTGTTGAGGTGAGGCTGAACAGCCTGTGTTCGTATGGGATTGCATGAAATGCCTCTTCTGATTTGGCAGAAAAGTAATTTTCTCTTTTCATCCTGGATACTAGTTTCGCAGATCTCCTTCTCCTTAGATGAGCATCTGCTTTCGGGAAACTGTCCAAATTTAGGTCATTTTTTGGGATCACTAGTGCAGGAACATGGACGTTCACCAGTGTGCATATACCTCCCCAATTTCTCTCCCATCTTCCTCGTACCATTGTTTATGAAGCATAATTTTGAGTTCTCCAGTGGTACTATCTGCAGGGGTCCCCCCTCTGTCTTTGACCCATGTGAGTCATTTTTCAAGTTTTGGCCATAATGGCTTGCATCCGTTTCGCATTATGTTGATGGTAGGTTCGTATTGACCAATGACCATCCAGGCTCTGCAGATCACCACTCCTTTCTCCCATCCGTCTGGTGAGAGCACTGTCCCACAAATCCGCATTTGGCCTCTGTTCTTCCAACTTTGAGCCTCCTCTGGAGTTTTTCCTTGAAGTTTAGCTTCTGATTCACTTCCCATCTAATTCCAGCCCCTCCTACTCCAGGGTTCTCGTACTTGATTACATGATTCTTGGTATGGGCTCTGTTTCTTGTCTTTCTGTCTTAAACATAATCATCCTCGTCAGGGTCTGTTGCTTCAGTTGCCCATTTCAGGGAGGCATCACTGCCCATGAACTGGCCTTTGGTCTTGCACATTGCTACATGTGACATACAGTGTGCTGTCTGGACATCAATTTCTACAGCTACAAAGATCTTGGATTTTCCCATACTGTATGGCAGGAGTGCACAGACGAAGCATTCTCCTTCTGACTGCCTTCGTCCTACTTCCTTCATGTGCTGGTACCATATGTTGCTTCCAAGATGGGCTGTGCTGTGACGGTAATCGTTAAGTTAATTGTTATCTTTGTGAGGGCTTCTCTTGATCCTCAGTGCCCTTCTTTAAAGTTGTGGAAGAATGTTTGTAGTAAGTGTTGTGCACTGAAACTCTTCATAACACTCTGCAACACGTCAAGAAACCGCTTTCAACAGCGACCCCCTTTCCACCCGATCACAGTGTTTTGCACAGTGCCACGCCTCTCGCCATGCCACCGTTCATTGGCAATTCCATTGTTCATCTCTGAAAGGAGCTTTCTTTATTTCCCTTTTTTCCTTTCCCAGTTCTTTTCTGTTTATTTTGGTCTTCTAACACACGCCACAGAAGGAACGGCAGGAAAGGCTCAGGACGGAAGTGGCTGAACCTGCATGGATACCATAGGGGTGTGTGCCTATAGACGGAATTATTGGGTGGCCCTCACCTACATAGGCGCCAGCCATTGTCATACTCCCAGATGGACCCTTTCCACACACTTCCAAGTACCTTCCCTCTGTAGAGTAGCGCATTGCTGTACATGCACAATACAATGCCCTTTGCCGGGTAAGGGTCTGTAGTGCGGCATATGGTCTGCAAGGATGTTTTAGCACTCCCCTGCCCTATAGGAGTGCCACTGTTGTTGCACGCAGCAGATGTGGAAAATGCTGTGCGTGAAATTACCCTACTGCATTGTTTGAAGTGCGGTAGGCTGCCCACTGGTCCCGTGTGCTTCCATTTCAGTTGTCGTCACATGCACTACAAACAGTTCATGCTGCGCCATCAGCTGTAGGAGTAGCATTCACGTAGATGCACACATTCTGGAATACAAGAATGTTTACAACAACGTGCAACACAGCTTCATTACGTGGAGCAGGAAAACCATTAGTCAGCGCGACCCATGCGGCTACAGTTCTTTCCTAACCACTACTGACATTGTTTGCATTCTGCATATTCTGTTCTTTGCTTACTTGCCTTTAAATGCACTAGTATATGCGTGACCAAGCCGCACCACCTTTGCAATTTTGAAGACTCACTACAAACTGTCCCACCTGTTCTCTGCAACTGTACGACCCGCAGGCGACCTCTTGACACTTTCCATCACAGTGTTCAGTGCAGAGCCAGTGTGTCTGTTTCACAGGTAATGGAAAGGCAAGCAGCACCTAAAGCAAATTAATACCACATTTAAAACACCCCCGTTACACTGCAGGTTGCTGTTCCTTGTTTACCAGTGGGCCTCATACAGCCAGGCATGCTTTAGCAATACCTTGGTACATTTGCAGAGCCACACACGTAATCAGCAGAAGTACTTGAAATGGGATTGCTTCTTGTATTAATCCGTAGGGCTGGCAACAGGGCTGGCGTTATGAGCACACAGAAGATGCCCTACGTATGGGTATAACTGTGCAACCGATACACGTGCACTCCCACAACTAGTTAAAAGTGCGTTAGAAGATGTGGACATGCAGCCACTAATGGATTCCTACGGATAATTGCAGTGTGATTGCACATACGCCGGCCAGGTGCAGTCTCCCTAGGAAACGTCCATATTCCTCACCTGCAGTCATCTCGGCCAGTACTGTGCGGCACAGATGCAGCATGCAATGTTACCACAAAAAGAGAAACTACCCACTCACCAACACTTAACATGTACTTGAGACATGAAAGCGTTTGGAGGAGAACAGCAACTTGAAATGCAGCAGGTATTCAACACTGGGAACTAGAGTGTGCACCTCACCCTCCCTCTGTTTCTTTACATATTGGTTCAGAAGTGCTGGGATATAGAGGCAGCGGTTAGAGGCAGCGGCACCGGGGTCACCATGCCCTACCCTATATATATATAGAAAGTGTACATATATAAAGTGTATAATATGATTGTATAAAGATAGTGCGTTTAAAACGAACAGCAAAAACAAAGAATGAATAGCACACAGTAAATAAACAAAAAAAACAATGTTTTTTTCCTTACACTCGTTTGACAAAGTATCGACATCCATCTGAAGGTTAGAATTATACAAAACCAAAATAGAAGTAAAGAAGACAGTCTAAAAATATTAAAAAACCAAGAACGATATGAAAATAATAAACGGAAAGTGAATAACATAGAATAGAGTTTGTTTTCAAAAATAATAAACAAAGATAGGGGAAATATCCTTATCTTCTGGAATATGAGTGGCGATTGATGGAGCCTACTCAAAAATATTGAAACAATATATTTAATTCATTTGGTAGTAAGAGAAAAATCTTAGTAAGTATTGGCAGCCTAAACTGGCTTGTCGTAATGGAGCAGACACCTCTCACACACCTATGGAGGACACTGCCAAGATATACAGTTAAGATTATGAAGTACTATACTGAATGTATTAAGGGCATGATCAATAAAACATTTATGCCCTGGCCTCCAGGAGGCTCGTTGTCATATATAATATAACGAAATCTGATGACATATTTGAATGCCACGTATAAGGGTGTTCACGAGGAGAGGAAGTCACTGACGGGCCCATAGGTCAGCGCTCACCCATTAGAACTTGTAAAACAAGATAGCTGCACCATGTGGGGAGTGGGGGTGCAGGATTCACATACTCCAACATGACTCAATAATGAGGATTCAGTAATTGGCAAAGGGAAGTCTGTTTAATGACAAGTACTTCAAACAGAGAGAGAAATGGAAATCAGCAGCATTGCGATCACCAGTCTCGCTCCAACTTCCTCGAACTTCAGTGAACAGCAACTTTTATGCATAAAACTCGTCATCATTGACGTCTAACTCTACAAAACTCGCCATGCAATATAATTGGTTAGGAAAGGTAACTTAAGTGTAGGTGCTATATCTTTGTATGGTAACAGAGCATGCGGATTGGGTGGGCGTCTACGTCCAACCCTCTACATCACGCATGATAGACGTCACTATAACTACGACATCCTATTGGTTCTAAGATCTATAGGACCCGAGATAACTTGGTCCATTGTGATGGGGCGGGTTACACCCCTAGACATAAATCCCCATTTTAATTAGTAGCATGCAGAGTGGACACCCAGGTACCTGGTGTCCCAAGTTTCACCCTGCCTCCCTTCCACCAATCAGTATCTTAGGGCTATGTGTCAATTAGTTGGTTGGGTATGGCCTCAGAAATGTAGCCTCGTATCAGGAAAAGTTATGGCATCCTTGGGTTCTGGATGACATCAGGCGATGGTACCTCTTCGCGCCTGGCTTGTCACGTGTCTATTCACCACGAATCTGATTCAGTTTCCAGCTTTTATTGTATTTAATCCTGCTTCTGCCCTGCCACCTGCCTGGGCCTCTCTTATCTTGACCTTCACGGGCGAGCTGGTATGCTCCGAAGTTTGATTCTTGCGAGTTGACGCTCTTCTCCCCTTCTCTGGGTGACCTCGATTTCCCAGGCATGAGCCGCTCTCTGTTGAGTTTTGATTCAGCTCTTCCTCTCTGTTCTGGCTGGGTTGTGAAACTGGGCCTGTTAGGCCTCGGGCAGCCTGGGCACATTTATGCTTTACGAAATGGAGTCGCACTTGTATAATGTACTTCTTGAGGTAGATATATATTTGGCGCATACCGCTTCCATTATTCTACTAAGCATATCAAGCAGTATCGTTTTCTTAGCATCTTGCGTTCCCAGCCTATTTACACACGTTTGACTGGTTGGTTATTTCCATCCTGTCCTGTAACACGTTTCCTTACATTTTAGCATCGTCTCTCTCCTGTGTCCATTACATCTATTTTCATAATTGCTCGCGCTGGGATGTTATCTTCGATAGCCGTTTTGTTCATTTGTCCTGTTCAGGCACTTATGTAATTTCTACTGGCTTTCCATTAAGGCTCTTGGCGTCTCTTCGTGGACCGTATGTAGGTACTCCTGATTTCGTATCAGTGGCTGGTATGGCTGTCTAATAGGGTACCGTGCTGCCCAGGGTTGTCTGGTTATGGGCGCTTCAAAAGGTACAGATCTTCCAATGTAGACTGGGCAGAGTCCCAGTGCGGCTCTCTGTTGGTTCATTTGCTCTTCATACATCACATACCTTGGCGAGTACCTTCCTGGTAGCTCGAAATGATGGGCTGGGGTGCAGGCCATGTCTGGGACCTTCTCTACACTCCCCCCCTCTGGTCGGTTCATCAACCACTTCTGCTTAATTTTTCGTCTCTATTTCTTTTGATTCTTCAGTGTTTTGCTCATCGTCTTCAGGGTTGGTACATGATGGCGTGAACATGTGCGTCTTTATACCACGCCTTTCAAACTCCCTGCTGTCTTCACATGTTCGTCTTTGTTCCATGTCATTAGCTGACATTGTCCATTTGGGCTGCAGTGGATCCATTTTCCTTCATACCTTCTTCGTTTCTTAGGGTGTGCGAACTTTGTTCCCTCTGGCGCAAATTTCCTGGCTTTCACAAAGTCTCTTATTTCTTCATCAGTCAGGTCTCTGGGCTTCCACCCTGGCTTGACATCAACCATTATTTTCATCCCCATTGCTTTCTTTGCAGTTTTCTGGCACTGTGTAATGATTATCTTGATAACACAGAAGCCTAGCAATACCATTGCTAGTAGAGCTCCCATAAACTTGAATATATCTGCCATCCATTGTGGGACCCACGAGAATAGGTCTCCAAACCTGCTGTCATTGTCCACTTCATCACTTTCATCGATCATCTGGTTTTTCAGGCTTATCAACATGCTTATGGCCTCTGTTAGGGTTCCGTTTTCTTCATCGTGTGATGGTACAAATGTGCAACATGATTCTCCGATTTTTGCACAAACACATCCATCCATTGCAGTGATCATGTCAAGCACATATCTGTTCTGGAGGGTCATCAGTCTGATTGCTCTCAGCTCTTCTTCGATCGCGTTGAATCCTTTTATCGTGGTATTGATGGTCTGCAATAACTCCCATCTGGTTATCTGCAACCATTTAGCATTCACTCCACTTGGATATGGGGCAAGAGTAGTGTTGTGAATACTGTTGAGGTGAGGCTGAACAGCCTGTGTTCGTATGGGATTGCATGAAATGCCTCTTCTGATTTGGCAGAAAAGTAATTTTCTCTTTTCATCCTGGATACTAGTTTCGCAGATCTCCTTCTCCTTAGATGAGCATCTGCTTTCGGGAAACTGTCCAAATTTAGGTCATTCTTTGGGATCACTAGTGCAGGAACATGGACGTTCACCAGTGTGCATATACCTCCCCAATTTCTCTCCCATCTTCCTCGTACCATTGTTTATGAAGCATAATTTTGAGTTCTCCAGTGGTACTATCTGCAGGGGTCCCCCCTCTGTCTTTGACCCATGTGAGTCATTTTTCAAGTTTTGGCCATAACGGCTTGCATCCGTTTCGCATTATGTTGATGGTAGGTTCGTATTGACCAATGACCATCCAGGCTCTGCAGATCACCACTCCTTTCTCCCATCCGTCTGGTGAGAGCACTGTCCCACAAATCCGCATTTGGCCTCTGTTCTTCCAACTTTGAGCCTCCTCTGGAGTTTTTCCTTGAACGTTTAGCTTCTGATTCACTTCCCATCTAATTCCAGCCCCTCCTACTCCAGGGTTCTCGTACTTGATTACATGATTCTTGGTATGGGCTCTGTTTCTTGTCTTTCTGTCTTAAACATAATCATCCTCGTCAGGGTCTGTTGCTTCAGTTGCCCATTTCAGGGAGGCATCACTGCCCATGAACTGGCCTTTGGTCTTGCACATTGCTACATGTGACATACAGTGTGCTGTCTGGACATCAATTTCTACAGCTACAAAGATCTTGGATTTTCCCATACTGTATGGCAGGAGTGCACAGACGAAGCATTCTCCTTCTGACTGCCTTCGTCCTACTTCCTTCATGTGCTGGTACCATATGTTGCTTCCAAGATGGGCTGTGCTGTGACGGTAATCGTTAAGTTAATTGTTATCTTTGTGAGGGCTTCTCTTGATCCTCAGTGCCCTTCTTTAAAGTTGTGGAAGAATGTTTGTAGTAAGTGTTGTGCACTGAAACTCTTCATAACACTCTGCAACACGTCAAGAAACCGCTTTCAACAGCGACCCCCTTTCCACCCGATCACAGTGTTTTGCACAGTGCCACGCCTCTCGCCATGCCACCGTTCATTGGCAATTCCATTGTTCATCTCTGAAAGGAGCTTTCTTTATTTCCCTTTTTTCCTTTCCCAGTTCTTTTCTGTTTATTTTGGTCTTCTAACACACGCCACAGAAGGAACGGCAGGAAAGGCTCAGGACGGAAGTGGCTGAACCTGCATGGATACCATAGGGGTGTGTGCCTATAGACGGAATTATTGGGTGGCCCTCACCTACATAGGCGCCAGCCATTGTCATACTCCCAGATGGACCCTTTCCACACACTTCCAAGTACCTTCCCTCTGTAGAGTAGCGCATTGCTGTACATGCACAATACAATGCCCTTTGCCGGGTAAGGGTCTGTAGTGCGGCATATGGTCTGCAAGGATGTTTTAGCACTCCCCTGCCCTATAGGAGTGCCACTGTTGTTGCACGCAGCAGATGTGGAAAATGCTGTGCGTGAAATTACCCTACTGCATTGTTTGAAGTGCGGTAGGCTGCCCACTGGTCCCGTGTGCTTCCATTTCAGTTGTCGTCACATGCACTACAAACAGTTCATGCTGCGCCATCAGCTGTAGGAGTAGCATTCACGTAGATGCACACATTCTGGAATACAAGAATGTTTACAACAACGTGCAACACAGCTTCATTACGTGGAGCAGGAAAACCATTAGTCAGCACGACCCATGCGGCTACAGTTCTTTCCTAACCACTACTGACATTGTTTGCATTCTGCATATTCTGTTCTTTGCTTACTTGCCTTTAAATGCACTAGTATATGCGTGACCAAGCCGCACCACCTTTGCAATTTTGAAGACTCACTACAAACTGTCCCACCTGTTCTCTGCAACTGTACGACCCGCAGGCGACCTCTTGACACTTTCCATCACAGTGTTCAGTGCAGAGCCAGTGTGTCTGTTTCACAGGTAATGGAAAGGCAAGCAGCACCTCAAGCAAATTAATACCACATTTAAAACACCCCCGTTACACTGCAGGTTGCTGTTCCTTGTTTACCAGTGGGCCTCATACAGCCAGGCATGCTTTAGCAATACCTTGGTACATTTGCAGAGCCACACACGTAATCAGCAGAAGTACTTGAAATGGGATTGCTTCTTGTATTAATCCGTAGGGCTGGCAACAGGGCTGGCGTTATGAGCACACAGAAGATGCCCTACGTATGGGTATAACTGTGCAACCGATACACGTGCACTCCCACAACTAGTTAAAAGTGCGTTAGAAGATGTGGACATGCAGCCACTAATGGATTCCTACGGATAATTGCAGTGTGATTGCACATACGCCGGCCAGGTGCAGTCTCCCTAGGAAACGTCCATATTCCTCACCTGCAGTCATCTCGGCCAGTACTGTGCGGCACAGATGCAGCATGCAATGTTACCACAAAAAGAGAAACTACCCACTCACCAACACTTAACATGTACTTGAGACATGAAAGCGTTTGGAGGAGAACAGCAACTTGAAATGCAGCAGGTATTCAACACTGGGAACTAGAGTGTGCACCTCACCCTCCCTCTGTTTCTTTACATATTGGTTCAGAAGTGCTGGGATATAGAGGCAGCGGTTAGAGGCAGCGGCACCGGGGTCACCATGCCCTACCCTATATATATATATAGAAAGTGTACATATATAAAGTGTATAATATGATTGTATAAAGATAGTGCGTTTAAAACGAACAGCAAAAACAAAGAATGAATAGCACACAGTAAATAAACAAAAAAAACAATGTTTTTTTCCTTACACTCGTTTGACAAAGTATCGACATCCATCTGAAGGTTAGAATTATACAAAACCAAAATAGAAGTAAAGAAGACAGTCTAAAAATATTAAAAAACCAAGAACGATATGAAAATAATAAACGGAAAGTGAATAACATAGAATAGAGTTTGTTTTCAAAAATAATAAACAAAGATAGGGGAAATATCCTTATCTTCTGGAATATGAGTGGCGATTGATGGAGCCTACTCAAAAATATTGAAACAATATATTTAATTCATTTGGTAGTAAGAGAAAAATCTTAGTAAGTATTGGCAGCCTAAACTGGCTTGTCGTAATGGAGCAGACACCTCTCACACACCTATGGAGGACACTGCCAAGATATACAGTTAAGATTATGAAGTACTATACTGAATGTATTAAGGGCATGATCAATAAAACATTTATGCCCTGGCCTCCAGGAGGCTCGTTGTCATATATAATATAACGAAATCTGATGACATATTTGAATGCCACGTATAAGGGTGTTCACGAGGAGAGGAAGTCACTGACGGGCCCATAGGTCAGCGCTCACCCTCTAGAACTTGTAAAACAAGATAGCTGCACCATGTGGGGAGTGGGGGTGCAGGATTCACATACTCCAACATGACTCAATAATGAGGATTCAGTAATTGGCAAAGGGAAGTCCGTTTAATGACAAGTACTTCAAACAGAGAGAGAAATGGAAATCAGCAGCATTGCGATCACCAGTCTCGCTCCAACTTCCTCGAACTTCAGTGAACAGCAACTTTTATGCATAAAACTCGTCATCATTGACGTCTAACTCTACAAAACTCGCCATGCAATATAATTGGTTAGGAAAGGTAACTTAAGTGTAGGTGCTATATCTTTGTATGGTAACAGAGCATGCGGATTGGGTGGGCGTCTACGTCCAACCCTCTACATCACGCATGATAGACGTCACTATAACTACGACATCCTATTGGTTCTAAGATCTATAGGACCCGAGATAACTTGGTCCATTGTGATGGGGCGGGTTACACCCCTAGACATAAATCCCCATTTTAATTAGTAGCATGCAGAGTGGACACCCAGGTACCTGGTGTCCCAAGTTTCACCCTGCCTCCCTTCCACCAATCAGTATCTTAGGGCTATGTGTCAATTAGTTGGTTGGGTATGGCCTCAGAAATGTAGCCTCGTATCAGGAAAAGTTATGGCATCCTTGGGTTCTGGATGACATCAGGCGATGGTACCTCTTCGCGCCTGGCTTGTCACGTGTCTATTCACCACGAATCTGATTCAGTTTCCAGCTTTTATTGTATTTAATCCTGCTTCTGCCCTGCCACCTGCCTGGGCCTCTCTTATCTTGACCTTCACGGGCGAGCTGGTATGCTCCGAAGTTTGATTCTTGCGAGTTGACGCTCTTCTCCCCTTCTCTGGGTGACCTCGATTTCCCAGGCATGAGCCGCTCTCTGTTGAGTTTTGATTCAGCTCTTCCTCTCTGTTCTGGCTGGGTTGTGAAACTGGGCCTGTTAGGCCTCGGGCAGCCTGGGCACATTTATGCTTTACGAAATGGAGTCGCACTTGTATAATGTACTTCTTGAGGTAGATATATATTTGGCGCATACCGCTTCCATTATTCTACTAAGCATATCAAGCAGTATCGTTTTCTTAGCATCTTGCGTTCCAAGCCTATTTACACACGTTTGACTGGTTGGTTATTTCCATCCTGTCCTGTAACACGTTTCCTTACATTTTAGCATCGTCTCTCTCCTGTGTCCATTACATCTATTTTCATAATTGCTCGCGCTGGGATGTTATCTTCGATAGCCGTTTTGTTCATTTGTCCTGTTCAGGCACTTATGTAATTTCTACTGGCTTTCCATTAAGGCTCTTGGCGTCTCTTCGTGGACCGTATGTAGGTACTCCTGATTTCGTATCAGTGGCTGGTATGGCTGTCTAATAGGGTACCGTGCTGCCCAGGGTTGTCTGGTTATGGGCGCTTCAAAAGGTACGGATCTTCCAATGTAGACTGGGCAGAGTCCCAGTGCGGCTCTCTGTTGGTTCATTTGCTCTTCATACATCACATACCTTGGCGAGTACCTTCCTGGTAGCTCGAAATGATGGGCTGGGGTGCAGGCCATGTCTGGGACCTTCTCTACACTCCCCCCCTCTGGTCGGTTCATCAACCACTTCTGCTTAATTTTTCGTCTCTATTTCTTTTGATTCTTCAGTGTTTTGCTCATCGTCTTCAGGGTTGGTACATGATGGCGTGAACATGTGCGTCTTTATACCACGCCTTTCAAACTCCCTGCTGTCTTCACATGTTCGTCTTTGTTCCATGTCATTAGCTGACATTGTCCATTTGGGCTGCAGTGGATCCATTTTCCTTCATACCTTCTTCGTTTCTTAGGGTGTGTGAACTTTGTTCCCTCTGGCGCAAATTTCCTGGCTTTCACAAAGTCTCTCATTTCTTCATCAGTCAGGTCTCTGGGCTTCCACCCTGGCTTGACATCAACCATTATTTTCATCCCCATTGCTTTCTTTGCAGTTTTCTGGCACTGTGTAATGATTATCTTGATAACACAGAAGCCTAGCAATACCATTGCTAGTAGAGCTCCCATAAACTTGAATATATCTGCCATCCATTGTGGGACCCACGAGAATAGGTCTCCAAACCTGCTGTCATTGTCCACTTCATCACTTTCATCGATCATCTGGTTTTTCAGGCTTATCAACATGCTTATGGCCTCTGTTAGGGTTCCGTTTTCTTCATCGTGTGATGGTACAAATGTGCAACATGATTCTCCGATTTTTGCACAAACACATCCATCCATTGCAGTGATCATGTCAAGCACATATCTGTTCTGGAGGGTCATCAGTCTGATTGCTCTCAGCTCTTCTTTGATCGCGTTGAATCCTTTTATCGTGGTATTGATGGTCTGCAATAACTCCCATCTGGTTATCTGCAACCATTTAGCATTCACTCCACTTGGATATGGGGCAAGAGTAGTGTTGTGAATACTGTTGAGGTGAGGCTGAACAGCCTGTGTTCGTATGGGATTGCATGAAATGCCTCTTCTGATTTGGCAGAAAAGTAATTTTCTCTTTTCATCCTGGATACTAGTTTCGCAGATCTCCTTCTCCTTAGATGAGCATCTGCTTTCGGGAAACTGTCCAAATTTAGGTCATTCTTTGGGATCACTAGTGCAGGAACATGGACGTTCACCAGTGTGCATATACCTCCCCAATTTCTCTCCCATCTTCCTCGTACCATTGTTTATGAAGCATAATTTTGAGTTCTCCAGTGGTACTATCTGCAGGGGTCCCCCCTCTGTCTTTGACCCATGTGAGTCATTTTTCAAGTTTTGGCCATAACGGCTTGCATCCGTTTCGCATTATGTTGATGGTAGGTTCGTATTGACCAATGACCATCCAGGCTCTGCAGATCACCACTCCTTTCTCCCATCCGTCTGGTGAGAGCACTGTCCCACAAATCCGCATTTGGCCTCTGTTCTTCCAACTTTGAGCCTCCTCTGGAGTTTTTCCTTGAACGTTTAGCTTCTGATTCACTTCCCATCTAATTCCAGCCCCTCCTACTCCAGGGTTCTCGTACTTGATTACATGATTCTTGGTATGGGCTCTGTTTCTTGTCTTTCTGTCTTAAACATAATCATCCTCGTCAGGGTCTGTTGCTTCAGTTGCCCATTTCAGGGAGGCATCACTGCCCATGAACTGGCCTTTGGTCTTGCACATTGCTACATGTGACATACAGTGTGCTGTCTGGACATCAATTTCTACAGCTACAAAGATCTTGGATTTTCCCATACTGTATGGCAGGAGTGCACAGACGAAGCATTCTCCTTCTGACTGCCTTCGTCCTACTTCCTTCATGTGCTGGTACCATATGTTGCTTCCAAGATGGGCTGTGCTGTGACGGTAATCGTTAAGTTAATTGTTATCTTTGTGAGGGCTTCTCTTGATCCTCAGTGCCCTTCTTTAAAGTTGTGGAAGAATGTTTGTAGTAAGTGTTGTGCACTGAAACTCTTCATAACACTCTGCAACACGTCAAGAAACCGCTTTCAACAGCGACCCCCTTTCCACCCGATCACAGTGTTTTGCACAGTGCCACGCCTCTCGCCATGCCACCGTTCATTGGCAATTCCATTGTTCATCTCTGAAAGGAGCTTTCTTTATTTCCCTTTTTTCCTTTCCCAGTTCTTTTCTGTTTATTTTGGTCTTCTAACACACGCCACAGAAGGAACGGCAGGAAAGGCTCAGGACGGAAGTGGCTGAACCTGCATGGATACCATAGGGGTGTGTGCCTATAGACGGAATTATTGGGTGGCCCTCACCTACATAGGCGCCAGTCATTGTCATACTCCCAGATGGACCCTTTCCACACACTTCCAAGTACCTTCCCTCTGTAGAGTAGCGCATTGCTGTACATGCACAATACAATGCCCTTTGCCGGGTAAGGGTCTGTAGTGCGGCATATGGTCTGCAAGGATGTTTTAGCACTCCCCTGCCCTATAGGAGTGCCACTGTTGTTGCACGCAGCAGATGTGGAAAATGCTGTGCGTGAAATTACCCTACTGCATTGTTTGAAGTGCGGTAGGCTGCCCACTGGTCCCGTGTGCTTCCATTTCAGTTGTCATCACATGCACTACAAACAGTTCATGCTGCGCCATCAGCTGTAGGAGTAGCATTCACGTAGATGCACACATTCTGGAATACAAGAATGTTTACAACAACGTGCAACACAGCTTCATTACGTGGAGCAGGAAAACCATTAGTCAGCGCGACCCATGCGGCTACAGTTCTTTCCTAACCACTACTGACATTGTTTGCATTCTGCATATTCTGTTCTTTGCTTACTTGCCTTTAAATGCACTAGTATATGCGTGACCAAGCCGCACCACCTTTGCAATTTTGAAGACTCACTACAAACTGTCCCACCTGTTCTTTGCAACTGTACGACCCGCAGGCGACCTCTTGACACTTTCCATCACAGTGTTCAGTGCAGAGCCAGTGTGTCTGTTTCACAGGTAATGGAAAGGCAAGCAGCACCTCAAGCAAATTAATACCACATTTAAAACACCCCCGTTACACTGCAGGTTGCTGTTCCTTGTTTACCAGTGGGCCTCATACAGCCAGGCATGCTTTAGCAATACCTTGGTACATTTGCAGAGCCACACACGTAATCAGCAGAAGTACTTGAAATGGGATTGCTTCTTGTATTAATCCGTAGGGCTGGCAACAGGGCTGGCGTTATGAGCACACAGAAGATGCCCTACGTATGGGTATAACTGTGCAACCGATACACGTGCACTCCCACAACTAGTTAAAAGTGCGTTAGAAGATGTGGACATGCAGCCACTAATGGATTCCTACGGATAATTGCAGTGTGATTGCACATACGCCGGCCAGGTGCAGTCTCCCTAGGAAACGTCCATATTCCTCACCTGCAGTCATCTCGGCCAGTACTGTGCGGCACAGATGCAGCATGCAATGTTACCACAAAAAGAGAAACTACCCACTCACCAACACTTAACATGTACTTGAGACATGAAAGCGTTTGGAGGAGAACAGCAACTTGAAATGCAGCAGGTATTCAACACTGGGAACTAGAGTGTGCACCTCACCCTCCCTCTGTTTCTTTACATATTGGTTCAGAAGTGCTGGGATATAGAGGCAGCGGTTAGAGGCAGCGGCACCGGGGTCACCATGCCCTACCCTATATATATATAGAAAGTGTACATATATAAAGTGTATAATATGATTGTATAAAGATAGTGCGTTTAAAACGAACAGCAAAAACAAAGAATGAATAGCACACAGTAAATAAACAAAAAAAACAATGTTTTTTTCCTTACACTCGTTTGACAAAGTATCGACATCCATCTGAAGGTTAGAATTATACAAAACCAAAATAGAAGTAAAGAAGACAGTCTAAAAATATTAAAAAACCAAGAACGATATGAAAATAATAAACGGAAAGTGAATAACATAGAATAGAGTTTGTTTTCAAAAATAATAAACAAAGATAGGGGAAATATCCTTATCTTCTGGAATATGAGTGGCGATTGATGGAGCCTACGCAAAAATATTGAAACAATATATTTAATTCATTTGGTAGTAAGAGAAAAATCTTAGTAAGTATTGGCAGCCTAAACTGGCTTGTCGTAATGGAGCAGACACCTCTCACACACCTATGGAGGACACTGCCAAGATATACAGTTAAGATTATGAAGTACTATACTGAATGTATTAAGGGCATGATCAATAAAACATTTATGCCCTGGCCTCCAGGAGGCTCGTTGTCATATATAATATAACGAAATCTGATGACATATTTGAATGCCACGTATAAGGGTGTTCACGAGGAGAGGAAGTCACTGACGGGCCCATAGGTCAGCGCTCACCCATTAGAACTTGTAAAACAAGATAGCTGCACCATGTGGGGAGTGGGGGTGCAGGATTCACATACTCCAACATGACTCAATAATGAGGATTCAGTAATTGGCAAAGGGAAGTCCGTTTAATGACAAGTACTTCAAACAGAGAGAGAAATGGAAATCAGCAGCATTGCGATCACCAGTCTCGCTCCAACTTCCTCGAACTTCAGTGAACAGCAACTTTTATGCATAAAACTCGTCATCATTGACGTCTAACTCTACAAAACTCGCCATGCAATATAATTGGTTAGGAAAGATAACTTAAGTGTAGGTGCTATATCTTTGTATGGTAACAGAGCATGCGGATTGGGTGGGCGTCTACGTCCAACCCTCTACATCACGCATGATAGACGTCACTATAACTACGACATCCTATTGGTTCTAAGATCTATAGGACCCGAGATAACTTGGTCCATTGTGATGGGGCGGGTTACACCCCTAGACATAAATCCCCATTTTAATTAGTAGCATGCAGAGTGGACACCCAGGTACCTGGTGTCCCAAGTTCCACCCTGCCTCCCTTCCATCAATGAGTATCTTAGGGCTATGTGTCAATTAGTTGGCTGGGTATGGCTTCGGAACTGTAGCTTCTTAGCAGGAAAAGTTATGGCATCCTCGGGTTCTGGATGACATCAGGCGATGGTACCTCTTCGCGCCTGGCTTGTCACGTGTCTATTCACCACGAATCTGATTCAGTTTCCAGCTTTTATTGTATTTAATCCTGCTTCTGCCCTGCCACCTGCCTGGGCCTCTCTTATCTTGACCTTCACGGGCGAGCTGGTATGCTCCGAAGTTTGATTCTTGCGAGTTGACGCTCTTCTCCCCTTCTCTGGGTGACCTCGATTTCCCAGGCATGAGCCGCTCTCTGTTGAGTTTTGATTCAGCTCTTCCTCTCTGTTCTGGCTGGGTTGTGAAACTGGGCCTGTTAGGCCTCGGGCAGCCTGGGCACATTTATGCTTTACGAAATGGAGTCGCACTTGTATAATGTACTTCTTGAGGTAGATATATATTTGGCGCATACCGCTTCCATTATTCTACTAAGCATATCAAGCAGTATCGTTTTCTTAGCATCTTGCGTTCCAAGCCTATTTACACACGTTTGACTGGTTGGTTATTTCCATCCTGTCCTGTAACACGTTTCCTTACATTTTAGCATCGTCTCTCTCCTGTGTCCATTACATCTATTTTCATAATTGCTCGCGCTGGGATGTTATCTTCGATAGCCGTTTTGTTCATTTGTCCTGTTCAGGCACTTATGTAATTTCTACTGGCTTTCCATTAAGGCTCTTGGCGTCTCTTCGTGGACCGTATGTAGGTACTCCTGATTTCGTATCAGTGGCTGGTATGGCTGTCTAATAGGGTACCGTGCTGCCCAGGATTGTCTGGTTATGGGCGCTTCAAAAGGTACGGATCTTCCAATGTAGACTGGGCAGAGTCCCAGTGCGGCTCTCTGTTGGTTCATTTGCTCTTCATACATCACATACCTTGGAGAGTACCTTCCTGGTAGCTCGAAATGATGGGCTGGGGTGCAGGCCATGTCTGGGACCTTCTCTACACTCCCCCCCTCTGGTCGGTTCATCAACCACTTCTGCTTAATTTTTCGTCTCTATTTCTTTTGATTCTTCAGTGTTTTGCTCATCGTCTTCAGGGTTGGTACATGATGGCGTGAACATGTGCGTCTTTATACCACGCCTTTCAAACTCCCTGCTGTCTTCACATGTTCGTCTTTGTTCCATGTCATTAGCTGACATTGTCCATTTGGGCTGCAGTGGATCCATTTTCCTTCATACCTTCTTCGTTTCTTAGGGTGTGTGAACTTTGTTCCCTCTGGCGCAAATTTCCTGGCTTTCACAAAGTCTCTTATTTCTTCATCAGTTAGGTCTCTGGGCTTCCACCCTGGCTTCACATCAACCATTATTTTCATCCCCATTGTTTTCTGGCACTGTGTAATGATTATCTTGATAACACAGAAGCCTAGCAATACCATTGCTAGTAGAGCTCCCATAAACTTGAATATATCTGCCATCCATTGTGGGACCCACGAGAATAGGTCTCCAAACCTGCTGTCATTGTCCACTTCATCACTTTCATCGATCATCTGGTTTTTCAGGCTTATCAACATGCTTATGGCCTCTGTTAGGGTTCCGTTTTCTTCATCGTGTGATGGTACAAATGTGCAACATGATTCTCAGATTTTTGCACAAACACATCCATCCATTGCAGTGATCATGTCAAGCACATATCTGTTCTGGAGGGTCATCAGTATGATTGCTCTTAGCTCTTCTTTGATCGCGTTGAATCCTTTTATCATGGTATTGATGGTCTGCAATAACTCCCATCTGGTTATCTGCAACCATTTAGCATTCACTCCACTTGGATATGGGGCAAGAGTAGTGTTGTGAATACTGTTGAGGTGAGGCTGAACAGCCTGTGTTCGTATGGGATTGCATGAAATGCCTCTTCTGATTTGGCAGAAAAGTAATTTTCTCTTTTCATCCTGGATACTAGTTTCGCAGATCTCCTTCTCCTTAGATGAGCATCTGCTTTCGGGAAACTGTCCAAATTTAGGTCATTCTTTGGGATCACTAGTGCAGGAACATGGACGTTCACCAGTGTGCATATACCTCCCCAATTTCTCTCCCATCTTCCTCGTACCATTGTTTATGAAGCATAATTTTGAGTTCTCCAGTGGTACTATCTGCAGGGGTCCCCCCTCTGTCTTCGACCCATGTGAGTAATTTTTCATGTTTTGGCCATAATGGCTTGCATCCGTTTCACATTATGTTGATGGTAGGTTCGTATTGACCAATGACCATCCAGGCTCTGCAGATCACCACTCCTTTCTCCCATCCGTTTGGTGAGAGCACTGTCCCACAAATCCGCATTTGGCCTCTGTTCTTCCAACTTTGAGCCTCCTCTGGAGTTTTTCCTTGAACGTTTAGCTTCTGATTCACTTCCCATCTAATTCCAGCCCCTCCTACTCCAGGGTTCTCGTACTTGATTACATGATTCTTGGTATGGGCTCTGTTTCTTGTCTTTCTGTCTTAAACATAATCATCCTCGTCAGGGTCTGTTGCTTCAGTTGCCCATTTCAGGGAGGCATCACTGCCCATGAACTGGCCTTTGGTCTTGCACATTGCTACATGTGACATACAGTGTGCTGTCTGGACATCAATTTCTACAGCTACAAAGATCTTGGATTTTCCCATACTGTATGGCAGGAGTGCACAGACGAAGCATTCTCCTTCTGACTGCCTTCGTCCTACTTCCTTCATGTGCTGGTACCATATGTTGCTTCCAAGATGGGCTGTGCTGTGACGGTAATCGTTAAGTTAATTGTTATCTTTGTGAGGGCTTCTCTTGATCCTTAGCGTTCTTCTGTAGTTTGCTATGACTATGTCTCTAAATGCATCTGTGCTGCTTTTCCACTTCGGGTAACTCGGTGGAGCAGGCTGCCTCGACTGCAGCGCTGTGGTAGGAGACAGTTTTGTGCTTCCTTTTCTTTCCTTTTGTAGTCTGTCATAAACTTCCCCTAACAACCATTTGATTGGCAACCTCCCAACGCGTGGCTGTGTTGTAGGCCTGCGGCTTGTTCCTTGCATTGGAGCAGGTGTGCTTGCTGTTATAGTTTCTATAGTTCTGTTTTTCAGCTCCTCGTGCAGTTTCTTTGCTTGGACTATGAATGGGAACAAATAATCTATTAGCATTTGTGCCTTCTCTGTGAATTCTTTCGTGGCCACTTCTGTTCTTTTGAGGGATTTTGCTATTCCCTCCGTCTTTGGTATTTCACTTGGCTTTTCTTGGTCATTTCCACTATTCTCTGGGATTGAATGTTCGGCAGGCAGTCTCTCTTTCTCCGCTGCCTTCATTGGAGGCCTTGTAGCCATCGACACTTGCCCTTGTTTGTGTGCATTCTGTGTGTGGGTGCGTGCCGTGGTCAGTGCTACATTATCATTCATTCCGTGCTGCCCTGTCTCCAGCTTTTCTCTCCATTCATCACCTCAAGTGTGTATGTATCACTACTAATTACATTTAGTTTTAGTTTGTTTTATCATCAGCCTTTCTGGAAACTGGAATCACTATATAGGGTCTGGGTGCTTTCGTGGGAACCAGGCGTTCATTATCCAGTGGGCGTACTGATAGCAGTTCTGATTGTTAATGACAGAAAAAAATAATGATCACTGTACATATGCACATTTTCGTTCGGAACAACAGTTTGCAGCATTTTCTTCCAGGGATTTGGGGGCGGCCTTCTGTTGGGGGTAAAACTATGTTACTCTTCTGGGCCCCCATTTCGACCGAGTCCATAGTCAATTATATATTCATTTCTTGCTCTGATCTCACAGTTCAAAACTTTAATATTACTAAAGTGTCAAGTCCTTTTCAAGTGTCCCCTCTTGCGGGTGATGACGATAGTCTCTGGGTATGCAGCACGGTTCTGTTTGCTATACTATGGAAAAAGGTTAGGCTAGCAACTTTGGTACATCACATTCATTTAAGCATATCTATTGTAGGTGAGGTCCCAGTGAACCCCTCGAATTTGCTTTGGTCCTGAGGACATGCTGGAACCTGTTCAATGCGAAGGAATGAAAGGATGGAACTGATAAAAATCACACAAAAATAAAATGTTGTAAAAATAAAAGTGAACATATGAAAACATAGGAAAAAATGAGAAAAATGAAGAAAAGAAAAATAAGATGATGAAGTTCTTGTGTCTGCTCCTTTTCTCTCGGTCTCTCGGCGACAAGATGAAGAACAGTGTCTCTCTCCTCGATCTGCTCCATGGCGAAAGTTTATTGGGATCTCCTCTTCACAAGGCTCAGGAGCTTGTTTAATTATGCATTCTTTACTGTGTCTCTGAGGAATGTGGGTACGTCAACATTGTTGGGTCTACCCACTAGTTCTGGAAAGTTCTCAATGAGTTGGAAGAAGACATGGTATGCATATCTGCTGTCTTCTGGTGACAACGACATTCGCTCTGATTTTCTGGTCTCTAGATCACATGCCTTTCCTGTGATGTGAACAGTCTTTACACTTTCCTGCTGCGTGAATTGCAACCACGTAGTTCAGTTTGTACCACACTTGGTTTAGGAATTCGTTGTTTCTTGGATCTCTGATAAAGGATAAGGTATCTGTGGTTCTCCCGATGAGTCCTGGGCATTCCTCTATGATGCAAAAAAAAGCGTGTATGTCAGCTCATCAATGATCACTTGTGGTGGAAGCATCTGTACCCTTATCACCATACTCGGGCAGTACAATGAATGCTTCCGTGATGACAGTCAGTAGTTGCCAGATTATTTTCTTGTTGGCCGGATCTTGAGTAAAGTCTGTGATACTGGTAACTCTCCCTACAAGTGATGGATATGTCTCTAATACCAGCCGGAAACAGGAAAGCACATTCTCTGTGATGTTTCTACTGGGGGATACCATAAGTTCTGTGAACAAAGTCTCAAGACTGATTGCTTCTGTATACTGTGTTACACTCTCAGGCAATGTCTTATTTTCCGCTTATCAGAGTCTTAGGTCTTTTTTCAATGCTTTGTGTGGCTTTAAACGTTCATATGAGTAGCGTTACTGCAGCTTTGGATGTGCGATTCTCTTCTTTAGCCTGCACCTTTGGCTGCACAGAGTGTCAGTTTTATTGTGTTTTATCCCTTTCAGTGCTTAAAGGAAATGTTCAGTGTAAGGCCAAGATTTTCATGATGAGCTCTCTCGTCTTGTCTTTTCTGTTCATGCGTCTTTCTTCCTTGCCATGGATCTTGTCTGCACGTGCTGAGGTTCTTCCCCGTTGTCTGTAGATTCTTCGCAGTTGGATGCAGCTGGAGGGCTCTCTCCTATGTCATTTAGGAAGATCCATGCTCTTCTGCCCTGGAGCTTGACGGCGGACGGGGTGCAGTCCTCTACGATAAAGGGGCCATTAAATCTTGGCTCGTCCCACCTTTTTCTTGTGTGGTTTCTCACCAATACTGCATCACCAGGGAAGATGATGGGCGCACATAGCTCTTGAACTGCGCCTGCTTCAGCACTTCCTGTTGTGTTTTGTGCTGTGCTGTCTCCTTTTTCCCGTCGCTGCAGCTGGCCTGTAATGACAGAGGTGCTGGATGTCATGCAGTGCAAATACTCCTGCATCTCTGTTCCCAGAACCTCCCTAGTCGGCTGGGTATCACATCTAGCTCTATCTCAGGGAGGGGAAGAGGTTTTCTCATCCTTCTGCCTGTAACTATCTCGTGCAGCATGAGATGATGGTCGGAGCCGAGTTGGTTCCGAAGTGCATACAATGCCAGTGGCAGACAGTACAACCATCCCTTTTTTAATGTGAGCTTCAATTTGGCTATCCTTTCCTTCAACAGGCCGTTGAGTCGCTCACATATGCCATTTCCCTCAGGATGATACGCCGATGAGAACTTGTGCTTTATACCAAGTAACAAACTAATCTGTTCGAAAACTGAATTTACAAAGTGAGCTCCGTTGTCTGATCTCATTACCTCGCACACCCCCCATCTAGGGAATACTTCCCTCACCAGGAACTTGGCAGAACAGGTAGCGTCAGGGTGTGTGCAGGGACCTGCTTCTATCCATCTAGAGAATGGACACACCACCACAATTAAATACCTGTACCCATTGCATACTTGAATCATATCGACATAATCGATATGTAAGTGCTGGAATGGTCCATTTGGTGTGGGAATGATTGCTCTCACTACCTTTAATGTGTGCCCAGCGGTGAATTGCTGGCAGATTATACAGTTCACCATGAAAAATGCAACATGCTCTGCTAAATTTGGTGGGAACCAGTCTTCTGCGAGCGTTGCAGCCAGGTTTTCTTTCGTCATATGGATGGGGTAGTGTAGTTGTTCTAATGCTACTTTTAGAAGGGCAACAGGCATTACTGGTTTACCAGTGCTGTCTTGCCTCCACAACCCGTCAGAGGAGTTCAAAGTACACCCTCGATGCTTCCACAAATTTTTCTCCTCCTGAGGTGCTTCCCCCGGGAACTCCATTAGCTGAGTCTGCCCCATATTGCTATAGGCTTCTGGTGTGGCTTGCGCTACCATCATCCGCTCATGGGTACGTGCCACTTCCACGTCCATGATTGTTTCAGTTTTGGATGCCATGCGCTTGTCTTCCGTGTCCGATTCATGGTTTCCCTGTGACACGAAATCCGTCCCCTTGGTATGAGCGGCTAATTTCACGACCACTTTTATCAGCCTGTCCAATAAGGCTGCATGTTGCACTGGCGTGCCGTCTGCTTGGAGGTAGCCCCTGCTTTTTCAGCGTTCTAGTCCTGCGTGCACTGTGTACATCACATAGGCGGAGTCACTGTATACTGTTACTTCCTGGTCTGCATGATTCTCAATGGCAAGTATCAACGCCAATAGTTCTGCAGCCTGTGGCGAATAGTGAGATGGTATTCGTGCACTAACAAGTACTCGAAACTCCCCATTCGCTAGGTGTTTTACCACAGCCACGCCTGTATACCTTTGTCCGTCTTCTTGGTCGATTCTCGAAGACCCATCAATGAAGACGATCTCTCCACTCACCAGGGCATTTTCCTTTACCCTGGGGATCTCAACATAGAATTCCTCATAGTTTGCACAGTCGTGTATAGGTTCTCCCTCTGTGACTGGCTCAGCTATGAACGTAGCAGGGTTTACAGTTTTACATCGCACTATTTTGATCGATGGATTAGAGATAATCACCTCATAAGCGGATGCTCTCTGAGATGTTAGTGTGCCCTTTGGCTTTTCTACTATGGCGAACAGTGAGTGCTCAACATACAATGTCATGGAGCACCCCATCACAATGGATGACGCCTTTTCGATAGCGAATGCAGCAGCAGCTAGGTTTTGTTCGCATGGGAAGTAGCACTTCATGACCGGGTCCAGACTCCTGCTGTAATATGCTGGGGGCTTGTACCCCAGCGAGGTTCGCTGCGCGAGCACTGCTGTCATAAAATTACTATCGGAGTGTGAGAACAGGTGGAATTCCTCTGCATAATTAGGAATCCCGAGAACTGGGGCCTTACAAATTGCCCCTTGAGTTCTGCAAACCCTTTCTCCATTGCCTCATTCCATTCAATTTCTCCTTTTGTTGCCTGGGCTTTCTTCAAAGCCTGAAGCAAGGGCTTGGTTTATGAGCTGTAGTCAAAGACCCATGCTCTGACATAATTACATAGGCCTAAGAAGCTTTGCATTTGTTTTATCATGCGCCGCTTGGCCGTGTTCATGATAGCTTCAGCCCTTTCTGGGGTTACCTTTTTCCCCTCATGTGAGATCAGTTGCCCTATGTACAACACTTCTTGTTGACAGTACTGCAACTTCTCCTTATCATTTTTGTATCCCTTTCATCCAGTATAGTCAATAGCGGGACTGAGTCGCGCCTGCATTGCTCTTCAGTGGTGCTGCAGATCAGAATGTCATCTACATACTGCAAAACAACACTGTCCACCGCAATATTATTTAGGTCCATTTGCAGGACTCTGTTGAGAATAGACGGGGACTCATAATACCCCTGTGGCAACCTCGTACTTTTCAGGCGCATTTGTCTGAAGGTGAATGACGTCAGGTCTTGAGACTCATGGTGCAACGGGATTGAGAAAAACGCATTTTTCAAATCGATCACCATGAAATGTTTTGCCTCAGTGGGTATGTTACGCAGTATTGTGGATGGATTAGGGACTAGAGGGAACTGGGCCTCAACTATATCGTTTAATGCTTGTAAATCTTGGATTAAATGCCAAGATCCTCCCTTTGATTTTTTGACAGGGTAAATCACTGTGTTGCAAGGTGATTCTGACGTCACTAAGATGCCCTGCTCCATCATGGCAGAAATTGTCTTCGCGATCCCTTCATCCGCTTCTCTGGACATGGGATATTGTCGCGCTCGTGGTAAAAATGCTCCTGCTTTCAGTTTAATTTTCACTTCACCTGTCCCTTCAGGAGACTTACGTCATAAGGCCCTGTAGTACATACTGCGGCAGGTACTTGGGCCATGTCATCATCAAAGTATTCTGGACGTACCAGCGGCAACATCATTCTCTGTGGCACCTCCCATTTGATCATTTTGACCCAGAATATGAGACTTACTTCCACCCTCGTCTCCTCTAGGTCAGGGTGCTCTTCGAACAGATCGTCATCAGTGACATCAGTCACTCGATACCCTTCCTCAATGGCGATAATCGCACACCATTGTCTGCCTTCATCGTCATATCCTTCGACCAATACCACTTTCCCTCGCACTGCGGCAGATTGTATCTTTAAGGGAAATACTTGTCCTTCCTCTTCGTGCATGGGAATTCTTGGTCTGAATAGAAACTCATCAGGGGTTCTCATAGTTTTGTCTGCGAGGCCTGGCAATCCCGCCATGAGCACCCGCACGCCATATGCAAAGACTTCTGGTTCTAACGGTATAGCTCTCATAGCTATACGTCCTGAGTATGCTCTGATCATTTTGCACACGTTTGAATAATGCATTCCTGGGGTGGAACACACTATACCATTCTCGGTAAACGAGATGGTCATGTTTAATTTATTCATCAGGTCCCGGCCCAAATATTTACTGGGGTCTGACGTGAATATAATAGGGGTACATTCATTTTGCGCTCGCCCACTGAGGCTGGGAGTGCATCTGTAAAGGGAACTCTACTATGAGCTCCAGTGAAACTCTGAGTATCTATAGCCTCGCCGGACAAGGAAAACTTGCCTTCTCGTATGCACGAACGCGTCGCACCTGTGTCAACTAAGAAGGGATATTCTCTAGCCCCTATGGTGACATTCACCCTAAATTCCTTATTAGGGTCTGGTGTCACTGATAGGATAGAGCACATCAGAGACTCCCGTGAGCTGTCCTATTTCATATATAGGTTCGGTCCACTGCATACTTGTGTGTTCCCCCCATTTCCAGGGTTAATTCCCCCTCCAGAATTAGTGAATTAGTACCCTGTGCCATCTGTGGCGGTGCCTGCTGACATTCACCCTAGGTTCCCTATTAGGGTCTGGTGTCACTGATAGGATAGAGCACATCAGAGTCTCCCGTGAGCTGTCCTATTTCATATATAGGTTCGGTCCACTGTATACTTGTGTGTTCCCCCCATTTCCAGGGTTAATTCCCCCTCCGGAATTAGTACCCTGTGCCATCTGTGGCGGTGCCTGCTGGGGTTGTCCCTGTGGCAAATTCCCCATGTTCGGTGGTTGAACCTCTTGCTGTGCACCTTGCTGCACGCCCGACGCCAGCGGCTGCACTGTGTAATTTTGTGCACCACCCTGTTGCGGGACGGCAGGTTGATTCACCATGCCTGCCCCCATCCCTTGGCTGTTTTGTCACATTACTTGGCTTCTGCACATGCATGCCACGTTTCCTGTCATTCCACACAGCCAACATACTGGCGGTAGTCGGGCCATCTGTCCATCTGGCATAGCTGGACCGCCCATCTGCGGGTTTTGGAAGCCACCTTGAACATTCTGAAAACCTCCTTGGTTACCTCGAAACCCTCCCTGATTACTCTTCCATCCTCTTCTTCCAAAACCCCTTCCCTTCGGGTAAAATCCTGTGTTACCTTGATTATTCTGCGATGGGTTAGTCGCTGGCTGTGCACTTGGTTCGGCTGGGCTGGTGAGCATCGCTCCCTCGAGAGCATACTTCGAGAGCTTCTTTTGCACCAGCTTTGCCTCCTCTCCCTTACGAGTTGCCTCCTTTTTCCGATTCTTTTCTTGCAACAATCTACAATAGTGTGCAATTGTCAATTGTATTTCGGCCCATGGTTCAGCTTCTATTCCTACCTATTTCTTGAGCTGTTTTTGCACCGGTTCAGGTAACCCTTAGCACAATATATGGTAGAATACAGGGATAGATTTCATCCAAGACTCATGCGTTTCGAGCACCCATGCGTCTTGAAAATTCTGGATATAAATCAACTGATCCTCTGACTCTTTCATTTTTCGAATCATTATATCTCCCATATCAGAAGTGTCTGGATATAGCGTTTCGCAGCGCTTTCCACACTGCTGCCCTACAGTTATTAAATGGCGCTCCCTCATGGGAGGTGTTAGGGTTACCCTAGGATAGCCTGCCCGTTTCCATACATCATCTGCTCTTTCACCAAGTATGGCAATTAGGAGGCCCTTTATGTCCCCTATAGCTAAGGTGACACCCCCCGTCATTTTCTCTAACTCATGTATCCACTTTCTGGCTCCCGATGTCAGCATTGGAAGCTTATTTTTAAGGTTCTCTCAGTCCATGTGAGGCCATGGAATATATTGTGGTCTTGCTCCCCCCTTTTCTAGCAACAGGAATTGGAATGCGCTGTCCTCCTTCTCCTGCCCCATAGCTCTCCGGTCTATCGCTGGGGCGACATTTCCGCCTTGCCATCTACCTGGCAATGCCCTTAATCTGTCTGCATAGGCAGGTGCTGACGCCCCCTCTAACTATGGGGTGTTCCTTCATGTTGGCTGGACTGCGCGGCAGACTTCGGTGCCCTACTTTTGGTCCCGCTAGTGTCTGACCATCATACCCCTCGGTCCCCTGGGAGCCTTTTTTCGCACCGTCTTCCTTCTTCATGTGCCACATCCTCTGTTTCCCCACCGGAGTCAGATTCTGAATACTCCCAGTTTACACAACTCCTAGCATCTTCTTTGTTCTGCCCAATCTCCAGCCTGTCTAGGGACAGTCCCCTGCTCGGGTGACATCCTCAGTGTCATATAGCTGAGTGCTCTCTAAGCGCTCATCTCCCCTTCCCCCATCGGATATCTGCTCTAGCCCCATCTCATCGTATATTTTATCAATCGTTTCCCCGATGCTTCTTGTGTCAAAGTCATCTTCAATATTTGTCCCGCTTGTACCTTGTACTGCATCGCTTGCAGGAAAGAATTCTTCTATGTCTTCCCATTCTACTGTAGGATTGGGTTTAATCACTTCCTTCTCCAAATATTCAAGATCCCGTGCCCTCTGTCTGTGCTTATGTTCTACTTCCTCGTCTATTTCCTTTCGCTTCTTTGCTTCTTCTCTAGCCTTATCTACTTCCCTCATCCGTTCATTTCTACGTTGTTTTGCCCTTCTACTTTCCTCATCATCCCGCTTTTTTACTTTCCTTTCGTGCACTCTCCTTTCTTCCTCTAACCTTAACATGTTCTGCCTGTACTTTTTATAGGCTGCGTACTGTGTGCGACTGAGTGGTATTCCTTGCTCTTCGCGATATAGTTGTTCTCGCCTATTTTTCTTCCTAGTCCTTTCATCTCTTTCTTCCATCCCTTTCTCTCTCTCTCTCCTTTGCATCTCTTCAGACCTCTCCCTTGGCCTCATATCATCACTTCCTTTTCCATCCAACTTGAGTAATATTTGACCTCCCATCCATTTGTCTTTCGCGAATGCTATCTCGTCACCTCTACCTTCATTTCCTTTATGTTTATTTCCCTCTCTCTCCTTATATGGAGGTGCACAACTCCGTGCCCAATCTTTCCCTTCATCTTCGCATCTCTCTTTGTCCCTTGAGACTGCGGAGGCGATATGGTTTTCCTGTTCTTTTCCCTTATTATCGTCACTACTGTACGTAGGTGACTCATATGCGGGGTTGCTATACCCCGTGGCTGCCTTAAGTTCTCTTAGTGGGTAAAGACCCTCTGACTTGCTTCCTTCAATGACTGGCTCAGGCGGGACTGGTGGCGCGGTAGGCGTCTCAACCCCCCCTCTGTACATACATTTAGTATCCAGTCTGTGGGTGGTTCTTCCACCTTGGTTTCTTCAAACATTTTTTCCCACAATTCTAGAACAGCAAGACATTTCTCTAGCTTCTTGCCTGTATATGTGGCATGTAGGAAGGTAGTCATATGCTGTAAAACCGCCTTAGAGAGTGACCCATTCTGGGGCCACGTCATAAACATCTTATTGGCGGTACCCTTGACCCACTCCGTGCTGTATTTCTTTAGTTTTGGTGCATGCTTGGATAACTGCTTGCACAAATGCGCAAGCGGGGTAACTTCCTCCATTTTTAATTTCGTCACTAACAGTATTTATGCAATTCTTTAACCTTTCAATGGTGTGAGCGAGCACCACATACGCAAGCTCCAATCCAATCTTTTTCCGCCAAAATGTATACCAACAATTTACTCAAAACCCATCAATTCAATGGCGATTCCCTCTTAGTTACTGAATCGCGTAAAGCCAAATTGCATTTCAACCAATCATTAATACAATTATTTTACATTTGACATACAACAAGACACATTTAACAGACACTCAACAGACTAGACGAACACAAGCTGGACACACGTATACCTGCCTTCTAATCAATACCCCGACATGGGGTGTAAACGAACCCCTTTGATGCCGTCTTTAACCGTCACCGTAGCCTAAATTGTCCCCCCACTGTGGGCTATGAGTTCACGTTTCTTCTGACCACTCTTTAAAGCGCAGGAATAAGGCGAATCCTTATGTTTTTATATCAGGTGCCCCCCTGGTATTCCTTATGTTTTATCTCAGGTGGCCCCTGGGTATTCCTTACGTTTTATCTCAGGTGCCCCCCCTGGTATTCCTTATGTTTTATCTCAGGTGCCCCCCTGGTATCTACTCTTTATTTCTTATGCTCGAGTCATTACCCCCTATATATGTACAGTCTTCTCTACTTCTAACTACTTTATTTTTTCTCTGCCACCCTCCGTTTCCTTTCCCTTACTTACTCTAATGCCTACAAGACATTTGCCAAAGTAACAAGTTTGTTGTTTCACTGACCGATCGCATCTTTTCCTCTCTGGAACTTCGGGATCACTGTCCCTTCCTCTTCCTGCTTTTAAGGTTTCCGTCTGATCCGTTGCCCGTGGGAATGAGAAGGGTTATGCTTGGAAAGGCAGGTTCCTTCAGACCCACTGCAGATTTTTTGAAATTTTACTCTATCATTGTCCACGGGGAGCTTCTCAGTCTACTCAGCCAGAATGGCGAAAGGACTCGGTGATCTTACCGAAGGCCTAGAGTTACTCCTTGCCGTCGGTCTAAAGGTGTCTTATAACTATATCAATCGATAATCAATAATTGATGGGCGAAACCATCCTCACGCTACCAAGTGTTCACGACGGGCCCATAGGTCAGCGCTCACCCTCTAGAACTTGTAAGACAAGATAGCTGCACCATGTGAGGAATGGGGGTGCAGGATTAACATACTCCAACACGACTCAATAATGAGGACTCAGTAAGTTGGCAAAGGGAAGTCTGTTTAATGACAAGTACATCAAACAGAGAAACAAATGGAAATCAGCAGCATTGCGATCACCAGTCTCGCTCTGACTTCCTCGATCTTCAGTTGAACAGCAACTTTTCTGCATAAAACTTGTCATCATTGACATCTAACTCTACAAAACTCGTCATGCAATATAATTGGTTGGGAAAGGTAACTTAAGTGTAGGTGTTATATCTGTATATGGTAACAGAGCATGCGGATTCGATAACTCTTATCGGGTGGGCGTCTACGTCAAACCCTCTACATCACGCGTGATAGATGTCACTAAAACTACGACATCCCATTGGCTCTACGATCTATAGGACCCCAGATAACTTGGTCCATTGTGATTGGGTGGGTTACACCCCTAGACGTAAATCCCCATTTTAATTAGCAGCATGCAGATTGGACACCCAGGTGCCTGGTGTCTCAAGTTCCACCCTGCCTCCCTTCCATCAATGAGTATCTTAGGGCTATGTATCAATTAGTTGGCTGGGTATGGCTTCGGAACTGTAGCTTCTTAGCAGGAAAAGTTATGGCATCCTCGGGTTCTGGATGACATCAGGCGATGATACCTCTTTGCGCCAGGCTGGTCATGTGTCGATTCACCATGAATTTGCTTCTGTTTCCAGTTTTTATTGTATTTAATCCTGCTTCGGCCCTGCCACCTGCCTGGGCCTCTCTTATCTTGACCTTCACGGGCGAGCTGGTATGCTCCAAAGTTTGTTTCTTGCGAGTTGACGCTCTCCTGCCTTTCTCTGGGTGACCTCGATTTCCCAGGCATGAGCCGCTCTCTGTTGAGTTTTGATCCCGCTCTTCCTCTCTATCTGGATGGGTTGTGAAACTGGGCCTGTTAGGCCTCGGGCAGCCTGGGCACATTTCTGCTTTACAAAATGGAGTTGCACTTGTATAATGTACTTCTTGAGGTAGATATATATTTGGCACATACTGCTTCCATTATTCCACTAAGCATAGCAAGCAGTATCGTTTTCTTAGCTTCTTGCATTCCAAGCCTATTTACACACGTTTGACTGGTTGGTTATTTTCATCCTGTCCTGTAACACGTTTCCTTACATTTTAGCATCGTCTCTCTCCTGTGTCCATTACATCTATTTTCATAATTGCTCGCGCTGGAGTGTTATCTTCGATAGCCGTTTTGTTCATTTGCGAGTCTGTTCAGGCACTTATGTCATTTCTACTGGCCTTCCATTAAGGCTCTTGGGGTCTCTTCGCGGACCGTATGTAGGTACTCCTCATTTCGTATCAGTGGCTGGTATGGCTGTCTGATAGGGTACCGTGCTGCCCAGGGTTGTCTGGTTATGGGCGCTTCAACAGGTACGGATCTTCTAATGTACACTGGGCAGAGTCCCAGTGCGGCTCTCTGTTGGTTCATTTGCTCTTCATACGTCACGTACCTTGGTGAGTACCTTCCTGGTAGCTCGAAATGAGGGGCTGGGGTGCAGGTCATGTCTGGGACCTTTTCTACAAGGGAAAGAAGGTAGAGAAGAGATTGGCAGTATTAGAGCTTTGAAAAATGTACCAGAATGAGAAAGAAGATCCAGTCATAAGGCGTGGACGCTTAGTCAGCATAAAGGCGAAGACGCAATGCCTTCAGCTCCTCTTTTCCCTTATGAGAATCAAGACATTGAGAATAAAGAGGAGGGGTTTTATCCTTTAAAGGAATTGAAAGCAGCCGTAGGGTATGTTGACCCACCATACAAACCCCCTGCCTATAACAGTGAAGAGACAACAGGAAAGTAGGAGTAGAAAATGCAAATATATACAGACAGGCAATGAAAGTAAACAGCGTGATGAGAAGATGGATAGACAGAATAAACAGATAGAGATAGAAGGAGAGGCAGAGAAACAAATGAGAATAACAGATACAGCTAAGGGTACGACAATAGTACAGAATGAATGGGTAGGGACAATTATTACTCAAATTAGATGACAAAGGTATTGGTGGAGTTCAAGAAAGATGAAAGGGAAGAACAAGACAAAAAAGTGAAAGAGAAGGAAGAAGAGAGATTATGTAAACAAGAGACAGACAAGGAATGTAAACAAAGGGAAGAGTGAAGAAAGCACAAGTGGAAAAGAGAAAAGGAGAGGTTAGAAGAAGAGAAACAAGAAGAAGTAGAAGCCCAAAGATTGAAAACACATATGTTACAAAGAAGGCGAGAGGAGGAGGAATCAATGGAAATAAGGAGAAGGGATGAAGAAATTAACAGAAGCAGGGGATTTAAAGATGATGAGATTGAATATTTATGCCGTAGAAGCATGATACCCATAGAAACATAAGAGCGAACCGAAGAAGAGAGAGGGTCGCAACCATCCCATGGTGGATGGCGAGGACCATTAGATATGTCAACATGGAGAGAAGAAGATACAGAGAGCATAGGAACAAGAATGGGGAGACTATATAGACACATGAGGGATAAGGAAGGGTATAGAATTCAAGAGGACGAACAAGGAGTATCCTTTAGGAGAACAGGAGGAAGTTTAGATGATGTCAGAATAAATGATCATAGGACTATATCCTTAAGTGGGTTAGATCTTGATGCCGAAGAGGACAAGAGCCATACAAGTTGGGGTATGATGATGTCAGACGAGGAAAGAAAACAAAATAGGGAGACGCGAGAAGAAGGCGCATATGGATTTTCAAGAGAATCAAGCGTAGATAAATGGGTAAAATAGTTAGATCTAGAGAACCCTTATAAGAAAAACACCAGAACCAATAGCATACATTGAACAGCCACAAGTACGATTGCATAGTACAGGGGATGTGTCCCTGCCCTATATGAGCAGACTAAGGGCATTGCCATGGAGAAAACAAGCAGGCAATGATAATGCTGCCTGGAAGACATGGCGTGTGGGTAGGCATAACAAAGGATTAGGGTTGTCACAATTCCCACTATTAGAGAAAGGAGGGGGTCGACCACAATGTATACCATGGCCCTAGATAGATAAGGATCATTTTAAATGCACACTGCCGAGCATGACTTCCAGTGCAGGAAAATGGATTAAGGAATTGGAGACAAGGACGTCAGGAAGGACTTTAGCTGTAGGCGATAGAAAAGGCCTATTGTCAACCATTCTAGGGGAGAGATCTGATGACATTTGGAAAAGAGCAGGGTATCCAAAAGTAAGTGCGTAAACAACACAGTGCATGATGGGGTGCCATTCAATAATTGTACAGCAGACCTATGGTGAGCGTTTAGAGTGGAATATACAGCTGCATCAGATATTGAGACAATATTGACTAGGAAGATGAGGGAAGATGAAGACCCCATTGCTTTCATTCAGGCTATTTAGAATAGATGGAGTTCGGAGACACACGAACCGTGAGATAAAACTGTAGCATTATTTTACCACATATTATGTCGGGACTGGCAGTGCACAGGCAGTTAAAAAAACAGGTGGGAATGGAAGCAAAACAATGGCCAGAGATACAATTGGCAATCATGCATTATTGCAGAATACTAAGAAAGAAAGACAAGAGGAAAACGGAGGGTAGAAAGCAAGAAGAGGCAAAGTTAGTGCAGAAATAATTATCAAAGTTTGCCATAGAAAGAGCAATGTTGACAAGTAATGAGGGAAGCACAGCACAAGTAATGCAGGTCCCACAGCAAAATAATGTAGTCAGTGTTCAAGACCAGGGTGGTTATAATTATATGCCAGGAGGGAGTGGCCTCGAGGAAGTGGACAAGGAGGATTTCAAAGCCTTCAAGGAAGGGGAGGATTCAATGGTGGACAATCATTAATAGGTTGGAATTTTGGAAAATTAGGCCACATGGCTAGAGTATGTAGAAGTAGAGCAGCAGAATGTGCAATCTTCAAGAGGGGTGGGGGGGATATGCTCCACAGTATAATACAGATTCAAAAGGATATTATGTCCAAGATCACATGCAAAATCAGGCATACGCGCCACAACCACAGCAGTTTCAGCAAGCGCCAATGCAGAGACAAGTGTCACAAACACAGCAATTCCAACAAGTACCAATGCATACACAATCATTACAGGGGCAGCAACAGCAAGCACCTATGCAAATGCAACAGACACCCACTCAACAGATACAATATATTACTATACAGCAGACAGGCGCATCACAATGGCAGATGAACACGGGAGCTACACAGGTAGTTAAAGCCAAATTAGGGAGTGTGACTGTGGTAGGAGGAAAAGCGTTCACAGGCATGGGGATGAATTTATACCCACAATAGGACAGCCCACAGGACAACCTGATGTGTTCAGTACTATCTGTAACACCAGACCCCCCAAGAGGAACCAGGAGTTAAGGTGATGATAGGAGGCAAGATATACTCATTTCTTGTAGACACTGGAGCATCTCTTTCATGTGTCTGTGAGGGAATATTTTCAATGTCAGGCATTGGCATGAATGCTCAGGGATTTACTGAGATGACGACTTTAGTTTCATTTACAGATGAATTACCTATTTATATAGGGAACACCACATGTCTATGCCATTGCTATATTCTAAACAGACATCAGTGAATATTTTAGGATGTGATATAGTGACAAACTCAACAGAACGATATCTCTTAATGACAAAGGCATAGTGTGTTCAACCCCTGGGATATACATTATATAAATGTGAGGGAATTTATATTAGCCTTTGCAGGAAGGAAAGCTTGAAGGGGAGTCCCTCTAGACAAAGAAATACTTTTGTATGGAGTGCACATTTTACTATCATGGTTACCTAAATTGGCAGATAAAATAATAAGGATGCCTGATAAATCTTTGTTCAGGCCAGAAATTCACATGGATTATGAGGAAGGGCAAGTTATTCCTTTGGAATTAGGAGCAGCAGTGTTAAGAGAAGAAAGGGTGATGCTTCATGGGACATTCAATGTGGGAAGAGGAAGGAGAACCGTGATAGCCCTCAATGAAGGATATAGACTGACAGACTTAACAGATGAGGAACTATTTAGAGATGATTATTCAGATGACGAATTAGTATTCTTTATAAGTCTTACTTACTGGATCAAAATTGAGAGCATAGAGGTACCACAGAGAATGGCGTAGGTAAAAATGAAGCTGCCATTTGCTCATGAAGACATGGAAAAAATGGCAAGTATCTTATGGACCACAAGTCCATATAATGTCTGCCTAATAAAAGGAGTAGGAGCAGTGAAAATTAAGCTCAAACAGGAGCTATTTTGCCACATGCAAAACAGTATTCGATGTCCAGAGACGTGGAGGGGATATTTGAAAATATATCCACACTAATGAAGCAGAGCATTCTGGTACCATCAGATTCACTTTGCAACACAGGCGTGTACCCTATTAAGAAATTGAAGGGGGGTTCTTGGTGCTTTATTCAGGACCTTCGCCCTTTAAATCATATAGTCGAAGCAGAGTTTCCCTTAGGTTCAAACCCTGTGACAATATAATGCAATATGCCATCAACAGCCAGGTATTTTACTGTTTCGATTTGAAAAATGCATTTTTCCCAATCCCCTTACATGAAGACTCACGGGATTTGACTTCCTTTTCATATAGAACAATTTGCCTGAAACATACTAGATTACCCCAGGGGTACAGTGAGTCCCTGTCCATATTTAACAGAGTCCTTCAGATGGATTTAGGAAATGTTGTGCTCGAAAGCACCATTATTCAATACGTGGAGGACATTTTAGTATGTAGTGAGACAGAAGAGAGATGCAGAGAAGACTCTGTCAAACTTATGATGATACTCGCAGAGAAAGGGTACAAGCAGACAAATATTTTTTACAGTATTGTCAGGAAGAAGTATTATACATAGGACAGTTAATATCGGATGAAGGGAAAAGAGTGACACCTGAAAGAGCAGAAGCTATTATGCGAACCATGCAGCCAAACATGGTTAGACAAATGCAGCATTTTTTAGGTCTATGTAATTATTTCAGGGCTTGGGTCTTTGACTACAGTACATATATTTGACAACTTTTAAAAGCACTTAAAGAAGCACAGGTGGATAAAACTAATTTGTTGTGGACAGAAGACAGTACTGAAGGATTTAATGAATAAAAAAATGCAATCAGCACAGTTCCTGTGTTAGTCTTTTTACTTTATTCCCCTATGCAGGGACAACCCCCAATCCAAAAATGCTGAACATGGAGAGCGTGGGACACTCTCGCAACCCCGCTCCTCATGTTCAGTATTTTCAGATTCTCAATGGAAATGCCCAAAAAAGCCTGTATCCTTTTGTACGAATGGTACAGGTCTTCTTCCGTCTTTTATACCATTCGTACAAATGGATACAGTAGTTTTGGACGTTTCCGTAGAATTAGCTGCGCTTATTGATGCACTATGAAGTTTTGGGGATGAGGAAGCGACAGTGTACTCTGAGTGCACCTATGTGACGTCAACAGTACACGCAGGCATAGCACGTTGGAAAAGGAGGGGTTTCCTCCATGCAGCCGGCACTCCAGTGCAACATGCAGAGCTATTAGACAAACTCTTTGAAGCCTTAAGCTTCCCAGCAACCATAGCCATTGTTAAATGCGCATCGCATAAAAAAATAACAGACTTAATCTCTTGCAGGAACGAAGCTGCAGACATAGAGGCCAAACGTGCCGCATATTATTCAACTATATATGAAGATGAGTTAAAAGATTTAAAGGAAGTAAAAGGGCGATGCACGCTGGTTAAAGAAGGATTTTATTTGATGTCCATTTTACACTTAATTGATATAAAAGGATGAAAAGAGGTATGGGTGTTCTTTACCCTCCACTCAGGCAACTTGGAGGCAGGACAGTACTGGAAATCCAGTTATGCCTCTAGCATTATTGAGAATAGGATTGGAGCAGCTCCACTATCCTCTGCATGTGACTCGAGAGAGTCTAGCTGCTACTATAGCAGAAGACTGGTTTGTACCGAACCTCAGTGAGCATGTGGCACAGTTCATTGTAAACTGTATCGTGTGCCAAGAATTCACTGCAGGGCACCCCACTGTGAACTGTGAGAGGAGTAATCCCAAAACCTAATGGCCCTTTCCAACATTTGCACATAGATTATGTGGATTTGTTTTAAACATGTGATGGCCATGATACATGATAGTTGTAGTTTGCCCCCTTTCCAGATTGGTTGAGGCAGGTCCATGTACGCATCCTGATGCTGCATGCATGGCAACATTTTGGGTCTGTGAGGTCTTTCCAAGATGGGAGTGTGTGTGTGCAAAGTTTTGCAATCCCGATAATGGACCACATTTTGTGAATGAACTCTTTGAAAATATAATCTCGTTTTTAAGCATTAAGCATAAGTTTGCTTCAGCCTATCACCTGCAAGCCAACGGGAAATGTGAATGGTTAAATGGACTTCTGAAGGAAAGGATAGCAAAGCCCAAGTAAACATTAAAGAAAGGATGGCTACATTGCTTACCTCTTGCATTATATTCACTGAGGAACCAACCGGGTTCAGATCACCATTTAACGCCCCATGAGCTGGTGACTGGATGCCGAATGAGAACTACTCTCAGCCCCCCGACAAGGGCAAATACAGACACCCAAAGTGTAGCAAGGGCACTAGGTGACAAAATGCACAATTATTTAAAAACAATGGGCCTCATTACGACTGAGGCGGAACGGGTTAACGGGCTCCGCTAAAGGAGGCGGACCCGTTAAACCCGTTCCGCCTCATTACAAGCTCCCCTCGCGGGACCCGGTAAGTAACGCCTGGTCAAACCAGGCATCCTTACTGGGTCCCGCGAGGGGAAGAGGGAGCAAGCCACGGGCCTCTCGTAATTGGTCCGTTGTTTGCACCGTCTCCCATTCCCATTGAGCCCTATAGGGGCTCATATCGGAATGGGGAAGGTCTGGGCCCGGGTTCCTGGAGGGAGGAATTACCGGGCCCTCTGAACTCAAAATGGCCCGGTAATTCCCCATTCTGGGAACCCGGGCCCGGACCTGATTTCAGCGGCAGCCATGCCACCAATAGCGGCATGGTTACCGCTGAAGTCGTAATGATGCGCAATGACTCAAAGTATCTCTTTAATTTCTCAACAGATCAAGCGCCAACATTAGGGTTCAAATGGAAACAAATAGGACATTTTGGAAAACACGTTAAAGGCATTGCCAGTATATGAAGGGGATCAAGTGTTAGTACACAGATGTGACACACCTGGAGCACCCCTCGATTTGAAGGCCCACACTACTGCAGTGAAACTGAAAGGAAGAAAGGTGTGGATCCACCTGCACAATGTCAAACCTTATGAAAGTGAAGCAACATTGATCTTTCCTGCACCTGTCCCCAGTGAAGCAAGTATTCCCAGTGAAGCACGTATCTCCAACGAAGCAAATACCCACAGTGAAGCAACAAAAGAACAGCAAAGAATGACCACAAGATCTATGGTCAAGAACTTGGATAAAGAAAACTAAACACTTTTAGATTAGAATTGATTTATGGATTAATTCAGCTGCAGTAATCTTGAAACATCTTCTCTAGACTAGAATAGAGAAAAAATATGAAATAATCAAAGAGAGAAAAGAATATTTGAGCTTTTATGTTGCCAATCGTCCACATATCCTTACTTGCTATTTTCTCTTACATACTTCAATCTTATCCAGCTTTAATATGAAGAGATCCAAAAAATGGTTTCATCGTTTTAAGAATTGTTTTGGCAATCATTTTTCAATTTTTGCTATAAAGTTATGAATTACAGTTAAAATGATAAAAATTTATATTTTTAAAATAAAAAAATAAAAATAATTTGTGGAATTTTCTGTGGCATTCTGATTTTGACTATTCTCCTTATAACATTGGCATTCACAAATATTATAAGCAGCGAGAAACCAGAAAACAAGACATGCCCCACCAGCCCCATTATTCCTATTTTCCAGATTAAGTAACCAAGAACCCCATTACGTTCTGATATAAAAAAAAACCTTTTCCCGAGTAAAGAGAGATACTGGAGAAGATAATGAAAGTATTAACTCATATTTAGATGAATCGTCTCATTAGGCAATTAACCTATGATAACAGCACACGAAATAGGTGGGAGACAACAGAACATGAAAGAGGTGGGAGAGAGAACATCAGAAGCAAGTTGCTATGTCTACGACTATTAAGACTCATGGCTGCAGACTCCTTCTCTAAGATTGGTGATGAATTGTGCTTCAATTTTTGGACTCCGCCCAATAGTAGGGATTCCCACCCGCAAAAAGATGGTACAGGCCACTACTGAATAAGACACATTACACATATGTTTGTGTACTTAGACACCACAGTTGGTGATGAGACGGCCGAAACACACAGTGTTGACTTTTCTATAAAGCAACCACCAGCACTGCTTTAACTAGGACATGCCCTATACAACTCAGGAAATGGACTATTTAAACGACACTGTAAGTCAACAGTGTCCAGATTTTGTGTCTAAGAAAGATGTTGTTTTGTTTCTATTGTATAAAATATTATGTTGAAGGCCTTCTTCTGTCTGGCCAAATGAATGTGCATAAATGAACTGTTTAGAAATGTGTTCCCTGTAAAGAGAGATGTATAAATGATTGGATAGTACTGAAATAATAAAACAGATATTTCTCTGAAAAACTAAATAGTCTGCATGCTACTGGCTACAAATAAACTAAGCAAAAGAGGGGAGTGTGACTAAATATAGCCCTGACGATTTTCTGTTTGTTTATCAGTCATCTAGCAGCCTGCACCACAAGAGGACAATTCGAAGGAAAATGGGCGACCCTAAAATGGCGATCAAGAAAGACTTTTCCATACAAATCCACATTTGTAAAGACAAAAGGATGGATAGTGGATTAGGGTGGACAAACAAAAAACGTGTGTATCTATCCCTATTTGGAGAGAAGATACAAGTTGTTGATATGAAGGGAATGAATTGCTCCGACATGACTGAAAAATCAGGAGTAAAAGGATGTTGGTAAAGAACACAACTGTTGGGGCATGGACGTGTAGCAACCAGCACTTGATGGGAAGATGGCCTAATATCATGCCCTGCACACCTATTGAAGGAAGAAGGAATCTGCGAGGTGCAGAAGGTGAATGATGAATGCCTAGAATCATGGGCCAAGCATGCAAAATTACTAACCTGGGTTGAGAACGAAGCAGGACCAGTGCATATATTGCAAGTGAAGGATGTGTCGACCTGCCTCAAGAATGATGGCAAGATCTATGTTGGAAAGAACAAAGGAGTTGGAGAAACAATTGAAGTACCAAGAATGAAAGGAGGAACTGTAGTTCTGATGGATCGATATTGGGCCTGTAGATCCAGAGCCTACATGCAGTTGCCTAAGGATTGGGCAGGAGTGTGCTCCATAGTAAATGTACATATCCCAGCACTAGTGATTCCCCAAAGTGACCTCCATATTGAAGAGTTCCCGATAATGAATGAATATAACAGAAGAAAGAGATCACTTCATCTTCGCCGACTGAAGAAAGAGAATTACTTCTCATCAAAGTCAATAGAGGCTTACAATAACATTCCTGATGAGTACAAATTATTCAGCAAGACCGCCATGATAATGACATCTATATTCAAACCAGTACTACAAGCTGCAGTGAATGTCAAGTGGCCCAACATTACACGCTGGGAGATCCTGCAGATGATCAATGCAACAATAAAAGGATTCAATACAATAAAGGAAGAGTTGAGAACCATCAGGCTGATGACTCTGCAGAACAGGTATGTCCTGGATCAGATAACACCAATGGAAGGAGGCGTGTGCACCAAGGTCGGACCTTCTTGCTGTACATTTACACCTTCTCATGCTGGAGAAAATGGGACATTGAGAGAGGCAAAAACAATGCTGACGACCCTGCACACAGATGGAAGATGAAGATGATAAAACAGCAGGGGACGATTGGTTTTCATCATTGATTGCATGGATTCCATTGTGGGTTGGCAAATGCTTTTAAACTACATGGAGCAATATTATTTTTAGTAATGTTGGGATTCTTTCTCATAAGGATCATTTTGGGACAATGCCAAAAAACAGCCAAGAAAGCTATTGGAATGAAAATAGTGATTGACATTAACAAGCAAACTGGAGAACTGATGCAAACAGAAGAAGGTACCCGATAAAATATAAAGAAGAGCTCTCTTGCACCTCCAGGAAGAAAGTTCTATTATCCCCAGGATCAGAATAAATATGTGGGACGATGGATATTTTGTGCACCGGCAGGAGATTGTCATTTGATGACCTGGAGTGTGGATGAACACATAAAGAATGCTGACCACCTGAGGGTGGTGACAGAAACATGGGTTCCAAATAAAATAAAATATGATGAGATGATTGAGGAAGATGAAGCAGGAATTGCAGATCTGGAGGCGAAGAGTCTGGTCGAGAATGCGACCTGAGGGAGGATGTAGAGGAGCAGGTGGACGCGATATCCCTAATCAATGCCCCCTCTCCCCGACCCTATTGGAATGACAGAGGAGGAGCCACAATTGGGAACCCATGCACAAATTTGTGCGACATGTCCATACCTTGTCGGCTATATGAAAAATGATATGCACTCAGGCAGCCATTCAGAAGATACTCTCACGTTGAAACATTGAAGGAAACCTACCAAGAAGGATATCCCTTGCTGAGTTGTCAGAAAAGAGCCATGAATAAAATGGTGCACAACATGGATGTGCGTTAAATAAATTCTAATAACAGCAAAAGAATGTCTGTGAGAAAATATATGAACCTAGGTTGAAACGATATGAAAATACTTAAGAAAAGCGATGTAATTGGGATACTAAGAGAAACATGTGCTCTGATATGCAGTACGGCTGAACATAAAGAAGATTGCAGTGACACCTTGGTCAATAATTTGACATATGCTGAAACGCAAAGGTAGAAAGAATATGTACAAGCTCGTTTATGAGAGGGACATATACTTTTAGGACTACCATCAGAACAAGATGGATGACGGCTTATGCCAATCCACGCAGTTACCTCAAAATACAAGCCCAGAGTTTTAACGTGGAAAGACGATGAAGAAGCTGTTTTCCATGCGAAATAAAGGAGTGCATTGGCTTTGAGCCAAGGATGCTATTTCGAGAGATGAAGGAAAAGCACAAAGGGAGTCTATGAGCAGACCATGCACAAGGGCATATTTTCCAAAGATTAGGAGGAACAAGATCATTTACTGATGGCAAATATTGGATGATTACAAGGCATACAGTCAATATGGGATGGAGTGAGCAAGTCTCTAAAGGCTAAAAAGAGACCTGCACCTAGCAAAAGTTGAATCACATGAGGTTAAAAGCACTGTCGATATGGACAATTTCATGGTCTTGCAACACGTGACGAAGAGCTTGCAAACAAGGGCTATTAATTAGGCCTGGAGCTAAGATAGCGGTGTACCTACACTCCCTTGAATGTCCCAAGAAAGAGCAGACTGGCAAGGTCAACCTTCAAACAGAAGACACTGGCATGAGGCCTACCAATGAGAGAGGGTGGCCTAATTGGGAAAGAAGAGGAAAGCTGACGTATCTCCAACCACCTGTGTTTCGTTTCTATGTACGTGCTGCTAACCAAGCGAATGTCCATAGTTGGATTTGGGTTGCCGCCAATTAGAATAGCCTGCCACACACTTTTATATACAATGTTGCAAAATACTATTCCGTTGCCACATTTTCTGCTATGACGAGCACCCTATACCATATGATTAGAAGTAGCTCAAGGTGTGTCTTACATAACAGAGACCACCAATGAGGAAATAGCACACACAGTTTCTATAAGTATACATGAACCCCTAATCCAAACCCACCCCTCGATAGGTTTTTGAAATTTGCCACGTAGGATGACGTCATAGGTGAGGTTCCATGTGTTAAAATCGCAGCAAAAATGGCCGTGAACACAAAATATTGCGGCAAAAATGCTGTGATTTTGATGCTGCAATCCATGTAAAGGATGCGGTGGACACCCCCGCAACCCCTGGAACCATTATACCATTTAAGGGGCTTGGGGGACACCCCCGTAACACCTGCTCTCCTTAAATGGTGTAATGGGGTACACGTTTAACGGGTCAAACTACAGCATTTTTGCTGCGATTATTTTTACAGGTGATATATTTTTCCGCGATTTTGTCACTGCATATCATAGGTGATGCATCTAGCATTATATAAGCTACACATAAATGCTAAGACAGTGTGATCCTACATGAGTCGAATTGATGTGTGTTTATTTGACCGGCTTTACTTTTTGAGAAAAAAGCAGTATTTTACCATCTCCTTTGAGTCTGTCCGGATATTGGGTCTGAAGTATTTTATTGGTAATTCATTCTAGCACAACAAATGCTTCAAGTTGCTAAATTGCACACGTGTGGTTTCCCAATACTCTAGAGTGTTAGTGAGGACAGGGGCTAGTGCGGCATCCCACAGGTCCCAGTCCTCGGCACAGTCTCTAAGTGGCCCAGTAATTGTTCTGGCTGTTAACGATGTAGCTGCTAGAAAGCTCCTGCTGGAGGAGAGGAAACTAGCGCAGGAGGAACAAAAACAGTGGTACAAGATCACCCTAAAGCGGTGCAAGCTGGCACTCGAAGAGAAGAAGGAGGCCAATAGATATTCTTCTAGCGATAGCAGCGGTGGTGGCTCAAACTAGGGTGCCCAGGACTAGCCGGGCACCACATCCCCAAAAACCTACTGCAGGCTTATGAAGTGGTGAAGGATAGTTTTGACTGGTTTGAAGCGCTCAAGCTTGTTTTTTAGCTACAGGAGGGGGGCAAGGTACTGTGCGGAGCAGCCCGGATGAGTCGCTTACCGACATCAGGGACTGATGCAATTCTTCAGTAAACTCCTGAGGAAAGGCCCATTTATGAGAGCATGAAGGGGGTCCTCCTCAGGAAGTTCTGTAAAACTCCTGAATAGTTTGTCAAGAGCTTCAGAGAGCTCAGAAAGAAAAGTGGGCAGACATTTGAAGTGTTCACACACTTGTTGAAATATCTGAGCAGGTTGGTGTCTGGTAACAAAGTTGACACATTTAAAGGGATGTACAATCTGATTGCATGTGAGCATGTCTTGAAGATTTGTGAGGTCGACCTACAGCAGCATCTTGTGGACAAGACTATTACAGACCCTAGGGAGCTTGCATAGGCGGCCGACAGGTTTGTGAGTACTCAAGTCCAGAAAAAGGGTCAGGCGAGCACACCCAAATCAAATGATAAATCCTCAGAAAAGAAAAGTAACAAGGATGGGACAAAGGTCAAACCCACACCTCTTCTAAGCCAGGTCCTGAAAATAATGAAGGGAAATTACAAAACTTTAGTGCAGCCATATACACCGAAAAGAAGAGCGCAGGCACCCCTAACACTGGGACACCTGCGTTCTCTTAACCCAAAGGTTGTTTTGTGTATAAGGAGCTGGGCCACAGGAAAGGGAATCCTGCCTGAAAGGGCTTACCCAAGCAAGCCATAGTAAATGGTGGACTCATGGAGGAGTCCCTCATTAGTGTGGGCCTCCTAGAGGAGTACTTACCACTAGGTCAAGGAGTAGCTGAATGTGGCTTGGTTAAACTGAGTGGGAACAGTATCAGGTCTCCAGAAGAGATCCCAGTTCCCAATAATACTCAACTATTCTCAGAGCATGTATATATTAATGGACACAAACCTCTGGTGGTCAGAGACAAAGCGGCTAGCATCACAGCTGTCACCAGGCAGTGGGGACATCCATGCCAGTATATTGATGGGCCTTATTGTAGGGTCAGTGGGTTTAACGGAAGGAGTAAGTGCCCCTTGGCGATAATAGAGTTCAGCTGGCGAGGTTAAACGACCCAGCGCTGTGTAGCAGTGAAAGCCTTCATCCCGGTCCCATGTCCGTTGGGTAATGATCTTCCTGACCCTCAGATAGTCGCAGTGGCTACCAGATCGAGGGCCAAAGAGGCTACTAGATTGAAGGCTCTCAGCGCCTTAGTGCCTGGAGTGCTTCCAGACGGATTGTTGGAGGGACTGGCGTGTCCGATAGCCCCATGTCCAGTTCCACAGACTGCTGAGTCATCTACTCCTATGGGAGAGGGGCCAGTAGCCACTGAGGACCCTACATTTGTAGAAGGGGACTCAGTGACTTCAGAGTTGCCTGGCACAGCGGAGGAACCTGAGGTGGGGAACCAGGTAAGCTCAGATCAGAAGGGTCTGACCAAGCTGGATGAGTTTGCAACAGCTCCGGGCCCAGATCAGATTGACTTCTTGAAAGTCCAGAGAGATTGTCCCACTGTGGCGGGCCTGCGAAAGCAGGTGGAGGAGCAGGCCAAGCGTGAGGCCACTAGACTGTTCGAAGGGTTCTGGGAGGAGGGACTCATGTACAGTGAGCCAAAATACTCTGAGGGTGAGGGCACCAGAAGGTTTGTGATTCCCCAATGCCACAGAAAGTTAATTTTGGATTTGGCTCACCAAATTCCTTTACCAGGTCACTTGGGAGTGACAAAGACATTGGACCGGTTGCCTGCGCACATTTACTAGCCGCAGTTGGTCATGAAAGTTAAGGAATTAATACAGTCCTGCATGACTTGTCAGGCTTATGGCAAGTCAGATGGTGCCACAAAGGCCCCATAATTCCACTACCCGTTGTTGGGCGGCCTTTCGAGAGAATAGGCAAGGACATTATAGGTCCTTTGGATCCCCAAACCAGCCACAAGGTACCCTGAGGCTGTCCCTCTGAGGAGTGTCAAAGCCCTAGTGTTTGCAAAGGCTCTGATTGGGGCATTCTCCCATGTTGGTTTCCTAAGGAAGTTGTTTCTGAAAGGTGAACAAACTTCCTACCAGCGTATATGAAGGCTATGTGGGAAGAGTGTGAAGTCACCTACCGGTTCTCTAGATCCTTCCATCAACAAACGAACGGGCTTGTTGAGCAGTGTTTCAAGACCCTGAAAGGCACGATCGGTTGCTTGAAAAAGCACCTAAGGAGAACATGGAATATTCTCCTGCTATGCCTACTGTTTGCCTACGGGGAGGTGCCACAGAGCGGAGTTAGGTTTAGCCTCTTTGAGCTTCTGTTTGGACGCCCCACATGAGGTCCCTCAGTAGGGTGAGAGAGGGGTGGTAATGCAATCCCTCATGCCGCACATGAGATGTGGTGGACTATGTACTTGGCCTTTGGTCTAGAATGACAAAGTACATGGAACAGTGCACCAAGAATCTAAAGGCCAGTCCGGAGCTGATGGAGCGCTGGCACAACCAGAAGGCCACTGTGACAGTTTATTCTCCAGGCCAGTGGGTGTGAAATGTGCCTTCAACAAACCAAATGTCCTTTCCACACATATGCAGGAACGACTGTGGGCATTGTTTTATGCTAGCCCTGCCGGAGTTTGTGGATTCCGTACAGGGGTCATCAGCCATGTGAACTGCGGGTATCCTGAATCATCTGCAGGCAGTGGTCGAAGTGTATGAAAAGAAGTAGTGGAGCTATGTTCCCTGCTGGCCTGCCCCTGCTCCCCACAAACCCCATTGCCACAACCCCTCCCACACACAATACACCCCCCAAAACACTTACACCTGATGTTTAAGGGAACGTTCAGTGCAGTGCAATGAAAGTGAAGGTTTCAACTTCTTCCTACACTTTTATTTTAAAAGAAAACCATTCCGGAACGGTTTCTTTTTAAGATAAAAGTATAGGAGCTGTAAAAGGTAATTTAAAAAAGTATAGGAGCACCGCTCCCGACCGCTTCCGCTCACTTCGACCACTGTCTGCAGGGGATGAAATGTGTACATTAGGCCTAGATTGCTTTACTTGGTGTGCAAGGGATATGCATCAATTGACTATGCACGATGGTCATCTATGTGTGCAATGGTTACATGCTATGTCATTGGCATATTGGTATACATCCATCATATTTAGGGAAATGCATGATCTGACCCCTACATGCAGCCTGCGTCCATGAGTAAGGTGTTCTGTGGCAGGTTACATTTGCATGCACTTGGTGTTAATGGACTTGCAGCAGTGTTTGATGAACTATGTGTATGGATATATGTGCTGAACAAGAAACGTTATGTTTCCACTTGTCCTTTGATTATGGTTTCTTCATGTGCCCCTGGTTTGCTCTGCAATGTGCACCATGTACGTTGAGGACAACTTTCAATATGCAACACCCCCTGGCTTTGAATGGCACAGTGCTGCATCCGTAACATCAGGATGAGGGTCTCGTCATGTCTGCCTTTTCACGGACAATGTTTATTAGTAATGGATTGTGGCTGTCTCTGTGGCTGATGTTGCGTTTGCTAGATGGCACATTATTTCTGATTTAGCATGCATGTAAATGCCCATTCAGGATTCACTATCACTGGGATGTTCATGGTCGTGTATTTTCCTGCTCATCTACAGTGGTTTTGTGGATGGGTTTTGCATTGATCTCACTTAGCATTCCTGTGTGGTGCCCTGGGTGAGGTTGCTCTTGGGTGTCAGGATGGGAAGCAGCACTGCAACACAGACAAGGTGCATTGTGGTTGTTGTGTTTCCATATGCAATTTTGAATTCACAAGTGTGTGCTCATCCCCTTCTGTGGATTCGGGTATGGGGGACAAGTGCAGGTGTCCTTATGTGCCACACATGCATGGAACTGGTGCTGTGATGGTGCTGGCTGTGTCTCCTCGTGGCATACAAGGATTCCTGTGTGTCTGCCCACCCCTACACTTGGGGTACTTTGGCATTCATTTCTGGCAGGATTTGTACTCACTCACTATCCTTGTGTGTTGGGCTCAGTGCCTCTACATGTAGGCTGGCAGTGTGCTGTTGCGCAGCACCATGAAGTCGTTGGTGGGTCCTGGGTAACTGGGCGCAGCAGTGGGTGATAGTCAGGTCTGGGCTACAGGTCATCTGCACATTGAGCGAATGGAAATGTTTTGATTCCTGTAGGCTGCCTCATGGTCCTGGGGTGCTACCAGTGCAACATCTGTGCAGTTTAGCGCTGCAACCACGTACAGGACTTGGGCAATGGCATAGAACTGTGCCTTGACTTCACTGACCTGTGCCTGGGTTGCGGGCAATGCTATGTGTTCATTCACATGGTGCAGCAGTGCATTCAGCACCTGTCCCAGCCAGGCACTGAATGTGGACTGGGCCATACCATGCATCATGGCAACTGTGTGTTGGAAGCTGCCAGTTTCAAGGTATTGTAGGACTGACACATGCTTCATGAGTGGGTGCACAGTGGTGCTGATGGCAATCTGGATAGCTATATCACCTTGGATTGTGTCCAGCAACTGGGTGATGGTTGCCCTGTCCAGCCTGTACTCAGATACCAACTGACAATCAGTAAGGGGCCCAGGGTGTTGGCCTGACCCTGGGGATGGCTGGCCGCCTTGCTGGGTCTGGTCTCTTCTTCCTCCTCCTCCGCCCCACCCCCCCACCCTGTGCTCCCTGTGCCCTGGACTGGTTGTCAGGCCTCTGTAGTTCCTGGCGCAGCATGTAGAGGTCCACATCAAGGCTCCTGGCGCCAATTGGGAACATGGTGTTGGGAAGGGTGTGTGGGGCATGGGTGGGTCTTTTGTAGGCCTCTTGTGTGCATTGTTTCCACCTGGGGCTTTATTGCTGTCTCCTACCTGCTCCTAATTGCAAAATGGTGTTTGGAAGGTTGTGTGGGGCATTGATGGGTCTTTTGTAGGTCTCATGTGTTCATTGTTTCTTTCTGGGGCATTGTTTCTGTCACATGGTTTATTTTACCTTCAGCATTTGGCCGAGGTATTTTCAGCAGTATTAGCACCGGCTTTCTGGCGCTAGGAGCGCTAACGCTGTACTTGTGATAGGTCTCCAATAGTGCGTTTGGTTGTCAGCGGTATTACATCTGGTGCTATTACAGCTGACTGTAATAGCGCCCGACTGGAATTGCGCCAGCTGGATTGCAATTGTGCTCTAATAATGTTACATCCGGATTTAAGGGCTACCGCCCAACTCATCATGAGGCCCAGTGTGTTTACAGTAGTCCACCCTGCAGGGGGACCCCATTCCTAATTTATGAGAATGTGGTTTGCAGGAGCTATAGAGTCTGGTCTCGCTGCAGCTTCAATGGAGACCTGCCATTTTAATCAGGAAGCACAGAGAGATCCATTAACCAGAGAGATTCTTTGATCACAACAGACAGGAAGATGGGTGGGACTAAGTACCACAGATTTTCACCCCTTTACCTTTCCTGTTACAAAACACTCTGGTTATTGCCTCACAGATACAAGAGGTTTTTGGTAGGGACCCCATGATTGGTTCATTAAGGTAGCCTTAACCTACCCCAATAACTGGGGCCCATTTGTCTGAGCCTCTCTTTTGGCAGATCATCTGAAGACTTCACAAGGAGTAGCAAGAAGAACTCATCATTGGACCCTGACTGAAGGTACAGTCTGCCTTACATCTTCCACCAGTGAAGGAAGGCCAGGACCTTCAAAGAGGGAAGCAAGATCCCTCTCCTAAACATCTCCCAGAAAACAAAGGGAGATACTGAATTCGGAGGACCCTCTCTCCGCTCTAGAACCGGTACCCAGCCAGCACACAGCGTGCCCTGCTAGGCTCTGCAGCAAGCTTCCTAGGTAGGTAGTGCCAGAAGATGTCTGAAGCCGAAACCAAGGACAAGGCAGATGTCTGTAACACATGTCTCAGCCTTGGACCGTCTGCCTTAAAGGACACAAGTCCATTGAAGAAGCTGGGAGAAGTTCCTCAACAAGCATCTACCGGCGTCTGCCTTAAACGACATTTTTGAGCCAGTCGAGTTCCTCTAGCTGCAACCGACTGCAACACTTACCTTTGTCAAGCCACAGTTGCTTAATGACATCCGAGATGTCTCGACCAGTGCTTCAGAACCACCGATCAGCAATGAGACAACAATTCCTGACCATGAGCTGCTGAGTAGGCCAGCCTGCAGCTGTTCATCCAGCTTCGCTCGCCGAGCCTTCTTGCTGACTGATACCCACAGCTGACCCCAATGTTGAACTCTGTCACAGAACCCTGAAAAGTGCCTTGAAACCAACTCGGCCCTGTCGAGCACAAAGAACAAACACAGCACAAGGTACATTGTGGTTCTGTCCCCTTGGTCCTTCCCGGAAGGCCCGTAGAGACATATTAGGACCCATTGCTCCCTTTGTGCTGAAGCCAAGTAACCTTAAATTGTTGGGGTTATTAACCATACCGACTACCCTCCTGTTGTTATCCAGAGTGCATCCCTTTTCATTCTTTGAAACTGTCTGTCCGCAGAATACCTTTACAGGGTGGGTTTTATTTCATAGTGTTGCTAGAACTTTCTGTTGTGATATAAATAAAGTAGATATTTTTGATACAGCCTTGACTGGACAGTCCCTTTCATCACTGGGTAATAATTGTATTTTCGCTGTGTTGCAACTAACCAATGATCCACAACCTTTTGGAGAGAAGGCTGCCATTATTACTTTCCCCCTCAAAACTGGCCGTGGTAGGGGCTAGACCTGCTAAGGTTTTTATGCCATGGCTTTGGTTTCTGCAAGTAGGAAGAGCATTTTTAAAAAAATGCTCTTTACCTCAAACACCCAGCCCTCAACCAATGCATGCTCTTTTTTTCCACAACAGCATCTTCTCGTGTTGGCAGTGATTCCTTGTGTGCCTGGACATCACTGCATTGTTGTAGCTGAATGCTTTTTTTGATACATTCTTTGTCGACCAGTCAGAATTACCTTCACATCCCTCTTCCCAGTAGTTACTGATGAATGTGTCCCGTTGACCCAACAGAAATTCTAAAGCACATCAACGTTTTTCTTCACTCCACCTTCCAACGCCCAATAAGGGAGTGGACTCCTGTAAGATCCTCCCGGTATGGTTTCCGTCAACTGGACAATAATTTTGGGGCAGGCACATGGGCTGTTGGGGTCACAAAGCTGGGCCACCCTTGGATCACCTGCAATGGTTTGTGGCGGCAGTTGAGTGTGGAGGAGCGATGGGCCTTGAGTAAGTTGGACTCTGCCAGGATTCCGAGCTGGGCCAAGGCCCCACACCCTGACAGCGAGCTAGCGGATCCAGGGCCATGGCTGTGAGAATCAGTACCAAGATGGACTTCTGAAGAGGCAGGTAAGGGGGAAATAGAGCCCACTGTCCAGTGGAAGCAGCACCAAGCGAGTAGAAGCCATGTTTGTTTCTCCTGCAGCCCTGGGAAATCTGTGCAGGTGAAGTGAAAGGACCAGTGAAGGAAGTTGGCTAAGTACTGGCCTGTGACTTGCGGAAGATGGCAGCATCCGTGAAGGGAGTAATTTGTACCTGGGAATGGCTTGCCTCATTGCTCGGTTCCCAGGCTGTGGCCCTCAAAGTTTCTGCTGCCTGACCGAGGGGCTATTGTAGTGGATGACTGCTGGAGTGTTTGTATGTGAAACATTCTGTTGGTTACAAGAATGGGGAAACATATCGAGTACTGAAGGCATCTGGAGGTTTCCTCTTCCTTAACAGACACTGAGAATCTCTGTTCCATGAAAAGGGATATAAGGGGTCGATCAAGATCCAATGAATGAATGAAGGCGATTTTCAGAGAGGCTCTGCGAGAGGAGAAGGTAGAGGATGAAAAAAGGCGCATAAGCAGAACAAGACTCTCTCTACTTCTTACTCCTCTTATATATCTTCCTCTTCTAGGTCTTCGGAGTTTGAAGTTAAGCTCACGTGTAAGCTATTCGCAGAGAAGGTCATGGGGAAGTTCCTGAAGCATGTCACCAAATGCATGAAGTTCATGGACTGTGCACCCCTACTGGAGGAAAGAGACCCCAGTGCCCAGCTGTTCAAGTTGAACTCTAGAAAATGTTTCCCTCTTATTCCAGCTTTCAAAAAGAAGCTCTTGAAAGAATGGAAGGATCTCAGAGACTCTCTATTCCTCATTTCATGAATAAGTTGTACCCGTTGGGGGAGGAAGTTGATAACCTCAATCGAGGGGGCCTCGCACTTGTCCAGCCTTATGGGGCAACTCTCTATGTCTGCAGAAGAAGAAGTGTCTGTTAAGAGCAACAGGACCTATGAGAGGGGGGATCACCTTTTGCTGTGAACTGGGAATTAGACTTCTTATACAGCAACATCCTTGCTGGAGAGCTTCCAAATCATGCATGAAAATATGGAGGAAGGGGTGGATTGCTCTAGCCTGATCAATGGCATGCGCCTACAGGCTGAATTTATATCACACCAGGCTTTTGATGGGGTCCGAGCATCCCTCTGGCCATGGGCACAATTGTGATGGGCAGGAGGCATTTTCATGTTGAAGATTGGAAGCCAGACAATGCTCAAACATTGGCAGCACTTCACCTGCCCTTCTATGGGATGAAACTGCTTGGTGACAATCTTGGATACAAAGTGGACCTTGTGCATAAACAGGACAAGCATGTGGGAACTCTGTTTCATGAAACGCACCACCATTTGCAAATAACCGATCAGAGTTACCCACCAGCCTCATTACAGGACCGGCAAGCCTATTTTCAAGGGAAAACGTCAGAGTTCTTATATAGCCTCACCTGGGTGATTGGCTGGTGCAATATGTTACAATGTAATAATCATATGCATTTTCTTATCCCTAAGCTAATCCCTTTTGCAATTAAAACCCTGTGCTCTTAGTAAGGTTAAAAAAGGGGTCGCATTTGTCAGTCTCACAGAGTAAATCAAAATTGAAATGTGTTTGTGGTTTTTTCTATCAGTTATTACAAAAAATGATTGGGTCCATACAGAGTGCATGTTTTTGCCGCCTGGTCTTCACTGATAAACTTAGGTTTAATAACATTAAAGGCAGGTCCTCCCAATCAGCGAAGTAAGAAACGCTGTTTCAATATGGCTTAATTCTTTTAGCTAAATGCTATGTAAAGACTGGCTGCACTAAGCAAAGGCTAGTTACACACTGAGTCATTGGGTTTCATTAAGAGGTAGGCGGTAAGGTGTTAACGGCGCCGGTAAAGGTGCCAGAGCTGTCAACCCCTTACTGCCTCATTATGAGCTCTGCTTGCGGGACCTGCTAAGGCCGGCTGGTAAAACCAAGCGTCTTAGCGAGTCCCGCGAGCAGACCAGGGTGCTAACAATGGGCCCGTTATTAACGTGCCCATTGTTAGCACCCTCCCCATTCCCATTGAGCCCTATGGGGGCTCGAATGGGAATGGGGATGGGTTCCTTGAATGAGGAATTACCGGGCCCTCCAAGGTCGGAATGGCCCGGTAATTCCTCATTCAAGAGACCCCCCCATAGTGTTCAACAGGAAGGGTATCTTTGAAAGGTTGTGCAAAAAGGGTGACCATTGTTGTAACGAAGGCCAGGCAGGTTCTGTGTTTAAGGACCTCAAACACAAGTCACACGTCCGTGAATTGGGGGATGAAGCATGTGATTAAGCCATAAGCAAAGTAGAGACTCTTGACATAGCAATAACATCTGTTGAATATGCAATATTGTCCTGCCCTCTTGGGGTCAAGTAAATTATTGTGTATGTAGTTTAAATATATTTGCGTTATTATCTTTTGCAAATGAATAACACATGACCTATGTTGATGCAGGCTCAGCTTTGTATAAAAAGCAGCCTGGTGAACCATTCAGGCACTTCACTTCTGCCCACGCCATAAATTGGCAGTGGTTTGAAATGAGGTCCGCTCGAGTGTTTTTTATTTTTATGTATATTGTATATTAAAGATATGACCTGCAATCTTGAAACCCTTCTCAGATGTTCTATTTTGTTTGAATTATAGTGCTTAGAAGTCTCTAATACACCTCCTTTTAGGAGACAGAGAGCAGTTTGAGCAGGACCTGTGAGATCATAACACAACAAGATTTTCTCATCAAACACAAGAAGGCTCAGATGGTTCAGATGCAAATCATCAGCGCTGTCTTCCACCCATACATAGAAATTGTGTTCCTCCAGGAGAACAGGGCTATCTCTCTTATGGAGGCAGTGCGGAAGCCGTGTCAGTCTCCTCAGGGCCCTTACAACGGTACCAAGGACTAATGTTTGCTATGGAATTTGTGAGCTCTCGAGCTTGTCTTTTTTTCTGCCTCTTGTTGTCATGCCTGCACAGATGGTGGAGCCACAGTTTCCAAGATTTCAAAGCGTACATTCCCATGTCATAGGGCTTTTTAGCTCAGCCTCAGAGGTGGCAGTACTCTGCAAACATGTTGAGGGGGTCCTCCCCATGATCTCTCTCCTACAGTCATTATCACAACAGATGCCAGCACCATGGATTGGGGTGCCTTCATGAGAGAAAAAGATCACCCGGAGTTGTTGGACTTAAAGGGAGCAGGCAGTGCCCTTGAATTGCAGGGAGCTTCAAGGGATTAGTCGGACTCTGCACTTCTTCAGCAAAGAGATCCAGAGGTGCAGGCTGAAAAACAGAGCTCTGATTGATTGGCCACAATAATGCTAAAGGTTATGATTCATTCCAAACCTTCCAGCCATCACCTTTCTGTTTTGTGCAATTCATCCACATGGGACATGTATGCCCAGAAGTGGCCCCTTAGCTTGCAGTGCCTAGATACTCAAGCCACATATCACTGATAAGTGCCGTTGAGCTTGAAACATGTCTCGGCTTGCTTGTGGTCTTGTGCAAAATGAATATGACCTATATGCAAAAGGAACAGGTTATTTGAACCACCATGTTTGTTTTCAGTAGAGGGGCTCCCACAGTTTTCTATAAAATGCTTGGGTTTAACCCTAAATTGCACAGGGTAATCCAGACATGGAGCCCTTCCGCACTGTGCTTAGAGAGGCACAGCTTCACCTCACTGAGGAGGTCCAAAATGGCTGAAACATGTGTCTGGGGTTTCTGATGGTACTCCTGTTCAGAGGAGAGTTAAGGCATGGTTGTAGGCCTTCTTGAGTGGGAAACCTCCCACAGAACAGGTTATTTGAACTGTGTTATTTCTCAGTAGAGGGCCTCCCACAGTTTGGTATAAAGGCTATGACCTATACGTTTCAGTTGGACTGCCCGTGTTGGGGTGGGACCATGCCTTATTTGTACATGCACTTTCCTCTTCTGTAATGGCATAAAAGGCTGAAAACTGATGGAGTGGATAGTTGCCCAGATTTATACCATGGTTATGATTTATTTAAAACTACCAGCCATCTATTTTCTTTTTTCCACTGATCAGAACAGTCAACACATCAGTCCTGGCTTAAGCCAATCAGACATGGGGAGGAGGTCCAACACACTGGAATGTACCATCAGGACACTGTGCTTGGGGGCAGAGTCTAATCTCCTGCCCTTTGGGCAGTACATATTAGCAGTGTGGATAATTTCCAGGTGGGCACCTAGAGTCGATCCTTCCCAACTTCCTCACAGTAGATTTGGTCAACAACTGATTTGTTCAAGGTTCAGGACTTTGTATTATGCATTTGCCCTGATTCTGCTGATATCCAGGACACTAGAGAAAATAAGGTGATTTTGGTGACTCTTCTATGGCCCAGGAATGTTTGGTGTTCACACCTGATTCATAAGATGGACCTTCCTTCGTTGCACCTGTCACAGGTCCACCCTCCTGTTCTGGGTTCAGAGTCTCTCACGGAAAAGCAGTTGGCAGTGGGTAGATTGACTGTTGAAAGGGATTAGTTAAAGTGATACTACATTCATGGTGAAGTGGGCATTTTTTTGCCCCTTACATTTTGCAGCCACCATTGGATCTGTTTGTGACTCAGTACTGAAGACAGGAGGTCCTTTCACTGTAGTGAGGCGTGATGGAGATTTCCCAGTTTTTCCAGGATGGCTTCAACCTGGGGCTGTCACATTCCTCTGTTTGGGCGCAATGAGCTGCGATTCAGGCTTTTAGTGACCCTTGTTAAGGCAAGGGTAAAAGAGGCTGGATCTTTCATGTTTCACCGTTTGAGGAGCTTGTCCCAGAGTAAGATCTTTGGCTCTGGTTTAGGACCTTCCAACAACATTGCAGGCTCTTCGTAGGCCCCTGTTATAACCGTTTCCTGCTGTGGTCTTGAAATTCCTCTCTTTGAAGATGACTTTCTCCATTGTCATTAATTTTGCGAGGCAAATTGGGGCACAGAGGCCGCCTGCAGTTCTCTACCTTATTTGGTGGCCTCAACTATTGCTATCAACCCTAGAAAGGGGTTTTTCAAATGTCATCTTTCTCAAGTGATCATTATGCCTTCCCTCGTGAGAGGGAAACTGTTCAGTTGGACATATGTAAGGTCCTCCTCACCCACTTGGAGAGGACATCAGTGTTTCCATCTTCTGGAAGCTTGCTTCTTACCTTCCGGGCTTCCAAGAGCAGTCAAAGTGCCCCACCTTTCATTATAAGCTCCTGGCTGAAGGATGCAATAGCACCTGGGATTATAACCTGCCAGGGGTTAGCTACCTTAGAGATTTGTAAGGTGGCTACTTTGGCTTCCCCTTTCATGTTTGGACCAAGGGTTCGCCCAGTCTGCCTAATGAGCAGCCTCATGCTGAAGGGATTTCAGAGTTACCATGCACAGTTCATTAAAGGTACACTGGGGGTGCAGTAACTCATTGTCCTGGATGGCCATTTGATCAAAGGGTCAGGTTTTCATTCTTGAATGTTTCATGAGCAAGGATTGGGATGATGAAGAGGTACATGAAGGTAATGCTCTGATTACTTACCGGTAATCTTCATTACTTCTAGTTCTCCTCATCCATGTCCCATTGCAGATGTCCACCCCCTACACAGGGACGGGTCGCCTTCTCTATACTTGGATATGACAATATGATAGGTTTTTTATTACACACTTAATACCCGGAGGCTTCTAAGCGCGAACCCGGGGATCAAACCTGTGTTGCTCCATGTCATCTTGCTTCCAAGGTGAGCATGTTGCCCCTGAGCTATCCTCCCGAGACTAAGAGTAACCAGGAGGATGGGAGGCTGGGGCCAAGAAAAGTGTTTTAGACTTGCTTTTGGGAAGGCAGGATTATTCATGAGTAAGTAATGGGAAGCGCAGAGAGGAGAGTTATTTGTAATGTAAATAATCAGATTGTTTATAGGTGGCTGGTTCAGACTTTATCCTGGCAAAAGTGTTTTGTGAGATATTATGAACAATTAAGCAGACGTGGAACACAACTAGTTGCGCAGTACACGTTTACCTCAACCTATCCTCTGAGTATCAACTGCTTTATTCAATATATATACAAATCATTACATGCTTTAGAGAAGGGTTTCTTTGTTGTTTGTTGTGGTGGTGTAAATATGCTAAGGTGCAGCCTTACAGCTGCTTCCAAGCACTTTGAGACACTGAGCATGATGTAATACCACAAAAAGACTGTTCAATCTATCATACTTAACAGAGCAAGCATCAGTGGGATGAAGAGTCTGTTATGAATTGCCAGGCTTATAGAGCTTTGAAATGGTCTGGAGCCCCTGATCGCCTGCAAACAAATTGGAAAATTCAGTAAAGGTTTAGTTCGGCCACAAAGACTATGGGCCTCATTCCGTGATTGGAGGTAGTCATGGTGCTATTTGCGCCATGACTGCCTCCAATAACGGTACCGGCACCGGTCTCGTTCAATGGGGACTTACCGGTGTAGTCCTACCTTTACGGGACCGGTAAGTCCCCATTGAAAAAACCATTCCCCATTCCCATTTGAGCTCCCATAGGGCTCAATGGGATTGGGGAAGTAGCTAATAACTGTACCGCAATTTGCTGTACCGTTACTAGCTCTGAAGTCCCTTAGCGGGTCCCGTCCATAACGCCTGGTAAAACCAGACATTAAAGGAAGGACCCGCTAAGGGAACTCGTAGTAGGGCGGTAAGGGATTAGCGGCACCAGTGTCCTTACCGGTGCCCGTTATCCCTTACCGCCCCACTCGGAATGAGGCCCTATGTGTGAGAACACTTCATATATAATGAAGTAATAACCTCCTGAGAAGGTTACCTGCTTACATTTTGCTCATTTTTACAGAAAACACTCTAGTGACTTTACCTATAAAATATATCATTTTTGAAGGTTTGTTTTTCAGAGAAATATCCCCTCATCCAACACCCCCCAACCATGACCATCATATCTCAAAATTCAGGGACAAGTCACATGGTATTTTTAATGTGAATATTCTCTTTAATTTAAACAATAAATCAAGATAACATTGAATGAGAGGGAAGTAATCCAAAATATTTCATACAAATGTAGGCAGCTGTAAGTGTGCAGAAGTATGATGTGGACACAGGAGTGGCATACCTGTTGATATACATTTTTATTAAAAAAGGAAATAAGGATAAACCCTACCGGTCCCTATGACTAAGAGGGGTTTCTCTACCTCAATTAAATACTAAAGGTGTGGTCAAGATGTCCGTCTAAAACAGTCTGTCGTAAACCTATTTCTGAACCTTACACTGATAAAATAACTAAACTATTAGGCTCACAATCTTGGTAAAAGAGACTGTGTCCTTGCCCATTGTCCTTCTCCTGGACAATGGGCCTCATTATACATTTGCTGGTCCGGAAACAAGGGTGCCGGTAAACTCATCGGCACCCTTGTTTCCAGACCGGCAAACTATGAGACTGCCTGCAGGAGCCGCTGTGCCCGACAGGTCTGACCCTGCTGGGCGCAGCGGCCAAAGTAGGCAGACTGCTCACGGGAAGCAATGGCAACATTAGGAATGGTGCTGGTGCTTCCGTGTCCCCACTCCAATAGAGTATGAACTGGAGGCTTTGTCCAAACCTTTAAGATGAGTAGCGGTACGCTGGAGATAGATGGGGATGCAGATTTTATTAATACATCAATAATCAAGCCGACACAAATAGTTTGGCAAAAGTTGGTCTGTTATAATATCAAGTATATCAAACCGGGAGTACAACGAACATCAGCAATCACTCGATACTCTGACTCTAACTACTTCAAAAAAAGCTGGGTTCTTATACCCATAACTGGTCATCATCGACGTTTTGACCTGCGTCATTACCAACGTCATCCTACGTGGCAAACTACAAGAACCTATCGGGAGGTGGGTTGGTTCTAAGTGAATAACTAAGCATAGGATCTATATCTGTATAGAGTAACAGAACGAGGTAATTGGATAGTTAACATGAGGTGGGCAACTAAGCCCTCCGTTCAAAATGGCCACTATGAATGTCACTAAACGTACAATTCCCATTGGCTACACGCACTGTAGGGCCCCCAACTACGTGGTCCCCTACAATTGGTTGGCTTCTAAACTCCATCAGTACTTTTCCTACCTACGTTAGCAGCACGCAGACTGAACATCCAGGTGCGGGTGAGCTTGTCTTTGCACCAGCTTCCCACCAATTAAAATAACAACCATAATCACCTCAATGGTCCAGTGTCAAATAGTGCTTTGAAGTTGGCCTTGAGTTTGTACTGTTCTCTTCGAATTTTTAAGGAGTATGGGCACTAGCCGGCTTCCGTGCCTAGGTGTGATCATCTCGTCTGTCCAACTTTCTTCCATCACGTGACTGGACACCATGAAATTGAGCCTTTTCGTGTATTTGATTTTATTTTCAATAGTCCTCTGACGTCTTTGTTTTTGCTTGACCTCTCTGAACAGGAGCTTCTATTCTTTCACGTTAATTGTATCCAATGTCAGCCAATTCCAGTTTGATAAGACCTTGGCTTTCTTGGCTCAGTGAACTCCGTAGCTGAACTTTTATTCTGTTTAATTCAATTGCTTTTCTAAACTGCAACACTAAACTGAGGCCTTCTTGCTTTGTTCAGTACTTCTTATGTACGTAATAGAAACATTCATTCTTTACTTGTCCATATGTTTCTATAGAGGTATATATGTATATGTTGGCGCTTGCCACAGTCTAATCTATTTAAAAGCATGTGGCTAGCTTCATGATTGCTTTGCTGCTTGCGTTTCATTGCATCTGTACACGTTTTAATTCACTAAGTATCTCCATCCGTTCTGTGGCATAAGTCTCTTCATCTTGATCCCAAGATGTCACTTATCCTTGGCACCTTCTTGTACTTTATGAATTGTCTGCCTCTCTGGTCTGGTTATTTTTTTTATATGGGTGTCAATTCAACTTTGTATGACGTCACCATTCATCCTTGTCATTTAGTTTCTTTGCTTCTCCAGGAATCTCGTTCAAATGGCCATCATAGTGTCTTGAATGCAAGTATGGTTTCCTCAATGGGTACTTTACCTCCCATATTCTCTTAGGTATAAGTATTCTTATGGGTACTGAACAGAGTCCACGCTCTTCTCTTTGCTGGTTTACTTGTTCAGTATACGTCACACACTTTGGTTCATACGTTTCAGGTAATGTAGGCGGGGCAGTGGGAGTGGGTGTACTTGACTCCTCCTCTACACTCCCCCCTATGGGGGATTTTTTTCGACCACTCTCACATCATATTCTATATCTAGACATCCTGGTCTGAAGAAATGCTTCTTAGAGATCCATATTTTTATGACTCCCTTCAATCATCCAGCTGATTTCAGATGCTCATCCTTGTTCCATGTCATGAGCATGCACTGTCCACTTGGACTGCAATAGATCCACTGCAAGATTATTATCTTGATCACACAGAATCCAAGCATCACTAATAATAACAAAGCTCCAAGAAATTTGAACATATCTGCCATCCATTGTGGAACTCACGAGAAGAGTGATCCAAACCAACTGTCATCAGCAATGTCTTCAACTTCTTCTATCATCTGGCCATGGGGCTATATCAGCATGTCTATGGCCTCTGTCAAAGTTCCGTTCTCGTCTTCATGAGAAGGTATAAATGTTCAACATGATTCTCCCATTTCGGCACAAACACCTCCATCCATTGCTGTAATCATGCCCAGGACGTATATTTTCTGGAGTGTCATCAATCTTACAGCTCTCAGTTCTTCTCTGATAGCATTGAATCCCTTTATGGTAGTATTAATCGTCTGCAGCAATTCCCATCTGGAGATCTGAAGCCACTTGATGTTTGCTCCAACCTGGATCCTTGGCATGAAGATCAACATGAACACGGAAGAAGTCTGGCTGAACAGTCTATGTTCATATGGAATAGGGTCAAAAGGTTTTATTAATTTGGCTGAAAAGTAGTTCTCTCTCTTCATTTGCTTTATCAGCTTCACAGATCGCTTCTTTCTTAGATGAGCATCTGCTTTCCGGAAACTATCAATGTTCAGGTCACTTTTAGGAATCACCAACGCAGGAACATGGACATTCACCAATGTGCAGATTCCTCCCCAATCTTTAGGCAGTCTGGTGTAGGCCTTCGATACACAAGCCCAATAATGATCCATGATTACTGTTGTTCCGATATTCATTCCTGGTGCATCGAAGATTCGTTCACAGTTCTGGTTCTCCCCCATTTTTCTTGTACCATTGTTCCTGAAGCATAATTTAGAACTTTCCATTGATACTATCTGCAGGTGTCCTCCTCTGTCTTCGACCCATGTCAGTAGTTTAGCAAGTTTTGGCCATAATGGTTTACACAACATTTGTGCATTTTCGATTGTTGGTTGGTAGTGACCCATTATTACACAGTCTCTGCAGATTACTACTCCTTCTTCCCAGCCATCTTGTGATAGGACAGTTCCCCAAATCTGCATCTGGCTTCTGTTTTTCCATCTATGGATGTCTTCTGTAGAGTGTCTTGGAACTTTCCGTTTTTTATTTAATTCTCTTCTTATTCCAGTTCCTTTTACTCCAGACTTCTCGTATCTGATCACAATATTCTCTGTCTTGGCATTGTTTCTTGTCTTTATGTCTTGAACATAGTCATCTTCATTGGATATGTTCCTTCAGTTGCCCATTTGAAAGAGGCTGTTCGACCCATGAACTGGCCTCTTGTACTACAGAAAGCTAGGTGCACTATGCAGTGTGCAGTTAGACATGAAGTTGAAAAGGAAGGTAGGTTCAATGCGCAGATCCCAAAATTCTCATTGAAAGTCCAAATAGCAACGTATTCATATGGCTTAAAGTCCCAATTTATTGGTCACAAAAACATCCGACATGTGTTTCGACCTTTCTGGTCGTTATCAAGGTGTCAATCCAAAAAGTCGTGCAGTTCAGAATGGTTTATAGGGCAAGAAGTATGATTCCCTTCGTTACACATCTGTAGTCTGCTAGAATGAATAAGAAGACTAACACTGAGCATTAATTTGGAGAGAAACTCACATAGCAACTCTGATAGAAATCTGTAAATCACACATATATTAAATTCAGTGAAAAAACTTTGTTAAAGGGATGTTATGGTTAAGTTGCACTACGAAAAACCTATGAAATTCAGTAAAAAAACGTTGTTAAAGGGACGTTATGGTTCAAAGTAAAACCGATAAACCCCTGAAATTCGGCAGTTATGGTAAGATAAGCAACCATAACTCGCGCCACAGTGCACTGCTAACACTAACACCCAGGACATCAAGGATGCCATCACAATTGTCATTGATGACATCACTGATGACATCACATGTGCATTTACTTTTCATGAAAACTCTGTACAAGGGATTCTTATAATGCTGACCAAAAACTGTCAAGGATCATTGGGATAAATATCATGAGCTAATTAGTGCATTAAGCAATACATTGATATAAATAGCATTCTGTTATGAAGTTCTATACAGTATACTAAGCTACTCTGTGGGATGTATTTACCCATGCATCCGAGCCCTACCTCAAAACTGTGCAGTACTGGCATTGAAAACATCATAATGGCCAGAGCTCCCCAGAAAATGCACAGGAAAATCCCATTTCGCCTATATTGTGAGCTCAGAGAGGCAATGCTGATTGCCAAAAGCAAACCCATAACTGTTGGGAATTCATTTTTCTTGAATGTCAAATATGGCAAAATCATGGGCACAGAATTACTTTACTGCAGAAACACACCAATGCCATGTCCTGAACATGGACAATATACTCCATGTAATATCACTTGCTGAAATGAATCAATCTAAAAAAAATCACAAGGAGGGATGCAGTAACCGCAAAATCCTGAGGGTGGCGCTGGCGGTCTAAACTCTGACAGGAGAGCTGTCTTGCAAAACTGTCTAGTGCAAAGAAAGGGGTCTCATTTCATCAAAAGTTCAAAGGGGTTGCCTGTCCTGAGAACTCTTGACACTTCAGAACTCAACACAAGAAGCCAGGAAATCACAGGGTTCTGTTAATTAAATGCAAAGTGGCTCCCTGGCCTCCTGATGTCAGCTTCCCAGAGACCACACAATGGCCCCTCTCCTCTGAAAGGAATATGTTGATTTTTACTGTTTCCTGTCAACAAAGGTCTGCCTGCCCGGAGGACACATGTGACTGAACCACCCAAGTCTTGGAGGCGGACTCCAACACTCTGAGGACTGAATTGAAAGTAAAATATATATTTTACAAAAACACTGATAACTCTTTGTAATCAAATGACAGAAATGTATAACTTTGAGAGACTTAATTTAAAAAATGTACCTTTAATTCAAGCCCAAACTCCAAATTGTGGGATATTCTGGGACAAAACCCTGCTGTTTATTAATATTACAGACTCCCTGTTTCAGCTAGAAAACGAAAATGCATTGGTATGTGGGTAGATATGTGAGGAACAGTTGTATAAAATTTAATGAAGATCCAATGTTGTTTAGCACATTAAAAAGTGCTAAAAGTTGCTATTTTTGAATGCAAGCTCTTAGAAACAGCAGATTTGGGACAGAGTATACCTCATGTGATATGTGACATGGGTATGTAATTTCAAACAACTGTGTAACTGTGAAATATGTATTTTGATCATATATAGATTTGGGTGCACAGAAGACAGGGGAGTTTTTTCAAGAGATCATAAATGGCTGACATCACTCTGACACAACTTAGCTCCCCCAATCAGGGGAGAAATGAAAGCTGGACCAATGACAAGTGAGAGGGGCAAGTTTAGTTATGACCAACACACACACCCACTTGCAGAACATATAAATGCACCACTGAAACTTAGGTAGAGACATTCATTTCCATCTGCAGCGGGACGCTCTGCCGGAAAAATCCATACTTTACCTCCATCAACCTTCAGAGAGCAGACATAGAGACTTCAAATCTATCAAATTTCCAGAACCAGAGAGAGAGCAGAGCTGACCCAGATCACTGTTAGCAGAACCAGAGAGTGCTGACCCCGATGCTGTGAGCAGTTCCAGAGGCCAGGCGCTGTGAGCGGAACTCGGGAAGACCTGACCAGACTGAAGTCTGTGACCAAGTCGCTTTCCGGTTCAAAATCTCTTGTGAGTACTCAGCAAAACTCAAAACACATCTCTTAGTTAAAATCATATAATTCAATCCATTCTTAATCTAAGTAGAACTGCAGCTTAGCAATTGTGTTATTCTGCCATCATTTTTAAAGCTGAAAAAGTGTTGCGTTTAAAATTTGCAAAACCAAAAACGACCTTCACTAAATCGCTCATATCTCCGCGACCGTTTGTCTTAGAGACTTGCAGTAACTTTCATCTGAAAGCTTAGAATCTTAGCTTTTAATCGCACCAAGAACCACATTCCTACCCCTTATAGTTTTACCGCAATCGCGGAACACGCATTCGCGAATTTTGCCGCGATTTGCAAATTTCTCCACGTGTGAAAACAGAAGCTTTTTGCCTTCCATTTGCCAGAAATTCGTTTAACCTGCTAATTATCCCTGAATCATTGCTAGTGTGAGCCTGGACTAATATTAACTAGATACCACTCACCCTGAATCTCTAGAGGGAATTAAAAGCATTTTAACATATTTTCACTCCATTGCCAGCACATATAAAAGCATTTTGCCTGTGTTTTAAACTTCTGTAGTCTAAGTTGCTGGGTGAACTGAATTACATTTGAATTGCATTTCTGAGAATTGTGTGCCTTCCTTCCATTTCCCTGCATTGCATAAAAGGGGGGGGTGAATTGTCCAAGAAAGTGATTACATTGTCTTTGCTGAAATCCTATCAAGTTATTTTCTTTACTGCATTTCATTCCACATTGCATCCATTTGAACCCATAAAAGTATTGTTGCTATCTTATCCATTTCATGTCAACTCCTTAGTGATTATCAAGAAGTGTGCTAGTGCCAGATTCTCCGTTGTTAATCTTTATCATATCAGATTAAGTGTGCTATTCAATTATTAATTTATTCTAAAGTGTGATATATATACCTATTGTTTAAACTATCAATTAAACCTTTTAACTTGCAAAACAGAACTACTTCTTGGCTCAGTGGGGTCAGGAGGATTCCAAGAGAGGGGTGTTATATAGGGGTAGTCATCCAGAACGCATAAACTGGACATAAAGATATATCAATAAGGGTTTTCATTCAGTATCCCAGACTAGGCATTGACTTAGCTGTAGTGTTGGATTGAATCCTCTTACAAATTGGGGGCTCGTGCCGGACGTTTGGGTTAGATCTACCATTTGTGCAGATTAATACAGCGTGCCAGCTGACCAGATACACATATCCGGTCGGATCACCACGCTGTGTTACGCTGTAAAGCACTCCTCATAGGAACGCTCTTAGGAAAAGGTCTGTTTTGCAAAAATAAAATACAAACTTCTGTAAGTCAGGACAGACACCAATCTCTAGAATGACGACCTTAGTAGACATGAAAATAGCCAGAGAGCACCTCTTACATAAACTATTTGTGAGAGGTGAATGGACTGAACAGGGCCAGGATGCCTGGTTGCAGGCCATCACGCGACAGGTCACTGAAACAGGGTCAGACCTATGAAGAGATCAGGGTCCATTACATGTGGCCCTGAGTGAACTATATATGGCTCCTAAAGCCAAAGATGAACACAATAAGATTGCCAGGATAGCAGCATACCTGTACCTATATATGGGAGACATGCAGGATAAATGCACTGAAAGCCAAGATCTGGCAAATAGGCAACAGATGGCATTAGAGAAGGCCCGATCTGATCTGGCCTCTTCTGAGCAGAGGCTGGAGAGGAGCCAGGAGTCAGAAAATGATAGTAGGCAATATATCATTAAAATAAAAGAGGATATGGGCATCCTACAACAGGAAAAGACGGACCAGGATACCAGATTTCTGGCCCTGCAGAAGGAGCACCAAGACAGTTTGGACTCCTTACTGCAGAGCCAGAAAAAGCTGGAGCAACAATTAGACTTTAACAGGGCATGCACGGAGCAGGTAGCCACCCTGCAAAGTCATCTAGATAGAGTGAAGGTAGAGAGCAACAAGCTGATTATGAAAGACCTGGATACCCAGGCAGAGTTTGATGAAGAACGCCAGAAAGCTGGTGCCTTCCAAAGGCAAAGGGACGACCTGGCGGCACAAATGCAGGCTCTTAGTCAGGAAAGAGACGCCTTAGGCCAGGAAGTCTGCCATTCAAAAAGAAAAATGGAAGAAAATCACCTGGCCCACCAGGGACTGGGTGACCTCCAAAAAGAACACCAGAACTTGTTAGAGCACACCAGGAGGGTGGAGGATGCTCTAGCAAGAAAGGAGCAGGCCAATAGGGACACAGCTCAGGAGGTAACCCTCCTGCAGCAAAGACTGGCCCAGTGCTCCAGGACCAATCAGGAAACACAGAGAGAGAATGAGGCTCTCTGCCAGCACAATGATAGGCTCCAGCAACAGGTAGCGATGCAGGAGAGACTGATAGAGTCTAGTAAGGCCTTAACTGAGGAACTGAAGGCACAAATGCAGGCTCTTGCATTGCAACAGGGAGCAGGGGCGGATAGAGATGAGGTTCGCTGGGAAAGGGAAGCTCCGGAGCATAACCTCAGGAGCCCTAGTACCAGAGGCCCTCATACCTCTCAGTCACTGGACTCTGCCACCCCCATATTCCCTGGCGCACATGAGCACCGGGCCACAGGGATGGCAGACTACTATCCAGACAAAAGTATGGGGCTCATAGGCCAGTACCACCCAGGTATGGAGGGGCGGGCATCCGGGTATGCGCACCCCAGCACAGTGCAATTTAATGGGGAACCCCAGGAGAGTAGGCCCATTAAGGGCATCCTGAAAACCTCTGCCCAGTTAGGTCAGTGGGGGGGGGTACCCATCAAATCCTGGCAGCAAGGAGGAATCTGAAGACTCCTCTGAACTGCGCAGGACACAGGAGACCAGGTCCCCACATTCGGCCAGCCATTCCCAGGCTCGCAGAATCCGGGAAAACCTGGAAGAGCAGACAGGAACCTCTGGGAGCAGTGCCTCTGAGTCAGAGGATGAATGGACAAGGGTTACCCGAACCAAAAAGGCCAATAAGGCAAAAAGGGCCTTGCTTAAGGACCCCTTAAAGCAGATTAAGGCGATCAGGAGCGTCATCACGCCTTACCATAAAAACGCTAAGTATTCTGTTTGGGAGCACTTAGAGTTGTTTGAGCAAATGATGGAGACTTTCCATTTGAAGGACAGCCAAAGCTGTATTCAATATGTAAAGTGGACCTTCTCCCCGGAATACTCCAGTTTCTTTGCGGGGCTGGAGGACCAAAATCATTTAAGATGGTCCACCTATAAGGCGGCCATCTTGAAACATTTTTCTGTTCACAGAAATCCTCAAGAGGCTCGCAAGGCAGCCTACAATTTACAATGTGGGGAGGATCAGGCCCCACAAGAATTTGTGCAGGAGTTAAAGCGTGCTTTTGCACAGACCACAAGAAGGGTGCGCACGGATAGCAGAGAATTTATTAATACGTTTTTCCATGCCTTGCCCAAATACATAATGACCCAGCTCGTGAGGGATTTTCACGAGAAAAGATCTTTAGACTGGGTCATCGAACAGGCGACCCGGATCTATGAGGTGCAGAAGCCAATAGAAAATAAAAATAATGCGCCCAAAAACCCCAAAGCCAACAACACCCCTGCTGCTGCCAAGGTGGCAGAGGTAAAGGTCACCCCCGTTTTAGAGTTGGAGATGGGGGGGCCTAAAAACCTACCTGCACCTAATAATGCTAGGCCCAGAAGGTCCTCGGGCCAGTCACAGACAGGGAGCCAGGGAGGCAGCCCCGCAAATGGGGTCCCTCGCTCTCCTGATTATGTAAGTCCCCGTTACAAGGGAAATCGACCCATCCTGGGTTATGTGTGGACTCCTCCAGCCCAAGAGGGGGGGATCCAGCCAAGCACCTAACCCAGGGAACTTCCCTCCCAACTTCCCACAGGAGGGCAGAAATTCTCCAAATCCTGGGCAGAACTTTTTCCCCAGGTATCCACCCAATTTCCAACCCCAAAATCATCCATCCTTCTTTCCCCAATTCCCTGAGCCCAGACAACCTAATCCGGGAGAGGGGAGGCCAAGGGTGGAGGGGTACCCAAATCTTCCCAACCCGGAGTATTACCAGAGGAGGGACAGCTACCCTTCCCGGGATCAGCCCAGGGGAGAAAACAGGGTCCCGTATCAGCCTGAACGGGTTTCCCAGTTAGAGCGCCAGGTTCAAAACATGGCGCGGGATCTGGGTCACATACTGAGGGCTCAGCAGAACCCTCAGTTCGGCATGCCGGCGCAGAACGCACCCAACTCTGGACCTGGTGCCCCAGAACAATGACGGGGGCAGCACCCCGATAACTCACCGGTTCCCAGGGAGGAGGCACAAGGGGAAGGGGGGTGTAAAGCCTTGGAGGAAGCTTCCTTCCTCACTTGTAAACAGCCCCTGGAAACCCAGGAACCGGAAACAAAATCTCTTGCCCCTGAAAGTCTGCCTCCTAAGGAGCAGAGGGGGGGTAGGAGAAACAAAAGACCCAAACAGACTCAGTTTGAGGAGGAGGTACAGGTCTTCCAATTTGTGGGAGAGGGATCCTCAGAGGATCCTGGGAAAAGGATCTTCTCCTTCAGAGAGGGGGGAACTCCTCCCAAAGAAAAATGGGTCCCTAGGGATGCAAATCCAGACTGGGGAGATGTGGAGACTGAGCTACCGCCGCCCACCATCTCATCCCAGAACCAACAGCAAGAAAATCCCCTGGTTCAAACCCATCCTGGTGACTGCCTCCAAAAAGGGGGGGGCGGCCCAGAACCGGAGCCAGGGGAACCCACAATGGCTCTGATCTCCAGTTGCCAAATTTTTCTTTCAGATCCCCAAGGCTCTCCACAGAATTCTGCCCAAATCTCTTCGCTAGCGATGTCCAAAACCAGAAAGTTAGCCCACCAGTTGTCCAAAAATGTGCATTATCTGTGCCCCCTTGAGGAGAAGGAGGGAAGATATTATGCCCCGGTACAAGTACAGGGACAGGGTACGATTTCAGCGCTGGTGGACACGGGATCTCAAGCTACCCTTCTGTCCAGAAGGGCCTTTGACGAACTGAATGCAGGAAGGGGAGGGAATTACCAAATTCCTCTCACCTCTCTTCCTGGACAACTGCAGAACTTTGACGGGAAGGAAATTCCCGTTGAGGGGACTGCAGACTTGGACATTAAAATTGGGCGACACAAGTTGAAACACCCGGTCATAGTTGTGACCCCAGAGGGCACCCCTTGTTTACTAGGGAATGACCTCCTGAGAAGGTTGTCACCCCTAATAGATTGCGTAAACAAGGTCCTCTGGACCCAGACTAGCCGCCCAATAAAATTAAAACAGAGTGTCAACCATGTTAGTTCAAACGGCACCTGCCACATGGTTGAACAAAAATCTGACCAAGTAGAATTTCACTTCCAGAATAGCCAAATTCCAGACGTGACAGTAATAGCAGTAGGACAACAGACTGGTGATGGAGGGTCCTCTCTATTTCTGAAAATCAACCTCCCTTCCAGTCTAAAGTGGTACTCCACGCTGGAAGGAAACACCCTGAAATTCTATACTAATCCACAATCAGAAACTCCCACTCCTATAGTCCAGAAAGATGTGAAATCAGCTCAAAGCCTGGCTGAGATTCAGCAAATTGGAGAGCAGTTGTTCATCCCTGTCCAATTAAATGATGGGAAGGACTCTGTTCTCGCTCGAGTGTGTGTGAACAACGGTAAGAGCTTCATCAGCGAAGCCATGTTCCGCCAACTCCCAAAAGATCCAGCCATTCCCACATTCAAACTGATAGACAAATGGGAAATGGACCTGGAAGCGCCTAATTCCAAACATCTCCTGCCAAGCAGGTGTATGCTCAAAATCTCCATTGGCAACAAGAGCATAGTCCATAATTGTTGGGTCGTGCGAGACGTCACTGCCGCCTTTTACTTAGGCGGTGACATTCTCAATCGCTTTGCCATTAGTTTGGACCTAATAAACTTCAAAGCTTGGTCCCGATTAGCGGATAATCCCATGGGCTTTGATGATACAGAAAAAGCATTTAGGTCAGCTCAATTGCTACCTTATGCAGTTGAAATTCAGATCAAAGAGGAAGTCACCATCCCAGAAAGGACCCGACAATTCTCCCTGGAAGTGAAAGTTAAAAGAGGACAACATTTGAAAAACCCTGATGCTTATATACATCTAAATGCTTCTCTCCAACAGCAAGGGTTGGGGGTAAACCCAACTCCATTAGTCAACATAGAACATGACACCATTCCAATAGAGGTGGATAACAGCGACTTAAAGAGTATTACTCTAGCCGCAGGCACCATTATTGGAATGGCGGTTGATGACCGACATTTTTCCATAGATCTTGGAAATTAACTGTTAGGACCAATCCCCAAGGACTGTTTTGACAGTGACAGGGATGACAATACAACACCAGACAGGATTTTTACCCGGCATGGGGGGAACTTCCTAGTGTACACTTCCTGCCCCTATGGTAAGGAAGATGTGACTTGTGACTTCAGGAGGGATGAGGTGATTTTCCAGGTCCATGAGGGCTGCCTTTCCCACCTGAAGCCTCCGGTCCAAATTAGCACTCTGACCAGGGACTTCTCCACCCAGCTGGAGGAGGCCGCTGAAATAGCCAAACCAGAAGTCTTTCCAGGCTTCAGGCAGATGGTGGAAGAGAGAGTCAACCTAGCTGATGCCTGTGTGACTCTGGAACAAAAGCAAAAGTTGAAACAAGTTTTCTTGGATTTCCAAGATCTCTTTGCGGTAGACTCATATGACTGTGGTCGCACCGACATCCACACAACAACAATCCCCACGGACCCTGGCATGACTCCTGTGTTTGTGAAGCAATATCGCTTGCCTCTCGCATCAATGGAGTCCCTTACTGAAATAATTAAGAACCTTGAGTCCCGGGGAATAATCCGTCCCGTCCACAGCACCTTCAATAATCCGGTGCTGGGAATATTGAAGCCAAACGGCCAGTGGAGACTCTGCGCCGACCTCAGGGAGCTCAACAAACGGGTCCATACTTCCCGATGGCCTCTGCCCTACATTGACCAAGGGCTGGCCCAGATCCAGGGGTCACAGGTATTCACTGCAATAGACCTGACCAATGGATACTGGACCGTGCCGGTCAGTAGGGAGGACCAATACAAGCTGGCTTTTACCTTTGGGGGCCAGCAGTATACATGGACCCGGACTCCCTTCGGATACCTTAACTCCGGCAATGAATTCAACATTTTCCTACATAAGGCCATGCCCGACCTGGGTGCGAGGGGTAACCTGGCTTATGTAGATGATGTCCTCATCAAAAGTTCATCTGTGGAGGAACACATAGCGGAGATCCGTTATGTTCTGACGCAGTTGAGGGCCGCCGGAGCAAAACTTTCCTTTCAGAAAGCACAGTGGTGTAGAACCCGTGTTAATTTCTTGGGGCATGAGATTACTCCTCAGGGCCTCTGTCCCCAGGAAAAGAAAGTGGAAGCACTTCAGAAACTGAAAGACCCCACAACTCTGCGGGAACTAAGGAGCCTCCTTGGACTGACTAATTACAGCAGAAAGTTCATTGAGGGCTACGCAGAGATCACCAGACCCCTGATTCATCTCCTGAAGGGGGGGGTCAAGTGGGAATGGGGTCCAGAACAAGCCGAGGCAGTAAAACAACTCAAAAGAAGCCTCTCACAAGCGCCTTGCCTAGCTTACCCTGTCAGAAACAAGGAGTTCTTCCTGGAGACGGGGTTCTCTAATACGTGCTTGACGGCAGTATTATACCAAAAGCATGACAAGGTCAATAAAGTAATCTCCTATGCGAGCAAAACTTTATCCTCTGTGGAGGAAAAATTCAACGATTGTGAGAAGGCACTCCTGGCAACGGTGTGGGCATTGAAGAATTACCGCCCGTTTATCCAGGGGGAACACATCATAGTGGAGACTCCACACCAGACTCTGCAATATCTCCAAAGTGACAGAATCCGGGCCGGAAATGTGAGTAATTCCCGAATTACTTCCTGGATTCTATCAATGCAAGGCTTTCCTGTGGAGGTCAGATGTGGCCAAAACAAGAAGAGTCCACTCGCGCAAGGTCTGGCTGACTTGCATGATTGTGCCAGAGAAAACTGTCTCGAGGACGAAAGTCTAAAAATCAAGGACAACACGGAGGCATACCTTAATGCCCCACACAAAGTCTTTGAAGAGGACAAGTGTGAGGGAATGCCCACTGTCTATGTGGATGGATGCTCGTACCATGTTGACAACAACGGGGAGAAAGAACTGGTGGCCGGCGTAGGGAATGCATGGGTGAATGAGTCCCCAGAACCCTCCGCTGGATACAAAATTGGTCCCCGAAGTAGTCAGGTGGCAGAATTGATGGCTGTGCATCAGGCCATCCTCACTGCTGTCCAGCATCAACTCCACGAACTGGTCATAATCACAGATTCGGATTATGTACGGAACGGGTTCGTGGAGCACCTGGTTAATTGGAAAACCAGAGGCATGTTATGTGCTAACAACAAACCCTTGAAACATGGGAAGTTGATCCAAAACATTGATGATCTGGTCACCTCGAATGAGATGACCATCTATTGGAAAAAGATCAAGGGTCATTCCAAAGTAGAGGGACCAGACAAAACTGGAAATGACTTAGCTGATCAGCTGGCCAAAACCGGGGCCATCCAAGGGGATCTAATTGAGATTGAGTCCCTGTTGGGGGAAATCCAGGTCACGGCTATCACTAGGTCCCAGACAAATGCTCACAACGACCTTTCAATTGCACAATGGAGTAAGGAGACCCCTGATGCTGATTTGATTACAGCTCAGAAGGGGGATCCAATTATTGGTCAATTTTACCAGCACCTTGAGGACCCTGAGAACTTTCCCCTGACGAATACCGATTACATTGGGAAAGAGGACCTAAGAGTGTTGATGAAATGTCCAAAAATGTTCCGAATCCAAGACGGTTTGCTGGTAAGGAAATCCAAAGCTGGCCACGATCAGTGGGTGGTTCCTACCTCATTCCGGAGCCTGATGTTAAGTCACGCCCATGATGCGGCCACCGCCGGTCATAGGGGGTTTCACACAACATTGGAAATCTTAAGAGAGGTTGCATACTGGCCACACATGGGGCAGGACCTCGACCAATACTTGAAGGGGTGTCTTGTGTGTGCACAATTTCAGCCATCATCCCTCACGCACCGTGCGCCTCTCCAAAAGAGGGGGATGACCCTGCCATGGTCAGATTTACAAATCGACTTCGTAGGCCCCGTGATTCGCTCGGCTAGGGGGAATAAGTACATGTTGACTGTGACATGCTTGTTTACCAAGTGGGTGGAATGTCTCCCAGCCCCAAACTGCAAGGCAGAAACGGCAGCTGCCTTGATGATTAACCACATCTTTTCCCGTTTTGGTCTACCTCAAAGGATTGAGTCAGACAGAGGTAGCCACTTCACCAGTGAAGTAATGACAAAGATGTGGGAGATACTGGGGTCAAAAGGAAGTTGCATATTGCTTATAGACCAGCTTCTTCTGGGGCAGTAGAGAGATATAACCGGACAATTGTGAGCATATTAAAGAAGTTTGTGGCAGATTCTGGGCCAAGTTGGGATATCCGATTACCTCTGGTCCTAATGGCCATCAGATCTACCCCTTCATCTGCAACCAAAATGTCACCGTTTGAGTTGATGACTGGGCGCAAGATGGTGCTTCCGCAGCATTTGCTCTACAGGACCCAAGAGCAGACACTGATAAATGCCTCCACAACTCATGAGTATGTGGAGAATTTAAGGAAACACCTTCAACATGCTTTTGCTTATGCTCAGCGGAATCTAGAAAGATCAGCTGATAGCATGAAGACTCATTATGACCTGAAAACTTCCAGGAAGGAATATCAGGTGGGAGACCGGGTCTATCTATACAACTTCCAAAGGAACCAGGCCAAGCAGCGCACATTTTTGCCTACATGGAAGGGACCCTTTGAGATCATCGACAAGATCTCCCCTGTGGCCTACAAAATCCACATCCCCAAAGGTCCTTTGGCAGCGGGGGAAGACAAGTGGGTCCACATAAACCAGTTGAAGTGTTGCCATCCCAGGCACGCTCTGCAACAACTGGAGGAATCCTCTGGAATCCTAGCGGGTACTGTCTCAGACTAATTCAGTTCCAATCATAAAACATACCACATCTAGTCTCTAAAATATTGTGATTTGCATGAAACTGTCTCTTAGTTATACTGTTTTTTATCAAAATAAGAATGTAATGTTTCGTTATGATGAAATGCATATGCTGCCCCACTATCTCAACAGTGGTGGAAAAACGTTTATGAGTAGGTATTGCCGCTCTTCCTTTGTCGTCCTAGGAGAAAGAAAACCTGGAGACGGGCCAAGGAGGACGATCCGGAGACCGAGAGCAGAGACGCAATGGGCCGGGGTACCGCCCAATATTCCCATCAGGACCGGCGAGGAGAACCGATCGATCCACCGGATGGAGGAAAAGATGCTGAACTGTGCCATCTACCGGAAGAAGATGAGAACTACATCCCAGATCTTGCGGGTCCCACCAGTGAAGGATCAGATGGCCACCGCAAGAAGGGGGGCTTGTGGGATGTATGTACCCATGCATCCGAGCCCTACCTCAAAACTGTGCAGTACTGGCATTGAAAACATCATAATGGCCAGAGCTCCCCAGAAAATGCACAGGAAAATCCCATTTCGCCTATATTGTGAGCTCAGAGAGGCAATGCTGATTGCCAAAAGCAAACCCATAACTGTTGGGAATTCATTTTTCTTGAATGTCAAATATGGCAAAATCATGGGCACAGAATTACTTTACTGCAGAAACACACCAATGCCATGTCCTGAACATGGACAATATACTCCATGTAATATCACTTGCTGAAATGAATCAATCTAAAAAAAATCACAAGGAGGGATGCAGTAACCGCAAAATCCTGAGGGTGGCGCTGGCGGTCTAAACTCTGACAGGAGAGCTGTCTTGCAAAACTTTCTAGTGCAAAGAAAGGGGTCTCATTTCATCAAAAGTTCAAAGGGGTTGCCTGTCCTGAGAACTCTTGACACTTCAGAACTCAACACAAGAAGCCAGGAAATCACAGGGTTCTGTTAATTAAATGCAAAGTGGCTCCCTGGCCTCCTGATGTCAGCTTCCTAGAGACCACACAATGGCCCCTCTCCTCTGAAAGGAATATGTTGATTTTTACTGTTTCCTGTCAACAAAGGCCTGCCTGCCCGGAGGACACATGTGACTGAACCACCCAAGTCTTGGAGGCGGACTCCAACACTCTGAGGACTGAATTGAAAGTAAAATATATATTTTACAAAAACACTGATAACTCTTTGTAATCAAATGACAGAAATGTATAACTTTGAGAGACTTAATTTAAAAAATGTACCTTTAATTCAAGCCCAAACTCCAAATTGTGGGATATTCTGGGACAAAACCCTGCTGTTTATTAATATTACAGACTCCCTGTTTCAGCTAGACAAACGAAAATGCATTGGTATGTGGGTAGATATGTGAAGAACAGTTGTATAAAATTTAATGAAGATCCAATGTTGTTTAGCACATTAAAAAGTGCTAAAAGTTGCCATTTTTGAATGCAAGCTCTTAGAAACAGCAGATTTGGGACAGAGTATACCTCATGTGATATGTGACATGGGTATGTAATTTCAAACAACTGTGTAACTGTGAAATATGTATTTTGATCATATATAGATTTGGGTGCACAGATGACAGGGGAGTTTTTTCAAGAGATCATAAATGGCTGACATCACTCTGACACAACTTAGCTCCCCCAATCAGGGGAGAAATGAAAGCTGGACCAATGACAAGTGAGAGGGGCAATTTTAGTTATGACCAACACACACACCCACTTGCAGAACATATAAATGGACCACTGAAACTTAGGTAGAGACATTCATTTCCATCTGCAGCGGGACGCTCTGCCGGAAAAATCCATACTTTACCTCCATCAACCTTCAGAGAGCAGACATAGAGACTTCAAATCTATCAAATTTCCATAACCAGAGAGAGAGCAGAGCTGACCCAGATCACTGTTAGCAGAACCAGAGAGTGCTGACCCCGATGCTGTGAGCAGTTCCAGAGGCCAGGCGCTGTGAGCGGAACTCGGGAAGACCTGACCAGACTGAAGTCCGTGACCAAGTCGCTTTCCGGTTCAAAATCTCTTGTGAGTACTCAGCAAAACTCAGAACACATCTCTTAGTTAAAATCATATAATTCAATCCATTCTTAATCTAAGTAGAACTGCAGCTTAGCAATTGTGTTATTCTGCCATCATTTTTAAAGCTGAAAAAGTGTTGCGTTTAAAATTTGTAAAACCAAAAACGACCTTCACTAAATCGCTCATATCTCCGCGACCGTTTGTTTTAGAGACTTGCAGTAACTTGCATCTGAAAGCTTAGAATCTTAGCTTTTAATCGCACCAAGAACCACATTCCTACCCCTTATAGTTTTACTGCAATCGCGGAACACGCATTCGCGAATTTTGCCGCGATTTGCAAATTTCTCCACGTGTGAAAACAGAAGCTTTTTGCCTTCCATTTGCCAGAAATTCGTTTAACCTGATAATTATCCCTGAATCATTGCTAGTGTGAGCCTGGACTAATATTAACTAGATACCACTCACCCTGAATCTCTAGAGGGAATTAAAAGCATTATAACATATTTTCACTCCATTGCCAGCACATATAAAAGCATTTTGCCTGTGTTTTAAACTTCTGTAGTCTAAGTTGCTGGGTGAACTGAATTACATTTGAATTGCATTTCTGAGAATTGTGTGCCTTCCTTCCATTTCCCTGCATTGCATAAAAGGGGGGGTGAATTGTCCAAGAAAGTGATTACATTGTCTTTGCTGAAATCCTATCAAGTTATTTTCTTTACTGCATTTCATTCCACATTGCATCCATTTGAACCCATAAAAGTATTGTTGCTATCTTATCCATTTCATGTCAACTCCTTAGTGATTATCAAGAAGTGTGCTAGTGCCAGATTCTCCGTTGTTAATCTTTATCATATCAGATTAAGTGTGCTATTCAATTATTAATTTATTCTAAAGTGTGATATATATACCTATTGTTTAAACTATCAATTAAACCTTTTAACTTGCAAAACAGAACTACTTCTTGGCTCAGTGGGGTCAGGAGGATTCCAAGAGAGGGGTGTTATATAGGGGTAGTCATCCAGAACGCATGAACTGGACATAAAGATATATCAATAAGGGTTTTCATTCAGTATCCCAGACTAGGCATTGACTTAGCTGTAGTGTTGGATTGAATCCTCTTACAACTCATGCAGAAACATAAGCAGTGTGTGCAGCATACATGATGAAGGTGCAATATTCATAATCGTGTCATGTTGAATAGTGAAATGATAACTGCTTTCTTATTAGAGTTTTGCGTACTGTGAAACATGTAATAAGTAGATAATAAAACCCACTTAATACATAATTATTACAGACAAAACACAAAGAGACAACAACACATACAAATATGAGTATATACAGGGACAGTGAAGTAAACAAAAAAGCAGAAGTAGTAGCAGAAAGAGTTCATAAACTAACTGATTGTCTTTATGCAGAGAAACTATTGCTCTGTTTCAAAGCTGCTACTTACCATATGTATGTGTATCACATGATGTGACTGCACCCAAAGGAAAGGAGAGTGAGTACAATGTATACAAATATGAGCATATACAGGGAAGGTAGAGCAATAAAAATAAAACTATGAGAAAGTGCTGATAACCCTAATGATTATCTTCATGCACAGAAAGGATTGCTCTCTTTCAAGCCTGTGTCTTCCGCTATGTATATGTTTCATATGATGTGACTTGACCCTAAGTCTACAAATATAGTACCTTTTCAATTTTTACTTCCTGACTGTTACTGAAGAAAACTATGTGGCCTAGATATGTCAGTAAAGGGAAAAAAGGGAGAGCCAGACATGTGATGTCCTCAGTGATGTCATCAATGACATTTGTGATGTCATCTTTGATGTCCTGGGTGTTAGCAGTGCACGGTGGCGCGAGTTATGGTTGCTTATCTTATCATAACTGCCGAATTTCAGGGTTTTTTCGGTTTTACTGTGAACCATAACGTCCCTTTAACAACGTTTTTTTACTGAATTTCATAAGTTTTTCGTAGTGCAACTTAACCATAACGTCCCTTTAACAAAGTTTTTTGACTGAATTTCATAGGTTTTTAGTAGCGCAACTTAACCATAACGTCCCTTTAACAAAGTTTTTTCACTGAATTTCATAGATTTTTCGTAGCGCAACTTAACCATAACGTCACTTTAACAAAGTTTTTTCACTGAATTTCATAGGTTTTTAGTAGCACAACTTAACCATAATATCCCTGACTTCATATACATGTAACAGAGAACATACTGAACCCCCAAGTAGTGATTTTGATGTCTGCGGACTACCGCCATGTCCGCGGACATATTGAGAATCTGAGCGTGGTGAATGTAAATTTAAATAGTCTGCCCCATTTCCCCTTTGAAGTTGGCTCTGAAAAGAGCTGTTTTTTTTGTTTTTTTTACAGATGCTTGACAGACACCTGTTATTTTGTATTTTTTTCTTGTTTTTTTTCTTACTTTACTCCTAAAATCTTCACATAACCTTCCCCAAAGCAACCCTTACATTCCAAAATAGAAAGGCATTTCCCGTAAAAGATAAAGAGATGCCATCTTCTTTAAAATTAACAGTATTACTGGCATCAATATTCTCATTATTACAGAAGAACATACCAGCTCTAAGCATGAAGGCACACATGCCTCGGTTGATGACACACCTAGCAATGTTTTGTTGAGGACAAAAAACGGAACTATTGTCCCATATTGCCCTAGGTAGTAATCCAGAAAAAATTACTTTCGCATTTGGAAGGATCTTCATTACGGCTTGAACCAAGCGTTCCAAATCAGCCAACAAAGTAGGGGCACTGACGCTGCCCAAATGGAAAGCACCATAGTGCAAAACTACCACATGGGGACTGTTGATCCTGCCCATATCTTCACAAACTTGTACAATTCCCTGTACATTGCAATCAGGCACAGTGCTCCACACCACCTCCACTCCTTTCACATCAAAGTTCTTTTCAACATGCCTGCATCGAGCGTACTGTTGTAAACCATGCACAAACATATCTCCAAGCACCAACACCCTGACTTTCTCTACTTCTGCCATCTTTACCACACACAGTCTCTTTCAACACAAATCCACAACCTCGACATCTGATTGGCTAATCCGTACAATCTTCTTTCCATGTTGGATTTGCTGGAAAACCCCGGATGTAGCACGCCCTGTCCACGGACAGCCGCGGTATCCGCGGACCGCATAACTCTTCGACACCCCTTGTACCATTTCCACTTTACTCTCTGTGCCATTCCCTCATTGCATACAGCTAAGCAGTCACACAATACGAAGAACGTCCTCAGAACACCCCCATTTTGTTTATTTTTGAACATTTCAGGACAATTATCATTTCATTATTCAACATATTAACATTACAAATATTATACTTTCATCTTGTACGCTGCACACAATGCTATGTTTCTCCATTAGTAGCTCAGTATACTAGATAGAACCCCATAATAAAATGCTATTTATATCAATGCATCGTTCAAAGCACTAATTCCGGTATGATATTTATTGCAATGATCCTTGACACTTTTTTCGCAACATTATAAAAATCCCTAGTACACAAATTTCATGAGAAGTAAATGCACATGTGATGTCATCAGTGATGTCATCAATGACATTTGCGATGTCATCTTTGATGTCCTGGGTGTTAGTCTTAGCAGTGCACGGTGGTGGCGCGAGTTATGGTTGCTTAGCTTACCATAACTGGCGAATTTCAGGGGTTTTTCGGCTTTACTTGGAACCATAACGTCCCTTAAACAAACTTTTTTTATTAGCACGCAAACAATATACAAAGATGTAGTGTAAACAGCAAGTTCTCACAGATGGATTTACACAGGATGTTGCAAAGTAAGCATTTATGCTCGTTCACAGTGAAGGTCAGCTGCTTCCATTTTTTTCTCGCGGCCCGGAGAGGCCCACGACTCCCAGTATAAGGTTCCATTTTTTTTTTACCTTGACAGACAGAGATTGTGCTGAAAGACTTCTTTTGAAGAAGTGTAGCAAAAACGTAAGACACGATAAAGATGAAATTTCTGAAACGAAACCATTTTTGTATATTATATCACTTTGAGAAAGATCGTTGGCACACACAGAGTCGTATTTTGGGACTGCACTACACTTGGACAATGGAAAATGCAATTATAATGTAAGTAACCCTTTAGATTATTTTATACCGGAATATAATAACAATAGCGTGGCATAAAAGCCCGGTCAAGTACTTGTTTGTTCAATGTGGCATATTGTTTTCTACCGCGCACTATCACCGCCGAATTGATCCCCTGTCGTTTAGAGGGCTCTGAAAAAGGCAGACGACACAGGATGGGTTAATAGAAATAATTTAACCGGTCTGTAGCCAGTCAAGTGCTCTACTCGCTGTGCCACTTCACTGTAGCCGGTCAAGTGGCACAGCGAGTAGAGCGCTCGCTTTGACATCTGTGCACAGCTTGCTAACGCAGGTTCGAATCCCGGCATGGCCAATCTCAGCCTTTCATCCTTCGTGGTCAATAAATGAGCACCACACACCGTGGGTAATAATAAGCAGCGCTGAGATACCTGATGGTTCTTAGCGCTATATAAATGCGAAAATATTATTATTTTATTATTAACATACTCCGTTGCACTATCTTCGCTAGCAAATAGTTTCACGCCCTAATAAATAAAATGAATATTTTTAATAAAGATCGGCTGGTGAGACTAATTTATGTTTTTTAAAACAGGTATGTTGCCCCATTTTGCCAATGTCACGATTTTCAGACTCCAGCGGATGGATTGTTCAACTGCCAGGTGCAGCTCCATGTAAGCAACTTCATGACCCTCACCATTTTATGGGACAATCGCCAAGGACCAATATGCCCTTACGCAGTACTAGCGGCTAGAAGCAACATACCAACCATTATGGTGGTCTAATGCCTCGTTGTTGGAGCAACCTTCCGATTATCAGTGCGACCATTTACTGCTTTTATCATAAACCAACAGCCTATCTACCGCAAAGGAACAGCACGTGGCTCAAAATAAACTTTTGCTGATCGACAGCAGAGACAATTGCAAATCGCTGAATATTCACTAAACATTTCATGTGAAATAAATGTACTTTACCAAATGTACAATCCTGCTGTTTACTTTTAAACCACAGTTTCATATTCCGAATTGTGGCGCACTGTGTTCTAAGCTGATCTAACACCCTCTGTACCGCAAAGGAACATTGTGTGGCTCAACATGAACTTTTGCGGATCGACAACAAAGACAAATGCAAATCGCTGAATATTCTCTAAACATTTGATGTCAAATAAATGTACTTTACAAAATTTACAATCTTGCTGTTTGCATTTAAATCACAGTTTCATATTCCGAATTGTGGCGCGCTGTGTTGTGACATAATGTGTGTTGTCTTCCGGGTTCTGTGTAAAGTCGCGTAGGACTGGAGACGATTGGGCGCATTTGATGACGCACCCTGTAACGTCACGGAGAGAGGCGGGGAATATGAATGCTTTCATAATGTCAGGCTTAGGGGCGGGAGATATGATTTAGTGTTGCAAAAGCAAGTCAGCCAGGTCAATAGTGCCAGTTATAGGATTATCACATAATGTCGGCGCACACCAGCCTGATTTATCGTTTCTTTAGTGGACAAAAAGTCTGGTGAGGCCCATGGGAAATTGTAATATCAGCAGACAAAAGGAGGGTTCGTAGAACACTTTCAACCTGACAACAAACAATACAAACAACGTTCTCAGAACACCCCCATTTTGTGTAATTGCAACCATTTCGGGACAACGTGAGTGTTCTTAGAACACATTCAACTTGACAGATTACAATACGGACAGCGTCCTCAGGACACCCCCAGTTTGTGTATTTACGAACACTTAATTACACCACAAGTGTTTTTAGCTCAATTTTACCTTCCTTGCGAACAAAAAGGACACATACTCTGTCCTCTGAACACCCCACCATTTAGTTTATTTACAAAATGTCAGAACAGCCGTGTTCTCCGCAGACAAATCGAGCACAACAAAAGCGTATAGTACATAAAAAAACAAAACTTTGAACCTATCTCATACTCCCCCACCCTCCCCAAACATTCTTACACACCAACACACTCCACTAAATACAATTTTTAATCCAAGTTTCACCGCGCTGTCCGTGGTCGACGGCGAATACAAGATGGCGGGCGCCACAGAAAATCTGACGCGCTACACGCCCCACGCCGTCCAATCAGCGAACACGTTGCATGTCCGTGGACATGACGCAAGCCCATGGGCCAATCAGGGTGCGGTCCGCGGAGCGAACAGGGAAGTCCGTCCACGAAGCGAACACAGATATCACTAATTTTTTTGCCTTACATTTTGGTCATTTTCTTAAGAACTACTGGACGGATTTACACCAAATTTGCAAAAGCACGCTTTCGGGACCATGCCGCCGCTCCTGCCGCAAATTTGGTGTAAATCCGTCCAGCGGTTCAGGCTGTAGCCGTGCACAAAGTTTTTTCCCATTATGTCTATAGGAAAAAACAAAAGTTTTGGGACCCCCTATAACTTTGCCCCCCCTGGACCAAACCTCTCCAGACTTTGCAGAACAATTCAGACTGGGCCATATACTTTTTTTGCAAAGTTTGGTGAGGATTCGTCCAGAGGGAGCGAAGTTATAAGCCACCCAAAAAGTGCTCTTCCTATGGAAACACCAACTTAACCATAACTACATGGACGCTACTGCGACCATGTAATGTGTATAACATCAATTAGCACAGCAAATGATATCTAATCTCGTGTGTGAAGCAAGGCCAACAGTAACTTCTAATTACATATTCATACAAAGACATGCATCTCATGATCCTGACGACGGTCAAGTGGCACAGCGAGTAGAGCACTCGCTTTGACATCTGTGCAGAGAGCTTGCTAACGCAGGTTTGAATCCCGGCAGGGCCAAAGTCAGCCTTTCATCATTCCTAGGTCGATAAATCAGCACCACACACCGTGGGTAATAATAAGCAGCGCTCAGATACCTGAGGGTTCGTAGCGCTATATAAATGCCAAATTATTATTATCCGAATTCAGTCCAGCCGAGGTACATCTAAAGTGGCAAATAAGTTTATATTCTAGCTGTCTAAGTTTCATACAAAGGTTGCCACCCTGTTTGTTGGTAGAGGCTCTGGACAGGCCCAGAAATCGTATATCTGTTTTGTTGGCTAGTTGGTGTTCCAATTGCCAATGCAAAGCTAATGGTAAATTCACACCGGTTTTGTTCAAACCTGATAAATGTTCTCTTATACGAATTCTCAACTGCCTGATCGTGCTTCCTATATACAGTTTATTACAGACACATGTGATTGCATAAACCACAAATTTGGTTTTGCAATTGATGTGATCTCTAAGTACTGTTTTGATCCCATTCTGATCTGCAAAAGTCTGACAACTGGGATGAGCAAACTGGCACTGATTGCAACTGCCACATTTAAAAAAAAACCTTTGTCTGTTGTAACCATGTCATTGGTCTTTCTGTATCTGAAGGATCCAAAAAGGATGTACTCAATCTGTTACGTAGTGTATCCTCCTTAGTAAAGATAAATCTGGGCCTGTCAGAGACATATGGTCTGAGTTCTGGGTCCAATTTTAACAGATACCAATGTATGGAAGCAAGTTTGAAAAGTGTTGAAGAATCACTTGTGTATTGAGTAATCAATGGAACAGGTCTCTACTTAACATCCGAAGGACATTTAGCACCCAACAAATCCTCCTGTTTGGCTGTTTGGTATTTGCTGGATGCCTTACATAATGAGGAAACTGGGTAGCCTTGTTGCCTAAAGTGAGTGGTGAGCTTTGTGCATTCAGTATGAAAATCCATATCCTTTGAACAGTTCCTCCTAGCTCTATAGAACTCGCCACGTTGGGATATTAAGTATAGTAGCTCTTTGGTGACAGCTTTTGCCATGCAATATAGCATTGACAGATGTAGGCTTACGAAAAGTTCTGGTTTGCAATATGTTGTCTTCAATGAAAATGTCCAAGTCTAAAAACGTTATCATAGTGGTGCTAGAGTAACCAGATAAAGTAATTCCAAATTCATTGTTTTTGATAAAAGTAACAAAATCTTCAAATGAACTGTTTGTGCCTTGCCAAATGATTAAAACATCGTCTATGTATCTTTTCCAACATACCAATTGATTTTTGAATGCCAGTTTATCAAGTATATGGGTTTCCTCAAAGTGTGCCATAAACAAATTTGCCAAAGACGGTCAAAATTTAGCGCCCATGGCAACACCTTTTGACTGTAAATAATACACATTGTTAAAGAGACAAACATTACTTGCAAGAGCACATTTGAGAAATGATTTGACCATTTGGATGTGACAATGGTAGGATGCTGATGTATTGCGAAAAATATAATCAATTGCTTGGATAGCTAGATCATGTTTGATGTTAGAGTATAAAGCCGAAACATCAAGAGTAGCCAGACGAAAGGAGGGTTGCCATACTACAGTTTGCAAGTATTGTAAAACCTGTGTAGTGTCCCTAATATAGGTGCTCATTTTGATGACAAAGGGTTGAAAAATTGCATCAAGGTACTGAAAAATGCCTTCTGTGACCCATCCGATGCCACTCATAATAGGCCTTACTTCCGGCAAGTCATTAAAATCTTTATGTATTTTTGGCAAACAATACAGAGTGGACATCTTGGGGTCAGTAATAGTAAGGAATGTTTACCCTGATACATGCCATTGTTCAATTAGAGATTGTAAATCCAATATAATTTGTTTGGTGAGATTCTTACTAAGTTTGATGTAGCAATCTGGTGTCTGTAAGTGTTTCAATCCCATCTGAATGTAGTCCTCTGTGTTTAGTATCACAATATTGCCACCTTTGTCGGCTTCCTTGATGGTAATGGTGTGATCCTCCTCTAGTTGTTTCAAAGCTAATGTTTCCTGTTTGTCTAGATTGCAACGGTAAATTTGTTTAGATGGATTATCTAAAAGATTGTGTAGGTCCTTAACCATTGCCTTGTGAAAGGTATCAATGATATTATCACCACTAAACATGGGTGTAAATTTAGATTGAGGTTTCAACTCCATGATGTCTAAATGTCTAGTATGAACATGAAGGTCTGACATTATTTGCTCTCTGACTGTAGATGACTCTGGGGTAAGAGAAACGAGCATCTCAATGTGATCAATATGCCGCATGGTATGTTGGCTAAGCGGAGGTAATGGTGGTTTGGAAACAAATGTTTTCACTTGTGTAGCAAAAAAAAATGTTTATTTCAATTTCCTAATGAACCTTAAAAGATCTATTTGAAATTGAACAAAATCTGTACGTTTGGAAGGAGCAAATGAGAGTCCTTTGTTAATAACCCTTGTTTGGTCATTAGTTAAATGGTGGTTTGACAAGTTGACAACTAGATTAACCTGAGTCACCTGCTCAGCTGTTTCTTGGCGTTCGCCATTGTTCGCCCTTGTTCGACGATGTTTTAATCATTTGGCAAGGCACAAACAGTTCATTTGAAGATTTCGTTACTTTTATCAATAACAATGAATTTGGAATTACTTCATCTGGTTACTCTAGCACTACTATGATAACTTTTTTAGACTTGGACATTTTCATTGAAGACAACATATTGCAAACCAGAACCTTTCGTAAGCCTACATCTGTCAATGCTATAGTGCATGTCAAAAGCTGTCACCAAAGAGCTACTATACTTAATATCCCATGTGGTGAGTTCTATAGAGCTAGGAGGAACTGTTCAAAGGATATGGATTTTCATACTGAACGCACAAAGCTCACAACTCGCTTTAGGCAATGAGGCTACCCAGTTTCCTCTTTATGTAAGGCATCCAGCAAATACCAAACAGCCAAACAGGAGGATATGTTGGGTGCTAAATGTCCTTCGGATGTTAGGCAGTAACCTGTTCCATTGATTACTCAATACACCAGTGATTCTTCAACACTTTTCAAACTTGCTTCCAGACATTGGCATCTGTTAAAATTGGACCCAGAACTCAGACCTTATGTCTCTGACAGGCCCAACTTTATCTTTACTAAGGCGGATACACTACGTAACAGATTGAGTACATCCTTTTTTGATCCTTCCGATACAGAAAGACCAACAACATTGTTACAACAGACAAAGGTTTTTTTTTTTAATGTGGCAATTGCAATCAGTGCCAGTTTGCTCATCCCAGTTGTCAGACTTTTGCAGATCAGAATGGGATCAATACAGTAATTAGAGATAACATCAATTGCAAAACCAAATTTGTGGTTTATGCAATCATATTGTCTGTAAAAAAATGTATGTAGGAAGCACGATCAGGCAGTTGAGAATTCGTATAAGAAAACATTTATCAAGTTTGAACAAAACCGGTGTGAACTTACCATTAGCTTTGCATTGGCAATTGGAACACCAACTAGCCAACAAAACAGTTATACGATTTCTGGGCCTGGCCAGAGCCTCTACCAACAAACGGGGTGGCAACCTTTGTATGAAACTTAGACAGCTAGAATGTAAACTTATTTGCCACTTTAGATGTACTACTGCTGGACTGAATTCGGATCATGAGATCCATGTCTTCTTATGAATATGCATTAGAAGTTACTGTTGGCCTTGCTTCACACACGAGATTAGATATCATTTGCTGTGCTAATTGATGGTATACTCATTTAATGTATGTTTGACTTGTAGATTTCTATCAGAGTTGCTATGTGAGTTTCTCTTCAAATTAATTCTCAGTGTTAGTCTTCTTATTCATTCTAGCCGACTACAGATATGTAACGAAGGGAATCATACTTCTTGCCCTATAAACCATTCTGAACTGCACGACTTTTTGGATTGACGCCTTGATAACGACCAGAAAGGTCGAAACACGTGTCAGCTGTTTTTGTGACCAATAAATTGGGACTTTAAGCCATATGAATACGTTGCTATTTGGACTTTCAATGAGAATTTTGGGATCTGCGCATTGAATTTACCTTCCTTTTCAACTTCATGTTTACCTGTACTGGTGTTCAATAGGGGGCGCTAGTGGAAGGGTTTCATTGCAGCAGGCCATATTATCTCATAATACATGTGGTATTAACAAGCGCACTGGCCATTTCTGACGACCCCTAGTTTTTTCTTATCAGTGTGCAGTTAGGACATCTATTTCAATAGCTATGACGATCTTTGACTTCCTCATGCTGTATGGCAGGAGTGCACATAGAAAGCATTCTTCATCTGACATCCTTCTTCCCACTTCTTTCATGTGTTTGTATCATATGTTGTTTCCCAAGTGTGCTGTGCTGTTCAGATAATCAGTCAGCTCATAAATATCTTCTTAGATGCTTCTTTTGGTTCTCAAACTCTTCATGTAGTTTTCTACGACTACGTCTCTAAATGCATCAACATAGCTTCTTCTGGCTATTTTATTTACAGGAACATCCATCCAGGTTCCCTCCGTAGACGAAAGTTCAGCAAGTCTTTCCTTATTCACCTGTCTTTTTCTAGCAACAGCTAAAACGGCCATAAAGATTCTCCTATAATCTCTGCGTGTAACCTTTTTTGGGACTTGTGCTTGGGCCTCTTGTCACTAGGCCAGGTGTGTTTGCATGCATTATCTGTGTAGGTCCAACCTCTATTAACCCCTTACCTTGCCTGATCCGCCGACCCTGTATCCAGTGTTAAAAAGCAATTTCTGAACCAAGTGCTGTTTGTGACTGATTATTAACAACATCCATTTCAAGCTCAGGTATCTTCACATTTTTTCTTGGGACAGGAATAACTATGTAGGGTCTAGGCTGCCTTGTAGTTGCCACGCTTACTTTTTCCTTCTGTTCAGAAACATATATAGGAGTATTTGCTCCATTTGTTCCTATATAAAATGCAGTTCTTTCTGTCAATGAAAGCAATATCAGCATGAATATAATGCATGTGTAGATGATGCAGTGGTATTTGAGCTTACAGCATCTACTTCTTGGACAATGTGTGCGTCTGTTCTCATGGGGCAACACAACGTTGCTGTTAAAGTTCCCCATCTCGATCATTTGATGCTAAGGAAGGAAAAACAAACTTTAATGACTCTGCATTTTTAGGTTGCTTTCTGGAAGCTCTTGTCTTCATTCAGCATTCGTCCTTGATCAACTATCTGCTTTCTGGATGCTAAGAAATGATTTTATCTTTCTTTCTGGAACCAATCTTTTCACCAATCGGATGCAAATGTTCCTTTATTGTGAAGAAAAATGTCCTCTGTATGTCTATACGAGCTCTACTTCATATATCAGGTCCCAGTCGATGCCTCGAATCTGCTTCAATCCAGATGACATGTTGCTTCCCTGTCAGAATGAACAAAAGTTTTGTCTTTTATTTTCTTCCTCGATCTGTCCCTTAGAGGAAAGTTTCTACACCACTCTATGATTTCTTTCAGAATAGATGCTCATGTGGATTATTATGCCTTCCAGGATCACATTCAAGTTTGCAGTGTTTCTTGGATCACTCAGAAATGTTACCACATCCGTGTGTCTTCCAACGAGATGCAGGTATTCTTCAATTAGATGAAAGAACACCACACTGACCAGTCTATGTGCTGCGTTGTTTGATAAGGGCATTTGTGTTTTCTTCACTGTACTCAGGCAACTTCAAAAGTCCTTCAGTAATGATTACGAGCAATCTTCTTATGAGGTTTTCATTGTCAGGATTTTGAATAAAAGCTGGAATGCAGCAAGTTCTCCCCACCAACGTAGGATAAGAGTGGAACACCAACACAAAATATTTAAGTATGTGCCTAGAAAAGTCATCACTGTGTAACACCATGAGAAGAACCAAACAAGAACTCTGTGTAGAAGGAATCGGGGTATTGTGCCCTCTTCCAATTGCTGTGTCCACAATCAGAATCTGGCATATCCTTATTCTTATCATGTCTTAAACATGCCTCAGTCCAATGTCAATAAACCTTTCTCACTTTTCTAGTTATCAAGGCTTAAGCATGCCTCAGTCCAAAGTCAATAAGCTACTGTGGCTTTAAGAATGCAGATATTCCCTTAACCCTGCAACTAAGATGCACAGAGTATTTGAGTGTGTTCTTTTGCCCTTTTATTCATAGCTCAAAAGGGAGTATCCAAAATCAAGCCACAGTCCACAAAAGAGTTCTTCACGCTTTCCACTGGTCAGGTTATGCGTCCTTCTTCTTCGTCATAGATCTCGTCTGCATGTGCTGTGGTTCTTCCCCGATGATTCTAGCTTCTTTGCGGTGGAGTGTAGGCAGAGGGGTTTCTCCAGCGTAGATTTTGATATCCCCAGGAAGATCCAAGTGCGCCTACCCTGCAAATTGACAGCAGATGGTGTTATGTCCTCAACAACAAATGGACCATTGAACCTGGGCTAGTCCCACTAATTCCTTGTGTGGTTAAGAACTAAGACCGCATCTCCGGGGTATAATTTGGGAAGTTGAAATTGGGTAGTTTGGGTTGTTGAAGCATCTCCTTCTGTGTTCTGTACTGCCTTACATCCTCGTCTCTGCAACTGTCCTGTAATTACAGATAAACTGGAAGTCATACAGTTCAAATAGTTAGGCAATTCAAGTCCTAAAACTTCTGATGTTGACTGAGTATCACTTCTAACTCAGGGTGGAGGCATTAAGGGTGTTCTCATTCACCTTCCTGTCACGATTTAATGCGGTGTAAGATGGTGGTTAGAACCTGGTTGGTTCCTTAGTGCATATAATGCCAGTGGTAGGCAATGCAACCACCTTTTTTTCAGAGTAAGCTTTAACTTGGCTATTCTTTCTTTTAACAGGCCGTTGAGCTTTTTACAGATCACATTTCCTTGGGGATGATATGATGAAGAGAACTTGTGTTTTATACCAAGCAACAAGCTGATCTGCTCGAAAACTGTATTAACAAAATGAGGTTCATTATCCGATCTCATTACTTCACACACTCCCCATCTAGGAAACACTTCCCGCTCTAAGAACTTAGCTGCACAGTTAGAGTCTGGGTGTGTGCATGGATCTGCCTCTCTCCATCTAGAAAAAGGACACATTACAACAAGCAAATATCGGTATTCATTGCAAACTTGTATCATGTCGACATAGTCGATATGCAAGTGCTGAAAAGGGCCATTGGGTCTTGGGATAACTCCCCTCACTATGCACAGTGTATGCCCAGCCGTGAATTGTTGGCAAACAATACAATTTACCATAAAAATGCAACGTGCTCCATCAGGTTCGGTACAAACCAATCCTCAGCAATAGTTACAGCAAGATTCTCCCTAGTTGTATGCGCTGGGTAGTGTAACTCTTCTAGCGCTACCCTTAATAAGGCTATAGGCATCACTGGTTTACCAGTGCTGTCTTGTCACCACAATGCTTCAGAGGGGTTTAAAGAACACCCTCTTCGCTTCCACAAATTATTTTCCTCTTGCAGTGCCTCCCCTTGGAGTTCTACTATCTGTGTTTTTGGCATATGATTATATCCCTCACTGACAATCATCATCACATTCATCCTTTCATTCACATCCATGGTTTCAATATTCATCATCCCTGTATCTGTATTTGCTATGCGCTTGGCTTCAGCGTCTGCTGCTTGATTACTGCATGAGATAAAATCTGTCCCTTTCGTGTGAGCGACGCATTTAACGACTGCTATGCACGCTGGTCCAATAAGGCTGCGTGCTGCACTGGCGGGCCGCCCGCTCGGAGGTAGCCCCTCCTTTTCCAGCACGCTAATCCTGCGTGCACCGTCGACGTCACATAGGCGGAGTCGCTGTACACTGTCACTTCCTGGTCTGCATGATTCTCAATCGCAGGTCCTCTGCTAGCATTGACCATCCCACCAGATTACACTATTCTCAGATCCAATAGAACCACCTCTCTAGGAGGAGGTGTTGCCATCATAGCAAAAAATGCCATACAAATTAGATCAAGCTCTATTGAAATAATCACAGGATATGAATTACTGCTCGCAAAACTTGCCATGAACAAAAAACACCACAATCAACATTGTGGTTATCTATAGAACCCCTAGAACTAACAGCCACCCAGAAACAGACATCCCACTATTAATGGCACCCATCCTAAAACCTAAAACGAAATGTATCATCATTGGGGATTTGAATCTCAGATTCAATGATGACTAAGACACTAAAGCAGCCTCCCTTCTCCTTGCACTTAAAGATATGAATTTCAGCCAACACGTCAATGCCCCCACCCACACTAAGGGCAGAACCCTTGACTGGATCCTCACCCTCAACACCAAAATCACTATAGGCCCGATTACTCCACTTAGCTGGACAGACCATTTTTGCATAGAATTTACTCTCACCAGTGACGATCCTTGCCCTCCTAAGGTCAAAATAATTGATACTATTGAAAGTAGAAAACCCAAGAAGCTTACTGTAGCGAATCTTGACCCCACCTTGAACAAAATACTAGAAACTCACTCCATCCTCAGCAACGATCCCACTACCATTGCTGAGTATTACCATAAATGCCTCTCCACAGCTATTGATGCAGTAGCGCCCGTCACTACTAAACTAAGACGCATCAATAAAAAATCCAATTTCTGGTTTAACGAAGAATTAGTCACCCTAAGAAGAAAAAAACATGCTCTTGAACATGCCCATAGTAAACACCCCAACCCCCCATTCGGCCAAAACCTTCAAAGACACCATTACAATTTACAAAACAACCATCATTGCCCACAAAGCTAACTCTTACAATGCTCGCATCAGCAATGCAGAATCAGATTCCAAAGAGCTCTTCTCTATCCTTAGAGAACTTGAAAACCCCTTACCAGCCGATACATCCACCAACGCCAGTAAAGAATGGTGTACTATCATACAAGACGCACTTGCCTCCAAAATTGCTGTGCTGCAGAACAAAATTACCACCAAAAGACTACTCCGAGCAGATAGAAATTCTCCCACTCCTAAGCCCATTGCCACCTCCAGTGACAACCCCAAACCCCCTTTCCATTTCACACCTGTCACCCAAGATCTTGTACTCAACACTATCTGCAAACTAAAAGCATCAAATTGCAAAGGAGACACCGTCCCAGCCAAACTAGTCGAAGCGTGTGCCTCCACTTTGACCCCTACCATTACCAAATTTGTTAACGCCTCCTTCAACTCCAACACAGTTCCAGCCTGCATCAAAGAAGCCTGGGTTACCCCGCTTCTAAAAAAAAAACCTAGACCCCACCATTCTGACTAATTATCGCCCCATAACCACAGTCCCTTTCCTACTAAAAATCATTGACAACCTAGCCTACAACCAAATCCAAACCCATCTGGAATCTAATCAGCTCATCGGCACCAGACAATCAGGCTTTAGGTCCAACCACAGTACAGAACTAGCACTTTTGGACCTCAAAATCCAGATGGATGCTATCAGAGATTCTGGGAAACTCTGCATTCTCCTGCTGTTGGACCTCTCTGCTGCATTTCATCTGGTGGACCATGACAAACTTTGCACCTCACTCGCCCGTGAGTTTAACTTCTCTAGTGAAGCCACTGCATAGGTGAAATCCTTCTTAACCAATCGCACCTCCAGAGTGTCCGTAGGCAAAGAAGCGGCCAACCCCATCCCAGTCCCAATAGGAGTGCCCCAAGGCTCTTGTCTCTCCCCTACGCTGTTCAACCCATACACCAAACTCCTGTTCTCAGCACTAGATGACATGGGTGTCATTTACACAAATTTTGCAGACGACACCCAGATCCTCATACCTCTCACAGGCAACTATGACCAGGATACTGTATCTGTCAATAAAATATATGTCATAATACAAAACTAGATGGCACTAAACAGTCTTGCCTTAACGACGAGAAGACAGAAGTCCTCATCGTAGGATCTCCAGCCAAAATAGCAACTCTTCACCCAGAATACTCAACCATTAACATTGATGGCACTGCTATTCCTGTGCTGAAACAAGTCAAAACACTAGGAGTGTACATCAACGCCAGTCTTACTATGACTAATCAGATCAACGCGCTCGCCTCCTCCACGGCATCCACCTCCAAACTCATTGCTCTCTGCCGACAATTTCTGACCCCAGCAAACAGCCTCACCTTAGCCAGAGGTTTGGTACTATCTAAATTCGATTACTGCAATGCATTATTACTAGGCACATCCAATACCAATCTAGCTAAAATGCAACTACTGCAAAACAAAGTCCTAAGAGCAGCTTTAGGTATAAAAAAATCAGACCATATCTCCAAGACAAGGAAGGACGCTCACTGGCTCCCCATCAAAGCCAGAATCATCTTTAAAACACTATGTATCACATACAAATGCCTGACCAAAAAAGGCTCTATCTATCTTAACATCACTCTACACCTAAAAGAATACAGGAGATCACTAAGATCTAATGATAAACTCCTTCTGGCACCCCCTCGCTTCAAAACCACTAGAGCGGGGGGGTAGCAGCTTCACCGCTCTATCCCCCAAACACTGGAACACCCTCCCCATCAATATCAAAAAAGAATCCTCCTTCGCTGCATATAAGAAACTGCTAAAAACCTGGTTATTTAACCAATATTAGCACCTAGGGTCAGGTCTCCGCACAAATGTAACCTGTTAGTGAATATTGTAAACTGTAAATACTTCCATCATTCTGCTCCAATTAACCAGCAATGCTTATATTTTTATTCTGTAACAATGTATTATTAACTCCTAAGCTGTCTTGAAACCACGCCGTGATACCCGAGGGTCTGGGCGTGTAACAAATAAATACATTTAAAAAAAGTATTAATGCCAATAATTCTGCAGCTTGCGCTGAATAATGAGATGGCAATCGAGTACTCACGAGCACTCGAAATTCTCCATTTGCCAGATGTTTCACTACCGCGGCACCTGTATATCTTTGCCCATCATTTTGATCGATTCTTGAAGACCCGTCAATGAGAACAATCTCTCCCCCCGTGAGGGCATTCTCCTTTACTCTAGGGAGCTCATCATAGAAATCTTCATAGTTTGTGCAATCGTGTACAGGTTCTCCTTCTGTGATTGGCTCAGCTATAAACATAGCTGGGTTCACTCATTTACATCAAACTATTTTAATCGCTGGTTTCGATTTGACTACCTCATAGGCAGAAGCCATTTGAGAAGTCAACGGGCCTTTTCGTTTTTTCCAAACTGGCAAGTAGTGCGTGTTCAACAAACAATGTCATAGAACATCCCATCACTATGCTTGTAGCCTTTTCTATGGCGAACGCAGAGGCTGCCGAACTTTGTTCGCATGGTAAGCGCAATCTCATCACTGGGTCCAAAATTCCTTGAACCCCAATGTGGTTCTCTGTGTGAGTACTGCTGTCAAAAAGGTACCATCTGTATATGAGAATAAAAAGAATTCCTCTGCATAATTGGGGATCTCTAGGACTGGGGCTGTGCAAATTGCTTTTTTCAATTCATCAAACCCTTCTTCCATTGCCTCAGTCCACACGATTTTTTCTTGCGTTGACTGTGCTTTCTTTAAGGCCTGTAAGAGAGGCCGTGTATACGAGCTGTAGTCAAAGACCCATGCCCTGACATAATTGCATAATCGTAGAAAACTCTGCATCTGTTTTATTGTGTGCGGCTTAGGTGTTCTTTAGAATAGCCCCAGCTCTTTCAGTAGTGACCTTCTTTCCCTCATGTGAAATCAATTGGCCTATGTACAACACTTCTTGTTGACAATATTGTAACTTTTCCTTGTCAACCTTATATTCTTTATTAGCAAGTATAATCATCAGCTGAACAAAATTGTGTCTGCACTCTTCCTCTGTGGCGCTGCAAACTAAAATGTCATCTACGTATTGCAGCACAGCGTTTTCTAAAGCAATATTGCTCAAGTCCATCTGGAGGACTCTGTTGAAAATTGATGGGGACTCACAGTACCCCTGGGAAGCCTTGTGCTTTTTAATCGCACTTGTCTAAAGGTAAACAATGTCAAATCTTGTGAGTCTTTATGCAATGGGATTGAGAAAAATGCATTTTTCAAGTCAATCACAGTGAAATATCGTGCATCAACAGGTATATTACATAGAATTGTAGACGGGTTCGGGACTAAAGGGAACTCGGCCTCTACAATTTGGTTTATTGCTCTCAAATCTTGTATTAAACGCCACGACCCCCTTTACTTTTTTTCACAGGGTACACTGACGTATTGCATGGTGACTCTGACGTCACTAAAATACCTTGCTCCATCATGGCGGAAATCATCTTGAAAATGCCTTCATCTGCCTCTCGAGACATGGGATATTGCCGTGCTCAAGGTGAAATTGCTCCTGGTTTCAATGTAATCTTTACTTCCCCAACCCCTTTCAGTAGGCCTACGTCATAGGGGCCAGTGGTCCATAATGAAACTGGCACTTTCGCCATATCTTCATCAAAATATTCAGGACATTTCTTTGCTAGCATTATTCTCTGCGAAACTTCTCTCTTGATTGCCTTTACCAAATAAGTAATGCACATTTCAAATATTACAAAAATATCAGATAGGTCATCTCCAAACAATTCCTCATCAGTGACATCAGTCACTCTGCAGCCTTTCTCAATAGCAATTATTGTGCTCCATTGTCTACCCTTATCATCAGTTGCATCAAGCAAAGCAATATTTCCTCGGACTGTAGCTGCTTCTATGTCTAAGGGAAAAATGTGCCCCTCCTCTTCGTCCATGGCTATCTGAGGCCTGAATGGAAACTCATCTGGTATTCTCATGGTTCTCCCTACTAGACCTGGCAGCCATGTTAACAGAATAAATATCCCATAATTGAACACCTCGGGTTTGAGCTGTATCGCTCTAGGCGCTATTTGCACTGCGAATGCCATGATCATTTTTCACAGGTTTAAATAATGCATTCCCGGTGTTGAGCATATTATGCCTTCATCTGTAAACAAAATGGTCATATTCATTTTTGTCATTAAATCTTGTCCTAATATGTTGACAGGTGTGTGCCTAGAATAAAGCAGTGGCTCTTTCATATCGTATTCTTGACTCGTCGCTCCTGTAAAGCCCTGAGTATTCATCACATTGCCAGACATTGAAAATTTGCCCTCACGTATACATGAGCGTGTTGCACCCATGTCCATTAAGAAGGAAAAAGCTTTTCCGCCTATATTTACGTCTATCCTCGGTTCTTCATGAGGATTCAGCGTTATAGATAGGACTGAATATATCAGGTCTCCCAGTGAGTGGTCCTATTTCGGGTACAGTCTCACTCCATCACAGTGACACCTCCTATTCTCCACATCATAGGCGGTTCTATGTTTGTGTTCTGCTGAAGTTGCATAGGAGATTGCTGCGATTGTCCTTGTGGTTGATTACCTGTCACTTGCTGTGATTGCAAGCCTTGCTGCATTCTCTGCGCTTGCTACTGCACTGTTTGATCTTGCGCAAAGCCATTTCCTCTCTGCAGGGAATATGCAGGTGGATTTGGTATTCCCTGTCTAGAAATATGATCATTCTGCACCATCCCATGGCTTCTACACATTCGAGCCATGTGCCCTGTCATTCCACATGTCCAACATATGGGTGGTGATCTCCCCATCTGCCCATATTGCATATTTTGATTACCGTTTTCTATATTCTGAAAAGCTTTCTGATTATTATGCCAATTCTCTTGATTACCTTGCCAACCTCTTCCTCGATATCCCTTCCTCATGGAGCAAATCCATTATTTGTTTGATCAAACTGTCTTTGGTTATTTACCTGTGGCATATTCACTGCCTGCTGTGAATTTGACCCGCCTACGTTAGTTAACATTGCCCCTTCAATGGTGTACTTGGACAGTTTTTTCTGAACCAATTTTGCTTCCTCACCTATTCGAGTAGCGTCCTTTTTGCAATTCTTTTTTGCAGGAGCCTGCAGTAATGTGCAATGGTTAACTGGATTTCTGACCACGGTTTGGATTCAATCCCCACTAATTTTGAATAAGGGGTAGGAGAATATTGAGGTAGATGTAGTCGTATAAGAAGAGCATAGTGAGATTGGAGCAAACACATTTTCAGAGGAAATTCGTATGGACGTAGAGGTGAACACAATGAAAGATCGCAACGGTGAAGAGCCAGCAAGTGATGAGCGGGAACAGAGAGAGGCGGAATGGGTTGGGGTGCATAACAGTAGCATGCAGTCATTGGGCGAGGGCCCTCAAGTGATGTGGGAGGAGGTGATGAGAGAGTCTTTGTTTCTTATATAGGAGATGGTGGCACCGTGGCAGGAGGAGGTGGCACCATTAAGGAGATGGAACAGCAGAAGGCAGCAAGACAATGAAATGGATTTGGGACAAGAAAAGAAGGCGGTGGAAGGGCAGGAGGTGAAGCACAGGGAGGCAGTGATGAAGGGTCAGTAGGAGGTGGAAGAAGAGGACGGAGCATTAGCAGGAGAGGGAAAATGAAGGGAGGATGTCAGTCAGCATGAGAATGAACACAGGATGGTGGGGGCAGAGGGCTTGAACTTGAGGAGCTGGATGCGGGTACTGCCCCGTTACTTTCTACAACAGACTCCTCCTCAGTGTGGCAGTACATACCCCTGCATGCAGGTGAGTGTACAGTTGTGGGCAAACTCTGCAAGCAGAGTGTGCGGCTGGACAAGGGGTCGTAGTGTTAAGGCAACTAAGGCACAGTGGGGCAAAGGAATTTGCTCAGGGTCACATAACATGTGAAGTGTGGAAGGCGGGATTTGAGATCAGAGGCAGTCCTAGGGTAAGGTGCCTTTACATAATAGAATTGTTGGATTGAATGATGTGCATGGGGCAGTAAAGGGGTAAGAGTAGGAACATAAACCCGGGACATGGAATGGAGGACATTACAGTATTTTTATCATTGAGAGCCTGAGGCTAGTATTTACATATTTACAAATTAGATTGAGTAGTCTCAGGGTATGATGCCGGAATGGTGGCTTGGGTGATTAGTTAGGATAGGACGGCATGGGGGACTCAGGAGCTCTTTTCATTGCTAGAAGGCAGAGTTTGAGCCTCGTGTTAACACCTAGGTCCCCTCACTCATCCAACCCTCCTTCAGTTCTCCGGAATGAGGCTCTGCAAAATCATTCTTGTGTTGCAAGTTTCCATTCTATCGTGCCTCATAGGCCTTTATGGATGTTAGAGTTCGAATAAAATGGAAACGTAATGGAAACATTATTCAGCACAATCCCCCATCCTCCAATTGTCATTTTACATGAAATACAAGAAGCACATTTAAAGCACTACGTTACAACCGTCAATCCCCATATTTTGGTGCACTGGACACCTTTGTTTCTCTGTAAGTGTGTGCTAGATTTTGTCTTGAATGTTTACTTCTTTTGCACAGAGATAGTGGTTACAATTGCATACATAAATCTGTCAGTAACCGCCAATAAGTATTGATCAGTTTTCACAGCTGGTGAGTGACTGGCTTTGCAGAAGGTAATTAGACGGACTGTTCGATCAGTATGAGTCTGTGGCTCCTGCTGTGGTGGTGCAAGGCAGTCACCTCTCTCATTGTGGCTGCGTGCCTGAACAGGAGCCCATGCCAGATGGTCCCGTGTGGCCAGTGCTTTGGCCACGGCACAAACATCCTATCGATGTCAAGCGGAACATTTTAACCATGTATGGACAGAAAGGAAGAACAGACATGCCTTCCTCTTATGGTAAGTTGACGGACAAGTACAGGCACAATCATCACTGAACTGATGAACATGCCTGGCAAACACTGCAGCAAGACCGACCTTGTTGCATAGGTTGGCACTCGTGACAGGCACTCCTCTTCAATAGTGGCCTTTTTTTCTGACCTTGCCCCTGTGTTGGGGCTGCTGGCTGTTGACTGATCTTTTATCGTCAAAGCACAGTGCTGGTTAGTGAACTAGATCATTTACAGCAATATAATGCATAGTGAGTGTAACAGTGTGCAAGTGTCCAGCATTGCCACCTACCATCTCCTATAGCCCTGTCCTGCCAACCTGGGCCATCATATTCATGAGTAACAATGAACTAGCCTAGAATGCAGAGACCTGGGCCAGTGCACACTGTGCTAAGACTGGCTGACAGTTAAAATGATAGAGTTGCAAAAACACCACAACGTAAATAAGTGCCGGGGCTCAGAAAGGGGTGACAGGCCTGAGCCCTGGCAAGTCGCCCCCCCCACACAAATTAAGCACTACGTATGGCAACCCAGAAAACCTTTCCACCATAGGGGCTGAGGAGCCAACACAGGCCTGATAGCTGTGGCCAGTGCCAGTCTCTTGCTTGCTCTCTTTCTCTCTCAGGCCACCTTGCTTTCCATTATGGTGGGGAATGACCTCCATCTAAAGACGAGCCAGTAGATTATTCCTTCAACTATCAAAATGAGGTTCTCCTGCTAGTGAATTTCCTCAGTGGGTGCTGTAGGAAAAGTCTCACTAATATTGGTTTATGATGTTTGATGGCACATCTTGATTAAATATAATAGGAGCTGTTTATATAATCTGTGCTGGTAGAGAGGTGGGATGCCAGGTGTGAGTCTTGTCTTGTGGTGAGAAGGATGGTGATGTTGTGGGGCCTTTGTACTGGGACAGTCAGCTGTGGGATTTGTGCTGTTGGGCCGGGCGCATCAGGCAAGGAAAGGTTCTTTGGCCATGCAATCTCTTGTTTGGTGCGAAGAGAAAAGCAAGACTGTGTCAGCTCTAGCAGTGAGTTCTGTAGCTTCCTCAGCCTTATACATTACTTTAAAACTAGAGCTAGGATTGGATGGGAAGAGGTGTAGCCTGCTGTTAAATTGCAAACTGGGACACTGAAAAATCTGGGCACAAACCTCAGCCTTCCAATTTCACCAATTGCACTATCCTGGTTACATCATTGTACGACCCATGGTATGTCTGGGAGTTTCTTTGAGCCCGAGTCTCTAAGAAACCACCAACAAAAACATAGATTTATATATTTTATTTTTTGGAGAATGTGTTGATGGTAAAGAATTTGGTATTACTTGCTCTTGAAGTTGCGGCCGGTGCATTGTGTAACGTAAATGAAAGACGTAAAAGAATTGCGTTAGTCTCTACCCCTTCCATTCACGTCATGCCCCATTTTCATTCATTTGTATGGCATAGAAAGGGACAGAACATACCTTACGTTTCCGGTGCTCCCTTCCTCTCGGCCATACGAATACTCCCGCATTTGCGCAGGCATGGAGTTGCATGCAAAAAGCAGGAGGACCCCATAGGAATCCATTGTAAACGCAGCCTGCTAGGAGTACACGGAAGGCAGCGTTTACTTCACTTGCACGGTGGGGTGCCACCTTTTTACATTCCCCATTGGCACTCCGGACGTGCAAATTATGAATATTTGGGGGCAGGGTCCGCTTTACACTGAAGTTCAAATGTAATATGTCCCTTCTGTCAATTTATAGGGCAAATCAGCCCCCATATGTTCATAGTGAACATATAATGGGTCAAATATAGTCAAATACAGCTTCCCCAAAACATGTACCTGCGAAAGAGAACCCTATGAGGAGTGAATCGGGGACACAAATACCCGGCTGGTCAGAAAGTAAACATCTGTACCCAGGCAGCCTTGCAATGTTGCAGCAAGGAAGTTGCCCCACTCACAGATGGGATTCACTGAATTGCTGTGGAACAGATCTTTATATGAGGGCAGTGAGACATGCCACCACAGAAGTGCCCTGAGGGCATACGTGCTGCAGTGATGCCGTCTCCAAGCACAGCCATTCAGCGGATGCGATGGATGCACTGGTGAGAACATTCTGTAGTATGTGTGCTGGGGAATTACATGAGTTCCCCTGCAGTCAGCTATTCCCTTAGAGCCTTCTGTACCCTTAGGGAGCTTCTCCCTCCACCCCCACATTTCTGTAACAGGGGCATGCATCCCAACAGCACTGTCTTAACAGCGAGAAATACAGTGCTCTTCTTGGGGCAGCTGTAAACAAAAGAGCTTGTTGGATTAATTGCAATCATGTCTTCCAGTAAAGGTGCCTGCAGCCCGCCCAGGGGTGTTGCTAGGTCTGGAAAAGGTCCGGGGCTAGGCTAATGGCGGAACTGTTGGGACTCGGGGCTAGGTAGCCTTTTGGTTGTAGCCCCTGAGATTCTATCTGGAGCTACAACCAAAAGACCAGGGGCTATAGCCTCCTCAGCACCCCCACCCCCACCTCCCGAGCAACGCCTCTGAGCCTGCCTGTCTTTATTAATCCATGATTGCCCTTTCACTGCCTGTGCAGGGAGGGGATGATTGTTCCTGCTTTTTTAGGACACTCCTAGTCTACGTTTGATTTCAACCTGAAAACAAAAGAAGCATCTACAGTGCAAGTCTGGCGGATTGAGTCGGTCCCCATTGATACGCCACTTATTAGGGAATTCTCTCTTATGATCACATATATCGCTAAACTTCACATAATTATGTTGAATTAATTTTTCTTTAATTCATTACCACGAATGATATTGATCACAAGAAGTAGTAATGCATATTTCTACATTGTGAAATGAATTATTTTAATTTAGATGAGGGGTCAGAATTTAGTGATGTGGCCAGGAGCTGAATTGTGAGAATTTGCTGCATTGCTGTTTGTGTGTTTTGTTGTGTTGTACCATAGTGAGTCCCTTGGTCTAGCAAATAGAGCCAGCAATGGCAAGTCTTGCTAAAGATGTACAGGTGTAATCTCACACTATCTCTAGCTGTCCATACATGTTGCCCGTCTTAAACCTGAATGTCATGGCTGCACACAATGTTAAGATTATAAGACTAGTGCAACAGTTGAAACCATTATTATTTCAGAGACAAAACTGCTACAGACTAATTTGGCAATTCCAGTGGGTACCCAGTCATTTTACCGAAACTAAATCAGAGTGGTAAGTTTTACTAAAAGCCGAAATACTGAAAAAATACCGAACATGTTAATTAAATATATATACATAGTATTGTAAGGTGGTAAAATGTGTGGGGGTGGCATTAAAAGGATAGAAAAACAGGAGGCTTGGGGGGAAGCCAAATAAAAAAAGGAAAAAAACAATTCAGTATCTTTTCAGCATATTGATTTCGGTGAAATGTACTACTCTGCTTGGGTAAAATCACATATAACTATTCCAATTTACTTGTTCCACAGTGTTCTTTTCATCGAGACGAGTTAAATAAGCAGAATATTGATCTTCTACACCTGTGTATAGGTTGTCACGTGCACAATCTAAACTTGTGACAAAGTCTTGCGCGCCTAGTCATTTACAGCCTTTCTAGGGAACATTGGACACGCGTTGCCTGCCTTGCGTAGTGGCAGTGAGCCGGGGGAAGCTAGAAGACAGTGCTGTCAAGGAGGCCCATCAGGGCTCACCTGCGTGCCCATCACTCCTACATCCTCCCACTACAATGAACAAGTAGGGGGAAAGACTCAGTCACGGTTATTTGAAGTAAATGCAAATTGCATGCCAGGGACTACCAATGTTTGCATTTCTGTGCCATTGGGTCGCACACATGCAATTTTCAACATTTATAAAGTGTAGTGAAAAAGTGAACAGTAAAACCAGGTAGTATATACTTTCCTCTCCACTTTGTAAAAAATAAAACGCTGCCTGAAAGTTACGGGTAGCAGGCTGCATTTTACTCTGGATTCCTATGGAATCTGTCCTGGTTTAACACATCCAGGAACATCTCATGCAGGCCGAAAACCAAGTGCTTTTCCAGGACTGAGGAGGAAAGCAAAGCGGAGATGCAAACGTCAATGAACACGTCATTCAGGCCTAAAACCAAGTGCTTTTCCAGGAATGAGGAGGAAAGCAAAGCGGAGATGCAAACGGCAATGAACATCTGGTGCAGGCCGAAAACCAAGTGCTTTTCCAGGACTGAGGAGGAAAGCAAAGCGGAGATGCAAACGTCAATGAACCCCTCATGCAGGCCTAAAACCAGGTGCTTTTCCAGGAATGAGGAGGAAAGCAAAGCGGAGATGCAAACATCAATGAACATCTGGTGCAGGCCGAAAACCAAGTGCTTTTCCAGGACTGAGGAGGAAAGCAAAGCGGAGATGCAAACGTCAGTGAACATCTCGTGCAGACTTAAAACCAGGTGCTTTTCCAGGACTGAGGAGGAAAGCAAAGCGGAGATGCAAACGTCAATGAACATCTGGTGCAGGCTTAAAACCAGGTGCTTTTCCAGGACTGAGGAGGAAAGCAAAGCGGAGATGCAAACGTCAATGAACATCTGGTGCAGGCCTAAAACCAGGTGCTTTTCCAGGACTGAGGAGGAAAGCAAAGCGGAGATGCAAACGTCAATGAACATCTGGTGCAGGCCTAAAACCAAGTGCTTTTCCAGGACTGAGGAGCAAAGCAAAGCGGAGATGCAAACGTCAGTGAACATCTGGTGCAGGCTTAAAACCAGGTGCTTTTCCAGGACTGAGGAGGAAAGCAAAGCGGAGATACAAACGTCAATGAACATCTGGTGCAGGCCTAAAACCAGGTGCTTTTCCAGGACTGAGGAGGAAAGCAAAGCGGAGATGCAAACGTCAATGAACATCTGGTGCAGGCCTAAAACTAGGTGCTTTTCCAGGACTGAAGAGGAAAGCAAAGCGGAGATGCAAACGTCAATGAACATCTGGTGCAGGCCTAAAACCAGGTGCTTTTCCAGGACTGAGGAGGAAAGCAAAGAGAAGATGCAAACGTCAGTGAACATCTCGTGCAGGCCTAAAACCAAGTGCTTTTCCAGGACTGAGGAGGAAAGCAAAGCGGAGATGCAAACGTCAGTGAACATCTCGTGCAGGCTTAAAACCAGGTGCTTTTCCAGGACTGAGGAGGAAAGCAAAGCGGAGATGCAAACGTCAATGAACATCTGGTGCAGGCTTAAAACCAGGTGCTTTTCCAGGACTGAGGAGGAAAGCAAAGCGGAGATGCAAACGTCAATGAACATCTGGTGCAGGCCTAAAACCAGGTGCTTTTCCAGGACTGAGGAGGAAAGCAAAGCGGAGATGCAAACGTCAATGAACATCTGGTGCAGGCTTAAAACCAGGTGCTTTTCCAGGACTGAGGAGGAAAGCAAAGCGGAGATGTAAACGTCAATGAACATCTGGTGCAGGCCTAAAACCAGGTGCTTTTCCAGGACTGAGGAGGAAAGCAAAGCGGAGATGCAAACGTCAATGAACATCTCGTGCAGGCCTAAAACCAGGTGCTTTTCCAGGACTGAGGAGGAAAGCAAAGCGGAGATGCAAACGTCAGTGAACATCTGGTGCAGGCCTAAAACCAGGTGCTTTTCCAGGACTGAGGAGGAAAGGAAAGCGGAGATGCAAACGCCAATGAACATCTGATGCAGGCCTAAAACCAGGTGCTTTTCCTGGACTGAGGAGGAAAGCAAAGCGGAGATGCAAACGTCAATGAACATCTGATGCAGGCCTAAAACCAAGTGCTTTTCCAGGACTGAGGAGGAAAGCAAAGCGGAGATGCAAACGTCAATGAACCCCTCATGCAGGCCTAAAACCAGGTGCTTTTCCAGGAATGAGGAGGAAAGCAAAGCGGAGATGCAAACATCAATGAACATCTGGTGCAGGCCGAAAACCAAGTGCTTTTCCAGGACTGAGGAGGAAAGCAAAGCGGAGATGCAAACGTCAGTGAACATCTCGTGCAGGCTTAAAACCAGGTGCTTTTCCAGGACTGAGGAGGAAAGCAAAGCGGAGATGCAAACGTCAATGAACATCTGGTGCAGGCTTAAAACCAGGTGCTTTTCCAGGACTGAGGAGGAAAGCAAAGCGGAGATGCAAACGTCAATGAACATCTGGTGCAGGCCTAAAACCAGGTGCTTTTCCAGGACTGAGGAGGAAAGCAAAGCGGAGATGCAAACGTCAATGAACATCTGGTGCAGGCCTAAAACCAAGTGCTTTTCCAGGACTGAGGAGCAAAGCAAAGCGGAGATGCAAACGTCAGTGAACATCTCGTGCAGGCTTAAAACCAGGTGCTTTTCCAGGACTGAGGAGGAAAGCAAAGCGGAGATACAAACGTCAATGAACATCTGGTGCAGGCCTAAAACCAGGTGCTTTTCCAGGACTGAGGAGGAAAGCAAAGCGGAGATGCAAACGTCAATGAACATCTGGTGCAGGCCTAAAACTAGGTGCTTTTCCAGGACTGAAGAGGAAAGCAAAGCGGAGATGCAAACGTCAATGAACATCTGGTGCAGGCCTAAAACCAGGTGCTTTTCCAGGACTGAGGAGGAAAGCAAAGAGAAGATGCAAACGTCAGTGAACATCTCGTGCAGGCCTAAAACCAAGTGCTTTTCCAGGACTGAGGAGGAAAGCAAAGCGGAGATGCAAACGTCAGTGAACATCTCGTGCAGGCTTAAAACCAGGTGCTTTTCCAGGACTGAGGAGGAAAGCAAAGCGGAGATGCAAACGTCAATGAACATCTGGTGCAGGCTTAAAACCAGGTGCTTTTCCAGGACTGAGGAGGAAAGCAAAGCGGAGATGCAAACGTCAATGAACATCTGGTGCAGGCCTAAAACCAGGTGCTTTTCCAGGACTGAGGAGGAAAGCAAAGCGGAGATGCAAACGTCAATGAACATCTGGTGCAGGCTTAAAACCAGGTGCTTTTCCAGGACTGAGGAGGAAAGCAAAGCGGAGATGCAAACGTCAATGAACATCTGGTGCAGGCCTAAAACCAGGTGCTTTTCCAGGAATGAGGAGGAAAGCAAAGCGGAGATGCAAACATCAATGAACATCTCGTGCAGGCCTAAAACCAAGTGCTTTTCCAGGACTGAGGAGGAAAGCAAAGCGGAGATGCAAACGTCAATGAACATCTGGTGCAGGCTTAAAACCAGGTGCTTTTCCAGGACTGAGGAGGAAAGCAAAGCGGAGATGCAAACGTCAGTGAACATCTGGTGCAGGCCTAAAACCAGGTGCTTTTCCAGGACTGAGGAGGAAAGCAAAGCGGAGATGCAAACGCCAATGAACATCTGATGCAGGCCTAAAACCAGGTGCTTTTCCTGGACTGAGGAGGAAAGCAAAGCGGAGATGCAAACGTCAATGAACATCTGATGCAGGCCTAAAATCAAGTGCTTTTCCAGGACTGAGGAGGAAAGCAAAGCGGAGATGCAAACGTCAATGAACCCCTCATGCAGGCCTAAAACCAGGTGCTTTTCCAGGAATGAGGAGGAAAGCAAAGCGGAGATGCAAACATCAATGAACATCTGGTGCAGGCCGAAAACCAAGTGCTTTTCCAGGACTGAGGAGGAAAGCAAAGCGGAGATGCAAACGTCAGTGAACATCTCGTGCAGGCTTAAAACCAGGTGCTTTTCCAGGACTGAGGAGGAAAGCAAAGCGGAGATGCAAACGTCAATGAACATCTGGTGCAGGCTTAAAACCAGGTGCTTTTCCAGGACTGAGGAGGAAAGCAAAGCGGAGATGCAAACGTCAATGAACATCTGGTGCAGGCCTAAAACCAGGTGCTTTTCCAGGACTGAGGAGGAAAGCAAAGCGGAGATGCAAACGTCAATGAACATCTGGTGCAGGCCTAAAACCAAGTGCTTTTCCAGGACTGAGGAGCAAAGCAAAGCGGAGATGCAAACGTCAGTGAACATCTCGTGCAGGCTTAAAACCAGGTGCTTTTCCAGGACTGAGGAGGAAAGCAAAGCGGAGATACAAACGTCAATGAACATCTGGTGCAGGCCTAAAACCAGGTGCTTTTCCAGGACTGAGGAGGAAAGCAAAGCGGAGATGCAAACGTCAGTGAACATCTCGTGCAGGCTTAAAACCAGGTGCTTTTCCAGGACTGAGGAGGAAAGCAAAGCGGAGATGCAAACGTCAATGAACATCTGGTGCAGGCCTAAAACCAGGTGCTTTTCCAGGACTGAGGAGGAAAGCAAAGAGAAGATGCAAACGTCAGTGAACATCTCGTGCAGGCCTAAAACCAAGTGCTTTTCCAGGACTGAGGAGGAAAGCAAAGCGGAGATGCAAACGTCAGTGAACATCTCGTGCAGGCTTAAAACCAGGTGCTTTTCCAGGACTGAGGAGGAAAGCAAAGCGGAGATGCAAACGTCAATGAACATCTGGTGCAGGCTTAAAACCAGGTGCTTTTCCAGGACTGAGGAGGAAAGCAAAGCGGAGATGCAAACGTCAATGAACATCTGGTGCAGGCCTAAAACCAGGTGCTTTTCCAGGACTGAGGAGGAAAGCAAAGCGGAGATGCAAACGTCAATGAACATCTGGTGCAGGCTTAAAACCAGGTGCTTTTCCAGGACTGAGGAGGAAAGCAAAGCGGAGATGCAAACGTCAATGAACATCTGGTGCAGGCCTAAAACCAGGTGCTTTTCCAGGACTGAGGAGGAAAGCAAAGCGGAGATGCAAACGTCAATGAACATCTCGTGCAGGCCTAAAACCAGGTGCTTTTCCAGGACTGAGGAGGAAAGCAAAGCGGAGATGCAAACGTCAGTGAACATCTGGTGCAGGCCTAAAACCAGGTGCTTTTCCAGGACTGAGGAGGAAAGCAAAGCGGAGATGCAAACGCCAATGAACATCTGATGCAGGCCTAAAACCAGGTGCTTTTCCTGGACTGAGGAGGAAAGCAAAGCGGAGATGCAAACGTCAATGAACATCTGGTGCAGGCCTAAAACTAGGTGCTTTTCCAGGACTGAGGAGGAAAGCAAAGCGGAGATGCAAACGTCAATGAACATCTGGTGCAGGCCTAAAACCAGGTGCTTTTCCAGGACTGAGGAGGAAAGCAAAGCGGAGATGCAAACGCCAATGAACATCTGATGCAGGCCTAAAACCAGGTGCTTTTCCTGGACTGAGGAGGAAAGCAAAGCGGAGATGCAAACGTCAATGAACATCTGGTGCAGGCCTAAAACTAGGTGCTTTTCCAGGACTGAGGAGGAAAGCAAAGCGGAGATGCAAACGTCAATGAACATCTGGTGCAGGCCTAAAACCAGGTGCTTTTCCTGGACTGAGGAGGAAAGCAAAGCGGAGACGCAAACGTCAATGAGCATCACATGCATTTCCATAATATTTTGCCATACCCATTTCCAAAACGCTAATATGGGAGGAAATGCCCAGCCTACATGCAAGATGTTAGCCTGTGATGCCTGACATCTCAGGCACTCCCCATTCTCCGGTGGGGTATATATTGCAACCTGCACCGGGGTCCGATAATATTGACACAGGTACCTAAATTGAATACATTTGTGTCTGTACCCCAGTAAGGCTGAAAAGGAAATGTTCATGTCCCCAATAACTAGATGACCCCAGCAGTATGTTTGTCTAACGCATACATCTACTTCCCTCTCCTGCACTGATCAAGGGCAGTTCCTTCATGAAATTATTCTGGTGCATGTGTGAGCAGGGGACATAATATGTTTTTCCTTGTCCTTTCTGAAGCAACGGAAATTGAGTTTCTCTTATTTTTCCCATTCTTCCACTTTTACTTACAACCGCCATGCAGTGACCACAGCGTGTCCTAAGACCCGATGGTGTGGATTCTGTGACTGCTCCTATGTTGAATGCAGGGACAGCTGCACTCTGAGCTCCCTCCCCAGTCACTCCCCTCCATTACTACATCCATCTCTCTTCCTTCTTGTCCAATTCCTAGACCTAAAGCAGCACTATTCTCATCAGTGTGTGCCTGAACATCTTTGATGGACAAGTTATCAAGTCTTATCAAGTCTTAAAAGTACTTGGCTGTACCTCTATTTTTCCAGTCCAACAACTCCTTCCTGTCTATTCCCTTCTTCGCAGCCTTGCGGTTGTAGTCCCAATACCTCCTCTTCTCTTTGTGACTCTGTTTTGTCCCAATCTCTTCCCCTCTGGTTTTCAAGTTCCCCCTCAACATATGTTCTATTCTGGATGTTGAAGGCACTTCTAGTCCTCTTCCATTGTCCTACCCGTCGAGAATGTTGACCTTCTCTCATCTTCCAATTTTAGTCTTTCGACTAACCTTTCGTTCAGTGGCATATCCCCTTGCCATTCCCTCCAATCAGACTTATCCGGAAGCCTCCCCTTTTGGGGCATAACCCTCTCCTTTCCTTCTAGTTGTAACCTCTCTGCTAACCCGGGCTAACAAAGGCGTCATTTCTCTTCTGCCCCCATTCTCAGTCTTCTATAGCCCCTTTCTGAAGCAGTTGGTTCTTGGCTCCATCTATCCGCGGCCACTGGAGTAGGTTCTGTTGGCTCATACTCTGGATTGAAGTATCCATCGGTGGGCGCCAATGGATAACAACCATATGGTGCTAATGCAGAGAGACCCTCTGCGCCTATCATTGTTGATCCTATTTCTATATCTAAGTGGGTCTTCCTTTTCTCATCATATATGTTCCATAATTCTAAAATATTACATTGCTTCTCTAATTCTGGAACCCTTATACCATGTAGCTAAAAAGTATGCATATTTTCTAACATTCCTTTATGAAATGTCCCTTCCTCTGGCCGTGATTTAAATATTTTCCCCTTAGGTTCTCATACGTATTCCCTGTGGTACTTTAGAATGTCTACTTTATGCCTTTAAAGCACCTGGCACAAGTGATCGAGCAGAGTCTCCATACTTAAATAATCCAGATACAACAATCTATTTCTACCAAAATTTAACAGCTGAAACTGTGGCACAAAAATGTAATCGGAACCCCAGCGCAAAGCCAATTCTTCCTCCCAAATTCTTAACAATTTCCCCCAACCATTTATACACTTCTTAGCCACCCCACTTTCTTTTCCGATTCCTTCTCATACACAAAAGACAGCATGTTATTATACTGCCATGGCCAAAAAATCCTCTTTACATCTTCATCTCTTTTACAGCACTCTCGGCTACAACACTGGGCCTCATTACGAGTAGGGCGGTAAGGGATACCGGGCACCGTTAAGGAGACCGGTGCCGGTAATCCCTTACAGCCCTACTACGAGTTCCCTTAGCAGGTCCCTCCTTCAACGCCTGGTTTTACCAGGCGTTATGGACTGGACCCGCTAAGGGACTCCAGAGCTAATAACGGTACTACAAATTGAGGTACCGTTATTAGCTCCTTCCCCCTTCCCATTGAACCCTATGTGGGCTCAAATGGGAATGGGGAATGGCTTTTTCAATGGGGACTTACCGATCCCGCAAAGGTCGGACTACACCGGTAAATCCCCATTGAATGAGTCCGGTGCCGGCTTACAAGATATAATAATTAATTCATTCTCACACAACCACCTATCTGATTCCATACATACGCATCCCCAATTATCATTCCCTAAAAGAGGCAATAAACAACCCTATCAAAACCCTATTTGGTTTCCTGCCAAAGTGCACTCACATAAACCAGACGTCCTTTAAAGCTTTTCAAAGAGGTGCTCCTCGCAATCGTCCTGCACAGCTGGGCTGCAGCACCACGCCTTAGGAAGCAGACAGTCCTTTAACCAATATGGCACCTGAAAACCGCTCCTCTTAATTTGCACAATAGCTGGTCCCCTCAGAAAAGTTCTGCAGCCAATATGTGCAGACAGGAAAATTCCCAACTTGTTGGGGGCCTAGAGATCACATCGTCTGGTCACCCAATGTGAGGGCTGAACTCAGATCTCTGTACTCTAAAATAGCTGAACTCTCAAGAAGTGAATGCACGTTGTCATTAAAGTAAGTTTATTTCACAACAGCCACTGGGCTATGATATTATGATATGATATGATAGGTAATTTATAACTCGCTAAATACCCAGAGGTTTCTAAGCGCGGACCCGGGGATCGAACCTGTAAGGTAACTAATGTGGCGGTTGCTATGTTGATTTCCCACCCATCCTAGCAATCGCCACATATATTCCGAAAGTGGTGCATTCAAACCGACTTCGGAAGAATGCGCCACCTTCAGAATAGGTCTTAAGTACTGAAAAGGTCGTTAACGATTTTAACAACCTTTTCGGTACTTAAGACCCAGTTGAGAATCGGCCCTGAAAATGGCTTGTGCAATACTGTGGCTACAGTGTTGTTCAGTCTCCCATCCGCAGCGGATTGACTATCTGCATCAGGTTACCCAGCCTACTAATGGTTATTAAGGGGTAGGGCAAATAATAAGGCCAAATTGTAACTATCTTTTTGTCTCACCCCACTTACTGCAGCTCTTCAATCTACAAAGCCTGCTAGCCTGAATCTTCCCTGCACTCAAGATTATTCTGATATTATACAGTCGGAGTACGCTTCCCTTCTGTGCCCTGGTGCACTTACTCCATGGTTCCCGAAGACAAGATCTGTATGCGATTATGCGATTATGACAACAGCCTGCTTGCGGGTTTTGTGACACGTCATCCACTAACCCTGATGTGTACCCAAAAATGAACCTAGTCATTTGATTTTGAAAACTGTCTAACTGGATAAGCTGGTTGCTCACCAAGGGCCGCTTGTGTGGATTGCTCAGGTACTTTATTAAGTGGGTGCCGACTTGTTGGACGATGGACCTCTACGAGTTTAGTGGAATAGTACTACTACCAGCTGTATTACTGAAGAACTCTGGCCACAATGTGTTGGGCACCTCTCTGGACTATCTGAAGTTTGGCCCAGTTCTGAGGAGGGCCAACACGTAACAGAAACGTAGATTTCTGTCTGGTATTGCCCTAGATTGCTGTCAGAGGCGTTGGTATGGGGGGGAGAGGGGGCTATAGCCCCAGGTCTTTTGGTTGTAGCCCCGGATAGAAGCTCAGGGGTTAACACCAAAATGGCTGGCTATTCCCCAGTCCCGATAGGCCCAAAATTAGCATAGCCCCGGATCTTTTCCAGACCTAGCAACACCTCAGATTGCTGTTACTCACATTGGAACTCTGTGCAGTACAACAACAGGACATGGGAGGCCTGTTTCTTGTTGGAGTGTGTCTGATGGCATGCCGGGTCTCTCTGTTAGATTTATTCAAAATAACATGTTTTGCTCTGCCTTGTCTAATGTATTTCCCACAGCTTTCGACGTCATAGTAGATATGAAATACTTGACTATGGACCTTGCAAGCACCTACTGTTAGTATTCACATTTAACCTATGTTTTATGGTACTTACTGGATGGTGGGTTGGTGGGACTGCAGTGAGTTGTACTTTATGGGACCCTTTTCGTTGTCTTTTGCTTTTCTGGGCCCACAGCCCAGCAAACCATGGACCCTTGTTGAGGGTGGCACCAGTGTTTAGATTTTCAGTGGAACCTAGCTAAAACAATGCACTGTGTATTACTGCACTACCCACACTGTCTCCTCCTCGATTACCTTAGAGTGTGTGGGTGCTGGATGCTATTTTAGTTTGCTTACTGTCTGAGATATTGCATTGAAAAAACTGGGTCACATGGGACACGTGCTTGATTTTTGCGTGTGTCTGATATAGCACGTGTGCACTTTGCCCGGTGGTTCCCGTTGTGTGTTTTAGTTCTGTCCGCTGTGTGCCAGTCTGCTACTAAGCAGTGAGTGATTGTGCTTTAGACTGATTTTTAATGGACTGTTGGCCTGGTGTGGTATAGTTTATGCTCATGTCTGAGTATGCCGCCCTCAGCATCCCTTTAACCCTATATTTCTTCCGTGTTGTAAGGTATGGCAGGGGTTGGAAGTGTTTTCATCTGGGGTCTTGTGGGCGTGTATTTATGTTTGGCTCAGGTGGATATCTAAGGGGTCAAGTCTTTAGAAGTGTGATGCTTGACCTGGAGCGCACTTCTTGTCAGCGGAAAGGCTGTTGGGAATCCCACTTGTGAGTGTAGTATAACTTTACTGTGCACATGTGGAAATAGAGGAGGTACCTTTTGGTTTCATTTTGAAGGATTGCTTGATCGCTTAGAGGTTGGTGTGCGTGAAGTTCTACTTTCCCCACGTGAGTTCCTTTTAAATGATTCCTTTTCTGATGTTTCCGTAAGGGGGGGATGCTGAGAGATGCTTTCTATCGGCTGTGGTTTCCATGCCTACATGCATGAAGTCATGGGAGTGGGGAATGCTGTGTGAATGACCTGCTAAATGTTTTATGTATGTCACTTGGAGAGTGAAAGGTTGCACTGGTGGAAGCCCCTTACCTTGCTTCTAGCTACTTACCTTCTGGGCCATGGATCCTCCCTGCTCTTTTGTTCAGCCCTGCAGCTGGTGGTAGCAATTATCATACAAATAGAGCCTACTTCAAACAGACCCACATGGGGCCTGGCTGACGAGGCTAACAAAGGAAACAGAAAAGCCCAACAGCCTTTCATATATAACTGTGTCAACCTGAAGTCAGCGCCCGCCCTCATTGTCATTGACAGTGAACTGTCATGTACGGGAATGAGTGTTTACAGTAAGCCTCCTCATTAGGTCAGAGAATGTGCAGGAGCCAGAGTCTCTGGTCTTGCCTCAGCTCAAGGGAGACCTGCCGCTTTAAACAGGAACCACAGAGAGATCCATTAACCAGAGAGACTCTTTGATCAACAACAGACAGGGAGATGGGTGGGACTTAGTATCACATGTTTTCACCCCTTTACCTTACCCATTGTAAAGCACTCTAGTTATGACCTCAAGCATACAGGAGATTGTTTGTACAGACCCCAGGATTGGTTCATTAAGGTAAGCTTAGCCGAAACCAATCACTGTGTCGCATTTGGCTTTAAAAGACAGCAGAGCCCCCCTTTTGCCCCTCATCTGAAGGCTTCACCAAAAGCAGAAAGAAGAACTCATCCTTGAGCCCTGGCCGAAGGTACAGTTTACCTTCCTTCAGTAAAGAAGGAAGGCCAGGAACTCCAAAGAGGGACGCAAGATCCCTCTCCTAAACATCTCCAAGGGAACAGAGGGAGATTAGGAATTCAGAGGACCCTCTTGCAGCTCCAGAACCGGTACCCAGCCAGCACACAGCGTGCCATGCTAGGCTCTGCAGTAAGCTTCCTATGTAGGAAGTGCCAGAAGGTCTCTGACCCAACAATCAAGGACAAGGCAGCTGCCTGCAACACACTGCACAGATGTGCACAGATGTGGGCCGTCCACCTTAAAGGACGACACAAGCCCATTGAAGAAGCTGGGAGATGTGCCTTGAAAAGCATATACTGACGTCCACCTTAATGAACATTTTTGAGCCAGTCGAGTTCCTCAAGCTGCAACCGACTGCAACGCTGACCGGTGTGAAGCTGCAGTTGCCAAAGACATCCCAGATGTCTCGACCAGTGCTTCAGAACTTCTGATCAGCACTGACACAACGATTCCTGACTCTTAGCCACCATGTATGCCAGGATGCAGCCATTTGTCCAACCTTGCTCGCCGAATTGTCTTGCCGCCAGAATCCTGCAGTTTACGCCCATCTTGAACTCTGTCACAGAATCCTGCAAAGTGCCCTGAAGCCAACTTGACCCTGTCGAGCACCAAGAACACTTTACAGTACAAGGTACATTGTGGTTCTGTCCCCGTGGACCTTCCCAGAAGTCCCCTAGAGACATTATAAGACCCATTGCTCCCTTTGTGCTGAAGCCAAGAAACCTTAAACTGTTGTGGTTATTAACCATGTTGACTACTCTCCTGTCAGTATCCAGAGTGCATCCGTTTTCCTCTTTGAAACTGTCTGTCCTCTGCATTCCTTTACAGGGTGGGTTGTATTTCGTAGTGTTGCTAGAACTGTCTGTTGTGTACAAATAAAGTAGATATTTTTGAAACAACGTTGACTGGACAGTCCCTTTTATCATTAGGTAATAATTGTATTTTCTCTGTGTTGCAACTAACAAACGATCCGCAACCTTTTGGTGATAAGCCTGCCCTTCCGTCCACATTAACAAAATTCGACAAGGAGGTTTATAATTTGCTTGTTATGTCAATCTGTTCAGGTCCCGTTTGCTGTACTAGAGGTGTGGGGCTGATTGATGGTTTAGAAACCGATATTCACCCCTGGACCACTGGTGACCCGGAAGTTGATTCATCACATACAGTACTTCTGATTTGATAATCTTGCGAGTGGCACTGTTCTCCGCCTGCTTCTCCTGGCCTTGATCATTGTCTACATCGTCTTCTTCAGGTTGATCGGTTGCTGTGCTACGTCATTTACCCCTGAAAGAGCCTTTTCCAGGTGTCTGTGGGGCAGCCTCTCTGAATAAACACTTTGGTTTTGGTGTGGCTGAATGTAAACTCACAGTTCTTCCGGCTGGAAACCCAGCCTTATGTGTTGTGGGACATGCATGGACCGTTTCATGGAGCACTAACTAAGCCATGTTTGGATTGGTAGCATGAGCGGTTTCTGCCACTGGGTAGCCCCTACATCATTAAGGCATTAGGTACCACTCTGCAGTGACCCCAGCATATGGCTCAGTGTCTCTGACAGCAAAGGGTGCGCCAGCAAGAGCCTGTCAAATTTCTCACCTGGGTGAGCAGTGTATTTATTTAGGTTTACACACTCATTAACCTGATGGCGGCAGCAGCAGCAAATGGATAGTGACAGAGGACAAATGCCTGTCCAGGCCATAGAAGTAGACCCCCTATGGTGAAGCCAAAGGCGTAACTGCTCTAATGATTAGCATCTTTGGGATACGAAATAGCCCCTGAATTGGGTAAAAGATGCATCCTCTGGGCAAAAGGGCGGCGTAATAGCAATTTAGCCTCCTGAGCTCAGAGGAAGGGGGAAAGTCAACAGCACATGGGGTTTAATGGCACAACTCACTACCAGCTTTCAAAACTGCCATGGAGCCCCCGAAAACATTTGAACTGGCTCCGTCCCTCATTGATTAAGTGGCTGTTCCCAGGCATGGCTCCACCCCTTGTCCTTGCTGCTTTGTTTTGCCATGTCTTTTTTTCACGGTTAAATAAAGAGAAATTAATAGAGCAACTTGCAATGTGTGTGTTTCACATGCTGAATTTCTTGTGTTGCCCAAACGTTGGCGGTGTGCCCGAGTCCACCGTAACCCCCGGGTGGAGGCAGTTTTACTACTTGATTCAGTCCTGGATCTGAAACGCCTCAGGCGTAATACTCTCGTAGTCACCCTGCCCGACTCCTTTTACCACCATTTTGCCTTCCAAAGTTACATCCCAAAAAGAAAGCGGTTGGATTTAACAATAAATGATGAGGCAAAACTGTGTGTTTATTGTCTTGGATAACTGGTGCCACAGCCACGGCAACTGTTGTCATGTGGATGGAAGGAGGCTGTCCAGAACTGCATGACTAAGATCTGTTATCCAAACTCCCAGTGCTGTCTACATCCTTGCACATCGAAAACATTGGGGTGTAAGGGCATACACAGAGCATGCTGTGGAGGGCATTCTCCCAGAGGCAGGGAAAAAGTGGTGAGTAGTCTTAAATTAGTCTTAAATTCTAAATGGTCAATCTCTGGTAAATGATATGAGTACGTAAGCATTTGGTGGCAATTCCTGGTAATTGTTAAAAGCACATGGCTGATTTAATCACTGAGGCGAATTTGGACTTCACTGCAATAACTGAGACCTGGCTACACAAGGCAGCAAGCCAGTCACTCATGTTGGCCATCCCTAACGGCTAGACCATATGCAGGCAAGACCGAGAGGGCACACGTGGAGGTGGAATTGCCATTATTTCCAAATCGAATCTATCGCTAAGGCTAGCCCCTTCCCAAACCTATCAATCCTGTGAAGCCCTCACTGCAAAACTCATCATAAATAATACTCAATCCTTAACCATTCACCTAATCTACAGACCTAAAGGCCCGCTTGGGACCTTTGAAGAGGATCTGCATATGCTACTAACCAACAATGCTAAAACTAATTCACAACTGCTGGTACTAGGGGACTTCAACCTAGGATTTAACGACCAAGCGGACATGCACGCCTCGACCATTGCCAACGCCATTAACTCCTTAGGACTCTCCCAAAAAGTCAACAATCCTACCCACACGAAGGGTAGAATATTAGATTGGGTCGCCGACTCTAACTGTACAGCAGCCATCTTGTCCATCTTGCCTTTATCATGGACCGACCACTCATTAGTGTCCTTCAACCTCTTAACTTCCCGACAATCCCCCATAGCTGTTCCCACTGGACCATCGTGCCTGACCAGAAACAAGAAGAACATGACAATAGACAATGTCATACCTGCCATCCTCCCCACATTAAATGCATTTCCTGTCAACTTAGACCCCAGTACTCTCATTCATGAGTATAACAAAATAATGACTGAGACTATGGACAAAATTGCCCCACTTAAAATGCGCACAAGTAAACCCAAAGCCCACCTAAACAAATGGTTTACACCTGAACTTAAGGCCCTACGCCTTACTAAGAGAAAATGTGAATCTAACTGGAAACTATGCCCAACCAATGAGAATAAGGCCAACCTAACATCCATCTCACGCCACTACAAAAAGGAAGTTTGCCTGGCAAAGAGGAACTCTTATAACGATCGTATTGCCAACTCTAATTCAAGCATGAAGGAACTCTTCTCCATATTGAAGGAACTTGAATCACCCATTGCCATACTAGACACTTGCACTAAGGACCAGACCTGGTGCACAGATATTCAACATGCCCTAGCTAACAAAATAAATACCGTCCAAAACAAAATCCAACTAAAAAAAGACTCGCACAACCTCGCTAATCTGCCTATGCCACCAACTAATGCCACCCACTATCCCCAAACTAGTAAATTCTCCTTCACCAAAACCACTACACTAGAGGTAGAGAAAATCATCCTCACCCTTAAACCATCCAACTGCAAAGGTGACATCTGCCCAGCACAGCTAATAAAAGACGCTGCCAGAGATGTATCACCTTTTATCTCCAAATTTGTTAACGCGTCCTTCTCCACAGGCATCACCCCTGCTAACCTAAAACAATCTTGGGTGCTCCCGCTGCTCAAAAAGCAGACACTAGACCCTCTTATCCCTACTAATTACCGTCCAATTACCACAGTTCCATTTCTTCTGAAGATCTTGGACAAAGTGGCCTATACACAGATTCAAAAACACCTTGAACTGCATAAGCTACTAGGAACTAGCCAATCTGGCTTCCGCCCATTACACGGAACGGAAACCCCCCTTATCGATTTAAAGACCCAAATAGACGAACTGAGAGATCAAGGCAAGACAGCTCTCCTGCTCTTACTAAATCTCTCAGCTGCCTTCGATCTTGTCGACCATAAGGTCCTTTGTAAACATTTGGAAACTGCCGCTCACTTCTCCACCCAAGCCATCAGTTGGATAGAATCCTTTCTGATTGAGAGAACTATGAGAGTTTTTTCCCCATCGGCAGCAGAAGACCCTATACCTATACATGCGGAGTCCCTCAGGGATCCTGCGTCTCCCCTACCCTATACAATATTTTCACCAAACCTCTGTTCGATGATCTGGATAATCTAGGTATCACCTACACCAACTATGCAGATGATACACAGATTCTCTTCCCGCTTTCTGGGGATCATAGCAAGGACAGGGAGTTGGTGAACATAGTGTATCTTATCATTCAGGCATGGATGGCAATCCATGGTCTCTGCCTGAATGATGATAAGACAGAGCTGATCATTCTGAGCACACAAGCCAACTTTAACAAACTGGGCCCCGACTACTCTGCTTTCAGTATTGATGGAAATGTGATCAAAGTCTCGAGGGAAGTAAAAACACTTGGTTTTTACCTCGATTCTACCATGTCTTTCACTAAACAGGTTAACTCCCTTGCCTCTACCACAGCCTACACCTGCAAACTGATAAGAGCAGGTAGGCCCTTCTTATCCAATAACAGTTGTCTAATCCTGGCGAGAGCCCTAATACTTTCCTGACTCGATTACTGCAATACCCTCTATAGTGGTGCCAACAAAGCCACTACCCAAAGACTCCAAACATTACAAAATAATGCTCTTAGAGCTGCACTTGGAATAAAGAAAAGGGAGCATATCTCCTGTATTAGGCGGCAACACAAATGGCTCTCTACCGACAATAAAATCCATCTAAAAAGGATCTCTTTAACTCATAAGGCTCTCAACAATGCTGCCCCAGTTACTTGACGGACAAAAGAAAATGAAAAACGTCCAATAGACCTACAAGAATTGCTAATTCCAACTGCCTGGTAGCACCCAGATTCAGACTTGCCAAAATTGGTGGTACCAGTTTCCCTGTGAGAGCTGCCAATCTGTGGAACGCTTTGCCACCTAACCTAAGAGCAGACCAACCTTTCTCACACCTCAAAAGGAACTTCATTAAACACATTAATGCTAACAATGCCTCGACACTGTATATGATTCCACTCCACTGTACGCCTAACCTCTCTCAATTGCACATAGAGACTATCAGCTACCTTCATTATACTTATAACTGTTTTAACATTGTATGTATACCCCTGCACATTTCTGAGTGTACATGGTAACTACTTAACACACTGTAAGTTTGTAACTATACATGTATGTAATATTGTAAATTCTATTCAATACTGTAAATTGTATTCATTGTAAATTTTATTCATGTAACATTGTAAGCTTCGCATATACTTTTTTGCTGCGCCCGGTAACCTTTGGGTCTGGAGCGCATTAGAAATAAATAAACAAACAAACAAACAAACAAACAAACATATAATTCAAACATGAAAAAAAGGAAATTAGTGTCAATATTTTTCATAATGAAATCATTAGTATACCAAGTCGACACTTTGGTCAATTCCAGATTTCATTAGAAAGGTGTCAGTTGCCACAGCAAAATCCTAAAACATATTTTGTCCAATCATGCAGTTCTACCTAAATTTACTGATGGCCTGGATTATGAACCATAGCTTTAGGTTAGACCATGTTGGTCCCTCTGTGTCGACGATAACCTGGCAAAGAGAAAAGACCATGCTAAAAACATGTCATGATGTCAACTTTTATAGCACTTGTTTCACCAATTCATTTTTGGGTAGGGGTTCAACACAGTTGGCCATACTGCCATTTAGATAAGACCATATCTTATCCGAAACGCAGTATACAGATATTTGACCTAAACGAAGGATGACTTGGTATTACAAACCTCACGAAACGTCGGAGCACCAGCAGTGTGCCTCGACCCAAAAGCATTTAACACTTTATCTAAACAAGTTTTCTCATAGGGGCTGGTACGGGGGCAGAAAAAAGAAGGTGGACAACGGTTTTGCTCACATTATTGTGGAGCGGACAAGACACTGAGGGCCTCATTATAACTTGGGCAGAATGGGTTTAACGGCGCCGGTAATCGTGCTGGCACCGTTAAACCCACTCCGCACTATTACGAGGTCCCCTCACGGGACACGCTCTGGACGTCTGGTTTTTCCAGACATCCATAGCGGGTCCCGCGAGGGGACCAGGGAGCTAACAACGGGCCTGTTTGTAATGGGCCCGTTGTTAGCACCCTCCCCATTCCCATTGAGCCCTATGAGGGCTCTTCCCCATTCCCATTGAGCCCTATGAGGGCTCAATGGGAATGGGGAAGGACCGGACCCGGGTTCCTTGAAGGAGGAAATACTGGGCCCTCCACACTCAGAATGGCCCGGTATTTCCCCATTCAGGGAACCCGGACCCGGACACGATTTTGGAGGCTGCCATGCCCTTATTAAGGGCATGGCTGCCTCCAAAGTCGTAATGAGGCCATGAGTTCCCTTTCGCCCAATTTCAGGTAACGGTAGCCAAAGGGCTAATATCTAGTCTGAACATAGTCACCAGTGGTCTCTGAGCAGTGCTGTCTAACCAACTGAGACAGTGTTCACAGCCACAAGCTGTTTTGATAGCCAAATAGAGACCTCCCGTCCCCAGAATACAAACAGCGTTAGAAGTATTCTACATAGACACATTTAATGATACATTGATTGGTGCAAAGAAGGTATTTTTAATTTTCCATATATCGCTGGATAGAAAAGGGGTCCACCATATGAAAAATTGAAAATTCAAAATATCTTCTATGCAAAAATCAATATTGGTGAATGTATCATCTTTACGTGTGTATATAGAATACTTTTAAAGCTGTTTATATTCTACTACTATGAAGTAATGAAGGCATTCTCATAGATACATATATATGAATTAACTTGGCGTCCAGCCTTAGATAGCATGAAGGGGACGGGAGTTCCCCGTCTTGGGAACTCACCAAACCACATGTATATTTACTGCCTATATGCCAGAGCAGTGTCTTCTCCCCACACCTGGATCAATAAAATGTTTATAGTTTATAAGATCGATTGAATTATCTTACACCATGTAACCTAGGGTGTGCAGAGTGCAGTATATTTAGCATTGATATCCAAATAGGTCATGGTTTTGGAGCGCAGGTCTGATTCGGCTAGAAAATCTGAGAGTGCACTAAAGGATATTCTGTTTGAAGAAAGCTGCCATACATCATTTCCCGCTCGTGCCATAGATGGGAAAGATTTCATTCTAGTGGCATTGTTTTGATAAATTTCACCCACATCCAGTTGCTGCCCCGTATGTCGAACGCAATAGACCAGAATACTTTTTTTGTGGCAGGTCAAGTCTCTACTAGTATTTAGGCGAACCCAATAGAGAAGCGGCTTAATTCTTGCTTGGTAAATATTAGGGCTAGCGGACACTTCTAGGCAGGTACAGAGGGTGCCGTCATAGGAATGGCTAGCACTTCTCAAATACATTTTCTCTCTGCAATTTCCAGACTCTGTAGCGGTCCATGTCCCCATAACTCTGAGATGGTATGGTGTCAATACTATGGTTTTGACAGGCCGAATCACTGCAAGGTCCTCCCTTGCGGTAAGTAGGATGGGCGTTGGAGCCCATCAAGGACACCTGGATGGCGACGGACAGGCTCTGGGGCCGCCCGTGGGAAAGGACGGCTGCAAAGCACGCCAGCTGGCGTGCTCGAAAACGAGTGTTTATCCTCGTCGCCAGTTGTTATCTTCACATCATATCATGGCGTGCACGCGCATAACGACAACAGGATACGTCTGATCTTCTTCACTCTTTACTATTTACTGACTACTCCACCCTCTTCCTCCCTGAGGCTCCTCCTCTTACTCCTGCCCCGCTCAGTCTTTATCCCTCAAGTTTCCTCGTAACACCCGGCTAGACAGGTAATGGAAATAGCTGATATGGCGAATTCCTGGCAAGTGAATACCCAGCAGACATCAAATGTACTGGCTTTATCAGGACGTACTCAGAATGTGAAGCAGTGGCAAGGAATGTGTAAACGAGAACATTGACTCTAACAGCTTTGGGCCCTAGTTTACAGCTAAATGGGCCTCATTGTAGTCTGGCGGTAGCCATGCCGTAAATACCGGCACAGCTGCCGCCAAAGTCATGAATTTACCGGCACCCGGCAATAGGGACTTACCGGGGCATTACAGCCCCGGTGGATCCAGTAAATCCCCTTTACAGGGTGCCAGTATTTATTACTCCCCATTTCCATTTGAGTCCCATTGGACTCAATGGGAATGGGGAGGCCGGATGCACCGGCAGCATTCGTGAATGGTGCCGGTGCATCCGTCAAGGTCTGCTCGCGGGTGCCGGTACGCCTGCCAAGTCAGACCTGGCGGGCGGTAAGGCATCCGTGAGCAGAACTCGTAGTTTGCCGGTCCGGTAACAACAGTACTGGCAACTTTATAATGAGTGTTTGTATAACCAGCCACAGGCACCATTGCTGAAAGAAGAAACAAACGAAGGCAGCAGGAACTGGGAGGGAACTAGATGACATACATTCCCTGCATGGGCGGGACTACAGTGGTGACGAGAGAACGTTACCTCTTTTGTCACTTTAATGTGTCCAAGTCTACGGCATTTATAAAAATAGCTGCATGCGTTCACCATACGCGCAAATTGGCGAAACCATGTTGACAAAATGAAACCTTGATTCCCAGCCGCAGCACACTCCTCTGCACGCCCAACCCCCAGTGGTTTTTCTGCCCACAAACTCTCCCAGACATCAAAGGGCGTCTTGGGCATACGAGACCAAGCTCATATATCTTTATTTGCAACCAGCCAGCAAGTGAAAGGCCAGAGCCAGAGTGGGCGTCAAGGTGGGGCATTTGACAAAATTACACCCATTTGGAACCCACAATCATGCTTGTCAGAAAACACAACTTTACATGTAATATACCATCTTGCATCACTTAAGAAGTTCTCCAGGAAAGCAGTGATGCAGTTCTGGTTTGCAAATTGTTCTTTTTTAAAAGTGTTTTTTATTGTCTCTTTAATAGCTTCGCTCTAGTTTCCTTTTCTATCAGTTTATCAAGCACCTGATGTTCCTCGGACGGCGGGTGCCAGAGGACGTGCCTTAATCCCGGAAGTGAGCGTGGAGACGTTTCCTCCGCGTTTCCTGCTGCCCCTAGTTTAGGCAGAAGAAACTGAGAATGTACTTGTATTTATGACGTCCATTAAGTGAATAGTGGAACCGCAAATTTGTTAAGATGAGAGCCCATCACCCTTCCTTTTCACTAACGTATGCCTGTGAACAGAGGTCTGTTTTAGCTTTTGGTGTGCAACGACTTGACCTCAACTTTACAACCCCAATACCTGAAAAACCTCCCCATTATTGGACTGCGACAAACCACTGCCGATTGGTCTGTATCCTAATTCTCTTCAGGGACATTCCCTTGCTCAGTCACGCTGCCTGTGATGGGATACGCACTGGGGAAACCCCTCTTTCCTTTCACAATGTGGCCATTGCCCCAAATGCAAATATGAGGTCTTGGCTTGGCCCCTGGTAGGCAGAACCTTCATTCACACGAGATGTTTGCATTGGTGATTCTTTTCTTCAGGCTTTCATGTGTTTCACAACTTGGTTGTTGGTGTTGCAGTGTTGCACTTGTTGGCTTGCTCCTTGGGTAAGGCTTCGCAATCCACCTTGAAATCCTGTTTAGCACAAATGGGCAAATTCCCTTCCTACTTTTATCTGAGCAAAGGAATACCCTTATCTTTGGGTCGCTGTTCTAATTTAATTTCACTTGATGAAAGCATGAACATCGGATCTGACCACCCCTGTTGTCTGCCGCCAGCCTGAACCCAGGAAGATAGTGTGGGAGCCTGAATTCTACTGGAAGACTTCCGGAGGGAAAAGAGGAGAGTGCATATCCACATTGTGAAAGTGTCCGAGGTTGGCTGGAGAGGGCTAAAGGATATGTGAATGAGGGATGAAGGAATACATGCGGATGAAGCTTTTGCAGAACCAGGAAAGCTGGATACATGGGAGTATAAAATAATGATGAAGGAGACACCCACGTGAGTAGGTTACACATACATCCCTGCAAAGCAACAGGAAATTAGGGAAAAAGCAACAGGAAATTAGAGGTCCTGTATGGGACTACTTTACCACTCTGACTGTGAGTTGAGTGTTGCAGCAGTAGCCGTGAGTTGCCTATACCCAAGTATCATGAAGTGGGGAAAGTGTGAGGTTGGATATGTTTCATGTGGCATGGTCCTCACTGCAACCCACAGTATTAAGGGTGACCTGGTGGCAGTTTGATTTGAACCTTTAGTGACAGGTGTGCACTGTTTCTTTGTGCAGTATTTGATTTTGCAGCGATAACTTACACCGTTGTTACTGGCTAGGGTCTGATCAAGGAGCTAGATGGTAAGTTTAAGTCCCATTCTAAGATGTATGTCACATTTTATACTGTTTCTTACCTGTTGCTCGGGAAAGTTGGGAGTTTCCCAAAGCATCTCCACTTCCTTCACGCCAGGGGGCATAACAGCAGAATATAAGTAGGCAATGGCTAGAAACAAGACACTTCCGGTTCTATGCGTCCACGTGTAGCAGCGTTCTTGCTGTTCTTTGGTCTTCACTGCAGTGGCGTTGATGGCTTGTGCTCAATGGTTTTGATGCTTTTCTTCTCATATATTTTCGACCAGAAAAAGAGGTCCCCTTTTGTCACTCCGTATATCCCTGGGCATTCTTCAGAGGCAGTGCAGTGGCATCAGGGGTGGTTTGCCCATACCTATTTACCAATAGCAAAGGGGAGTCGACTGATGACTCTGTCTCAATAGGTTGCCACACCATAGAGAGGCATAAGCCAGCCTTTGCAGGATTGACGCTTTGGGTGGGGGTGGGGTGGCCTGGAGGAGGGGGCTGGCAGATGCCGGCCAGAACTAGTCCCCCAGTCGGGGGTGGCCAAGGCAGTTACGCAGGCTCTGGCTCGGTGGGGGGTGGGTGCGTTGGCAGCAATCTGAGGTGGTTTAAAAACAGCCCTTGGCGAATGAGGAGAGCAGAGTTCTCTACATCGTACCCTAGGAGATTGTCACTGCCGCGATCACGCCGCCCTGCCCGAGCCTTCGCCTGCTGAGAGAAAGTCGTCTTTGGACCTGTGGACCCACTGATCTGACCTCCTGCCTCGTTTGCTGTTGCCCTGCATGGAGGCCTCCACCGTTGCCGTGCTGCTGCTCTCCGAACAAACAAGGCGCTGCCACGGGTGATCAGGCATCATCCCAAAAAAGGAGCCAGGGAAATACTGCCTGATTCATCACTTATCTTTTCCCAAGAGGGCATCAGTATTTAACGCTATAGATGAGGACTTATAATGTTCAGTTAGGTACGCTTCCTTTGACTTTGTGGTGGCACAGCTACGGCGGATGGGAAAAGGGGATCTGTTGGCAAAAGCTGACATTAGGCTGCCTTCCGGTTACTACCAGTATACCCAGAGGATTACCATCTGCTGGGCTTTCAGGTGGGGGGCAGATACTATTATGACAAATGCTTGCCTTTGGGGTGCTCCATCTCCTGTGCAGACTTTGAGGCATTTAGTACATTCCTGGAATGTGTAGCCAAGGGGGTATGCAAGGGGACTCAAGTCCTCCACTACTTGGATGACTTCCTATTCATGGGAGTGGGGGGCAAAGACGAATGTGCTAGGACTCTTAGAGGATTCCAGAAGGTGGACAAAGATATGGGGGTGCAACTGGTGGCAGAGAAGACCCAGGGTCCAACAACCTCCCTTTGCTTCTTGGGGATTGAAATAGACTTGAGGGCATGGTTTTGCCGGCCCACGGAGGACAAAGTACAGGACTTCAGGGAGACAGTAGCCACCTGTCCTAGACCCAAGAAGGTCACATTGGGGTAACTACAGAGCATGGTGGGGCAGCTGCATTTCACACTCAGAATAATTCCAATGGGGCAGCCATTCCCCCGGTCCATCGCCGGAGCAATGTCTGGACTAACAAAGACACATCACCACACCAGGTTGTCTAAACAGCGGAAGCAAGACTTACTAGTCTGGGGCCGCTTCTTGAAGGACTTCAACAGGGTACAGGTTTGGCAAACCGAGGTCAGGGACAACGGCCAGTTGGGCCTATGTACAGACGCAGCTGGGATTGTTGGCTTTGGGGCCATCCTTGGAAACAAATGGTGTGGCAGGAACATTAGCTTTATGGAGCTTTTTTCAATCATAGTGGCGTTAACAACCTGGGGTAATGAACTGTGGGGGCAAGGATGTGGTGTTTTGGTCAGACAGCATGTCCGTGGTATGTTCAATCAACAGTCAGAGGGCAGCTTGCTCTATGGTGTTGAGGTTGCTAAAGATGTTGGTATTGCTGTGTTTGAACGCTAATATACGCTTCCAGGCAAAACATGTTCCAGGTATCCTTAACAATGCGGCTGATGCTTTGTCCCGTTTCCAACTGCAGAAGTTCCAGGGGTGGCTACCAGGGACGGAACCAGTGATGGCAAATCTACCCGAGATGCTATGGGAGCTTGGCGCTCATAGTTAGCATCATTTATACAGGTTTCGGTGTCAAGGAAAACAAAAAGGGCATACGAAAAGGGCATTAAAGGAATTCATTTTGTGGAGCCCAGGCCACGGAGGACATATTTCACAGGTGAGCAGTGATCAGTTTCTTGGGTCGACTATGGGCAGAAGAGGTAACTGTTGGGGCGGCCGGAGCAAAGATGGCCGCCATTGGGTTCTCTGCCGATGTTGCCATAAAACAGGCCCAAACTGGCTGGAAACGGGTGGCGGTACTAGGGGGGACTGGAGGAGACCCATAGAGCCAGAAAAACTGGCACAATGGTGCATGTGCTAATGGGGTATTTGTTGTGATGACTGGGAAGTGGCTTTATTTAGGACAGCGTTTGTTACAGCATTCTGCGGGGCATTCAGGATTGGGATAATAGTGGACACAGCCACATCTGACATGGTGGGGGGTTGGCAAGAGAGGCCCTGGCATTTGAGGGGGGCAGCAGGGCCCAAATATGGCTGCAAAAATCAAAAATGGACCAGGAGGGAAAGGGGTGCAAGGTAACACCAACGGTGCACGCAGTAACAGATATCTGTCCATTAGGACGACTGCTGGATTACCTGGGGCACAGAGGGTAGCAGGGGAGCCCACTGTTTCTACACAGGGATGGCTCTTATTTATCCAGATGCCAGTTCCGGAAGATCACCGAAAAGTCGCTGGTGAAAGTAGGGCTCGGGGGATGGGATTCACCCCACGCTCCTTCAGAATTGGGGCAGCCACCACGGTCGGCGGTTATGGGTGCCAGGAGCAAAAGATGAAGGCAATCTGAAGGTAGAAGTCTCAAGCCTACAAGGGTTACACCAGGCCACATCTTATGTGCTAAATAAGAGGGTCACCTGGGGGGCATGTGAGGACTTGGAGGCTATCAGGGGGTGTAAGAATGACAAAATTGTGGCAGCATATCTTGATGTGGCTAACATTTCTTGTTGCTTAAAGCAGAGAGACTGAGAAAACAGTGGTGTGGGTCGTAGGACACTCGTTCATAAGAAGGATGGATCGGAGAGTGCATGAGTAGCCATCATTGTTGGCAGGCATGGAAGGGTTCTAAATCCGCTGGATTTGCGGGGGGGCTTGCAAGTCTCCCAAGTGCCTTCTTTGGTGGAAGGACGGATGAGAAAGGGGCTGTCGGGCCCTGGCCTGGTGGTTTTGCACATAGGGGGTAATGACCTGGTGAAATTGGGCCGGAGGAACCTCATCATGCACTTGTTATCCTTATTTGCCTAGTTTTGCCGAGCCTACCCTGGGGCATTGCTCGCCCGGTCAGAGATCATGCTGAGACTGAACTGGCAGTGTCCGGGGCTGGAGCACCATTTGAATATGTCTGCAGGGAAATTAAACAACAAACTGGCAAAGATGGGCGCAGGCCACGGGCGCTGGCAGGTAGTGAGTAACGGTCTACTAAAGGACTTGTCATCAAGACAGGGTGCATCTATCTCAGCCCGGAACAGAACCTTTGCTCTATAACATTTTAGCGACAATAAGGACATTTGTGCAGGTTGGGGGGTAATGGGCCGGCGGTCCTCAACCCTGTGGCAGGTTTGGAAGGACCATGGGACATGGAGATCCCTTTCCGGGGGACTCCAGAGCTGGAATGAGGCACAGCTACCAGAGGATCCTGGCGGGGTAAGGGCGGTGGCAGGACCGGGGAGCAGCTGGGATCAGTGGAAAAGGCGCTGCCTCCCATTAATGCTCCCCGAGTAGGGCATGGTGAGGAGGGGGCAGTGCCTCATCACCATGCACCGCCGCTTGGGGGTGAGGGGAGCCATGGTCCACCTGGACCACTTGCCAGTAGAAGTGTTTTTCAATAAATGTGTGATGATTGTTATTGATGATTATGACCTATGTTTTGGAAAGGTGTCACATTTTTGGTGATTTATGTTTAATGTGGAATAAAAAAATGTGTCCGGTTTGGCATCCAAACTCTGAGTTCCGTGTGCCCGCTCTTCCTTGAGGTATGCCCCAAAGCTCAGCCCAAACATTCTAACCTTGGACCTGATCCCTTTAAGAGCCCGGCATCTATAGTTCATTCCTGGGTGTTAGAACTTCAGTCTCTAAAAACCAAAAAGAAGTATGGAGAACCTGAAATCATGACTCAGCTCCTTGCTTCCTGTCCAGTGGAATGTATGTTTAAGCCTGACTTGTTTATCCCTGAAACAGTGAACGTAGGATTTGATTTGGAAGTTTAGAAGCCTCTGCTTCAGCTTTGGGTATGTAATTGTTTTTAGAGGCGACACGTATGCCAATACATATGCCTCTTTTGAACCATCTTTTTGAGACCTCTGACTCTGGGGCCATCCTGATGAAGGAAAGTTTTCGTCAGGAGGCACCTTGCAACGTACAGCAAAGTAGCATAGACATACCCTCTCATGTACCGAGGTTCATGCAGCTTGCTGTGGTGAGGCAGTGGTAAGAAAGGGGGCAGTGTATGTTATCCGGGATCCACATTCTCCTTGAGAGGGAGAGAGAGAAAGAGAGAGAGAGAGAGAGAGAGAGAAAGAGAGAAAAAGAGAGAGAGAGAAAGAGAGAGAGAGAAAGAGAGAGAGAGAGAGAAAGAGAAAGAGAGAGAGAGAGAAAGAGAGAGAGAGAGAGAAAAATAGAGAGAGAGAAAGAGAGAGAGAGAAAGAGAGAGAGAGAAAGAGAGAGAGAGAGAGAGAGAAAGAGAGAGAGAGAAAGAGAGAGAGGGGATGAGAGAGAGAGAGAGAGAGAGATAGAGAGAGAGGGAGTATCATGCCGTGGTGTATGGAGTTCAGAGAAGTGCATATTGTTTCTGTGTAGAGTATGGGCAACGTTTCCTACCACCTTTGCAAGCTCCATGCTGTACTGTACGTCACATCATAAATTACAATACATATGGCTCAAACTAATACCTTTGTAGTTTCCATGTACTTACAGTAAAGTATGTACTTTGCCCTCCAACCTTTTACTGTACATTTGTGTGATGCTTCTTGCAAAGCAGGGGTTGCATGGACTCATCCTAAACACAACACTTTATACAACACATCTCTAGTGCAACAAAACACAAGCGCATCACACACCACAATGAGCCACACACACCGCACAAAACCGAACAGCCTCAAAACACATACTTAAGCGAGAGTATGACATCGTATTGCATCAGCATCCATGGTCCATACAAGGTTTGGAGGACTCGTATCCGAGCATTAATTACTATAGAACAAAACGCATTTCACTGATCGACATTCGTTTCCTGTAGGTATTTGCGAAAAGGCTCCCATAGGTCCTATAGCCTTCTTCCCTCTCGTTGGCACAAGTCAATTCCCTGAAACATTCATTGACGCCGGGGGCAACTTTGGGTTTCCAGTATTTCAATAAAACATTTTTGGCAATTAAGCAACCCATATTGAAAAGTCTACAGCTTTTCACAGTTACCTTCCCAATGTCCCCCAGTCGGTATTTAGGGGGTGAAAGTGTAGGGGGGATTTCAGTGTTATCGTATAGGGCTTACGTACCACCCACCAGAACTGGGCAATCCGTGGGCAGCTTCAATACATATGTAGAGAGTCTGTGGCTGTTGCGCTGCATTTTGTGCATTTGTCGCTAGCCCCTGGCGCAAATCTCAAAACATGCACAGGCATGTAGCGCAATTGGTTGAATATCATTAGCCTAAATTGGGCATTTAGGGAGATCTCTTTTTTCAAGCGGCACCAGCGCAACCATTGCTCATCGTGTATTGTTATACCCAAATCTCTTTCCCATTTCCCCTTGCTCCATTGATGGTTGTCTGATTGGCCTGACATGATTTGGACAGTCTGGACACTAGTCTCATAGGGTCTTTACTGGTCACCAGCATTTCCAGTGGCTCACAGGTGCATGGTTCTTGGTGGAACAAGGACCAATGGCTACTAAACGCTGTTCTCATTCTAAAATATTGAAGGGATCTAATTGGGTTTTTTCCCAGTTTGGCTGTGAATTCTCAGAGTGTAGAGACAGCTCCTCTACAGCATCACACTTACTTTGGATTTCTTTGTCATAAGTCGGGGGAGTCCAGGGCATTTCCAGAGGGGGACCGATCCGCAGTATGGTGTCAACACCCCTAGTCTCTTAAAAAGTGTCGATCAGGCATTCACTGTTGTACAGACTGGGTCAAATGTACAAGAGTCAGTTTGCTCACCCCCAAGGATAATTGATGCATAATGCGTCTGCGAGACAATATAGAAGAGCGCAAAGTCAGGCACCATGAGGCCGCCCTGTTCGAACAGTTATGTCTGACCCTCCCATTTCATACGCGGAATACCTACTCCCCATGTGTACTTAATTACTAGGGAGCATAACTTATCAAAGAAAGTACGTCCCAGCCATACCGGAATAGTGCAAAAATAATACAGTAATTTGGGAACTACGATCATTTAAAGTATTGAGAGCCTGCCATATAACAATATCGGAAACCTTGCCCATAGCTGCAGTTTAGCAGCCAGTTTGTCTAAGTAAGACTTGTGGTTATCTGCGAGTAGTGTGTGGTGTGAAAGAGAGACCAGAATTCCCAAGTATTTGAGTTTGTGTGGGACCCATCTGAATCCCATTAAGTCTGATGGGATGTGTGTAGCATTGGTCAATGGGAACAATTCCGATTTTGCCACGGTAATTCGCTAACCGGAATGCGTTGTGAATTTGCGGATCTCTTCCATCAATGGAGTCATTTTTTGTGCCGGGTTACGGATATATAGCAGTGTGTCATCGGCATAGAGGGATATAATTTGTGGTGGGCCCACTATATGGAGACACCATGGCCGCCGGGCCGATTGTTATTATGGTTGCCTAGCAACCTGACGCCGAGCACACACAGCGAGCGTCCCATTGTCCACGGAGCCAACCTTTACCCACAATACCACGCCGGAAGGCGTGAGCCGGCACCCACCCTGAGGCACACATCACAAAGCACAGGTATGATCCTGTCAGTGTCTGTCCATGCATGACCGTCAAGCCGTCTGCCAGACACACTATCGACCTATAGCCACCACACGTGAGTCTCTTGTTGCAACTAACAGTACTGCCTTGTGCAAATACCTCCGCTTCTGAAAACTGAACTACATCTCAAAGTGCCGTGAACCCTGCTATGAACTCACTCGTCCTACACGCAGATGCGGAAGCATACGCACAATAAATGTAATTAGTTTAGAGCCGAGTGCACCTTATAGCTAACTATCGCATTGAAGTGATCCCTTTGTGAGGCGAACGTCACACTGGAGACAAGCTAACATTAGGTACATAGTGCAAAAACCTCCACTGTATAATACCAAGGGTATATTGTCTGCTATTACTAAGTCTAATACTATAATTATAAGTATAAAATCAGGTTGCTTGCATTAGACTATCCAAGGAGAGCAATCTTAGAAATCCTGCAGGCTACATTGGCATAACCAGCTACATATGTAACCCGCATGTCAAGCTTAGATGCGCATTCGTACTGCCCCACTTGCGGTATACCATACCAGTGCATAGTTGAACTAGCCTATTTGTGTTATACCATACCAGTGCACAGTTGAACTAGCCTATTTGTGTTATACCATACCAGTGTATAGTTGAACTAGCCTATTTGTGTTATACCATACCAGTGCACAGTTGAACTAGCCTATTTGTGTTACACCATACCAGTGCATAGTTGAACTAGCCTATGTGTGTTATACCATACCAGTGCACAGTTGAACTAGCCTACTTGTGTTATACTATACCAGTGTATAGTCGAACTAGCCTACTTGTGTTATACACTGTTATTATTTATTGAGTGGCACATTTACAGGTACCTCCGCAGCTGAACATTATAGCACATGATGCTTGCCACCACCTTCCAACTAATGGCTCTCATGACTACTCTACCCACAATCGCATGCTGGACTACCCAAAAACTTCACAAAATGCCATGACTAGCCACTCCCATCAGGCGATAAGATCTCTCCAGCCTAATACCCTACCTAACGTGACCATAACAAATGCCCCATGTGACCTCTTGCACAGGAACCTCAAGTTACGCTCAAGACTATCCAAACTATACAGACCACTAGCTAGGCTCTCGACTGGTCACACCTACTACTCCAAAGATACCCTTACAAAATCGAGTACCACCTTTCAAAATACTAGCCTCAAGACAACTCTGAAACCATCTAAATTTAATACATGTCACACCACCATGACCCATTACCGTAACAAAACTATGCCTACCTCTACATCAGCGTTACCTACCCATTCGCTCAACGCAGGTCAACTCCTGTGAATCCCTCACTGTAAAGCTACCTATCTCAGACTCACAAACTATCACTATACATCCAATTTACTGGCCTCGGGGCCCCATTGGCTCCTTCGAAGAGGACCTATCCATGATACTGTCAGACAACTTAAAAAATGCATCGAAGGTACTCCTACCAGGAGACATGAACTCAGGGTATAATGACCCTAATGATATTCAAGCCACAACTATCGCCAGAACTTGGCTTCTCACACAAAGTTACTCAGCCCACCCATGACAAAGGGAGAACCATTGACTGGGTGGTCGACTACAATTGCAACATCAACATCACTAGTGTTAGCCCCCAAGCTTGGACGGACCACTCGCTTATAGCCTTCACCATTGACTCTTAAATGAACTATGTACCAAGCAACCCCATAGCACCTGCTATGCCAACCAGAAATAAAAAGAAGATAACTTCAGATAGACTCTTACCTCTTATACTCCCTACATTAAATTCACTTCCAGACTCACCTGATCCATCTACCTTAGTAAATGAATTTAATAAAGTTGTATCAGAAGCCCTCGATAGTATTGCCCCTTTAAAAATGACGAGTAGTAAGCCAAGAGCACATTTAAATGCCTGGTTCACACCTTATCTTAAGCCACAGAGAAAAGAAAAACAAAAAAGTGAATCCATCTGGAGGTTAACAACATCTCAGGTGAATAAAGTGAACCTCATTAACATCTCTACAAAATACAAAAATGAAATGCGACGAACTATAAAAGAAAGTTTTGACAACAGAATAGTACAGGCAGGTACTAAGTAACTTTTCGTTATACTAAAGGAATTAGAAAACCCAATTTCTGCACCTGATAATTGTGTCAAAGATAAGTCATGGTGCGCTGACATACAAAAAGCACTTACTGACAGAATTGCCACTCTTCAAGTAAAAATTGCCAACAAAAATACTAAATGTACCAACCTCCACTACCCAATCTAGAAATGAATTGATTCCACCTAAACCAGAACTCTGCTTCAACTTCATTAAAGCTACAATAATAGAAGTTGAAAAAATAATACTCTCTCTCAAGCCTTCTAACTGCCGAGGAGACCAATGTCCTGCCCAAATTATAAAAGATGCCTCACCATTTATCTCTATGTTCATTAATGCGTCATTTACATCAGGCACTATCCCAAGCAATCTTAAGGAATCCTGGGTCCTCCATCTCCAGAAGAAGCAAACACTTGAGCTTGCTATTCCGACAAACTATAGACCTATTACAACAGTGCCATTCCTCCTTAGGATATTAGAGAGGGTGGCGTACTTACAGATTCAGAGCTTCTTGGAACAGAACAAACTCCTCGGTACCCGGCAGTCAGGCTTCAGACTGCACCATGGAACTGAAACAACACTTATCGACCTCAAAGCCCAGGTCGCGAGTTGAAAGATCAGGGCAAATGCGCCCTATTACTCCTCCTAGATCTCTCAGCAGCGTTCGACCTGGTGGACTATAAGGTTCTTTGCAACCACTTAGAATCAGCTGCACACTTCTCACAACACGCCATAGCGTGGATTTAATCTTTCCTGAGTGAAAGAACGATGAGAGTCTTCTCCACCTCAGATGCAGCTGATCCCATCCCCATTTCATGCGGTGTTACCCAGGGTTCATGCGTCTCCCCCACACTGTATAATATATTTACCAAACCTCTCTTTGATGATCTGGATTGTCTTGGTGTCACCTACACAAACTATGCAGATCACACTCAGATTCTCTTCCCACTTTCGAGGGATTACAACCAGGATTTGGCCTTGGTGAATAAGATATACATCATCATCCAGGCATGGATGGCACTCCATGGCCTATGCTTGAATGATGATAAAACGGAGCTCGTCATCTTGGGTACCACACCTAACATCAACAAACTTGGCCAGAAATGCATTTCCTTCAATATAAATGGCAACACGATTAAGGTAATGAAGGAGGTAAAAACACTAGGTTTTTACCTAAACTCTGGTCTCACCCTGACAAAACAAGTGAATGCCATGGCATCTGCCACGGCTTACAGGTGTAAACTGATTAGATCAGCCAAACCCTTCCTCTCAACGAGCAGATGTACCACACTGGCAAGAGCACTTGTGCTATCTAAGTTGGCCTACTGTAACGCTCTCTGTATTGGAGCTAATAAATATATCAGTCAGAAAATTCAAATACTCCAAAATAATGCCTTGAGAGCGGCACTAGGAATGACCAAAAAAGATCACATTTCCTCAGTGAGGAGAAATAATAATTGGCTATCTACCCTTGATACAATCAAGCTCAAAACGGCCTTCCTAACTTTTAAATCTCTCAACAATGCAGCACCTCTTAACCTCACTGAGAGGTTCAACAAAAGACCGACAATCCGACCTACTAGAACAATTTACACTAATTGCTTGACAGTCCCCCATTCAAACGAGCTACCATTGGCGGAAACAGTTTCCCTGTCAAAGCTGCCCAACTATGGAACTCCCTGCCTCCGTGACTGAGGGAAAACCAAACATACCGACATTTCAGGTGCAACATTATCAACTGGTTGAAATCGAATGATCTCTAAATCTAGACCAGAGAGTGAAGGTTTTCTAACCTCCTTGGCCTTTTCAGCCCCCTCCTGACCTCTCCCTTGCTCTAAAAGACCCTCATGATTTCCTTCTGTAGGTATCATTGTATATTACCTTTCTTCTCGTGAAAATTGACGACATTGCCATCTTTATTAGCTATGTCTGCCATCCATGCTATGCTATCTAGATATCACTGTATATTACCTTTCTTCTTGTGAAAATTGACTGCATTGCCATCCTTATTAGCTGTCTGCCATCCATGCTGTGCTATGTACTATAACCTGTATGTTCTATATCTCAGTATGTAACATGTAATATGTAACTATGTAAATTCTGTGTGCCTCATTATGTAACCCTGCAAGCATAAAATATCCTTTGTCCCTGCGTCCTGATACCTCGGGGTCTGGCGGCGCGTTACAAATAAAGAAACAAACAAACAAACTATGTTTATATCGAATTATATGAGCTAAGGGCTCTATCGCCAATGTGAAGAGAAGAGGGGATAATGGGCAGCCCTGTCTTGTACCGCGGACCATGCAGAAAGTGGATGAGAGTGTGCCGCTGGTGCGAACTTTGGCTGTTGGACAAGCGTATAACAGGTGTATATATTTTATGAAGTGATTCCCCAATTACATCTGTTGAAGTACTGCAAAGACAAACCACTTTTGGATTTATTTGGGACATGGTGCAGAAGAGTCTGTGCAAATGAAACGCCGTAGAGTGTCCAGGAATAAAACCGGAGTGGTCTGGGTGAACCAGGGTTGACATGAAAGGTAGAAAACAGGCAGATAAATGTTTGGTGAAAATGTTGGTGTCTGTGTTGATTGTCAATAATGGTCTACACGAGGCCATTTCGGAGGCTAGCCGGTTTGGTTTTAGCAGTATAGTAATTACGGCTTCCGAAAATGTAGTTGGTAAATGACCGGACTGAAGGGATTCTTGGGTGCAAGGATCAGATAAAGCTCTTTATATAGTTCAACACCTATTCCTTCGGGGCCAGGAGCCTTGCCCGATGGAAGGGTCATTATTGCATCCACTACCTCATCAAGTGCGAGTGGACAGTTGAGAAGCAACTGTGTTTCCTGTAATAACAATGGGAGTGGAATCTCGTTGAAGTAACTCGGCAGTTCTGCATCAGTACACATATCAGATTTGGCATATAAGGTCTTTTAGTATTGGTGGAACTCACTGTTGATTTCTTCAGGTGTGGTGAGTATGTTACCTGCCTGACCAAAATCCCAGTGATGTGTTGAGCCCCTCTCTCTAACCTGATCACACCTGCGAGGAAGCGGCCCAGTCTATCCGCCTCCCGTATCGCCTAGCCTGGGTGGGCTGGTTCATCAAGCGGATTTCTCTGCCTGCCAATTCTGTAAATAACAGCAGGTTACCTTTAATGAGGCCTAACAGAACCCTACTGTGTGATGTGCAATATTCATTTTCAAGCTGTCTCAAGTCAACTTCCACCCTTCCTAATTCTCTCCTCGTTTCTTTTAGACTTCCAGTGGAGACCGAAATCACCTTGCCCCTCAACCACACCTTAAATGTCTCCCAGATGGTAGAATGAGGAACGGATCCCTCATTCCTCTGGAAGAAGTCAACGACTCCATCCTGCAATGACTCAAGAAACATTGAATCTAGAAGACATGAGGGAGGCCTTCTCCATGGTGAGTGAGGGGAGCAAGGGCAGCCCCTTATCATCATCAGAGAAACCGGTGAATGATCAGAAATGGTTCTAAGATATATCTTGCATTCATGCACACACGCAACAAGCACCACAGAGACCAGCCAATAGTCAATGCTGGACTGTGCATCATGCACCAATGAGTAATAGGTATATTCAAGCAGGCCGGGGTTACGGACCTTCCATACGTCAACCATTTTTGCATAATTTGCAATATCATGCAGCCAGCATTTGTCAAATCACATTGAGTGACTCTCGATCGGTCCACCGCACAGTCCAGGATTGTATTAAAATCGCCTCGCCATATAGTCCGGGAGTGACATCCCCCAATTAGGATTCCCATCACTTGCCCATGAAATTCAGGGTCATCTAAGTTAGGCCCATATTTATTGACTAACTATGTATCTATACCAGACAGCTTACCCCATAGAATCACATATCTTGAGGGTCAATACAGCGCTTGGTTTCCTGGAAGGGGAGCGAACGATGTATCAGAGTCAGCACCCTCCTAGCTTGAGATGAGTAGTTGGTGTAGCCCCGCTGGGTCCCTCAGTAGGGAGGAAATCTTTTGGTGAGTGCCCCCTGGGTATGTGCAACATTACCACCTTAGGCCTGTGGCGATTAATATATGCTAGTACTTTCCTCGCCTTAATAGGGTTGTTAAGGCCCTGGACATTCCATGTCAGGGAGGAGATCTTGTCACCTATAGTGTCCTGTTTGTATTAACTGATGAATATATCTCACACACATGAGTAAAACAAAGATATTTGTTTTGGTGTGTGTTAGGTAGACAGACAGCACTTATTTTCAAAGAACATATAAATACAACTTCGAACCTTTTCAACCTCATTAACTTTTGGTGAACATGTACGTCATTAACCCCAACTCAACAGACATCCTCCTCACTTCCCTCATCATCACCCCCAACTTGACAATGTAGCCCAAATAAAACTGTGGATATTTCCTGGGGTTCGCTATGAACAGTGACTGCTACCCTGCAGCTGGGTGCAGTGCCTGCAGTCGGTCCCAATTATAGTAGTATTGTATGACGATGTACAATCTTATGGTAGGAGATCTTTGGTTGGTTTCAGCGTTGGTCAGTCATTGTCCATATTGTCAAATTCGTTGTTATGCTGGCGCGGGCTGTGGTTATGGTCGCATTGCGGAAGGGGAATAGGGATTGACTCTTCTATGTGTGCTGCAACCTCGGACGGGTTCTCGAAGAAATTTGCACGGTCTCCATGTTGAATCTGTAGTTTGGCGGGAAACATTAATGCAGAAGGAACCTGTCTGATTCGCAACAGTTTCTTAACAGGAACATATGATTTCCGTAGGGCTTGTATGTTAGCAGAAAAGTCTGGGCAAATATGGAAGTCTGATGACATGTGGCGAAGCGTGCCTTTGTCCCTGGCCAAACATAGGGCCTCATTACACGGATGGCGGTAATGGTTAACGGCCACCGTTAATGGTAACGGTGACCGTTAACCATTACCGCCTTACTACGAGGTCCCTTAGCGGGTTGGTGCTTTAACGCCTGCTTTTTGCAGGCGTTAAAAACCAAGCCGCTAAGGGACCTCGGAGCTAATTACGGCACCGCAAAATTGCGGTGCCGTAATTAGCGCCTTCCCCATTCCCATAGAGCCCTATGGGGCAGAAATGGGAATGGGGAAGGGCAATGGCGGAAGGGGGATTTACCGCCCCACCAACCTTGGAATAGGGCGGTAAATCCCCTTTCCGCCAAGGCGGTGCCGGTATTTTACCGGCATGAGCCATGGCGCTAATAGCGCCATGTCTCACCGCCTTCCGTGTAATGAGGCCCATAGTATTTAATCTCTGTTCCGGTAATTGAGCATTCTTGACAGAATAGTGTGCAGAGAGGCTCCTGGTTGAGGGACAGGAGCCAAGACGCGATGTGCGCGCTCGACCAAAAATTGCGAGGAGAACTTTGTGTGGTCAAACAAAGATTTGAGCAAGTCTTCGACAAACGTTTCCATAGGACCTTTGCAGGCCGCCTCGGGAATCCTGATTATACGAATATTGGTGCGTCTCGAGCACGACTCTAGGTCTTCACATAGATCACAGATTTTGTTGATCTCCAGCTTCAGCTGTGTTATATCATGATCATGCCTGTCGACCTTGTCTTCTGTGTCGCCAATCCTAGTCTCTGCCTCATTTATGTGTGTACTTTCTTTCTCCAATTTAGCTTTAAGTGAACCAATGGTGGACACAGTATCAATAAGCTTCATGTTGATAGCCATGAAACCAATTTGCATTGCCGCTAATAAATAGTCATTGCGGGTATCTCCAGAGGTAGAGGCTTGTCTGCTATTAGGCGATGAATCTGTAGTACCCAGGGACTTGGCAGGGTGTTGCTGAATGAGTCCATTGGTCCTTTTATTCTGCCCGCCAGACCCCTTCATCATGTTTCCTTCTAGTAGCGTTGGTAGGATCAGTGGACAGGTGAGAAGAGTGATAGGATTGGATGGCTGAAGTTACCGGAGGTCTGTGGCTGGGGGATTGCTCGCTTCACCACTTCAGTATCGTGAAAGCTGGAACACCACTAGGAATCAGGTTAACAGAGGCCATGCTTCATAGACAGGTGTCGGACAGTCGTGGAGACAGGGATCCAGCTGGAGGGACAACTGCTGGTTGCTGGCTGTGCGCAGGCTATCTCTCAGTCCGAGTTGTTGATTATACTGTGCACTAGGGAGCGGCAGGGGAGCAATGGCGTGACTTCTCATATGCGCCCGTACTAGCGTGAGCATGTACAGCACAACGGTTGAAGGGGGTGCTCTGAGACTATAGCAGTAGTGTGCCCCAGGGCCAAATTTTCCACCAGCACCTGTGAGCCTTTATTTTGGGATTCGAAGGCTCTCAGTATGAGCCGCCACCTCAGTGGGTCCTATCATGACACAACTTATGGGTGATTTGTGCAGGAGTTGCCAGCTCCCGCAACCGCACTGCTTGCGTGGGATGGAAGATTGGACAGCTCAGAGCATCCACGTCCAAGAGATCGCTGTTTCCCAGGTGACCAGCTCCATAAGCGTGTATCAGGGAGCATGGCTAACCTCGGATGGTAACTCGGCCGATTTCAAGTAGCACCTGAATGGGCGGGAGTCTGTCTCTGTATTTCCTTGGACGGGGCTTTAAAAAGGTTGTGGGGTGATAAGAAGCGCAGCAAGAAAGGCCGTAGTATTGCACAAGCAGTTGCCTTTGGCAGCTAAGAGGTGATCTGCTCTTTGGGCGGCATTACAGTGGTCCTGGGCTGACTCGGCGCGTGTGATGGCAGCTAATCACAGCAGGGTAAATGCATTCGCATTTCAGGAGGGCTCACCCATGCGCAAACACTTATGGGATAAGTTGCCGCAGTCCAGCAGCATGGCGATGAAGGTGGGGTGTCGGGCTGAGCTCCAAGCTCTCTTATAGTTCGCTGGCCGCCATGTTTAGTGTTTCGGAGGGTTCCCGCCTCGAGGTTGTACGGCTTAAGCTGCCGGTGCATCTGGATCTGTTGGGTGGGAAGCGCTCCTCCCACCGCTGGCTCTGACTTCAGTGACGTGCTGCACCAACCTGAAGTAGCCGCGGTAAATATTATGAAGAGCAGGAGACTATATAAAGTTATATGGATTTATTGTAAGTTCATATATAATAGTATAACTAGATTACAATGTAGGAAAAGGAGAAGGGAGACAACTAGTAGCAGAGGGAGCTGGACAGTTATAATTCAATTCCAGTCCTCCCTTCTAGAACTCTGTTTACACCTGAGCTCCAGGTGTTCTAATATAAGCCACCATAATATGGCCAGGCATGTCCCACAGTCATCAGGCAGCTTCTATTATAATATTAGATACTACACATCTCCCTCTCTTTATATTGTTCTAACAAACTATATTCCTTTCAATTAATTCACAAACTATGTACAAATTTCTGTAACAATTGTCCCAGCTGGTTCACTTGAACTCCATATAGTCCTCCATCTTCTTTGGTAACCGATAGGATCTGCCAGCTCTGGACGTACATCCTCCATGTCTGGAAGTACTTGGCAAGGAAAGTTTAAACTGCTCAAATTTGTCATTATATCCTTTCTCAACAGTACTATTAACCTTACTTTCCTCACTACTGCTTGCATTTCTGGATATCTTAACATTTCTAGCTGTATTCTTGCCTACATCTCTCATTTCTTTCCTGTTACATATCTCTTTTCTGATACACTCATTATTTTCACACATCCAAATTCTTTCTACATTCCATATTCTTTTATCCTCCGTCCTGACAGCATTACGAAATGCCTCTATGACTCTAATAGGATTGGACCATTTACATGGTCCATTTCTTAGGGCAGGAGGAAGTAACACTTTGACAAATTTACCAACAGCTTTACACATATCATACTTGCTATTATGTACCTTCTTATCATAGTTCACCTTGTTTCTCCTTTGTGTTTCCCTGATTTTTTTTTTTGCATTAACCAGATTTTTTTTTATTTCTTTACCCCCTTTAATAAGCCAAATGGGAGCTAATTTGGTGTTTGCCTTTCTTCCTCTGCTATGCTCAAAAGGAGAAACACCGGTACTGGTGTGCGGAGTGAAACGATGAGCAATTACTTTCTCCCTAACGGCATCCTCCCAATCCAACCCATTGGCCCACGCCATTCTGATGGTCTCTTTCAGAATTTTATTAAAACGTTCTACTACTCCGTTAGTTTGAGGATGATAAATTGAGCTAGTCTTATGTTCAATGGCAAATTTTTTACAGAAATCTGCCACTTCCTTGGACATAAATTGAGTACCGTTATCGGAAAGAATACTTCCCGGGTATCCTTCCCTCTCACATATACTTGATAAAAATTCCACCACAGTTTTACCTGTGACACTAGGAGTAATTAAAATCTCTGACCACCTGGTGAGAAGATCTATGACTACTAAGCAATACTTTTGTACACCTTTACAACATATTGGACCTAAAATATCCATGCTTATATCCCTCCATACACTATTGGGAATATCAGTAATAACCATTGGTTGCCTGGAACCCACACATCTTTTTTCATCGTCACAACAAAGGATACATTCCCTAATATATCGTTCAATCTGAAGATCACAACCAGGCCACCAATAGTCATTCCTAATTCTTTGTTTAGTCTTTATCACTCCTTGGTGACCCTCATGACCCAATTCTATAATCTTCAAACGCAGATCCGTCGGAGGAATGACTTTATCTCCTCTCATCACAAAGTTATCGTGAACATGCAGTTCATCTGCAACCGTCCAGAAAGCACTTAACCCAGCCTCCTCAAATTTAGATTTCTTCATGGAATCATGACCTTGAATCAATTCTTTCAATTTCTTGATGTTATTATCATTAGATTCAGCCTGATCCCAAATATCCTTGGATATGGAAGAAGTTTCCACACAAAATACCACTTCCATGTCTTCATCCTCCTCGACAATCTCAGAGATATTGGTTAATCGAGATAAGCAATCGCCAGACACATTCTTTATTCCTGGAACATATGACACAGTATAGTTGATCTCTTGCAGCATCATGACCCATCTTCTAATCCTGTTGGATACCTTATTAAGACCTTTTGACATGAACACTTGAGTTAAGGGCTTATGATCAGTTCGAAACTCAACTTGGTTGCCCCATATAAAGCTTCTAAATTTGGCAGCTGCCCACTTAATAGCTAGAGCCTCCTTTTCTATAGTGGCATATGAAATCTCTGCGCCTTTAAGCAATCTCGACGCAAAGGCAATTACTGCTTCCTGACCATTTTTCTCTTGGGACAATACAGCTCCCAATCCTATGTTACTGGCATCCGTAGTGATGATAATCTTGTCTTTGGTACAAAAATTCTTTAATGCAGGAGCAGAATTTATTGCATTCTTTATGAAATTGAATTCATTTTCACACTCCATACTCCACTCAAACCATTTCTTCTTGAGTGCCTCTCTTAATGGAACGGTGTGTATGGCAAAATCCTTGACAAATTTTGAGTAATATTCAGCCATGCCAATAAAGGTACGAATCTCATCTTTGTTAGTTGGGCTTGGCATTCCCACAATAGTATTGACTAATTGGGGTTTCGGAAAAATCCCTTCTGCTTTAATTTTATGTCCCAAATATTCAATTTCCGTGCAATTTATCTTACATTGTCTTTGCTCAACGTCATGCCAGCATCATACAATTTTTTACATACATGTAGTAACCTCTTGTCGTGCAATTCTTGAGTAACAGCATGAATTAATATATCGTCTTGAAAACATATCACTCCATCATTATCCTTGAACATACCATGCATAACCTTCTGAAAAACCGATGCTGCCGACACTAATCCAAAAGGCATTCTTTTAAATTGATACAAACCATCAGGAGTTATGAATGCTGTCAATTTCCTTGAATCTCTATGCAATTTAATCTGATGGTAGGCAGATGATAAGTCTAACGTCGAAAATACTTTAGAGGGTCCAATGGTAGAAACAATTTCTTGTATATTTGGTAAAGGATGGCGATCAGGTATGACACATTTGTTCAACTCACGTAAATCAACACAAATTCTAAGTTTTCCTGACTTTTTTCTTATCACAACAAGTGGGGAAACCCATTCGCTGGCATCAATACTTTCTATGATTCCATCTGCTTCCATTTTCTTTAATTCCTTGCTGACTTCTTCTCGTACCGTTAAAGGAATGTTTCTCAATTTTTGAGCTATAGGTTTTTTATCTGGCTTGAGCAATATCTGATGGGTAAAGCCTTGAAAACATCCTATATTATCTCGGAAAACCTTTAGCAAACCAGCTTTACGTATAATATCCCCACCTTCAATCGATTCAGTACTTCCACTACTTATAGACAAGACTGATTCTACACTAGTGGAATCCACTTTCACTCGTAATTTACTCTGGTGAGTCCAGCTGAGTAGAGCAGTCTTCCCTTCACTTGTGATATATATTTTACCATTTGCAACTCTGTTCTTAAATTTCAACTTTCCCCAATGCCAACCGATGACATTGATTCTCACACCTCCATAGGCTCTTGGATTGATATCCGTTTCATGTAAATATTCATGTTTATTCTTGTTCCAAAACTGTCTTGGCAGAAGCGTATATTTTGCACCTGTATCAATCATCATACATACTTCATTGCCATCAATCGACACCATAGCCCTGGGACTTTCCAACACTTCTTCATCATTATCATCAGTTATGGTACATACACAATCGTCTTGAACCTCCATTTCACTGCGATCACTATCAGAATTGTCACCTATCCAATTCGTGGCACTGTCACGATATCTGCAACATTTAGAAAAGTGACCTTTTCCTTTGCATTTGTTACAAATGATCTTTAATGCTGGACAATCTGGGTCATCAGCCCAATGATTCACATTGCCACATCTGTAACACTTTCCTTGGAGTTTCTTTTCCACTTTCCTTAATTGATTCTCTGGACTGTTCTTCTTAGAAACTTCATATGATGAACCCTTTTGAGCATATTTGCTTGATCTTTTGTCCGCTCTCATTGAATTATATTGTTTAGTGGCAGACCTCCTCTTACTGGTGTCATTATTGATCATTGAAATCGATTCCTCATCCTGTGTGTCATGCATTTTACTGTTACTGTTTCCTATTTTCACTTGTTTCATTTTATTCTCCAGTTCTTTAACACACTCCTCTGTGTGCTCTACTTCTTTTGCTACTCGAAGAACAGTGTCAAAAGAAGGATCACTTTCTGACCACAATCTTTCCCTTACTTTGCTACTGCGACACTCTAACATAAATTGGTCTCGGAGTCTCTCATCTAGTTGTTCATTGAAATTGCATGACTTTGCTAATTTCCTTAATGCCGTGACAAACTTTTCCACACTCTCTCCCTCCTCCTGTGTGCGTTTGCCAAACTTATAACGTTCTAGAATTATGCTTACTTTCTTTTCAAAATGTTTATCAATTTTCTTTACAGCCAACTGGTATTCATTTAGGTCCACACTGTCTTCTTCCGGTAATTCTGGAAGTGTTTCATATTTTTCTTGACCCACAGGGCCTAAACAATGCAATAGTAATGACTTCCTTTTCTCCGCACTGCAATTGGGACCACAAATTACCCCTGCATAATGTTCGAAGGATTTTATCCACCTCTTCCAAGGTAAAGCCGGTTCATCAGTGCTGGGCATGAAGAAAGCAGGTGGTGGCACACTGCTAAATGCCATGACAGTTATATATATTTGAACCGGTTTAAACTCACTGCAGCGCAAAACCGTGCCAATTCAAATTGTGCTGAGGTGCAACGTGCCTAGTAAACAGATGCTTAAGAAACGTGAGCACTTTTTATGCAATCGTCGCTAGTATATGAGTATTCATCTTCACTTGAAACTTGTTTCCAATGCACATTGTATCATTATATTGATGAGTCATTACTATATATCAGCAGCTGGGTGTTCACTCGTATATGATTAATAAAACTGTTCCATCAAATTGCAATATAAACAGAACAGGACTTCCAACTCCTACGATGAGCCTACGCCACACACTCACAGCGCGTGAGAATTGCAGGCTTGCTCTGGGAAAATAGCGGCGTACTGCGCCTTTAAGAAACTTTTCCTGTTTGAACACGTTGAGCGCATGCGCGAGCTCCGATGGTAACGTAACCGGATTAAGTCAAAATAACTGTTGCAGAGGCTATTGGTGTACAGCATAGACTGTCATCCTCTTCGTATGCTGCACTGCAGTCGCCGAGCGTTACCTTCAGGAACCATAAAACGGGGCCGCTTCTACGCTCGGGCATGAGCGGAGCAGCTCCGTGTACTTCGATGCTTCATCAATTCGACTGTATCCCATCCTCGTCGCCACTTGAAGTAGCCGCGGTAAATATTATGAAGAGCAGGAGACTATATAAAGTTATATGGATTTATTGTAAGTTCATATATAATAGTATAACTAGATTACAATGTAGGAAAAGGAGAAGGGAGACAACTAGTAGCAGAGGGAGCTGGACAGTTATAATTCAATTCCAGTCCTCCCTTCTAGAACTCTGTTTACACCTGAGCTCCAGGTGTTCTAATATAAGCCACCATAATATGGCCAGGCATGTCCCACAGTCATCAGGCAGCTTCTATTATAATATTAGATACTACACAACCCAGTTGATCGGTTCCACTCGATAGTTGAGCCGTAGGTTCCTCAGTCACAATGCTGCATGTGGAGAGCTTTTAACGCTGAATCGATAGTGTAGAACAGGGAATATTTCACTGAAGGATTTTATGGGACTGGAGCTCCCAGCTCAAGCAGCCATCTTCTTGGCTGCTCAACAGCGCCCCTCTATTCTACCGATTCCAAAAAATCTGTCACTTAACCCTTCTTTGCAATCTATCATCCTTGATCTCTGCTCGCATTTCTTTGTAAAATTTTGGACCTTGCAGTTTAGAACCATGTCTCAGCTCACGCAACCCATTCTGCTCTTCTCCCTCTCTACCAATCTGGATTTCGTCCTTTTCATTAAACAAAAATGGCTAATCAATCTGTTTCTAGTTCTTTACTGTCTGCACGCTATGCTAAACAATCCTCCTTGCTTATCTTGCTTGATCTTGCAGCAGCCTTTGACACAGTAGATCACTCTTTTCTACTTTGCACTCTTTCTTGTCTTGGTTTTCAGGGTTTCTGACTGGTTTCATTCCTATCGTACCAACCACACTTATCCAGTTTGATTGTTAGGTCAATCCTCTTCTACTCTTCCTCTCTAATACGGTGTCCCACAAGGTTTGGTTCTTGGTCCCTTTCTTTTCTCTCAATACACCATTCCTCTTGCCACTATAATATCTTCCTTTGGGCTTTCTCAGCAGGTTTATGCAGATAACTCACAGATTTTTATCTTCTTTCCTTCATTCACTGATACTATTAATTGCACGGTTCCTGCCTGTCACTCTTCATCAAATCGTGTGTGTCGAATTACTATATCCATGTTAATCCTTCTAAAACTGAAGTCCTCTTCTTTCTTCTTTCCTGCCACTACTATTTCTTTGCTCCTACCACCTGCCTCTATTTCATTTCCATCATCTTCTCTCTCAGTCTCTACCACTTCTCAGAACCTCAGTGTTATTCTCGACTCTTATAGTTTTTCTCACATATCTCCCGAGTTGCCTGCTCCTGCCACTTGCATCTATATATTGATTGACAAGCTCGTCCTTTTCATTCCTTTCATGGTACCAAAATGTGTGTTTCATCTCTTAGTTTTTCTTGGCTTTTCTACTGCTCTATTCTTTTTCTTGGTCTTCCAGCCCATCAGCTAGCTTATCTCCACTCTATACAAAACTCTTCTATCTGTCTTCTCGTTCGTCTTTAATTTCAGGAATCTATACTGCCTGCCCTCCAGTTACTTTAATGGCATTCTTTTGAATCACTCTTTTTCATTTTCTTTTGAGTTGTTTTTAAATGTCTTGAGGACTTGGCTCCAGCTTATCTTTCTTATTTTGATTTCTTTCTATTATCCTTCTCAATCTCTCTCTTCCCAGTCGCTATCCCTGCTCTCGGTTCCTCATCCCCATGTACCCAATCCAGGTTTCCTCCTTTCACTTCTTGCCCCTTATTTCTGCAATAAACTTCCCCTCAATCTTTGATGTTTGTCTTCCTATACACTGTTCAATTCTCATCTTACGGACGTGTTGCTATCATTATGAATTCATTCATTTGATTCGTTTCTGTGTACCATGTTGTTTTCTGATAAGTGCTATACAAATTCAATAAAAATATATAGTACATAGTAAATGATGCCAAAGTATGGTACATCAACGCCTCACTCTTAACATCACAAAGCGGGGGGGGGGGGGGTGGCATTGTACTGGTGAGACCCAATCTGTGAAGTAAAGTGGTGGGGGCGGTATATATCTCTTTATTAGAATATCATAAAACTATATTCCAATGTTAAGTGGATGAAACCCTGTACTGTGAGTTCTAAATCTATAACACTGGGTCCCTGAACACATGCCTAAAGTGTCGGATGCAACTATGCAACTAACCACAGCTTGCATTCAACTTCCATGTATATCAAAGAAACCCAGACCACGACATTTAGATATAGGGGGAGTTCATGTAAAGGTTTATTTACATTGTCATTTCTCTTTTCATCTATTCTCCGATACCTTCACTTTATATTGATACTGAAGAGAATAAAGTGCTTTCATTTGCTCTCTGAAGCAGTTGAAAACACTGGACAATAAGCAGCCATGTAATTATGGACTTAGATTTGGGAAGTTTGGAAATGTTAGAATTCGAATCCAAAATATAATTAATTGATTGATTGTGTGACTGCATGTGTGCATAGTTTCTTAGTGAGATTTCCACAGGCAGGCCAATTCTTGTTTCTGTAAACCAGTTACAAATGTATTGATATTTGATTGTGGTGACTTCCCGGCATAGATTCAGGGAACCACCTTTTAAGTGATTTTATTTGAATACAATTCATAATACACCCTGTTTCATGTCCCAGAATGGTGGGGTGGGATTGAATATGGTGATGTTCAATTAGGTGTACCTTATAAGTGATTAACAATTATAATAAACAAAATATCTTGAAACCGGGTGAACCCATTTACGTTAGGATCCTATTGGAGGGGCTCCTAATTATTCCATAAAATATCCATAATGGACCATAGTGATTAGATGCCACGATTTGCAACTGGAAAGTATTGCTACTTGGGACCCCTGTTTTCCTACAATTACCCAAATCGCTTATTCAAATGCAGGGTTTTCTATCTTCAGTATCTTGTCACAAAGGCCCCATGTTGGCTCTGCTGTTCTCTAAATTATGAGGCTGTTTACCCCTGGACAGTGAGTACTTTGTTCAACAGTCGGCCTCAGTGGGATTTGAGTACACAGAGCATGTTTGAACCATTTTATAAGGGAGCTATTTCTCCTGGCCTTTTTTATGTGCCTTTAATAATGGGATGCGTTAATTTCACACTCGTTCCTCCATAGATGTTAGTAATCTGGCCGCACAAAGCTTTGAATAGGTCTGTTTTGTGCAACCTTTCCTTCACGAGCAGCTAAAATTACCTCATGTAATTCTTCATCTCTGCCCGACCCCGTTTAACAATACTGAAGTGAAGATATCGCCAACATGAAAAACAGCGACCCCATTCAGGCCATTTCTTCTCTTATGTTTCCCTTTACACAGTGGTTTCGCAGATCTCTTAATGCGGAGTAATATGGACTCTTGACCTTTCCGGCTGTGCTTTGGGCACAATACTTGTCTCTGAGTCATACCCTTGCTGATTGCCGACTCCTATTTTCTACATGGACTTCATATGATGACTGAGACTCAGCGTTTCAATTCAGTATATCCTCATAGACTACACAAATTTCACCTCACAAGGTTCATTCCATCCTAAGCCTTTGGGATCTTGGTTCTCCAGGTTTCTGGCACTTAACTCTTCTACCTCTGTGATAATGGCCTGCACACTTTGATTCTCCAGAGTTTTGGACTTTGACTCCCATCAGCCCTAATCAGCAGAGTTCAAGAGTAACAGATCATGGGAATCACAGTAAAAAACATGTGCAGGGCTGCAGGTTTGCTTATTGCATAGTGGCAATGATATCAAGGATACAATAACTCATGAGTTTATTTTCCCTCTTTGTTTTCTCTTCTCTGCAGACACAAGTATAAGGCTTGATGTCCAAAAGATTGGAGCTATAGATGAATTTCCCATTCAAGCCCCACTGAATGGTAGATGGTAAGGTGGTGGGTGCAGGATATTTTCCCTCCTGCACAATTCTGCCATGCTTTGCTCACTGATATACATGGAAATGCAACTGCTTTGATGTGTAGATATGTGTTGTTCAGACAATTCATAAAGCTCTGATGAAGGACAAATCTAACAACACATCTTCCTTAAGATTGTTAGCTGAGTCTAGTTTTCGCTTTATCTCCATTTCCATTACAAATTGATTACCTTTAGAAGGGTCTCAAATAATTTTAAAGATGTACTTCATTAGTGACTATAACAACAGAAAGCCAGCATTGACACTTTATACCCTGTCAACTTTGAACTGGGGAATTCTTTGGCATTTGTTTTTGTAATTAGTATTTTGGTGGTTCACCCAACCTATGATTTTCCCTGTTTTATTTATTTATTTAATTTATTTATTTATATAGCACCGTTCGCCCACGGGCATCAGGGTGCAACACAGAGATGCCACAACAAATGGAAAACACTAAGATGGGGACGGGACAGATGGTGAGAGCAGGGTAACTAGGGGCTTAGTCTGGAATTGTAATAGATAATTATTTAAAGAGGTGGGATTTCAGTGTTTTTTTCTGAAGCACCGGAGGTTGGTTTCTAATCTCAGATCTACAGGTAGACTATTCCATTTGACAGCTGGGGATATAGGGAAAGCCTTACCCAATCCGTTAGGTCTCTTGTGGGGGGCTACTTTGATTTTGGCCCATGGATTCAGATCTTAATGTGCGTCCTGGCACGTGTCTGGATATTTTAGATTTGAGATATGCCAGTGCTTTCCCATGAAGGCCTTTATGGACCGGCATCATGGCCTTGAACAAGACCCTGTCTTCTACCTTGAGCCAGTGAAGCTCCCTTCTGGCATTACTAATGTGGTCAGACTTGGATTTCTGCTTAACGATCCTGATGGTATTATTTTGGATGTTCTGGAATTTTGTAATACACTGTTTATTTGCACGCAGCATTCGTGCATTCCCATAGTTCAGCCGCAAAGTATAATTGCTCTAGCTATCGTAGTGCAGTTCCCTTCGCTAAAATAGGGTTTGATAGCTCTTAATAGTCTAAGATAGTAGGAACAGTTCATAGTCAGATATGAGGCCTTATTGAAAGAAATTATTGAGTGTGACATCACTATGGATGAATAGTGAACACACGCCCTCTTTTTTTGCTTTTGATGTGTACCATGCAAACAATAGAAATCCAGTATTGTATTGTCGTCATTTGGAGAAAATGATTACAAATGAAGTGTTGTATCTGTGTTTACTATTATACCACAATGTGTTAGGGAAAACCTTGTTGCACGTTGATTGGCCAGTCTGCTATTTTTTACTCTGGCACTGAGATTGGATATTTTCCTTTGTCTTCAATATTAATTGAGAGACCATTCGGAAATTGTGCCTGTATGCTGTGTTACATAGGCAACAGAGTCAACAGACCAGCCAAGATGCCAGTTCAGTTCACACTTCTATTCTTATTACAGAATGTGTGCAAAAAGAGGCCAACTTTAATACCAGGACAGCTCCCAGAAAGTATATATAATGTAAGATGATAGACAGGGTAGAATCCCAGTCCCAGGCTCTCTTCAACTGGGTATGGGAACCCAGACCCTCATAGACCTTGAGGGACAGTCAATGCTGAAAAGTGCAAGTGGGTTTTGCCACACCCCATGATCAGGTTGCAGGTTTACATGGGGTCCCAAACCATTTTCTGATTCAACAGAATCTAGATGTGGACCTTCCTGGGTCCAGAACCGCAATGTTAAACAAGTCCTCCAGGTCCTTGAACATGTGCAGCGGTTCCTCCCAGAAAGAGTAGGTATTCCCGGCGAGAGAGAGGGAGATGGATCGAAAAGTACTGCTCTTTCCTTGGTGTCCATAGGTTCCTCCCATTAATACTCTGAACTGTAACTATGCTCCCTGACCCAGCAGGAACCCCCTGGTCCTACCTAGGGCCTGACATATCCCTTGAGTACCTTCCTATTCTGTCTGACTGGCCTTATCTAATGCCTCCCCTTTGCTGATCAACTCTTTCATGAAAGTTTGTTCTCTTAATTCTTAGGCTCTTTCATTTCTCCCCCACCAGTCAACGTAATGTGCCTCTTCCTGCTCAGGCTCTTCCTACTCTTCCCCAAACTCCTCACTTTATTCCTTCTTCATCTCTTCAATGTGATATTCTTCAATCCACAATTATTTTATATATCGAACCCCCTATGCCTGTGCTGCTATATTTTTCTCTTTAGATATCTCTTCCTCTTTCATCTCTGCTACTCCCACCTCCACCGTGTAGGTCACCTCCTCTTCCACCTCTGCTACTACCACCTCATCCTCAGTTGTTGCCACTTCTACGTCTACTTCCTTGTTTCATCTTTACTTCTGCAAATAAAACCTACTCAGTTCAAGTTGGATATCAGTCCGGCAATCATAGCGTGCAATTTTGCTGCCCAATTAGTGTCAATGGTTTACCATGTTTTTAAGATTTCCTTTTCTCAAGGTACAGTGCCTAGTTCATTTAAGAAGGTTTTAATTTTGCCATTATTGAAAAAAACCTTAGTTGGACCCTTCTAGTTTTAACAAATTTAGGCCTAATGTTAACTCCTCATGCGGCAAAGGTCTTGAAGAAAACGGTTAGTGTGTAAAATGGAATTCTAGATCTCTAACAATCAAGCTTTTGCCCTAAGCATGGCACTGAGTCCGCTCGCTTGGTGGTTTGGAATGACATCTTGGCCAAGCAGACAATGGTCAGATACCATTTCTAATTATGTTGGAACTCAGAGTAGCCTTCGATGCCATGAATCATGATTTCCTCCTGTCTTGGCTTCATAGTTTAACAGGGATGACCGATTTGACCCTTAATTGGTTCCTGAGTTTTCTTTTTTTCCTAGAACAAATGGTCAATATTAGTTCCTATACGTTGGAACCCATTAAGTTAGGTTGTAGTGTCCACCAGGGCTCTCTCACGTCTATTGTTTAACCTGTATTTGCAACTTTTGATGAAGATTTGACAAAGGTTTCAGTTGAAGGATTACTCTTACGTAGATGATACACAGATTTTTGTCAAGGTTTCTTGTCCTTTGTGCACATTTCCAAGGTCCATGAGTGGCTGATTAACAATAGTTTACATCTGAACCCGACCGAAACGGAGGTCTTATTGCTGGGTTGGAACTTGCTGCTAGATAACTCTCACTGTATCCCTTTCCCTAATCTGCTCTTTGGGCTCCCTACTTTATAATGCATCAAAATGTAGGGATTATATGGGAGCAGGATTTATCTTTTTCATCACAGATCAAGAAAGTCTCTGGAGCCGCCGTTCCAACCCCTTTGACAATTGAAAAGAGTTCTGCCTTACTTTCCCAAAGAATATTGGCAACTAGTTACTGGTACCCTAATCAATTTATACATTGATTATAGTGACACTTTATATGCTGGTCTCCCGAACTATCAAATCTCAAGGCTCCAAAAGATTCAAAAATCTGCAGTATGCCTCATTTTTCAATTCTTAAAGCTACACCCATTAAATCCTTTTGGCGAGAACTTCATTGACTCCCGGTCCAGCAGAGGATACAGTTTCATGTTCTCTGCTGGGTCGTTAAGTGTAAATTGGGCCATGCTCTGCCTTATTTGAGCACGTTGCTTAATTGGTTTTCAACCAGTAAGATGTCTCAGGTCATTGCGCAGAAACCTCCTGGTAATCCCCTGCATGCGCTGCTGTGCCAGGGGCGATAGACGTTTTACAGTAACTGGCCCCACACTGTGCAACAAGCTTTCCAGGTAGCTACGCAACGCTGACAAGCTATTCACTCTTAGGACTAAACTGAAAAGCTTTCCCTTCTGTTGATTGATTCATGGAGTTCAGTTTGGAATTCTGTATTTTAATAACTGTGTCCAGATACAGGGTCTCCTGTCCGGTCCCCTCATGATTAGCGCACGATAAATATACAAATACAAATACATACCTCCTTCTCATCATATTGTACCACCTCAACTACCCTCTCCGACCTCTAACCACAGCCTCCTCCTCACTTATTACCACCTGAGTCACACCACCACCTCATCAGTTATTCCCACCTCTGATGTCACTGTCACCATCCTCCTCCTTAACATTTATCACCTTCACCATGCTGGTGCACCTGGCACTGTCTTTTCCTTAACCCTTACACTCTGCTCCCCTTCTTTGTCTGCTTTGTTTCAACTCCTCCTGGTTTAATGGTTTTTTACTTTTGCACCCTTTCCATCTGTATTTATCTATATGTATTGTATGATGATGTTATCTGTATTTATTCTTTGCTATGTAAAAATAAAAATAAAGTGTAACTAGTATTCTGCCACATTCATTTACATGAAAGAAGCAGAGTAGCACTTGGACCTCCAATGGGAAGCTCCTAACGCTGTGCTCTTGCAGAGCATGTCAAGGTCTGCATGTCTGCAGCCATTTAAGCAACTTACAAATACATGCAATTACCTTTTCAACCTCTCTGTTATGCTATTGTGTAAAGCCATTGATGCACAATGCATGAATGACAACTTAAGGACCCAACCATGAGACATGTATTACTGTTTTTTTCCTGCTTTTTACAAATAAATAATGAAAGGAACCTGAGTCATTTCTGTCAGCATTTATATGTAAAAAGCAGTAAAAACGGAGAACTGGGAGCGTTATTGTAAGGTATCCCCTTAAACCGCAGTTTCAGTTCTCGCTCCTCCTTCTTGCCTTCTTCCTTCAGCCATCTCTTTTGTGTTTCTTCCCATCCCCCTCCTGATGTAGCCTCCACTCCCCTCTCTGAAGTTAGTTCTGCCTCCTAACTTACAGTTCCTCTCTGATATGCTCCCCGTCTCCTTCCACCCAGCTCCTTGCAACCTCCTCTCTAATGTTCTCCATAATTAAGTTTAGAATGACATGACACTAAACAAACTCTTGATAATAAACTTTTTGTAATCAAAGTGCCAGGCTTGTTCAGTTATATTGTATTCTTTTTGACCACTCCATTTCCTTACCTTCTAATACCCACAGCTTTTGCCTTTATACACAGCCTATCCTTCACTAGGCCACTCTTCGTTCAGGGTTGGCAGTCCAAGAATTAACTTTCTAGAGTTTGACCTGGGGTACAGGGTTATAGTACAGGGTATAGAGCTGGCTGGGTAAATACCCTGCTTACCTTCCAGGATTGCCTAATCACACTCTCGAACCCCTCATGCATCCAACATCATGCTGTGAACTGTCTTTCCATTCCCCAAGTCTGCCTTGGAAACACAACCCAATCATCACAACATTTAAGGACATATCTCCCTCCTCTCTTTTGCAAAACTATAGACCACCGAACAAGACTGACATGCACTCATGCTATCACAATACGTTCTACCAGCTTCATCCCCTCAATGAGGACCCATGAGGTTGTGCAGTACTGCGGTCTGAGCTTTTACAATCCTTGAACATCATCTTGGAATGCTTAATGTGAGATTCCACCACTGACCAACACTCTGCCTTCACACTGTGTCTGACCAAGAAGGCTGATTCAGTGTCTTGGCAGAGGGGAACACAGTTCCTGTGACACCAATCCTCCGTCAGCTACACTGGCTTCCTGTTGAGTAGCGTGTGCTATTTAAGTCTCTGTGCATTGTGCATAAATCCTTCTATAAGCAAGGGGCACAATATCTCCAGACTGATTTTTGTCCTTATGTTCCTCCTAGAGCACGTCAATCTGAATTTGCTTGATTATTCAAGTCATTGGGTAAAGTATTACCGTATTGGTGGACGTGCTTTCTCCGTGGTGGCAGCAAAAGCATGGACCTTGCGGGTAATTGTTAATCACCTATCCTTTCGTCGTGCTTTGAAGACCCTTCTATTTGAACCATATGTTCTGGTGTTTCTGGCCTGTAGTGCCACGATGCCTCTAGGTGAACGGTGCGCTTTACAAATCAAGATAACATATAGAGAGTACCAGATTGGTTTAGCAATGCATCATGCTTGACCCTGGTGCTATATCGTGGGTCCTCTGCCGCAGAGCTAGGATATGGTGCAGTCATCCTGGGGATTCCCATGTTTCACCTCTGGACCTGCATCAGGCCGCCGATGGTGGCCCCCAGTTATCATGGCCACGCCACCCAAAACTCCAGTAGATGGGTGGAGGACTTTGGCACAGCATCTCCAGGGTTTTCTGCTACCACCAGAACTCTTTGCCAACTTCCCGGCATGGCCTCCAAGTCTCAAAACTCTGTCCAATCACGTGGGATCTCCGGTGCACTCTTCCACCTAGTTTAATAGTCAGTGTGGCGCCGCCTCGTATGGGACGCGCACGCGGCGGCGTGACGTTGCACGTCGCCGCGTGCAAGTTAAATAAACGGGGCGTTCCCGGACGCGATAGAGCGACCGGGGAGCCCGAACTAGACGGCGTGTGTAGTGTGTGGTCTGTCTGGTGTGGGGGCTCACGGGCACGCATGGGGGCCAGGACACACCCCCAACAGTGGCGACGAGTGCAGACGGATGCCCGGGCCCGGCGGTGAAAGGCATTCCGAATTTTTCTCCATGACACGGAACGTTCGTGGATGTTTCGTTTCACGCCGTGGCTGCGAACCGTACATGCGGCTGGTGGCCGTTTTGTTTATGAGGCCGTGGAGTTTCACCAGGCTCCGGTTTGGAGGCTGAAAGCGGTCCAGGTCCAATTTTTGGATATTCTGATTGCAGGCAGCATAACCTGCATGCCCATGCCTGATTTGTGTATTTTACTCCAGTTTTGGGATTCCTACGTCGAGTGAAAGGTAGGGGAAGGACTAAGATGGCTGGGCCGAATTAGTCCACTCCACCATCTCAGCTTAATTTTTGGGACATCCACACCACTGTGGCCTGCAGCAAGGTGGAGGCACGGCTCTTCTTTGTTCCCTTCATCATCTGGACGCTGTGGCTTCTTCTTTGTCTCCTTCATCATCACGAGGTTGGCTGCAGTGGATGCTCTTCTTCTCGTCTGGTGCATCGTCACAGATCCCCTAGTTTGGACTGCCATTGTGCCTGGAGAGGGGGAGAAGGTCTGTTGGTGTGGTGCTGAGGGGCAATTGAGTTGCGGCCCCCAGGACACAAGGTGGGGGTGCCTGTGCGCTCAGGCCCATGAGTGACTCTGATGATCAGGAGGGTGGTGACCAGGTGGCACAGCCTCAGCAGGCCCTACAGCCTCCAGTGCTTCCAGGACAGCGGCCAGCGCTACAACCTCAACAGGTTCTCCCCGGGGCACAGCTAGGTGCTCCTCAAGTACCTCCCGTCATGGCTCAGGCTAGAGCCCAGGTTGCCCAAGCTGCCCTGCAGCCCATCCCTGAATTCGATGCATCGGGCCCACCTTCAAGCATGGGGCCTCGGTGGAGGAGGTGGGTTGCTCGCCTGGACATGTACTGCAGAGCTGCTCAGGTGACAGACAATGACAGCATGGTGGCCACAATGTTGTATTCGGCTGGGCCTGCGGTCCAGGAGATCTTCGAATCACTCACCCCGGTGGACCAGTCTTATGATGCGGCCAAGGCAGTCCTGCTTGCTCACTTTCTGCCCCTTGCCAATGTGGACTACGAAAGGTTTGTCATGTTGTCGGCCAAGCAAAAGGACGATGAGACTCTGGATACCTTTTATGGCTGCCTGCGCCGCCTCTCCCAAGGATGCGCGTGGGGGGACGCGGAGGACATGATGCGCACAATGCTGATTCAGGCATGCTCCTCTGGCAAACTCAGGAGGCAGGTCCTGAGAGAGCCAGGCCTCACCCTACCCCGCATATTGGAACTAGGCCGGTGTCATGAGGTGGCCGAGGCTCGCGCCAATAAGATGGAGGCGGGGTCACGCTCGATGAAGTCGGAGGAGGTGTGTGCGGTCTGGCGGGGTGGCAGAGGAACAAGAAGACCTGGTGGAGGACCCCGGGACAGGGCAGGAAGATCAGGGGAGTCGTGCCAGAAATGTGGCTATGACCTCTCCCACCCGACAGAAGGTTTGTGGCCGGTGCGGCCTGCCGGACCACTTCTCAAGAGTGTGCAGAGCGGCTCTGCCGGTGCTGGTACCGAGGGGGCCGGCCCGGACGTGGACTCCGCACCAGAGCCGACCACCAAATGTGGCCCAGGTAGACCAAGGTGAGGAGGAGGCCCAGCTGGATGAGGCAGAGGAAGACGAGGAAGAGAACATTTTCTTTGTTTCGAGCGTGGGGATCCTGAAAGGGAAGAGCAGGAGGCAGCCAAGGTGTGTGGTGGAGGTGAACCACTCGCCGGTTCCGGTGCTGGTGGACACGGGGGCCTCAGTCAATGTCATGGCGAGGGGACACTACGATAGCATGTGCCCGCCACCAGATTTGGCCACACCGAGAGCCCGCATATTTGCCTTTGGAGGGCTGGAGCCCATACCGCTGGACGGTGCATTTGTGGCGAAGGTGGAGCATGAGGGCTCGACGATCAAGGCTCGGTTCTATGTCACCCCGGTGAGCAACAACACGCTCCTGAGTTGTGCCGCTGTAAGCTACCGGCACCGTTGTTACCGGACCGGCAAATTACGAGGTCTGCGGACGGGCGCCTTTCCGCCCGCCAGGTCAGACCTGGCGGGCGGACCGGCACCAGCTCGCAGACCTTGACGGAACGGTGCCGGTGCATCCGTCCTCCCCATTCCCATTGAGTCCTGTCGGACTCAATGGGAATGGGGAGTAATATTTTCCGCCGCCCGTTACATCTTGTAGTCAGCCATTTACAACAGGGCAGCCTTTTAATTTCGACTGCAGACTATTTTGAACTTCAGTGAACTTCTAGTGGTGGGAATTAGCACAATACCAATTACTCCTGCAATTTACAGGTAGGTACAACACTTACTGCCTTGACCGGTCATCAATGCGGCAAGCCAAATGAAAAGTTAATGCCATTAGTACATTTCTCTTTTTTCAAGGTAGACCACAATGACCCAGGCGTTAGATTTTCAGCACTGCACTCTCACGGCTAATTGATTTTCAAATTGGAATGCTTGCAGTGTTTGCCTTCCAAATGGCATAGTGCGGAATGCTTCATCAGCATGTACAGCCCGCCGGCTCATGCACGCAAATGGATCGCAATCATTTCCCTGCAAATTAAATTCTTGTGTCTGTCAGATAAGAAGATTCGAGCATGGTACAATCAATCAAGACCACTTAAAACTACAGCAAAATCAATGAATATTTTCCCTATCTCAGAGCTAGAAAAACATTGCGCAATTAAAAAAAAAAAAGTCTACAACTGAGGAAAATCACTTACGAAATGTCTTTCCGAGCGTAAGGGCCTGGCAGCAGCCTTGACCCTGGCTTTGCAAATTTGAAGTGGGAAAAGTTCCAAGACTCACATAAATGTGTATTTATATTATGGCCTAGGTTTTGGCAGAAATTTCTCCTTAGGTGAGTGTGTCGCCTTCCTGTGCAGGTTTTATAAACCAGTAGTAAAAGTATGTTATAAATCCTCAGGAGAGTCTGAGCCATCAGCTCCCCCAGTCATGAGTTTGCTTTCGGCCATGCTACGCAGTTATGCGTCCCATGCAGGGCTGCTGGGAAAACGTGCACAAAAGAACAAGGATGGGAAATAATTGCTTTCCGCTGCGGCTTTGGGGTTTATTTGGCACAGATTCTCTTTATTTTGTACTTCCAAAATATGCGAAATCCACAAAATCACTTAATTTTCAATTGGGTGCGTGAAGCACGGATGGATTTTTCGGGTTTCTTGGTGGTGGTTTTGGGGTGCAGAATCCTTTTTTACCGCAAAAAGGCAGAATGGAAATATAAGGGGAATTTAGCTGATTTTGCACCACCAGCAGCAGCTTCAGCCAATCCTTTCCTGTTTAGATACCCAGAACACTGACATGTATGAGGGGGCATACTTCACAGCAGGAGATATTTAGCAAAAAACAAGACCACGTATGGACCTGCATTTAGTTGCTCTGATCAATCTGTATGTAAGAAGTTACTGTGACTTTCTGGGCCAGTAACTCATGCGGAATGGACACAGAAGAAAGACTAATGCTATGAGTTAACTACCATTTCCGGAGGTGGCATTTATTTACACTGCTAACTGATCCAGGTCAATTTACAGGCTGAATCTCATTGTTACCACGCTTACCCATGGCCCAAGCATTAACCTGAGTGCAGCTCATCCTCTCTAGATTGGAACAAATCAAACTCAACGCCGACAAAGGCAAATACCACTCGGGCAATGGGGTCGACATCAGAAGAATGTTTATTTTTGTGTCTCAGAAATAGGAGACTGATATAGGTTAGCCACCCTCAATCTCTTACAGGTCCCCACAAACCATGTGATGAATACAAAGTTAATATGCTGCACACATAACATGCAAGGCGTGGGCATGATCAACCAGCACAAGAAGTGCCCTAGCATGTAGAAAATGGTATATGATACGATAAATCAACGTACTCAAACATGGAAGCTATTGGGGGAGTTATGTTATGTTAAAATGCTTGTACAGTGCCCCCTTGAGCACACTATGGGCTAATGCTGGTGATGGCATGGAGTAAAACACATGCCTAAAATACCATTTCACACATCAATTTTGCTCCACACCATATTTTCATTCATGTGTGTGGGGGAACAGAGCACATCGGTTGCAATTTACAATTCCGCCTCCCCTTTCCTCTCCATCATACAAATAATCAAACATTTGATCCAGCATGTTATTGTCATGCTGGCATACATACTGTGGATTTCCATGGAACCCGCCTGCTTTTTACACCAGCAAAAAACAGGCAGATGTCTAAAAATCCATTGAAAATGCTGCCTGTCCGAGCTAAATGGTAGGCAGCGTTAACAGAATTCTAACAGCAGACTGCAAACGGGAGCCGTAATGGTGATTTTGCCTCCAATTTCTACCTCCCTTCTGCCCTGTGACGTGCAAATGGTGAACATGATGTGGAGGGAACCTGTTTGCACCAAAGTGATGACAGTGGGTCATACCATGGTCTCCTGAAGGACATAAAATTAAAAGAAAGAGTCAAACATTACCTTTCAGTGCGTTGGTCATCTCCATGCACCAGTTCTAAAAAGGAGATAAGGGAGCTTTGTATACAATCTTTTTCCATTGGTGTATGGAAATGCCCTTCTTAAATGTGTGAAGGCAGCCCTCAGCTCCCTTTTGTGTGTCCTAGGTTGGAGGCCACTTAAATATGGGCATCTCTGATAAAAACATTCAGAAACCCAATTGTGAAAAAGGCTACAACTTTTCTTGGCAGTTAAGGGATGCATTAAATTACCCCGACAGTAACAACAGTCAATCTCTTGATGCAAGGGTAGCCCGGATGCTTAGGGGAAACTCTAAACAGTTTCCAGAACAGTCCCTAGGAGCAAGTGGAAAACAACTTGATGATCTAAGAAAGCCAAAATGGGTAAAACTATTCCAGCCAATATTTAGTATTGGACCATCCTCTGTGCTTTAAGATGCTCTAATTGTTATATTTGTTACAGTTTGTTCCCTTCGCTCTCCTTCCCATCACTAGGAGACGTGCTTTGTGGCTGCTCCAGTACTGGACTATGTTTCCAGACACCATGGCATATAAGAGGCCGTTCGTGCACTGAAAGCTTTAGAAGACTATATTACTGCATGCTCAATATTGCTATTAAGTTCTGGGAACGAGCTCCATAATTTGATGGACTGAACTAAAAATTGTCAGTTTGATGTCTCCAGGCTACATCCCAATGCACGGCAGAAATATGTTTATTTTAGATTCTCATTAGGGTGAAATGATTCATTTAATGTCCCCTGCATACAGTCCCAAAGCCAAATTCCGCAAGAAAACCAGACAGCATTTTTCTCAAAATTGGAAATATAGAATAGAGTCAACTTTAACTGAAGCGGTCTCCAGTTTTACCAGAGAAATCACTATAATGTTATAGATACATGAACAATTTGTCAACAAAACAATTTCTTTTTTGCCTACACAAGTCCCACTATTGGGTCTCACACAAGCATTCATTTCCATGACAAACTATATATAAATTCAGTGAAAAAACTTTGTTAAAGGGACGTTATGGTTAAGTTGCGCTACTAAAAACCTATGAAATTCAGTGAAAAAACTTTGTTAAAGGGATGTTATGGTTCCAAGTAAAACCGAAAAACCCTTGAAATTCGCCAGTTATGGTAAGCTAAGCAACCATAACTCGCGCCACCACCGTGCACTGCTAAGACTAACACCCAGGACATCAAAGATGACATCACATGTCTGGCTCACTCTTTTTTCTTTTGCTGACATATCTAGGCCACATGGTTTTCTTCAGTAACAGTCAGAAACTAAAAATTTTATTTTATTTGTAGACGTATCCTTCAAGTAGGTTCTTACAGTAATTCCCTTAGAGTACAGTCACATCATATGAAACATATACATAGGGGAAGACACAAACTTGAAAGACAGCAATCCTTTTTGTGCATACAGATAATCAATAGACTTATCAGCACTTTCTGATAGTTCTGTTGTTTTTTTATGGCTGTACTTTCCCTGTATACGGTCATATTTGTTTACATTGTACTCACACTACTTTCGTTAGGGTCCAATCACATCAAGTGATACATATACATAGGGTAAATAGCAGCTTTGAAACAGCAATCATTTATTTGCATAAAAATAATCAGTTAGGTTATGAATTGTTTCTGCTACTACTTGTGCTTTTTTGCTAACTTCACTTTCACTGTATATACCCATATTGGTATGTGTTCTTGTCTCTTTGTGTTTTGTCTATAGTAAAGCAATTATGTAATACATGGGTTTTATTAGCTACTTATTACATATTTCACAGTACACAAAAATCTATTAAGAAAACAATTATCATTTCATTATTCAACATATTAACATTACGAATATTATACCTTCATCTTGTACACTGCACACAATGCTATGTTTCTGCATGAGTAGCTTAGTATACTAGATAGAACCCCATAATAGAATGCTATTTATATCAATGCATCGTTCAATGCACTAATTAGGGCATGATATTTATTGCAATGATCCTTGACACTTTTTTCGCAACATTATAATAAGAATCCCTTGTACACATATTTCATGAAAAGTACATACACATGTGATGTCATCAGTGATGTCATCAATGACATTTGTGATGTCATCTTTGATGTCCTGGGTGTTAGTCTTAGCCGTGCACGGTGGTGGCGCGAGTTATGGTTGCTTAGCTTACCATAACTGGCGAATTTCAAGGGTTTTTCGGTTTTACTTGGAACCATAACGTCCCTTTAACAAAGTTTTTTCACTGAATTTCATAGGTTTTTAGTAGCGCAACTTAAGCATAACGTCCCTTTAACAACGTTTTTTAACTGAATTTCATAGGTTTTTAGTAGCGCAACTTAACCATAACGTCCCTTTAACAAAGTTTTTTCACTGAATTTCATAGGTTTTTAGTAGCGCAACTTAACCATAACGTCCCTTTAACAAAGTTTTTTCATTGAATTTCGTAGGTTTTTAGTAGTGCAACTTAACAATAATGACTTTCACTTTATATACATATCATATGGAACTGACTGAATCTCTTCTACTGTACTTGATGTCCGCGTACTCATTTAATGTTCGCGGACATGTTCGAAGAACAGTACCACTACCTAAAAAACTGTGGGGGGGTATGTTTGATTGTTATATCATAACATAGGAACATTTAACAAATTTAAAAAAAAGCACACAAACACATTATATGTACTAATACATAAGAAATGTAACCCATATATACAACACACTAACCATTCATTTAAATGCACTGTGTTCTAAAATGGAATATACCACAAGAAACTAAATTGGCTTCCAACATAATTACCTCACAAACACAACAGAACTGAGAACAAGAGCAGACCCACTGAGTACATAGGACATATCTTACCTGAAATAGTAAGTGTACTTAATTTTATTCATATATTTATAAACTTTCTGTATTATTTCAAAAAATATAAATCACAAGGTCTTACCCTAGACAAAGCAATGATAGATATTGGTAACACAGTCTTTAAAGAAGGCATGAGCTATGTAGCACTATCACGCTTACGTACACTTGACGGTCTATTTCTAATCAACTTTGATGTAAGTAAAATAAACGCTGATATTCCTTGCATTTTAGAATACAATAGACTTTGCTCACTATACACCCCCCACCTAAACACATATTCTGTTCCACAAAAAGTAAAACGTTATAAAAGAAAAATAAATCAAACAGAAATGCAACAGGATGTCACTGAAAATCCTCCAAAGAGAGTAAAAGAAAAGAATACTTCATCAAGTACCACAAGCAAAAATGAATCAATTAGGGAAAGTAAACCAAGTACTTCTTTAAAGAAGGAAGACGAACTCCAAAAAAAGCAGTTAGATACAGAACTACCTGGACCATTTAAATTCTCAAATATAGAATATAGTTGGTGTAAGTTGCTACGCAAATGTAGCAATGAATATTCTATTTCAATTACCACCAATTGTTGACAACATTTACTTACACAGTACAGACCCATTGTGTTTGCAAATGTTAGTACTTCACAGAAATGCAGCAAACAATCCTGACAACACGTATAGTGTTTTTGGAATAAGACAACAATTGGACTACTGTGCTGGAATGGTGAAATTCACTATAAATTCACAGGAAGATCCACAAGAATTTCTAATGTACTTACTACAAGTACTGGAAAACAAAAACATACCTATAAATGAAATCTTTCAGATTTCATACATGTGGAAACATACATGCACTCTCTGCAACAATGTGACAATGTGACACAAGAAGAAATCCCCAATGAACGCTTCATATATATATCAATACCAAATTGTGAATCCATTCCATTTCAGCGACTTGTACAAAATGCAAACCATGGTAGATTATGCTCTACCTGCAATTCAGATAATCGCTCCACGTTAGTAATACAAACATATAGTAATACTAATGCTTCTACGTTACAATGCAGATGGTACCAAAAACAACTGCAAGCTGACTGGATTCACACATGGTCAAATATCACTTGGTAAGAAAACCTTCACAACAATAGGTATAATCTACCACACAGGAGCCACAACCAATTCAGGGCACTACACTGCATATAAAAAAAGAAATGTGGATGGTTTGAATGTAATGATAGTACCATTACTCTAAAGCAGAGATTACCAGGAAATCTTACAAACGCTTATTTGATGTTCTTAAAACCAAAATTTGATAACTAAACTGTATTTAAACCCTAAGTAAACTTGTGTTAAAAAAATATAAACTGTTAGAATACTCCAAACGCTATCTAACTGCTCAAAGATTCTACAACTAATCAGATAAATGAATACCACTAAATTAGACCAAAAAATACACAGTTAGAATACGCCAATTGGTATCTAACTGTACCAAAATTTTACAATATCCAAATAGATAAATCAATACCACTAAAATATATAAAAAAAATAGACAGAATACGCCATTTGGTATCTAACTGCTCCAAAATTTTATAATATCAAAACAAATAAATAATATGTTACTGCTCCAAAAAAATACAACAAGCCAAAGTGTAAAGCATTAGCCAGAAACAACAAGTGAACACTGAAAACAAACAAACAAACAAATAAACTGTAGCATAACAGAAAAAGGTTTTTTTTAATCCAACATGGATTTTTTTTTCTCCCACAGACCCAATGATTTTAGCAACAAATACAGAAACTGAGCAAATTGCACAGTACTCTGATTTGTAATCTACTAAATATGAGGGTCCAAAAAAAAAGTATATTGATCATACAATGTAATAAGTCATTACAAAATACTAATACTAACATGCTATTTTCTTTTATCACAGAAATGATCAAGAAAAACATGGACTCCCGTTACTAGACCAAACAGTAAGTATACAATAATAAGGAGAACCATAGCAGCATATCACATCCGTAGTATCTAATACCTTTGTTCCTTATACATTTGTTTTTCACCCAAAGTTATAAGCAAATATGAATGTGATATGGTGCGGTGGTTGTTGCCAGGTCATACAGTCTTGGGTGCATGGCCAAATGGCCATGCACCCAAGACTCTATGCAATTCTATGCAAGACTCTATGCAACCACCGCAGCATATCACATCCATAGAGTCAAACATTTCAACTATGGTCTATGGAAACTTTTAATGTCCGCGGACATTATGAGTGTTCTTAGAACACTTTCAACTTGCCAGCGAACAACACGGACAGCGTTTTCAGGACACCCCCTACGAACATTCCAGGACACCGCGAGTGTTCTTAGAAACGTCTTCAGAACACCCCCATTTTGTTTATTTGCGAACATTTCAGGACACCACGAGTGTTCTTAGAACACATTCATCTTGACAACGAACAATACAGACAGTGTCCTCAGAACACCCCCATTTCGTTTATTTGCGAACATTTCAGGACACCATGAGTGTTCTAAGAACACATTCAACTTGACAGAGAACAATACGGACAGCGTCCTCAGGACACCCCCATTTTGTTTATTTGCGAACATTTCAGGATACTGCGAGTGTTCTTAGAACACATTCAACTTGCCAGCGAACAATACGGACTACGCCTTCAGGACACCCCCTACGAACATTCCAAGACACCGGGAGTGTTCTTAGAAACGTCTTCAGAACACCCCCATTTTGTTTATTTGCGAACATTTCAGGACACCGCGAGTGTTCTTAGAACACATTCAACTTGACAACGAACAATACGGACAGTGTCCTCAGAACACCCCCATTTCGTTTATTTGCGAACATTCCAGGACACCGCGAGTGTTCTTAGAAACGTCTTCAGAACACCCCCATTTTGTTTATTTGCGAACATTTCAGGACACCGCAAGTGTTCTTAGAACACATTCATCTTGACAACGAACAATACAGACAGTGTCCTCAGAACACCCCCATTTCGTTTATTTGCGAACATTTCAGGACACCATGAGTGTTCTAAGAACACATTCAACTTGACAGAGAACAATACGGACAGCGTCCTCAGGACACCCCCATTTTGTTTATTTGCGAACATTTCAGGATACTGCGAGTGTTCTTAGAACACATTCAACTTGCCAGCGAACAATACGGACTACGCCTTCAGGACACCCCCTACGAACATTCCAAGACACCGGGAGTGTTCTTAGAAACGTCTTCAGAACACCCCCATTTTGTTTATTTGCGAACATTTCAGGAGACCACGAGTGTTCTTAGAACACATTCAACTTGACAACGAACAATACGGACAGTGTCCTCAGAACACCCCCATTTCGTTTATTTGCGAACATTTCAGGACACCATGAGTGTTCTAAGAACACATTCAACTTGACAGAGAACAATACGGACAGCGTCCTCAGGACACCCCCATTTTGTTTATTTGCGAACATTTCAGGACACTGCGAGTGTTCTTAGAACACATTCAACTTGCCAGCGAACAATACGGACTACGCCTTCAGGACGCCCCCTACGAACATTCCAGGACACCAGGAGTGTTCTTAGAAACGTCTTCAGAACACCCCCATTTTGTTTATTTGCGAACATTTCAGGACATCGCGAGTGTTCTTAGAACACATTCAACTTGACAGAGAACAATACGGACAGCGTCTTCAGGACATCCCCTACGAACATTCCCCGGACACCGCGAGTGTTCTTAGAACCGTCTTCAGAACACCACCATCTTGTTTATTTGCGAACATTTCAGGACACCGTGAGTGTTCTTAGAACACATTCAACTTGACAGTGAACAATACGGACAGCGTCCTCAGGACACCCCCATTTTGTTTATCTGCGAACATTTCAGGACACCGCGAGCGTTCTTAGAACACATTCAACTTGTCAACCACAACCCCCATTCATATTCGCGAACATTTCAGGGCACAGCGAGTGTTCGACAACGTCTTCAGAACACCCCCATTTTGTGTATTTGCAAACAATTCAGGACACCGCGAGTGTTCTTAGAACATATTCAACTTGACAACGAACAATACGGACAGCGTCCTCAGGACACGCCCATTGTGTTTATTTGAGAACATTTCAGGACACTGCGAGTGTTCTTAGAACAGTTTCAGTTTGCTTGCAAACAAAACGGACACATATTGAGTCCTCAGAAAACCCCCCATTCAGTTTATTTAGAACATTTCAGAACACCTGTGATGTCCGCAGACAAATCGAACACAAAAAGAACATCTAACACATAAAAAACTCAACTTTCATCCTATCTCATACACTCCCACCCTCCCCAAACACTCCTACACACCAACACACACTACTATATACAAATTTTGAACAAAGTTTCACCGCGCTGTCCGCAGACAACCACGAATCCAAGATGGCGGGCGCTACCGAAAATCTGATGCGCTTCACGCTCCACGCCGTCCAATCAGCAAACACGTTGCATGTCCACGAACATCACGCAAGCCGATTGGCCAATCAGGACACTGTCCGCGGAGCGAACAGGGAAGTGTGTCCGCGGACCGAACACAGATATCACTAATTTTTTTTACCTACTTTTTGGTCATTTTTTAAAAAAATACTGGACGGATTTTCACCAAATTTGCAAAAGTACGCTTTCGGGACCAAGCCGCTGCTCCTGGTCCAAATTTGGTGAAAATCAGTCCAGCGGTTTGGGCTGTAGACGCGAGCAAAATTTTTTGCCCATTCAGTCTATGGGGAAAAAAACATTTTTGGGACCCCCCCTATAACTTTGCCCCCCCTGGACGAATCCTCACCAAACTTTGCAAAAAATTCAGAGTGACCCAAATACTTTTTTTGCAAAGTTTGGTGAGGATCCGTTCAGGGAGAGCGAAGTTATAAGCCGCCCAAAAAGTGCTCTTCCTATGGAAACAGCAACTTAACCATAACTACATGGCCACTACTGTGGCCATGTAATATATATTATAGGGCCACCCTATAGTTAAGGTCGCTCGGAGACACATGGAACCCCTCAAAATTCTATTCTATTGTTAATAACTTTTGATTCGAGTAACACATTTTACTGAAATTTCAAAGGTGATTAAAAGTCTGCACCCCCTCCCCCACCCAGACTGCAAAACTTTGTAAAGATACGTTAAAAAATAACAAAGTTATTGCCGCAAAAAATGTTTTGGCTAAAAGTGCACCCTGTGTCCCATTCATTTTCCCATACACAAAAAAAGCTACATTTTTGCCAAAGCGCACATCCCAAACCACTGCATCGTTTGGGGTTATTCTATGCAGTAGTTATTTAAATATTTGACAGAGAAGGGCGTATCCCCTTCCCCAAAAAAATAGAGATATCTCCTATGGTGCATTGCAGGATCACGGTTTTCAGAAATGACCGGCCGCCATCTTGTTTTTCTCTCAAGGTGAGCAATACATTGTAACAATACCCTTGAAGTTGAAGGAAAAATCTTTAGTTGCAGGGACCTTAAGGTGAGCAATACATTGTAACAAAACCCTTGAAATTCAAGGAAAAGCTTTATTTGCAGGAATGTTAAGGTGAGAACATAACGCAACAAAACCCCTGATATTCAGCTAAAGCCACCTTAACTTTGCACCCCCTGTTGCACAGCCTATGACCACAGTGATGACATAACAGATCACATCACTGATGACATCACTAATTACATTACAAATGTAACTGGCATTAAGCATGGCCTTCAACCATGGTAAGTGTGCATGGCCAAATATATTTTAACACATGAAGGGGTACTAGTCATGGCCTTCAGCTATGGACAGTGGTCACAACCATCATCCATGTGCACTAACAGGCTGGCTACCAACCATAGATTTTGGTCTTTAACAGTGGACCTTCCAGCCATCACTTTTCTGCTTTGCTTTAACAATGGATACAGCTTTCAACAGGATTAGGCACTGGCCATAGACTTTAGCGCAATACTGGCCACAATCTTTGGCTGTGCCCACTTTATATTCTAACATATAAATAGGCTACTAGCCATGGCCTTTGACCATGAGCAGTTTGTACATCTTTTCGCCATGTCAACTGTATATTTTAAAATAATAAAATGCAATAAGTGATGAACTTCGGCCATGCCCACTGTGTATTACACAACACTAACCAACCACTAGCTATGGCTTTTGACCGTGCCCACTGTATATTATATACACTAGTGAATCAAAAAGACTGAGCAAAATTTGCCCCCAACATTCACTATCTCTACCTTCAGGGGTAATGGAGATATATTTCCTCAAACAAAGAGATAGGACAATACAATAATCATATGTAAATGTAATACTGGGAATCTGCACGTGTTTCTTTTTAAAAAACAGCATACTTATACCTTGAAAAAATAGGTTGAGTACAAAGAGGAATACAAAAATATATAATTTATTATACATAAAAAATATGAAAATGCAAAGAAATAAATGAATAGACCCTCAAATAAAGCACAACATATAGTCATACAATCATACAATGAAGTTACTCAGTTGACATAAATCATAGGACAACTAACATAAATACAACAAAAACAGCTTTTCACAACATCACAAAAAGAGTGTGTTCCAGATAAAAAATCTTTTCCCATCTGTACCCGACATGTAACAAGTTTCAGTTCTTGTTGCCCTTAAATGGCTGAACTCTCTTCGGGGGAGAAAAACACTTCTTTTCTGTCGTTTTCAAAAATCCTTTCAATATTGTGCAGTAGGGGTCCTAAGCACATCCACCAACGGATGTCATCAAAATGGCTGTCAAATACAAAGTCCAATATTATCTTAAAAACCCACTAGTCACAATTTGTTAATTTAAAACACATCACCAGCCACACAAGTCAGAGGAAAACCTCAGACTACGAAGCAGGAGAAAACCCGTCACCATGACAGATATTATCAAGAGTCTAATAAGTCACCCTCGACGTGAGATAAAATCCACAATCTGAGAAGAAGGGCTATTAATAAACACTTCTATTAGGGTGAAAGAACATAATAAAATGAATCGCCTAACCACTAGAATTGTGGTCCATTGCATCCAGAGGGTGGGCAAGTCACCTGAGGTATATAGGAAGAAACACACCATCACCGAAGTACACACTGAGAAGACAGGAAACCAGAAACTCAAAAAGGAGTTAATAGCTGCAGAGTACCTGGAGTAATTCCCAAACAGTGTGCAGCTACCAGATCCCGTTACTCGCAGTCTTGAATTTGCAACGTCAACCATCAGAAATTACGTGTCAAATCACTATGCACCAGCACGTTGGTTATAGTCAATAACTGGAAAGATAAGAAAACAAACCCAGAAGCTTAGATTTCAAAAGCTTCTATACAATGGATCTTACACGTCTGATGGACGATTCACCTACTCACTCTCCCTGGTAATTGATAGAAAGGCCTACAACTAATATGCACATAGACCTAATTATGCACGGAAATCATCAAGGTTCATAACACTGATGCGGGTTCATGCACTCATGTACTGAAAAGTACAGCGGATAAGTCCCACATTCAAACAAAGAACTTGGTCTCAAAACAACAGGTACGTGGTCAATACTTATCTCTAAAGCCACTAGAGTCATTTAAGGGCCATCACCCACACTTACTTCGCATCCAAATGTCACGGTGTAACGCTGTCGTCTGAAGCATACCGACAGCTCCCGGCCCTGCAGTTTCCACGTCGTCAGGACACAAAGAGCAAGCAAAAGAGGACTGAGGCTCAGCTCATTTTTAAGATCATGGATGGGGCCATGTTGGAAGTAAAAATGGCCGCCGTCACACACTCCCTATGGTGGACAATATTGAACGGACCTTCGTAGGGATAACAATAAAGCCAGATGGTCTAGGCAGTAATTGCATCTAATATTCACTCAAAAAAATGTTCAAATAAAGAACGGGTATCCGTACACCATTAATTCAACATTTCTCTTCCCACATGGAGGAGAGGTTAAAGAAGGTACTGCAGTCCGTAAAATTGGGCCCATTCTTCATATAGGCAAGCACCCAAAGTGCAAATTACACAATGACAGTTATTGACTATAATCAACGTGCTGGTGCATAGTGATTTGACATGTAATTTCTGATGGTTGACGTTGCAAATTCAAGACTGCAAGTAACGGGATCTGGTAGCTGCACACTGTTTGTGAATTACTCCAGGTACTCTGCAGCTATTAACTCCTTTTTGAGTTTCTGGTTTCCTGTCTTCTCAGTGTGTACTTCTGGTGATGGTGTGTTTCTTCCTATATACCTCAGGTGACTTGCCCACCCTCTGGATGCAATGAACCACAATTATAGTGGTTGGACGATTCATTTTATTATGTTCTTTCACCCTAATAGAAGTGTTTATTAATAGCTCTTCTTCTCAGATTTTGGATTTTATTTCACGTCGAGGGTGACTTATTGGACTCTTGATAATATCTGTCATGGTGACGTTTTTTCTCCTGCTTCATAGTCTGAGGTTTTCCTCTGACTTGTGTGGCCGGTGATGTGTTTTAAATTAACAAATTGTGACTACTGGGTTTTTAAGATAATATTGGACTTTGTATTTCACAGCCATTTTGATGACATCCGTTGGTGGGTGTGCTTAGGACCCCTACTGCACAATATTGAAAGGATTTTTGAAAACGACAGAAAATAAGTGTTTTTCTCCCCTGAAGAGAGTTCAGCCATTTAAGGGCAACAAGAAGTGAAACATGTTACATGTCGGGAACAGATGGGAACAGATGTTTTATCTGGAACACTCTTTTTGTGATGTTGTGAAAAGCTGATATTGTTGTATTTATGGGAAAAGATGGGAACAGATGTTTTATCTGGAACACACTTTTTTTATGATGTTGTGAAAAGCTGATATTGTTGTATTTATGTTAGTTGTCCTATGATTTATGTCAACTGAGTAACTTCATTGTTCCAAATCAGACTCTCCTACCATACCTATAAATAACTTGTGCCCCACGCTATACAAGTGCGCTTTAATCAATATAATATACACTCTCTCAATGCCCATGCTCTAGAAGTAAATGACTTAATAACCACCCAAGACTTAGACATACTCGCTATCACAGAGACTTGGCTTAACGAAGCTTCCGGCCCAGCCATCACACTAGCCTTACCGCAAGGGTACGCCATCCTTAGACAAGACAGGATCGCCAAATCAGGAGGGGGGTAGCCCTTATTCACAAAGAAACACTATCTATCAGAACCATACCCCACCAAGAGGAAGGGAATGTTGACATTCTATCAGTCAAACTAGCACTCTCACCAAACAGCACAATAAATATTCATATCATATACCGACCACCTGGCCCCACCCCCAAGTTCATAGGTCAAGTCAATCACCTCCTAGGAAACAATATTAAGAAATCCACTAAATCACTACTTATAGGAGACCTTAACCTAGGATTCAATGATCCCAAGGACAAAACTGCTATCTCGCTAGCCAAAGACCTCCACGACTTAGGCTTCTCACAAAAAATCACTCTGCCTAATCACACAAAAGGACGCATCCTAGATTGGATCATAGACCATAATTGTAACACAGCCATCACTTCCAATATTAGCCTCCCCTGGACAACCACAACTTTCTCCAATTCGACATCCCAGTTTCAATATGCACTAAAGTGCCTACCACAGCACCGGTGACCTTAGCCAGAAGTGCCAAAAAACTCACAGTGGACAACGTCAGTGTACACCTTAATCTGCCATGCCTAGCGCCCCCCTTCTCCTCTGACCCTAACATCCTCGCAGAAATATTCAAAGACACCATTACCATGGCTGTCAACACCGTTGCCCCATTGGAAAACAAAAAAGAAAAAAAATCCTTCCACTCCAATTCCTGGTTCACAGAGGAACTCCAGACTCTGCGCAAAGACAAACGCCAGGCGCTCAAAAACTGGCAGTGTAATCCTTGTGACACCACAAAAGGCAACTTCAAATCCATAGCCAAAAAATACAAAGACGCCATCTTCATTGCTAAATCTGAAGCCTACAACCACTGTATCTCCGCTGCCAACTCCCACTCTAAAGAACTCTTCAGTATCTTTAAAGAATTAACTGTACCACCCACATGCCCTGATGAGATCATCAAAGAAGAAGCATGGTGCACAGGCATACAATCAGCCATTCTTGAAAAGATAAACCTCCTCCAAAATAAGATATCTCGCCACTACAATACCTTACCTAAGCAAACCCCTCATGTACAGACACAACCAAATGTAAAAACAAGCAACATGCCCAAATTCGCATTCACCGAAATCTCCGAAGCCGAGGTCATTGACACCCTCAGACACCTCAAACCTTCACAATGTAAGGGTGATGTGTGCCACCCTAAAATCATCAAAGACTGCGCAGAACCGCTCACCCCTCTTCTCACGGCATTCATCAATGCTTCATTCAAAATGGGCATAGTCCCAGACAGCCTTAAAGAGGCATGGGTGCGCCCTCTCTTAAAAAACCAACGCTAGACCCAGCTAACACCAATAACTACCGACCCATAACAACAGTTCCATTCCTCCTGAAAATATTAGACAAGGCCGCCCACAAACAGATTCAACTATACCTTGAATCGAACGCGATCCTAGGAAAAAGACAATCTGGGTCCCGCAAAGGGCACGGAACTGAAACCGCCCTTCTAGACCTAAAAAACAAAATCACTAACATCCTTGACAAAGGCAAGCCCGCTCTCCTCCTTCTCCTTGACCTTTCTGCAGCATTTGATCTGGTAGATCACATCACACTTACCAGTCATCTGATGCATGCTGCACACTTCTCTAAGGACGCAGCGCCTGGGTAACCTCTTTCCTAGAGGGCAGAGCTATGAAAGTGTTCTCAAACACAGCTCATGCAGCACCCTATATCATCCACTGTGGTGTCCCACAAGACTCATGTACTGCCCCCACGCTCTATAATCTTTTTACCAAGCCTCTCTTTGATAAACTGGATGCACTTAGGATCACATACACAAATTACGCTGACAACACACAGGTTCTCCTTCCCCTGACGGGGCATTATCATCAAGACGCCACTACCCTACAGCAAATCTACTCCACCATACAAGCATGGATGGCTACTAACGGCCTCTGCCTGAACGGGGACAAGAACGAAATCCTCATTCTGGCCAGAAATCCACACTCTCCAACCTCAACCCGTTGCACCTCAACTTCAACATAGATAACTGTGTCATCCCAGTATTATCTTCAGTCAAAACACTGGGGGTTCACATAGACGCTACCCTATCTATGGACAAACAAGTCAGCGCCATAGTCTCGGCCTCCGCACTGAGTACTAAACTTATCAATGCAATAAAACCATTCCTAACTAAGGATAACTGCCTCTCCATCGCTAGAGCAACCATAGGAGCCAATCTAGATTACTGTAATGCGCTCCTAGCCGGTACCTCCAAAAGAAACTATCTAGACTCCAAACAACTCAAAACAGCGCTCTTAGAGCAGCCTTCAGCATACCGAAAAGAGACCACATCACTCAAGCTAGGAAGACAGCACACTGGCTCCCAGTCAAGGACCGTATCTCCTTCAAAATTCTCACAACCACTCATAAATGCATCAACCTCTCAGCACCCTCATACCTATCTGACACATTATGTAGATCTCAATCCACCAGATTACAATACACCAATCAACTAACGATACCTTGCATCAACAGGACAAAGGCAGGAGGTATAGGCTTCCCCTTCCTCACACCTAAGCTTTGGAACTCCCTCCCCACTTACCTCAGAGCTGAAACATCTCTCTTCTCCTTCCGCAAAAAACTCAAAACTGCCCTCTTCAACTAACCTTGTTCTCCTATTTACCTGCTTCTCAATGTATGTATGTAACAAAAGAATAAATATTGTTCAATGTAACACCAATGGACTTGATTTGTATCTAACTAAGTATAAGCAACACTGTAACAAGCGCCACAATGCCTTCGGTCTGCTGTGCGCTCAACAAATGCGAATAAATAAATAAATAAATTGTATGATTGTATGACTATATGTTGTGCTTTATTTGAGGGTCTATTCATTTATTTCTTTGCATTTTCATATTTTTTATGTATAATAAATTATATATTTTTGTATTTCTCTTTGTACTCAACCTATTTTTCAAGGTATAAGTACAGTGTTTTTTTAAAAGAAACACGTGTAGATTGCCAGTATTACATTTACATATGATTATTGTATTGTCCTATCTCTTTGTTTGAGAAAATATTATATACACTAACCAGCCACTAGCCATGCTCTTCAACACAATACTAGCCAGTAGCCACGGTCTTTGGCTGTGCCGACTGTATATTCTGACATATTAATGGGCACGAGCTATGGCCTTTAGCCATAGCCACTGACTACAGCTTTCAACGTTACCCACTATATATTTTAAAACAGCGATGGCCTACTAAGCATGTCTTTTAACAGTATTACCCAAATTGACCTTTTCAAATTGACCTTTTGTCCTAATTGACCTAATAATAGTGGTCCTAATTGACCTTCTGCACAATTTACCTTTACCTGTATATTAGTTATTTATGTGTGGGGTGGGTTTGGGATAATATATAATATAAGGGGATAAAGTGGGCAGTTGCAGGGGTTTTGGATTGGTTGGGTGGTTGTGGGGGGTTTCCCCGCCTATATGACCTAATTGACCTAATTGACCTAATGAATTAGATCAGTTTACCCGCGAGCAATTCTCCTGCGATCAATTGTGATTAGAGCAATTCGTATATACATCCCTTTTAACCATGCACATTGGTATTTTTTAACACTAACCGACCACTAACTATGGCCTGTGGTGCTGGCCAGTGACCCCAGTCTTTGTCATGGCCAGGTCTACGCCCTAAATTATTATTAAAGTTATCAAACTTTTCATGAGCTACCTTATAAATGATGTTATGTCTAATTCCATTATTGATGTAATTACTTATATACAATGCAATTAGTGTTGTCACCAGTGATGGCATCAGTGACATGATTTTAATGTCATCAAAACCCCTAAGATTCAGCTAAAGCCACCTTAACTTTACACCAACTGTTGTGCAGCCTATGGCCACAATGATGACATCACTGATGACATCACTAATGACATGTGACATATGCATTATATTTAAAAATTGAATACTACTTAAAGATTACTTTTTCTTGGTACAGTGTGTGTTTTATTTCAATTTTAACATGTTAATCACTTACAAAAGACACACAGAAAGAAATATACATACATGTTTTCAAGCAAATGTTGAATTTTAAAACTTCAATTCTTTTCTATATATTTATACAGAGTATTAATCACTTTTTTCCCAATGCCAAAGTATGAAAATCTTAAAATATATCCCAATACATAGTTGTTCCTTGTTTTGAAGCACTTCTCATGTCTATTAGAAAATGATACGTGTACACATTTTTCTTAGAATAAAACAATTGAGTTTTTACATTTTTTTATTTTAAAACATAGTCAATAATTAGGGTTCAACATGTTTTGCTTTCTATTTATTTCTACTAATTCTTTTTGTAAATGTATATAGAGATTATGTTATAGTGAACATATCTTAAATATATTTGCACAAACAGGCAGTGTTCTATTTAAAATTCAGATATCATCTTTTACCAAAGTACTACAAACAAAAGTTTCACAAGTAGTGATATGATACATGTGAAACTCTTTACTGTTTTAAACAATGTAATCATTGCTACGAACTATTCTAAAATTCTAATATCACATATGTAGAAACGTAAGGGTGGTATAAATATGGGCAAACATGTAGCGTGATCTTATGTCTGATGCCATTAGCTAAATAATCATTGATGTCATATATTATGCTATTAGCAATGTGACCAGTGATGCCATCCATGATGTCATCAGTGATCTCATCAGTGATGTCATAGTTGATGTCATTATTGATGTCACCAGTGATGTCATCTGTGATTTCATCATTGTGGTCATAGGCTGCCCAACAGGGGACGTGAAGTTAAGGTGGCTTTAGTTTAATTTCAAGCATTTTGTTGTGTTAAGTTCTCACCTTAACGTCCCTGCAACTAATGTTTATTCCTTGAATTTCAAAGGTTTCGTTACAACGTATTTCTCACCTTAGCATCCCTGCAACTAAAGTATTTTCCTTGAATTTCAAGGGTTTTGTCATTCCATAGATTCTTTTCTGCACAATGTCAGTGGCCACGGCCTATGGCCGTTCCCACTGTATAGTTTAGAACACTACCAGACCACTAGCCTTGTCTTTGGCCTTTGGCCATGGCCGGTGGGCACGGCAGTCCATTTCAGAGCACTACCAAACCACTAGCCATGGTCTTTAGCCATGGCCGGTGGACATGGCCACCCTATATTTTAAAACACTTACAAACCATTGCTCAAAGACGTTCATGAATCACAAACTGATTTTGACCTGTTTTGACAGTGGTATTGTTATTTATAAAAGATTGCAGGCTTTGAGAACTCACAATGTTTTTAGGCAATGCACAGTGAGATTAAATTATTTGCTATGGATCACACACTTTGGTCAAGCAGTGTGCTACAAGCCCTTTGTTTTATGGCCTGTGTCTTGGTGACTTTTGTGATACTTCGGACGACACCAACTAACCGCATCGAAGCAGCACGGAAAAAGGAAAAAACTGACTAGCTGCAAGAATAACATATGCCCAGGTACTTTTACCCCATAGCAAAAGCTGGCACTCATGAATATACGCACAGTAAGTGAACATATATCTTAAAGTGAAAAATTACAAATGTAGTTTTACCTTCCCTTTAGACAAAGTACGCAAGACCAAATAGCATTGGCCTTTAAAAAAAAAGTAATGAACGCCAGAAAAATAACCTGAGAGAGAAGATGTTCCAATAAATATGCTGGCATAGTATAAAAGGTGTTCACCATTTAAATCCAGCAATCTGTCATTAAATATTCCCAGGAAAAAAAAATCCCATTACGAAACAAGCGCTTGTGGTCTTGCGTGTAAGCGTCTTGACTGGGAACATGACAACCTGAGTAAAATGCTGGTAGCCAAATACTTGAGCAAGCTTGACAACCTTAAAAAACCCCAAGGGGTTGCATTCTCCCTGTGAAAAAAAAAGTTATGCTGTTCACTCCAATGTGCCCTTTACTTGTGCGCAGAAAAACAGCCACAATCAGGGGCAAATAACTGCACCAGTGTCCAGGATTGCAAAGTCTCTTGCCACATTGTGGTCAAATACTCATGACTTTCTTGCTCTCTCATAATTTCCCCTCCTCACCCCTTGTCTGGCTTTCAACAATACTCTGCTTTATAAAGATAGTGTTAAAAGTGCACATACCATAGTGTGAACCAAATATATAAATCCTTATAGAACTATGTTAGGCAAAAAGTGTACAATTGTGGCAATATTCTCCCTATCTTGACTGTGAGATGACAAATACCAGAATGCAATTCAGAAAAAGTAAAAAAAATAGTCTCTGAGAACAATACTTTCAAGGACTGACAGTAGCACGGTTTTAAAAAAATAATGCAGATGCCGTCTGTTTTCATAGTGTGTTAAGAGATATTTAAAATGAAGAAAACACAGAGCATCCGGGAATGTTGATTGCCTCCCATCCATGCAGTAACCTAGACCAAAACTGCTTATCTTCATATTGAGGAAAGTAGTCGGCCTCTTCAGGCCGTGGTGCTCTAAGTGGTCTTGTAACTTGGGCTCACCTAATAGGCAACATAGCCTGAGGAGTTGGCCCCTTCCTTGCTTTGAAGATAAGCAGGGTCAGTCCCAGTTACTGCATAGATGGGAGACCTGTGTCACTGGCCATGGCCTTCGACCATAACCAGTGATTTTTGAGCCCTGATGTCACTGTAGCTGTAATAATATTGTTTTTTAATGTTTCAAAGATTGCAGGCTTTGAGAACTCACAATGTTTTTATGCAATGTGCAGTGAGATAAAATGATGTGCCAATGATCACACACTTTGTTTCAATGATAAGACTTCTGCTTTTCAGCCAGTGTAGGCAAGCATCTCAAAACAATTGATTTTCTCCAGTATTAAAACAAGTTTAGCATCAGAGAAACGTTACTTGAACATAAGGTCTCATTCCAGGTGTGGCAGTATTCATTGGTAATTCAGCCAAATTACCACCAAAATCAGTCACCAATATTGTGACTTGGTCCCATGGGTTTATCACATTATTACAAGTGGTGCTAGGGCAGTGTTGTTCCCCATTTTAGGACTACATAGGGCTCCAAGTGAGTTGTAATTCCGCTGCAGTAATTCTGCTGATTTTCAGATTTAAATTGGAGGATTTGGCAGAGCGGTAAAAACAGCACAAATTCAGTTACCACCCAAAAAAGTGGCAGTAACAGAATTATCACCACTTTTTTACCACTCCGACAAACTCAGAATGAGGCCCATATTTTGTATCTACAATTTGCAATTGGTCCCATGTTGAAAGGAACTTGCTTTCAAAAAATATGATTTTTCAAATAATTAAAGTTTTGGGATTAAAATGCAACATGTATTTTTCATATTCAGTTTGAAATTGAACAGATGTTGACTTCAGTTAATAGAGGTCACTGTTGATACTTCCTCAGCACATTCTCCTTCCTCATATGAATACCTGTTAAGGAAGTGTTTGTTTTGCTTTTTTCATGGAAATCATATAAAAGTCACATGATGAGGGTGTCTGAAATGATATATGTGACATGTCTCATTGAAGTTTAGCCATTATGCCAGTTAAATGGCAATGTTTAGGAGCTGGGCTTTCAGAGTCAATTTGAACACAATACGCAATAAACCAAAATTTGTATGGCATGTGATGTGATGTGAATTCCTTAACTGGGGTTAGGCTTTAGATATTTTAATTGCTGACAGTTTCAAACTACCCCAAACTATGCCCAGCAATATTTTCAAACTTGTTCATTTTAAGTGATGCAAAAACCTGACAAAAGGCCTTTGTACTTTAAATGAGACTTCGGTTCTAGCCTGCATTTCACATTATTTTGATTAAACAAAATAAATAGCAAGTACAGTCATTGAAAAGGAATACAGGTTTCATAAAATACAAGTGCATCCTGCTATGTTCTTGGGAACAAGGGACATCGCTGTGATGAAATACCACACTTTTATATGTGTGTCATTTTCTCCATTAGATCTTCTGCAGCCTATTAAATAATGTTTTATGTGACTGCACTCCTAAGTTCTGGAACTTATCTTTTTTCATGGGTATGGTTCCAGTTTGGTTCTCAGCTTCACCTAAGCATCAATGAGGCAATAGTTGAAGAAGTACATGATTTGTGTCTTTAAAGTATAAACTCAAGCCTTGGAAATGGTTGTAGTTTGAAAAACACTTACAGTGTTGAAATATATTGTTAAACGCTCAAACAATTATTTACACCTTGCATTTTCCAGGGGCATGCTTTTCATCCTGGCAGTGAGCAAAGTGCACAGTACAATAGGATGCATAATTTATGATTGCCACATCTCTTGCTCTTTCAGAAAGGCCTTTCCCAGTTCACTTTATTTGGGGCTATTATCTGAGTTGCTTTTTTCTCAGATAGAACTCAAGGTTGCATACTAAAGCGTGACGTGCAGTTTGCTAGGCTTCCAGGGACATGGCCTGGAGACTGTCAAAGAAAGCAGCAGGGGACGCAGTAGTTAAATGGAAGGGAAATGGGGTGCGGGGGAGCAGGCCAGGCAGTGGAGGGTGTGTGCAGGGGGTAACCCCTCAAAAGGACTGGGACAAGGGGCAGAAGCAAAAGGCTAACCTTGCGGGTTCAGCATTCATGTGCTTCCTTCTGCAAAGTCAGTCTTTTGTTTTTGGTGTTTGGATTGAGTAGGCATGCTGGGTGTATGTCTTTGCCCTCTGCTTGACCAGATTAGGCCATACAATCCATCATTATGATCTTGAATTGTATCATCACCTTATCCATCAGAAAATGTATTCTGAATAACGGGGAGATAACTTCCTTAGTACACATATTACAACGTGTGAACAGGAGAATATTGCAAGACCTGTAGTTGCGCAAGAAGGTTTTGCACAATCTGTGCTCAGTGATTTAGAGCAGTTTTCATATGTGTTTTTAGCAGTAGGTAACCCATCATATGGAGGAATAAATTGCACCCGTGTGGAGCTTGGGTGAAGGGGAAGTGTAGATCCCTTGACATTACAATCAGGTGGAGTGAAATTGCACATTGGGCAGTGAATGGGGTCTGGTCTGTTCCTCTCGAGAGGGTGGGTCTTCAGTGGGTCTGCCATAATGTTTAATGTCCTGAGAATAGTGGGGTGGTGAACATATACCCTCCAAACTCGATATAGTCCGCTTGGGACAAACCCCAGCTGCCTACTAATACTGCCTCTAGTATGGCAAGCCAAGGTCTAATCATATTGTCTTCTGAAGTTGGCATACGCTCTGCTGGTTGTGTCATGCTGGGGTGGATGGCATCACCAGCATGGGCTGTGGATAGAGCCCATTTGCACATTGTAACATCACAAATAAACTGGTGTACATAAACATCTCCTCAATACTTCCATGTGCATAATCAGTGACATTGCCCTTTTAGTGATAGTACTAGCCCACATCTGACGGCATGCTATCACCAGTTATCCAATATCATGCATCCATTCAGTGGTTGGCTCTACGATCACAGTTGAAATTGCAGCAATATTTGGGAGATTTCTAGCTAGTGAGAGATGTTCATGTAAAGGGCAGAGAGAGAATGTGAATTTATGTCTCAATACATGTCCTTTTCTTCAGCATTTGGCGTCCATTAAGTCATGGTGAGATGACATATTATGGAGATTACCAGTTTTGTGTCCTAGATGACTCTCGGTTTAGTTTTCTAACGATCTCAGAAAGTTAAGGGGCTGCCGAGGCAACCTTGGCCCTGAGTTATTCCACACCTGATGAGGTTCTAGTTTTCAAGGGTTTAGCTAGTGTGAAAGCTGCAGCAAAGATGAAGCCATGGTTTACTCAGTTTGCAGCAATCAGCTGTCATGTGTCTGCAGATTAGAATAAGTGTACATTTATGTAGGAGCAAATCGAAGTGAGTCTCTTTCTGGTTTGCCTTCTTAGCTTATATATGAGAAGAGGCCAGAGTTTGTATGCGGGTGAACTGTGTAGTCCAGCCCCTTTGATGAGTAGTAATTACCCTCGAGATGGATGGGGATGCAGACCTTAGTCATACATCAATAATGGAGCCGACTCAGGAAGCAACAAAAAGGAAGACTGTTTTAATCTCAATTAACTAAAACATGGAGCATAACGAACATCAACGCAATCGCTCAATCTTCAAACTCAAAACATTTATGAAAAAACAGAACTTTTATAAGCAATATGTGTCATCAATGACATCTAAACCACATGTGTATTAACGTCATCCTACGTGGCAAACTACAAAAACCTAAGAGTAGCCGGGATAGGTTGTTTGTAAAAATCTAAGTATATGATCCATACTAATCTAAAAAAGTGTGAATATGTGATTGGTTACTTAACATCAGGTGGGGAAACTAAGCCCTCCCTTTAAAATGACCACTATGAATGTCACTAAACACACAATGTCCCATTGCTTTACACAACTATAGGACCGTTAAATACGCAGGTCCTCTACAATTGGTTGGCACTCTACCCTCTTCAGTGTTTTTCCATCTACAGTATCAGCAAACAGACTAGCCACACAGGTGCTGGTGAGGTCGTCTTAACTTTAGCTTCCCACTAATTAGCATATCAGTCCATCATCACCTCAGTGGTCTACTGTCAATTCGGACTTTGTAGCTTCCCCTTGAGAGTGTTCTTAGCTCTGAGAAAATTAGGGCGTTAGGAGCACAGTCTGCCTCCATGCATAGGTGTGACCATCTCGTTCATTCAACTTCATGCTTCCATTTGACTAGAGACCATTAAATCGGGCTTTTTTCTGTATTTAATATTATTTTCCAATAGACCTCTGACGTTTTCCTTGTTGTGTTCATGCCTTCTGAACAGGAGGTTTGTTCTTTCACACGATTTTGTATCCAAAGTCAGTTTACTCCAGTTTTGATAAGACCTTGGCTTCTTGGCTCGTTCAACCTCACCTTTGCTGAAGCTCACTTGTAATTCAATTTCTGCTTTTTAACTGCGACACACTAGAAATAGGCCTTTTGCTACTGTCCAGCCCGCTATAACATGATAATGGAAACATCCATAGTTCCTTCATTCCTATATGTATACATTGGTGCTTGCCGCAATCTATTTAACTATAAGCTTAGAGCTAGCTTCAAGATTACTTTGCTGCTTGCGTTTCTTCTGCATCTAAACACATGTAAAACAACTTGATATCTTCATCTGTTCTGTGGCATAAGCTTTTTCATCTTGATCCCAAGATGTCACTTATCCTTGATACTTTCTTGATGCCTTATAAAATATCTGCATCCTCTGGTTACTGCATCTCTTTAATGTACGTCATCTCAGCTTCACGTAACATATACTGGCAATGGTAACTGACGTTTACCATTCATCCTTGCCGCTTATTGGCTCTGGTTCTTCAGGGATTTAATTCAAATGACCATCATATGTTCTTGTAAGTAGATATGGCTTTCTCATCGGGTACCTTGGTTCCCAGATTTTCTTAGGTACTGGAACTTTCACTGGTACTGGACTAAGTCCATACTCTGCTCTTTGTCGATTCCGCTGTTCTGTGTACGTCACATACTCTGGCTTCCAATCTATAGGTAAAATGGGTGGGACGGTTGAGGTGGGGGTACTTGGCTCCTCCTCTAAACTCCCCCCTCTGGGGGATTCATCGACCACTCTCACATCATCCTTCACATCCAGACATCTTGGCCTGATGAGCAACTTCTTTGGGACCCATATTTTTATGACTCCCTTCAGGGATCCTGCAGTTTTCACATGCTCATCTTTGTTCCATGTCATGAGCTGGCAATGTCCACTTGGACTACAATAGATCCATCTTCCCATATACTTTTTTATGATTCTTCAGATACAGGAACTTCGTTCCCTCAGGTGCATGAATACTAGCCTTCACAAAGTCTCTTATTTCTTCATTTGTCAGGTTCCATCCTGATTCAACATCGATCATAATCTTCATCCCTATGGCATTCTTTGCTGTCTTCTTGCACTGTGAGATTATTATCTTGATCACACAAAATCCAAGCAATATCAACATGATCAGGGCTCCAAGAAACTTGAACATATCTGCCATCCATTGTGGAACCCATGAGAACATGAATCCAAACCAACTGTCATCAGCAACGTCTTCAACTTCATCTATCATCTGACCATGAAGTTTCGTCAGCATGTCTATGGCCTCTGTCAAGGTTCCATTTTCGTCGTTGTGAGAAGGTATAAATGTGCAACATGATTCTCTGATTTTTGCACAAACACCTCCATCCATTGCTGTAATCATATCCAGGACATATCTGTTCTGAAGAGTCATCAGTCTTATGGCTCTCATCTCTTCTCTGATTGCATTGAATCCCTGTTTTCTAGTGTTAATTGTCTGCAGCAATTCCCATCTGGTAATTTGTAACCACTTGATATTTGCTCCAACCTGGATAGCTGGCATGAAGAGCAACGTGAATACGGATGAAGACTGGCTAAACAGCTTGTGCTCGTATGGTATGGCATCAAAAGATTCTATTGATTTAGCTGAGAAATAATTCTCTCTCTTCATTCTCTTCTGAAGCTCCACAGATCTCTTCTTCCTCAGGTGAGCATCTGCTTTCGGGAAATTGTCAGTGTGCAAATCACTTTTTGGAATCACCAAAGCCGGAACGTGGACATTCACCAGTGTGCATATTCTTCCCTAATCTGCAGGCAATCTGAAAAAAGCTGTGGCTCCACAAGCCCAATAATGATCCATGATCACTGCTGTTCCATGCACCATTTCCGTGACATTAAACATTCAACCACAGTTCTTGTTTTCTCCAACTTTTCTTGCGCCATTATTTCTGAAGCACAGTTTTGAACTTTGCAATGGCACTATCTGCAGGTGTCCTCCTCTGTCTTCGACCCAAGTCATTAGTTTAGCAAGTCCTGGCCATAATGGTTTCCAACCATTCTGCACAATGTCAACGACTGGTTCATAACATCCAATGATCACCCAGGCTCTACAGATGACCACTCCTTCTTCCCAACCGTCTGGTGATAACACAGATCCCCAGATCTGCATTTGGCCTCTATTCTTCCATCTTCGAATGTTCTCTGCAGATTTTCCTGTAACCTCCAATTTCTTGTTCCCTTCCCCATCTGATTCCAGCTCCTTTTACTCCAGGTTTCCCTTATCTGATCACATGATTTTTTGTGTGTTCTCTGTCTCTTGTCTTTGTATCTTGCACATAGCCGTCTTCATCTGGATCTGTCCATTCAGTTGCCCATTTGAGATAGGCATCTCGACCCATGAACTGGCCTCTGGTTTGGCAAAGTGATATATGTGAAAGACAATGAGTTGTCTGGACGTCTATTTCGATAGCTATGAAGATTTTAGACTTTCCCATACTGTATGGCAGGAGTGCACACACAAGCATTCCTCATGTGAGGTCCTTCTTCTGACTTCTTTCATATGTTGATACCAAATGTTTTTTCCCAAATGAGCTGTACTGTCCAGGTAATCATTTAGCTCAAAATCATCTTATTGAGCATTTCTTTTATTTCTCATTCTTTTCATGTGTCCTTCCATAATCATATCATGAAATGTCCCAGCATAATGTCTTCTTTCTGGGTCGATCATAGGCACATTTATCAAAGGACGGGGTACATCTGTAAAAGTTCCCTGGGTAGAAGAATGTTCAAAATGTCTCATTTGCTCAGTTTTCCGTTTGGGCACAAAAAAGTCTCACATAAACTCCATATATGTATGCTTTCTAGGAGTTATCTTTGGGTCATTTATCATAGGAACAGGTGTGTCTGCATGCATTACCTGTATAGGCATATTGTCTGGCAATTTCTTGTCTTGCCCATCTTGCCAAACCTGCTTTTTGTGTCCAACCAAAATGTCTACAACCTTTCTTGTATGTGAATGATTGCTAATGGCACTTATCTCAGGCTCAAGTAATTGATCATCTTTCTTTGGAACAGGAATAACTACATAGGGTCTTGGGCACCTAGTAGTTGCCACAGTAACTCTTTCCTCTCACTCAGGAAGAGTCACTGGAGTCTTAGCTCCATGTATATCGAGGTAGTAGGATGTGCGAACTGTGAGTGAAAGCAAGATGATTATAAATAGAATGCAAGCATATATCATACACAAATAGGATATCTGGCAGCATCGGTTTTGCAGACAACGTGGACGTCTCTCTGCATTTGGAATTATAATATTGCTATTCACTCCCCCCATTTTATTGCCTAAGGAAGGAAAAAGTCATCTTTAATACATCAGCATTATACGCTCCTTCTGGAAACTGCTGTCTTACCTTGGCAATCTCATCCTTGATTCACTTGTCTGCTTACTGGACGATGAGAACGACCTTTTGATCTCTTTATGGAACCAGTTTTTTAACCATACAAATGTCTCCAGTAAGAAGAAAACTGCTCTCAATGTGCCTAGACCAGTTCAGCGATGTACACTAGCTCCCAGTCAACTCCTCGAATCTGCTTGAGTCCAGACGACATGATGAACCTTCTTTCAGCACAAAAATAAAAGCTTATCTTTATCAGCAACCTTTCAATCTGTCCCTCAAAGGACAGTTTCACACCACCGTCCTGTGGGTTCTTTCAGAGTGTAAGCTCACTTGTATAATGATTCCATTCAAGATCACATTCAAATTTTCAGTGTTATTAGGATCACTCAGGAAAGTGAGCACATCCGTGCGTCTGCCAACAAGGTGTGGGTACTCTTCAATTAGACAGAAGAAAACCCTTCTAGCAAATCTGTGTGCAGCATCTGGTGATAGGGGCACTTGTGCTATTCCCACTGTACTCAGGCAGTTGCAACACTTGCTCAATGATTGCTGCAAGTAATCTCCTTACAATTGGGCCATTTTTAGGATCTTGTAAAAAAGTATGAACGCTAGAACATCTCCCCACAAGCCAGATTCGAACACAGCACATAGAGAAAAACATCAAAAATGATCCTTGAAACATTGTCATTGGATAACACCATGGGAAAATCCGAACAAGAACTCAGTTTGTAACGAGTCGGGATACTGCACTCTCTTCCAGTTATCCCAGCCACAATCAGTCTGGCATATTTCTCTTCTTATCAAGGCTTAAACATACCTCAGTCCACAGTTTTAAACAAGCTTCTCTGTGGCTCAAACAACCACTTTTCTTTCACCCTGAAATGACAGCACAGAGTGTTCACATCGGCTTTTCTTCACTCTCTCAAATATGGCTTAAGAGTGTCGCGAACCAAGCCACAGTGTAACAAAGTCTTTCACTTTCTACTTGTCAGTTTCTGCGTACTTCTTCCTTGTCATAGATCTCATCTGCACATGCTGTGGTCCTTCCCCGATGCTTGTACTTGCTTCTCGGTGGGGTGCGGAGGGCAGAGAGGTTTTTCCAGCAAATATTTTGACGTCTCTTAAGAATATCCAAGCACGCCTGCCTTGCACTTTGACAGCAGATGGCGTGGCATCTTCCACTATGAATGGGCTGTTGAGCCGGGGTTCGTCCCGCCTTTTCCTCTTGTGGTTACGAACTAGGACCTCATCTCCGGTGAATAGTTTGGGAAGACAAAACTCTTTAGATTTATTTGTTGAAGCATCTCCTTCTGTGTTCTGTACTGCCCTGCACCCTTGTCGCTGCAGCTGTCCTGAAATGACAGAAATAGTGGAAGTCATACAGTTCAAATAATCACGCATTTCCATTCCAAACAAATCTGTGGTTTTCTGAGCATCACTTCTAACCATTACATACTTGGATCATATCGACATGGTCGATGTGCAATTGCTGAAAAGGGGCCAGTGGGTCTTGAAATAATCCCCCTCACTGTGCGCAGTGTGTGCCCAGACGTAAATTGTTGACAGACTATACAATTTGTAATAAAAAAGGCAACATGCTCTAACAGATTTGGTACAAACCAATCCTCAACAATCGTTGCAGTGAGATTCTCCCTAGTTGTGTGCGCGGTGTAGTGTAGCTGCTCCAATGCCACCCTTAATTAGGCTACAGGCATCATCGGTTTACCAGTGCTGTCTTGTCGCCATATGCCTCAGAGGGGTTTAAAGAACACTCTCTTCATGTCCACAAATCCTTCTCATCTTGAGGTGCTTCCCCCTGAACCTCCATAAACTGCGTTCTTGACATATCGCTATATTTTTCAGTCACATTCATTTACAAAACCATTTTCTCCTTTACATCAGGTGTTTCGAAAGACATTATATTTTCTGACCATGCAGCGATTTTCACTTTATCGTCTGCTGCTTGATTTCCGTGTCAGATAAAGTCTTCTCTTTTAGTGTGTGCTGCGCATTTAAAGACCTCAATGGCCACTCGGAGTTGCAGTGCCTTAATAAGCCTGTCCAATAAGGCGGCGTACTGCACTGGCGTGCCATCCGCTCGGAGGTAGCCCCTCCTTTTCCAACATGCTAATCCTGCATGCACCGTTGATGTCACATAGGGGGAGTCGCTGTACACTGTTACCTCCTGGTCGGCATGATTCTCAAGCGTGACAATCAGTGCCACTTATTCTGCAGCTTGTGCTGAATAGTGAGATTGGAGTCATGCAATTACCAATGTCTGAAACTCCCCGTTGGCTGTGTGTTTTACTACAGCGGCACCTGTATATCTCTGCCCATCATTTTGATCGATTCTCGAAGAACCATCAATAAACACAATTTCTCCACCTGTCATTTTCTTTTATCCTAGGGATTTCATCATAGAACTCTTCATAGTTCGAACAGTCATCCATGTGCTCTTCCTTTGCCAGTGGTCCAGCTACAAACATGGCAGGATTCACTACTATACATCGAAATATTTTGATTGCTGGATTCAATATGACCACCTCGTAGGCAGAAGCCCTTTGAGAAGTCAACGTGCCTTGTGGTTTCTCCAGAATGGCAAACAGCGCATGCTTTACAAATAGCTTCATGGAGCATCTGATCACTATGCTTGCAGCTTTCTATATGGCGAACGCGGCGGCAGCCAAAGATGGTTTGCACGGAAAGTGACCCCTCATTACCTGGTCTAAGATCCCACTGTAATATGCAAGGGGCTTGTACCCCAATGTAGTTCTCTGTGTAAGGACTGCTGTCATAACAGTGCCATCTGTATGCGAGAATAAAAAGAATTCCTCAGCATGATTAGGAATCCCTAAAACTGGAGCTGTGCAAATTGCTTTTTTCAGCTCTTCAAATGCTTTTTCCATTCCCTCAGTCCACACGATTTCTTCCTGCGTTGCTTGTGCTTATTTTAATGCCTGTAATAAGGGTCTTATATCTGAGCTGTAGTTAAAGGCCCATGCTCTGACATAGTTACATAATCCTAAAAATCTCTGCATGTGCTTTATGGTGTGTGCCTTTGTAGTTTTCAAAATAGCCTCAGCTCTTTCAGGAGTGACCTTCTTTCCTTCATGTGAAAACAACTGGCCAATGTACACCACCTCTTGTTGACAATACTGTAACTTCTCTTTGTCAACCTTATATCCTTTGTCAGCAAGTGTAATCATTAGCTGAACAGAATCGCATCTGCACTCTTCTTCTGTAGTGCTGCAAACCAAAATGTCATCCACGTATTGCAGAACAACACTTTCTAATTCAATTTTGGTCAAGTCCATCTGCAGAACTCTATTGAAAATCGATGGGGACTCACAATACCCCTGGGGCAACCGAGTGCTTTTTAGGTGAGTTTGTCTGAACGTAAATGACGTCAGATTCTGTGAGTCTTTGTGCAATGGGATTGAGAAAAACACATTTATCAAGTCAATCACAGTGAAATATCGTGCTCCTACAAGTATATTACATAGAATTGTAGACGGGTTAGGAACTAAAGGGAACTCAGCTTCTACAATGTGGTTTATTGGCCTAAGGTCCTGTATTAAATGCCACAACCCCTATTAGATTTTTGATAGGGTACACTGCAGTATTACATGGTGACTCTTAAGTCACCAAGATGCCCTGTTCCATCATGGCGGAAATCGTTTTAAAAATAAATTAATCTGCCTCTCGAGACATGGGATACTGTCGTGCTGGAGGTAAAATTGTTCCTGGTTTCAGTTTAATCTTTACTTCTCCGACCCCCTTCAACAGGCCTACATCTTAGGGGCCTGTGGTTCATAAGGAAGCTGGCACTTTTGCCATGTCTTCATCAAAATACTCGGGATGTTGTTGTACTATCATCATTTTCTGAGGTACCTCCCGTTTGATTGCTTTTACCCAATAAGTAATACTAATTTCAAATATTGTTTCATCATCAGATGGATGATCGCCAAATAGGTCTTCATCAGTGACATCAGTTAATCTGTAACCTTCTCCAATGCCAATTACTGCACACCATTGTCTACCCTCTTCATCATTTCTCTACCCTCTTCATCATTCTAATCAAGCAAAGCCATTTTGCCTCGTACTATGGCTGCTTGAAATCTTAAGGGAAACACTTGCCCTTCTTCTTCACACATAGGTATCTTTGGCCTAAACAGAAATTCATCAGGTATTCTCATTGGTCTGCCCTCCAAGCCTGGCAAATATGCCAATAGAACACATACTCCAGAATAAAAATAAACTTCTGGTTCTAAAGGTATTGCTCTAATGGCTACTTGTCCTGCAAATGCTCTAATGATTTTGCACATGTTTAAATAATGCATTCCTGGTATTGAGCATATTATGGCTTCATCAGTAAACAAGATTGTCATACTGAGCTTTGTCATCAAATCTCGATCCAAAATATTGGCAGGTGTTTGCCTCGAATATAGTAAGGGTACCGTCATAGAGACTGGTAATTCTTCTGTGAAAGGAACTCTGTTTGCAGCTCCTAAAAAGCCTTTTGGTATTCATGGCGGTGCCAGACATTAAAAACATCCCCTCACGTACACATGAGCGCATTGCACCTGTGTCTACTAAAAATATATATTTTATACCCCCTATAGTGATGTCTACCCTTGGTTCCTCATGAGGATTCGGCATCACAGATAGGACTGAACACATCAAGTCTCCCAGTGAGCTGTCCTATTGCAGATACAGACTCATTCCGTTACCTGAAAACGGATTCCCTCCACTGACAGTGACACTCCCTATTCTAGGTGTCGTTAACTGTCCTGTGCTTGTGCTCTGCTGGATCTGCATGGGCGCATGTTGCGACTGCCCTTGTGGCAGAGCCACTGCTACCTGCTGTGTCTGTAAGCCTTTCTGCACTCTCTGCACTTGCTGCTACTACATCTTTTGATTCTGAGCGAACCCATCATTGTACTGCTGTGAATATGCGGGCGTGTTTGGAATCCCTGCTCTTTAAAATTGGTCGTTTTGCATGAACCCTTGACTTCTACACATGCGAGCAAAATGCCCTGTCATCCCACAGGTTCAACATATAGATGGCCTCCTAATCTGCCCATTCTGCAGGTTCTGACCGTCGTTCTGCATATTTTGAAACCCACCTTGGTTATTTTGAAAGTTTCCCTGATTGTTCTGCCAATTTCCTTGATTATTCTGAAAACCTCTTCCTTGAAATCCACCCCTTCCATGTGGAGTAAAACCATTGTTACTTACTCTGGTCAAACTGCCTTTGGTTATTCACCTGCGGCATATTTGCAATCTGCTGTGAATTTGATCCATCTACACTCGTCAACATTGCCCCTTCAATAGCATATGTAGACTGTTTTTTCTGCACCAATTTTGCTTCCTCGCCTTTTCGAGCATCATCTTTCTTGTGATTCTTTTCCAGCAAGAGCCTACAATAGTGCACTATGGTCAGCTGTATTTTCGACCATGGTTTGGCTTCTACACCCACTAACTTCTTGAGCTACTTCTGTACGGGTTCTGGCAGCCCCAGGCTTAATATATAATAGAACACAGGAATAGATTTTCCCCAATATTCCCGAGTTTCCAGGCTGCTCTTGGAAATTCTGAATGTAAACAAGCAGATCATCTCTGTCTTTCATCTTTTTTGTCATTATAGTTCCCATATCGGACATGTCTGGATATAGTACTCGAAGTGCTTTACAGACTGCTTCCCTACAGTTATTAAATGGTGCTCTGTCGTGAGCAGTGTTGACTGTGGTCACACCAGCGTACCCTGCTCTCGTCCATACATCATCAGCTCTCTCACCAAGTATGGCGATTAGGAGACCCTTAAAGTCCCCTATAGCCAATGTATTTCCTCCCGTCATTTTCTCTAGCTCATGTATCCATTTCCCAGCACCCGAAGTTAAACTGGGGAGCTTACACCTTAAGTTATCCTTGTCCATCTGGGGCCGTGGTATATACTGTGGTCTGGCCCCCCCTTTCTCTAACAAGGGAAACTGTGCCGCCCCAAACTCTTTTTCATCTCTCATCATTTGTCTGTCCATTGCAGGGATGATATGGCCACTTCGCCTTCTACCTGGTAGCGATCTCCATCGGCTCACATAAGGTTGCGACTCCTCCCTCTCATCGTGGAGTTGCCCCTTAGGTGGATCTAATTGTATCAGTAATTCTGACGCCCCGGTTACGGGTATGTTTAAATCTGTCCATCTGACTTCTTTCTCCATTGAGAGACACCTCTCAGAACCACATATGTTCCCTCTCTCTTCCCCATGGAAGGTATCCCTGTCTTCGTCTGACATTTCCTGCGCCCAACTTGTTCAACTTCTCTCCTCGTCATCTTTGCTCAGTGTCAGTCTATCTAAAGACAGTTCCTTTGGCCTCGTATTACATGAGGCTCCCTCTGTGTCATACAACTGAGTACTCTCAAGTCAATCATTTTTTCCCTTCCCCTTTAAGCTTTCCTGAGCCTTCCTAGCATAATCGACTTTGTCGATCGCTTCCCCAATGCTTCTGGAGTCAAACTCGTCTTCTAGATTTATTCTAGACGGGCCTGGTAATGACTCGTATCCTGGGAAGAATTCCTCTATATCCTCCCATGCTACTTTTGGCTCAGGATTTCTAATCTCCTTTTTCCAAGCGATCAAGATTGCGTGCTCTCTGCCTTTTTTACGTTACATCTCATCGTCAAATTCTCTTTGTTTCCTTGCTTCCTCTCGGACTCTGTCTTCTTCTTTTTTCTTCATATCCCTTCTCTCATTTGCCCTGCGTATATCATCGTCCTTTCGTCTCTGTATTCTCTTATGCTTTAACTTCTGCTCCTCTGCTTCTATTCTTCTTTGTTCTAACCTTTCCTGTTCCTCAATCACCCTTTGTTATTGCATTTCTTTGCTCTTCTGTTCTCTCCTGTTTTCTAGACTGCCCTTCTTTATATAACTGCTCTTGTCTTTGCCTTTCCTTCCTTTTCGCTCCTTCATCTTTCAATCATTCCTCTCTTTCCTTATCTTTCTTATCTTTCTCATCCTGATCTTCCCGTTGTCTTACATCCTCAATGCTTTTACCATCGAGTTTAAGCAAAATCTGACTGCCCATCCATTCGTTCTGTAAAAGCGCTATCTCATCAGCCTTGTCTCTTGTCGTTTTATCTCTCTTCCTATATCTAGAGATGTGCTCGTACTTGCTCGATCACTTCTCTCCTTATCGCGTCCCTCCTTGTTCCTCAGGACCTTAGAGATTAAGGGGGTAATTCATAGAATTCAGCGCACAAGTGGCGCACGCGGCTGGCGCACAGTGTGCGCGTGCGAATTCCTGCGCCAGCCGCGTGCGCTAAAATCCATTTCCGCGCACAGCGTATTCATGGATTCCAGCCACCAAAACCAGCCGTGGCGCACAGTGGCGCAGAGACCCTGCAGCAGCGCCAGTTACGCCCCCAAGAACGCCTCTCGCGCAGGGAAAAGCCATCAATATACCCAATCCAGCGCAAAGGGCTGCGCTAACCATGTACCAGCACGGCAAGCGGGCTACGTGTATCACTGGGGTGCACGGGAAGTACCTCACGCGATTGGCCCCGTGCGATCACGGTACGCGTATTTCAGGGGTGCGCGGGAAGTTCCACACGCGATTTCCGCAGGGTACGTGTATTTCAGGGGTGCGCGTGAAGTTCCACACGCGATTTCCGCAGGGTACGTGTATTTCGGGGTGCGGGGGAAGTTTCACACGCGATTTCAGCAGGGTACGTGTATTTAAGGGGTGCGCGGGAAGTTCCACACGCGATTGGGCCCGTGCGAGCAGGGTACGCGTATCTCAGGGGTACGGGGGAAGTGCCACATGCGATTTCAGCAGGGTACGTGTATTTCGAGGTGCGGGGCAAGTTTCACACGCAATTTCAGCAGGGTACGTGTATTTCAGGGGTGTGCGGGAAATTCCACACGGGATTGGGCCCGTGCGAGCAGCATACGCGTATCTCAGGGGTGCGTGGGAAGTGCCACACGCGATTTCAGCAGGGTACGTGTATTTCAGGGGTGCGCGGGAAGTTCCACACGCGATTTCAGCAGGGTACGTGTATTTCGGGGTGCGGGGGAAGTTTCACACGCGACATCAGCAGGGTACGTGTATTTCAGGGGTGCGCGGGAAGTTCCACACGCGATTTCATCAGGGTACGTGTATTTCGGGGGCGGGGGAAGTTTCACACGCGACATCAGCAGGGTACGTGTATTTCAGGGGTGCGCAGGAAGTTCCACACGCGATTACATCAGGGTACGTGTATTTCGGGGTGCGGGGGAAGTTTCACACGCGACATCAGCAGGGTACGTGTATTCCAGGGGTGCGCGGGAAGTTCCACACGTGATTCCATTAGGGTACGTGTATTACACGGGTGCGCGGTGAGCACCACACGTGAATTGCACATGTGGGTCCTCCCAGGTGTTCCCTCTACAGCCTCCACGGCCCATGCAGGTGGCTCACACCACAGGGGCCTACCCTGCACATGTCCTGCAGGCACCCAATCCACCATGGCCATGCCCCCCAGCCAACCCACATGTCAACTTGCACTACTGCCCACCAAAGCATGTCCCCCTGCACCCCCAGCCACCAAGGGCACCCTCTACCAGGCCCCCACCCATGTCTCCCACCCTCCCACCCCCCAGCACTGTGGGGCACCTGCCAGCAGGCCCCCACCCATGTCTCCCACCCCCCCACTCCCCAGCACTGTGGGGCACCTGCCAGCAGGCCCCCACCCATGTCTCCGACCCCCCACACCCCCCAGCACTGTGGGGCACCTGTCAGCAAGCCCCCACCCATGTCTCCCACCACCCCCACCCCTCAGCAGTGCAGGGTCACCCTCCACCAGGCCCCCACCCATGTCTCCCACCACCCCCACCCCCCAGCAGTGCAGGGGCACCCTCCACCAGGCCCCCACCCATGTCTCCCACCACCCCCACCCCCCAGCAGTGCAGGGGCACCCTCCACCAGGCCCCCACCCATGTTCCCCACCACCCCCACCCCCCATCACTGTGGGGGCACCTGCCAGCAGGCCCCCACCCATGTCCAACTCATGTTCCCCAGCCAACATGTCATCACAATCTAGATCCCTGGTCCCTATGGTCAGCCTCCAAATGCAAAACACCCACCCGAGTATTGCATCCACCCACTCATAATTGGCAATTACATGACAGAACACCAATTGCAAGTTCCGAAACAAACACATTTCCCTCAAATACACCCAATGGGTGTCAGTGAATCTCAAAACCCATATCATGAAATGCATGAAACCAATGAGATGATACTACACATTGAAGTATGATAAAAAAAATATGTATTAAAGCAAACATAAATAGAATCAAAAATAAAGAAACATAAATGTGAATGTACAAAAATGAAAAGAAGCATGTCCGTGAAAAAAAGCAAAACCAAAAATCAAATTCCAAAGTAATGGTGTCCAAAGTCACTGTCCACAAAACAAAATCCAATGGGAAATAAAAAAGAAAGCCATTGCTCCATGGTTAAAATGTGAAAGAAAAATACAATCCAACAGTGAACTATGTACATGGGAACAAGCCAGGGTCCATTATCCCAACAAAAGAAAGGAAATCTATCTAACTACACTAACTAATAAAATAAACTATATACAAAAATGTGGCCAATGTCCGAAAGGTCCAAAATAAATCCCAAAAAAAATGAAACCTAACACTACCTACATAACTATGTACAAGGGCAGCGGGCTAGTTTGACGGCTCACTTGTGGATGTCCCGGCCCAGGGCATCATCGAACTCCTGCTCAATGTCCCGGAGGCGGTCCTCCTCCATGGCCCCGAGGGTCCGCAGGGCCGTCGACGTGTCCACCTCCAAACCCCTGCGGATTGCCTCGAGGCACTCGGCCCGCCTCAGGGCCCTCCGCATGGAGTTCTCCGCCCTGACCATTGTGAGCCGTGCCTCTTCCGCCCGCTGCTGCTCCGCATCTATGGCGTGGCCCAACCGCTGCCACACGGAAGACACTCTCTGTCCTGGGTCCTCCTGCCCTCCGGCCGATGCCTGCCCCTCCGATGTTGAATGCCCCGAGCCTTCATGGCTCCCACCAGGTTGCTGCTGCTGCTGTGCCTCTGCCCGTGCACTGCCTCTTGCTGCCTGCACATCCTCCGCCGGCTGGGGTGCAGTCGTTGATGTGGCCACCCCTGCTGGACGTCCGACTCCCGACTGTGGCAGGGATACCTCCTCCACCAGCCTGGCCGCACCATCAGAGGCAGCTCCACAGGGCACCCAGGTGACTGATGGGTGGGAAGATGGCACGGAGGACGACTGACGCGTAGGGGGTTCAGTTGAGGAGGGGGTCGTAGCAAGCCCCATCATACGGAGGAATCCGGCATGGGTGACCTGTCCCAGCAGGCTGACGTGGTCAACGAGCCATTCGAGATGACGTGCAGTCTCCTCATGAAAAGACTGCAGGTCACCTCGCATGGCCCGTTGACGCAACGCCACACCACTCAGAACAGGCTCAACCCGGACCCGGATAGCCACGTCTGCAGGCAGAGGAAGGCCAGTTGACGTGAGCTCATCCCCTGCCTGAAAATGGGTCTGGACGTAGGCATCCCTGCTGGTGCAAGATGATGCAGGGACAGGATCAGGGACAGGATTGCACACAGGCACCTCCGCGGCGGCCTGTGCTGCCTCCTGTCCCTGGTCCTGCACTGCACCACTAGCACCAGTGGGATCCCCACCTCCAGACCCCGTCTCTGTTGCTTGCACGGCCTCCTCCTCCACCAAACCCCCCCACCAACCTGGATGACTCCGTGCCATCTTCCCCTGTTGGGCCCTGTGGTGTCCCAGCTGCCCCTTCTGCTGCCGAGGAGTCCAACTCCAACCTCTGCCTCTTGGACCTCCCCCCGGCAGCTGCGGCCTGGGACGCGGCACTGGACTCCTCACTCACCGACGAGATGACAAAATGGGAGGGGAGTCGGGCCTTGCGTCTCCGGCTGGCGGTGGGATCCCCGCCGCTGTGCTCCACAGCACCTTCTCCGCCCTCTTCATCAGTTGACGCTGCAGACAGGGAGAAATAAAACACAGGCATCAGGGCACTGTACAATGGACACATACACACATGACAGTTGTACATGAGTGGCATTGGCAAACCTCAGACATGTCATCACAATCCCCAACACACATGTCATTTCAACTCGCACACATGAGCCATACCACAGCCATATCGCAACTGCCAGCACCATCCATACACATACAACAGCATGAGCAGGCAAAGGTGAGCCAGACATCACATGCAACACAGGAAGTGCACCACACATGTACACACACCACAACACTTGCATGCATGTGTACACCTCTGCCAAGTGTCGCAGTGTTCAGATGGGCATCCATGTCACATCTGCCAATCAGGCTTCCACATGCCGCTGTCACATGCATCCATGTTGCATCACTGTTGCACCCTTGTCAAATACACACACATGCACATGTACACAGTGCTGATACATGCAGCTGAAAACAACATACATGTGTGACATCATGGACATGTCTACTTACATACACATTCATCCAAACATGTGTGCCCACACAACTGCATTTGGCATGCAAGCCTACACACACAAGCACCATCCATGTCTCACACATTCCAGCCCTGGCATGTGTTAGCCCCACGGCCCTGTACACCCCCACCCATACTCGACCCCATACAAACAGATGTGCAACCTGCACACTACTGAAAAATCACCACATGCACATCTCACAATCAGGATGCATGTACACTTACCGCTCGACTCCTGACGGGTCTGCCTCTCAAGGACCTGGACGTGGAGCGCTGGGGATATGCGTTCCAGGACCCTCATCTGTTCTTCCGACAAGTGGCCCCGGCGCCCCTTGGCATCCGCTGCCTTCAAGAAGCTTCTTGACATGTTGTAAGTCGCGGACTGCCACCCCCTCTGCATTGATGGCAGTCATGATGTCAGTCCAGATCCGAGTCCGTCCTTCCTTGTCGGCGCGGGAACTTACCAAGAGGGCGTCATACTGCCCCAGGACTTGCTCCACCAGGACACCAACTTCGGTGGCACTGAAGCTGGTGCCCCTCTGCCTCTCTGGCCGGGGGTTGTCAGTGGTCTCAGATGTTGTTTGCCCCGACATGACAACCCCAGAGGCAGGAGTGGGTGGGCAACTGGGTCCTGGGGCTGGGCTGTGGAGCGATGGAATCCCAGTCGGGAGTCTTCGGTTCCAGCAGGGGTGGTCACAGCAACAGCACCCCTGGTTGATGTGCAGGCAGCAAATGGCAGGGCACGTAGGCAGCAGGCAGTCAGGCAGCAGCAGATGGCAGGTGGGAGCGTGCTCGGGGCTCTGGGGGGCAGTAGTTCGGCCTTCTGGGCAGGAGCGTGGTCTTCCGTGTGCTTACGCATGGCCAGCTTGATACGGAGTGATTTGGCACGTGAAAAATCTGCACGTCAGCGTGTAATTCGAGGAAAGGCCCTTAGCGCGTAAGCGCGTCTGCACGCATACGCATTTTCATTGGACAGAAGGCCCCTCAAGCGCCAGCGCCCCTGTGACGTGACGCGTACAGGCGTGCATGGGCATTTCAGCGCGGGTGAAAAACTGCACGTCCGCGTGTAATTCGAGGAAAGGGCACATGCGCGTAAGCGCGCGTGAAAAACTGCACGTCCGCGTGTAATACGAGGAAAGGGCCCATGCGCGTAAGTGACGTGACGCGCGCGCGCGTTTCCCTCAGCACGGGTTAAAGGTGAGCGGGCCCAGCAGTTCGCTGTACGTGCCTTTCGTGGAGACCGACGTGTGTTGCTGCTTCCTGTTGTTTCATGCGCCATCACAACTTCACAGCTATCAAGGACGTATCTCTTCTTTTGGCGCGGGTATTGGCTACGCGTGTTTTTCTGCATCGCGCTAGTCAGACGGTGAGTCGCACACGCTCTTTTTCCCACTGCGGGTGCCCCTGTGTATCGCACCCATTTTCGATGTCATAGTAGCCTGCGTGTCCCACGCGTACGCGTTATTCGTGTTACTGGGTGCCACCGCGTACTGCGGGAGGTTGAATCCACGCACGTAGGCTGCAGGGTTGCGTGCACGGTTTTACTGCAGTTTTGGGGTGCCTGAGCGTTGCGTGACCCGTCACCACATCACCGGGGTCACATACAGCCTTGCAGGTGCAGGGGGGCTGTTAACATCTTGCTTCCCACCCCCTTCACCCCAATTGCCCAGGTCAATTGTGGTGTACACCTCCCATTGGCACCACTCCATCTGTGCCAGCACTTCTACATCAGTGCCATGGTTGGGAGGACACCAAAGGTGAGGGGCGCCTCAGCTGGGCGTCCTCCTCGTGGCGGGCGTGGTCGGGGACGTGGCTGTGGTGACCAGGGAGTAGGGGGACTCCAGGGTGTCCAGGGCGGCCACAGAGTGGGAAGAGGCAGGGGTGCGCCACTTGAGCACAATGTTGTGCCATGTGTCGGTGCAGTCATGCCACCACCCTCTGTGGTTCCGGGGGATGCAGCTCCTGCATCTGGCACTGGCACCCGTTCGACCCGGCAGTCCGTTCCATCGACTGCCACGGGCCCAAGGGTAGTGGTAGCTGCAGGTGCAGCTGTGGACACCGCCACCCAGGCTCAGGGTCTGCCAGCGCAGGCTGCGTTGGCACTTGAAGAGCCCTTGGTAGATCTCCAACAGGCCAGGGGGGAAACCATAGGGGCAGGCCAGGCTGCTCAGACCAAGACATGTGTCCCTGGGGCAGTCATGTCATCTGCTACCCCGAACAGCCGGGTGTTGGCAAGTGCAGGGGTAGATGTACCCAACAGCACCCCGGTTGTGAGTCTGCCAACCAGGACCGTTGCGGTCAATGACCCTGCCACAGCTGATGTTGCTGCGCAGGGTCCATTAGTGGGCACCCAGCTGCCACTGACACGAGTCAGGCCTTTGGTCATCCCTCCACCTGCCACTCCCTTGGCTCAATCCACCGAACCCACTGGCCATACTGGTCAGGGCGGCATTAGCCAGCCAGGGTCTGCGCCACAGTCCAAGAGGAGGAAGGTTGCACCTGCAGCACAGGCTGGGACCCCACACACAGCAACGACCTCCTGCACGTCGAGGAAGAAGCCTTTCTGTAAGCAGGAACTGGACTTCCTCGTGGACTACGTGCGGGGCCACAGCCGTGACATGCTAGTGGGTGCCAATAGTCAGACTACGGCTGCCCAACGTGACACCCACTGGAAGCATGTTGCGGAACATGTCAGTTCATTCGGCCATGAGGTGCGCACGGCGCAAGAGTGCAAAAAGCATTGGAATGACATCAAGCGCAGCACTAAGGCTAATCGTGCCTCTAATTACAACTTGACTCTGGTGACTGGCGGTGGGCCTGCACCAGAGGAGGAAGAGCTCACTCCGCATGAGGCTCTCGTTGCGGAGTTCATACCACCTGAATTGGTCGAAGGAGTGGGAGAGATGCTGGACTTTGATGCGCAGTCCAGTGAGTGTTGATGCGTGTTTGTTGAGGATGTGTGTGTTTCACTTGTGGGATGTGTTGTGCATGATTGCTGCTACATGTGACGTGTACATGGTTCTGATGTGTAAGTAATACAATGCTTCCGTCATGCATGTCTCCTCTGCCTGCATGCGGGACTCCATGTAGGCATGCTCCCTTGCCCCTCCTCCGCCACTCTGCACCCCAGTTCCACCTTTGCACTGGTCTGCTTCAATCTTGCCAATGTGTAGTTTCTTGTTCATGTGTCCTGTGTAGATGCTTACTTCCAGCGTAGAATCTGCCAGACATATGCCGTGTGGTACAGCCTTAGTACTCGATGCAGGGTATCTCACTTGTACTGTGCATGGGTCAGATGTCCCGCAGGGACGTGAGTGCCCATTCATGCTCCATGTGCATTGCACGCATGCCCCTATGTGTCCTTGACTGGGTGATCACTGTAATACAAGTCCTTGGTTACATACATTGCCTGCCATCTCATCAGCCTTCCCATGTCAACTGTGGCTCAGTCCTGCGTTGCACACATGTTTAGCCTCTGACAATCTGTGTGGCTCACAGGCCTCAGCCTGTTCAATGGCCATTGACTCTGTCCAGCTCTTGTTGTGTCTTCTTCACACGTGGGCGGCCTCCAGAGTTTTCATCATGTGTCCTGCCTACTGTCCCAGCATCATTTGCAGTGTTGTCATTTGAATCACATTAAGCTGTTGATGCCAGTCAACACTGCCTGTCAATACACAGGTGTATGGTCAGCCTTTTGATACCATGCTAGGCATCCCTGCTTTGGTACTGGGGTGGAGGGGTGCTTGGCTTCTAGATATCGTACACATTGAATGCACAATGCACGTGATGTGTGAATTTGACATTGCACTGCCTTCACATATCCTGGCACACACCATGGAGTGCTTGTACATGTAGGTAGTGAGTGGCGTACACATTTTCTGCACTGCATAGACCCACTTCCATGGAAACTGCCACCTTTCAACAGGTCTGATCACAGAAGCTATTCAAAGTAGACCCAGCATGCATGCCAGGTTATATGTTGTGTGTCACATGTCTGCCGGATGCGTTTCCTGTTGGTGTGTGTGTGTGTCGTGTGCTTCTGACATGTGTAGTGACCTTTTTTCTCTCTATTTTTCAGGTGATGACGCAATGGAGGCGGAGGATGGTGTTGTCATGCCAGACACAGGGTTGGTAACACCACATCAACCCGGCTCTAGTGGGGGTCGTGGGGTGGTAGGCCACGAAAACCCCCAAGTGCTGCAGTCCATCTTGTCTCTGGCTGCCTATGAGTCCAGCCTTGATGACGACTCTGACGTCCATGTTGAGTTGGATGAGCATCAAGTCCATGTGTCAGGGGTGAGTGATTCTGATGTGGACACTCCTCTGTCTGCGACACCTGCACTGAGGGATCAGACAGTCTTGGTTCCTCCGCCCGTTGTGGATTGGGACGCAGGGTCACCCTCCACACCAGTCACTGATGTGCCCGGGACATCACGTCGACGGGGGCATGTAGTCGTGCAGCCACGGGCGGTGCCAACACAGCAAGGACCCCCGGTCCTTGGGTCCCGCAGAGGTCAAGCCCGGCAACACGGTCGCTGCGCGCAACCGCTGTATACTGAGTGGGAGCAAGACATGACTGCCAATTCCGAACGGCTGAGGGCAGCAATGGAGAACATCGCTGAGAGCATGGAGCGTGTGGCCCGATCTGTGCTCCCCCCTGCTACTCAGGTGCTTCTCCAGCAGCAGGCGGCACGGTCCACGGCCCGCTCGCTCAGGCTGGGCATGGCGGCCTCAGACAGGGCACGCCAGGCTGAAATGTCGTCTCTGCGTCAAGCAATTGCTGCTCACGCAGAGGTGCACATGGATGCCCCGAGGGAGGAGTATGCTTCCCTCAGATCCACTCTGGGTGTCCTTATGATGTCCCAGAGGCAGCAGGCAGAGGAGAGGTTTGCACAGCTTGAGCGTACCATCTCGGCTGAGCTACAGGCTTGCCGGGAGGTGCAGCGGTTGTCCAGCCAGGCCTTGCAGGAGGAACTCCGTGTTACACGTGCTACCTTGCAAGAGGAAGCACGTGTATCACGTGAGGTTCTGCATGCAGACCTATGTCACATCGCCACACAGAACCAGGCTCACCCGTCCGGCAGACTTGCTGCGACGAGGGGCAAGCTGCGGCTAGGCGTGGCCAGGCTACTGTGCCACGTCCTCCTTTCCAGGATGAGCCAGACTCGGACGACCATCTATCTCCCACATAGGTCGGGCTGTGCAGGCGTTGAGCCCATGGAGGGTTTTTTTTTGGCTCAGCATCATCGCATGTGGATGTTGAGCAGCACCCTGTACCTCCCCCATCCTGGGTGCCTCCCCTCCCCCCCGGGTCGTATGTGGCCATTTTTGATTTTTCTTTTAGTTTAGTTAGTTAAGTTTCTGTTTGATAGTTAGTTTAATTAGGTAATGTAGGTTTTCCATTGTTAGTGTAATTAGTTAATAGTTGATGTAGTTTAAAATTGCTAGTCTATTGTGCTTTCATGTGACGGTGCAGTGCTTTGTGGCTTTTGAAGGCATCCACTGTCTGTTCCAGCTGGGCCCTTCAGGCTTGTCTTGTGTATGTGTTTGCTGCTTGAGGTCCTTGACTCACATATGCCACTCCTGCCTCCCTTATCCATGGGCTCGCAAGGATGGTTCGGTGTTACAGAATATTACACAAGGGCTTTGGACCGTCATATATGTGGCATGTCTGGTGCTGTGTGACTTGTGTTGACACCCCTAGTGGGGATGATTTTGGTGTTATTGTCCACTGTTCAGCTTTTGCTAGATGGGGTGTGTCATGATTAATGTGTACATTGATTGCTATGCATTGTGTAGTATGTTTCATATCTTTCCTGTACACATGCTTGTTGCAATTCATGTTGTAGATAGTGTTCTACACTTTGGATGTGAAAGACGGACTGATGGTGTGATTTGTGATGTAACTCTCTGACATGGTCAAGTAATGAGATGCCTGATGAGACACACACAGATGACTTTGAAGCATTAATCATGTGTTTCATGCCCTTTCTGCAGGGGGATGTGCCTCCAGAGCACCTTTGCCAGCAGACATGGCCCATTGGACGACGGAATTCTGGACCCGTTTGTTGGTGCCCACATGCACATGTGTGGACAAGCAGAGGCACAGGGATTGCAGACCCACATCCTAGAACTGCTGACATGTTCCAAGGAACTCCAGGCAAGGTGAGCAGCACAGGGGGGCCACGACACAGCAAAGCTTGCACCAGGCGAGTTGCACATGCAGGCTTAGTCACGGCACTGAGGGTGAGCTTAGACGAATATTTTTGTTGGAACACACAATGCAGCTCAGATGTGTTGGTGGACTAATGGCTGTTGATAGTAGGGTTGTCTGGGACACATGCAGGGGCAGTGGCACATACCCTCCGGTACACCAAGGTCCATTGAGGCACTTGTATCAACCATGTAGCCTTCCGAGACATGGAAAGGGGCAGCTCACAGGGACATACAGCAAGGGACATACTCGGGTGCAGTGCATGTCTTTTCCATGCACTTTATGATAAATGCACTGCCAACTTTGTTTCGGTCATGGTGGTACGCAACCTGCTCTGAAGTCATGGCTTGCTATATGGGTCTGTCTGCTTACCCAGGGAACATTGCATGTTGTGTGAATTGTGACACATTGGTGTTCCATTTGCCACGCACCCACCAGCGGCTGACTTCCTGCATTGACTGTGTATGACCCGTCACAGGGGTGATGTTATGTATGGGTATGAAGCATCGACACCAGATTGTTTGTTTGTAGAGTAGTTTGTTGCTATGGGACATGTTTGGTGTTGTGTTTTTGTGTAATTGGCACGTACAGGTTGTTGACTGTGGCTCTCTTTGCAGCATTGCAGTGCTCCTGTAACCGGACCTGAGAGTGCGCAGGCAGGAGGCCAGCACTCAAAACCAGAGCTAAGTGTCTTGTTGTTTTTGTTTCGAACTGCTCTGCATAGGCTTGCTGGGGAGTGTACTAATGCATGGATGTATGTGTGGTTCAATTTGGTATGTTTTTTCGACCTAATCACCCGTGATCCTATGCAATTTTGAACCCTGTACCCTCTACCCGGTGTTCCTGCTTCCCGTACCTATCCAAGCACCGTTCCCTGACCCTCTTTCCCCGCTGGGGTTGCGGATGCCTGTGTAAGCCCCGAACTTGCAGGCGCCAAAACCCTAGAGGGGGTGGTTGGTTCGTACCACTCCTGAGCCTGGACTACAGAAGGCCATGACAATGATGTCCAAGTTTGTTTGGATTGTGTGTGTGTTCATGCAGGTAGTACATTTTCGTGCATTCCCTAGTTTCATGTGTCATTCCTCCTCCCCTCTCCTGCCACTCATTCCAGTCATCCAGTGTGTCAACACCTGTCCCGACTGCATATCCCTGAACCTCCTTCCACACCAGGGTCTCAGGGGCCTGTGTGAGTTTGACCTTGCAGGCACCTGGGACATGGTGGGGGTGGTTGTTTCGTGACACTCCCGCGCCTGTACAGGAGACCTGTGACAGTACACATCCGTTCATGGTGCATCATCCTATGTCATGTACCACACATGTTTCACATCCTGTCGTGACATTGTTTTGCTGTGCTACCTTGGTTGTTGCATCATTGTGGTAGTACTTGGCCTTTGTGAGGTACTGCTACGTCAAGTCATCTACTGGAGGGTGTTCTGTTTCGTTTTTCTGGCTTGGATTTTGTGATTTTGGACATTGATTATGAGGGTGCAGGCACCTTTTTACACACAAGGTGGGAGATGGTGACGAAGGGTAAAGGTGATCCTGTGGCCAGGTGGAATTGATATTTGAAGGCTCCATGACCCAGGTGCAGTTGTTCAGTGGGTCATGGTCATTTGTGAGGGAGGGGGGGGGGTTGTTGTTGATAGTTGCCTTGCCCTGCAGTGTGATGGGAACTCTGACATTGTAATGGTGGTATCCTATGTACATGTTGTGTTGTGCTGATCAATGCCTGTTCATGTGTTGTGTTTTCCTTTCAGGTGCGAGGGGATAGTTGTGGTTTGACATGCTGGGGTGTACACATGGTGAATGTTCACATGTGATGTGTAGAGAACACTAATGGTCACTTGAGTGCACATGCATATGTGGAGTGCATGTCCTTGCAGAACCACACACTTGCACTCTGATGCACTACATGTACTCCCACCCTTGCATATCCACGTGTACACTGTTTGCCTTCTGGAGCCCACTGTGTCCCTGCAGCACATGTTCTGTGACCGATTATGGATCCTGTACATGCCTAATTTGCTGTTTGATGTGGTCTGTCACTTAGATGTGATGCTCAGAGTGTGCATCACACACAATGGCTGTTCACTGTGCTGCGTGCTGAGCAGTGTGTTGCAGGAGTAGGACACTGCACACATGAGCTGCAGTGTTGATTTTGCAATGCACAATGTGCATGTAGACAGGCATTCATTGTTATGTTACGTCTACGACTCTTGTAATGCATTTGGAAATGACTTATTTTGGGTGGGAGATTTTGTTGGTCTGTCATTTCATCTGATTCTGGGTCAGGCATCATTGTCTGATGCCACTGTACATTTAGGACATGGCAATGTGTACCTTATCATTACTGTGTTGGTGTCTGGGTATTGCTTGCCATGTCATGTTGTGGTTTGGGAGGGTTTGAGTGACATGACAGTGATGGCCATGGCCTGTTTTGCAGGTGTGTGTGATGCACACCTTGCATGTCAGGGTCATCCGCTTCTCAGAGCAACTAGCTGGGGGTAGATTTCTCTCCGCGGCAGGGCCCTCCCCCTGGAACAGACTTCCTGCCTCACTTGAACTTGAGGGGAACCATCTCCAGTTCTGGAAGCACCTCAAGACCTTCCTCTTTGCTTCTGCTTTCTCTCTGCCTCTCCCTTGCAGAATTCTTCACTGGAACTGCACTGGAGCTGCAACTGGGCCACTCTCACCGACCTCGGTCCCTGGCCCAGCCACTCTCCACTTGCACTGCCTCACTGGCAACCCCTGCACTGCGGTACTGTCTCTCTATCCCTACAGCCCACCCTTCCCAGCACTTGTCTGCACTTACCTTTGCAGTTGCCACCAGCCGACCTATGTATATTTTTTTTGGGCTACTTCCCCTGTACTGCACTCCCCCCCCCCTTCCCCTTGCACTTTTCCCTTCCCCCTACCCCTGCACGATCTCAATGACACCTGGCCTAGTAGTACCGTTGTCTGTCTTCCCTTGTTCCCCCCTCCCTGCCTCATCGCGCCTTGAAATACTTGTGTATGGGCCATATCATGTCATATGTCATATGTGTGCCTTTTGGTCACACAGGATAGCTTGTGTTTAAGTAGCTAGGGATGCAGACGATGTGGCACTTCCATGGCAAGTATCTCAGGGTGGTAGGGTTGTGACAGTTGACTGTCTCTTTGTCATCATCGATTGTCACCTGGTATGTGCCAGGCCTGTGTGCACTCCGCACGGGTGGGAGTTTAGGTGAAAAATGTGGCCACAAGCTGGGTCCGGGCTTCTTCGCCACGTGCCCTGTCCCCTCCCATGGGCAGCGCCTGTGCCTGTGGTTGGGGATGTAGGGGCACCACCATGTCCACCGGGACGCCCTGCCGTGTTGCAACATTGTGCAGGACACATGCTGCCACAATGATCCTGCACACTACTGGTGGTGCATAGAGTAGTTGCCCACCAGAGCGGTCAAGGGAGCGGAAACGAGACTTGAGCACTCCAAATGTGCGCTCCACTATGCCCCTGGTTGCAATATGGGCAGCGTTGTATCTTACCTGGGCTGGTGTGGTGGGGTTCCGGATTGGCGTCATCATGTGGTTGCTCAGAGGGTAGGCACTGTCCCCTGGGGAGGTGAGAATAGTTGAGATTATTAGGGTTTGGATATTTGTCTGTGTGTGACTTGCATGCATGTGCAAGGGCATTTGTACTGACCTAGGAGCCATGTGTCGCCATGCTGCCCAGCTTCCAGGGCCCGGCTCAGGGCGGACATTCTGTATATGAAACTGTCATGGGTGGAGACAGGGTAGTTTGCTTAGACAGAGGTGATGATTCCCTTTGCATCGCATACCACCTGTACATTGATGGAATGCCAGTGCTTGCGGTTTCGGTAGATGTGCTCAGTGGCCCTAGGTGGACGTAGGGCCACATCGGTGCAATCTATGGCACCGAGCACTTTGGGGAAGTGTGCCACCCTGAAAAAATCCAGGACAACGGCCTGCCTTTCTGCGGGTGTTCTGGGCATGTATATGTGCCTGCGGACTGAGGGGCGCGCTGTCATGATTGCCAGTACCTGGTGTAGGCAGCGTGACTGCGTGGCCTGTGAGACCCCCCCACTATGGCAGTGGTCCGCTGAAATGACCCAGTGGCCAAAAAATGCAGGACATTGAGCAGCTTCTCCAAGGGGCTCAATGCTTGGGAGCAAATGGTGGGGGATGTAAGGTCATCTTCCCACTCCCTGACCAGGTCTAGGATGATATGGGGTGGAAACCTATACCTGCCGTAGACCTGGTCATCAGGCATCCCAAAAAGGCTTGTCCGTGGTGCGAAAATGCGTGCCCTGGCTATTCTCCTCCTCCTGCGGTGTCCCACGATCAGTGCTGCGTCAAATGGGGCATTCATCGTAGCTGTATATACACGTTTGTTGTTTGCGCGCACTTTTATGTTGTGCGCGGGGACGCTTCCGCCTGCCTTCGTGTGGTGGACTCGTTGACGCCTGTGCACGTCTTTTGCCATGCGCGGGTTTCCCGTATTCGGATACGTGTTAAAACTGTACGTCCGAGTGTCATCGCGTGTAATCGGAGGGAAGTGAGCGTACACGCGATTGGCCTGGGTACGTGTGTTTCGGGGTGCGCGGGAACTTTCACACGCGATTGGTGGAAATCCACGTGTGCTCTGTCATCACGTGTAATGAGGGGAACACCTGCGCGCGTCACGTCACAGACGCGCTCACGCGCTAAGGGCCTTTCCTCGAATTACACGCGGACGTGCAGTTTTTCACGCGCGCTGAAATGCCCATGCACGCCTGTACGCGTCACGTCACAGGGGCGCTGGCGCTTGAGGGGCCTTCTGTCCAATGAAAATGCGTATGCGTGCAGACGCGCTTACGCGCTAAGGGCCTTTCCTCGAATTACACGCTGACATGCAGATTTTTCACGTGCCAAATCACTCCGTATCAAGCTGGCCACGCGTAAGCACACGGAAGACCACGCTCCTGCCCAGAAGGCCGAACTACTGCCCCCCAGAGCCCCAAGCACGCTCCCACCTGCCATCTGCTGCTGCCTGACTGCTAGCTGCCCACGTGCCCTGCCATTTGCTGCCTGCACATCAGCCAGGGGTGCTGTTGCTGTGACCACCCCTGTGGAACCGAAGACTCCCGACTGGGATTTCATCGCTCCACAGCCCAGCCCCAGGACCCAGTTGCCCACCCACTCCTGCCTCTGGGGTTGTCATGTCGGGGCAAACACCATCTGAGACCACTGACAACCCCCGGCCAGAGAGGCAGAGGGGCACCAGCTTCAGTGCCACCGAAGTTGGTGTCCTGGTGGAGCAAGTCCTGGGGCATTATGACGCCCTCTTCGGAAGTTCCCGCGCCGACAAGGAAGGACGGACTCGGATCTGGACTGACATCGTGACTGCCATCAACGCGGAGGGGGTGGCAGTCTGCGACTTACAACATGTCAAGAAGCGCTGGGAGAACATCAGGTCCAGGACCCTGAACAAGGCCCGGCGCCTCTTGAAGGAAGCGGATGCCAAGGGGCGCCGGGGCCACTTGTCGGAAGAACAGATGAGAGTCCTGGAACGCATATCCCCAGCGCTCCACGTCCAGGTCCTTGAGAGGCAGACCCGTCTGGAGTCGAGCGGTAAGTGTACATGCATCCTGATTGTGAGATGTGCATGTGGTGATTTTTCAGTAGTGTGCAGGTTGCACATCTGTTTGTATGGGGTTGAGTATGGGTGGGGGTGTACAGGGCCGTGGGGCTAACACATGCCAGGGCTGGAATGTGTGAGACATGGATGGTGCTTGTGTGTGTAGGCTTGCATGCCAAATGCAGTTGTGTGGGCACACATGTTTGGATGAATGTGTATGTAAGTAGACATGTCCGTGATGTCACGCATGTATGTTGTTTTCAGCTGCATGTATCAGCACTGTGTACATGTGCATGTGTGTGTATTTGACAAGGGTGCAACAGTGATGCAACATGGATGCATGTGACAGCGGCATGTGGAAGCCTGATTGGCAGATGTGACATGGATGCCCATCTGAACACTGCGACACTTGGCAGAGGTGTACACATGCATGCAAGTGTTGTGGTGTGTCTACATGTGTGGTGCACTTCCTGTGTTGGATGTGATGTCTGGCTCACCTTTGCCTGCTCATGCTGTTGTATGTGTATGGATGGTGCTGGCAGTTGCGATATGGCTGTGGTATGGCTCATGTGTGCGAGTTGAAATGACATGTGTGTTGGGGATTGTGATGACATGTCTGAGGTTTGCCAATGCCACTCATGTACAACTGTCATGTGTGTATGTGTCCATTGTACAGTGCCCTGATGCCTGTGTTTTATTTCTCCCTGTCTGCAGCGTCAACTTATGAAGAGGGCGGAGAAGGTGCTGTAGAGCACAGCTGCGGGGATCCCACCGCCAGCCGGAGACGCAAGGCCCGGCTCCCCTCCCATGTTGTCATCTCGTCGGGGAGTGAGGAGTCCGGTGCCGCGTCGCAGGCCGCAGCTGCCGGGGGGAGGTCCAAGAGGCGGAGGTTGGAGTTGGACTCCTCGGCAGCAGAAGGGGCAGCTGGGACACCACAGGGCCCAACAGGGGAAGATGGCACAGAGTCATCCAGGTTGGTGGGGGGTTTGGTGGAGGAGGAGGCCGTGCAAGCAACAGAGACAGGGTCTGGAGGTGGGGATCCCACTGGTGCTAGTGGTGCAGTGCAGGACCAGGGACAGGAGGCAGCACAGGCCGCCGCGGAGGTGTCTGTGTGCAATCCTGTCCCTGATCCTGTCCCTGCATCATCTTGCACCAGCAGGGATGCCTACGTCCAGATCCGTTTTCAGGCAGGGGATGAGCTCACGTCAACTGGCCTTCCTCTGCCTGCGGACGTGGCTATCCGGGTCCGGGTTGAGCCTGTTCTGAGTGGTGTGGCGTTGCGTCAACGGGCCATGCGAGGTGACCTGCAGTCTTTTCATGAGGAGACTGCACGTCATCTCGAATGGCTCGTTGACCACGTCAGCCTGCTGGGACAGGTCACCCACGCCGGATTCCTCCGTATGATGGGGCTTGCTACGACCCCCTCCTCAACTGAACCCCCTACGCGCCAGTCGTCCTCCGTGCCATCTTCCCACCCATCAGTCACCTGGGTGCCCTGTGGAGCTGCCTCTGACGGTGCGGCCAGGCTGGTGGAGGAGGCATCCCTGCCACAGTCGGGAGTCGGACGTCCAGCAGGGGTGGCCACATCAACGACTGCACCCCAGCCGGCGGAGGATGTGCAGGCAGCAGGAGGCAGTGCACGGGCAGAGGCACAGCAGCAGCAGCAACGTGGTGGGAGCCATGAAGGCTCGGGGCCTTCAACATCGGAGGGGCAGGCATCGGCCGGAGGGCAGGAGGACCCAGGACAGAGAGTGTCTTCCGTGTGGCAGCGGTTGGGCCACGCCATAGATGCGGAGCGGCAGCGGGCGGAAGAGGCACGGCTCACAATGGTCAGGGCGGAGAACTCCCTGCGGAGGGCCCTGAGGCGGGCCGAGTGCCTCGAGGCAATCCGCAGGGGTTTGGAGGTGGACACGTCGATGGCCCTGCGGACCCTCGGGGCCATGGAGGAGGACCGCCTCCGGGACATTGAGCAGGAGTTCGATGATGCCCTGGGCCGGGACATCCACAAGTGAGCCGACAAACTAGCCCGCTGCCCTTGTACATAGTTATGTAGGTAGTGTTAGGTTTCATTTTTTTTTTAATTTATTTTGGACCTTTCGGACATTGGCCACATTTGCAAAAAAACAGGCGCACGCGCACGCGTGCGATTCATGGAAGTCCCTGCGCGTGTTTACCTCGGGACGTGCGCCAAACCCGTGCATGGCGCACAAGTCACTGCAACATCCCGAAAGGCGTGCGTGACGCGCACAGTGAAAGCGCACAACCTCGGCGCATACACCAGAAAGTGGGCGGAACACGGGGCGTAACGCGGAGAATGGGGAACAACGCGCGAAAATAAGGGCGTAACTGGGGATGTACTGCAGGGAAGCAGACGGAACGCCCACATGCACTCGAACCCCACGTATTCATGGAATCGAATAGGGCAAAGCCACGCACAGCCAAAGACAAGCACAAGCCGAAACACGTCCGCCACACGAAGGCAGGCGGTAGCGTCCCTGCGCATTACAAAAGTGGCAACATACAGCAATTGGGCCTGTGCGAGCGGGGCACGTGTATTTCTGGGGTGCGCGGGAAGTTACACACGCGATTGAGCGGGGTACGTGTATTTCGGGGGTGCGCGGGAAGTTACACACGCGATTGAGCGGGGTACGTGTATTTCGGGGGTGCGCGGGAAGTTACACATGCGATTGAGTGGGGCACGTGTATTTCGGGGGTGCGCGGGAAGTTACACACGCGATTGAGCGGGGTACGTGTATTTCGGGGGTGCGCGGGAAGTCACACACGCGATTGAGCGGGGTACGTGTATTTCGGGGGTGCGCGGGAAGTTACACACGTGATTGAGCGGGGTACGTGTATTTCGGGGGTGCGCGGGAAGTTACACACGCGATTGAGCGGGGTACGTGTATTTAGGAGTGCGGGGGAAGTATCAAACGCAACATCAGCAGGGTACGTGTATTCCAGGGGTGCGCGGGAAGTTCTACACGCGATCTCATCAGGGTACGTGTATTTCAGGGTGCGGGGGAAGTATCACACGCAACATCAGCAGAGTACGTGTATTCCAGGGGTGCGTGGGAAGTTCCACACGCGATTCCATCAGGGTACGTGTATTACAGGGGTGCGCGGGAAGTTCCACACGCGATCTCATCAGGGTACGTGCATTACAGGAGTGCGCGGGGAGCACCACACGTGAATTGCACGTGTGGGTCCTCCCAGGTGTTCCCTCTACACCCTCCACGGCCCCTGCAGGTGGCTCACACCACAGGGGCCTACCCTGCATATGTCCTGTAGGCACCCCATCCACCATGGCCATGCCCCCCAGCCAACCCACATGTCAACTTGCACTACTGCCCACCAACGCATGTCCCCCTGCACCCCCAGCCACCATGGGCACCCTCCACCAGGCCCCCACCCATGTCTCCCACCACCCCCACCCCCCCAGCAGTGCAGGGGCACCCTCCACCAGGCCCCCACCCATGTCTCCCACCACCCCCACCCCACAGCAGTGCAGGGTCACCCTCCACCAGGCCCCCACCCATGTCTCCCACCACCCCCACCCCCCAGCAGTGCAGGGGCACCCTCCACCAGGCCCCCACCCATGTCTCCCACCACCCCCACCCCCCAGCAGTGCAGGGGCACCCTCCACCAGGCCCCCACCACCCCCACCCCACAGCAGTGCAGGGTCACCCTCCACCAGGCCCCCACCCATGTCTCCCACCACCCCCACCCCCCAGCAGTGCAGGGGCACCCTCCACCAGGCCCCCACCCATGTCTCCCACCACCCCCACCCCACAGCAGTGCAGGGTCACCCTCCACCAGGCCCCCACCCATGTCTCCCACCACCCCCACCCCCCAGCAGTGCAGGGGCACCCTCCACCAGGCCCCCACCCATGTCTCCCACCACCCCCACCCCCCAGCAGTACAGGGGCACCCTCCACCAGGCCCCCACCCATGTCTCCCACCACCCCCACCCCACAGCAGTGCAGGGTCACCCTCCACCAGGCCCCCACCCATGTCTCCCACCACCCCCACCCCCCAGCAGTGCAGGGGCACCCTCCACCAGGCCCCCACCCATGTCTCCCACCACCCCCACCCCCCAGCAGTGCAGGGGCACCCTCCACCAGGCCCCCACCCATGTCCAACTCATGTCTCCCACCCCCCCCACCCTCCTGCACTGTGGGGCACCTGCCAGCAGGCCCCCACTCATATCCAACTCATGTCTCCCACCACCCCACCCCCCAGCACTGTGGGGCACCTGCCAGCAGGCCCCCACCCATGTCCAACTCATGTCTCCCACCACCCCCCCACCCCCCAGCACTGTGGGGCACCTGCCAGCAGGCCCCACCCATGTCCAACTCATGTTCCCCACCACCCCTACCCCCCAGCACTGTGGGGCACCTGCCAGCAGGCCCCCACCCATGTCCAACTCATGTTCCCCACCCCCCCAACCCCCCAGCACTGTGGGGCACCTGCCAGCAGGCCCCCACCCATGTCCAACTCATGTTCCCCACCACCCCCACTAGGCCCCCACCCATGTCTCCCACCACCCCCACCCCCCAGCAGTACAGGGGCACCCTCCACCAGGCCCCCACCCATGTCTCCCACCACCCCCACCCCCCAGCAGTGCAGGGGCACCCTCCACCAGGCCCCCACCCATGTCCAACTCATGTCTCCCACCCCCCCCACCCTCCAGCACTGTGGGGCACCTGCCAGCAGGCCCCCACCCATGTCCAACTCATGTCTCCCACCACCCCACCCCCCAGCACTGTGGGGCACCTGCCAGCAGGCCCCCACCCATGTCCAACTCATGTCTCCCACCACCCCCCAGCATTGTAGGGCACCTGCCAGCAGGCCCCCACCCATGTCCAACTCATGTTCCCAACCACCCCCACCCCCCAGCACTGTGGGGCAACTGCCAGCAGGCCCCCACCCATGTCCAACTCATGTTACCCACCACCCCCACCCCCCAGCACTGTGGGGCACCTGCCAGCAGGCCCCCACCCATGTCCAACTCATGTTCCCCACCCCCCCAACACCCCAGCACTGTGGGGCACCTGCCATCAGGCCCCCACCCATGTCCAACTCATGTTCCCCACCACCCCCACCCCCCAGCACTGTGGGGCACCTGCCAACAGGCCCCCACCCATGTCCAACTCATGTCTCCCACCACCCCCACCCCCCAGCAGTGCAGGGGCAGCCTCCACCAGGCCCCCACCCATGTCTCCCACCACCCCCACCCCCCAGCAGTGCAGGGTCACCCTCCACCACGCCCCCACCCATGTCTCCCACCACCCCCACCCCCCAGCAGTGCAGGAGCAGCCTCCACCAGGCCCCCACCCATGTCTCCCACCACCCCCACCCCCCAGCAGTGCAGGGGCAGCCTCCACCAGGCCCCCACTCATGTCCCCTATCACCCCACCCCCCAGCCACCAGGGGCAGCCTCCACAGGCCCACACTAATGTCCCCTATCACCCCCACCCCCACCCACCAGGGGCAGCCTCCACCAGGCCCCCACTCATGTCTCCCACCACCCTCACCCCCCAGCCACCAGGGGAAGCCTCCACCAGGCCCCCACTCATGTCTCCCATCACCCCCACCCCCCAGCAGTGCAGGGGCAGCCTCCACCAGGTCCCCACTCATGTCTACCACCACCCCCACCCCCCATCAGTGCAGGGGCACCCTCCACCAGGCCCCCACCCATGTTCCCCACCACCCCCACCCCCCAGCACTGTGGGGCACCTGCCAGCAGGCCCCCACCCATGTCCAACTCATGTTCCCCAGCGAACATGTCATCACAATCTAGATCCCTGGTCCCTATGGTCAGCCTCCAAATGCAAAACACCCACCCGAGTATTGCATCCACCCACTCATAATTGGCAATTACATGACAGAACACCAATTGCAAGAAATGCATGAAACCAATGAGATGATACTACACATTGAAGTATGATAAAATAATATGTATTAAAGCAAACATAAATAGAATCAAAAATAAAGAAACATAAATGTGAATGTACAAAAATGAAAAGAAGCATGTCCGTGAAAAAAAGCAAAACCAAAAATCAAATTCCAAAGTAATGGTGTCCAAAGTCACTGTCCACAAAACAAAATTCAATGGTAAATAAAAAAGAAAGCCATTGCTCCATGGTTAAAATGTGAAAGAAAAATGCAATCCAACAGTGAACTATGTACATGGGAACAAGTCAGGGTCCATTATCCCAACAAAAGAAAGGAAACCTATCTAACTACACTAACCAATAAAATAAACTATATACAAAAATGTGGCCAATGTCCGAAAGGTCCAAAATAATTCCAAAAAAAAATGAAACCTAACACTACCTACATAACTATGTACAAGGGCAGCGGGCTAGTTTGACGGCTCACTTGTGGATGTCCCGGCCCAGGGCATCATCGAACTCCTGCTCAATGTCCCGGAGGCGGTCCTCCTCCATGGCCCAGAGGGTCCGCAGGGCCGTCGACGTGTCCACCTCCAAACCCCTGCGGATTGCCTCGAGGCACTCGGCCCGCCTAAGGGCCCTCAGCATGGAGTTCTCCGCCCTGACCATTGTGAGCCGTGCCTCTTCCGCCCGCTGCCGCTCCGCATCTATGGCGTGGCCCAACCGCTGCCACACGGAAGACACTCTCTGTCCTGGGTCCTCCTGCCCTCCGGCCGATGCCTGCCCCTCCGATGTTGAAGGCCCCGAGCATTCATGGCTCCCACCACGTTGCTGCTGCTGCTGTGCCTCTGCCCGTGCACTGCCTCCTGCTGCCTGCACATCCTCCGCCGGCTGGGGTGCAGTCGTTGATGTGGCCACCCCTGCTGGACGTCCGACTCCCGACTGTGGCAGGGATGCCTCCTCCACCAGCCTGGCCGCACCGTCAGAGGCAGCTCCACAGGGCACCCAGGTGACTGATGGGTGGGAAGATGGCACGGAGGATGACTGGCGCGTAGGGGGTTCAGTTGAGGAGGGGGTCGTAGCAAGCCCCATCATACGGAGGAATCCGGCCTGGGTGACCTTTCCCAGCAGGCTGACGTGGTCAACGAGCCATTCGAGATGACGTGCAGTCTACTCATGAAAAGACTGCAGGTCACTTCGCATGACCCGTTGACGCAACGCCACACCACTCAGAACAGGCTCAACCCGGACCCGGATAGCCACGTCCGCAGGCAGAGGAAGGCCAGTTGACGTGAGCTCATCCCCTGCCTGAAAACGGGTCTGGACGTAGGCATCCCTGCTGGTGCAAGATGATGCAGGGACAGGATCAGGGACAGGATTGCACACAGGCATCTCCGCAGCGGCCTGTGCTACCTCCTGTCCCTGGTCCTGCACTGCACCACTAGCACCAGTGGGATCCCCACCTCCAGACCCCGTCTCTGTTGCTTGCACGGCCTCCTCCACCAAACCCCCCACCAACCTGGATGACTCCGTGCCATCTTCCCCTGTTGGGCCCTGTGGTGTCCCAGCTGCCCCTTCTGCTGCCGAGGAGTCCAACTCCAACCTCTGCCTCTTGGACCTCCCCCCGGCAGCTGCGGCCTGGGACGCGGCACCGGACTCCTCACTCCCCGACGAGATGACAACATGGGAGGGGAGCCGGGCCTTGCGTCTCCGGCTGGCGGTGGGATCCCCGCCGCTGTGATCCACAGCACCTTCTCCGCCCTCTTCATCAGTTGACGCTGCAGACAGGGAGAAATAAAACACAGGCATCAGGGCACTGTACAATGGACACATACACACATGACAGTTGTACATGAGTGGCATTGGCAAACCTCAGACATGTCATCACAATCCCCAACACACATGTCATTTCAACTCGTACACATGAGCCATACCACAGCCATATCGCAACTGCCAGCACCATCCATACACATACAACAGCATGAGCAGGCAAAGGTGAGCCAGACATCACATGCAACACAGGAAGTGCACCACACATGTAGACACACCACAACACTTGCATGCATGTGTACACCTCTGCCAAGTGTCGCAGTGTTCAGATGGGCATCCATGTCACATCTGCCAATCAGGCTTCCACATGCCGCTGTCACATGCATCCATGTTGCATCACTGTTGCACCCTTGTCAAATACACACACATGCACATGTACACAGTGCTGATACATGCAGCTGAAAACAGCATACATGCGTGACATCACGGACATGTCTACTTACATACACATTCATCCAAACATGTGTGCCCACACAACTGCATTTGGCATGCAAGCCTACACACACAAGCACCAGCCATGTCTCACCCATTCCAGCCCTGGCATGTGTTAGCCCCACGGCCCTGTACACCCCCACCCATACTCGACCCCATACAAACAGATGTGCAACCTGCACACTACTGAAAAATCACCACACGCACATCTCACAATCAGGATGCATGTACACTTACCGCTCGACTCCAGACGGGTCTGCCTCTCAAGGACCTGGACGTGGAGCGCTGGGGATATGCGTTCCAGGACCCTCATCTGTTCTTCCGACAAGTGGCCCCGGCGCCCCTTGGCATCCGCTGCCTTCAAGAGGCGCCGGGCCTTGTTCAGGGTCCTGGACCTGAAGTTCTCCCAGCGCTTCTTGACATGTTGTAAGTCGCGGACTCCAGCCCCTCCGCGTTGATGGCAGTCACGATGTCAGTCCAGATCCGAGTCTGTCCTTCCTTGTCGGCGCGGGAACTCCGAAGAGGGCGTCATACTGCCCCAGGACTTGCTCCACCAGGACACCAACTTCGGTGGCACTGAAGCTGGTGCCCCTCTGCCTCTCTGGCCGGGGGTTGTCAGTGGTCTCAGATGGTGTTTGCCCCGACATGACAACCCCAGAGGCAGGAGTGGGTGGGCAACTGGGTCCTGGGGCTGGGCTGTGGAGCGATGGAATCCCAGTCGGGAGTCTTCGGTTCCAGCAGGGGTGGTCACAGCAACAGCACCCCTGGCTGATGTACAGGCAGCAAATGGCAGGGCACGTGGGCAGCAGGCAGTCAGGCAGCAGCAGATGGCAGGTGGGAGCATGCTCGGGGCTCTGGGGGGCAGTAGTTCGGCCTTCTGGGCAGGAGCGTGGTCTTCCGTGTGCTTACGCGTGGCCAGCTTGATACGGAGTGATTGGCACTTGAAAAATCTGCACGTCAGCGTGTAATTCGAGGAAAGGCCCTTAGCGCGTAAGCGCGTCTGCACGCATACGCATTTTCATTGGACAGAAGGCCCCTCAAGCGCCAGCGCCCCTGTGACGTGACGCGTACAGGCGTGCATGGGCATTTCAGCGTGCGTGAAAAACTGCACGTCCGCGTGTAATTCGAGGAAAGGCCCTTAGCGTGTGAGCGCGTCTGTGACGTGACACGCGCGGGTGTTCCCCTCATTACACGTGATGACAGAGCACACGTGGATTTCCACCAATCGCGTGTGAAAGTTACCGCGCACCCCGAAACACACGTACCCAGGCCAATCGCGTGTACGCTCACTTCCCTCCGATTACACGCGATGACACTCGGACGTACAGTTTTAACACGTATCCGAATAGGGGCAACCCGCGCACGGCAAAAGACGTGCACAGGCGTCAACGCGTCCGCCACACAAAGGCAGGCGGAAGCGTCCCCGCGCACAGCATAAAAGTGCGCACAAACAACAAACGCGTATATACAGCTACGATGAATGCCCCATTTGACGCAGCACTGATCGTGGGACACCGCAGGAGGAGGAGAATAGCCAGGGCAAGCATTTTCGCACCACGGACAAGCCTTTTTGGGATGCCTGACGACCAGATCTACGGCAGGTATAGGTTTCCACCCCATATCATCCTAGACCTGGTCAGGGAGTGGGAAGATGACCTTACATCCCCCATCCTTTGCTCCCAAGCATTGAGCCCCTTGGAGAAGCTGCTCAATGTCCTGCATTTTTTGGCCACTGGGTCATTTCAGCGGACCACTGCCATAGTGGGGGGGTCTCATAGGCCACGCAGTCACGCTGCCTACACCAGGTACTGGCAATCATGACAGCGCGCCCCTCAGTCCGCAGGCACATATACATGCCCAGAACACCCGCAGAAAGGCAGGCCGTTGTCCTGGATTTTTTCAGGCTGGCACACTTCCCCAAAGTGCTCGGTGCCATAGATTGCACCCATGTGGCCCTACGTCCACCTAGGGCCACTGAGCACATCTACCGAAACCGTAAGCACTGGCATTCCATCAATGTACAGGTGGTATGCAATGCAAAGGGAATCATCACCTCTGTCTATGCAAACTACCCTGGCTCCACCCATGACAGTTTCATATACACAATGTCCGCCCTGAGCCGGGACCTGGGAGCTGGGCAGCATTGCGACACATGGCTCCTAGGTCAGTACAAATGCCCTTGCACATGCATGCAAGTCACACACAGACAAATATCCAAACCCTAATAATCTCAACTATTATCACCTCCCCAGGGGACAGTGCCTACCCTCTGAGCAACCACATGATGACGCCAATCCGGAACCCCACCACACCACCCCAGGTAAGATACAACGCCGCCCATATTGCAACCAGGGGCATAGTGGAGCACACATTCGGAGTGCTCAAGTCACGTTTCCGCTCCCTTGACCGCTCTGGTGGGCAACTACTCTATGCACCACCAGTAGTGTGCAGGATCATTGTGGCAGCATGTGTCCTGCACAATGTTGCAACACGGCAGGGCGTCCCGGTGGACATGGTGGTGCCCCCACATCCCCAACCACAGGCACAGGCGCTGCCCATGGGAGGGGACAGGGCACGTGGCGAGGAAGCCCGGACCCAGCTTGTGGCCACATTTTTCACCTAAACTCCCACCCCTGCGGAGTGCACACAGGCCTGGCACATACCAGGTGACAATCGATGATGACAAAGAGACAGTCAACTGTCACAACCCTACCACCCTGAGATAGTTGCCATGGAAGTGCCACATCGTCTGCATCCCTAGCTACTTAAACACAAGCTATCCTGTGTGACCAAAAGGCACACATATGACATATGACATGATATGGCCCATACACAAGTATTTCAAGGCGCGATGAGGCAGGAAGGGGGGAACAAGGGAAGACAGACAACGGTACTACTAGGCCAGGTGTCATTGAGATCGTGCAAGTGCAGGGGTAGGGAGAAGGGAAAAGTGCAAGGGGAAGGGGGGGGGTGCAGTACAGGGGAAGTAGCCCAAAAAAAAATATACATAGGTCGGCTGGTGGCAACTGCAAAGGTAAGTGCAGACAAGTGCTGGGAAGGGTGGGCTGTAGGGATAGAGAGATAGTACCGCAGTGCAGGGGTTGCCAGGGAGGCAGTGCAAGTGGAGAGTGGCTGGGCCAGGGACCGAGGTCGGTGAGAGTGGCCCAGTTGCAGCTCCAGTGCAGTTCCAGTGAAGAATTCTGCAAGGGAGAGGCAGAGAGAAAGCAGAAGCAAAGAGGAAGGTCTTGAGGTGCTTCCAGAACTGGAGATGGTTCCCCTCAAGTTCAAGTGAGGCAGGAAGTCTGTTCCAGGGGGAGGGCCCTGCCGCGGAGAGAAATCTACCCCCAGCTAGTTGCTCTGAGAAGCGGATGACCCTGACATGCAAGGTGTGCATCACACACACCTGCAAAACAAGCCATGGCCATCACTGTCATGTCACTCAAACCCTCCCAAACCACAACATGACATGGCAAGCAATACCCAGACACCAACACAGTAACGATAAGGTACACATTGCCATGTCCTAAATGTACAGTGGCATTAGACAATGATGCCTGACCCAGAATCAGATGAAATGACAGACCAACAAAATCTCCCACCCAAATTAAGTCATTTCCAAATGCATTACAAGAGTCGTAGACGTAACATAACAATGAATGCCTGTCTACATGCACATTGTGCATTGCAAAATCAACACTGCAGCTCATGTGTGCAGTGTCCTACTCCTGCAACACACTGCTCAGCGCACAGCACAGTGAACAGCCATTGTGTGTGATGCACACCCTGAGCATCACATCTAAGTGACAGACCACATCAAACAGCAAATTAGGCATGTACAGGATCCATAATCGGTCACAGAACATATGCTGCAGGGACACAGTGGGCACCAGAAGGCAAACAGTGTACACGTGGATATGCAAGGGTGGGAGTACATGTAGTGCATCAGAGTGCAAGTGTGTGGTTCTGCAAGGACATGCACTCCACATATGCATGTGCACTCAAGTGACCATTAGTGTTCTCTACACATCACATGTGAACATTCACCATGTGTACACCCCAGCATGTCAAACCACAACTATGAACAGGCATTGATCAGCACAGCACAACATGTACATAGGATACCACCATTACAATGTCAGAGTTCCCATTACACTGCGGGGCAAGGCAACTATCAACAACAACCCCCCCCCCCTCCCTCACAAATGACCATGACCCACTGAACAACTGCACCTGGGTCATGGAGCCTTCAAACATCAATTCCACCTGGCCACAGGATCACCTTTACCCTTCGTCACCATCTCCCACCTTGTGTGTAAAAAGGTGCCTGCACCCTCATAATCAATGTTCAAAATCACAAAATCCAAGCCAGAAAAACGAAACAGAACACCCTCAAGTAGATGACTTGACGTAGCAATACCTCACAAAGGCCAAGTACTACCACAATGATGCAACAACCAAGGTAGTACAGCAAAACAATGTCACGACAGGATGTGAAACATGTGTGGTACATGACATAGGATGATGCACCATGAACGGATGTGTACTGTCACAGGTTCCCTGTACAGGCACGGGAGTGTCACAAAACAACCACCCCCACCATGTCCCGGGTGCCTGCAAGGTCAAACTCACACAGGCCCCTGAGATCCTGGTGGGGAAGGAGGTTCAGGGATATGCAGTCGGGACAGGTGTTGACACACTGGATGACTGGAATGAGTGGCAGGAGAGGGGAGGAGGAATGACACATGAAACTAGGGAATGCACGAAAATGTACTACCTGCATGAACACATACACAATCCAAACAAACTTGGACATCATTGTCATGGCCTTCTGTAGTCCACGCTCAGGAGTGGTACGAACCAACCACCCCCTCTAAGGTTTTGGCGCCTGCAAGTTCGGGGCTTACACAGGCATCCGCAACCCCAGCGGGGAAAGAGGGTCAGGGAACGTTGCTTGGATAGGTACGGGAAGCAGGAACACCGGGTAGAGGGTACAGGGTTCAAAATTGCATAGGATCACGGGTGATTAGGGAGAAAAAACATACCAAATTGAACCACACATGCATCCATGCATTAGTACACTCCCCAGCAAGCCTATGCAGAGCAGTTCGAAACAAAAACAACAAGACACTTAGGTCTGGTTTTGAGTGCTGGCCTCCTGCCTGCGCACTCTCAGGTCCGGTTACAGGAGCACTGCAATGCTGCAAAGAGAGCCACAGTCAACAACCTGTATGTGCCAATTACACAAAAACACAACACCAAACATGCCCCATAGCAACAAACTACTCTACAAACAGACAATCTGGTGTCGATGCTTCGTACCCATACATAACATCGCCCCTGTGACGGTTCATACACAGTCAATGCAGGAAGTCAGCCGCTGGTGGGTGCGTGGCAAATGGAACACCAATGTGTCACAATTCACACAACATGCAATGTTCCCTGGGTAAGCAGACAGACCCATATAGCAAGCCATGACTTCAGAGCAAGTTGCGTACCACCATGACCGAAACAAAGTTGGCAGTGCATTTATCATAAATTGCATGGAAAAGACATGCACTGCACCCGAGTATGTCCCTTGCTGTATGTCCCTGTGAGCTGCCCCTTTCCATGTCTCGGAAGGCTACATGGTTGATACAAGTGCCTCAATGGACCTTGGTGTACCGGAGGGTATGTGCCACTGCCCCTGCATGTGTCCCAGACAACCCTACTATCAACAGCCATCAGTCCACCAACACATCTGAGCTGCATTGTGTGCTCCAACACCAATATTCGTCTAAGCTCACCCTCAGTGCCGTGACTAAGCCTGCATGTGCAACTCGCCTGGTGCAAGCTTTGCTGTGTCGTGGCCCCCCTGTGCTGCTCACCTTGCCTGGAGTTCCTTGGAACATGTCAGCAGTTCTAGGATGTGGGTCTGCAATCCCTGTGCCTCTGCTTGTGCACACATGTGCATGTGGGCACCAACAAACGGGTCCAGAATTCCGTCGTCCAATGGGCCATGTCTGCTGGCAAAGGTGCTCTGGAGGCACATCCCCCTGCAGAAAGGGAATGAAACACATGATTAATGCTTCAAAGTCATCTGTGTGTGTCTCATCAGGCATCTCATTACTTGACCATGTCAGAGAGTCACATCACAAATCACACCATCAGTCCGTCTTTCACATCCAAAGTGTAGAACACTATCTACAGCATGAATTGCAACAAGCATGTGTACAGGAAAGATATGAAACATACTACACAATGCATCTAGCAAAAGCTGAACAGTGGACAATAACACCAAAATCATCCCCACTAGGGGTGTCAACACAAGTCACACAGCACCAGACATGCCACAGATATGACAGTCCAAAGCCCTTGTGTAATATTCTGTAACGCCGAACCATCCTTGCGAGCCCATGGATAAGGGAGGCAGGAGTGGCATATGTGAGTCAAGGACCCCAAGCAGCAAACACATACACAAGACAAGCCTGAAGGGCCCAGCTGGAACAGACAGTGGATGCCTTCAAAAGCCACAAAGCACCGCACCGTCACATGAAAACACAATAGACTAGCAATTTTAAACTACATCAACTATTAACTAATTACACTAACAATGGAAAACCTACATTACCTAATTAAACTAACTATCAAACAGAAACTTAACTAACTAAACTAAAAGAAAAATCAAAAATGGCCACATACGACCCGGGGGGGAGGGGAGGCACCCAGGAGGGGGGAGGTACAGGGTGCTGCTCAACATCCACATGCGATGATGCTGAGCCAAAAAAAAAACCTCCATGGGCTCAACGCCTCCACAGCCCGACCTATGTGGGAGATAGATGGTCGTCCGAGTCTGGCTCATCCTGGAAAGGAGGACGTGGCACAGTAGCCTGGCCACGCCTAGCCGCAGCTTGCCCCTCGTCGGCAGCAAGTCTGCCGGACGGGTGAGCCTGGTTCTGTGTGGCGATGTGACATAGGTCTGCATGCAGAACCTCACGTGATACACGTGTTTCCTCTTGCAAGGTAGCACGTGTAACACGGAGTTCCTCCTGCAAGGCCTGGCTGGACAACCGCTGCACCTCCTGGGAAGCCTGTAGCTCAGCCGAGATGGTACGCTCAAGCTGTGCAAACCTCTCCTCTGCCTGCTGCCTCTGGGACATCATAAGGACACCCAGAGTGGATCTGAGGGAAGCATACTCCTCCCTCAGGGCATCCATGTGCGCCTCTGTGTGAGCAGCAATTGCTTGACGCAGAGACGACATTTCAGCCTGGCGTGCCCTGTCTGAGGCCGCCATGCCCAGCCTGAGCGAGCGGGCCGTGGACCGTGCCGCCTGCTGCTGGAGAAGCACCTGCCTAGCAGGGGGGAGCACAGATCGGGCCACACACTCCATGCTCTCAGCGATGTTCTCCATTGCTGCCCCCTGCCGTTCGGAATTGGCAGTCATGTCTTGCTCCCACTCAGTATACAGCGGTTGCGCGCGGCAACCGCGTTGCCGGGCTTGACCCCTGCGGGACCCAAGGACCGGGGGTCCTCGCTGTGTTGGCACCGCCCGCGGCTGCACGACTACATGCCCCCGTCGAAGTGATGTCCCAGGCACATCAGTGACTGGTGTGGAGGGTGACCCTGCGTCCCGATCCACCACGGGTGGAGGAACCAAGACTGTCTGATCCCTCAGTGCAGGTGTCGCAGACAGAGGAGTGTCCACATCAGAATCACTCACCCCTGACACATGGACTTGATGCCCATCCAACTCAACATGGACGTCAGAGTCGTCATCAAGGCTGGACTCATAGGCAGCCAGAGACAAGATGGACTGCAGCACTTGGGGGTTTTCGTGGCCTACCACCCCACGACCCCCACTAGTGCCGGGTTGATGTGGTGTTACCAACCCTGTGTCTGGCATGACAACACCATCCTCCGCCTCCATTGCGTCATCACCTGAAAAATAGAGAGAAAAAAGGTCACTACACATGTCAGAAGCACACGACACACACACACCAACAGGAAACGCATCCGGCAGACATGTGACACACAACATATAACCTGGCATGCATGCTGGGTCTACTTTGAATAGTATCTGTGATCAGACCTGTTGAAAGGTGGCAGTTTCCATGGAAGTGGGTCTATGCAGTGCAGAAAATGTGTACGCCACTCACTACCTACATGTACAAGCACTCCATGGTGTGTGCCAGGATATGTGAAAGCAGTGCAATGTCAAATTCACACATCACATGCATTCTGCATTCAATGTGAACGATATCTAGAAGCCAAGCACCCCTCCACCCCAGTACGAAAGCAGGGATGCCTAGCATGGTATCAAAAGGCTGACCATACACCTGTGTATTGACAGGCAGTGTTGACTGGCATCAACAGCTTAATGTGATTCAAATGACAACACTGCAAATGATGCTGGGACAGTAGGCAGGACACATGATGAAAACTCTGGAGGCCGCCCACGTGTGAAGAAGACACAACAAGAGTTGGACAGAGTCATTGGCCATTGAACAGGCTGAGACCTGTGAGCCACACAGATTGTCAGAGGCTAAACATGTGTGCAACGCAGGACTGAGCCACAGTTGACATGGGAAGACTGATGAGATGGCAGGCAATGTATGTAACCAAGGACTTGTATTACAGTGATCACCCAGTCAAGGACACATAGGGGCATGCGTGCAATGCACATGGAGCATGAATGGGCACTCACGTCCCTGCGGGACATCTGACCCATGCACAGTACAAGTGAGATACCCTGCATCAAGTACTAAGGCTGTACCACACGGCATATGTCTGGCAGATTCTACGCTGGAAGTTAGCATCTACACAGGACACATGAACAAGAAACTACACATTGGCAAGATTGAAGCAGACCAGTGCAAAGGTGGAACTGGGGTGCAGAGTGGCGGAGGAGGGGGAAGGGAGCATGCCTACATGGAGTCCTGCATGCAGGCAGAGGAGACATGCATGACGGAAGCATTGCATTACTTACACATCAGAACCATGTACACGTCACATGTAGCAGCAATCATGCACAACACATCCCACAAGTGAAACACACACGTCCTCAACAAACACGCATCAACACTCACTGGACTGCGCATCAAAGTCCAGCATCTCTCCCACTCCTTCGACCAATTCAGGTGGTATGAATTCCGCAACGAGAGCCTCATGCGGAGTGAGCTCTTCCTCCTCTGGTGCAGGCCCACCGCCAGTCACCAGAGTCAAGTTGTAATTAGAGGCACGCTTAGCCTTAGTGCTGCGCTTGATGTCATTCCAACGCTTTTTGCACTCTTGCGCCGTGCGCACCTCATGGCCGAATGAACTGACATGTTCCGCAACATGCTTCCAGTGGGTGTCACGTTGGGCAGCCGTAGTCTGACTATTGGCACCCACTAGCATGTCACGGCTGTGGCCCCGCACGTAGTCCACGAGGAAGTCCAGTTCCTGCTTACAGAAAGGCTTCTTCCTCGACGTGCAGGAGGTCGTGGCTGTGTGTGGGGTCCCAGCCTGTGCTGCAGGTGCAACCTTCCTCCTCTTGGACTGTGGCGCAGACCCTGGCTGGCTAATGCCGCCCTGACCAGTATGGCCAGTGGGTTCGGTGGATTGAGCCAAGGGAGTGGCAGGTGGAGGGATGACCAAAGGCCTGACTCGTGTCAGTGGCAGCTGGGTGCCCACTAATGGACCCTGCGCAGCAACATCAGCTGTGGCAGGGTCATTGACCGCAACGGTCCTGGTTGGCAGGCTCACAACCGGGGTGCTGTTGGGTGCATCTGCCCCTGCACTTGCCAACACCCGGCTGTTCGGAGCAGCAGATGACATGACTGCCCCAGGGACACGTGTCTTGGTCTGAGCAGCCCGGCCTGCCCCTATGGTTTCCCCCCTGGCCTGTTGGAGATCTACCAAGGGCTCTTCAAGTGCCAACGCAGCCTGCGCTGGCAGACCCTGAGCCTGGGTGGCGGTGTCCACAGCTGCACCTGCAGCTACCACTACCCTTGGGCCCGTGGCAGTCGATGGAACGGACTGCCGGGTCGAACGGGTGCCAGTGCCAGATGCAGGAGCTGCATCCCCCGGAACCACAGGGGGTGGTGGCATGACTGCACCGACACATGGCACAACATTGTGCTCAAGTGGCGCACCCCTGCCTCTTCCCCCTCTGTGGCCGCCTACTCCCTGGTCACCACGGCCACATCCCCGACCACGCCCGCCACGAGGAGGACGCCCAGCTGAGGCGCCCCTCACCTTTGGTGTCCTCCCAACCATGGCACTGATGTAGAAGTGCTGGCACAGATGGAGTGGTGCCAATGGGAGGTGTACACCACAATTGACCTGGGCAATTGGGGTGAAGGGGGTGGGAAGCAAGATGTTAACAGCCCCCTGCACCTGCAAGGCTGTATGTGACCCCGGTGATGTGGTGACGGGTCACGCAACGCTCAGGCACCCCAAAACTGCAGTAAAACCGTGCACGCAACCCTGCAGCCTACGTGCGTGGATTCAACCTCCCGCAGTACGCGGTGGCACCCAGTAACACGAATAAAGCGTACGCGTGGGACACGCAGGCTACTATGACATCGAAAATGGGTGCGATACACAGGGGCACCCGCAGTGGGAAAAAGAGCGTGTGCGACTCACCGTCTGACTAGCGCGATGCAGAAAAGCACGCGTAGCCAATACCCCCGCCAAAAGAAGAGATACGTCCTTGATAGCTGTGAAGTTGTGATGGCGCGCGAAACAACAGGAAGCAGCAACACACGTCGGTCTCCACGAAAGGCACGTACAGCGAACTGCTGGGCCCGCTCACCTTTAACCCGTGCTGAGGGAAACGCACGCGCGCGTCACGTCACTTACGCGCATGGGCCCTTTCCTCGTATTACACGCGGACGTGCATTTTTCACGCGCGCTTACGTGCATGTGCCCTTTCCTCGAATTACACGCGGACGTGCAGTTTTTCACACGCGCTGAAATGCCCATGCACGCCTGTACGCGTCACGTCACAGGGGCGCTGGCGCTTGAGGGGCCTTCTGTCCAATGAAAATGCGTATGCGTGCAGACGCGCTTACGCGCTAAGGGCCTTTCCTCGAATTACACGCTGACGTGCAGATTTTTCACGTGCCAAATCACTCCGTATCAAGCTGGCCATGCGTAAGCACACGGAAGACCACGCTCCTGCCCAGAAGGCCGAACTACTGCCCCCCAGAGCCCTGAGCACGCTCCCACCTGCCATCTGCTGCTGCCTGACTGCCTGCTGCCCACGTGCCCTGCCATTTGCTGCCTGCACATCAGCCAGGGGTGCTGTTGCTTTGACCACCCCTGCTGGAACCGAAGACTCCCGACTGGGATTCCATCGCTCCACAACCCAGCCCCAGGACCCAGTTGCCCACCCACTCCTGCCTCTGGGGTTGTCATGTCGGGGCAAACACCATCTGAGACCACTGACAACCCCCGGCCAGAGAGGCAGAGGGGCACCAGCTTCAGTGCCACCGAAGTTGGTGTCCTGGTGGAGCAAGTCCTGGGAAGTTCCCCTGCCGACAAGGAAGGACGGACTCGGATCTGGACTGACATCGTGACTGCCATCAACGCGGAGGGGGTGGCAGTCCGCGACTTACAACATGTCAAGAAGCACTGGGAGGACTTCAGGTCCAGGACCCTGAACAAGGCCCGGCGCCTCTTGAAGGCAGCGGATGCCAAGGGGCGCCGGGGCCACTTGTCGGAAGAACAGATGAGGGTCCTGGAACGCATATCCCCAGCGCTCCACGTCCAGGTCCTTGAGAGGCAGACCCGTCTGGAGTCGAGCGGTAAGTGTACATGCATCCTGATTGTGAGATGTGCGTGTGGTGATTTGTCAGTAGTGTGCAGGTTGCACATCTGTTTGTATGTGGTCGAGTATGGGTGGGCGTGTACAGGGCCTTGGGGCTAACACATGCCAGGGCTGGAATGTGTGAGACATGGATGGTGCTTGTGTGTGTAGGCTTGCATGCCAAATGCAGTTGTGTGGGCACACATGTTTGGATGAATGTGTATGTAAGTAGACATGTCCGTGATGTCACGCATGTATGTTGTTTTCAGCTGCATGTATCAGCACTGTGTACATGTGCATGTGTGTGTATTTGACAAGGGTGCAACAGTGATGCAACATGGATGCATGTGACAGCTGCATGTGGAAGCCTGATTGGCAGATGTGACATGGATGCCCATCTGAACACTGCGACACTTGGCAGAGGTGTACACATGCATGCAAGCGTTGTTGTGTGTGTACATGTGTGGTGCACTTCCTGTGTTGCATGTGATGTCTGGCTCACCTTTGCCTGCTCATGCTGTTGTATGTGTATGGATGGTGCTGTCAGTTGCGATATGGCTGTGGTATGGCTCATGTGTGCGAGTTGAAATGACATGTGTGTTGGGGATTGTGATGACATGTCTGAGGTTTGCCAATGCCACTCATGTACAACTGTCATGTGTGTATGTGTCCATTGTACAGTGCCCTGATGCCTGTGTTTTATTTCTCCCTGTCTGCAGCGTCAACTGATGAAGAGGGCGGAGAAGGTGCTGTGGAGCACAGCGCCGGGGATCCCACCGCCAGCCGGAGACGCAAGGCCCGGCTCCCCTCCCATGTTGTCATCTCGTCGGGGAGTGAGGAGTCCGGTGCCGCGTTCCAGGCCGTAGCTGCCGGGGGGAGGTCCAAGAGGCAGAGGTTGGAGTTGGACTCCTCGGCAGCAGAAGGGGCAGCTGGGACACCACAGGGCCCAACAGGGGAAGATGGCACGGAGTCATCCAGGTTGGTGGGGGGGTTTGGTGGAGGAGGAGGCCGTGCAAGCAACAGAGACGGGGTCTGGAGGTGGGGATCCCACTGGTGCTAGTGGTGCAGTGCAGGACCAGGGACAGGAGGCAGCACAGGCCGCCGCGGAGGTGTCTGTGTGCAATCCTGTCCCTGACCCTGTCCCTGCATCATCTTGCACCAGCAGGGATGCCTACGTCCAGACCCGTTTTCAGGCAGGGGATGAGCTCACGTCAACTGGCCTTCCTCTGCCTGCGGACGTGGCTATCCGGGTCCGGGTTGAGCCTGTTCTGAGTGGTGTGGTGTTGCGTCAACGGGCCATGCGAGGTGACCTGCAGTCTTTTCATGAGGAGACTGCACGTCATCTCGAATGGCTCGTTGACCACGTCAGCCTGCTGGGACAGGTCACCCAGGCCGGTTTCCTCCGTATGATGGGGCTTGCTACGACCCCCTCCTCAACTGAACCCCCTACGCGCCAGTCGTCCTCCGTGCCATCTTCCCACCCATCAGTCACCTGGGTGCCCTGTGGAGCTGCCTCTGATGGTGCGGCCAGGCTGGTGGAGGAGGCATCCCTGCCACAGTCGGGAGTCGGACGTCCAGCAGGAGTGGCCACATCAACGACTGCACCCCAGCCGGCGGAGGATGTGCAGGCAGCAGGAGGCAGTGCACGGGCAGAGGCACAGCAGCAGCAGCAACGTGGTGGGAGCCATGAAGGCTCGGGGCCTTCAACATCGGAGGGGCAGGTATCGGCCGGAGGGCAGGAGGACCCAGGACAGAGAGTGTCTTCCGTGTGGCAGCGGTTGGGCCACGCCATAGATGCGGAGCGGCAGCGGGCAGAAGAGACACGGCTCACAATGGTCAGGGCAGAGGCGGGCCGAGTGCCTCGAGGCAATCCGCAGGGGTTTGGAGGTGGACACGTCGACGGCCCTCCGGACCATCGGGCCATGGAGGAGGACCGCCTCCGGGACATTGAGCAGGAGTTCGATGATGCCCTGGCCCGGGACATCCACAAGTGAGCCGTCAAACTAGCCCGCTGCCCTTGTGTTAGGTTTCATTTTTTTTGGGATTTATTTTGGACCTTTCGGACATTGGCCACATTTTTGTATATAGTTTATTTTATTAGTTAGTGTAGTTAGATAGGTTTCCTATCTTTTGTTGGGATAATGGACCATGGCTTGTTCCCATGTACATAGTTCACTGTTGGATTGTATTTTTCTTTCACATTTTAACCATGGAGCAATGGCTTTCTTTTTTATTTCCCATTGGATTTTGTTTTGTGGACAGTGACTTTGGACACCATTACTTTGGAATTTGCTTTTTGGTTTTGCTTTTTTTCACGGGCATGCTTCTTTTCATTTTTGTACATTCACATTTATGTTTCTTTATTTTTGATTCTATTTATGTTTGCTTTAATACATATTTTTTTATCATACTTCAATGTGTAGTATCATCTCATTGGTTTCATGCATTTCATGATATGGGTTTTGAGATTCACTGACACCCATTGGGTGTATGTGAGGGAAATGTGTTTGTTTCGGAACTTGCAATTGGTGTTCTGTCATGTAATTGCCAATTATGAGTGGGTGGATGCAATACTCGGGTGGGTGTTTTGCATTTGGAGGCTGACCATAGGGACCAGGGATCTAGATTGTGATGACATGTTGGCTGGGGAACATGAGTTGGACATGGGTGGGGGTCTGCTGGCAGGTGCCCCACAGTGCTGGGGGGTGGGGGTGGTGGGGAACATGGGTGGGGGCCTGGTGGAGGGTGCCCCTGCACTGCTGGGGGGTGGGGGTGGTGGGAGACATGGGTGGGGGCCTGGTGGAGGGTGCCCCTGGTGGCTGGGGGTGCAGGGGGACATGCGTTGGTGGGCAGTAGTGCAAGTTGACATGTGGGTTGGCTGGGGGGAATGGCCATGGTGGATGGGGTGCCTGCAGGACATGTGCAGGGTAGGCCCCTGTGGTGTGAGCCACCTGCAGGGGCCGTGGAGGGTGTAGAGGGAACACCTGGGAGGACCCACACGTGCAATTCACGTGTGGTGCTCCCCGCGCACCCCTGTAATACACGGACCCTGATGGAATCGCGTGTGGAACTTCCCGCGCACCCCTGGAATACACGTACCCTGCTGATGTCGCGTGTGAAACTTCCCCCGCACCCCGAAATACACGTACCCTGATGTAATCGTGTGTGGAACTTCCCGCGCACCCCTGAAATACACGTACCCTGCTGATGTCGCGTGTGAACTTCCCCCGCCCCCCGAAATACACGTACCCTGATGAAATTGCGTGTGGAACTTCCCGCGCACCCCTGAAATACACGTACCCTGCTGATGTCGCGTGTGAAACTTCCCCCGCACCCCGAAATACACGTACCCTGCTGAAATCGCGTGTGGAACTTCCCGCGCACCCCTGAAATACACGTACCCTGCTGAAATCGCGTGTGGCACTTCCCGCGCACCCCTGAGATACGCGTACCCTGCTCGCACGGGCCCAATCGCGTGTGGAATTTCCCGCGCACCCCTGAAATACACGTACCCTGCTCAAATTGCGTGTGAAACTTGCCCTGCACCCCGAAATACACGTACCCTGCTGAAATCACGTGTGGCACTTCCCGCGCAGCCCTGAGATACGCGTACCCTGCATGCACGGGCCCAATCGCGTGTGGAACTTCCCGCGCACCCCTGAAATACACGTACCCTGCTGAAATTGCATGTGAAACTTCCCCCGCACCCCGAAATACACATACCCTGCGGAAATCGCGTGTGGAACTTCACGCGCACCCCTGAAATACACGTACCCTGTGGAAATCGCGTGTGGAACTTCCCGCGCACCCCTGAAATACGCGTACCCTGATCGCACGGGGCCAATCGCGTGAGGTACTTCCCGCGCACCCCAGTGATACACGTAGCCCGCTTGCCGTGCTGGTACAGGGTTAGCGCAGCCCTTTGCGCTGGATTGGGTATATTGATGGCTTTTCCCTGCGCGAGAGGCGTTCTTGGGGGCGTAACTGGCGCTGCTGCAGGGTCGCTGCGCCACTGTGCGCCACGGCTGGTTTTGGTGGCTGGAATCCTTGAATACGCTGTGCGCAAAAATGGATTTTAGCGCACGCGGCTGGCGCAGGGATTCGCACGCGCACACTGTGCGCCAGCCGCGTGCGCCACTTGTGCGCTGAATTCTATGAATTACCCCCTTAGGATCATCTGCTTTTTTTATCCGTCTCGTCAACCTTCTGATTGATCTGCTTCACGTAGTAGTGGGAGGGGTTTCTATATAAACTAGGGGACCCGTCACACCCAGTCTTGCAAGACACTTTTTAGATTTTACACTAACCATTATCTACGGGGAGCTTCACGTTCTTTCAGCCGAATGGCAAAGGTCGTTCGATATTACCAAAACTGTAATGTTTACTCAGATCGATGGCTCTTTAGCCATCCTCTCTCTGCTACAAAGTAAATTGTGTAATCCAGCCCCTTTGATGAGTTGCAATTGCCCTCGAGATGGATGGGGATGCATACCTTACTCATACATCAATAATGGAGCCGACTCAGGAAGTTGACAAAAAGGAAAACTGTTTTAATCTCAATTATTTAAAACAGGGAGCATAACGAACATCAACACAATCGCCCGTTCTTCAAACTCAAAGCATTTAGGAAAAAAATGAACTTTTATAAGCAACATGTGTCATCAGTGACGTCTAAACCACATGTGTATTAACGTCAGCCTACGTGGCAAACTACAAAAACATAAGAGTAACGAGGATAGGTTGTACATAAAATCTAAGTATATGATCCATGCTAATCTAAAAAATCTGAATATGTGATTGGTTACTTAACATCAGGTGGGGCAACTAAGCCCTTCCCTTAAAATGACCACTATGAACGTCACTAAATACATGACGTCCCATTGGTTTACACAACTATAGGACCCCTAAATACGCAGGTCCTCTACAATTGGTTGGCACTCTACCCTCTTCAGTGTTTTTCCATCCAGTTGGCTTCCCCACTTCCCCTGCTAAGGTTAAGATGTGTGCTCCTGGAGGGGAGTCCAACTTAATTGGATTCACCTGAAAAGAAAGTCAACACAGCCTCCCTGAAGAGTGTTGGGACACAAAGGCGCTAGGAGGAGAACAGCAGTACAAATGCAGCAGAAGGGATCCAACCCTGTGAACATTTTTTGTAACATTTGGGATCTAACTCAGTGAATTGGACACTTTGGGATTTAACCCAGTTATTCTTTTTCTTTTTTCAGGTAGTATATTGGCCAGGACTTGGAGTGTGCGCCTCATCCCACCCTTTTATTTTTAAAATTCTTAAAAACACCCACCTGGAGAGGTGGAGGAGGACAGGGGATTAGCACCTGTTATGTGCTCATACATTAAGAAAGATCACTTCTAATGGCTCAGCTCTGAGGGACAGGCATGAAGGTGAAGAATGTAATGCATTGTGGCCATTTGGTGTGTTCATTTGATGAACATGGCTGGTTTGGGAGTTGTGAACCTACACACTGCAGGAACCAGATATAATACAGGATGGCATACTGATTTGATCAAATAGTCTGCCATGGTTATTACACCCGCCTGGGAAAATTTGCAGCCAGGGTATTTGAGTTCGATCATCTACACCGCTGTGCTGCTGGTATTGTAATTATTATTTTTAAAAGCAGTACCACAGAACAGGAACATATGTGAAGTATGTGTAGGAACTGTCAACTTTCAAAGTAATATATGGTCCAGAAATGTAGAGACAGGTTATCGCCTCCCCTTAGAATTGGGCAGGTATGTAGTGCTGAGAAGTCGACTTTGATATTTGTCTTAAGGAAGGTTGTTGGAAAAATGTGTTCCGTCTGGGAGTTGAATCCAGAGTTGCCGCCTCCAAGCAGGCAGCGAATAAATACTGGGCACCATTTCAGGCAGCAACACCGCAATGAGACATGTTGCCAATGGTTAACCTTTCACACCAGGGTATTGTGATCTGCACCTACCAACAACTTTAGTGTTGGAGGAGCTGTTTTGATTGGTATGACCAATGGGCTCTGTCATGCAGGACAGCTGGGATCAGTAAGGATGGCAAGACTAAGTACTGTTGTACTATAACTTTTAAATAGCGCCCTGTGTATGTAAGGGCCAACTTAGGTGTATAACTGGAATCTTCCCAAAGAAACAATAATCAGAATGGTTTTCTCCAACATGAAATAATAAACATGTTGTTCTTCTCCTAAATGTCTATCCCACCAAATGCAGGTAGTGTGGCATTCAGGCCTCTGCAGCAAGTGTCCCAGAACCACCAAATGCAGGTAGCGAGGCATTCAGGCCTCTGCAGCCATTGTCCCAGAACCCATCAAATGCAGGTAGCGAGGCATTCAGGCCTCTGCAGCAATTTTCCCAGAACCCACCAAATGCAGGTAGCGAGGCATCCAGGCCTCTGCAGCATTTGTCCCATAACCCACCAAATGCAGGTAGCGAGGCATCCAGGCCTCTGCAGCAATTGTCCCAGAACCCACCAAATGCAGATAGCGAGGCATCCAGACCTCTGCAGCAATTGTCCCAAAACCCACCAAATGCAGGTAGCGAGGCATCCAGGCCTCTGCAGCAATTGTCACAGAACTAGTCAGAGAGCCTTCCTTCACCTCCTCTTTCAGGTGTTGTGGATTTAAGTGACCACAAAGCCTGTGGTTGGCAGACACTACTTGCATGTTGCCATGGATGCCGAACCAAAGTACTAAAGCTTTCCAACAGTCCATTCATTATCTAAGTGGTGGCAAAGCTCAAGGTGTTTGGTTGGAGTGAGGATGAGAGAGAGAACGAGAGATCAATCCCTGGTAGTCTGGCTTGTCCAGCTGGTCATCAGAATCTGGCTCTTCTTCCTATTTACTCCTGCCATATCCTCCCTGTCCCGCACTTGTTTCCCCTCCCACCATCTGTTCTTGCCTGTGCTTGCCTAGTGCCAATCTGGCCTGCCAAAACCTTCCTGTACTGGCTATCTATGTATTGGATTTCCTCAATCTCCTTCACCTCATGCTTGAATTTCCTACCATCATCTCATTCTATCCCTGGCACTGCCACCACCACCTTCACTATCACATCCACCCATGCTTGTCTTCCTGCCGCCTCCACCCTACTTTCATTGCCAGATGTTATTCCTGACCTCCGGCGTTTCGCCCCTCTTCCTGGCCACTGACATTCACCACCTACTCCTGCACCCTATCTCCTAACACCTGCTCTCCACATCTGAGTCCTGGTGTTATGCCTCCTCCTGGACCTGTACTCCTTCTGAAGTTACTGGCGCAATATCAACCTTAACTCTCAATAACTTCAGCTTCTTAATTCCTGACACCTCTTTTTCCAATTCTTACCCTCTGGTCTTGCCACCTCCTATTGCAACTGTTAACCTTTCGCCAGCCTCTTCTGTCAAAAAGCAGCCAGTTTCTCCGGCACCTTCTCAACTTCCATCATCTCCTTCCATCCAGTCTCAATCTTACCACCTCCTCCTTGAGAATTGTAGTTCACACCACCTCCTTCTGATCTTCACGGCCGCCACTTCTCCACTCTCCTCCATATATCCAACCACTCCCCACTCCGGCACTCTCCAGTCACAAGCCTTCTCTTTGTTTTCATACTCTCTCCTCTCTTAGACTGTTCAGTCGTGAGCCTTCTCAGAACATGATCATCCTGCTCCTAAAACCCACACTGCCAAACTAGACTGCTTATAATATATAGGGCAAACACCCCCCACTCTCCAAATGCCCTCCACCCTAGTGTGACCTCTTGCGAAGGTGTACTGTGTTCTCTGATTGATATAGAGCTGTAATTGGTTATGCTCTGTGAGCACACCTGGCACTGCTTTTGGCTTAGGGCCGGGGTCTGCCACGTGTGGCTCTCAAGATGGTTTTGACTACAACTCCCATGATTGCTCTCTATAGACTTTGCTGGATAGGGCTGATGGGAATTGTAGTCCAAAACGTCTGGAGAACAAAAGGTTGCAGACCCATGGGACCAAGTATATTAGAGCCCTTTCTGCTACCTTGGAAACCAGTAAACCTGTTGTGACCATGTGTTGTGCTACTTATATGGTGCTGACAGCTCTTGCTTTTCCAGAGTGTGCATTACATTCTTAAACTGCACTGCATATGCTTTCTACACTCCTTAGTTTCTCGAGTAGGCTGAGTATTCAGTGAAAAATTCTGCTGAGAGACACTGATTCTGTTGTTTTGGTTTGCATCTGCTTCAGTACCCATTTGGAAAGCCATGACGTTGTGACACTGAATTCGCTGGACCCCCTAAATCTTTGACTGTCCTTTTTAAGTTGGGAAATGACTTCCCTGAGGTTCTGGAGGAAGGTTTAACGATGGTACATTACATGCTGGTAGTGTCTAGTGAAGGGACAGGTTTCCCTTAAAAGGCAAAGCAACTATTCCTTCACTGGAGCTGACTGATCGTTTAAAGAGAGCTGCAGGTTCCCTCAATTGGGATAAGAAGGCAGTATCATGACCTTGAAGGTTGAATCAATAGTTTGATAGGGCGTAACTCTCTACAGCTTGTCTTCACTGATGAGCTACTTGGGTGGGGAGGGGCAGGACCCCCGTGACTGGCCTGGGATGAGGCTATGGGTCTCATTACGAGTTATGCCGGTAAGGGAAAAATGATGCCGGTATGTAAATACCAGCATCATTTAACATTCCCTAGCATTCTGACCCACAAACCCGGTATTAACGGCACCGTTATTTACGGTGCCGCTAATAGCGGCATAGGCGCGTACACGCGCCTCCTCAGGTAGTAAATACCGACATGCCGGTAATAGGGGGCAATCACAACCCACACAAACATGCAAATACCGGCATCACGAACACGGTAATAACGGGCTGCATGATGCCGGAAAAACAGGCATCGCGGACCACCCGCAAACAGCAACCAAGATACAAGGCAGCTGCCACAGGTGCACACAATCCCCACAGGTGGAGTCAAAGGAGGCTGTGCCAGTATGAACTGAGCACACCCACACACCACAACCCCCCCCCACAGGTGTAGGCAATGCAGAGTGGCCCAGTACAAAAGGAGCACACCTACACACCACACCCCTTCCTACACCAAAATGCTACCACTAGCATTTGCAATCATGGCGCAGGAGGACATGCCTATACTGCTACAACTACAGCAACAACAGCAACAACAGCAACAACAACAAAAACTACAGCAGCAAGAACAGGCAGCACAGAGGAGACGCAGGAGGAGAAGGAGGGTGAGACAGGCCCAGCAATTACCACCAGCGCAGCCACCAGTGCCTCGTAGGCAGCCACCAATCCCTCGCACCAGACCCAGCCCATTCAACCTAACCCCTGAGCAGATCCACACCCTGTACCGGTTGGACCGTGACACCATCACCACCATAGTGGACATGATACACAACGACATTGCCAGCCACATACAAATACGCACTGCCATCCCCCCACTACTGAAGGTGGTGTCTGTGCTACACTTCCTGGCCACAGACACCTACCAACACACAGTGGGCCAGCTGCATGGCATTTCACAACCACTATTCTCACGCATGCTGAACCAAGTGCTGGATGCCCTCCTGAAGCACGCAAGCACCCACATATCCCTACCACGGACAGGCCAGGAGATAGCCGAAACCAAAGTAGGCTTCCGTGCACTGGCCGGCATGCCCAATTGTGTTGGTGCCATCGACTGCACCCATGTGGAATTGGTAGTCCCCCATGCCATAGAGGCGGTGTACCGCAATCGCAAGCAATACCACTCCATCAATGTGCAAATCGTATGTGACTCCAGCAAAATCATCACCCATTGCTGCGCCAGATTTCCTGGATCCACACATGATGCCATGGTACTGCGCAACTCCACACTACCCCGTCACATGGAGCGACATGCTGGACCACGTGCCTGGCTGCTCGGTGAGTTGCACAACAGGCCCATGGCCATGCTGTGGGGTGCTCATGTGTGCGGATGCAGAAGGGGGGGATAGTACACCTGGGTGGGAAAGGGGGGGGATAGTTTACCAGGGTGGGAAAGGGGTGGGTAGTTTACCAGGGTGGGAAAGGGGGGGTTAAAAGTAAACCTGGGTGGCAATAGCCAGTGAGTGGAGAATGAATGCAGAGCTAAACACTCCTCACCTGACACAGCCAAACGGAAAATGACACATCACTGGGCAACATATCACAAATAATGCAAATGGATGACAACAAGTAAGAGGCACAACCGGGGCACCATGGTGATGGCAAGCAATGCATGACTGAATAGGATGGCAACTGTGCCAATACGGCCAGTGTGACCATGCAAAGTAAAGAGTACACAGCATGAATTGGAGGCTAAACATTGTTGCACTGCCACAGCACATCTTTCTCAGCATGCATGATTACACCCTGCATCATCTATTCAACCCCATCCAGTGTTCCACACCTCTTTCCAGTATACATCCCATATAGGTGACTATTTGGTACACGTACAGGGACATGTGCATGCTCACACCTAATAGCTGCTGCCATGACCGTGCTCCCTCAAGGTGTCAGTTCAGAGTGACACACACCTATTTGTATCTGCTTGCAGGTGATGGAGGATATCCCTTGAGGCCGTGGCTACTTACCCCTGTGCGGAACCCGCAGAACAGCCATGAAGAGGAGTACAATTGTGTGCACACTCGTACCCGTGTCGTGATTGAGCAGACCTTTGGCCTGTTGAAGGCGCGGTTCCGCTGCCTAAGCAGGTCTGGTGGGGCACTCCCATATAGGCCTGAGAAGGTGGCAAAGATCACCATGGCCTGCGTCATGCTGCACAACATGTGCGTCCGAAGGAATGTACCACTGCCACCTGACATTGACATGCATGGCCCGGGTGAGGATGAAGGGGATGGAGACGGAGGCGACGGAGCCCCCCTGCCAGTACGTGATGCACGGGACGGCCATGCTGTACGCCAAGCACTAATTGACGAATACTTTTAAGACACAGGGATCATGAATGACTTTTGTCAGTCAGACACTGGGCCAATGTGAAAATGCACAAAGGGAATGTTGTAATTTTGAGACTGAACACCGTAACACATTACATGGATGCACACCAAAAATGACAATGTCCAGCCATGGATTGTTCTCCAGAAAACTTGTGTATTATATGAAAGTGCAAAACTGTGCCCACTCCCCCCTCCCACGATCCCCTAACAAACTCCCTCACCCACCCGACAGACCCCAGTGAACAGCCCAACAAACTCCCTCACCCACCCCACAGACCCCAGTGAACAGCCCAACAAACTCCCTCACCCACCCCACAGACCCCAGTGAACAGCCCAACAAACTCCCTCACCCACCCCACAGATCCCAGATCCCAGATGGGGTGGGAGCGTTAAGCGCACGGGGCTTGATTGGACAGAGGTGGAAGGTGTTGACGTGGTCGAGGTGTCAATTGTCAATCCTCTGTCAGAGCCATGGTGTGGCTGCTGCACTTGCCTGATGTTGGCTAGTAGGGCCTCGGTCAGTGACCCCATGCACTGCCTGAATGCAGACGTGGACGCCTCCACGGCTGCTGTATTTGCGGCAATGGCCGTGGCTATGGCCTTCATGGCCTCATTACCGGCAACGACCTGTTGCCGCATTATCTGCAGCATCTCGTCTTGACGGGCCTCCACCCTTGCCAGACGGACTTCAAAGGGGGTTTCTGTCGCAGGTGTACCGGTGGAGGGCTGGGTGGTGAGGGCTGGGTGGTAGAGGGCTGGGTGGCGGAGGGCTGGGTGGTGGAGGGCTGGGTGGTGGAGGGCTGGGTGGTAGAGGGCTGGGTGGCGGAGGGCTGGGTGGTAGAGGGCTGGGTGGTGGCAGGCACCTGCGTGGGGCCTCGTCCTGGGCACTGTCGTCCTCAAATATGCCGATGTCCGAGTCCCCTTGGTCGGAGTCATGGAGACATGGGTCATCCAGGCTCTCTGTCTCCGCAGGGGAGGAGGGGGGGCCAATGGGTGTTGGGCTGGGCGATCCCGAAAATTCTTCGGCCTCTTCAACCACCTCTGTGGACAGGACGTCCGTGGTGGCCGGCGGTACAGCTGGCACTGTCGCAGCAGGTGCCCCCTGCAGAGATGATGCCTTGCGTGGCACACTGGGAGTGGTCACAGGAATTTTTTTGGAGGAGGGGGTTGCGGTGTCCCTGGTCCCCTTGCTTGCACTGGATGTGCCTGACCCCCTGTCCTGGGTTCCACCTTCCTCATCGGTGCCTGGGGGATGGAAGAGATTCAGGTCATCAGTGAGATTGCCAAATGGCAGCTGTGATTTGTGGCAGTGTTATATCTTGATACATTCAGGCATGATTTCATTTCTGTTGTGTGGCATTTGGTGTACTGAGGGGACATGTTGGCAATGATTGCATGGCTGGTGGCAATGGATTGTCTAGGTGTGGGGGGGACATGGGCATGGATGGGTTTACAGATTTCACGCAGCATGCGTGTGGTGCAGGGGGTGGCAATCAATATTCTGTTGGTGAGTTGATGTTGCCTTGGGTATGATAATTGCCTTGCCTATTCTGACTACCACCTCACTTGTGTCACATCATGTTTTGTTATAGGTGGATGTGATGGTTCACTCACCTTCCTCTGTTGTAGTAGCTGCCCCGTAGTCCTGCTCTCCAATCCCCTCGATGGATTCTGGATCGATGAATCCACTTGCAATCTCCTCCCATGTGGTGAGCTTAACAGGGGAGTGTGTGCCACCGCCTGTCGCCATTGCGGCCCTCCGGTTCTCCGCAAGGATCTTCCGCACACGGAGGCGGAGGTCGTCTCAGCGCTTTCTGCAATCCCGGACACTCCTTGGGGTAACCCCCACTGCTGTTACCCTCTGCGCAACCTCCTGCCACACCTGTTTTTTATGCGTTTGGGCCGCATGCTTCAGGTCCGTGCTTTGGATAATGTCAGCATGCTGTTGTAGGGTGTCCGCTAGCATTGTCAATTCTGCATCTGAGAAGCGCTGCTTCCTCTTCCTTTGTTTGCTTTGTTTGCTTTTTCCGGTGGCCTTTGACATCCTGGTTCTGTTTTGGCACTCAACAACACGGGTGTAGTGGTAGTAATGGAGGATGGCAATGGATTGTGTTTTTAAAGATGGCCGCCGGGCCATTTCCTGCGCGATGACGTAATTTCCGGGTCTGTTTTTTGGGAACACGGTAATACCATGGTGGTATTACCGTGCCGGTATTTACGGGTTAGTGTGAGGCGGTAGCGCAATGGGCGGGCCCCGCGATGCCGGTATGGGGGCTTGGAGGCCCTTTACCGGCATGGCGGTGTTGCCACTACCGGCATGGGGGAACGCGAGTGCTCGCGCAATCGTAATGACCCGCTATTAGCGGGTTCATACGTGCACGGACCCGCTCATTCCGGCATGCCGGTAATGAACACGGTTTTACCGGCATACTCGTAATGAGGCCCTATGTGTCTGTCCCCTGCCATGGGCTAGAAACCAGGGCAAAGTGACCACAACATACTATATACATCTCCCCTGGTCCAACATCTACTGGCTCTGGGGCCCCCTAATTCACTTCCCTGGGTGTTTGCAGAACCAGGTAGTGGACTTCAGCGCAGGCCTCTGAGGAGCACCCTTCGTTAGTCAGGTGGTAGGCCACCTGATACTCTTTTTCCGGTTGTATACGAATTGTTCAAATGTCAATTGTTCGAATAAAAATTGACCTTCTGCACAATTGACCGAATTTAACGGTCAATTAGAATATATATGCGGGGGGAAACCCCCCGCAGGCCCCGACCCAATCCAACCCCCAGCGCAACCCCCCTCCCAATCCCCTTATATTATTATTACACCAACCCAACCCATAATATATATTAAAGTGACCATACGGTCAATTGTGCAGAAGGTCAATTAGGACCCCTATTATTCGAACAATTGTGTCATTCGAACAATTGTAAACGAACAATTCGGGTAATACCCTTTTTCCTTACTTTAGTCTCCAGCAATATTTTTGGGCTTTAATGTTACATACTTTCTGAAACATTTGAGGGGGCGTATTTGACAGTGATAATCAAATCCACTGCCCTGTCCCTCTGTCGTCTCCAGCACTACTTCTGTGATTTGAAGGTTCTTCTTCCTTAAGGCTGGCATGGTTTTGTTTGTTTAGAGAGCCTCCCACCACCATTGTGTCAGAATCTGTCTTTGGGTACTCTCTTTAATAGATGTAACTATTCTTCATAACGCTTTTCATGTTTTAGGAATAGACTCTCCAAAAAGATTGTATTCTGATTTTCCTTCTGTTGTGACAGGACATTTTTCTAAGGCCTTTTTGTTTGTCACATTTAGGTTTTGGACCTTCCCTATTTTCTGGCGTCCCAGCCTTTTCTATCTCTTTTATAGTACAGATAATCTGCCCTAAACTCCATCAGGTGATGCTGCTCATTCGTTTTCCATAGAAGTACTGGGAGGGGCTCCATCTCTCTTGTTATTGAGAAACTGACACAAATGTGTGTTTATAGTTTAAACTAGTTTTTCTAAAGACATATAAATCTCTTCCATTTTAGTATATTTTTTATTGCCTTTGATTGTATTGTGTTCTTGTTTCTTGACAAAAGAGGTCAGGACTACATGGGTTACTTATCTGTATATTGGAGCTTCCCTTGTAGGTCTGGTTCCACATGTCCTTGTGTAAAGATCTAGGCTCTTGGACTCTAGAAGAGGAAAATATTTTGGAGTTAACCAGCTTGAGCTAATTGAGATTGATATTCATGTCAGTTTTTAATGTTTTGTGACTCTTACTTTTGGGGGTTGCGGTTCTGCCTCTTAGAATATTGGGGCTTCGTGTCTCTGAATCCGGAGTGTGGAATAGGATTTTGGAAAAGAGGGGAATCGGATGGTGTGTGAACAGAATTCTGATTTGGTTCAGTTCCTGATCTCTTATATCCCTCCCCCTAACTTTGATACTGACTCCTCTAAGTCGTGGGATACACAACATATATGTATGCAGAACAATGCCCCAGAGTCTAAAGCCCTCAATAAGCTACCGAAATACATGGAAATGTTCCCTTGTAAGCGGCTAAGAACAATTTTCCTAAAGATCAGATTGAATTTATTCCAAACCAAAGAAGTGCAAAATATGAGGGAAAAAAGTGTGGTTGAAGACCTCAAATGCAGATTCTGTAAAAAGGCTGAGGAGACATTGACGCACCTCGTGCTCTTTTGTGTAGAACTTAAAACCATAAAAACTAAACATCCGGGCATTGAACTTGCAAAAAGATAGTCCTTAAGTGGAGGTGATTGGTGGGTCAGAATGTTGAATGGAGAGGACAATAAGCTGGCCTTTGCATTGACATTTTACCTTGACCATTTGAATAAGAGACTGGAAAATCAAGAGAAACTGTAAAATTTCAAATCAGAGAAATAAGACATTGAGAAGTCCAGAATGTCTATGACATGAGAAAACTGTATCTTCTTTGTTCTCTTACTATAGTGCAGTCTGCACCTTTTAAATGTATTGTTCTTTTCTTTTACTACAGTGTAGTTTGTTCATTTTAAGCTTATCGTTCATTTTTCCTTCTCCTTACCTCCATTTTCTTTCTTGAGCTTTTTTTTCTTCTTTTGCTTTCCGTGATATTCTTTGGTTGTGAAAAAAGTCTTCTTTGTATGTTTTTAAAAAGTTTGTAATAAACTGAATAAAAAAATAAACATATTTTCACCCAATTATGGGTTGGTAAGTACCCACTTTATAGTGGTGAATACTCAGACTCTCCACAGGTGTGGAACAAGGAGTACTAGGAGTAGAGTTACTTTTGTTTCTGATGGGTTCAGAATCATATAGATCGGCTGCTTTCGTTTATGGTTTCCTGCTTTCAGATGTACCACTTTTGGTTATTTATGTATAGCACCTTTGCAGAGGAATATTAAGTTTTGGTATGTTTCTGCATGTTGTTAATCTCTCGTTCCCCCGATATTCAAATGGCCTTTGCAGTGAGGCAGTTCAATGGTCTTTTATCCGTAAAATATCCAGTCATCTGTCTAGCAAGACATTCAAAGGCATTGTAGAACAAATTAACTTTAAAATCAGCCCTGTAAGTATCTACATGTGGGGTTGCTTGTAAAAATATTGCCTTTATAGAATTTTTGGGATGAGCTTTAATTCCATCCTTTTTGTTGCCCCTTTTGCCTGTTAGGGGAAATATATTTACATATCACTGCTTGAAATGTACTCCAGGGAAGAATCCTTAGATCCAGGAAGCTAATGAAGAGTATGTCATATTCATGATCAAATGTGGGGAGGGATCTCACGAATGCCCGTCGTCGACATGACACATGATCCATTACTGATATCCTTGCTGTTATATCAAAGGCTTTTATAAACAATTTGAGCATTTTGATCATTTGAAATGAATCATTGTAACCCTTGTTGTGTGAAAAATGGCTCCAATATCGAGTGGCGCGTTGGATATCCTCTTGATATGATTCACTGGTGCCTTCTCTGACCAGCACAGTATAAGAGGACATCACCCTTCTGAAATGCAACATATAAAGGGGGAACACCCCTTTCCACACAAGACAGCATAGGGGGCTCCCACCCTTCTCCCACTGATCAACCTTCAAAGGGCTAGCATAGTATAGGAGGATAATATCCTTCTCCTATACAGTCATCTATGAAAAGATCATCATTCTTTGAACAGTGCAGTAGAGGACGACACTACCCTTTTCCCACCCAATAACACATGCAGGGCAAAACTCACACTCTGTACAACACAGTATAGGAAGACAACACCCGTCTCCCATGCAAGCAATTGAAGAAGGATGCTATCCTTCAGAAGGGATATCAGGCAATGGGAAATCCACCCATTGCCTTTAGATTAAACAATGGGACAATGACAGTACATGAAACAATGGGACATAAAGCACTGAAAGTAAATTAAACAATGGGACCTCAACCCACTGACAATAACTAAAGTAAAGGGACAGGCATCAACCCAACGACATTACATACTCAGGATAGCCGATTGCCAACCCCCGTAATGCATTCCCAGGCACATTCTCAAATAGAGAACATTGCATACTCAAGTACTCCCGTGCACAAATACACATGTTTAATCATAAACATTGATGACGTGACAAGATGCATGAACAATTAATCAATATGTTCACAGACATGGACTTCTGCTTACCATGTCCATAAAAAAAACAGAAAAGGTTCATTCAGTAGACTTCCTAAGGGTAAATAAAGGTTGACAACACAAGTGAAAATTGGTGACAGTGGTGCGTGCAACTTTCAGAGTAACACACTAGACAATTCCCATTTCACAGTGTGAAAACGCTCAGTTTCATACACTTCAGACTGTACCAAGCCACTTAACTTGCTCTTGCAAGCTGCAGTCCCCAGAATAACAATATAAGTAAGTAATGAAGTAAAGTAACATGTACATACATGGGTAATCAACATGAACATGTCTGGGCTCCTCAGCTGCCCTTGCATTAGAATGCTGCAATGTCTCACACACTGGAACGGTACCCCAGAGGAGTAGGAGAAGTCATCATAAGGCAAGTCAACCTTAGCACAGGGAGTGCAATAGCTCCCCAACTCATGGAAGATACGCTCTAGTGCTAATTAAGACAAATGAAAGTGTGTTACAATCATTGCACACTTTGCGTTCCAGGATTCAAGCCCACGGCCTTCCGCCAATTTTGGTCACAGTCAAATAGTACATGGGATGCATGAAATGTTGAAGCCCATTGTCCATCTTTAATTTAAATACCACCCACTTGCGTTTGACAGATGAAAGGCTTCTTCATGCCACAATCATCACCATGGCTGAACTCCAGCCCACGGGCTCTGGCATGTACCACTACCACCCACTTGTGATTCACATCCGCATCCCTTCCGGCTAGCCTGCCAAACTCTTTATTTGCTTCTCGCCCTACCATTGATCCTGGCCCATGTTCAACTTCTCAGATGGCAACAGACGACTCACAGTCCACCTTCAGCACTCTTTCAATGAGCTGTCACGTCTTTCCAGGAATGAGTGCCTCAAGGCACTTCGAGCACATACTACCAAACCTGAGTGATGGCGTGACTAATTTCCTGCCACTAGGTAGCAAATCAGCAACTGCTGAGGTAGGTTAGTTATGTTATAGTTTTGTACTGTGCCGAATCACCATCAATCAAAGCGTGGTCAGTGTTAATGAATTGTACACCACCGCACCATTTTGTATCACAGTAGGCACTGCTACCGCCACTCCATCTTCAGTAATGGCAGTAGGATCTACTTGATTACTGCGCATCGGAAATTGCGAATGCCAAAAGATCGAATCGCAAAATCCCATTGCGCAGTGATCACATAGATCACTATCTGCCATCCCTTATCCCCTTATCACCAACATACCTTTGTTAGCGGCACACAAAGACATGTGCCGCCGAAACTCCTGTACCCCTGCGGTGCCAGTTCCCTCCCATTGAGGGTCCGAGTTGGCGCTGCAGGGTGCTTTTTTCTATTTATTTCTTTTTTTTCTTTTTTGTCTCCTGCTTCCAATGTCACGGAAGCGGGGGACACCCATGCAACCCCCGAAGCCCATAATGCTAAACAGGAGGAGCGGGATACCCCTGCAACCACTGCTCCCCCTGTTCTGCATTATGGCATTTGATTTTTTGGTCAATGCGGAATGCGCAGTAAACCCTCATTCAGGTTTTTTTTCTCTCGATATTTTGGGGTAAACCCATGTCAGCACAATGACAGTTCCACCATGATGATAATCTCCTCTCTGCGTCTCATGACATCTCCTTGTGACAGGAGAAAAGGTTAAAAAACAGCAACTCCCTGGAAGTAGGTCTAATGTAGCACCAGTCTCCAAGTGGCATTCAGCTCCTCTGCTCGATTGGTGACTGCGCCGGTCAACTCAGCCTGTCATTACCATTGTACCATGAAGATGGATTCTCTTTTGAGGGGCGGTGTCGGTGTCTTTGCATCCTGCCCCCCTACACAGCAGGGTTCTTCAAGCTTGGCTCATCAAGGTTGTTCTAAAGTAGTTTCATGGTCCATAAGCAGCCCATAGGTAGGAGCTACACAAATAAATATCTTCTTTATTCTTCTTGGTTCCCATTACAGGTGAGGTTGGATGGTGTATTAAACCAATGCTGGATTTTACTTTTATGGACTTCATTGATTCACGGTGCATCACCCTTCTCAACTCTCATGCGGGACTTCCTTTGCATCTTGTACTCATGGTGGTCCTGAATCATGCTGTTCCATCTTCATCTTGTATCCTGGCTTGCAACATTATGTGTTACTACTGACTTCTGCAATTGTATTCGCTCTCCTCTCTTGCTTCTCCACTCTTTTTGACTGCTTACTCTCTGTTCTCTCCTCCTCTCCCCCTTTTCCTATCTCCTCCCCTCTTCCCCTTACTTTCTTCTATGCACTTACTCTATCAGAATTGTCCCTGGACCTACTATGATAGCAACCTCGTCTGTCGCTCCCCTATCCGCTTACTGTTGCCCCCCCTCCCTCCAGCACTATCTGAAATGTTGTCCGGCCTAGTACGATAGTCACTTGTTTTGTTCCTCCCCTCCCTTTCTGCACCCCTCTCCCTCACCTTTTGTTTTCCTCCGGCTCTACCAGAAATGTCGTCAGGCCTAGTACGGTAGTCGCCTATCTGTTTCCATTTCCTTCCCACTCTCCCCCTCCCTCATCTATGTCTTAGCTCTTGCACTATCTGAAATGTCGTCAGGCCGAGTACGATAGTTAATTTCACATCCTTACTGTTCATGGTCTGTAAGAATGTCGTTGTATTTTCCCTTGTTCCCTTCCTTGCCTTGAAGCGCTTTGAAACACATTGTGTATAGGCGCTATATAAATAAACTATCATATCATATCATATCAAGATGAACATCCACCCACAGCGCCGGCGCGCCGACAACTTTATTTTACTGCCACTGATGTAACATTTATCGATTATTGCATTCTGTATGTACATCGCATCCCCAACATGTAAGTGCATACATGGAATCGAGTTATCACAAAATAAAAAAAGGAAACCGTTAAAGAAAAAGAAAAGGAGAACAGCTAATGGGAGAACAAGAAACATCGAAGGGCTAGAAAGGACAACGAAATCAAGTGGGACAAGTAGCAAAATAAAGTAGAGGTGCGAAGGGTGGCAAGAAAGAACAAGGAACACAAAGGGTAATCAAATGAATGCGAAGGGCAAAACAATGAAGGCTTCCAAAAATGTAGCTTGAAATCGTAAAGAATCGCGTTAGCATACGTTTATTTTGCAATGTCAGGAATACCAGATCAGGCAAAACACTTACATGATTTAGAACACAAGCCTCATATATCTTGAATATTATCAACTTAACTCCTCTCCCTCCTCAATGGTGATTGAATGACTGTGCAATTCCATTCATGTGAAATAGTGGCTTTGTTGCTCAGCCCATGACTGTTTAATGATTTTGGTGCATTATTGCTCTGTAGATAATATGTTGAGAAACATGTGCAGACGTGCGGTGGCTTGGGCACATAATCTATTTGTACAATTTTTAAGGGGGCTTGATCTAGCAGATATATAAGACATAGTGATACAAAGGTTGGCCACACACTGATGATTGAACAACTGTGGTTTATTCCAATATGTTAATAGAAACTGTGGGTAAACAGGCCCCCTGTTTCATTGGCATCCTCACTCCCCAAATGATTCGCTCACAGTATCCGTCCATTTTGGAACCTGGAAGGCAGTTCCACTACATACATGTGTACATGCCTTTCTAAGTGGATCTGCTTTATAGACAATCAATATGCACAATAGACAACATGCAATACAGTATTATATAACACATAGGCTTCCGTAATGTAATCTTTGCACTGACGTGGAACAATCCTTCACCAAAGCCTGGGCTATGGAACATATTTCAGGCTAAATGGTGGTGTAGCATTGCACAGTGATGCCCGAAGCTGCATCTCTTCTCCGCCCTTCAGCTCCCAGGGAAGTACTGACATTGCCACCAATTACATTGTAATTTGACCCCCTCTGTAAAAGTGATGGAGGCAATAGATGGGGGGTGTTGAGACATCTGTCAGAGGGATAGTCAACTCTTGCTGGGCAGCTGACTGCTGTATTGCTGTTCAGTGAACTGAAGCAGCAATCAGGGACAAGATTTGGCAGTTGTGTGTGTAAGCCCCAAGAGGCATGTTTTGAAAACTATATGCCATCTCTCCACGCCTTTCTCCATTTCCACTCCTCCACTTTACTCTTTTCTACAATATACGCCCCCACGTTAGTCTCGTTCCTTCTCTCTGGGCCCTCCTGCCTTCCCTTGCACTTCACAGCCCCCATTCCTGACCACCAGTTTGCTTCAATGAAAGAGCGCTCGCCTTTCGGCTCTCCGCCTGCCAGTGCCTGTTAGCCAACAGCAAATGCTGTAGAACTCGTATTTCAATGAGTAAGAAAGAAGTCTCGAGAGCTGTAACTCCCTCCAGCTGTTCAGCTAAGGTTCAATGTCTTAGTCAATCCCTTGCCAGACAATGCTACGAATCAAACAAAGAACAGACATTTCACCTTAGGTGCCAGACAGGCAATTTCCTTTTCAATGGAATGAGATGTAAGGGCTAAAGATGACGGCCTGAGTCGACATCTCTGGTGCAATGTGTGATTGTTTAAATTAAGAAAATTGCCTTTATCTGTCTGTGTGCAAAGTGACATTCCATTGAAGTTTGATATCCACTCGGAATAAGTCAAGAGCACAATCTGTTAATACCTATTGTGGTTGGTCAGAAGGAGGCAGACCCGTTATTTTATTCAAATAATAAAGGAAAAATGCCTTACTATCCCTAGTCTATGGGTTTCCCTACCTAAACAAACTAACTCGTTGTCTGCTGTTAAGTCCAAAAAGAAACAGCCTGTTCTCCATCCAACTCTAAGCTACTCTGACCCTGTCGCTAATATAAAACAACAAACGACCAGGAGAATGACTCCCTTCTCCTGAATAAGCTTTTTCAGCTTCAATATGCAATCTGCAGATATTGCAATCTGGAGATATTGCTTGGCTATCTCGTGAAGCAATTGGTTTGGTTGTTGTAGGGGATCTTTCTCAGTCCTGGTTTCCCCTGCTTGTTACCTCTTCCTCAGCCTGGTTAGCTTTGGAGATCATGGAAAAAGATCTCTCTTCAATATCTCTAAAAGTCTTTCTCTTCCTGCTTCCACAAAGGAGATTGATCCCCTTTTTGAGTGGTTCCTATTCTCTTTGTTGCTACAGTTTTCCAACTCTTGGTGCATAAGATTGTTGATATCATATTCCCTCTCTTCTGATGCACTGTCTTCCTCCTTGCTGTTCTCTTTGGTAGACCCAATAGTAATTTGCATGCCCAGTTGTTATCTCACTAAAATGAGTAGGATGGATTTCACAATGGTTTGTCTCCTCTAACCAACATTGGAACGAGAAGGCTGAGCCCCCAAGTGTGTATCACTCTTCTTAACCTTAGACCACTCATTTGGATGAGTAGGCTGAGTCCCAGAGTGTTTATCACACTTCTTAATTTCGGGCCACTCACTGTAACAAGTAGGCTGACAGTATTCTTTATTTCTGTGTTCCCTCGTGTGTCTCCCACCCTCACCTTGCTTTTCGATGGTTGGAATCACTGGGCCTGTTTTTTGGAGCAGGACTTTGTGCGTTGTCAGGACAGTTTGGTTTCTCATTCCCTCTGCTTTGGATTCTTCTCTGTGGCTGCACGACTTCAATGCTTCAACGGTCTCGGCATAGTTATCAGACTCACCAGTCCACCATTCCAGAGTAATGCCACCACTCTTGCCTGCTTCACCTTCTTGGGGTTTTCTTCCCCTCTGCACATCGGCCTCAGACTTCCTCGAGGCTTCTGGCCGAGTACACCATCTGCCTTCCTCCCGATGGAGGATCTTTCGTTATCCTGGTTCAGTCACAACTAAACTGATTTGAAGCTCCTGCACTTCGTCTCTCTCTTTCTCTAATAGAAGTCCATCTTCCCTTTTTATTACAGGTTGCTGGGTCTTCCCCCGGTGGAGGATCATAATTAATCCTCTCTGTATGTTGAACACTCTTCATTCTTGGTCCAATCTTCTTCGTCACAGCACTATTGGTTCCCAGACCAGGGAGTAATCATTATTACTCTTTCATCACTCTTCTTCTTCATGGTATTTTTTTTAATGTTATTTATTTGTTTTTGGTTTCATACAAAAAACCTTTACAAAATAGCATTTTACAAAACAATAACCAATACATCTTTTATGACATATGAAGATTTAAAATATAAACATAATCTTCCATAACACAGAGCAAAATTAAAAACTTTCCATTTAATTTAAAATCATTAGTTTTGTAGTGCTTGATTTTCTTTTTTTACACACCCAATGGAATTTGATATGTTTTTCCAGAAATAGTATCTATTAAACTGCATACTGTAGACAGAAATCGTACCACTGCCAATTTTAGAGATACTGATTTTCCGTGAAGCATATTCCACCAAATTACCTCTGGATACACTACATGTGTGTTAGCCACATATTTACAAAAGTATTCAAGTTTTTTTTCAGATAGAGACTCACATTCCAAAAGCAAGTGTCTAATGGTTTCCTTAACGGTTTAACTCTTGCAAAAACGACAAGGCACATGCACCCCCACTGCGATCTCTAATCTCGATAATTTCCCCTGTTTGCAGCACATTAAAACGAAATCTCATAATGGCGTGTCTCCACTCTCTGTCTGGGAATCTATTCAGGTATGGTTCCAGGGATCCCTGAGACTTCCAGTTTGATATCAAATGCCCTTATAATGATGTGTTAATTACTTTCGGCATTGTTTCCGCCCAATCAGAATATTGCAGTAAGCATTTCACTTTCTTTGGTTTGAGGCCAGAATTTCTATGTGTACTGCAATTTTATCTAATGAGTTTCTACAGCATTCATACATGGATAACAATAAGTTCGAATTGCCAGCCCTTAATTTTAACCCTAAAATTGTGTATAAATGGTCCCCAGTCGCCTGGGTCATCTTTCTGAATTGTGTAATTTTCCTCCATTCAACTATGCTTGACAGAGACTGCAGCGCCAACTCATACCTGAGAGCTGCAAGCGGAATGCATTTAGGGAGACAATATAGCAAGTCTCTCCAGATTTGGGACTCAATCATACGATTTTCTTGTTGTACGCATACTGGAAAAATGCAAGACCATAGCTTAAATTAGGTATCATCTTTAAGCTGTAAAACCGAATCAACGGCTGCATTGAGTATCTGCAAAACCTTGTATTACCCTTCTCATTTGTGTAATCAAGTGGCCCGTACGTTCTTTCAGGCAATTCAAGTAGGCACATTTTTTAAAAGTTGTAAAGACAGGATAACCCAGATATTAAAATGAATTCCTGCTTGCCAGTTTATAATTATTTAGATACCAACCAAATGATGGCAGATTTTTTCGATTGCCTAAACATAGAACCATGGACTTCTTCTCATTTATATTGAGATTATTTAAGTCGACAAATGTTTTAAAGGCGTTTATTAGGCGCTGCAGACCTATTGGTGTATTGTCTATCAATAAGAAGTCATCTGCATAAGTGCACCAGTTGAGTTCCCCCCCCTCAATTTTTGGTGATATGAAAGAGGCCAAGACTAAGGGTTTCTCTGTGTCAGAAACATATAGATTGAAAAGGGTAGGCCCAAAAATACAACCTTGTCGTAAACCATTCATAGTTGTAATTGGAATTGAGAGTTTACCTTCATTATTCAAACGCACCCGAACCATTGAACCTTCATCTAGATGAATTACGATTGATAAAATATCACAAAGCATCCCTTATAATAATAATTTTGACCATAACAGAAGCCGGTCTACACGATCAAATGCTTGCAACAAGTCTATTGCTGCCACATAAATGGAGGAGGCCTCTTTTTTCATCCTTTTCTTGGAGTAAAGAAAACAACAGACCACCTATTTCTGTGCCCATTGACTTCCTGAATCCAAATTGCTTATGTGAGAGTATAGAGTTTTGTTCTGACCAGTCATCCATAAGCTTTAAGACCAACCACCAAAAATCTTTGAATCAGCATCCATTATTGCAATAGGTCGGTAATTTATTGTATCACTCCTCTCCCCTTTCTTATATACTGGGATTATGTATGAGATTCTCCAGGAACTAGGTATATGTTTATTTAGGTGGTCAGTCAAAATCTCGAAAAAAAAAATCTCGAATGACAATAAGGTCGAAAAAAAAATCTCGAAAAAAAGTCGAATTACTCTTTTTTTAATTATATATTTATTTTGGGGTCCGGGATTTTAAAAAAATGGGTAAAAAAATTCGAGATTTTATTTTTCGATTTTATCACTATAAACCGTTTATTTACAATTATATCAGAGAACAACAAGAACAAGGCCTCTGCCCACATCTCTGGGTTTGTCTTTAGAATGACATTGGCTAAATCATTTGGACCGGAGGCTCTAGATCACGGGTGCACAATTTATGGCCTGCGGGCCAGTTGCGGCCCTCAATGCTATTTTGTTCGGCCCGCCAGCAACAAAGATTTTCCTAATGGAGTGCGTCCCGAAAGCAGCATCGGCCGCCCTCCATCCCAAAAATACTTTTTTATTTTTCTGGGCCGGACAAAACACGGACCCTCATTGGCTCAGTGCACACACACCACGTCGCTCCTACGAGCCACGCAGTGTGTGTGGTGCACCAATGGAGTGCCAGCACTACGTCTGAAGTGGTCAGTAAGGCTTGATGCCGGAAGGCATTTCACCCTTGCCATGCCAGCCGTAGTACCAGAAACATTGCCAGCGTTCCAGCTAGCCTGCCTTCCAGCACGTCTGGTTAGTACATATGGGCTGGTTGTTTGTGTGTCTCGGGTCAGTCCTGCCATTTTGTTTGTTTGTGTATGTTGAGATGCGGGGGTGGGGGGATGTGTTGGGTCTGCCTGTATGTTTGTTTTTTTACGTATGGTGAGATGCAGGGGTGGGGGGTTGTCGAGTCTGTATAGGTGTTTGTTTTTGTATGTATGTGCAGTGTATGTTAAGATGGGGTCATGGGGGGGTCTTGGGTTTGTCCTGTCTGTATTTTTCTGTGTATGTTGAGATGCAGGGATGGGGGAGATATGTCAGGTCTATCCTGCATGTTTGTTTGTGTGTGTATGTTGAGATGCGGGGGTGGGGGGATGTGTCGGGTCTGCCTGTATGTTTGTTTTTGTATGTATGTTGAGATGCAGGGGTGGGGGGGTTGTCGAGTCCGTATGAGTGTTTGTTTTTTTATGTATGTGCAGTGTATATTGAGATGTGGGGGGTGTCGGGTCTGTCTGTATGTTTGTTTTTGTATGTATGTGCAGTGTATGTTGAGATGTGGGGGGGTTCGGGTCTGTATGGGTGTTATTGTATGTATGTGCAGTGTATGTTGAGATGGGGGTGGGAGGGGTTTGGGTCTATATGGTTGTTATTGTATGTATGTGCAGTGTATGTTGAGATGTGGGGGTTGGGGGTGTCGGGTCGGTCTGTATGTTTGTATTTGTGTGGATGGGCAGTGTATGTTGAGATGTGGGGGTGGAGGGGTTTCGGGTCTGTCTATATGTTTGTTATTGTATGGATGGGCAGTGTATGCTGAGATGGGGTGGAGGGTTCTGGTCTGTATGGGTGTTTGCATTTGTGTGAAGGGCAGTGTATGTTGAGATGTGGGGTGTCGGGTCTGTCTCTGTGTTTGTTTTTGTGAGATTGGGCAGTGTATGTTGAGATGTGGGGATGTGGGGGGGTGCCGGGTCTGTCTGTATGTTTGAATTTGAATGGATGGGCAGTGTATGTTGAGATGTGGGGGCTGTCGGGTCTGTCTGTATGTTTGTTTTTGTGTGGATGGGCAGTGTATGATGAGATGCGGAGGTGGGGGGTGTCAGGTCTTTATGGGTATGTATGCATGCTGTTTGCTTGTTAGTTTGTATGCTGAGATGGGGGTGGGGGTTGGGTCTGTATGGGTTTGTATGCATGGTGTATGTTTGTTAGTTTGTATGCTGAGATGGGGGTTCGGGTATGTGTGGGTATGTATGCATGGTGTATGCTTGTTAGTTTGTATGCTGAGATGGGTTGGGGGTTTGGGGTCTGTATGGGTGTATGTATGCATGGTGTATGCTTGTTAGTTTGTATGCTGGGCGGGGGGTTCGGGTCTGTATGAGTGCATGGTGTATGCTTGTTAGTTTGTATGCCGAGATGGAGGTGGGGGTGGGGGCCATGGGGCATAGTGTTTTTGGAGGGGTGGGCCCATTGGGCATAGTGTTTGTTGAGGGGTGGGGCCCATGGGGCATAGTGTTTGGTTGGGGCATGGGAGCCATGGGGCATATTGTTTGTTGAGGGGTGGGGCCCATGGGGCATAGTGTTTGGTTGAGGGGTGGGGCCCATGGAGCATAGTGTTTGGTTGAGGGGTTGGAGCCATGGGGCATAGTGTCTGGTTGGGGGTGGGGGCCATGGGGCATAGTGTCTGGTTGAGGGGGTAGGCCATCGGGCATAGCATTTGGTTGAGATGTGGGGCCCATGGGGCATAGTGTTTGTTGAGGGGTGGGGGCCATGGGGCATAGTGTTTATTGAGGGGTGGGGGCCATGGGGCATAGTGTCTGGTTGGGGGTGGGGGCCATGGGGCATAGTGTCTGGTTGAGGGGGTAGGCCATCGGGCATAGCATTTGGTTGAGATGTGGGGCCCATGGGGCATAGTGTTTGTTGAGGGGTGGGGGCCATGGGGCATAGTGTTTATTGAGGGGTGGGGGCCATGGGGCATAGTGTTGCACTCCGCAAGAGTGAACCCAATAGTAAAGCTAAAACAGGCAGCTAGGAGATGTACATCCTTTGCTTTTTGTGGAAACCTGACTCAACGAAGGCCATACTCCTCTTGGCCAACCTAAACAGCAAAGTAAAGCAGTCCAAAATAAGGGAATGTCCAATCAAGGGTCAATAATATATATATATACTTTAATTAAACAGACAATATGCAATTACTGAATAGAAATAAATGATAACAATGGAAAATGTGTAGTACAAAATGTACGTTTGACAAATAAAGACCGTTACACCTCAAAAACGTATTCTTTTTCCATGTGTTTAATAAAAATAGGGGGTTGAAAACGCCTCCTGCCTTGCCACACCTACCGCCTCGCCCATATTTACTTTTCAGCCCACTATAGGCAGCATGCAAGGTACTTTCGGCCCTCAGTCAAAATCAGTTGTGCTCCCCTGCTCTAGATGGATTCGATTTTTGGATTTGGATCACAATCTCTGCAACTGAGAAGTGGCATTTTCCATTCCATATCTGTGTATTTAAGCCAAGAATTGTTGCTCTGGGGGAATGTTTAGAAGCATATAGGTTCCCAAAATGGCTCACCCATACTTCCTCTGAAACGCAGTTAGTCTGAGTCGCCAATTGGGGTGACTCTACATCATTTATCAATCTCCAAAATTGACATGCTGATCCATCTTTAAGTGCAGACAACATAGCCTTGTTATCCGCTTGTACTATTGCAGTCCGATGGGCCCTAGTCCAATTCTTCAACTTCTGTTTTACCCTTGAAATTCCTATTGATTTCACCACCCACTCCATGGAACTTCTTTATTACATACATTTTTCTGAGCGTTGACTAATGGGTCAAATACATGTGTAGGTGTAAATCTGGGATTTCCCTCCCTCTTGACTTTAATTGATCTCGAAATCATTTTCTCAACGTAACCTGAGAATTGCCCAACAGTAAATATCATACTTCTCTCTTCCAGCTGCAGGTTGTGACTATCCGCTACGAATACCATATTCAACTTTCCTGCGTTGCCTTCATGCCATGTTATTCTATTTTTATTGATATTCACATTCAAATTGCCGTGGGAATAATCTCTGGAGAAGGTTTTACACCTTATATATATTACCACCTCTAATAGTCTCTGATCACTAAGATTCATATCAGTCAAATTAAATGAGTTACATGCTTCCAAAAGCTTTTCGGACATAAATATATGATCAATTGTTGATTGTTTTGTCCCATTAAACCATATATAAGGGTCTAATTCCTGCTTTAGAATAGGATTTACATGGATAGGCCCCAATCCATGAGAAATGTGTCCCAAATATGCCCCTGAAGACATTTCCTTGTAGATCCATTCGGTCCCCCTACAATATTATATTTCCCCTTGCCCTTTAGCATTGTAAGAAAGCCCAAGTCAGATTCCATATTAATATTCAAGTTGTCTCCAGTAGGGATCTCAGCATTGAGGTCACTGGTTACCATGAAGTGAAAACCTTTATATTTCGTGGTCATATCTAAAAAGAGAGTGTTTATCTTTTTGGTTGTGAACGATAAGTCATTCAGCAGGTTCCAGCAAATATTTACAACTAGATACAAGGATTTTAAACCCCTCACTGGACCTTACAGCAATAATAAGACCACCCGAAGGGCGGCCCCACTTTACTTTTTTTGCGAGTTGAAACCTTGAATCATAGCCATCAAGCTGTTATTCTTTTATCATCCAAGTTTCCTGGATAAATATAATATTATTTTTTGTTAATTTGACACACAGCTCATTTGAAGAAGAAAGGTGGGATAGACCCCTGGAATTCCAGGAAACTAATAGTATGTCATTGTTATTTTTAAAGATCTTGTTTTAGTGTTTTAAGCTGGGCGATTGAATCCCTTAATGATAGAGCGAGCCATGTCCAAGATCGTACATCATCTCGTTTTCGGGGGTTCCACTGATTATTCATTACACCTCTCACATTCCAATCGTCACTTTTAATCTGAGACATTATGGTTCCTTAGTTGTATGGTTTTAAAGCAAGGTTAAAGTCTTTAACTTCATATCCTAGTCTATTAAACTCAGAGATTTATTTGAGAACCAAATCATGAACCGCACGGGAATTAAAGACTATACAAACAAAATCGTAATGTTCAGGGTGTATAAAGTCTACTAACTTTATGTCAGCGGAAGTCAAGAGTCTGAAATTGGGTATCTCATTAAATAGTGATGAAATCCATCCTCTATATAAAGAGGGTGGGCCACCATAGTCAAACAAATAAAACAAAAAGATACTTGGACTCTCTGGAGAAATTGGCTTGCGCCACTGAATATTGTTTAGATCTTCTTGAATTGGTTTATTACTCAGTTTCCCCATAAGATCACTAGAGGCTATCTGATCCGGTCGCTCTTCTTGTGAAATTTTTTGAATTTGCTTATGGGTTTCCACGTCCTTCCACAGTTTTTGAGACTCCATCGTTCCGGGCAAGGGAACATTGCGGTTAGCTGTACTAGCAGAATGTGCATGCTCCGTATCCACACTCTTTAAGCAATCCTCAATTTTTGAGGTATCCAAATCTGTAGCGGGCACCTCTTTAGGTATTGGATATTGACATAATGTTTGTTCTATAGTACATCTGATAATAGACTCCAATGAAGGGTAATCTACGATGGATTTAGTATCAATCTGAGTTCCCTCATTTCTCTCATTTAGACTTGGATGAAGTCTTGCATCTTGTTCTTGACTTAGTGCCTCCCAACTTTTTTCGCAGATGACAAATGCGTATTCCCCATCTGCTCTTGGAATACCTCTGAAAATGTGCTTGGGCCTATTTGCTGGTCGTTTTGTGACCCTTCTAACAGTTGAATACGTTCAGCTATTGTATGCATACTTCTACTTTGATGCTGATTTCCAGAGTTACTATTAGAGAAGTCTTGGGCTAGCCCAATCTGTTTCGGTAATACTTCCAAAGAAGATTGGGTTTCCTTTTGTTTAGTCATGGGATTGCTGGTGAAAACCTGTTTTTTTTCCAGGACCTTCGGTAGGGATTTTGGAGAGGCTGAGTGATTGCGTGCGATTTTAGCAAATAGCTGATACGATTCTTTGGTTCCGAACCCTTTGTTAACTTTTGTACCTTTATGTTGCATTTCTTCAGTAAGGGTATTTACGGCATATTTGGCCCCAGCATGGTCTATGACCAATTCAACACCCAGGTCTTTATGCAACCTTACTCCAAAGGACGCGGTACCAGCTCCTTCAGTGTGTTTATATTTAGGTATTCCAGCTGTTTCAGGATTCATGAAAATATTGTTATCCTTGCTTTTTTTATTTTTTATTTTATTTTTATGTTGTAATGTTTTAGGGGACTTCGTTGTAACAGGCCCTTGTTCCTCTTTCCTTATCTCCAGTAAAGATTTAGACTCCTCGTCTAATTGTTGAAGATCTTTAGGTACATCTTCACTAGATTGATTTTTATGTTTTTTTTCAAAACTTATCTGAGTTTTTGGTGTGCTTTTCGTTTTTGCCCTCTTAGGGCCAAGCGTTTTTCTTTACGTGTAAGCACAAACACAGGGGTTTCATCGGGTTCAGCGTCCCCATCCTCAATTTCATTTAGAGCCTTTGACCCGTCAATTTCTGACTCTAAATAAATTAAATCTGTCAATGCCGATGGACTGCTTGGACCCTCAGTATCATCGGTAGTTGCGACATGGTGAACTGGCCCTCATTTGTTTGTTTATTGAGTTGGGGCTTTTGGGCCTCAGTCAGTCCCTTTACTGCCTTTGTAAGTGTTTCAATTTTTTTTAAATTAACAGCAACTGCTTGAGATAAAGTTCCCTCCAATGTCCCAGTATGCACTTCCCTATCTGAATTGCTTTTAGATACTACATCTGCGTATGACTTGGGATTATTATTAGAGAGGATCAGGACGCCGATGGTTCGGGTGGATTTTTCTTCCCCACCATCAACCTTTTTAGTACCTGATGCAAGAGCTGAGATTGCATCGCAGGTGAATAGTAGGCCCTCTAACTTATTCAATTTACCGACAATCTCAGCCAATGCCGTCTTCATTACTCTTAACTCCCAATGTGTTTGCTTGTGTCACTTATCAAGCAAGTTTAATATTTGTGTAATTACTGGGAATGAGTAGTTGTCGCTCATGATGCTATCCGCTGACTGGGGAAAGGGATCCGAGCCCCCGGCTGAATAATTGCCGGTCTGAGATTCCTGAACCTGTAGTTCGTTCTCGTATTCTGGACGACCCTTTTGACCATCAGATTTGATATCGGGAGATTTAATCTTTAAGTCAGATAGATGTAGGCGAACTTGATTTGGGCATATTTATGCCTAATGAATCCGTATGGTCAAATGGTATAGGAATAATATTCACCCTACTGGGGGTATTACTTTTGATGATATGTGTCTGAGGTTAGAATGACCAATTCTGTTATTAAACATAACAATGTTTTCGACTCCCGTCCTCCTTTGGGTCACGGGAGTTGAAGGGCCCAAGGAGAGTCTCATACACTTACCTAGTTCTGCCTCAATGGCTGGTGCAAGCATAGAAAATTTCGAAATGTTGTTATTAAACTGTTCATGTAATTCCCCAGTCAAAGAGTGGTTTTGCGTGCTTACATCTTCATTTCCTAAGATAGCAATATCAGAAATATTATGTTCCACATCATTTACTTCGTGTAGAGTAACGTTTTGTGGTGGAATAAAGGCTAAACTATGTGGGTGCACTATTTCCGGGGTAGCATTTAAGTCTGTACCTACCGTGCTGAACTAGAGCCTAGGTGGGCTAGATTGCTGTGTCTGCTCCACTAAACATGACCACAATTTTGTCAGTTTCAGCCTCTGATAAATGCTGAGACCCTGAGTCTACCAACTCTAGGTTTTCTGTAGCCATGTTTAAGGTGGTCCCATATAGCTTTCTACACTTTCTTACCCCATTATCCATGATGTTCTCCCGGTCTCCCAACACTTATAGCATGTATTGATTAATAGAATGTGACATAACAGCATGCAGCAGACTTCCCCTAGCGTTCACCGCCACAAAAGTTCACAAATCAGGTGTCTCAATGAGGAATTAGTTTGGCAGAGAGCAATCTAAGACTCCTATTTCAATTACTCAGGTCAAAAGAGAACGTTTCTCATGCACGTTGTTTTATACTAGCAAAATTCCACATTAAGCGCCCCAAAAGCCTGTCTGTGATATGCACTGAATCACGGATTAGCACAAGTCCTTGCTGATAGTGTAATGTAATAGATGTAATAGTGTATTTTTGGCGGCTAGTAGAGCGCCACTCCGTAAACACCACTAGCTAGGTTTCAAACAGCAATGGTTAACCAACAGCGTATTTGGAATACTACTCAGTGAACTCAGCTGTCATGCAGATTAGATCCTCTGATGTGGTGGGCAGTTGCTACGTTCACAATGCAGCTATTTCGCCCTTCAATGGTACGTCATTCAGAGTAAAGATATTATACAAAACACTGCTCCCACTCAAAGTTCTAAGGAAATTACCTTTCAATCTGTTAACTATAGCTTCACCTTTCTTTAACATGTTCTGGTTGCGTTCATACCTAGTTCAATCCAGAGCTGTTTAACCATTAAAGGCGCACAGCGAATAGCTAACAGCACACTTACTAGGTACTTACAGGTGCGCTGTTACCTCGGTATTTCAGGCATTCTGGGAGGTGAGGGGCGGAGCCAACACGTCACCCGCCGCGCTAGAGAAGCAAACAAAGAAGAAGACACAAAGAAGAAGACTGACGTGAGTAAAGAAGCAGAGAATTCAGTCCCAGCACAAAGTCCAACACGAAGTCCAAACTATCAGGCAAGGACACAAGTCCTATTTTAACAGTTAGTTGCCATACTTACTTTTAGTACTGGTGTCGGGTTTCGCTGCATCCCGCGTTGGAGCTTCTCCTTGCTGACTAGTGATCAGCGCGGCAACAAGCAGCCAGAGAGTGGGGAGTCCAGTCCAGCGTTGTCAGCGGCTAACAGCACACTTACCAGGCACTTACATGTGTTTACATGGTATTTACAATATGTTGTTCTTCAAGGGGAAGGGTTTTAGGAAGTTCTTCTGCGGAACGGAAGTCCTTGTCTTGTCCCTTAGGGGGGAGTCTCTCAATGATAGGCCCCGCTTATTGCCCCCCCTAGGGGGATTATTCTGTAGCGGGCTCACATCCTGAGCCTCTCAATGAAAGGCTCCCATAGGGGAGACATGACTGACTCCTGCGATTCGTCATATAACCCAAATGGTAATACAGTCACTCATTGCAAGGACTGCAATCTCTACATTTGGTTTCTTCTTGATTTTGTGCAGTTTGGCGTACTTAGTGATCCTACGTATATCAGACAATGGGAATTGTACATTTAAAACACGTTGACTTTGCTTTTGACTTCTGGTATAATCATTTCTACAGACTTCAGTATGCTGTCTGTTTGGCCATCCCAATCCTCATCTATCATAGAGTACTTTGAAGACCACCAAAATCCATCAAAACGGATTTTCTGTCCTTGGAGGATTTCTTCATGAAAGCCTCAAGCAAGATCTGGTCATCACATTCACTTTACTTCAGCTGGAGCACATGCCTTTACCAAGGTTGAGACTCTCCTGAGGTCACTCATTGACAACCTAAAACCTAGCACTGACACACACACACCCACCTGTTCTCTGAAGCTACAATCATGAAAAGCTAAACCCCAGTCCACTGGTTTACACAAGATTTCACAAACAACAAGTGTACTATCCTCCAGCAAGGCAGGACAATGTGCAAAGCCTATCACAAGTTGATTTTATTAAACTGAAGGCCCGCAGAAAGGAAAACATATATTTATTTATTTTGGAATATTTTGGTGCTTTAAAATGAGGCACAACCACATCGAATCACAGGGAAAGGAATGCATTCACATGAGATCATGGTAAAAAAGAGTACATTCCTGGATCAGCATAAATCACAAAGCATAAATCACAGAGAAGCCTTCAGTAACAAAGGGGGCATGGGTAAAAACCAGCAAGGGATAGGTTCTTAGGAGGCTGCTGGAATGAGCCAGGCTTTTTGTTTGTAGTACAATCTGTTGAAGGACAGTCCAGTTTTCTGATTTAAAGTGGGATACTGTTCCAACGTCTGCAGACTTACACACCAGGCTGTTGAAGCATTAAAGCAACCACATATGAAGATGATACACTATCACAATCTCATATTCCACACCTCAATATAGTCAACATCTTCATCAAACAAGGTCTTAGGGTAATGCAGATCCTACCATTCTTTAAAACAGTAATGCTGGGTTCTGATGACCAACTCAACTACGAACTTATCGTTTGTCTACATTGCTTGGGGACGACTTTCCGTTTAATTTTAGTTCATGCTATAATAGAGAGACAGAAATTATTCAGGTGGTTGATGACATCTTTCATGTCACAGATGGTGGGGTCTACTGCCTCCACGTCCTAGTGCATACTTTTGCATCACTCCACACCATTAAAGTCCAAAGGCTACTGAATATGCCCAACTTGCACATATGATTCAATTACATATTACTACAGTAGTTCTACTCTTACCTTTCCAATACCCACCAACTGGTACCGATGGGCCCCTCAAGGTATAGGCACTGCCCTGCCCAGTGGCATGCAGAGTACGCAAAGGCCCATTTTGTTTTACAACAATCTTCACCCTCTACATGAAGCCCTAATGGGACTATTCGGCAACCTTGAATTCAAAACCCACAAGAGTGCTTGTAACAAGCAGACTAACCTGGAATTCTCATCATTCAGCACAAATAATATTGTGCCGTTTCTCATCCCAATTTTCTGAGAAGTGCAAAACCTCTCGAGTTTACCATCAACAGCATCATCTTCCTCAAGGTCCACATAGCCAAGAACTCCCACACATCCTGTTGCATACCCTCAGCATCTGAATGGTGCCAGTGGTCTATTGAAAAATATCCTCTAGATCAGAGTGGCTCTTCTAAAAAAACTGAGCATAGACATCACTAACACACTAGATATCATTGCATGAAAGGCAGAACAAAAATAAACATCTTGAGCAAAATCAACAACAAATGGTCTGACAACACACTGGTCTCCCTTAAAAGCACAAGCAGCACTCTAGAACAAGCAGGGAGGAAAGTTACCAAAGTCACCTAATGAAAACTAACTGGCACGCAAAATTCGTAGTAGGGGATGTAAGGGTTCAGAATTAAGGGACCGACACAAGGGTGGCATTTTGATGATCATAAACCTTCATTCAACTTAAGAAGGGTTGGGAAAATGTCTCACTAGCCCGAATACTAAGAGGGGGTTTCCCTGCCTCAAGAAAATGTTCTAATGGGTCAGTCAGGATGTCAAAAGCAAATAAGTCCACTGTTGTTTCAAAACCCTATCTCTAACCCTTACGCTAATAGCTCAATCTGAAGTGTAAGGGGCTGACTTCTTCTTCTTGATAGTTCAATAGTTCCACTGTAGCTCAAAACACAAAAGTTCTCAAAAAGGTTCAAATCAACTCCAAAAAGAAAAACAGCCTTGTCCCTGTAAGGCTGTCGGCTCCTGATATTGCCAAGAGAGGGTTCTCTTCCTCTTGGCGGGCAACAATGCTTACTTTCCTTCAAGAGGCTTTGTTTCTCTTTCTCCAAAACAACTTCCAAAAGGACAGACAACCTTGGCCCTGCAGGTTGTTAGCTCCTGGTATTGCCAAAAGAGGTTTTCCCTCCTCTTGGTGAATAACAATGTCCACTTTCCTTAAAAGGGGTATATGCTCCTTCCCCTTTCCTCTTCTACTCTCACAGTCTATCTGGCTCACTAGCCTGCCAGACACTGTGGTTTTGAAGATAAGTTTAGGTGCAAGCATTATTGCTCAGCACGCATTCCTCAAGATTGGTTTCAGTGCTTGTGATCTTGTGTCTCCTGCCAGGTGCTGTGGCTCAGGAGATTTCTCTGGATACAATATGTTTGTATGTGGGGGGTCACAGAACCTTTTTTCTCTTCCTTGCGCCTGTAGCAGCCCTGGTTGTCTTCACCTCCCAGGTACTGCCACAAGGAAGATTGCCTTGGATACAATCTTCATATGGATGTGGGTTAAAAACTTTCCTTTCTTCTGTCTCCCACTCTCTCAGACCTCCTTGTAGTCCAACAGATTCCCCTGACCTTGTATTCGGGAACCCTCCCCTTTAAATAACTTCTACTACTTCTTCTTGGGGCCCGTGGATCTATTCAATAGCCAGCATACCTTGTTTCTTGATCCGTGATGGCTGTGGTTCTCTCGCAATGCCAGCGGTCTGCTGTGGGTGTCCATTTGCGAGGACCGTCAGAGGTAGTGAACCTCCAGGGCTGCAGCTTTGCTTCCTTGTGCCTCCCCATGTTCAGGCACACCGGGAGCTTGTGCTTCCTTGCATGGAATGCAATCTCTCTCCTTGGGCTGGCTTCTCTCCTTCTCGCTCCCTTCTTGGTGTCCCACTCTGCCTGGCTTTCAAACTTCGCTCCACTTGTGACTGCGGTTCCTCCAGGGTGGGCTTGAACCAGCTTGAACCTGCTTCTTTCTCCATTCGGAACTGCTTCTCTAGTGAGGCAGCCATATTTCTGCTTTTATACTTCACATCCGGGCTGCGCCTCTGCAGAGGACTAGAATGCTCGGTGAAGTTAGATATAGCATTCACTGGGTCTCCGTCCTTCCTCTTTGTCTCAGTACTTTTAGATCCACATTGCCTAGACTGCTCTTGTTGGTTCTCTAGGGTGATCATCTGCACTCTGTACTTCTGCATTTCAGTTCCACTGATGTTACTCTCTTCTGGGTTAGTGTTCTTCTTCTTCATCACAGTTTTGTCAAAGGCCTTCCATGGGTTGTTCCCATTCTTCCACGTCTCAGTATTGGTCATAGAAGTGGAAGAGTCAACTTTAGAAAGCTACATGCATCTGTATGTTACTACTGGACCCCGAGGCAGGTAAGAGGATGGATGTGGGACAGGGGTAGCGGTATAGTGTGTGTATCCTAGGTGGTTGTGCCTCATTCCATAAGAGATATGTCTCCCCATGAGATCTTTCCCCCTTCTTCTACCCCTAAGGGAACTGTTGGATTGTGGGCGCACCATCCTGGCAACATGAGAAGGGTTTTCCCCCATGGCAGAATGGATGGCATCTAGGGATTCATCACAGGGTTCCCATAGGTGCCATGTGAGAAAGAATAAATTACACTATCAAAACCATACCTCTTTTGCACAATGTAACACTAAAAAGTTGCGTAGAATGTACAATGATCTAACCCACCCCCGACAAACTATTAATAAACCCAAACCTTCAGACAAACTGTCCAACTCTGTTGCTAGGTCCTTTCAGGATAAAAGTGCCACAATTCAAGCCAACATTGATCTCCAGAAACGATCTAACGGTGCATCTACCATAAAGCAAAACCATCTACCTATGCTATTGGCCTCAACTCCATTAAAACTTAATAACTGATTAATATCACTAAGAAAGCGAACATATGAAGGACAACATAGTTAATGGCAGGCAGTGTTTCAACACCACTAAATGCAGTCACCATAACACCCCTTCTAAAATGTTGAGTGCAGACCCACTCATACCCAAAAGCTACAGACCCCTGTCTAACATTATTTTCATTGCCAAAGTCCTGGAAAAGATAACTACCACCCAACGTTTCTTCCACCGTGAAGAGAACATCCTACTTCATGAAAACAAACCTGGTTTTAGTGGCTGTGAAAAATGCATTCACCATCAGACACTAATACAACGATTAAAAGTTCAGATGGGACTAGATGGCACTACCTTGGAGTGGATCACCAACTTACTTGACGCTTGCTCCCTGGGGGTTCACATGGAAGACGTCAACTCCACAGTTTTCTCTCTACGGCTTAACGTCCCCCAGGGTGCCATCTTATGCCAGGGCTAATTATTATGGTTACGTTAAACCCCTGTCAGACATTCTCAAACTCTTCTCAAAGTCTTTCCAAATATATGCAGATTACTCTCTGGTACTATTGAGCATAGGACCTGAAAACAGCAAGCAGCATATAACTGACATCCTCCAGAGAATCCAGGATTGAACCACAGGGAACAGCTCTAAAACACAGACTACCTTCTTTGGGACCCGGGCCCGGCAAACCGACCTTTCAATATGCCACCCCTTATTGGCATGGCACTTACCTAGTCAGACCAAGTAAAGAGTCTAGCTATCATTTTGACACCCAACTCTGACTACAAACACAAATAGACTCTCTAGACCAAAGAAATCGCACTTCCAGCTTCACATTCTTAGTTGAATTGTCTCCTACTTGAACATGACACAGAAAACTGAGGTTGCCAGACCTCCTGTCTTCCCTTGCCTAAATTATTGTAATAGTCTGTATCTAGTAGTAAACAAAACCATGTGTGCCACCTGCAACCTATCAAAAACCAAGCAGCTAGACTTGTGTTGGTACCCAAGCCCTTAGGAGATATCTCACCAGGCCTGAAACACCCCAGCTGGATCACCATTGCAAAGAGAATAACACATCAAATAAATGTATTTTTTTCAATGTTTTATTTATTGGGTATTTATAATGCAGCGATACAGCAATTGGTGTTTCAAGGCGCAACAAGAGAGAAGAGGGGGAGGGAATCAGGTAATATAATCGCGGCAAAAATGTTGCTGGTAAAACAAATCGAGACAAAAATGCTGTGGTTTGACCTGCTAAAGGTGTACCCCATTATACCATTTAAGGGGAGCGGGGGTTGCAAGGGTTGCAAGGGTGTTCCCCGCTCCCCATAAATGGTATAATGGGTCGGGGGTTGCGAGGGTGTCCATCGCATCATTTACATGATTGTGGCAGCAAAACCACAGCATTTTTGCCACAATATTTTGTATTCACTGCCACGATTTTAAGACATGGAACCAGGGGGAGGGGGACAGACGAAGAATGACAAAAATGGTTAACTAGGCCTTGTGTTATTTGGCTTGTTCAAGTGCGATTTAGTGGTGTCCCATAGAATCCCATTTAAGGGAGACACAGGCAAAAGTACGGGGGCCCATCCATAAAAGGGCAATGTGTATGCCTTTCCCAAATTGATGTGGGTAAAGTAGTCGAAATTGGCCATGGGGAGGCAACAATTGTGCATTTCTACAGCAATAATTTCAGTATGAACCACATTAAATATTCTCATACTTCTGATGCCACATGAACTGTAAGTAGAATGCCAATTATGCATCATAGGTCAGTAGACATGACAGCAGTTTGATATTGTGTCCTAAGATCACCAAGTCCACAGCACTGGGTTTGGAAGGACCAGAATATAACATAATTAGTTACAGAATAAGTTGTAAGGTGTTACCACCAAATGCAAGGTCCTTCCAAGTATACCTTAGTGTTGCACAAGTCCTGCAGGGTGCTGTCACTGCAGGGGGCCCTGTGTTGCTCAATTACAGGGAGTTGCTAATAAAAGCCCGAGCATGCCTGGAGTTCTGTTTAAATACGCCATGGTTCTTCTAAATGCATGAATGGTCACCTCAATGTGCCAGCTTTCCCGTTAAACGTAAAACTTAATCAAAGTCAACACAATGCCAGTTCCAAAGGTGCCATGCCAGCCTTGCCCAAGCCTGCCCCTGTATGACATGTTCTGATCTAAGTGCACCCTCAAATCGACCATTAATGACATCATATGTCTGGTCATTCACTATATGTATACAAAGCCTTGTAGGGACTGCGGTAATATGCCAAGTGAAGCCCCACAAGTCCAAACTCTAATGGCCTAACACCACCTGAAAGTAATAACATGTGACGTATAGCCTCACAGGACATGTACCACCAGAGCCCAGGCCCTATACCTGGCAATTCTGACTCCCATCACATAGAGCCTCTTTAATGGGCAACAACAAAAAAGTATAACTAATAGATGGCTGGCCATAACAGTAAATGTACTAGGCTGTGTTAGTTACGCTAACACCCAATTTATAACGAGGCCCAAAACGCTTGTATCTGCTCACATTACACTAGGGCAGAGGTCTGCAACTTGCTGCTCTCCAGAGGTTATGTACTACGTCAACCGCGTCCCCTCTTCGTTCACTATGCTGGCTAAGACCTATGGGAGTTGCAGTCCAGCCATCTGAAGAACCACAAGTTGCAGAATCCCGTGCCGGGGAACGGGAAGTAGATGGCATTTCTCTTTGGGGATATATATGATGCTACTGCCAAAGCTCAGGAGCATAATATATGAAATGCATAGATTCGAGGCAGCAGACCCTCGACGCCAACATGTTCCTTTCCTTTGGTTATTTGTGGAGACTCCTATATGGAACTTGAGCTCTACCGTCTTTGCATTGGCTGCACGCCCATCACATCTACTTCATTTCACCCTAAAACACAAGATCCATGTGCTTGGCCTCTAATTCGTGGCTTTGCATAAGGGCCTTGCAGTATTCCCTGATCCACAGCAAGGTGGCACATCTGCCTTTACGTGCAGTGTGGACATTGTAGGAATCTCAGGGCCCCCACACCCTGCCTTTCATCCCTTCATGACATGCTTATTTTAAGGATTGTAATTAAGATCCCAGGCGGCCCAGCTGTCTGCCGAATGTATGTTACTCTGTCATTTTGGGGACGGTTCACCACAGTGAAAAGAAGCATATTTTCACGTGTGGTTATCTTTTGGCAACTCTACTGCCTTGTAATTCTGGTGTGTCCACGCCTAAGCTGCTCCCAAAACGCAAACCAGCCGTCTTCCAGCAGCAGAAGAAAGATAATTAATGTTGGGATTTAACTTTCATGTTTTACTTTGAGTATTGTGTACAGATGTGCATTGCGCTTTGCGCAACCTGAGCCAACCAAGGCATCGCAATGCAGTTTTGCAGTATGCAGTCTTTATATAGAATATTTTTTATAAAGAATGAACATATATCGAATATTTCATAACAAACATTTTTATGAAGAATGCCCTTAGGGGTGGGGTAAAGGGTTAAATATTTTTGGGAAATGGTTGGGTAGGTTTTTAGGGCTGGAAAACGGGGGTTTGGTGGGGTCCAACCCCCAGCCCCCCTCAAAAAAATGCATTCTTCATAAAATGTTTCGTTATAAAATATTCGATATATGTTCATTCTTTATAAAATATTTTAGTATAAAGACATGTAACCCATTCTTGCGTGTGCCAGTGGAACTGTTGAGGGTGTTGCTAATGAATAGATTATTAGAACACAGGGGCTTGAGGTTGTATGAACTTCCTAAAAAAGGCACAGTGAATATTTAATGGTCATCAATTCAAAAGTCTCCTGACCCATGAATACTTCCTTTTACAGACGCCTCAGTATATTTCGGCACCGATTTTGTAAATTTTGCCACCAGAAAAAGGAAATTTTGTGGCACAATCATGTTCATTTTGCTGCATTTATGCTCCAGTTAAAATAGGTCTAGGTAGCTGCTAAAGTCACAGAATTCGATTTCTAATGCCCATTATTTTGTTGTGTCTCCGGAATAAAAGCAGTCTCTCACAAAGGGAGCTCCTGTGGGTGAGTTATGTGTGGAGCTTAGAACCACAGGTGTTCTGGTCACTGGACATCAGAAATTGACATGGATTAGTTGATCCGATTAATTATTTAAGTGGCAAATAGGTAAAATCCTATATTGCGTGCCTTTTTAGTGGAATTTCAAACATTTTGCAGCACAAAATTACAATGACACATTTTTATCTTTCTGTTGCGAACTCAAATGGCTTTAAGCTGGATGACCAGTCTCCCCCCTAACCCCCAATACCTGCAAGACCAAAAAGCACCCCTATCCCTCCTCTAGCACTGCTCCCCACAACAGTCTCCCACCCCGAAATAGTAAAAAGAAAGTGTTAAGATACCCAGCATGGAATGATTCAGATGGCAATCCAGGTGTGCAGACACTCTTGCAGTTCAGGTATGAACTCAAAACCCTACTCATCACTCAATAACCAGGTGTCACCTAGGATCCTTGCATTTCTGCATCACATCCTATGCCACATAATGTACTCCCATTACCTCATATGTTACCCACTAAAGACATATGCATGCTGAAGGGCTTCCTAGGTCAGTTTGTGCTATAAAAAAAAACCCAGACCAAAAATGTATACACAGTCCAGTAGGGAAATTGGGCATGGTAGAGTGCCCTGTACAGGATGGCTAAAGAAAAGCAAAAGCGGTGTTAAACATAACCTATGGCATAGCTCTAGGCAAACCTACAACCCGTTGTCTTCAGCCTGCTAAACAATTACAGAAAGGGGAAAGACCATTTTAAAATCAGGCTTGTTCCCGCCCCAAAAGGGGTAGTCCAGCTCGAACTGCTTGCTCACATCCCTTCTGCACAAGACCATGAGAAAGCCCAGACATGTTTCAGGCTCATTGGACATTATCCGTGAGGTGTAGCATGGCTCTGAAAGCCGAGCAGCCTAGGGACGCACATCTGGGCAAACCCGTCCCGATTGTAAAGCAAAGCAAAAGAGGTTATGGCTGGAAGGGTTAGAATACATCTCAACCTCTGGCATAGCTCTGGGTAACCTTCCAAATCACTGTACTTCGCCTGCCAAGCCATTACAGAAAGGGGAAAGTTCATATGCAAATCAGGCTTGGTCTCACCCCAGCAGTCTGCCCTCCCACGCAAGTCCTAAATGTTTACATTTCGACAAAGGCGTTACTAGGGGGGACGAGGGGGCTATAGCCCCGGGTCTTTTGGTTGGAGCCCCGGATAGAAGCTCAGGGACTACAACCAAAAGGCTATAGCTAGCCCCGAATCCCGCCAGTCCTGACATTAGCTTAGCCCCTGATCTTTTTCAGACCTAGCAACACGCCTGCGTTTCGATGACCTTTATCTTTTCCAGTTGAATATGTGGAAAAGCTAAAAACGTTGGTGGGACCTCGAACCACACAATATTCTGGTGGCTGTTAATCTCCAAACTAGTAAACTCAGCACTAGTTTCACCCAGGCTTAAGTTGAACACCCTGTTCTGCTATTCTGTTTCTATTATAAACAGTAAGCCTTGGTCTGGGGAAAAAAACCCCTTTCAATTATTTATTTATTTATTGTTCACATGTTAAGCACTTATATACAAAGGAAATACTGTATCTCTATGCTACAGTTGATTTACGTATCTGTTCCTTATCTTTGTTTCACAGAATGCATGCCCTGACCACCATAAAACAGCCTTTTAAAATCTAATTCTGCCAACACTAACTCCTTCCACTAAAACTTTAATTTTGAGTGATATCCATACAGGTTGTGATGATAACACAGATTTTGCTGCTCAAGATCTTTGGTCTTCTGTCAAACATCTGGGCTTCAAACAAAACGTGTTGTCTCCTACACATACTAAGGCCACGCACAAGACTGGAAACGTGAATATTAGTCGCATAGAATCACGAACCCATCTAGATTGGTCTGATCACTTCTGTATACTTTTTGATAGAAACAATTAATCAAAACCATGCTGTGCACAACCCAACGCAAACACCATGTCATGGTCTCAGTAAAGACGGCATCTGAATTGGCTGCTAGTGTTATACCAAAAATAGCAAATGCTACCTTCCTTGAGGGCTCCATTCCAGACTGCCTCAAAAAATCCTCAGTGATATCGCTTGGAAAGAAGCCCTCATCGAATACAGCCGTCTGTTTAAATTACAGACACATTGCCAATTGCGCTTTTCTTTTAAAAATTCTGGACAGACTAGTTTCTCTTCAATTGAGAGACCACATAGAAGATGGTAACCTGTTGGGAAACTATGAATTGGACTTTCGACCAAAACGAAGCACCGAAAGAAGCTCTATTAGATCAAAAAGAGAACATTGTTAAGCTTCTACATTCTGATGGATCGGTTTATCAGAGACATTTGACGCCATCGACCACAGCATAATGCTACACAGACTCAGTCAGACACTCAGGGCCCGATTCATGGAATTTTTTCCACGGTTCAAAGCAACTTTGCGCTGCTGAAAAGTGACTTTGCACTGCCGACACAAACCCTGACTCATGGAACTGTGCAAAGTGTATTCTTGCAGTGCAAAGGAAGTGCAAAATCATTTTTGCAGTGCAAGAAATTCCATGAATCAGGCCCTCAAGCTTGATACTACCATCGGTAATTGATTTCCATCAATGCTTGTATCTCCGCGGTCAATTTGGCTGATTTTAATTATTTGCTTTCATACTGGGGTATTTTGCTGCTCGGTGTTGGTGCCTTTCTTCAATCTTGTTCAAGTTGTAACTGACGTGATTGCATGCTTTGCTATCGTGCCTGGGGGTGACGATTCAGAACTATGCTGATGACGTGAAAGTCATACCGAAACGCACAGGCCCTCCAGAAAAAGAACTATCCTCAGTAGGGACATTTTTGATACCATTGAAAGGTGGATGACAGCAAATGTCATTGAGCTAAAACAATCTGAAACAGATGGGCCTCATTCCGAGTTTGGAGGCAGCCATTGTGCTATTAGCTCCATGGCTGCCTCCAAACCAGTCTCCTTTACCGGGTTCCTGCAATGAGGAATCCCCGGGTCATTCCGACATTGGAGGACCCGGTAATTCATCCTTGCAGGAACCATTCTCCATTCCCATTTGAGCCCACATAGGGCTCCATGGGAATGGGGAGGGAGGTAACAACGGGCACATTACAAGTGCCCCGTTGTTACCTCCCTCTTCCCCTCGCCAGACCCGGAAAAGACATCTGGTTTTACCTCATTACACGGATGGCGGTAACCATGGCGCTATTAGCGCCATGGTTGCTGCGGGCATTTTACCGAATCCGCCTTGGTGAATGGGGGAATTACCGCCCCATTCCAAGGTTGGCGGGGCAGTAATTCCCCATTCACCAAGGCCCTTCCCCATTCCCATTTGAGCCTCCATAGGGCTCAATGGGAATGGGGAAGGAGCAAATAACGGTACCGCTATTAGCGGTACCGTTATTTGCCCTGAAGTCCCTCAACGGGTCCCTTCCTTAACGAGTGGTCTGGCCACACGTTAAGGACGGGACCCGCTGAGGGACTTCGTAGTATGGCGCTAAGGGATTACCGGCACCGGTGCCCTTACCGGTTCCGGTAATCCCTTAGCGCCATCCGTGTAATGAGGCCCACTGATTGCTTAATGACAAACATTAGCCCTACCTATAGAGTCATTGCCCTATCTCAGCAATCGATCAAGGTAAGGTAAAGTCTCTAGGAATACTGCTCAATGCTATGTCACCCCAGGTTAATGCAATTGTGAAATCTTCCTCATATTATCTGATGTTCAGGCAGGTGCGCCATTGCTATCGAAACCAGTTGCGCTACCATTGCACGCTCAATCATTGGAGCAAAACTAGATTATTGCAAGATCCTATATCTAGGGATTAACAATCCTGTCCCGGTCCGATAGCACAGCGAGTAGAGCGCTCGCTTTGACATCTGTGCAGAAACTGCTGATACAGGTTTGAAACCCAGCAGGACCAAACATAGCCTTTCATCCTTCCGAGGTCGATATATGAGCACCACACACCGTGGGTAACAATAAGCAGTGCTCAGATACCTTAGCGTTCGTAGCGCAATATAAATGCTAAATTATTATTTATTTATATAAACAAATTGCAGGCCATCCTCAATACTGCAGCATTTATTGTTACAAACGCATTGAGTCGATCCCACATTACTCAGGCTCTCAAAAAACTTCACTGGCTCCTTCTAGGGGCCAGAGTTACGTTTAAGGCCACAACCCTGGTCTACAACATTTTGCTTGGTCAAACACTAAGGGCCTCATTACACGTTATGCGGTAAACCATGGTGCTATTAGCACCATGGTTGACGCCTGTACCATACCGGTACCACCATGGAGAAAAGGGGAATTACCACCCCATTCCAAGGTTGGCGGGGCGGTAATTCCCCCTTTCTCCATGGCCCTTCCCCATTCCCATTTTTGCCCCATAGGGCTCAATGGGAATGGGGAAGGAGCTAATTTGCGGTACCGTAATTAGCACCAAGGTCCCTTTGCGGGTCCCAACTTTAAGGGCTGGTCTAAACCAGCCGTTAAGGTCGGGTCCCGCAAAGGGACCTCGTAGTAAGGTGGTAAGGGTTTACCGGTACCGGTGCCCTTACCGGTACCGGTAAACCCTTACTGCCTACCGTGTAATGAGGCCCTAAATTACCTAAAGGATCGCATCACTCATCTAGACCTCTTGGAGCTGCTCATAAGTTACTTGTCAAGGTCCCACGAAATAGATGCAAGGGGGTCTTTGGTCTTCCCTTTCAGGTATTACCCGCATCCCAGTGGAACAATTTGCCCTTAGAGATCCGTACAAGCAATATACTCTCATTCAGAGGATTTTTTGAAAGCTTTCTTTTTGAAAACTGAGCAATATCTACCTTTATCCCTTGTCTGTAGTACTTACCTGTGATGATACTTACTTGTTCATATGGTTCATATTTTTTTCCCATATCTATCTTTACTGCTAAGGATTTTGGTTGCACACCTAGAAACACCCCTTACCCCCAGGCCGTTAGCAGAATACGAATACATCCCAGTGCGCAGTCTCTTTGTCTGCAGCCTCACAAGCTGGTGTGGATTCGGAAGGGGAAAACTGGATTCACGCGAGGCACCAGGCGGGGTGTAGATCCGGCTAGGATTCGCTGTACGAGGAGAGAGCATTTATGCATTTTGCATTGCCGCCCGCAAGTAATTGACGGTGCGGCCGTAGGAGTCCATTTGGTCTGTGATATCTGTTCACTCCCCTGCTTTTTATGCTGCATGGCTTGTAGGACCACTGCGTTTGTCCGGGCCCCCAGTGATTCACGTGGAGCGGTTGCTGAGTTGTATACAGCAGGAAGCAGGTGCAGGCACACAGTGGGATACATAAGGTTGGTGCAGCTAGACTATTTGCGCTCATCTGAGAGCACTGCTAAGGGGTAGTTACATAATGTATTTAATTTATACTGCTGGTTCTGTATTCCTACTTGGAGAATACAACTCTTGACCACTGGGGATCCTGTTGGCACTGTCAAGGACCCTCACATTATAGAGTCTTGAGTAAAGGCTTGCTTTGGCTGACCAGTCATACATTTTGTCCACTGTCTGGGTTCATAGCATTTGTAGGGGATGAAACGTTGAGATCCCCTTGGAGATGGGGAAGCCAGAAAGACACCAGGCAAAGTTCCAGTTGCCGACCCCTTCACATGGCAAGCAAAGCACAGCACAGGACTCAGGGACTGAACTTTAACTTTCTACCAGACACTATGCTACCTGACACTTTACCCTAAGTGTTTCTCTGGTCGATTCGCCTTTACTCTGCGTGCACACTGACCTGCATTGAACTATTAACTTTCCTCTACACTATGCTTCCAGTCTTTTAAACTTAAGTGTTTCTATGGTTGTGCTGTCCCACTCTGTATTAGCTTCCTACCTGCCTAATCTCAGTCTGTAGCTCGTTACTAAGGCTAACAAAATCTAATCTCTGTGCTGTTAGACAATTGCTTGCTGTGTTTAATTGTTAGTCCTTTTGCCTCTGTTTTACAAAGTCAAACCCGGATGCTTTGAAACTACTTGCTGTGTTTAAAAGTTTGGCCTTTTTATCTCTTTTTCAGAAAATCTAATCTATGTGCTTTTGAAATAAATAGCTGCTGTGCTTAAATGCTAGGCTTTGTACCTCTTTTAAAGACATTTAAATCGTGTGTTCTGAAACTTCTGAATGTGCTTTCATATTTACTTTCTCCCTCGTTGAAAATCATATCTTTGGTGTGCTTGCAATTGCTTGCTGTGTCTAGGTTTTCTCCCCCTGTCTTCTTATCTCACTTCCTAGTGTCATGCTTTCTGGTGTTTGCTCTAACCTAGGCCCTATCACTCCTGGATACTTGACTTATTGTTCATCTGTTTCATCTGTGGCTGTCCTGCTGCTAGGCCGCCTGGTGAGTTCCTTGGGCACTGTGCAGTCTCTCTGTTTCTCTCCCCAATTGCTCCATGGTGCTCTCGATCTCCCCTATCTACTCTTACTGCTACTTGATCACCTATCCTACCTCTCTCTTGAAGCCTGGAAGGAAAATGTTTAAGAAAGCATTGCTGTTCTCCAACCAAGTCCTGCCCATTGATGACATCTACATCATTGCTTCCTACAGGCAGACTATCACTGACATCCTGTCGCCCCCGCCCCAGATCTATGGACTCCCCATATGGTCTCAATCCTCTCCCCTTTCTCGTCTTTACCCATTAATGGCTGAACCAGATGGCACACTTTGCATCCTCTAGGTGTACCATTAATGTCTATGAGAATGGCACTGTCATGGCCCAGGGCTGCCAGCCCAACCTCCTCCTTCTTGACAGGCATCTTACTTCTCTCATCAACTTCCTTCTCCTGCCATTCCTCCTTCTGCCACCCCTCTGGCCCCTTTGCCACCACATCCCTGCACCACTCCTCAGAAAACCTTCAAAGGGGACAACCCGCTTCATTTAGCCATTCTCAATGGTCGCTCTGCCATTAAACACTCTTCTGACATCTGTCTCCTTCTCGAAGACTTTGACCTTGACGTTCTTGCCCTCACTGAGATCTGGTCCAATGCCAGCTCTGTCACTGCTCTTGAAACTCTTCTTACTGAGGGCTACACGATCCTCTCTAAGCCCAGGTCTAACCGGTCTGGAGGTGGAGTGGCCCTGATCTTTCCTGAATGGGTCCAAGCTACTATCATACCTACTTAATCCTAGTCTTCCTTTGAATGCCTCGTCTGCAGGCTTGGTGTTTCTCCTACCCTCTCGCTCACTCTCACCACCCCAGACCCCGATCTCCCTCTCCCTTTCTGAATGAGCCAACCTCACCTCTTCTCTCCTGACCTCTAGCTCCAAGCTTCTCATCATCAGAAACTTCAACATTCATCTTGACTCTTCTGATGTGGCCACTGTACACTTCTGCAACCTCTGTGACTCTCTTTCCCTCACTGTTCTTGTCTGGTCTGACCCACTCAATCAGACACACCTTGGATGCGCTCATCTCAGCAGACGTCCCTGTCACCAACCCTCCCATTAAACCTCTCTCCTAGTCTGAACTTGCTCTCTTCTCCTCAGACCTGGAGCTCCTGGGCGTCCTGGCTAAGACTCGGACCGCACTGCAGTCTCCTTCTCTGTCATTCGACCGATGAAGCGAATGTCAGTCACTGCTTTTGTTGCCACTTTCATCCCCCCTCCAACCTCTGCCATTGACTCACCCACCGACATAGCCCTTGCCAACTTCACCTCTCCATCTCCACCAGCCTTCACACCCTTGCCCCTGCCATTAGGATCTGTATGAAGCCTGCCTCCAAGTGCAACAGCTGGTATGATTCTGACCTAGCCTCTCTGAAATGCAAAGGCAGAGTTGTTGAACGGAAGTTGCAGGCTTCAAGCACATCCACTGGCAAACTGGAGTGTCACCTGCTCCAAAGGCAATACCATCTCTCCATACACTCCAGGAAAAGGGCCCATATCCAAGCTCACATCTCTGGGTCCACCAACAATACAGCTGAATTGTTCAAAATCTGTAAGGAACTTGCCAATCCTACTGCCGTTTCTACTTCTCCTCTTCCATCCCAGGCCCTCTGTACTGCTCTGGCCTCCCGTTTTACAACTAAAGACCAGGATATCCTGTCCTCACTCTCCTCTACCCCCTTTCTACTCCCCCACCTTCTCTCAGGCCTCTCTTGGCCCCTGTCTCTCCCGACCCCATGCTCTCCTCCTTCTTACCCATAGCACCAGATGAGGTCTCTAAAGCTGTCTGCTCTATGAAGGTTTCCTCCAAAAAGGTGCTCTCCTGCTCCTACAGAACAATCAAGGACAACATTTCCTCTCTCACTCCTGCCTTGGCTAATTTATGCAACTACTCCTTTGCCACTGGCTCCTTCCCACTATCCCTCAAGCACTCCGTTGTGCACCCTCTCTTAAAAAAGCCATCTGCCGACCCCTCCTGCCCGCCTAACTAATGCCCTATCTCCAATATCCCCTTTGTGGGCAAACTCTCTGAGAAGATTTAATCTCCCAACTGACCCACCACACTGAATCTATAGGCGGTCTCCATAACCACCAGGCTGCCTTCAGAGCATCCAGAGGCACAGAAACTGGTCTCCTGAACACCCGTGAAGACCTGCTCTCAAACCTTGACTCCAATTCTCCTTCTGTTCTCATCCTCCTTGATTTGTCCTCTGCCATTGACTTGGTCAATCATGCCACCCTTATAAAGTGGCTCCGTGATACCCTTGGTATCATGGATCTGACACTGGATTGGTTGACCTCCTTCATATCCAGTCGACCTTCCCAGGTACAACTGGGCCCTTTCTTCTCCTCCATCTCACTCTGTACCTGCGGATCCTTTAGGGCTCTATTCTATCTTCTTGGCTCTTCAACATCTACCTTGCCACTCTGGCCCACTTGATCTCCTCCTTCTTTCCTCATTTCCAGTGTTATACTGATGATACAAAGCTCTCCTTCATGTTTCCCTTCACTACCTCCTCTTCTTCCTCTCTGATTCCTGACTATCTGACTGCTATTCAGGCATGATGCAAGGCTAATGATCTCTCTCTTAATGCCAGTAAAACTAAGATCCTTCTCATTGGGAGCCAGCTCCCTGCTTCCCTCCCACTCTCCAGCCACCCTCCTTGGGTCCCCTCCACTCATCATCTTGTGAGGCTAAAAACCTTGGTGTCATCTTTGACTCCTCTCTCTCCTTCTACCCCACATCACTGAACTTGCCAAGAAGGTCCACTTTCAACTTCACCTCCTCAGAGGCATTCACCCCTTGCTTACCTTCCCCCAGAAACTCAATGTCTCCAGAACTCTAGTTCTCTCTAGGCTGGATAACTGCAACAGTCTCTTCCTCAAGCGGTCTCTTTCCTCTCTTTACCCCCTTCAAATAATCCAGAATAGGACTGCAAGACTTATCCTTGGCCTCAAGCTCAGGGACTGCATCTCTCTAGCCCTAAAATCTCTCCGCTGCCTCCCAGTGGCTCCAAGGACTAAACATCAAGACCCTCTGCATCATCCACAAGGCTTTCTGAGGCCTGGGGCCCCCTACATCCACATCTCTCTCTCTAAATACCTCCCTGCTAGACCCCGTCAGTCCTCTTGCGCCAACTCTTTGCTGATAAGACTTTTTCCAAGTAGCAAGTGGGGGGTAGATCTCTCTCTTAGGCATGTGCCCCCTGTCTCTCTGCGCCTCTCAGACTTGAGCCGGACCTCCCTAAGTTCCGGAAGCTTCTCAGGACCCTGATCTTCTTAACTTCCTTCCCACTTGCCCTCCCTTGCTAATGCCCCCATCTGCTGCTGCGACTGGCGGCCTGGTTCCATATGAGTCATACAGAGCACCAGGTCCTCCTTGACCAGTCTATTCCATAACCTGTCCTCCTAACCAGCACTAGCCTTCCAGGCCCCCTTCCCTGACTAGCCTGGATGGTTGGGCATCCCTGCAAATTCTGGTCCACCTCCCGTGCTCACACTAAAACAGTGGTCTGCCCCTGGCATCCCCTGGCACTTTCTCTCCTGGGAGCCCCCAGCACTTTCCTAGTTACTGAGTTATTTCTTCCTTTCTGCACTCCCCCGTCTTTTATGCCCCTCCCCTGACCATCACTTATGCCCCCCACTCTCCTTCCAAAACTCCCTTCCCCCGTGCTCTTCTTATTACTTCACTTGCACGAGTCAAATGTCACAAGCCCTAGTAGGACCATTAGTGTTGTTTCTCCCTTGTCCCCCCCCCCTTTCCTGTCTTTTGGCAACTGGAAACACCTTTTTGCTGTATAGTGTGCCTTATAAATATTTAATGAAAAATAAAATAAATACATTTCATTTCCTTTCAGCTACATTTCAAACAACCACAGGCAGATGATAATATGCCGAGAACAGAGTCAAATAAATGGAAGAGAAAACAGGAAGTGTATACATCTGAGACTACTAATTACAAAATATGCATACATTTGCTAGTTTAATAGTGACCAGATAAGAATTTGCCCATCTATATTGCCCTGCAAAACGTAAACAGGACTTTAAACGGGAACTAATATACAAGGTTCAGCCCAAGGAGAAGTTGGAATACTTTTCTACAGTTGACGTTAGTAACTCAGCAATATACCATTTATGTTGCAGATTTAAGACGGACTGAGCAACTGAAAAAACTTTAGAAATTGAGTCTCCAAACTCTAAATACAACTTAACAAGAACCATCATCAAAGGTCTTAGGCATCAATCGGGAAGGTGCAGGGCTTGGCCATCACTGCCAATGAGGATAGGGTAAACCCTTCAGTCTTTAATCATGGCAGGACAATTTTACAGTTCATTTTTGACATATTCTTTTCCCTATGACCAACAACGATGCCATTTTCAGAAGAATTACACATCTTTTTAGACACGTTTGTGGACAGTAACAACTATCCAAGTTAACGGGTCGGACAAAGTGACGTCAAGTCATCTCTATTGAATTTTCTGGCACACTCAAACACCGCAAGCGGTTTCTTGGTATTCACCAATGCTGGTGCAAGGGCCATGGAGTAATTAGCTGCGCAAAGCTGCGGAGAAGGGAATAGTCTTAGGTTTACATTGGAAGAGAAGGTAGGTAGAAGTAGAATGGGTTGAAACCAGGAGGGTATTCCAGAGAGAAGGGAAGATACAAGATATGGTTTGCCCTCCATTCCAAGTTCTGCTGAATTACTGGGACAACCAAAAGAGTGAGAATGAAAAGGCAGATACCTTTTGAGTTTGGAAGACTATGAGTGATAGTCTTGGCTCAAGAGGATCTAGAAGACTGTGCCGATGGTCTCTGAGATAACCCATTGCTAAATAGGGAGCCAGTGCAGCCTGAAGGAAGGGGGAATGAATGCACAGATGGAGGCATATGATGTGTTTGTATGATGGAGGCTACAACAATCCAGATTTCTATTGTGATTCAGCCCCCTGTCAGTGATTTATTGTGATCATTATTATTGTTATAGGCAGGTTCTGGATGCTGCCTCATGCAAGTGATTTACAGTACCATTAATGACATAGGGCCTCATCATGAGTTGGGCAGTATACAGGTGGTTATTGAACCAGGATACCACTCAATGTAATAAGCGTTACTGCAACTCGGTCTAGTGCAATTTGTGCCGGATCACGAGTTGCGGCGGAGCTGTTAGTCCCCATTTGTTATGAGTCCATAGGAGTCTATGGGTTTTTTCAGCGCTATTATTGCCGGCGGTAATAGCACTGAAAATATGCAGCAAGCTGGAGATTTACTGGCATTAACGGTAATGCGAGAGATGTGGCTGCAGCCTCATGCAAATGATTTACAGTGACCACTATTATTGGCATAGCTATATTGTAGCTACAGCCTCATACAGGTGATTAACAGTGATCTTTATTACCAGCATAGATACATTGTGACCACATCTTCATGCTAGTGATTTATAGTGATCAGTATTTCTGGTTGGATAGACGGTGGCTGCAGCCTCATTAAAATGTTGTAAAATGCTGATTTCCACTGTTGGTGACCTGGTATTTACTCAATTTTTTAATGTGTTATCCTAGAGAACCAATTGTAAATGGTATGGATTTTATACCATTTTCCTCAAAAATTTGTGCCGTAAAATACCCCATTTCAACCTATTATTTTAAGTGCACATAGTTCTTGGGAGAACCATTTCAGTCTGCGAGAACAATGGGACTGAGAAAACATTTTTCAGGAATGAGGGAGACCAATGCATTCACTAGCAAGATATCATAGGTGAAGAGGACAAGGAACTCATTGTCAAGGAGCCAGTAAACTTACGGCCAATAACCAACACCCCCTTTTTACTAGAAATACTGGACAAGGCTGCAACTATTCAACTAGAGGCTCATTTTGAATCTGCTGCCGTTTTTCATCATAAACAATCTGGTTTCCGTAGAAATTACAGAACAGAAAGTGCATTACTAGCCCTGCAGACGCAAATGCTGAGAAGTATAGATGAGGATAAAATAGGGGTACTTGTTTTATTAGATTTCTCAGGGGCATTCGACGTCTTAGACCACGCCAGACTACTGGAACCCCTAGCTGATATCGGTAAATGCTCAAGCCACGCCGTAGAATGGATTGGCTCCTTTTTGAGCAAAAGAACATCCAAGATATGTTGGATTACTGCTTGTTCAGACCCAATCTTCATCAAATATGGAGTGCCACAAGGGGCCTATATTTCGCCAATCCTATTTAGCATCTACATAAGGCTCTTATATGATAAACCTGAAAGCATGGGATTTCATTTCAACAACTACTCTGACGACTTCTAGCTTATCATGGATCTTAGTGGTGAGCATGCAAAAGACACAACAATTCTCAATCACATATACTCGATCATCTAGGAGTGGATGATTGAACATTGGATGTGCTTAAACACCTCTATAACAGAGCTCATGATGTTTGGAACTAGTCAGGCCTGAAAGAATTTCGACCACACCTACACAAACTTCACTTTAGACACCTATGCCATCAAGGTGGTTGAAAAAGTAAAATCTCTACGCACAATATTTGAGGCATCCCTCAATGCGGATGTGCACGTCAACTACGTGATTACAAATGCACACTGCCATCTTACAATCTTAAAACAGATAAATCCTTTGGTATCACAAAAAAAATGTGAAACCCTAGTTCGAGCTTTAATTATGCCCCGGCTGGACTACTGCAATGCCTTACACAAAAAGAACATTCAAAAGCTACAGATTGTTCAAAATGATGCATTCAGGATAATCTACAATGCTTCTAGGAAAGAACACATCTCACACTACAGAAAGGAGCTTCACTGGTTGCCTGTAGAGAAACAAATTCAATTTAAGACATTGGCACTGGCCCATAAATGCCTATATGGAGAGGCTCCAGACTACCTAAAGCAGACACTTAGAAAATACTCCCCACGCAGGACCTCTGCTCCAGTGCCAGATGCCGCCTAGTTATACCACAAGCTAAAAGAGCTAGAAGTAAAGAAAGATCTTTCCCTCTTAAAGCAGCAAGTAACTGGAATAAACTTCCAATATCTATGCGATCAGAGGCAAGTTACACCACCTTCTGGAAACATTTGAAAATAACCCTGTTCTAATAAACGAGTCTACTTTAGCCATTTCGTTTTCATTGTCTGTTTTGCGCCCTGATGCCTGCAGGCTATGGAGCCGGAAAAATAAATAAATAAATAAAAGAGGTCAATCTAGGGTTATGAATGATGGAGATGTAGTGGTAAGTGCTAGATAGAGATCTTACAAGGTTGAACCAGCAAAGAAAAAGGTGGAGAGGGATTATCGGCAAGAATAAGGTAGAGAAAAGTGAAGGGAATTACTAAATGATCAGTCTGTGGTGGGGAGATAAAGAGTGAGAGAAAGAAATGTGTGAAATAGAGAGAACGTGAGATGGACATGGAGCGAGAGAGAAAAGAGAGAGAGAGCGATAGAGAGAGAGAGAGATGTAGAGACAGATTCAGAGAAACAGAGCAGCATAGAGAAAGAAAGACCATGTTTGGAGTGCTAGAAAAAAGTTCCAAAGTGTGGCTGGCAAGATAGTAGGGCCAGAGACACATTGGGCCTCATTAGGACCCTGGCGGTAGCCGTGCCCTTATTAAGGGCACGGCTGCTGCCGGTATTGAAATTTTACCCGGTCCGTGGAATGGGCAATTACCGGGTCATGCCGACCTTGGCGGACTCAGTAATTGCCCATTCCATGGACCCCGTAAAAATGATTCCCCATTCCCATTTGAGCCCCGTAGGGCTCAATGTGAATGGGGAGAGAGCTAACAACGGGCCCGTTACTAACGGGCCCGTTGTTAGCTCCCTGGTCCCCTCGTGGGACCCACAATGAACGTCTGGTCTGACCACATGTCCAGAGCGGGTCCCGCGAGGGAACCTCGTAATAGGGCGGAATGGGATTAATGGCGCCGGCACCATTACCGGGGCCGTTAAACCCATGCCGCCCACCTCGTAATGAGGCCAATTGTCTAAGATCAGGTAATGCTAAACTTTTGAATAGAAAGTGAAAAGCAAAAAGGGAGCCAAGAAACTAAAATGGTCCTGCACATTTTAGGTGACTATGAGATAACACCAGGTAGGTGTGGGCTGACACTGCACACACCCAAAAGCAATTAAGAGCCCCTATTGTACCACAAATAAATGCAGTAAGGCAATAAAAGCATTTCCCACCTGAGTGACTGACCAGGGTGGAATGTACATACATTGATCATAATGCACAAACAAAGCGATTGGTGTGCAAACTTGTTTCCCGATGTTTGTACAAACAAAGATAATGCACAAGACATCCCGCTGCTAGCTGTGCATGGGATGGCTCGAGCTCACAAAGTCCTTCATTATGGTGAGAGTCACTCTTTGATTTATTTTCATGCTGGGGGAATACTCCTGAAGAGGAGTGCTTCAACCATCAAAATCAGATCAGTATATTTATGATCATACACCTGAACATCCATTGCTATTGTAGGATGTTTTAATGAGGTGACATCTAGTTCGGGGGAATTTTCCACCCACCCCAAATCAGGGGCGCACAATTTTAATTTTGTATAGCAAAGTTATTTTTCTGAGCCTGGGGCATGCCAGGTTAACAGTGCTGCTTCACTACAGCCTACCTACCCTTTCGGGACAAGAAAACACAGGTTTCCCCAGAAGGTCGATTTATTAAGGAAATAGAAATAATCAGACCAATTAAAATATAGACATATTACCATTCTATATGAAATTCCAATGTAAATGGTTACTACAGTGAAGAATGATCAATATGCTGGTTCATTCCATTTTCACTTTTGCATTTAACTTAATTCTACACTTTTGTAGAAACACACACATCACCATGTGCACATTAAATCTGCCATGTGCACACATTCACTGTTGGTTGAAAAATGAATGAGGGCTTAGGACAAAGCTTTCCTTTAATAGAAAACCAGATTAAATAAGAACATCCATCCCTATCTAAATCTCTCTATTTTTCATGTATTGAAAAATAAACACCTCCCCTTTACTCATTGAACATGTCAGTATTTAGAAATGCACTCTAGAAAACTCACTTTAAAGACAAGCTACTTGGCATTCCTGCATGTAAATCACTTGCAAAAAGGAAAGTGCCTATTTAACATGTACAATTACTAGATTCCCTTCAGTTGTGTTTCTGTTGCATTAATGAATAGGAATTGCACATTTTCCATTTTTCAATGGGCAATTTGAAGTGGTAAAAACAAGTGGCAGTTAAAAACTTGTTCCCCTTTTTCTCCAGTGGTTTAGAGGCAGTAACAGGACTCTGCTCTGTAACATAAGCAGGGAATGACTAAAATGACATTATTTTTCTAGGCATGTGTAAAGTGCGATATTATGTGGCACCCAATCTGTAATTGGCCTTTGCACAGAAAAGGAGTAAGGGATCTCCCAGTAAGCAGACAATTTGGGGCTATTTTGTCAAATCAAGATTTTCAGAGGCAATTACACTTTCGGAAATATTCCCAGGACGTACAATCAACTGATAAACCCTCCTTAGTACTTTCACAAATTAAAGAAAAGGTTCAGGGTTTGATCTATTCCCTTTAGAGTATACCTCCCTGTATTCCCTCTGAGCATTATACTTACATAGGAATATCTTCTAGCTGTCCCACAAACAGGTGTGTGCCCTCTCAAGGACTGATTCAATTCTACCTCTTTAGTAATAAGTGTCCATCAGTCAGCAAGACTGAGCAGCTTCCCACCACCGCAGGGTTTCTCTTCTTCTCTATTGGATCTGTCTGCTTCCGTTCCTATTGAGGAAGGCCTGGGTATGAATTGCTATGATATGATACGATAAGTCATTTATAATGCGCCTGTACACAAATGTTTCTAGGCGCGACCAGACAAGGGAGGGAAGACAGAGGGAGGACAAGACAAACGATCTTACTAGGCCTTGTGTCATTCAGATCGTGCAAGTACAAGAACAAGCAGTGCAAGGGGAAATGAGGGGGAAGTGCAAGGGAGAGGGAGGGGAAAACAGGGCAGCAATGCTTTGAGTAAGTGCAGCCAGGGCAGCGTTGGAACGCAAAACTTGAGAACGGAGCCAAGGAGGTTTCCCACGTGCAGGTAACCAGGAGCATCTGCAAAAAAGAAGAGGATCTAAAGAATTAGGAAGAATTATGAAGGACATTGAGTGCAGTCGACCTGGCTAGTGACTCAAATCCAGAGTATAGCAAACTTGGGCAGTAAACTGGAATTTAAAGACTTAGGGCCTCATTACACGGATGGCGGAGAACCGGTTCATGGCGGTAAAATACCGGCACCGCCTTGGCGGAAAGGGGAATTACCGCCCCATTCCAAGGTTGGCGGGGCGGTAATTCCCCCTTCCACCATTGCCCTTCCCCATTCCCATTTTTGCCCCATAGGGCATAATGGGAATGGGGAAGGCGCTAATTACGGTGCCGCAAATTGCGGTACCGTAATTAGCTCCCTGGGTCCCTTTGCGGGTTGGTTTTTAACGCCTGCAAAAAGAGGCGTTAAATTCCCCAACCCGCAAAGGGACCTCGTAGTAAGGCGGTAAGGATTTACCGGTACTGGTAAAATGCCGGTACAGGTAAATCCTTACCGCCATCCGTGTAATGAGGCCCTTAAAGTAGTCGAGGCTTATAAGTGTACAAGTGACTTTTTTATGGCGAACTCAGAGTGTCACCAATTTCTAACCAATGCTTTGTTGTTGTTGGTATAGACCAGATGATCTGATGCCCACTGTTTCCTCCCGTGGTTACCTTTAGATACATTGCTGACAAGTGCTCTCCCTGCCCTGTTGTTAGATTGCCACTACCTTGTTTCTCTGCTACCCACCCTTATTTTTCCCTCTATGATTGTAAAGTGCACTGTTGCTTCCCGAAGCTAGGTCCATGCTCAATATATATTGTAATAATAATAATAATAATAATAATAATAATAATAATAATACCATATATCCCTCTTAGCAAAAGGATCCAGAGAACAAGATTCCTGATGTTAGACAGCTGTTTCAGCAAGAATTGACATTCTCTGGCATTCCTACTCTACACCACCTTCTGCCTGAATGTGTGCATTCTCTATGTCTAGTAGCAATAGGGTGAAAGAGCAGGGCCTCAGGGGTATTGAAGGATTCAAATTGCCACTAAGGTGCATGTAATTGAGCCTGACAGAATGTCCCCATAGGAACTCCCAGTCCAACGCATTTGACCACTGCCTAAAAACCACGAGTCACTCAATTTGCTCAAGTTTTACACTCACAACCAGAGCACTCTTTCACAAATCTGTGATTTGGTTCAAGAATGTCTTCTAGTGCCACTGTCTGGAGTGTGACCCATTGTCATTGTCACTAGGCATGGACGGGGTGTCGATTCAAGATTATATGGTGCACATGGGTGCAGCAGTCTAGTTGACTTCAGTTCACTGTTCCACTGCAACGTTAGCACATTTTTTCACATGGGATCCCGTAAACGCTGTGAATCTTGTAAATCTATTCAGTGTACATACCAATCAGTTTTGGGGTCAGCTCAATCCGGCTTCTGTCTAGAGCGCATCACATATATGAGTCAGGTTAGTAACACTGTGTTAGGATGGTATAGCCCCATGTGTCTCCATTTTTAAGAGATACCAGTGTGGGTCCGAGTAGAAAGACAATTGTTTTTGTATTCATTTTTTGAATTTGTCTCTCCAGGTGGTAATGTGTGCCGGTCCTTTGTAAGGCATTGAGGATGCCTGTTTGGCTATCTTTGGTGCATATTTAAAATGCACACTCATGAGTGGCGATTGAGGTGCTTGTGTAAGCATTGCACTTTTGCATGCTGGTTATGGTGTCGCAAATGAGGTGGTTATTTTTCGGAAGCAACGTGATGTTTCATCCCATACTGTTGGAGATAACTTAGAAGGCTTACCATTTGGTGGCTTAGGGCATTATACTTTGTTTGATAAATGTGATGGCTGTGTCCTGGAGGGGCTTCATGCACAGCATACACACGATTAGAGTGCCAAACACGATTGTGGTGTATTGCCCTGGGCATAGACATGGAAGCCATAAATGGCATTTGCTAGGCACCAGTATATGGTGATTAGAGGATTATGGCAGTGTGCACAACTTGGAAAAGCGGGGCTTTGGTGGTCCGTGGGAGAAGTCTCCCTATATTGAGGGTGTTCTGTGCTCTTTTTTCAGTTTAGATATATTGTGCTTTGGGAGATGAAACGGAGAGTGATCCTGTTAAATGATATATATTAAATGTGTTTTTCGTTATTATAATGGCGTTGGACTTTCCTGACTGCGATTAAGTGCAGGGAGGTTATTGAGTGAGGAGGTGTCCATTGATATACACATTTAGGGCATGATTCACAGAACATTTTCCTATGGGATTGCGCCATTATAAAACGCTTCTGTGAATCAAGTCCCTTGAGTGTTGTTGTGAAAATAATCACGGTACTTAAGGGTTCATTGATTATGTTTGGCTTTGTCTTCGTAGATTTGTGAATGGAGAGACATAGCTGTTTGACTATTTTGTAGTCCATGAACAATACAGAAGATGATGTTTCTGATTGTATGAGGATTACAGACGAGTGATTCAATCTTGAGGAGGAATATGCACACGTTATCACCCCTGAAGAATGTCGGTCAGCGAAGCAAGAATGACAGAAACATGTTGGGTGGTTGGTATAATTGATCTATACACAAGCATTTGGGTTGATGTTACAACTTTGCATTTCCTCCATCCTTCAGATGTAAACAGCATATGTGTATTGTTACTGAAGGTGTGGGCCATTTGGAATTCATTTGTTCGATGGTGTGACGTGTTTGGACACCTCTTGTTTGATTAAATGTTTGTGTCATGTATTGTCAGTAGTCGAAGTGAGTGGGAGCATTCAGGAGCGGTGCTCCTGTACTTTTTTAAATTACCTTTTACAGCTCCTATACTTTTATTTTAATAAGAAACCGTTCCGGAATGGTTTCGTTTTAAAATAAAAGTGTAGGAAGAAGTTGACATTTGCACTTTCAGTGCACTGCACTGAACGTTCCCTTAAACAGCAGGTACAAGTGTTTGGGGGGTGTATTGTGCGTGGGAGGGGACGTGGTGATGGGGTTTTGTGGGGAGTGGGTGCAGGCCAGCAGGGAACATAGTTCCACTACTTCTTTTCGTACACTTCGACCACTGTGTATTGTTGAATATATGTCCTCTGATGTATTGTATGAAATAGTTAGTTTTTAATTGTTAATCAAAAAACTAATTTTGTAATCCCTGGTTGGGTATAAACTAATCTAACCTTTGTTTGTTGATATATTTTTAGTAGTCCATCGAGTAGGCTGGTTTTGTTTTCGACACCTTCAAGTTGGTTATTCACAGTTACTTAATTGTACTCTCTCAAGGCAGGCAATTATCTCCTGGCCAATGAGAAGATTTTTGACAATTTGGAAACGGTCTTCATGCCTTTTTGTCCGAAGCTGTTCTCTAAAATATCCTATTTGAGTGTAACTGGAATCCGGAATCTAACAAGAACTCATTTAGATGCACCCGTTTTAGTGAAGTAATTCCAAATAAATATGCACAGAATTATAAAAAAAAATGAAGTTCAGATCCATGTGTCTCAGGAGTGATTCGAAGGCGATCAAATGCTAAATTCGGTGTTACTCGTAATATGGCTAGAAAATCCTCCAAGCAAATACATTTTCCAACCCGGAAGTGTACCTCACTTTTATCAGACATGAATTCTTTCTTCCATATTGGAGTTTGAAATTCATCGTTCCTGTGCCTGGCCCTTGCGGTTTCATACTTTGGAATACATCTATTTGAATTCCTTTGCTGTTCACGTTTCGGTGCTGGAACTCTCAGAGGCTGACATTCGCCACTCAAGTGAGGACAGTGTCTACAAGCGTGAAATACATCTTCAAATTAACGAGATCAGAAAGCAGACTGGGTGCTAGCTGCGTCGCTGCTGCTGTACCGCCATCTTCTCTTTTCATTTTAAGCCTGGCTGCCTCCCTGGGGACCCGGGCATATGGCTGCAGATGGATGCGGTATCTGTGTGGTTGTGGACATGGCAGACAGAAAGCAAGATGGATGCCTCCTGCTTCTGAGAGTCGTCTTTTTTTTCTTCAAATGTTTGTGAGTCATTCAAGCACAGCCGGTCTTTTAAACTAAATTATAGGGATACATGTGGTTGACACCCACACATCCACACAAAATAACTCCTTCTGGATCCGCAGGAAGATGGAAGACCGTACATTTGTGGGCATTCAGTTAGAAAGGGATTAGAAAGCCAAGGCCATGGTTGCTGCTTGAACTCTGTTTATGTAAATGTGGACACATTTGAAACAACTCTTTACTTTGCTCTCCGACCAAGTGGTTTAAGATGGGGGCTGTAAGAGTCTAAAACCTGGTGATGAGTTTTACCCCTCACCTGTTTTTCCACGTCACAGTCCTTACTTATGTGAAACTCTCCCTCTCTCTTTCTCTCGCTTTCTCTCTCTCTCTCTCTCTCTCTCTCTCTCTCTCTCTCTACTGGTCATTGTTGCTAGCCACTTTGGAGAGGAAACTGAAGAGGGAGTACTAAGGCAAGCACTGGCACTCTTGCTCTCTTTCTCCATTATCATTTAAAATCTTTTCATAAGGTCTTATAACCCACCATCAACTTCCAAACTCGCACCTCCACTGAAGACAGCCAGTTTACTGTGCATATGAATCGAGAAGTTAAATATGCACTTTTTCATATTTTGACTGGGGGCATTGCAGGGATCGTCTGTGCTTTTACTACGACCGTGGAATGCAGGGCACATCTAGACTACAGGTTCAAGGAGTGTTGTTGGTGCTGGGAAGGGCCATTAACACCGCCCTCCCTTGTTTATCCCCATGACACCTACTTGATCATCTGTGGTGCTCGGAAAGATTGGTATTGGTGGTAAAAGCAATGACAGGTACTTGGTGCCTGATCCTAAGATGGCACTAGAAGTGTCATTCAAGGTCAGGCGCCCTCATTGCGCCTGACCCTAAGATGGCACGATTATTCTGAGAAGAGAACAAGGATGTTTGGCAACAGTAGTTATTGTGGTATTTAAAATAGTTACGAGTTCCAATGCTCCGCAACAATGAAGGCTCATGCAGGGAAATGCACACAGAAGTGAAATCCCTTCAGGGATTGAGGGCAAAAGAGGCACTTCCAGAAATACAGTGGTTGCCAAAGAATGTCTTCACCACATTACTGCTGTGGCCGCTGCTTTCATCCAGCAATATGCCTCACTGCAAATGGGTGCTCAAGAGTGGGATTCCTCTTCTGTGCCTCATGAAGAGAAAGCAGGGCGAGCATTTATTCACCTTCCAGCAGCATACCCAGGATCATATACGTATGTCGTGTTCCTTCTATGGTAGTAGATGAAGGAAAGTTAGTTCAAAAAGTCTGCTAACCATAGGGTTTATCAGAAATGTGTTCATGAGGGAATTGATGAATGTAGAAAGGTTCATGCTAAAATAAATGTTCCCTGGGGGTTTGAAGCTGAGTTCTCTTGAGTTGCAAGGGTGGATTTAACAGCATTCAATCTTTCTCCCCAGAGTTCGGTATCCTCAGAAGAGGCCACCACATCTGACCCAGCGGGCAAGAAAACTGCAAAATCAGTCAAAAGGACCTTTGCTGCTTCAAACTTCACTATGACAACCAGTACCTACATGGGTTATGATTGACCGTTGCTGCTCCAAATCAGGCTCAGGATGTCTGGTTTCTCCTCTACCCTTCCTGACGAGGAGATATGGGCGGAATCTGCCTTAAAACTATTGTGCTGCCCCTGAAAGAAACCCAAGGAACTGTGGAGCAGCCTAGAGGTGAGACCCTCTTTCTATGAGAAAAAGAAAAAGCCAGGAAAAAACTGCTGGCAGGCTTGGTTGAGATATGACTTCATAAACAACTGCACTAAGATCCAAGTGATGATCAGAGCAATGGGAGTCTTGGAGGCTTAGACGAAAATACTTTGCGATGTGTCTTTCTTCCAGCTTGCAGTCTATTGTTTAATGCCATGGACTCATATGACGGGAAGGAAACGGGAATCCACCAGGACGGTTTGGGAAGCTCTTATCTATCAAATCTGAAAAGTAAGCAAAGTTAGAAAACATTGGGCAGACATCTTAGAATGGGAAAGACAAATCTATGATAATACTATATGAGCCAATGTGCCTACAATTAATGAAGATGGCAGCTCCTGCTGAGCAGAACAACAACGCTTCACGGTTATCCTGATACCAAGGGCCGCCACTCCAGACTTGACATCATCAACTGAGAACCCAACCAGGACACCATTAGGCTGCAAAACAGTTACCACAATGACTCCAAGGCATGGCACAGTTGATGATATAGTTTGATAAAGTCCTGGAAGATGGAGTTGGCTAAATAATGTCATCTTTACAGAATATGTCAGGTGAGGATTGCATAATCATATATCCCATGAACGGCAATCCCAGCAAGTGAAGGTTTATTCCAGATTACGATCAAAAGTTATTCAAAGGTTGATGTCTTTTTAGCAGAAGAGCCACCTACTTCGCTTGATATATTCTTGATTGTAGATATCTCAACCCTTGAAATCTGTGCCCTAGGCATCTACAGCCATCTACGTCATGACTATGCCCCCGGAATGGTCCTTGTGTCCCCTATGCGCATGTCGTGTCCCCTATGCGCATGTCAGCTTGAAGAATGAGAAATGAGAGATGCCAGTCACTGTTTGGCCAACCGCATGGGGAGCTGGTTATTCTATGTATGGGAACAAATATTCTCTTAGACAACCATTCAAACCCTATCCAGCTGATGCCTTTGCCGATACAGGTGCCTCCTCACTAGACCAGGTTGACTAATGAAAAATATCCAGCCATGCTGACGTCATTAGGGACAAGACGACATAGCTACGTTAGTCACGAAGTAAACTGGCATCCTTGCATGAAGTTACACAGACATAAACGTGCATACACGAAGAACACACACACACACCATTCTTTAGATAAAGGACAGATACCAATACGTACTGTCAGAATCCTTTCCTTTTTCACTAGCCAAACGCAGAAACGCAAGAAAGCAATGTTCACCTGGAGCAAGCTTACAACCACTTATTGCAACTAACCATATGGAGCTACAGGAACATATACGGAATCTGGAAGGCCTCAAATACTACTAACCTCTAAAGAAAATAATACAATATATAAGGAAACCAGAGAATGGCTGTAGTGAATTTACATGTAGCCACAGGCCTCAGAATGAGAGAAGAAGAGATGCAGACTCTACAGCGTGAAGCCCAGAGCCAGTGCTCGGAGCCAAGGACAAGGGCAGGGGGACAATTCCTAGCTCCCAGGGCTGAGGAGACCTGCTCCAACCAATCATGACACCCAAATCCTGGGGTGGTGTGTGAGAGTGCAAGGGCCAATGGTAGTCCTGCGACCGTGCAACAATGTAATAGATCGTTTTTGGGGAAGTCTCAGGCGCACCCACCTGACATGGGAGGACCAATTACACAACTCATATAGGGGATGTCTATAGGTGTTACTACCTGAGCTACCCAATGGGTTAGGTTCTTATGTTTTTTGGGAAGGGTTGGAGATTGTGACATCACTACAGGATAAAAGCGTGTGACACAAGCTCAGGAGTTGTGACTGCTGAAGATTCTTTGATTTCCTGTATGATCCCTGTCTGGTTGGAAAATAAAGGACGGTTCTAACTTGCCCCATGGCTGATTTCTCCATCATTGCCAGGGGAGGGTTCAATGGGCCCTGGGTACTCTGCTAAGCTGTGATTTTGTGGTCTGAACCCCCGGTCCTCTGGCATACCTCGCAGTGGTACAAATGTAATCCCAGTATGAGGAACATTATTGCAGTATATGTCTCAGTGGGAAGTCTCAATCCAAGACCAGTGGATGCTCCAAGTCATCGACAAATGGTATTCAATAGACTTCTGAAGCTTTCCTCCAGATGGCAATGGTGGGTGCCTACTTCCCTACTTACAGAGGTTTCCAATGAAGAGGTGTAGACAGGAGGTATCACACCATTGCTAGTCAAAATACTGATTATTTAGAAATGCAAATCACACATGATTACACCAGTCTACCTATCTTATTTGTTGTTTGCTCACTGTGTTTATCAAGATGTGGGACCCTTTGGTAGGTTGCCTGCTACAATGGGGCGATCCAAGTATTCATTTATCTAGATAAATGGTTAGCTTCGTCTTCTTCTCTTTTTCAGACCACTGATAGCATCCAATAGGTCTGCAGCTGTCTAAAAGCCTATGCTTCCTCTTGAATTGGGAAATGTGACATATAATCTGAACCCAGTCCTTGACCGTCATTGAAGCACACTTCTGAACTGTAAAAGGAAGAACGGATCATCTGGCTACAAAGCGGATGTCAGAATATGGTGTCCATACACAAGGATCGTTTTGGGCGCAGTGGTAAATTGTGGCCTTTATTTAGTCTGCTTTTGTCATGGTAGCCCTATGTTGTAAGGTTCATGTACCTGTTATTTTCAGCACCAGCAGCCCTCCCACAACTTGAATGGTGTTGTTCTACCTCTGTGCTATTCTTCGTTGTGTATTTACTCTGAATGATACCATAGGGTGCCTGAGAACCAGGGAAGTAGAGGTCAACCTAAAGACACTAGGGTGAACCTGGCAGGACGAGGAAAGAGGCCATCCACATTCACAAATTATTTCTCCCTTTCCACCCTAACCTCAATCCTTTTTCCTTTGTAAAGCTGTGCTGAGGCAGAGCTCAGATGGTCTGCAGGTCTAGACCATTAGCAGCTGTGTCATTTGGCATTCCTTTTAATGTACTTTTATAGTTAATTTCCACTTATAAATGTAGGCCTCCATGTAACAGAATGCATTGTGATGTGATCTTAATTCAAGCATCTTTGAAGCAAGTACTAAACAACTCACACCTGACAGGCATCATTTCGAGAGCTCTGTGAACTGTTCTATTGCTGTCCAGATTTAAAGACACAATCCAAAACCTAAAGAAGCCTGCCTCTGGTCATTCTTTGAATCAGGAATGCACAATGGAAAGTGATGTTTTAGCACCTCTGTTGCATGGGAAACCGGTATGGGGCTTGCAGTGTCCCGAACCCTTCAAAATATGAAACATGAACTTTGCTGGCCCCCAATTTCTCCACCCCATCCATCTCCCCTTCAGCTACGAAAGGAATGCCTTTTAAGACTGCCTCTACTCATGCAGAGCAGCCCCATCTTCACAACCATTAAGAAATGTTATCTGCTTGAGTTTACAAGACTCATGGTTTGGAGACATTTTACTCTTAAGGTGAGTATTGTGGCAAATGAAATGAGTACCAACTCCTGTGTGTATTAAATGCTCAGAAAGGTTACAGCTTAAATCACTATCACAGGTATTTGTGTCAAATATAAAAAGCTTATTTGGAGAAAACTACAGGGTTGGGGCATACCTTTCGGTTTAGTGAGGCTTTTAATAGGCTTGCATGACAATTCTGTCATGCAAGTCAGATACAATCAGGATGGTGCCTTGTCACGGAGGATAGAAGTGCGAAGAGGAGTAAGACAAGGTTGTATATTGGCTCTGTGCCTTTTTAATTTATACACCTCAGACATTGGGGAACATCTAAAGTGTGCAATATTTGCCTCTGCTAAATTGGCTCATCTTAAGGTAACATGGCTTAGTTATGCAGATAACTTGTTGTAGTTCGACTGCTCAGAATGGGGGTTGCAACATCTGCTGGATTCTTTTAATAGTTATGCAAGCTCAAATTCTCAAGCTATTAACCCTGAAAAAAACTAAGATCATGCAGTGTACGGCCAAGACTAGGGAATGATTGTATAAATGGCATGTGGTAGCCGAGGTTTTGGAAAAAGTGAAACATTTCATTTATTTGGGTTTTCCAGTTTATTCTAAACCAAATATGGTGAAAATTACTGAAACGGTGGGTGCACGTGTGGCGACTATGTCAAATGAAATGAAGCGTGTTGACTCTACATGTGGGAAATTCTCAGTGAAACCATTAATAAAATATTATGAAGACAAATGAATACCCAGGCTTTATACAGAATCAAAACTAATTTTATGTGGATTGTAAAAAATGTAAAACGCCTGGAAGGTTTGATCTCCAAACAAGTTCTTTGCTTACAGAAATCTAGCCTGGTTTCGGTTTTTTGCTATGAGTTAGGCCTGTACTCTCTAGTTAGTAGAGAGCACTGGAGACTTGTATCATTTGAAAGGCAAATACTCGACCCACCAAATGATTCCCAATTCTTGGATCTGTCGCTGGCTAAGAATGAGCAGAATGTTCAAGATCTGAAGAAATGTGTATTTGTATGCTCTGAAAGTTTGTGTAAAATTGGCATGTGTGAGATTGATCTTGTTGACAACCCTGTTAGAGACAATAACATGTGATGTGTATAGAGAGGATTGGACTCATACGATTGAAGAATTTCATTCTTATCACTCTCTATGGCACCTAACAGCAGAACATAAGAAATGAGGTGTAATTGCTCCCTATTTGCTGAGATATCCTAATAGACATTACAGAAGTTCAATTTGTGTCTAGCCAGAGAGGTGGTTTGCAAATATCACCGGCATCCATGGGCTAAACTGTTTTGTCATTTTTGTGAATCAACCGTTGCCAAGGAAACCTTAAATCCCTTAGTGATGCAATGTCCTCCCCTGGAAGAGAAAAAGTTGACTTTCTTTCATAAACACAAGAATGGGAGAAACCCATTTGATTCTAATGTGAGTGAATTTTGGAAAACTTGTCTTGCTGGTCGAACTACCTCAATGGCAATAGCTATAAAAGTTTTTTTAGATAGTTTGCAGTTAGACAGTCTTGATTTTTAAATGATGTAAGATTTGATTCAAAAATATGCTCTTGATAAGATCTCTCCAGATAGAGGTGTGACAGGGTCGTGGATATGACCCGATCACTGGCATATGGACCTCTCGCAAACAGGTGTAGGATGCCTGTCAGGATACAGCCAGATCCAGAGCATTGGGAGTGCCCACAGTCCCTGTATCCGCACAGTCCCTGAATATGTGTATGGATATACAAACTAATTCTAATAGCTTCCAATGGTGTTTCAAAATGGTTTTGAACTTGGAAATTTGCTGTGGGTACGTAGTTACGTATACAAGGTTAGACTTAGGTTCTTCAACCTTTGGAGTGAGAACGGATTGTCATGTTACAGCTTCCACCTTCCGAGCTGCGGAATCCACATTGCAATTCAGGTAAACATCAAAGAGAACATGCCAACTGATGCTCCTGCTTATTGTGACTTAACGTTCAATGCACTTGGCTATATGTACCATGGACACTGAAATGCAGTATGTAATACATTTGCCTATGATAATGTTAGGAGCAGATGGAACGTGTAACACTCTTGAAATCCCCTGGTTCTATGAGGTGCGTTGGCAATGAAGGAAAGTTAACTATAATTACCAAAGCGATCTTTAACTCTAATTTGTACAACATTCGACTTACACTGGAGTCGAACAGTTATCATATGAAATAATGATTCGTTCATCCATAGAGAATTGACACCAGATCATTTAATATATAACAACATAGCCCGATAGGATAGGCTTACAGTACCATCCTAGAGTATGTTTCTCATAATATTCAATTGAACAGTGGTCGAAGTGTATGAAAATAAGTAGTGGAATGATGTTCCCTACTGGCCTGCCCCCGTTCACACAAACCCCATCGCCACGCCCTCTCCCACCCACAACACAAACCCTCAAACACATGCACCTGCTTGTTAAGGGAACGTTCAGTGCAGTGCACTGAAGGTACAAGTTTCAACTTCTTTCTGCACTTTTATTTTCAAATGAAACCATTCCGAAACAGTTTTTGATTTTTTTTCGAAAGTATAGGAGCAGTAAAACTTAATTAAAAATAGTGGAGGAGCACGACTCCCAACCGCTCCTGCCCACTTCGACCACTGCAATTGAATCGTAGGGCCTCATTATACGTTTTCCAGTCCAGGAACTACTATACCGGTAAGCATGCCGGTACCAGGTCGGACCTGGAGGGCAGAAAGGCACCCGCGAGCACAGCATGTCGGAATGTCAGATGCACCGGCACCGTTTATATATGGGGACGAATGGGAATGGGGTGCATCTTTTTTCCGGCGCCCGGAGATGGGCAATTACCAGGTCCGGCAGGGCCGTAATGACCCGGTAATTGCCCATTTGCGGGTGCACAAAAAATTGCAAGTTTGGCAGCAGCCTGCCGATTTTACCAGCAAGGCTACCGCCAAACTTGTAATGAGGCCCAATGTGTGAATCTTGCCTCAGAAGTGTGGGTTACACATTATTGACAATAATATTTATGCCGGACAGGATGAAAATAACTATGTCTGCCAGTTTAACGGTTAAACATCATCAGTAGCAGATGATGTGTAACAAGTGACAACATAGCATCACGTGGGAGATAAACCATTAAGTAGAGCAGGGTTCAGCAGCGAATACTACTTTGGCACAGTATGAGAAAACGATCTTTAGCCTCTCTTTACTCAGCACAAATTAAATAAGGGACTTAAATGAGATTGCTAAGAAATAGGAAATATTGTTCTTGTGGGACTTTAAAACACATTTACATATACCATGCTATTTATTTATTTTAAAATGTATAAAGCTCAACTATGGCCTGCAGTCGTCTAGGCGCTGGCACAGATGGAAGAGAGATAGAGATAACCCTTGCAATGTCAAGGCACAAACCAGTTAAAAAAAATAGGTTTTAAGCGCCCTACGGAAGGAGAGATGCTCTTCAGTAACTCTCAATGATAGCCGGAGCATATTCCATAAAGTGGGGGCCAGCACTGAAAAAGATTGCCCTCCTAACCGGTCATGTTGGTACCTAGGTATTCTAAGGAGTGCCTGAGAAGAGGCACGTAAGTGTCTGGTGGAATGATGGCGCTCTATCTTGTTTTTAAAGTAGCTGGCAGCCGCATCATGGAGAGCCCGATGAGTGACACGAAGAGTCTTAAACTCAATCCACACTGCAACTGGAAGCCAGTGGAGCTAATGTAGCAGAGCAGCAGAAGAGGCCAGTCATGGCACGTTTAAAGCCAGCCTAGCTGCAGAATTCTGGCGTACCTGCAATCGTTGATTCTGCTACTTAGTTTGCCCCAGATAGTTCATGTTGCGGTAGTCCAGAGATCATGATATGGCTGTCAGGTGGCAGCAAAGGTAAAATCTTTCTCAAGACTCTAAGCTTGCCAAACCCGGCACTACAAACAGCTGAAATCTGTGCTTTGCGCAAGCCATCAACCAGGAGCCTCACTCCCAGGCTTTTTACAGATGCGCTAGGCATTGGGCTGGGACCAAGTGAGTCAGGCCAAAATTGAGAGCTTCAATAGATACTAGCTATTTCAGAGCCATACGCCAATACCTCTGTTTTTTTCTCCATTGAGTTTTAGCCAATTGGCAGACATCCATTTGACTATAATGGCAAGACAGTTTCTGAGTTTGATGGGGGGCTCAGTTATGGGGAGACCAACCGAAACACTAATTGAGTGTCATCGGCATAGGTGTAGAATAGAACTCTGGACTCTGAGATAAGGTCTGGCAGTGGGCGCAAATACAGTTTAAACAGAAGAGGAGACAATGCTGACCCTTGGGACCCCACAGGTCAATGCGGAGGGTGGGCCTGGCAGGACTGCAAAGAGACCGTTTGAGTCTGCTCTGGAAGAAACAAACTAAACCAAGCCAATAAAGGCCCTGTAACCTCAGCCTGCTCCAGGCGGGTCAACAGAATGCCATGGTCCACAGTGTCAAAAGCTGCAGAGAGGTCAAGGAGGATTAACGCCCCAATCTCCCTGCGGTCCTAGAGAAGTGCCAGATCTTCCAGGAGTAATATCATGACTGATTCTGTGCCCATCAGAGGCCTAGAGCCGGATTGAAACGGGTGCAAGGAGTTATTAGTTTCCAGGAATTGTGAAAAAAAAGCAGTGTAATCACTGCTTCCATAAGCTTCATGACAGTGTTAAGGCATCCAAGAATACAGAGTATGTTGGATATATAACAAAGATAATAGCAACATATTAGCCTCAGCAAAGATTAATTTAGGGATTCCAGTTAATTACTCATCTTGACGGCGTATGAGCTACGTCATGATGCTTGATCACGTTGGATGGCTCACGTGATCGAATTTCCCAGTACAAAGCCGACCTCGGGACTTGAGGGGACTTTTGCCGTCCTGCGCAGGGCAGATAAATGACTTGCAAGGTAAGTGAATGCTAATGCCCCGATGCCACAGCTCACTTCCTCTTCTTCAATTAAATGCACGTTACAATTTTGGCAGTAAGAATGTACTTTGGTCTCTTTATAGGGCCAGATTAGAGTTTCTCTTTTTTTAGAGATAGTATTCAGAAAAGTAAATTGGCAACTAAGGGCCCCGATTCATGCAAACATTACTATGCACAGACCTTGCCTGGCAATAGTCACTTTCAGCAGTGCAAAGTCACTTTGAACCGGGCAAATATTCCATGACTCGGGCCCGCAGTGTTTTCCCTTTCTAGCAAACGTACATGAATAATAATTATTTTTAATCCCTGCTTGAGTAATTAAAGACATCTGCATGGTTTCATTTTCCCGTCGACCTGTGAGTTATTGTAACTCTACAACAGTGCGTAAGGGTTTTTTCGAGATACGATGTATGTTTTAGTATCAGAATGACCTGTAAATCTCAAAATATATCATAGAAAATTGATGTGTTTTCTCTCATCTTTTGACAGTTCTCTCCCCCAATAAACACTTGAGTCCACCTTTGGCAGCAGTTTTCTTTTAACCAACATCTGAGGTTTCTTCATGAAGCACATATTCTGACATGGTTAGTATACACCCATGAGTCAGTCTCCAGATGTTTATACCTTGAGTCCCAATGAGGTGATCTATAGAACTGATACAATGTTATCTTTCATTGGGAAGACAGAATGTAACCAACTGAAGAAGGGAGAATTTGACTCCTGAAACACGTACTGACGGCAGGAACACCACTTACAACACACCCAGGTTACACACCAAGTTTTCGAATGTCATATCAGTGTTTGCACAAATCTAATGCATCAATTCTCATAGTTTATTTGAAACAATGTTTCAACTTATTGTAGTTTGATGGGAAATGAAATTATTTTTATGAAATACAATTCTTCTCTTATATGCATGCAAAATAAATACAAGATTTATATTTTACAGGTAGGTTTGTATCCTTGAATCAGGTTTGGGATTTTCCCATAGGAGTGCCCAGGGATTTCTTCATGTTTTTTCGAAGAACAAAAACACATTATTAGTAGTTCTGTCCCCTTAGCCAGGGACACTTACTTGGAGCACCAGAAACATGAATCACTTCAGTTAATTTCTTTACACAATATAGTAACCAGTTATGGTCCCCATTCATATACGAACTGTAAGAAAATATGCCCATGCTGGTTCTACCAGTGTAGACCAGTATGCCCATATAGAAAATCTCATCATGTTAGTTTTGAATATAATGCCAGTAAAAACACCATGCCACTGTAAAAAATGTAAAATGTCAATACTGGCTGCACCAAGTTACCCTCCCACATACTCATTATGTTCATTTTGCCTATAATGCCAGTAAAAATACCATGCCGCTTTCAGTAAACTGTGTAAAACTTGTTATGCATGTACATATGTGTGTACTATGCCTAGTGAATTAAAAATGTGAAGTTACATGTAGTACTACTCCGTCTATATCCCCATTGTCTAGTCAAGCCAGAGTTCAAGATAACCTTTCCAGCCGTAGGAGACAATGGGCCTCATTACGTGTTTGCCGGTCCGGATACAACGGTACTGGTAAGCTTACTGGTATCGTTGTATCTGGACCGGCAAACTCCAAGTTGTGCTTGCGGGTTCCTTTTATTCCGCTAGGTCTGACCTGGCGGAATGAAAGGCATCCATGAGCATAGCTTGCCTGTAGCACCGGCACGGTAATGAACCGCGCCAGTGCTACAGGCATCCCCATTCCCATTGAGCCCAATGGGGCTCAAATGGGAATGGGGATCACCCGATTCCGGCACCCACGAAAGGGCAATTACCGGGTCCGGCGGGGCTGGAATACCCCGATAATTGCCCATCACGGGTGCCGGACTTTCTTGCAAGTTTGAAGCTAGCCTTGCCGGTTTTGCCGGCAAGGCTACCTCCAACCTTGTAATGAGGCCCAATGTATGATCTTGTGCAAGTGAGTAACTGTAAGCCAGTGGTGCCTGACTTGTCATAAAATAGATCACCACATTTTCCCCCAACACAGGTGCAGCTTGCCTGGTAAACTCAGACATAACTCGTTTTCCTAAAACTGATGCAGGCAGCATTGATAAATAATTTCATGTCTCGGCAGGATAGCTCAGGGACAACAGGCTCACCTTGGAAGCAAGACGACATGGAGCAACACAGGTCGATCCCCCCGGGTCCGCACTTAGAAACCTCTGGGTATTAATCGCATTATAAGTAACCTATCATGTCAAGTCACTTGGCGTAACGTGATGGCCATATTATTTTGTTTTTACAATAACACAAAGCAGCTTCTCCAGCACCTTAGTAGGCAAAGGCATCCACCAGATCTCATTGGAAAGCTCTGCTCAAGAGAATGAGCCCTGGCACAGTTCTGTAGGAAACGCTGAGACGCAAACAGGAAAAACAGCGTTTCCGCGGTACAGGCCAATCTCAAGGAAAGTGGACTCTTCCAGTAGATTCCGCCAACGGTACAGGCAGTCACAGTAGGCAAGATGTCATTGGAGCCTGAATGGGCTGAAACCATGGAAGACCTTCCTCAAAGGGTCTACTGGAGGATGGTGCGCTGCCCCGTACCCTAGAGTTCTCTAGCTGTCCAAAGATACATGGTTTGGTTTATTATGGTGCAGCTGCAACACCACTACCTCAACACCTGCCACACCAACACTCCTAATTGACCTCCTTTAAGTACATAATGACCGGGGGAAAATTCCCCCTAAATATTTTGAAAGCAGAGGCCGCCCAACAATTGTAGGATAGCGATTCAGACCGTTTTTTAACTGTCCACATCCTAATCTGGGCCTACTCTGCAGAGTCCATTGTTTAACGATGCACATTACAGTTCTGACCATTCACCGCACCTTTCAATGGTGTCGATATTTTTAAATATTCATGGGCATGGAGCTGGTCCGGCCTACAGGGACCTTTGGAGATGTCCCTATAGGCTTATGCACGCTGGCCTCTTTTGTGTGGTTATCTATTTTATTTCCCAATGTTCTCATAGGAAAAGGCTTGGGCTTGCTCAAAATGTGTACAATTATTTACAGGGCCTCTTTCGGTGCCCAGTCCACCCCTGTTCGTGGGTCCCCAACCGCACCACCGTCTAACCAGCGTGAGTCGCTGCCACTTCCTGTTCAGGTGACCTCAGAAATCGGACAGCAATCCCCAAGTCAAAAAGAACAATTGTGAAATGGAAAGTTCTCGAAGGTCAGAAGTCCTAAAAGCATTGGCCAGACACCGCAGAGTCCGGTCCAAGATTATGCTCTCTGGTGCAGAAGGACGTCTGAAGCGCTTAAGTCATCTTTGGCTCGCGTTTCAGCTCTGCAATAAATCGTGCATGAAAGCCCTGCCGCCATCCATATTGCTCCAGCCATATTATGCATTAGTATGCCGGCCAGTAAATAACTGCGCGGCCTGAGGGGGGGAAGGCTGCGCAGCCGCCATGCTGCCTTTCGAAACACCTCTTACACGCTGATTACTTCCACGCGCGCGCCACTTGTTATAAATTTAAAAGCGACCTGTTCTGCCGTTCGTGCTTGAACCGATGTCACACAGAAGAATACACATTGATTCTAGATAGAGACGCGTTTTAATAGTCTCTGATTCCTGTTAACCTGCCTCAGATTGTAAATTGAAATACAGAAATAAAATCATGAATGTATGTACCACAATAAACCGTCGGTTTATTGTACTAAGTACTATGCTGTTTCGGAATCAGGGATTACATCAGCACAGCAGGTGTTGCCATTTACAAGTGGAAAGCACTCCCGGCTAGTCACGTGATAGCTGAACAGGAGCAACAGTAAGAAGCAGAGAGCCTTACAGAGAGCACATTTAGCGGTGCAACAATAGCACTTACAAGGACAATGCAGCGCCAAGAGGCCTCCGTGGCGAACGCCGCGCTTTTCAAATAACTAACGTAGTATAACGATACGGAGGGGAAACATGTGTGATGAGTGTCCTAGCGTGGAGTGCGTTGTTGGGGGCAGGGTCAGCTCGAAGTCAGAGCCCAATGGGGAATCTAGCCCCAGCAGCACTAAAAACGGATTCATGCAGCACACCAGCTGGGGCCCGCTAGGCTTTCTACAGGCAATTAAACAAGTGCAGATGTCCACACTGACTGATAGCTCAAACGGAATGTGGCATGTGTCGAAAGCATAGGCACCAACCATATGGTCTGTAGTCAGCCGGCTGAATTCAGCAACCCAGGTTGGGAGGGACTGTGCCCCTCAGCTCTTCATGCTATTCCAGCCTCTAAAAGCTTCCATTGGTGTGACCTTAACTAGTGTCAGGAGGTGCGGATATTGTGTGTCCTTTGTCAGGTGAACTTCTATGCCGTGATGGAGCACCCCAGTGAATTGTTCATCTCTGACCTTGACTCTCTGTTCCTGTTCCAGCCAAGATGTGTAATGTCTTTTAGAACATCCTTGTCATCATACTGTGGGTAAAGAAAAGATGGTTGGAGGTACTCCATATTCGTACCAAAAATGGGTGCACCATGACGGAAAGTTGAGAGGAGATTCATAGCCAGTTGCTCTGTTTCTTCATTGCCTGTCTGTTCATGGTCATGTATTGTGTTGGACAGTTCTAATGCCAACAGATATGCCAGTGGCAGCACCTTGCTGAGTGATATAGAGCATAGGCTAAACTGCTTGGTGGCCTCTTCAAATGGCTGCTGCAAGAGCAAACATTGTCCAACATTAACCACTCTGATGGGGTTAAGTAGGTATCAGCCAGTTGTAAGTTTTGGCTACGGCAGTAGTTGGTCACTGTGTTTCACTGTTTTCGACTAACATGCTTCAGCAAATGGAGAGTTGAATTCCAAAGAGTTGGCAATGCAGTTTACAGCTTATTATAAGAGTGCTGGTGGCGCTGCGTGACTGCAGCTTTCGTAACATTTTCCGATCGCTGTAGGAGTGGCTAAAATTGGTGTGGGTCTTCTGGGCCAGACTAATCGTCTAATTTAATGGCGGATACTGGCTGTTAGGGAGATTTATCATTATTGTGCTTCATCCCTTCTCAGAGTGAGACCCCAGCACCCTTTGCTGGACTTCTGGACCTTTTTCTTTATTCCTGAATGAGTGGAACATTTTTCCACTCATTACTTCTCATGGGCTCTGTCATTTGGAACTCTTTCCTTTGTATTGTTACTGTCCTATGAAGTCTACTTTCCCCCATACCTCTTAAAGGCATCTGTATTCTACTATGGCAGCACAAAGGTCCTTATGAGCAGTGTTGCTTGGGACCTTTAGCCCCCCCTTTTAGATAATATGAATATATCCTCAAGTAACTACAGTTCTTAAGGATAGAGAGATACCTTGTATCTCTCCTAAAACATTGTTGTATGAGAGATTGGCACACACCACCTTCAGTGGAGTGCCAAAGGGATACTTAATATCCCCCTTCTCTCTGCTCCTGTGACTTTTTAAGTCACATAGACAACTCCTAATCATGGCTGGTGGCAGTGGACGTGTCCTACCAACTATTGTGTGATTTACTTACTGCAGGCTATACCAATAACGCTGTTTAAACCAACTCAGGTCTCCCTTCTTTATTGGCAATTTCTAGCGTGTTTGTTCTTTGTCAGCCCTTATTCCACCATTCTGGTGGGAGGAGACCTGTGTGTGTTTTGTCTTTGGTAGGAACCCTTGAGTTTCCCCACCTTGGCTCCAGAGAGTCTGGGAAGGCAGGAAGTGGGGGAGGAGTCTTCCACCCCCCTGCCCTTTGTCTGCCAGAGAGCCTGAATGGGACCACCTCCCACTGGGGGATCTGGCTGTCCTAATTGGCACTGCTGGGGAAGATTGCAGATCATTGAGTGTGGGACTGTATAGAAGGTGAGGCTTCTGGAGTGTAAAGCAAGTTGACCACTGGAAGCTCAAGTAACCAAAGAGGAAGACGAGCAGAGATGCCTGCAGACACTTTGCAACACCGTGAAGCAACCACAGCTGTCCTTACCCCATTTTCTGTGTGACAGAGGAACTCTGAAAAGTACGACTCCTTCCCTTTGACTGGTGAGAACAACCAGGCCCAAGATGAACTTTGAATCAAGCCATCGCCTGAGGTCCTGTGAGTTTCCAGAGCAGAGAAACCCCAATACCAGGAGATCCGCTGTCCATTCCGAGAGCATCGCAGAGGAAAGGCTGAACTCCTCCAAATCTTTACTGATCCCTCAAGAACACTACAGATATCTGATCCAACTCACACAGATTCCCTTAGCAGAGTGTGGGACTGTAAGACAAAAGAAGGAGAAGTCTCAAGCTTTGAACCCTCCCGTCCCCTGCACACTATTATCTGTTGGCTAAACCAACTACTATAACCTTGGAATGGTTAGTTCTGTTTGTAAATATCAATAAGAGACCAAAACAAATTTTATAGAACACATAAGTGTGTATATTTTGCTTTTAGGTTACAAGTATAATTTAAAGACAAAAACAATCACAATATTCTAGCAGAAAAGGAACAAATTTGAAGAAGTGTTGCTAGTAGTCTTTTTTTCATTTGGCGACGTATTTCGAGGATGAAAACCTCTTCTTTTTAGGCCTAAACATACTATAAACAAATGTATAAATAATAGAGAAAATGATGCATAACACAGTATATTCATACTTGAATACTTGAAGAGTTCAAAAGCTAAACGGGACAATTCAGTTATGTCACTATTTCCACAATATAAGTATTTATAATGTTAGTGTATTTACATTCACATTAGTGTATGTCACATGAGGCTAAAGTGACCACAATAACTCATAAATAATTTGATTCCTAAACAGCCAATAGTGGCTCCTAGGGAATGCCCAAAGCCTGTGTGGAGGGAGATCCCAAGATAACCACTAATCGTCAACCCGAGTAATAATTTAGGGAAAAAAATGATGTAAATTACCTGATAGTATAGAAAAAGTAATGATGTAGTGCAATGTCTATCACCCCGATACCTTATTTGTGGGACTGTAAGAAACAAAGAAGATTGACCGGGCGTACAGCATCCTTTATTGGTGCTGCAGAAATTGAGCCAAAACCACAAAGTGAACCAAGAAGTTGATGGAAGCCATACCAAAGGTCCTCCCTAAAGAGTGCTACTGAGAGATCCCATCCTTTGTCCTGCCTTTTGTCATCGGACCAAAGAATCCGGATGTCGGATCCAGCGCGGCCACATCATAGAGAATCCAGTCACAACGTCTTCATCAAACCTAGGGTACTGTGGGGAAAAAGGTATTGCTTACCGTGATCCTTCAAGTCGCTCCAGAGCATTGGAGTGCACCCAGAGGTGTCCGGGGTACCCCCTCTTACCTCCGACCCAAGTCACTGCTTGTGTCACCTGCTTGTGTCACCTTTGTGAGTCCTAAACAGGGTCTCAGTTGTTAGTTGTTAACTTGCTGCATATTTGAAGACTGGAGACTGGAAGGAATCCACAGGAACTCTTTGTGTTCTATGGCCTGCCAAGACTTTGAGCCCTCTCCAAACTGCCTTTATCTAGGGTGGCGTTTTTGAACTTCAAAGACTTGCTGAGCGAAGCAATGATCTCTAGAACTTTGAACCTTGCTAGCTTTACACTAACCAAGCATTTTCCTCCCTTAAATTCACTTGCTTATATGTGTGTGCAGAGTAAATGTCTTACCATATTTCTACTAAGAACCGTGAGTGCACATAATTACTGATAATACGATAGTCTTGTCTCTTTCCTTTCTAACGTTGCAACAAATGTAACCGCAAAGGATCATAAAAGCGAAGGCGTACTTTGAAGTGTATTCTAAAGATATTCCGAAGTGTTCTAGTGTTAACGTATACAGTACTTAAGGTGATTGTGCTGTAAATATAATAAATGCATACTTTTATGTAACTTATATGTGTAAGAGTTTCTTTGAGATGCATGTCTAACTGGGATAGGTGTACTTACCTACAGCTCACATCTTCCTCTTAATATACGCCTGACTGCTCTGCCACTCTACCAAGATAACTAGCAGTAGTACAGACTAATACTAAGAGTTGGGGATCTACAAACCACTGGGATAGCTTACTGAAGACTTACTACCAAGTGGCACTTAAGGAAAACACAGCTAACACTGGCCTATGAAGCACATCACCACAAGATGGACACAGCAAAAGCAGGGCATGTGTATGGTGTTGCCTTCCTTCAGGGCAGCTACAACATTAGATCCATTGTCAGCTGCAACAAAGCCTGCTTGTAAACCATGAGGAGTGAGCCAATCTACTACAACCTCTTTTATTTTCTCCCAGAGATCCGCATCCCTGTGGGACCTGGCCTGCTGAAAAATTGGCACCTGCTATCCTGGACTTTGCTTAGCAAAGGTATGGGAGAAGGTGGCTCAGTGCCCAATGATGGCCATGAAATCTGTGCCTTGTGTACTAGTGTGCTTGTCCATTGTTTGGTGGAATGTCTTATCCCATAGTGGTCAAATGACATTCCGACTACTTTCACAACCTGCTCTTTGTAGCATGGTACTGAAGTTTTGGGTAAGTAATGCCAACAGAGAATTCATCAACAAATTCATCAGCAATGTCAAAGAGCTATCTGAATAAATGTTCTCTAAAGGAAAAGTTCACTACATATATTGCTGACATTATAGAAATATTGTAATTGAATAGATGCAGCTTTTCATATATTTTGTGACATGCTCAAAAGCCTCAGCAATGGTGGGCTAGCGCATTGCGGGGGAACATGTTACCTGTGTGATGTGGAAACCTCAGGCAAAGATAGTGTACAAACAGAGTTTTCACCAGAGCCAATCTTACCCCAGTGGTGGGTGTAGGAGTTGTGAGGGCTCAGTCCCTGTCCCTTCTAGCTGTGCCTGCATGTCTGAACTGAGTACCACTTCTTCTTGCTCCAAGTTTCTACTGCACAATGCTGGCCAGTGTCTTTCTTGTCTCGTAAGACTCCAGCCAACGGTATACCCAGTACGGGAAGAACAAGAGAGCAACCTGACCAAGGGAGAAAATGCAGAGCGCTGCAGGACCACGGAACAGCCCACCCAGCAGCCCAATTGAGTCAAAACGCTATGTGACACAGACCTGAAAGGGTAGAATGACTCCAGTGTCCGAGAATATAGGCTCTGTTCAACTTTCCAGCAACGTGCTCACCAACAAAGACAATTGGGCCACATTACAAGTTGGATGATGTGGTAATAACGCGCCGGTAATAACGTTTACTGGCACGTTACCACAATGGCCAACTACAAGTTTGCCGGTGGGGCACCTGATTTACCGCCAACTAAGAGCTGGAGATAAGTCAGGCACCTTACTGGCAAAAATCACTGGTATTACCAGCACCAGTGTTACTGGTGCCCGTAATACTGGCAAATCCCCCCATGGAGTCTATCTATCTATCTATCTATCTATCTATCTATCTATCTATCTATCTATCTATCTATCTATCTATCTATCTATCTATCTATCTATCTATCGTAGTTTTTATATAGCGCTATATCGCCCATAGGCCTCAGAGCGCTCACAAAGGACAACAAGGAAAAGAGAAACACAAAACAACGCATTTCCACTACGCTAAGTAATCATCAGAGCTAGTTTTCTCCCTCGTCAAACAAGTGGGTCTTAAGTTGTTTCCTAAATACAGTGAGAGATGCACTATTCTTAACCATCTGGGGTAGGGAATTCCATATCATAAGACCCCAATAGGCGAAATTTGTGTCACCCCCTCGTTTGAGAATCTGAAGAGGTTGGTGTAAATCTTGTTTACCATTAGAGCAAAGTTCTCTTCTAAGAGGTGCCTTCCTTAGTTTGTTGGCTAGATAGTTTGGAGCATCGCCAGATAAGCATTTGTGGACCATGATGGTACCCTTAAATTTGATCCTTTGTTGGACAGGGAGCCAGTGGAGCTTCCTCCTGGCTGCTGTGACTTTATCACGTCGGCAAAGTCCAGCGAAAGCTCTGTCTGCTGCGTTCTGTATAGTTTGTAGTTTTTTTATGTTGCTCTTATACATGCCCATCAGAAGACTATTGCAATAGTCTAACTTTGAGTTTATTATGGGCCCAGCAATCAGAGCAAGATTTTGCTGGGTGAGGTAGGGACGAATTTGCCAAATCAGATTCGAATAGAAAGCATAGGTGGATTTCAAGTATGACACATGTCTCCTAAAGGAGAGATGCGAGTTCATAAAAATTCCTAGGGTTTTTACATGGTCCAAGACCTCGATGTAGGTATTAATGATTTTGAATTTACTGTATTGAGCATTTAGTTGTTTTATTTTCTGGGGGGTACCAAGTACCAAGAGTTCGGTTTTGCCTTCATTGAGAGCAAGATAATTATTTGCCATCCATTTTTGGATAGCACTGAACACCTCATTGACTCTTTGCGCATCCTTTTTGTAGGATCCAGACAGTTAGAAAACCAACTGTGTGTCGTCGGCGTAGTTGGTGAACCAGACACCCAGGGTTTTTTAACATCTAATACAGGAGTTTAGAGAAGATGTTAAAAAGTAATGGTGACAAACAGGATCCTTGCGGTACGCCACAAGTCAGTAAGATTTTGAGGGAGAAAACGTTTGCCTTTGCCACTGCCGCCATCCTTGGACCTAAGAAGGATTTAAACCATTTAACTGCTAGTGGGGAGCATCTACCAACTGCTATCAGCCTCTTGGCCAGAAGGTCATGATCTATAAGGTCGAAGGCCGTGGAGAGATCAAGCAGTAACAGTAACGCAGTGCTCCCTCATTCAATAATACTGGCAATATTAGCCTGGAGATCTAAAAGGGCTGTCTCGGTACCATGCTTCGCTCGGAAGCCAGATTGTTCATTAGCCAATTTATTGTTGGATTCAACACATTTTTGATATTGAGTGTACGCAATCCTGTCAATTATTTTGAGCAGGAAGGGCATCTTCGTAATAGGCCTAAAATTGCCCGGGATTGATGGATACAGAGTCTCCTTTTTGATAAGCGGAGTACCCCATGCCTCCTTTAGATTCTCTGGGACATATGCCTCATCAAATGACTGGTTCACAAATTGAGCCACCTAGGGTGCTAATGTCTCAGCAAAATCCTTAAAGATCTTTGCAGGAAAAATGTCCCCCTGACAGGAGGAAGGCTTTAAGTTATGAATAATCTCTAGTACTTCTTTCTCAGAGACTTTCTCAAAGGCAAAAGATTCCAGATGACCGCTCTCGAGAGTGGGCCCGTTGTCTGGTGTTTTTGTAAACACGGCAAGTAAGTTTTTCTATACTTCAATGGCTTGTTGATGTTTTTTCATTTTTTCAATAAAGCCATCATGTATTGCCTAACACCAAGCATTACTCTCTTATGCAGGATAACTAGCTGGGGGAGTTTTTAATTCTTGAAAGATAGAAAACATTTCTTTGGATTGTGATTTTAATCAAATGATTTTGTCCTATTGGACTCCATGGAATGATGATTCATAACCATTGCCACCACTTGTAATCTGGTGGTAATACTGCCGGACCAAGTGGTGGTAATGGTAATACAGTTAAGTGGTATCTGGGTAGATTTACTGCCCAGATATCACCAAACTCGTAATGAGGCTGAATGCTTTTACCTGCAATGGGTCCATGGAGTGGTTTTTTCCCCTGCCAAACTAGGCATCTCACATACACCTGTTTCTCACTACAGCAGGCCTCCAGTGCCTCGTCTCAGCAGTCCCACGTTCAGAAAAGGGGTGGGGCTAAATACCCTTTTTGTGCTTTTTCTCACATGTAACATCTCCCCTGGAGAAAGAAAGCCAGTGGTTGGCCGGAGGAACCAGGTGAGGGAGAGAGTCAATGGAGATGGAAGGGGGCACCGGAAACAGGAAGGTGTGGGTTATTTGTGTGAGGTTAATGGAAGAGAAGGAGGAGCAACAGACCAAGCGGGGAAGGTTGGTGTAGGATATGCAAGGCGAGGTATTGGTTGGTGGGAAAAGTGGTACAATTGTTTCAGTGTGCGTGCAAGGTGTGTGAGTGGGACTGATATATGACAGGTAGGGAGTGAATGAGGAGGTGACTGAGGAAGTAATAGAAGAGTGAATGTAAGAAACGGTGTGAGTGGAGAGTAGTGGAGTGGAGAGGGCAGAGTAATAGTAGAGTCGAGAGGGTTAGTTGTAGTGGTGTCGAGAAAGGTGAGAAATTGGTAGGGGGTAAGATCTGAGGGTGGCGGTAAGAAGTAGAGAACATTGAAGAGACAGAATAGGAAGTGTGAGGGAGGGAGAAGAGAGATGGTGGGTGGAGTTGTGGGGTGGAGAGTCAGAGATAGAAACGGAGAGAGACAGAGAGACCTAGGGAGAAGAATACAAGGGTGCATAAGGAAAGGACCTATTGGGGCCTGAGTGTCTTATTGTACACTCAGTCTCGGGAGGATAGCTCAGGGGCAACTTGCACGCCTTGGAAGCAAGACGACACGGAGCAACACAGGTTCAATCCTCGGGTACGCACTTAGAAACCTCTGGGTATTACACGCGTTATAAATAACCTATCATATCATATCACACTGCATTGGGGGACTTAGTTCAGGGACCGCCTGGATTGTTCGCAGAGAGAAAGCGTTTGTCTTTATGCTAGCACAATCCGACAGACAGCTTCTTAGATAGTAGAGGTTACCCATCTCTAGATTCAAGCTTAGGGTTGATAGACACCTGGGCTATAGAGAGAATGGCCCACACTGGACGAGAGGGAGGGATGACCCTTAGCAAGCTCCCTTACTATTCTGAAAATAAAAACCCCCAAACTGCCTTCAAGAGTTGGTGTGTTCTTGAGGCCATCTGTGATACCTGTCCAACCTTTCCTTTTACCAAGCATGCAGATGATTCCATCTCATGTGGGCCCACAGGGAAGAGGTGCCCAAATTGCTACCTGGTTTCTCTTGCAGAACACTTTTCAACACTTACAAAGATGAGCTAGTTGCTTTTTCGGGGGAACAATAACTGAACACTCCTGATTCTTTGAGAGGTCGGAAATGGTCTCTAACCTCTTCTGCTTCTTGAGGATTGGTTGGTGTACTTTGCAGTGGACGCTGTGTGGGTGCCACTGAGTAAGGGTCCTGTGCTGTTGATATGATATGATGTGGAATTTATAACGCGCTTGTACACAAGTGTTTCTAGGCGCGACAAGACAAGGAGGGGGAAGCAAGAGCGGACAACATATTGATCTTACTAGGCCTTGTGTCATTCAGATCACACAATTACAGGGAAGAGGGAAGGGGAGAAGAGAAAAGGGGAAGTTCAGTTAACTCACAAGTGCAGCCAGCGGGTGGCTCATAAGTGCAGAGAGTAGGGACTGTAGGGTTGCAGATTCAGATCCTTAAGTGCTTGGGAGCCCGGAGGCAATGGAAGGGCAATTGGACATTCAGCAGTCTGGGCCGGAGTTCAGAGGGTGATCAGGTGACCAGTGTGTAGAGCAGTCAGGTGCATCAGCAGGGGAGAGGAAGAGAGAAAGCAGAAGTGAAAAGGAAGGTCTTGAGTTGCTTCCGGAACTGGAGGTGGTTCTGCTCAAGTTTGAGAGAGGCAGGGAGGCTGTTCCAGTGTGAAGCCCCAGTCAAGGAGATAGATCTGCCACCAACACTCTGCTTGCAGAAGCGTCTGACCCTCAGGGAGTTGGAGGTGGATGAGCGGAGAGCTCGAGAAGGAATATGTTTTGGAAAAGAAAGCAGAGGTAGAGCGGTCCCAGGCCCCAGAAAGCCTTGTGGACAATACAGAGGGTCTTGACATTCATCCTTGCAGCCACTGGGAGCCAGTGAGGAGATTTCAGAGCTCAAGAGATACGATCCTGGGCTTGAGGCCAAGGACAAGTCTTGCAGTCCTGTTCTGGATAAGTTGTAAAGGTCGAAGAGTAGAGGCAGGAACATTTATAAAGTGGTTGTTGCAATAGTCCAGCCTAGACGAGGACCAGAGCTCTGGAGACAGTGAGCTTCTGGGGGAAAGTGAGAAAAGTAAGAATACCTCTGAGGAGGGGTAGCTGATAGTTTGACTTCTTAGAGGCGTCAGAGATGTGAGGAGAGAAGGAAAGGGTGAGGTCAAAGGTGACACCAAGGTTCTTAGCCTCACAGGAAGTAGCAGGAAGAGGGTCCATGTGAATAACTTCAAAGTTGTACTACCACAAGCATGTATTTCTGCAAGCTTTTTTTGCAAAGACTCTGGAACATGGGTGTGCCTGGCCTTGCCTCTATCTGTTGGCAACAGGTTTGATTGGTAATTGGTCTGCTCCTGGAATCGGTCATGTGGTAAAGCTCAAGTTTGTAAAGAATATTTCTTGTTGTGCATTCCTCACCATTGACCGAGCATTTAATAGGCTGGTCCACTATCTTGGAAGCCGCAATGCAAAGCATGCTCCAATGAAGCGTGTTCAGGGAGTAAAAGGCAGAGTGGTAGCAGGTCCAGCGACTGGCCATTGTGCTGCTTGCAGGCTGAGGTGCCCCCTTGAGTGAAATCACATTTAGAATGGGCTGTCTTGTGATTGGTATGAATGCAGGTGCTTGGTGAAGTAAGAGAGAACGTTGTTGTGTCAGAGAGAATGTTATGCTGTGAGTGAGGGAATGCTTAGAGACTGTGTCAGTTGGAGAGCCCCTGCCTGGGCGTTGGGTGCTGGTGGTTTTCTTACTGTGACATCCTAATATAACTTACTGAAGCTGATTAAAGTAACTGTGCTGGAACCTACCTGATGTGCCTGAGGTTTCCTGCTTTATTTCACTGGTGATGAGTTGGTCTTCAAGGAAGACTGGAAATGGACCTGCATGGTTGAAAGAGAAGCTTAAGGTGACCAGTCTGCTGCGGGGGGCGCAGAAGCAAAAGAAGAGGAACCACTGCCCCCACAAGTAAGTCCCATCACCCAGGGTGAAGAAAGAAAGAAAGGGTAGAAGTCCCAGGGTACAGTGCGTTACCCATGGCAGGAAAGTAAGGGGTGTTGTGCCTGTAGAAGTGACAGGGCAAAGAAAAGTGTCCTGAACCCCAGTAAATTGTACAAGTCCCAGGCCAAAAACCATGGGAGTTGTGCCCCATTTGATGTCCCAGGGCCAAGATGGCAGATTACTGTGTGACTGCATAAAGGAGAATAAAAGTGCCCGGTGCCAATGCCCACAAAAGAAAAAAAGAAACAGGGGCAAAACCAGTGACTGTGCCAGTGCCCTGTAGTGCAGTGCAAAGGAGAATCGTACATTACAAAAGGAAAAGGGTGCCCAAAGACTTGGCGCCCCAGATCGGAGACAGTAAGAAACTCCAGCAATGCGGAATGCCTGGGTAATGGGAGTGATCACCCGTGAATGACTTTCATTGACTCTGTGATGTGAAGCCCCAATATTAACCGCGCAGTGAATAAAAAGTGGCAATGTCGTGGTATGGGGCGTAGTAGAGCTTTACTTGTCACCCACCTGTGGGGAGTTAAGAGGAAGTGCCGGCGGCGGTGTGCTGGGAAGACTGCAGTGTCCGTGGCTCCCTAATTTTACCTTCCATGAGGAAGCCGCAGAGGTCCGGAGGATCTGAGCTGCAGAGGCTGCGTGCTGTGGTGAGTTGAAGCCAGGGAAGAGAACTGGTGTCATTGTATGGCCAGGGTCGGGAGCTCCGCGCTCCATGAAGATCGGGCAAAAATGGTGACATCACCGAATCCATAGCCAATTACAGAACATGCCGGGATAGCTTCCTCATCCCATTTGGCAATAGTCCGTGGCTCCAACGGGGAGGATGGTCATGTGAGAGCTGAGGGAAGTGCTGGTAGAAGAGGCCAGAAAAGTAAAGGACTGCCTGCATGTTGGAGGGAAAGATTGCCATCAATGAGTGAGGGCCAACGGTTTATCAGCGTGCTGTCAACTAGAAGCAGGTGGGATTGTTTTTTTGTTGCATCGAGTGCAGCATTGTTGAGTTGAAGAAAGCAGAAGTCCCAATGCAGAGAGGGACGGTTTATGAATGATGACGCTAAGCTTCCCAGGTACTATTCCAATTTAAGACTCTTAGGGCCTCATTACGACCCAGGCGGTAAGTTACCGCCTGGGCCGTGACTTTACCACCATGGCGTAAACTATGTTTACGCCATGGTGGTTGGCGGATTTACCGCCCCATTCCAACCTTGGCGGGGTGGTAAATCCCCATTTTCCCATTTTCCCTTCCCCATTCCCATTTTGCCCCATAGGGCATAATGGGAGTGGGGAAGGCGTTAATTACGCCACCGTAAATTACGGTGGCGTAATTAACTCCATGGTCCCTTAGCGCCATGGATTTTAGCACCTGCTAAAAGCAGGTGTTAAAACCTCCATGGCGCTAAGGGACCTCGTACTCAGGCGGTAAGGGTCGGCGCTGTTTACGCCGCCGTAAACCCCTTACCGCCTGAGTTGTAATGAGGCCCTTAGTCAGAGGTTTCTAGAGCAACGCTCTGTTATGTGCTCACGTGGACGTATTCAATTCAATGAATATAACGTGTTGTTAACATTTTACAGGATATATAGGTATAGAGCTGGCACATCAACCACAGACTTTTAGTGATAGTATAGCTCCTGTTAGATGAAAGAGTGAACATATAGTGTTCAGGTATTGATGTAACTAAGAATGGATAATGTGTTAACAATTGATATGTACAGGAAGTATTTTGATGAGGTAATGGATGGCAAAGTGTGTGTGGATGGGGCAGTGAGTGGGAACGGATGCCCTCCAACTGAAATGTGATATACATTTAGTTTAACTTTCTTGTGGTATTTTAGCACTATGTTGCTTGGCAGCAACAAGAACTTTTAGGTTTTAAGTACTTTGCAATGTCAAAAGTGTTAATGCTAATGAGTGCAAGGGCTTGTCCAACGCATTATTGAGGAAATTCAGGTCAGGAGCGGTGAGCAGCTGTGGACTTGTAAGGCTATGATAAAATGTACGCAAGTTTAACCTGCTTGAGGAATTTCAGGTTCATAGCCTTTAGGGCTATGACAAAATGTCTAAGATGTTCTGGTTTGAGTGCGAAGAGTTCTCAGATATAAGAGTGGCTCTCTAAGAGGTGTGTGAGTGTGACAATTACTGTCACAGTGTCTCTGTGTTTGCACCTGATTATATTAGTGGAGCGACACCGCGCTCTTAGAATATAATGATGGTATGATTTTAGTATGGGACCACACCTCCCGTGTGAGGGGTGGTTAGCGGTTTTGAGCGACTCCGTGCTCGTCACACGTTGTGTGTTTGTATAATGGTATGGGACTCCTCCTCCGGTGTGAGGGGTGGTTACTGGTCTTGAGTGACACTGTGCTCCTCACACATTGAGTGTGTGTATGTTATGAGACTTCTCATCCGGTCTGACGGGTGGTCACTGGTACATATGGACATGGGTGAGTTTGCAGACTAACATGAGGTTGATTAGAGTGAACCATGGAAGAGATGCAGTTTGAGTAGATAGGGGGGATGCCTTCCACCAAGTGTGAGTGGCTGATATGTGGAGATACAGCCATAGTAGTTGGGGGGGGCGTCCTCCACCTTGTTTTTTTCTATTTGCACCCCTAATTAAAAAGGTGCACTGTGTGAGTGTTCCCCGTATGTTTCTCTCATGTGGATCTGTGTGTGAAGGATGTTTATGTTTCAGGAGGAGAGGAGATGTGCTGTGATGTTCTTTGTTGTGATGTTGTGTGATCTGGAAGGTTGTATACTAATTGACCTTTTCCCAATTGACCTCGGGAGAAGTGACCTCGGGAGAATTGACCTAATTTAGAAGGTCAACTAGGACATAAATGCGGGGGGAAACCCCCCGAACCCCCCCACTTAATCCAAAACCCCCTGCAACACCCCACCCAATCCCCTTATATTATTTATAATCCAAAACCAACCCAATACATATATAAAATAACTAAAATAATATAAAGGTCAATTATGCAGAAGGTCAATTAGGACCACTATAATTAGGCAAATTGTGCAAAAGGTAAATTGTAAAAGTTCAATTTGGGTAATACCATCTGGAAAGAAGGGAGATGTGTTGTATTGTGATTGGTATGAATGCAGGTGCTTGATGATGTTAATGAGAATGTTGGTGGGTCAGAGAGAATGTTATGTTGTGAGTGAGGGAATACTTGGAGTAAAGGTTCCAGACTGTGGGCCTCATCATGAGTTTGGCGGTCGCCCATAAATGCGTTATTATCACGCAGTAATTGCACCAAAAAATCCTGCACCCATGGGGAATAGGGAGTAATGGTTAGCGCCCAACCTGTGATCCAGTGGTAATACTGCCGGACGGGTGGGCACTAATGCAAATAAAGTTGGGCGGTACCCCAGTCAGGATACCGCACAACTCGTGATGAGGCCTTGTGTCAGTTGGAAAGCCCATGTCTAAGTGATGGGAGCCAGTGGTTTTCTTACTGTGACATCTTAATGTCACTTACTGAAGCTGGTTAAAGTAACTGTTCTGGAACCTACCTGATGTGCCTGAGGATCCTGCTTTATTTCAGAACCCAAGCTAGTAATGCTCACTATCAACACTTTACTCCCCTGGGTATGCATGGACACATGTCAAAGTGATTATTTTTGCATCTTATCTGGAATTATGTAAAGGGCTAGTAGCAGTAGTAGAATTAATGTGGTGGTCCTCTGCCTCAGGCATCTGGTGTTGTGGGCGGGTCTAGGTCATCTTCCCCATGCTACCACCACGGTCCCACATTATCAAACAGGCAGAGGCCCTGGTCTCTTGAGTCACTTTAACACACACACACACACACACACACCATTAAGATCCATCACGGGACTTTGTCACCAAATGCTGACATAGTTTAAATGAATTTAAAAAATTAAAATTATGGTACGACACTATGAAAGGTATTTCCACTAAAACCCATATTTGTATATGAGAGGGACTAATAGAAGCAACAGACTTATGAAGTCAGGCTTTGCAACTCTTAACTTAGAACAAACATGTTTACAAACTCTAAAAAAAGGGGACTGTTTTATGCACCGTGAACAATTTTCAGGTTTTAGAAAACAAAATATCTGATCACTCATCCCATGACAAGCACATCAATTAAGATAAGGAATTCCACCTGGAATTACTGCTAAGAAGCTGTGGGGGCGGAGCCCTAATTACCTCAACCCAAGCAGGCCCACCAACTAAGGAACGAGTGAAAATTTTGTATGAAATGCAAGTTTATTGTAGAATCGTCCGGGGAGCAGTTAGGTGACGCTGTGGAGTCAAAGTAATCCAAGTCTCAATGAACCACATAAGTTGACACCTTATATACGTTTTTGCAACAGTTAATACAATCCCAAATACTTTATTACAATCCACCCCCCCACATGTGATTGTACAAAACCACTTCAAATTTACCTTTCATAGTGTTGTATGAATCTCTCTCCAATTCCTACATTCTTATTGGTAGCTGTTATCTTAACGACCATCTTCAGCTCGTATGTAGCACACACCTCCTTTTTGGATTTGTCCATGGTAGGTCATGACATCATCAACCAATTAAACATTTGTATGCAAACATAATTCATTACTAGTAATAACTGCCCTGAGCCCTTAAACCTTAACTCTTAATTGTGCATGGGTCACATAAATACTTCAAGCGATATGAAGAAGGCTGAATAAACAGGCTCTCTTTGAATTAGTGATAACTACCTCATCCTGTGCTTCACTGGCTCCTCTGGAACATTCTAATCTAAATAACTGCCATTTCATCACGCAGAGCACATCTGAAAATCCAATTGAAACTCCTGGATTTCAATCAATTAAGCCTCGAGCATTGATTCACCCCATGTTTTATTGCTGATCAGAACAAATAGCAAAAACCCTCTGTCAGGCTCCCATGCATTCATGAGATTACATCTGCCTTCTGCAATACTTATCAGACCATAAAACCCATGGCTGGCTTCTTTAGCTGAGCTGACCATCGCTAAGGTCGCATTTGCTTATTTACCCATCCTCTTGCCTCTGAAACTCTGTAGAACCAGTTTCTCAAAGTCAACCCCTGACTTTGTTTTAATCTGTTCATAAAATGTCAACTACATATAGATTCATAAATCCCCTTTAAATGTTTTCTCAGTGTGCAAGCATGTTTAAAAAATACCATCTATTCTTTACAGGACCCCTTCCTCGCATGTCCATTATAAAAACTCCTCATTGCCTGCATCTGGGCACTCGGTAGCACATCATGTCTGAATTGCATTTATATTTCTTTTGGCGGTTTTAACAGTTGTTTTTCTACACGTGTAAAAAGCTAATATGTATCATATTAAATAATAAGTAACACTAAGCACCATATCCCAATCACATTTACATATAATGGATATATATGAAATTGCAACATCACCACCAGTGTGCCACACCCCCAGTCACAGATATGGCGTGTGCAACAAAAACCCCTCTTGATTGTGGGGACCTTTCCTGGCCGCCCCAACAAAGCAAAAAGGTATTTCTGCTGCATTACCAGTTGAAATACCGCTGAAAATGGGTGGTAATTTCACCAAAAGAGTGCAGTAATCTCCACCTGTAAAGCGGAGGTAAACTCATACAGGTCATGGAAAGGAACTCACAGCTGCAACCAATCCACTCAGAAAGAGTACATATGGCTTGCACTGACCCAAACACACTTCCGAACACTATTTTCTATTTTATTTTTTATTTTTTAGTTATTTGTATAGGGTTTACAATGAAACAACACTTCAAATTTCAACAAAAAGAAAAGGAAATGTTTTTTTAAAAATACATATACACATTGCCACACCATCGACATGTACATGAGATATAGCACATTACATAAAAAGAGCATAAAAAAAGACCGTTGTTCGAGAGGAGAGAAATTCACTGACAGGCCCATAGGTCAGCGTTCACCCTCTAGAAATTGTAAGACAAGATAGCTGCACCATGTGAGGAAAGGGGGTGCAGGATTCACTTACTCCAACATGACTCAATAATGAGGACATGTACATCAAACAGGGAAGCGATTGGGAATCAGCATCGTTACGATCACCTGTCTTGCTCCGACTTCCTCGAACTTCAGTTGAACAGCAATTCTTATAGGCAATATTCGTCATCATTGACGTCTAATTCTAAAAAATTCGACATGCAATATAATTGGTTAAGAAAGGTATCTTAAGTATAGGTGCTATATCTGTATATGATAATAGAGCATGCGGATAGGATAATTGTTATTGGGTGGTGTCTACGCCCATCCCACTACATCACACGTGATAGACGTCATTACAAGTAATACATCTCATTGGTTCTACAATATATAGGACCCTAGATAACTTGGTCAATTGTGATTGTGCAGGTTACACCCCTTGACATAAATCCCCATTTTAATTAGCAGCATGCAGAATGGACACCCAGGTGCCTGGTGTCCCAAGTTTCACCCTGCCTCCCTTCCATCAATCAGTATCTTAGGGCTATGTGTCAATTAATTGGCTGGGTATGGCCTCGAAACTGTAGCCTCTTATTAGGAAAAGTTATGGCATCCTCGGGTCCTGGATGACATCAGGGGGTGGTACCTCTTCGCGCCTGGCTGGCCACGTGTTAGTTCACCATGAATCTGCTTCAGTTTCCAGCTTTTAGTGTATTTAATTCTGTTTCGGCCTCACCACCTGCATGGGCCCCCCTTATCTTGACCTTCATGGGGCAGACTGGTATGCTCTGAAGTTTGAGTCCTGTTAGCTGACGCCCTCCTCCCTTCCTCTGGATGACCTCGATTTCCTAGGCATGAGCCGCTCTTTGTTGAGTTTTGATTCCGCTCCTTCTCCTGCCTCTGGCTGGGTTATGAAACTTGGCCTGTCAGGCCTCTGGCAGCCTGGGTACATTTCTGCTTTTACAAAATGGAGTCGCACTTGTATAATGTGTCTTATTGAGGTAGATATATAGTTGGCGCTTGCCGCTCTAATCCTCTACTAAGCATTGCAAGCAGTATCATTTTCTTTAGCCTCTTGCGTTCCAAGCCTATTTACACACGTTTAACTGGTCGGTTGCTTCCATCTTGTCTCGTAGCAACGTTTCCTTACGTTTTAACATTGTCTCTTCTCTGTGTCCATTACATTTATTTTCGTAGTTAATCGCACTTGCGTGCTTGTCTTCAATAGCTGCTTTTATTCATTCACGAGTCTGTTCAGGCCCTTGTGTCATTTCCACTGCCCTTCCTTTAGGGCTCTTTGGGTCTCTTCATGGACCATTTCAAGGTATTGTTTGTTTCGTATCAGCGGCTAGTACGGCTGTCTGATAGGGTACCGTGCTGCCCAGGGTTGTCTGGTTATGGGCGCTTCAACACGTATGGATCTTCTGATGTATACTGGGCAGAGTTCCAGTGCAGCTCTTTGTTGATTCATTTGCTCCTCATACGTCACATACCTTGGCGAGTACGCTCCTGGTACCTCGAGATGAGGGGATGGGGTGCAGGCCATGTCTGGGACCTCCTCTACACCGTTATATATTTCCAAATGGCTTTTTATAAACATAAAACAATACAATTCAAAAACATCAGTGAAACATTGCTCTTCTACGATCATTTGTTATCAAATTAAACAATCCAGATTAGTGCAATTTCCGAACACTATGCTGTCACTAGCTGTCACTAAATGGTACATGCACCACCTCCTGTTCCACATTGAGCTGCAGAGGCATAGGGCACATGGCGCAGAGAGGAGGAGGAGAAGACGCCATGCAAGGCACTCGCCCTGGGCCTGTACTGACTGAAACGGGAGACTGTTGTAGAGGTACTGGGCCTGATGAACATCCAGAGCCGGATCAATATCAGGACAGTCCTATCCTTGCTGCTAAAGCATGTTGGTGCTACATTTTCTTGCCAGTGGCACCTTCCAGCATGCTTTGGGCTGCTGCATGGCATGTCCCAGCCCACTTTTTCACTTGTGCTCGAACAGGTGCTAGAGGCTTTCCTTTGCCATGCATCTCGGCACATCTCCATGTCTGCCACCCTGGCACAGATACATTCCACAAAGGCATGTTTCTATGGAGTAGCCCACATACCAAACTTAATTTCCACACTTGACTGCACCCATGTAGCGTTGGTTGCCCCCAGGGATCCAAAGAGGCAAACGGCAAAAGGAAGCAGTTGCACTCAGTGAATGAGCAGGCTATGTGCACATTGCTGTGCCCGCTTTCTTGGATCCAGCGACCAGGCCATGGCGCTGCGTAACAGCACCTTGCCTGCATACAATGAGAGCCAAAGATGGCAACAGACATGAATGCTGGGTGAGTAGATGTTCCATCAGACAATGCAATCTCGCAGTACCAGTTGAAAGCCATGTGAAAGGGGCAAGGGTGGATCATTACTACTACTGATCAATGCATGTCCTGTCAATGCCCCATACATGCAGGACCTGCTATCTCATGCCTCACATGACACCCACAGGACTGGCCCCAGCAAGACTATGCAGTAGGATGACATAAATGCATAATGCCCCAAACAGATGGCTAGAGGAACCACAATGCATTGTGCACACATACCTACACACACCTACCCACACAGCCAATTCAACATTTCAACATTGCACAATGGCAATGCAACACTGATGACATGTACTCTGAAAACCATGGATGTGAATCCATTGTGGAAGAAATGCACAAACCACAAACGGTGTGCAGTCATAATGTCGACATCAATAATGTCGACAGTCAAAATGTCGACAAATTAATGTCGAAAAACAATAATGTCGACAAACAAAAATGTCGACATTATTCGATATTTTTTCGACATTAATTTAGTGTATGCATAAATAAATAAATAAATATATATATGATGTGTTGAGTATGAGGGGTGGTTGGGGGGGTGTGGGGGGGTGGCAGGGGGGTGTTGGGTGAGGGGGGGTTGGGGGGGGACCCCCCCATAGTAAATACAATTTTTATTTATTTGATTATTGAATAAATAAATAAATAAATAAATAAATAAATAAATAAATAATTGGTATGTGTTGAGTATGAGGGGTGAAAGGGTGGTTGGGGGGGTGTGGGGGGGTGGCAGGGGGGTGTTGGGTGAGGGGGGGTTGGGGGGGGACCCCCCCATAGTAAATACAATTTTTATTTATTTAATTATTGAATAAATAAATAAATAAATAAATAAATAAATAATTGGTATGTGTTGAGTATGAGGGGTGAAAGGGTGGTTGGGGGGTGTGGGGGGGGGTGGCAGGGGGGTGTTGGGTGACGTGTTGATAGTTTTAAGGGTTTATAGTCATAATGTCAAAAAAAAAATGTCGACATTTTTTTTTCGAAAAAATGACTTTTTACATTATAAGTATAGGATGTCGACATTATTATTTTCGACATTTTTTTTCGACATTTTTGTCTGTCGACATTTTTTTTTCGACATTATGACTATAAACCACCACAAACATACACAAGAACAACAAATTACTCAGCAGGACACTACTTGACAGCAGAGCACACCACAGGCCCAACACAGACAACATACACATTTGAAATTCTACCACAAGCCATGCCTACGACTACTTGTTTGTGAGCTGTGTCCACAGTGTATCTCTATGTCACAATGCATATGTACCCCCTAGTATATCACACACCATTGAATTAATAGTAATGAAAACCATGTAGTACAAAGGCAATATAACTGCATACAAAGTGTCCATCAACAAGACATGTAACATGCTATTCATACTCAATGAATTATGACTGATATCTGTGTCTATGCTCTGGTTACCCCCAGCTCCCATGGCTGATGACACCTGTGTTCAATCCACGTACGCCACAGGAGCTAGCCTACAACGAGGCACACATCAGGACCAGACTCGGCATTGACTGTATTTTGGCCCGCCGATGGAACATTCCTAGTGCCTGGACTGTACTGGAGGGTCCTTGATGAACAGGATAGAGAGGATTGGCCAGATATGTGTTGCTTGTGCCACGCTGCGCAACAGCTGACTCAGATGTACTGTCCCCCTCCCCCTGATCTGGATATGCCCCCCGCCCCCCAGCAGACAATGATGCAGTGTCCAGAGATCCAGGGCTGCCCCACATTGAGCATGAGGAAGCCAGGGACGGATGTCTGGTGCGGCAAGAACTAATTGAAAAATAAATTCTAGACACATTACTTCTCACATGCATCACACTTTCGTATATATGCACATTTTTTTAATACATATCCTTCACACTTATTAACAACTGTGGTGAGCACATATCCCCAACAGCCCTTCCAACCCACATCCCCAATCCCCAACAGCCCTTCACAACCACCTCCTCTTCCCTAACAGTTTTTCTCACCTACCTCCCTATCCCCAAAACCCATGCCCTCCCACGTCCCTTGTGCCCAGTAAAATGCTGTGAAGAAGTTTCAATGTTAATAACCGCCTCTATGGATACAATAATTGGGAGCAAAACACATGCTGCAGGATTGAATGAGAGGGAGCAACCAAGGAACAACTTGTGCGTGTTCTAATTGTCCTACGCCCATCCTGTTTCTGTGCTGTATGAAATGGCTTGATTTCCATTTTGTGGACAGTGCATGTGGGAGGCGGACATTATTGGATCCTGTCTCCATAGCATAACGTTCAATTCATATATTTTAATAAATGTATGGTTTGCATTTTGTTCTATTGTACTTAGTTCAGTCGGCTACAAGTTCTGTGTTGTTCATCACCAGTGATGCCACATACGTTCCAGGTAGAACTCAACATCTGTTCCATCATCACAACCAGATAGATGTGGAATGTTTATGTAAGAACTGTAAGAGGTTGGTGGCTGTATCAGGGAGAGTGCTGCAGCCCTTTTGATATGATCCTGAAATAAAGATCTTATCCCCATTGAGAATCTGAGTACTTGCTTGGATTGTTGCACATTTCAATGTGGAAGTATGCACAAAGGAAATGGATCACTGAGGACTGAGCCTGCTGGCAAGGAAGCTGAAAAGTCTTCAAGACTTGGGTATAGCTTTCTTTCTCAAGAGACAAATGTATAGAAGTTTCAGACTTTTGACTCAAGCCCCAACTTCGTCAGCCTGGACAACCTTTTCCTGAGAGCTAGGCTTTCAAACACTTTCATTAGCGTTCTTTGAAGGTTTGGAAATGTGAATGAAATGATGAGCAAAGGCACAAGCTTTACAATTGACTATTTCTGGAGGAAGGTTATAAAAAATATTAGGATTGGTAGATTACCATTTGAACACTTTTCTATAAATTAATTCATGATTTTACTGAGAAATCTCTTGCTAATACAAGGGATTTGGGTGACCTAATCATCAAGTAAAAAACATTTTTGCAGGTCTATTTAGATTGAATCACTTTGCTTCAAAAAAGCTTTATTTTTGAAATTCCGCTTAAATATTCTGCCTTTGGTGGGCGTGTCTCCAAAATGGTCATGTGATTCATCAGAGAAATGCCATTTCTGCCCCAATGCTATTGAGGCATTCGTACATTTTTTATTTAGCGGTCCACTTTTAAATTATGCATGGTAACCCACAAAGGCCCTGATTCATGGAATTAGTTGCGTGTAAAACAGGGATTTGCGGGCCATTCTGCCTGCAAATCCCCATTCATCAAACAGGGATTTGCAGGCAAAATAGCACTCAAATCCACGTTTTACACGCAACTAATTGCATGAATCAGGGCAAAAGGGTGCACACTTTGAGAGATGCTTGCAGTATTTTGTAGACTGACCAATTGAATTCCAGTGATCTTTGGGCTTTTGTAATACCTGTTTATGGCTGGTAAGAGAAGGTTGAAGTTGTTAACAGTTGCACAATAATTCTGCTGCTCTAAGCAATGCTGTTTTTGATTTATATGTGTTGATGAATACAACTTGCATATTGTATGTTTAACTATTAAACACATTTTTTAACTAAGGAACTCTTTCAAGTATATAAGCATCTAGTCTACAGGTCGTGATTATTTTTATTTTGTATTGGGCTCAGAATTGCATAACTTTTCGGCTATTTGTGATGGTCTTTTAAAAAAAGACAACAGATATATTTTCTTTCCTTTTCTAATTGTATAATTTTATTGTACGAAGAGGTTAAGGGCTTTATGTTGCCCAATAGCAACTAAAAAGAAAATACACACGTGTAAATCTTATTGCATGTTGATCTTTCGAGTGGCGTGTTACCTGCAAATTACCTTAGAGTGAAGTCCCCCGAGTTACCCTACGAATGTACTCAGACAACTCTGATTATCGTTTTATCAGAAATGTTAAACCAGGCTATTATCAATTGTTTCCTCAGATGTCCAGATGATCCATGATTGTCCCGGGAGGATAGCTCGTGTGCAATGTGCTCGCCTTGGAAGCAAGACTACACGAAGCAACACAGGTTCGATCCCCGGGTCCGTGCTTAGAAACCTCTGGGTATTTAAGCGCATTATAAATACGCAACTAAGACAAGCAACTACACAACTGAAACAAACAATTCCTGTAAGAGCGCCTCAATGCCCGCGGGCTGTGTGAGCGCTTTAAAAAATGCAAATTAATAATAATGATTGAGAACACTATTCAGACGAAGACGTACAATGAGCACAGCCTCTATGTTTCATAGCAAATAATAAATAATTGCATATGTAAGGCTGTCAGAACCTGATCCAGCAACACAGGAAACTAACAAATCCCCAGAGGCTGCTAGACCCACATTCCCAAACCCTCCCTTCAACTGTGAGTGCAGTGTTTCTATGTACATTTGGACCTTCTACTACACAGTTTTGGATTGATGCCTAAATTACAATATTGCAAGGCAACAGACATCTTATTTTATTTCATTATTAAGTTTATTGAAATTTACATAAAAACATACAGAGCATTAGATTCATCAACGCTATAAATATAGAATTCATCACAAGTTATCTTTCCACATACCACCATCCCCTACCCCACGTAACACAAATCAATCTAAAATATCATTACAACTCATCCAAGAATCTACCCCACATGTCATCAAAAAATTTCATTTTTTTGTTTCTGCGGAGAATAACCTTCTCAATTCTGGAAACCTGTCTTAAATCCTCAATCCACTCTGAAAAGGTCGGTCTCTCATCACATTTCCATTTCCTCAAAACTATTTTCTTGGCTGAATTTGCTGCCCTGAAAAACCAGCATCTCTGTGTGCAAGTAAGTTCTTCCACCTTATCATCCTCACCCAATATGACAGTAATGTAGTCAAATTCTTCCTGCAACATTAGAACCTCATTAATCTTCTCAGTGACTCTCCTCCAAAATGTCCTCAATTCATAACAATCCCAGATCATATGTTCAAAAGAGCCAACTGCATGTTTACACCTCCAGCAAGCCTCTGAATCAATCATTCCTCTTGCATGAAGTCTTTGGGGAGTCAGAAACAGTCTGTTAAGAATTTTGATTTGTCGGCTTTGCTCTCCCAAATTAATGGAAGTGAGAGACACATTTTTACAAATACACCTCCATCTGTCCTCAGACATATCTGAACCAAGTATCTCAGACCATTTCGATAGTAATTCCCCTGCCGGTACATGACGTTGGGCCAGATTCTTGTATACCTTAGACGCCATACCTCCCTCTGCCTTATAGACAGACAACCACATCTGCCATCCATTACCATCAACTGCACCCTCATTCCGCAGGATTCTCCTCAATTTCCTGTATTCTGCCATTGTACAGTCACTGAGATCTTTAACTCGTGCAAGTCTTTTAAAACTGATCCATTTGCCATCTTCAAACAAATCGCTCAGCCATATTACACCACTTAGAAGCCAGTTCAACCACAGTAGCGGCTTTCCATTCACCAGTATTCCTGGATTCAACCAGATCGGGATAAAATCATTATCACAAATTCTGTGATTACTCTTCTTCCACAGCACCGTGGACAGTATAGCTCTAGGAGGTCATGGAGATGAACGGCTTGATTCCGCCAGCGTCCAGACATCATTTGAATTGTCAACAAATGGAACGAGATGTCTGGCTCCAAAAGCCAAATGATAGATTGCAAAGTCCGGAACCCCCAAACCTCCGCAGTCCTGGGGCAGCTGCAATTTCCACAATTTGAGGCGCGGCTGCTTATTTTCCCACAGAAAAGATTGGATTAAACCCTCAATTTTCTTCAAAAAGCTCTTTTTCACTTCCAAGGGGAGCATACTTAGCACATAATTGACACGTGGCGTGGAAGTCATTTTGATGGCATCTACTCTCCCCCATAGACTCAATTTAAGTTCACTCCATCTCTTCAAATCAAGCTCCAGGGATTGAACCACACTAACAAGGTTGACATCCATAATTTTTGAGAGATCACTAGTCAACCAAATCCCAAGGTATCTCATCTTACTCGGACACCATTTGAAGGCAAAATTCCTCATTTTCAAAATATTGCATGAGGCCGACGCTGGCAATGCTTCCGATTTGGCCCAATTGATCTTGTATCCGGAAATTCTGTTGAATACACCAATCAACTCAATCAGTACAGGAATCGAGTTCTCCACATTCTGAACCACCAATAACATGTCATCCGCATACAGCCAAACTTTTTGGTTGGCCGCACCATAATGGACTCCTTCAATTCTCTCCTCCTCTCTTATCTTCACCGCCTACAGTTCCATAGCAATGACAAACAGGATGGGTGACAAAGGACAGCCCTGTCTCGTGCCTCTCTCAAGCTCGAAAACCTCAGAGTTCATGCCATTAGTCCGAACACATGCAGTAGGGCGCGAATACAGCAGTCTTATCCATCCGATCATGTGTTCCCCAAATCCGAATCCTTTCAAGGCACTTAAAAGATATTTCCACTCAATACGATCAAATGCTTTTTCGGCATCCAATGATAATGTCACCACATCATTCCGATGCTTCTTGCTTTCAAATAAAGTCAATAACAGCCTTCTCATATTATCTTAACATTTCTTCCCTTCACAAAGCCTGACTGACCTTCATCTATAATATCCATCAGAGAAGATACAATCCTCATGGCCAATGCTTTGGCTAAAATCTTATTGTCTATGTTCAGCAAGCTGATCGGGCGATAACTGCCCGCCTTAACTGGTGCCTGTCCATCTTTCAGAAAAACAGAGATCGAAGTGTGCTTTGTTGAAACTGGAAGGCACCCATCTCTTAAGGATACGCGCAGCATTTCCAACATAAGTTCAAAAACCTCCCCAGGGAAAATTCTATAAAGTTCTGCTGGTAGTCCATCTGGACCAGGACATTTCCCAGCGTTCAATGCATAAGCCGCCTTCCTGAGATCCTCCACACTCAACTCTCTTTCCATGCATTCCAATGAATCTGCACTTATTTTCTTCAAATGACAGTCCTCAATGAATTGACAAATCTCATTCTCAGATAAATTGACTTCTGATGAATATAGGGTTTTGTAATATGACTGAAACGTTGCATTAATTTCCATAGGATCAAAAGTCACCATCCCATCCGGTCTCTCTATTGCATTGATTTTTCTTTCATTATCCATGACTCTCAAGCGATGAGCAAGAAGCCGATCACATTTTTCGCCTTTTTCAAAGTAATTGCTCTTGGTTCTAAAAAGTAGCCAATCAGCCTTCGAAGAATACAAATCCTCCAATTTTTCCTTTTTCAGTTTCAGCACTCTTAAAGTATCACTTGAAAAGTCATGCAGATTACCCCTTTCAAGACCCTGAATTTCCTCATTGAGCTTCTTCACTTCCGCATCTCTCAGTTTCTTTTTCTTGCTTGACAATCCAATCAGCATACCCCTCATATATGACTTAAAGGCTTCCCATACAAACTCCACTTTGACTTCTCCAGTCCAGTTCTCATTTACAAAAAATCTCACCTCTTGGACTATCTTATCCACAATTTCATCGTCCTCTAGAAGTGAGACATTCATCCGCCATGTGTTAGATTTTGGAACAGGAAAGGCTAATTGCAAGTCTATGGAGATTGGAGCATGATCCGAAATCGGTAACGGTTTAATGTCTCCCCCTTTGAATGATTGCGTGCAGAGGCCAGAAGTCAGAAGTAGGTCAATCCTTGAGTAAACATTATGCCTTGCAGAGAAGAATGTATATTGTCTCATTGAAGGGTTCTGCAATCTCCAGACATCAGAGAGGTTCCATTCAGCCATTAACCTTTTCAACGCTGACCTTTTCAGAGTATTTACGCCATCCATTGCCCCCATACTTTTATCAAGTTCAGGTTCCAGGACAACATTAAAGTCCCCACCCACAATAACATTACTTGCATGTATATCCTGTATAAACTGTGCTAGAGAGACAAAAAAACTACCATCCCCCCCATTTGGAGCATATATGTTACAGAAACAATAGTGAACATCTTGAATATTTGCACTGACACAGACAATCCTCCCTTCTGCATCCTTTTCACATTCCATCTCAGAAATCTGCAAATTTCTTCTAAACAGGATACACACGCCCCTAGAACTAGTAGTGAAAGATGAGCAATAAGCATCTCCGACCCAACCCCTTTTCCATTTATCTATATCTGTATCTAGCAGATGAGTCTCCTGAAGCATCGCAACATCTGCCCCCATTTCTTCCAGTTTAATCAAAATCATTTTCCTCTTTGTAGCACAATTAGCTCCATTCCCATTCCAAGATACCACCTTCAAATTCCTTTGAAAAGAGTAAGACATGAGTGGATCGAGCACCCCGTTCCTAGTGATGAATTCACAAAACGCAATAAAACTTAAACCTACAACTACGATAAAAAAACAAACTGAAAATATAAAAACACTCTTGGGTATGAGCCACCCAAACTTTCAGAACTTCCCTTCCACTTACACACAGAAAGGGACTACCCCACTCCCTCCCATGGGTCATTATAGAGGATCCCCAAAATTGATGTTCATCATAAAATCATCAATAGTCAATGCAAATTTAAGCTAAATATCCAGTATAGTTTGATCTGCGGCAAAGCCCAAACCCCCCACCACCTCACAGCACTCCAGGGTAGGAAAAACTTGAAGAAACCATACCAGGACTGGTGTAGTACCTCTTGGCCAAGATATCTCCACAACACTTTCCACCCGAACCACCCTACGACATCATGAACAATAGATTAATCTATACCACCATTCACACCACCTGTCTCCTCACACTAATTATCAGAGAACACACCATACCAAGAGACCATGAGCGTATGAAACTCCCAACCAAACGCTAAAACATACTGAAATGTTGCTATTAGATATGTCACACCTAGAATAAAATGAAACCACTGTAATCCTGCAAGTTATAATAGTGCATACGCACCCGCATCTGATTTCCAGGGGCCCCCAGCCATTATAAAGCTTTCCCCACCCAATCCAATACGCTATTCAGCTAACTCCAGCGATCCGGCAGTCCATCCCATTCTGCAGACCACATATATCAAGTAGTCTTTCTAGACTGCATCACCCTGGTACAAAATCCTCCATGGGACCAACAAATATGTGTCTAAACCAGTGTACTGCATCCACTATACCCTGGATGCACATTGTACCGGTCAGGTCTCGGTAAAACTACTACAAGACACAATTACAGCAGACACATAGAATCTTGTGGCATGTGAACACAACATATATACATCCACATATACATACATTGAACGGTGTGTCAATAAGCCCCGGTAGACCAACTCACTGCAGATGTACCCATGGCATTCCCAATTCTAGGTTATAACTACACCAGGTGGACCTACTAATTCAATTAACTATCTGCAAATGCCCCCGTGCAAAAGAAACCCCAACAGGACATGAATATCAACGTCTCGCCGGATGACATAACCTTGGCACAGCGCAGGCAGGCAGGCTCCACAAATAACCAAGCTGCGTAGGGGACATTGATGACATCCAAAAGTGCCCATATAATACGTGACCACATGAAGCTCTCATTGACATGTGTGCCGTCATGACAATGAGTGGGTTCCTGCAAATGTGCCGTCACTACCCCTGAAACCACTTCCCATCCCAGGCACAAAAGAGAATCACCCCCCCCATGACTGCAGTGGCCCCACCCCCAGGCCACACACCCGCCGCGTACTCCGGACTCCAGAGCACGCAGCGCACTGCCCAATCCTGCAACACAGGCACGCCATGACCACGGAGTCTCAAGCCCCCAGCAACATGATACGGGCGCAGCACAACTTAACGAATCACACTTACCAGCCGTAAGAACAATATCCACTACGGCACAACCGGCAATCCATCCAGAAAGCCCCGCACTCCAACCTCACCAGACCCGTGGCCCCACTGGCACTCTGAACAGAAAAACGCTCTATCTCCCCTAGAAAAAAATGCGAAGACAGTAATACGGGCTTCCGTGTTTACATCGGAGACATAAGAGGAAAGCACCTATCAAAAATTCCGAGCCTACGAAACGCTTGAGCAAGACTGGAAACCGTTATGCCAACTGCTCATTTTAGATACGAATAAAACAAGGACATAATATAAACATTTCAAACAATGTATCATGTTACGAAAAATACACATAAATTAATGAAAACCATAATGTTTGCCCACATTTATATTCCCAATCAAATATTAAGTGGCAACATTATTAAAATTTAGATTCCCATCTCTCAGCCATTTTTCTGCTTCAGCTGGATCGTCTGTGGTTTTAATACCAGTTGCAAAAAAGATCTTCAGTGTGGCCGGTTTTACCAACATAGTTGTAATCCCTTTGTCCTGTGTCAGAGCTTTAGCACATTTAAAAGCTTTCCTCATTTCCACTATTTCCTTGGGAAAATCCGGATAGATGGCCACCTGGTCTCCGTTCAGCCAAAGTTTTCCTTTTTCCCTTGCAGCTTTTAAAATCCTCTCCTTTGCACTCACTTTAGCCATCACCATGATGATCTGTCTGGGCTTTCCTGCTGTTGCACTTTTACCCACCCTAAAGGAGTAGTCCAAGTCCATATCTTTCAGGATGTTTTTCCCTAGAGTCACATCCAGCACACCTTTAACTCTCAAGTCAAGATCTTGATCCAAATCAGGATTTTCACTTGCACCTAATAAGCGCAAGTTCAGGTTTCTCTGATCAGCCTCCAACCGCAAATTTCTCCTCTTCAGGTCAGAGACTTCCTATCTTAAATCTTTGTACGCTCTGTAGCTTCCTGCAACTTCCGTGGCCAAAGTTGTACTTTCTACTTCCACTTTGGAAACTCTGGTCTCCAGATGACCCACTTGAGAGGACAATTCCCCCAGGGTAATCTTCATTTCTTTCTCATCCTGAGCAATCTGCAGAAGTAGTGTATTCATATCACCATTCCCTGGAGTCTCATCCATCCTCTCTCCTTGCTTAGCTGTTTTTGAATTAGGGTTGTCAGGGACCTCAATCTTCTTTGGTAAAGGATTAATATTAATTTCTGTAATATTTCCAAATCAACAGGCTGGGAGGGAGCAGGAGCAGTTGGCTTAAGCTGCTGCTCTGCTCACCAACATTCCAGAATCGGCAACAGACATCTTTAAAAAATAAACATGAATGTTTCAAACAGATTCCCCAGGTGTAACATGGACGATATTTGAATATGTTTTTTATTTAAACGTGTTTTTTTTTTTATGAAACACAAAGAATTCAATTTTAAAAATGTGATGTCTCCAAAGTGTGCCCATTAAGTTCAACTTCTTTTCAAATGCCCATGGTCACATAACATCTCTCTCTCTAATAAATATTGTTTGGTCTGATGCACAAATGTAGCTAATACCAATTAAACTATCATTAAAATGAATAGATTTGTAATATTTCTACAGTTTGTTTAAGATGAGATGGATCTAAACAAGTGCACCAAAATGAAATAAAATGTGACAAACCATACTAAACGCAGTATGTGAATTCAATATGTTTAGGCAAAGCTCTCAAGTTGACAGATTTGACCTGGTTGTTATATGGACAATCTGGCTCGTATCAGGGAAACAGGAGTTCACATTTGAAAATGTGACGTGAAGTCCTTGGATAGCTGGACAAAGCAGACAAGATACTCACAGAAATGACAAAATAACAAATACAGATTGATGTGTGCACAAATGACAGATCAGAGAAGAAACACAAGCAAATGGTTCATATGTATTTTAAAGATCCATTCTTTTGTGTATCTTATTTAATATTGTATGGTCACTAGCAGTGGCTTTAGAGTCCTGGTGCAATACAGGGTCGAGTAAACCGGTCACAGGGACAGGGGAAAGCGACAAACAGTGAATGCAACAGAAACTGGATTGCTGAGCACAAAAGGGTTGTTAGTTCAGGCCAGAAATTAAAAACTACGGGGATGAGGAGGGGTTCCAGGCCTTTGAGAGTCGTTCAGAGGTGAATTGCCAAAAGAAGCTCGTTCTACAGGGAAGAACTTGGGTATGTCACGAGGGCCTCCTCCGAGGCACGCCCTCTGAGAGCAGATTTCTTTTACCTGCTCCCGGGCGCACTGTCTTCCCAATGTCTTCAAATTGCATCAATTCCTGATGGCTGTAAAGGGGGGGGGTGATACCAATTGCAAAGCAAACTTATAAAATGAGGAGTAACATCTACTTTGCCTCTGTTTTTGCGCCTGCATCTTTTCTGCATGGGAGGAGCTTTGCAGAGCAAGTGCAAATCTCAAGCAGGGGAAGGCTATTGCTACTCAAAAGCACTCTTGTGGAGAAAACTTTGCAGAGGTGCTATATATCAAATTCTTATCTTTCCTTTGTCCCTCGGTTGCCTAATTATCCAGCCATTAATTGTGTGCACAATCCTTTTGCCAGCAGGGTGAGGCTGCCCTCTGCATTTCGTTCCTCAGTTGTTCGTTCGTGGTCCCACTGGGCTCCAGATCCGTGGTTTAATTTGGAGAATCGCCAGCAGAACCAGCATAGCTACCACCCAAGGCACGAAGCTGACGTTGTAGCTTCGGGTTAACTAACGGATTGCCTTCCACATCACAAAATAAAAGAGTGCAGTCACACGAGCTGCCTGACCTGGGAAGTAGAATCCCTGTCACGATAGTGCTGGGATCGTAAATCAAATACACAAGGAATCAAGATAGCACAAAAGCCACAGTGTGGAACTTTAAGGCTGCCATGCGTATACCCACACACAGCACTGGTTAAACACGTGCATACTATCATCAGAACTTGGCCCCACAGGCTTATCCCATGCTGACCTGCCCATCAAGTACTAAATACGGTGTAGTGCGAGCAACTTTCCAAAGTGCAAAAGACATGTCGCATGCTGGGGTGCCTTACCCAGGCAGTGCATCAGAATATGATGCACAATGCAAATATGGGGGCCTCTGATTAGCATGCCTTTTGCATTGAAACAAGTTTCTGCACATCATGACCCTCTTCAACTGGACCAGGGCACAAGGGTGGCCAGGAGAAGGTGGTGGAATTGGTTCAATATTGGAGTTACAGTATCAGGCATGGAACACACTTTATGAGCCATGCTCACTTTCAATTGGTCTCACCTTTATAACTCAAAGTCACTCAGCAGCCCTCCTCTTCATCAGACCAATGCCACAGGGTGAGGGGACCTCATATTTGGCTGGGAGCCTGATCCCAAATCCAGGGGTGGACCAGGAACCAAAAGAAGCAATGGAACATTTTTTCACAGTGGCCCCAAATTACAGATTTTCAGCAAGCCCAGTACTTTTCCTATGAGAAAATGTGGACATACCCCACACAAGAGGCCCAGGGTGCAGAAGCCTACTGGGAAGTCTCAAGAGTTCCCTATAGGCCAGTCCAGGCCTGCCCAAATCCCCCTACTTATGCTGCATGTGGGAGGCGACAAGGAGAGTTTTGGTCTCTTTGGAGCAACCTCTACTCAAGTGGGAGGTGTGGGTGTGTGAACAATGAAGAAAAGAGGACACACACTGATGTTTATGGGACCACGCCCCAAAACTTTACAAAAGAAATGTTGAAACGTACTCACAAACTTGATATAAAATGCGCACATACTTTTTCTCCATTGTGCATATCCAAGGCGGCAGGGAGCATTTCCAAACATTCCAAGGTGTACCCCATCTTCACAACCAGAATGAGCTTTGTAGTGCCTGAAAAATCAAGTACAGGATCAGAGTGCGATGCATGTGTGGCATAGAACACGTCCACTGACCCAGTGACTTCTCCCTTTCTCTGGCCTCTCCCTTACCCTCCTCCCAACTCACCCATCCCTCGATCCCTCCATCCCTCCATTCTTACACCCCCCATTCCTACCATGATGGAATCCCCGTGTCTTCAAGCAATAATACACATGCAAAATTCTGCCTCTTCTTAGAAATACCTAATTTAGGCTACTGCACATTTCATTTGAGCAGGAAATTCAAAACGGCACCCGGAAACCCATGTCAAAATCAAACCTCAATCAGCTGCCACTCACTCAGACTTACGGCAGACCAGCCATTTCCTGCATCCGGCCGCCTCCTTCAAACCAGACCGGTTTGTTTGTCTGAGCTACTGTGTGGCTTTTTTTTCTGCAGTACGAAGATGCCGTTCTAAAATGACTTCCCTTGGTCAAACTGCTACCAAGATCTTTTGGCACTGAGTGCACAGAGCAGTTGGACATCTGTGTTGTCTCTCAAAATTGCATTTCAGCACCATCCACCTACATCCTGGCCAGCCCATGGCAAATGAATACTTTCCTCTGCCTGTCTCCGGACACCCTCATCATGTGGTGAACCGGGGTAAGCTCCAGAGAGCCACATGTGCTTCAGCCACCATGGTTCGGGTTTTCCGATGGCGTTTGGGCTTTTCTGCAAAATCTATCTATAAATATAAAACGGAAAATCTGTTTGTTTGTTCCTCATACAACTCCAACAAGAGGAGAGACCAGTGCACACCTACCTCTTATCTAAGAATCCTGAAGGAGATATGCTAAATTATCAGTTGTGGTTTGGGTGCAGGAGAGGTAACACAACCCTGACACGAGGTTGCACAAACAATAAAACACAAGAAATGTTGTCCTAAAATTAGGACTCCCCTGTCTACTGCACACCTTTCTGCTGTATATACAGCCAATAGTTCTATGTCAAATAGCAAATTCAAGTAATAGCTTTAACAGAAAAAAATGTGCTTCTTAATACAATCTTCAAAAAGTGTTGAAACTTCTTTTAATAATGTCGAACAAGGCACAAGGTGTTTTGGGGGGAAACCCCCTTCTTCAGGAGCACAACTGTAAATGTAACAAGCAATAGTCCAATTAATGTGTTTGTAACAATTTTTCAAAAATCTATACTTGTGCATGAATTTACGATTTCAACAGAACAGAGCTGTCTGCGCCAGTCCCCACCGGCAAGCCCCCACGCGATTGGGAGCTCTTTCAACATCACCAGAAGCAAGAGCGGGGTGTGTACTGCCCCGGTGTGCAGCTTTGCACATGAACGAGAAAGATCCAAGAAGCTCCTTTAAGCTTCTTTAACATGGTTGCCACCATGTTCAACACCGACTACTGGTTGGATCCTCCAGGTTGTGGTGCAGCCTACTGCCAAGCCCCTACTGTCAGCTCCGCTGATTGGCTGGCAGGCAATTCAAACTCACCCAGCTCCATCAGCCGGCAGGCAGAGCCGGCTGCAATCAAAGACCTGCATTTAGGGCCATCTACACCTGTCTGGGCCTGTCCTCACTGGCAAGCTCTCACCCGATTCGGAGCTCCTCCAACATTACCAGAAGCAGAAGCAGGGGGTGTATAATGCCCCTGTATGCAGCTTTGCACATGAATGAGAAAGATCCAAAAAGCTCCTTTAACATGGCCGCCGCCATGTTCAACACTGACTGGTGGTCGGATCCTCTAGGCTGCGGTGCAGCCTACTGCCAAGCCCTTGCAGATGGCTCCCCTGATTGGCTGGCGGGCAATTCAAACTTGGGAGGATCCAGTTTTCTGAAGTCCTGGCGCCCCCCCCCCCAAGACCTCCTACAAGGTAAAGCCATGGGCGTAGGACATGGGGGCATAAGGGGATAAATACCCCCATATAATGGCATTTATCCCCCCCCAGAATATGTACTTGTTGTGCATGCGTTGTGCATGCAGCGGGAGTTGGAGACTAGAGAGAGACTCGACTCGAGCTAGCTAAGGTAAATGAGTAGTAGTGTCTGTGTGTGTGTGATGTTGTGTGACTGACTGGATGAGGGGGGACAGCGTGACAGTGACTGAGTGTGTGATGTCGTGAGGGGTGGGGGGTGGATGTCTTAGACCTTTAATGTATCTGGCAGGGCACCTTACAATGAGAAGGTGTGGCCTAAAAACTCAATGCAGTTGACAGAAATTGTTGTTTGTCCCTGTTGCACTTATTCTGGGTCTTACGGAGACATTGAAGTACTGCAACCAGGTGGACGTGAACTGCGTGGAATTCTTCTGAAGTAGCTGCATAGTTCAGTAGGTCACCACTAATGTTCAAAGCACCCTGCTGCCACTTCAGCACTTCTCTCAATGCATGACACTGGTATGTGCCAGTTTAGGGCAAAAGGTGCTATATTAATGTGCATGGAAGCCCCTGATTTTAAGGGCTTAGAATTTCTCCCCCTAACTCCCATCTTGTGAAACCCCACTCACTCCCCTCCCTGACCTCCACTACCTTCCCCCTCTGCCCCTTGCAGCATGTGCAGTGGACACGTGAAAGTGTGCAAACGTAACATGTCCCCTCCCAGCGGGGAACTCAAATTTGAACCCCACCGAACCTTCAGTAATGCCTCACCCAGTCCTTCTGGTGAAAGTCTTCATAATGGAAGAATAACCTATTTTAAAATGCACTCTGCATTATTTTAGCAGAGAAGAGGTTAGAAAACCAGCAAGAAGTAGTATGCCACGTTGAGATACCATTTCAATTGTTTTCACCACAACGTGTGGGTTAGGGAAAAACGATGCTCACATCTTAGGTAGGTTCCATAGCCATCCTTTATAAAATGTCGATTGCTGCGGGCTTCATAAATAATTTTCTCCAGAAGGGACGAGGAGGATAAATAAACTGCATTGACAACGGCAAGTTCTTCACATCAAAGACCCTTGCCGGGAGCGCTCCCATCCATGGGTTCCAACTTCACAAATGGGTTATTGGTGCCTAGGCCGTGAAGTGTATGCACTAACATGTAAGGCAGAGCCTGGAGATCAGGGTAATGAAAAACCTGGGAATTTGCATGCACCAACCGGCTTCCCATGATCGCAGGATGGATTAACAGATGCAAGACCATATTCTAAACTGATGGGTAATGCCTAATCCCCAGGTGCCGTATTTGACAGCCTGCCTTTGGACCCCAACACCCTTCCCCTGCCTCTTACCATCGGCTTAATGCCAATTTAGAGATTTATGATATATGTATTTCATGTCACAGAACAAAGTAGTTTGGTCCAAAATGCTATTTTCCCTGATAGAGTGAGGGTGAAGTTTTTGTCAAGCTGCATGCAGTTGGATCTCAAACTTTGTCTGTTTGCTAGGGCGCCTGACGCCACCTATTGGGCTTGTTAGCCCAATGACAAGAGCCTGTCAGGGATTAGCTATATGAGTGTATTCAGAAATAGGGAGAGTGACTGGAAGCGACTAAAAGAGGCACATATCCGTCCACCTTTCTGCAGGTGTGACCTGGTTGGGCTCCACCCCATCTAGCCCCGGCACACTTAAGCCCTCATAGGTCCACACAAGTCGAATAAACAGGCCCATGCAGAGCTGTTGGACCAGCCCATCAGGCTTTACCGGGAGAGGCCAGCCCAAGCCTGGAAAGGACCCAAGGGTTCTGTTTTATCGGCTGGGGGAAGAAGGGCACAGGGTAAGTGGGAACATGGTGCAACTTATGTCAAGGGGTGAGGCTGGTACAAGTTAACAGCCAAGTGGGTAAACAGGAAAAACAAGGTGGTCCCCCAGGCGCAGCATAAGGGCCTTTCAATTGTTTCTTTTAAAAGGGGCCTCGAACTTCCAGACGACATTGATGCTCCATTTTGCCAGTGAGCACCTACAACATGGCAATATATTTATTTCTATATTACATTCGTTCTCGGGCTTACAATGTGCGCTTTACTGGAGACCTTCCGGCCGTCACTTCCCTCAAGTAATACACAAGTGTTAATATCTTGTTATCTTTTAGCACTGCTTCCTCCACATCAGCCACTTCCTGACAAAGAAAGATGTATAGTTTTTATGGGGGCATTTAGTGTTTCAGCTCCCCATTGGCTGGCCGTCTCATGATAATCAGCGGCTATAGACCCCCCCGGCTGTACTTGGCGCCATGATGATTTATGTACCCCATGGGTGCCTCACACTGTTTTCCGCTCTAGGCAAATGGGCGAGCAAACATAATGTTGAAAGGGGCCCCCATACATTTTTCCCCTGGGCCTTATTGTACTTTTTTCCCTTCAGTCATTCAGTTAGGTGAAACATTTCAATACCACCTTTGTGAAATCAATGACCTCTACTCACTGCTCTTAAGTAAAACTTGTGCCATCATAAAAAGAATTTGCAACGTATGCCACGGTCTGGGTCGCAAGAGGGACAGAGTCGTGTGGATAAATAGTCTGCGATCCTCCATAGACCGAATGTCCCACCCAGGATATACTGTGTGATGCCATCCTCAAGGAAAATGACCCATCTGGCAGCGCCCACAGCAGGGAGGGGCAGAACATTCTTCCAGGATTCCAAAATGCTCTCATGCCACAAAGTTTGGCAGTAAGAATACTTCTGTTGCCCAAAAAATAGAATTTCATTGGGAAATACGACCCTGCCAGCTTCTCCTTTAACAGAAAGCTTTCAGAGAAGGCAATAACTGAACTTTTGATATGCCCCCCACTCTGAATATAGTACTTCATATATTACGGTTATCTAACATTTTAGATGCTTGCCCCTGGCATGGAGCAGGACTGCACTTTGCAAGTTCTAATCCAGGCAGGGACAATTCATCCTTTCAACGTTCCCAAGCCGATAAATAGGGGTTCCATTAGCTAGCTAATAACTGCTACCAGCACATCGAGATCATTATTGACCTCCTCTCAGCCAATTAGAATGTTCTATTGCTATCACAAATATGTGCCAATAGATCATAGTCCTCTAGAGGGGTCGTGATTACTTGGGATACAGACTCTTTACCAACTTCTGGTCATTATCCCGTTATAATGACCCCCTGGTGTATATCACTAGATTACTACAGCACCTGGAAGCGGGGGTCTGGCATTAAGTGCTTTTAAATCTTTAATTATCCCTACTATTAGAAAGACGAAGGGAAGGACATCTGTGTGCCTGCAGGGACATAAAAGAAGCAAAAGAGCAGAGGCAAAGGGAGAGAAAAATAGGATTATAGAAAACAATCTGCAGGAGTTTTCCTTTTCAATCTTCTGCATAAATTCTGCACCATTGACAAACAGCAGACCGTTTCTGATTAAAACTTTATCGACACTTTTCCAGAACCCAGGCTGGTGCCGATGCACTCCTTTCCACACACCACTCATTTTCAAATGTCCTAAATCCATGGAATCCTAAACACACAAAGGTTATTGCAGCAGTAAACAGCAAGCTGTGGACACCAGACACACCTGTACTTTGCTTCAGGAGCAGCCACAGTTCCACAATGTCCCTGCATAGCGAGGACACAAGGCTGAGCTGCAGAGATTTAGTTTAGGACCAGGTAGGGGTGATTGGTCCAGCAGGTGGAAGAGGGGCTTCAGTACGCTCTTAGTCACCTCTTAAGGTTTCCCTTTTCCTGCTACTGGAGTTTTCCTGGCAGGTGGGGGCTCTCGGGCAGATCACAAGTTGTGCCAGGTGCTTTTTCTTCCTGTCTTGTTTTACACTCTGCATGCTGGTCCCTTTACTTTGTACATACCTTTATACACACACAGTATAGTCGCCTTTTGTTCCAAGAGAAAATATATAATCCGGTTCTAGTATTTCTCAGACTTCCATTGTTATATTTAAAATAAGACAAGAAAAATTTCAAGTCCCAGAATTCTGAGACTAAAACCTGGCCTGGATGACTAAACCAGGCCTGGATGATTTAAAATAAGACAAGAAAAACTTCAATTCCCAGAGTTCTGAGGCTAAAACCAAACCTTACCCCAAGTAAGTCACTCACATCCACATGCGGTCTGCACCCATAGCACCCCCAGCAGGAGGAGGAGCCGGTGAGGGTGTGTGCTATCCATGGCAAGGACCCGGAGTCTGTCTCTGTCTGTCTGTCCAGTTACACCTCCCTCTTATGCGCTTTGGTTGGATTGAGCCCGCTAGCACAGGAGCTGAGATTGAAACCAGCTGCAGTGGTTCACCCACTGCGGTTTGGTGGTGCTCAGGCACCTCAAAGAGGAAGGGAGCTTTTATTTTTATATGGGAGCACAGCCTTTTGTTATTTTGTGGACATTGAATATCCTATAAGGTCGGGACTCTGCATTTGACACCCCTCTAGGAAGGACTTGGAATGAGGGAGCCATATGAGCTCAAGCAATGACAAAACACCCACCTCCTCTTCGTACACATATTTGAGCAATGTCTCACATGCACTTTGACCACCTCTGAAGGTTCCACACCGTATACATTAAAAAAAAAGCCCCTCCATGGCAAGCCTCAGCCTCATCTCACAGCAACCAGCAATCCCAGACTCCCATGACCTTGTGTTGAGATTGGTGCAATCAACTCACTCTTTCATGGATCGCCTTCTTCTTGTCCACATCACTTGGACTTGCCATTTGCACCACATCCATCAGGCAGCGATTAACACTTTCCACCACCCCATTACTTTGGGGAGGTACAGCGCTGTCCTGCGGTGTTTAATACAATATTGTCCAAGATACCTTTCTACCTCCTTAGTCACAAACTGTGGACCGTTGTCACGCATTGCACAGGCTGGCTGGGTTGGGCTGTCACTGAAAGCACACAGAGCTCGCCTTCTTCTTGTCCACATCACTTGGACTTGCCATTTGCACCACATCCATCAGGCAGCGATTAACACTTTCCACCACCCCATTACTTTGGGGAGGTACAGCGCTGTCCTGCGGTGTTTAATACAATATTGTCCAAGATACCTTTCTACCTCCTTAGTCACAAACTGTGGACCGTTGTCACGCATTGCACAGGCTGGCTGGGTTGGGCTGTCACTGAAAGCACACAGAGCTCTCACTCCAACTACACGCCCTTCGCCACTATACAGGAGAGAGGGCTTTTTAACTTAATGCGTCTGCATGGCATGGCGCCAGACACAATAGGCACTGTGCCAGGCGAGGGAATGCCTTTAGTCCCACCCCAATAGTTTGATCCTGTTAAGGATTTCAATCAGGCGACGCACACCTTAGTCTCAGCTCAGTATGCAGCGCGCAATTGAAATGCTTGTTAGATTAGATTCATTATTGAGATGATACACCACTCATATCACACCCCATTTTCAAATATAAGTCACAATGGATCATGAACCAGGCTGGTTGATAAAATATAATATTTATTTATTTATTTGAAAATTCAAAAGAAATCATACCATTGTTAATATGGGGCAGCAATCACCAATGGGGTGAAAAGAACAATATGAATGTAAGCAATGCACTTAGTTTAACCTTCTATTGACACATCTACAAAACACAAGGGAACAGGAGCACTTTTTGATTTTAAAATTTCCCCCTGCAATGTTCTCTCAAACCACAAATAATCAATTCTAAGTGGATAAACATAAGCAGCAGGTAATCAGGAATGATAGACAAGAAACAGAATTTAAATCCGAACTTCCCTCCCCAAACAAGAGAGAAAAACAGATTTTAAACCCTGGCAATGCGAAAATGACACTCGAAAATGGATGAATAAATGAATGAGTGTGTGTAACTCTTGAAACAAAAACAATTCTTTATTGGAGCAACATTGGAAAGATGCTAGCAATCACAAGCAATGGATTGAGCAAAAGAATACAATTCGAAATGGAATGGAAGATTGAAAACAGTTTATAATGACACATTGGAAATTTAACACACTTTTGCAATTCCCGCCTGAATTTACCAAAACGGTTTTTAATAAAAAAGGGTGAAATATAGTAGTATGCGGTTTTTGTGTTGGGATGTAGCTATGGATCCCAGGTACAATGTGAAAGTGAAATGAGGTTTCTAGCTGTTAAATTTAGTGAGTTATGCAAGATCTAATGAGGTGTGTTTTTGAGAAAATGAAGGCACGAAAAAGGAACAGAAATCAATTTTGACAAGGACAGTTTCACTCTACACAAGTGCATTCAGGCTAGGCTACCAGATTGAGACACAGTAAGCTCTGGGGTTGACTCGCGATTTCAACCCTAGCACCTCTGCACACACCCTGGCGGACCCAGTCCAATCACTCAAAACTGGATTAATAGCTTAGAATATTACAAAACAAAATTATTAAAGGTGTTGGCGCTAGCACAAGGAATCAAAGGCAGGGTTTCAAGAATGATTTTGACAATATTACAGTGATCAGGATAAGGATAGGAGGATTTAGAGAGTGGAGCTAAGGACAAGGCAAGGCTAGTTAGGCTATGGTTTTCTATGGTTCCTATTGATACTCACAGTCCGCTTTTAGTTTGGATTTCGACAGTCAGCGGTTCTGGTTGCCACACAGATCTGGTCTAACACAGGACAGCCGGACAAAGTCAGCGGGACAGGATCAGCTGGCATGGACTGGATACCAAAGGATAGTTCTTCTGGACTGGCAATTCTGGTTACTGGATACTATAGATCAGCTGGATGGCAGGTTTGCAGCGGGCATGCGTTTAGTGGCAAGTGAGGATACTTCAGGAAGCTTCCCAAAACACCACAGCGTTTCCTTTGTTATTTGGATAATTTTAGAATTGAGGCCTAGCTGAAGCAGGATCAGCAATGCTTGGCCTTGTGGTTGGGATCTGGAGTCTAGATGAATAAATGTAAGATGAAGACAGGAACAGGACACTGCCATATGAAATCAGGAATCCGTCCATGTGTCTTGTCAGGGACCCTTATTTATAATGCCAAATGACATCATCAAGGTAGAGGCTGGGCACGGTTAACTAGGCCTGCCCCTAAACTACTTGGATTGGGCAGGGGAGCTAGTCTCTGCCTCGCTCTCAGTTGGTTGGATTTCTAAGGGGATGATGTCAGGTTTAAGAGGTGAGGTTTATAATGTCCAGAAACTCCCACATTAACTTCACTGAAAATCAGATTTGACCAAAAACATACATGTATACACTTGCAATCTCTGGGCAAATTATACCAACATGTTAAATATGATGTGCAGCCCAGATTAGTCCAAACCTCCAGTCTGTGCGACCTTGTTTCGCCTTTCTGACACATTTTGGTAATTGTACACATTAAACATTTGGCCCAAAACCTTATCTTTGCCACATTAATACTTTCCTGGAAATCTGTGATATTTCATAACTTCTGTTCCCCATGCGGCAATGAGTTCTACCAAGTTTTAAAAAATAGCCCACAAAATTAGGTTTAAAACTGCAACCTTTTAAAGTTTTTGCTAATTCTTGCTACAGAAATAAAAGTCTTTAAAGTTTCTTTGTAACAGTCTCTGTAACCAAAAGGCAGTCCCTTTGTTACTTGATCCTGTTTTGTTGTCTTCCTTCAACTGCAAGGAGCTGCCATTTCCTTCCAGGCAAGGGGGTTTCCAGTCTTAATTGAAGGTTTTATGGTCCCTTCATACTTGACAGACGAGTGTCCCAGGACTGCTATTGTCTCAGCATGGAGCACAGAAGAATGTCTGAAAAGCATGTGAACTTTCATTGTCCTATCCCATTCAAAGTTTTTCAAGCTGGAACTTCACACCTACGTGTTCTGGATTTAGGGTGTATCTCCCTTCCTTGGAGGAGTTTCAGTGCCGGCAACTTTAATAACAGGTTTTCCTGGGAGTTTGCAACTCCAGCCTATGTGTTTTAAACTGTTTAATTTCTTACTTTGGGTCTTGAATTAAACAAACCGATGACAGAAGATATTCTTTGTGTGTATTATCACCACTAACATAATTCCTTTACATTGCTAAGTATGCAGGCTTTCATCAACAATTGAGTTTTAAACAGGTCATTGTTTTCTCTTCAGTCAGCACAGCCCATTTTTCCACATGTGTTAAACCGCTATCATTTCTTTCTTTAATTTGGTTTGCACCTCCTCAGATTGCCACTGTCTTGGCAGATGTAGTGATTTACCTTGTAGCAGGACTCTTATCTAAAGTATAGATACATGTATCCTTGACCTGGCTCTCAGAGTAAAAAGTCTTTTTGGACTGCTGTGCCTGGGCACATTTTGTCAAGAAATGAACGTGTGTTTCCCGTGCGAGTGAAAAATGAAGTTGCTTTTGATTTCTCTGAGAGTTGGTTTAATTGGGCCTTTTTACTCACAGTGGTTTCAGAATGACAGATAAAATTGGCATCAAAGCAGCATTTTGAAAGGGTAAAAACGGTTTCATTGTGAAGTGTATTTTGACTTTTGCAGCAATGGCAGGCTTTCCTTTTCACTTGATTCATATATGTTTCACAACACACTGGCATATTTTTCAGTGTGTCCCCTTGTTCCATTTTGCCCGAAGTGTGTGAGGCAAGATGGTGCAGTCATTTTTCTGTTGTTGCTGCCAAAAGCAGTTTTGAGATCCTGGTGCACACAGGAGCCAGCGCAGCCAATTTGCTGTGTCTTGCACAAATGCAGCAAAGTGTTGTGGTAAAGCACAGATGAGTGGGTCAATATATCCCACAATCCTAACTGTAGTACATGGTGTTAATGGTCTCTGGTATTCACTAAGCCATGCTTAGAGCACGGAGGGCATGATTTTAAAATATGTTGTAACAAGGGTGAGATTTGTGGACAAGGAATGGTGGGTGGACACCCAATCTTTTTGGGACCAGCTATGCTCAGGCCATGAAAGCCTTTTGACCTGGGAAGTGGTAACATTTTTACGTGAACTGAGCATCGGAAGTGAGATGCCAAATTGAAGGATTTTATACCCTGAACTGCTTTTCTTTTTCTTAATTTTCTTCTGTTTTCTTTTCTTCTTTTCTCTTGTTTTATACAGTGATGATATATGTAATTTAATATGTACTGCTATTTTAATCTTAATTTTGTGAAAAGTCGAGTTCTTTAACTAAAACACAATACGTTTTTAAAAAAAGCTGTCGTCCCCCCAGATTTTATGTGCCTCCTACACCCCTGGGTAAAGCCTGCCCGCTACTTGAGGTGTTCCAGCGCACCTCATACTTGATAGAAATACTAAGTGTGGGTCAGACATCCACGTCCACCCCCTGCCCCTACCACACATGCATCCAGTTCTGCTAATACCAAACCCAGCACCTTTGAGTCCCAATCGGATTGAGTCACTTCTATTTCTGTGCTTCTCAGGCTTCACACCAACCTACCACCCCCACCCCATTTCTACCACTGACTCTCTGATGTAGCCCTAGCCAAATCCTTACTGAGTCATTCTATCCCCCTCTCCACCAGATACCACTCTTTTACACCTCGGCACTGCATATTGCACCCCCTAACCACCACCCACGCAACCCCCAAACCCACACCCTTCCTACCTGTCCTTGTCCCAGCACCATCCCCACTCAGTTCCAGCACCCTTACAAACACACTTATAAAGAGCCACATGCCTAGGTTACCAGTGATAAAGCCACTGTATCCCTCACATGCACCATGCCTTCGTGGCACCCCCTTCCATTAGCCACTCTACCAGTTGCCCACAACCATCCTACCAGTTACCCATGACCAAGTTGGCTCAGCTAACCTGAGCTCCTTGTTTAACAGGCTCCATAGCCAGTAACAACTGGAACAGGCCACCCACAACATGTACTTCTGGCACCTCTCGTCTACTCTGCCTCACCCTAAACATGGCCTCTTAACTATGGGCCACCATGCTTTGAAGCCCACTGTACCCTACATACAGAAAAGGAGAAAAATTGGCCTCTTTAACCTGTGCCCGGGATCCCCTTGTTTACACAAGCTCTGTGCCAGAACGTTATTCCTGCCAACACATCCACTGATCTCTCCCTCCCTGCATTAGGTGTGTCCAGATGTGCCAGACTTAGCCCCCGCACTGCCTGCCCATATCAGCCACCAGTGAGATCCACCACACTCCTTCCCTCACTGTCCCTCTATCACCAATAAAGCCAGTAACCCAGGCAGTAGCACTTAACTGTGCTTCGCTAAGCGAACACTCACTGGGATCACATACCATTGGGATCCATAACACCATACTCGACTACCACCTCGCCATTTTGTCCACCAAGGAATCATTGGTCCATAGTGCCCCAGGCTCACAGCTCTCACTAGCCATCCCACCCAACTACACCAACTACAGAGCAGACTGTCCAAATGCCCCAGGAGGTGGTGTTGCTCTGATGGCCAAAACGTCCTTACAGACCAGTCCCATCCCTATTCCTCCCATCCCCAGGTATGAAATACTGCTACTCAAACTCACTACCAACCCCCACACCACCTACAACTTGCTTCTCCTGTACTGGCAGCCAAACTCTACCAGCCGCCCAGACATTGATATCCACCTCCCGATCACCCTGTTCAATAAACCAATGACCAAATTTGTTATTCTGCGTGATTTTAATCTTGGCTTCAAGGATCCGGCAGATACCAAAGCAGCTGTTCTTGCACAAGCATTAGGAGATATGAACTTCTCCCAATTTATCTCCTCACACACCCATGCCAAAGGGTGCACATTAAATTGGATTCTCTCTACCAATGCCACCATCAACATCTCATCCATTAGTACAATACCACAGTCCAACCACTCACCTCATAGAGTTCGGGCTTTCCTTCTCCAAACCCCTACAACATCCACACCCTTAGTGAGTTGAGTGCTGGTCTGATATGCTTGTAATCTCATGCATGATATACTTAAGCCCACTCTCCTGACCATGCTCACTACTCTGATTGAGTCCAGCTACAAGAGTCCCCAAGATCTAGCCAATCTTTACCACCAGAGCTTCCTCCATACTTTCGATCACCATGCTCCGATCAAGGCTTAAACACCTAAATCACACAAACCTACCAACAATTGGTTCTCAAGGAACTTGTCACTTTGGGCAGAAACAAAATAACCCTTGAACTTCTCTGCAGGAAACACCCCACACAACCATGATACTCTTGCCAGAGCTACAAAAACATGCAAGAGAGCAGTTGTCACTCACAAATCAAACTCCTATGATGCCAGAATCGTAAAAACTGGATCCAATACCAAAGAGCTCTTCTCCATACTGATAGAGCTAGAGAGCCCAATCCCCATGTCAGCCTTACCCATGCTGATAAAGCATGGTGTTCCACCATCCAAACCGCCCTATCCAGCAAAATCGACTCACTATGTGCTCAAATCATGACTGAAAAAGCTCTACTCCCTGCCAAACTTTCCACACCAAATGAACTGAGGTATACACGAGCGGACAATTCCCCCTCGCCCCTGCTCTTCACTTTCTCCAAAGTCACACAAGAGAATATATTTTAATTTTTTTTTAATTTATTGGTAGTGCCCGGAGGTATCACAGCGCTATGTTAAGTGACTTCAATCCAGCACTCCAACTAAGTCAATGCCAAGTCTGGAAAGGGAAGCCCTTATTTATCTATTTTTATGACAAGTTCATAGATCTGGATGATAAACCCTTGTATAACGCCCTCTCTTTGAATCCCCCTGACCTCACTGAGCCAAGAAGTAGGTTTGTTTTGCAAATTAAAAGATTTATTGAAAAATTAAACAAGATATATATCACACTTTTATAAATAAATTAATATTTGATAGCACACTTATGAATATGACAGTGATCAACAATGGATAATATTACACTAGCACACTTTTTAATTACTTAGGAGTTGGTATAGAGAGAATAAGGTAGCTGAGAATGCTTTTATGGTTTCAAGGAAATGCAATGATGGAAAAGAATTCAGCACAGAAATAACTAAGATGGTTTCCACAAGAGATAATATGATCACTTTTTCTTTTGACAATTCACTCCCCCCTATGCAATATAAGGGGATGGAAGGGGAGCACACAATTTTCAGGAATATAATCAGATGCAATACAAATTCTAGTTCCCCCCCAGCAAGCTTAGAGCAACCGGTATGCTTTTAAAACACGCAGAAATACTTTTAATGTGATTTGTAATGAAGTGAAAATATGGTTAAAATGATTTTAATTCCCTTTAGGAGATTCAGGGTAGGTGACAGCTACTTTGAATTAGTCCAGGTCAACACTAGCAATGATTCAGGAGGGATTATCAGGTTGAAAACGAATTTCAGCAATGCAAGCAAGAGACAGCTATTTTTTTAACGTGTGGTGAGATTGAGCTAGTTTTCAATTTGCGGCACTGTTTCCGAGTGCGTAAAGCGTGATTAATGAAAAACTATAAGGAAAGCTGAGGATCGTGTTTGTTTGTTTGTTTGTTTATTTATTTATAATGCGCTCCAGACCCAAAGGTTACCGGGCGCAGCAAAAAGTATATGCGAGACTTACAATGTTACATGAATAAATTTACAATATTACAATATTACATAAATGTACAATGGAATACTTACAATTTATTTAGAAAAAATGCCAGGAGAAACTAGATAAAGTGCAGTAGTATACATGCAATGTTAGCAGTTATAAACATAATGGGTAGCTAATAGCAACTATGTACATTGAGTACGGCTAACCGTACGGAGGAGTCATTTACAGGTGTCTAAGCATTGTTAGCAGTAATGTGTTTAATGAAGTTCATTCTGAAGTGTGAGAAAGGTTGATCTGCTCTTAGGTTGGGTGGCAAAGCGTTCCACAAGTTAGCAGCTCTCACAGGGAAGCTGGTGCTTCTCGTTCCTAGCACGTGCGGTTCAAACGATACGGACAATTTAGTGGAGGTAGATTCTCAAAATTAAAGTAAAGCTCAGAATGACAAATTACACTTTCACAGGTTCGAAATCACAGAATGGACACATGATTTCTATGCAGTTCTAAATAGGTGGAAATGGTTTGAATTAGATTATTTTAAACTAAGAGATTGGTTCTGCATAGCTCTGGCTGGATACTCACTCCTAATTTTGGAAGGTATGGGCCTTGTCACAGATCTGGTCAACAGGTTTAGCTGTGGTTCTCTCTGCTCTGCTGGTCTGGATCTCTGGTTCTGGCAAAAGTTCTGGCACTGCACAGCGGTCTGGTCTGGGTCTGGTCTTCTATCAGCACTGCACGGCAGTCTGGATACAGCTCTGCTTTCTGGGTTCTGGCACAGGGTTCTAGCCAGAATCAAACAGCTCGCCCGGCCTTTGAATAGTTTGGTTAGGTGGCTGGATTCTGAGGCCTGCTGAGAAGGATTCAGCTTTTGGTTCAAGCCTCTCTGCTTCAAGTTCTGGAGTCTATCTGGAGTCTATGGTCCTTCTGGATATTGTCTGGTCCGGCAAAGTGCTTCGCAAGAAAGTGGAAAGTGACTGTCTCTCCTTGGGTCTCAGTGGCTCTTTTTATGTCTTTTTAAAGTGGGTGGGAAGGCTGACTTTCTATGCCCAACCCTCTGAGGATCCTGATAGGCTATAGGATTCTCTGTAGCCTGACTGGGGAACTGAATTGTGAGTCATCCGGCATCCTTTTTATGGCATACAGAAAGAACACTCCCCTTGTCACTTTGCACACAAATCTATTTTTGACTTAAATGCATATTTATCTATGTACATTTTTTCTGATATTATATGTCCAGTTAACATATTTTCTGTAGCACCAAACCATTCGATCCCTGTCTTTGTAAGATGTTGTGTTCACTTCTGACAGAATTCTGCCCTTTTCATCCAGAACCCAACCTCTAAACCTTTCCAGAATTTACACAAATGTGCGCAAGGAATATGGGCATCAGATGATGAAGTGTCAGATTTTTAACATACATACATTTGGAGTAATACCCTATTTTCAGCTACTACCCCCAGAACATACCACAGAGCCCTAACACCTCTTAAAATGTGCACAGAAAAATCACAGGAATCATGATATTATTGATATAATTTTGACAATTATGTACTATGAATTATCCATCTTTCTAAAATTATGCTCTGGCCCAGATGGGTGTGGTTAAGGTCCCAAAGCACATGGGGAATTCCTTGTTCGTCCCCGCCTCCAAGCTCAGCTGGCTCACAGAGGCAGTGCCCCTCCCATTTCCTTCCAAGAGGAAGCCATTTACGACCCCCTGATTTAACATTTGCCTGAGCCAAGTAAAGTTCATTGTTCTTTTTCCTGCAGTCCCAGATACTCCTCCCCTGATTCAATCAGAGAGGTATGATCTCCTTTTGGTGGGGGCAGCAGAATGCAGCCAGGCCTGTGAATGCAGTTTGCTGGGCAAGTTCAATCTCTTTAAGCCAGGCTTCAGCCAAAGGTCACTTTTGTTCCCATTTTTCTTCATTCAAATCAAACTTACAATTTTGGACACATGAAGCTAGAACGCTGATTCTAAGTTCAAAACGATGACATTTAAACAGTTGCAACCTATGTGACACTCAAAAGTAGGTCACTCATTTATTTTAAACATTTCAATTTTAGTGGCTTTAAATCCCATTTCACTTAAGCTGCTGACATCCACAGCCCAGCCAGTTTTGTTATGAACATTATTTTAGGCTCTTCATCTTTCCAGATTTGGTATGCACACAAGACTTCATTCTACCAGACGTCTGCTGGTGTTCAGTAAGATTTTTGAATATCTTGCAATGTTTTGAAATAGGCATTTTGAGCTTGCATTTCAGAGAAACAAAGGTGATTTCAAAGCGCTTTTTAAGCTAACAGGCACTGCTGTTTTTCCTTTGGCACCACGTTTCACTCATGGCGCTTCTGGCCCATCATGCTCGCACTGGTGGGTGGCGGGTCAGGCGACCATTTTTGTGTGCACAAAAACTGCACGGTTTTCCTGGATTCTGGTGCAAATGTGGTCTTTTCAGCCATCTTAGATTTTCTAAGCCCACAGCACCAAATGTTGCAGCATAATAACTTAAACGTGGGTCGATACACCTGACAAGCCCCCCCGCCCGACTGCACTTTGATTTCGAGTCGAGGGGGAGTCGGGTGCAGCCAAATGTCACTTTTGCTCCAGTTTATCTTCATTCAAATCAACTTACAATTTTGACACATGCAGCTAGAACGCTGATTCTAAGTTCAAACTATGACATTTAAACTGTTGCAACCTATGTGACACTCAAAAGTAGGTCACTCATTTATTTTAAACATTTCGATTTTAGTGGCTTTAAGTCCAATTTCACTTAAGCTGCTGAAATCCTCAGCTCAGCCAGTTTTGTTATGAACATTATTTTAGGCTCTTCATCTTTCCAGATTTGGTATGCCCACAAGACTTCATTCTACCAGACGTCTGCCGGTGTTCAGTAAGATTTTTGAATATCTTGCAATGTTTGAAATTGGCATTTTGAGCTTGCATTCAGAGAAACAAAGGTGATTTTAAAGCGCTTTTTGAGCTAACAGGCACTGCTGTTTTTCATTTGGCACCACGTTTCACTCATGGCGCTTCTGGCCCATCACGCTCGCACTGGTGGGTGGCAGGTCAGGCAACCATTTTGGTGTGTGCAAAAACTGCGCGGTTTTCCTGGATTCTGGCACCAATGTGGGCTTTTCGGCCATCTTGGATTTTCTAAGCCCACAGCACCAAATGTTGCAGCATAATAACTTGAACGTGGGTCGATACACCTAACAAGCCCCCCTGCCCGACTGCACTTTGATTTCGAGTCGAGGGGAGTCGGATGCAAAGGATGTTTTGATCCACGCGCTGGGATGTCCGCATCATCTTCTTCCAATTCCGAAGATGGCAAAGTTCAGCATCTTTTCCTCCATCAGGGTGGATCGATCGGTTCTCCTCACCGGTCCTGATGGGAGTATTGGGAGGTACCCTGGGCCCCTCGGATCTTTGCTCCCGGTCCCCGGGTCATCCTCCTTGGTTAGTCTCCATGGTTTCATCTCTCCTAGGATGACAAAGCAAAAGCGGCAGAACATATTCATAGACATTTCCCCACCACTATCAATGGTGGGGCGAACATATACATTTTATACATCAGGAGACATTTGCATTCAAGAATCATAGGATGTTGTAGGTTATATGTGGAATATTTTAGGGTTGGACTTGTATTACTCTGGAGCAGCCCCCTCTGGGATTGCAGAGGACTCCTCCAGTTGCTGCAGAGTGTGCCTGGGATGGCAACACTTTAGCTGATTCATATGGACCCACTTGTCTTCCTCTTCCGCCAAACTACCCTTGGGGATGCGGATCTTGTAGGCGACTGGGGAGATCTTGTCTACAATTTTAAAAGGTCCCTTCCATGTAGGCAGAAATTTCCACTGTTTGGCCTGGTTCCTTTGGAAATTGTATAGATAAACCCGGTCCCCTACATTGTATTCTTTCCTAGTAGTCTTCAAATCATAGTGAGTCTTCATGCTATCGGCTGATCTTTCTAGGTTTCGCTGAGCATAGGCAAAAGCATGTTCGAGGTGTTTCTTAAAATTTTCAACATACTCATGCGTTGTGGAGGCATTGATCAAGGTTTGCTCTTGCGTCCTGTAGAGCAAATGCTGGGGAAGCACCATCCTGCGTCCAGTCATCAGCTCAAACGGTGACATTTTGGTTGCAGATGAAGGGGTAGATCTGATGGCCATTAGCACCAGAGGTAATTGGATATCCCAACTTGGCCCAGATTCTGCCACAAACTTGTTTAATATGCTCACAATGGTTCGGTTGTAACGTTCTACTGCCCCAGAAGAAGCTGGTCGGTAAGCAATGTGTAGCTTCCTTTTAACCCCCAGTATCTCCCACATCTTAGTCATTACTTCGCTGGTAAAATGGCTACCTCTGTCTGACTCAATCCTTTGGGGTAGACCAAAACGCGAAAAGATGTAATTGATCATCAGGGCAGCTGCTGTCTCTGCCTTGCAGTTTGGGGCCGGTAGACACTCCACCCATTTAGTAAATAAGCATGTCACCGTCAACATGCACTTATTCCCCCTAGAGAAGTGAATCACGGGCCCTATTTAGTGGACTTGCAAATCTGACCATGGCAGTGTCATCCCCCTCTTTTGGAGAGGTGCACGGTGTGTGAGGGATGTTGGCTGAAATTGTGCACACACAAGACACCCCTTCAAGTATTGGTCGAGGTCCTGCCCCATGTGTGGCCAGTATGCAACCTCTCTTAAGATCTCAAGTGTTGTATGAAACCCCCTATTACCGGCGGTGGCCGCATCATGGGCGTGACTTAACATCAGGCTTCGGAATGAGGTAGGGACCATCCACTGATCATGGCCAGCTTGGGATTTCCTTACCAACAAACCGTCTTGGATTCGGAACATTTTTGGACATTTCATCAACACTCTAACGTCCTCTTTCCCAATGTAATCGGTATCCGTCAGGGGAAAGTTCTCAGGGTCCTCAATGTGTTGGTAAAACTTACCAATTATTGGATCCCCCTTCTGAGCCGTAATCAAATCAGCATCTGGGGTTTCCTTACTCCATTGTGCAGTTGAAAGATCATTATGAGCATTTGTCTGGGACCTAGTGATAGCAGTGACCTGGATTTCCCCCAACAGGGACTCAATCTCTATTAGATCCCCTTGGATGGCCCCGGTTTTGGCCAGCTGATCAGCTAAGTCATTTCCAGTTTTGTCTGGTCCGTCTACTTTGGAATGACCCTTGATCTTCTTCCAGTAGATGTTCATCCCATTCACGGTGACCAGATCATCAATGTTTTGAATTAACTTCCCATGTTTCAGGGGTTTGTTATTAGCACATAACATGCCTCTGATTTTCCAATTAACCAGATGCTCCACGAACCCGCTCAGTACATAATCCGAGTCTGTGATTATGACCTGTTCGTGGAGTTGATGTTGGAAAGCAGTGAGGATGGCTTAATGCACAGCCATCAATTCTGCCACCTGACTACTTCGGGGACCAATCTTGTACCCAGCGAAGGGTTCTGGGGACTCATTCACCCATGCATTCCCTACGCCGGCCACAAGTTATTTTTTCCCGTCGTTGTCAACATGGTAAGAGCATCCATCCACATAGACAGTGGGCATTCCCTCACACTTGTCGTCTTCAAATACTTTGTGTGGAGAATTAAGGTATGCCTCCATGTTGTCCTTGATTTTTAGACTTTCATCCTCGAGACAGTTTTCTCTGGCACAATCATGCAAGTCAGCCAGACCTTGCGCGAGGGGACTCTTCTTGTTTTGGCCATAGCTGACCTCCACCGGAAAGCCTTGCATTGACAGAATCCAGGAAGTAATTCGGGAATTACTCACATTTCCGGCCCGGATTCTGTCACTTTGGAGATATTGCAGAGGTTGGTATGGCGTCTCCACTATGATGTGTTCCCCATGGATAAACGGGCAGTAATGCTTCAATGCCCACACCGTTGCCAGGAGTGCCTTCTCACAATCGTTGAATTTTTCCTCCACAGAGGATAAAGTTTTGCTTGCATAGGAGATTACTTTATTGACCTTGTCATGCTTTTGATATAATACTGCAGTCAAGCATGTATTAGGGAACCCTGTCTCCAAGAAAAACTCCTTGTTTCTGACAGGGTAAGCTAGGCAGGGCGCTTGTGAGAGGCTTCTTTTGAGCTGTCTTACTGCCTCGGATTATTCTGGACCCCATTCCCACTTGAACCCCCCCTTCAAGAGATGCATCAGGGGTCTGGTGATCTCTGCGTAGCCCTCAATGAACTTTCTGCTGTAATAAGTCAGTCCAAGGAGGCTCCTTAGTTCCTGCAGAGTTGTGGGGTCTTTCAGTTTCTGAAGTGCTTCCACTTTCTTTTCCTGGGGACAGAGACCCTGAGGAGTAATTTCATGCCCCAAGAAATTAACACGGGTTCTACACCACTGTGCTTTCTGAAAGGAAAGTTTTGCTCCGGCGGCCCTCAGCTGTGTCAGAACATAACGGATCTCTGCTATGTGTTCTTCTTCCACAGATGAACTTTTGATGAGGACATCATCTACATAAACCAGGTTACCCCTCACACCCAGGTCGGGCATGGCCTTATGTAGGAAAATGTTGAATTCATTGCCGGAGTTGAGGTATCCGAAGGGAGTCCGGGTCCATGTGTACTGCTGGCTCCCAAAGGTAAAAGCCAGTTTGTATTGGTCCTCCCTACTGACAGGCACAGTCCAGTATCCATTGGTCAGGTCTATTGCAGTGAATATCTGTGTCCCCTGGATCTGGGCCAGCCCTTGGTCAATGTAGGGAAGAGGCCATCGGGAAGTATGGACCCGTTTGTTGAGCTCCCTAAGGTCGGCGCAGAGTCTCCACTGGCCGTTTGGCTTCAATATTCCCAGCACCGGATTATTGAAGGTGCTGTGTACTGGACGGATTATTCCCCGGGACTCAAGGTTCTTAATTATTTCAGTAATGGACTCCATGGATGCGAGAGGCAAGCAATATTGCTTCACAAACACTGGAGTCATGCCAGGGTCCGTGGGAATTGTTGTTGTGTGGATGTCGGTGCGGCCACAGTCATATGAGTCTACCGCAAAGAGATCTTGGAAATCCAAGAAAACTTGTTTCAACTTTTGCTTCTGTTCCAGAGTCACACAGGCATCAGCTAGGTTGACTCTCTCTTCCACCATCTGCCTGAAGCCTGGAATGACTTCTGGTTTTGCTATCTCAGCGGTCTCCTACAGCTGGGTGAAGAAGTCCCTGGTCAGAGTGCTGATTGGGACTGGAGGCTTCAGGTGGGAAAGGCAGCCCTCATGGACCTGGAAAATCACCTCATCCCTCCTGAAGTCACAAGTCACATCTTCCTTACCATAAGGGCAGGAAGTGTACACCAGGAAATTCCCCCCATGCCGGGTAAAGATCCTGTCTGGTGTTGTATTGTCATCGCTATCACTGTCAAAAGAGTCCTTGGGGATTGGTCCTAACAGTTCATTTCCTAAATCAATAGAAAAATGTCGGTCATCAACCGCCATTCCAATAATGGTGCCTGCGGCTAGACTAATACTCTTTAAGTCGCTGTTATCCACCTCTATTGAAATGGTGTCATGTTCTATGTTGACTAATGGTGTTGTGTTTACCACCAACCATTGCTGTTGGAGAGAAGCATTTAGATGAATATAAGCATCAGGGGTTTTCAATGTGTGTCCTCTTTTAACTTTCACTTCCAGGGAGAGTTGTTGGGTCCTTTCTGGGATGGTGAGTTCCTCTTTAATCTGAATTTCAACTGCACAAGGTAGCAATTGAGCTGACCTAAATGCTTTTTCTGGATCATCAAAGCCCATGGGATTATCCGCTAATCGGGACCACGCTTTGAAGTTTATTAGGTCCAAACTAATGGCAAAGCGATTGAGAATGTCACTGCCTAAGTAAAAGGGGGCAGTGACGTCTCGCACGACCCAACAACTATGGACTATGCTCTTGTTGCCAATGGAGATTTTGAGCATACACCTGCTTGGCAGATGTTTCGAATTGGGTGTTTCCAGATCCATTTCCCATTTGTCTATCAGTTTGAATGTGGGAATGGCTGGATCTTTTGGGAGTTGGCGGAACATGGCTTCGCTGATGAAGCTCTTACCGTTGTTCACACACACTCGGGCGAGAACAGAGTCCTTCCCAACATTTAACTGAACAGGGATGAACAACTGCTCTCCAATTTGCTGAATATCAGCCAGGCTCTGAGCTGATTTCACATCTTTCTGGACTATTGGAGTGGGAATGTCTGATTGTGGATTAGTAAAGAATTTCAGCGTGTTTCCTTCCAGTGTGGAATACCACCTTAAACTGGAAGGAAGGAAGGTTGATTTTCAGAAATAGAGAGGACCCCCCATCACCAGTCTGTTGTCCTACTGCTATTACTGTCACATCTGGAATTTGGTTATTCTGGAAGTGAAATTCTACTTGATCAGATTTTTGTTCAACCATGTGGCACGTGCCGTTTAAACTAACATGGTTTACACTCTGTTTTAATTTTATTGGCCGGCTAGTCTGGGTCCAGAGGACCTTGTTTACGCAATCTATTAGGGGTGACAACCTTCTCAGGAGGTCATTCCCTAGATAACAAGGGGTGCCCTCGGGAGTCACTACTATGACCGGGTGTTTCACCTTGTGTCGCCCAATTTTAATGTCCAAATTTCCTTCCCGTCAAAGTTCTGAAGTTGTCCAGGAAGAGAGGTGAGAGGAATACAGTAATTCTCCCCCCTTCCTGCATTTAGTTCATCAAAGGCCCTTTTGGACAAAAGGGTAGCTTGGGATCCAGTGTCCACCAGTGCCAGAATTGTACCCTGCCCCTGAACTTGTACCGGGGCATAGTATCTTCCCTCCTTCTCCTCAAGGGGGCACAGATAATGCACATTTTTGGACAACTGGTGGGCTAATTTTTTAGTTTTGGACATTGCTAGAGAAGGGATTTGGGCAGAATTCTGTGGATAGTCATGGGAATCTGCAAGAAAAAGTTGGCAACTGGAAATCAGAGCCATTGTGGGTTCCCCTGGTTCCGGTTCTGGGCCACCCCCACCTTTTTGGAGGCAGTCACCAGGATGGGTTTGAACCAGGGGATTTTGATGCGGTTGGTTCTGGGATGAGATAATGGGCGGCGCTAGCTCAGTCCCCACATCTCCCAGTTGGGATGTGAATCCCTTGGGACCCATCTTTCTTTGGGAGGAGTTACCCCATCCCTGAAGGAGAAGATCCTTTTCCCAGGATCCTCTGAGGATCCCTCTCCCTCAAATTGGAAGATCTGTACCTCCTCCACAAAATGGGTCTGTTTGGGTCCTTCGTTTCTCCTACCTCCTCTCTGCTCCTTGGGTGGCAGACTTTCAGGGGTAAGAGATTTTGTTTCCGGTTCCTGGGTTTCCAGGGGCTGTTTACAAGTGGGGAAGGAAGCTTCCTCCAAGGCTTTACACCCCCCTTCCCCTTGTCCCTCCTCCCTGGGAACCGGTGGGATATCAGGGTGCTGCCCCTGTCATTGTTCTGGAGCACCAGGCCCAGGGTTTGGGGCATTCTGCACCGGCATGCTCATCTGAGGGTTCTGTTGAGCCCTCAGCATGTGACCCAGATCCTGTGCCATATTTTGGACCTGGCGCTCTAACTGTGAAACCCGCTCAGGCTGATACGGGGTTCGGTTTTCTCCCTTGGGCTGATCCCGGGAAGGGTAGCTATCCCTTCTCTGGTAACACCCTGGGTTGGGAATATTTGGGTACCCCTCCACCCTTGGCCTCCTCTCCCCCAGATTAAGTGGTCTGAGCTCAGGGAATTGGGGAAAGAAGGATGGATGATTTTGGGGTTGGAAATTGGGTGGATACCTGGGAAAAAAGTTCTGCCCAGGGTTTGGTGAATTTCTGCCTTCCTGGGGGAAGTTAGGAGGGAAGTTCCCTGGGTTATGTGCCTGGTTGGACCACCCCCCTTGGGCTGGAGGAGTCCACACATAACCCAGGATGGGTCGGTTTCCCTTGTAGCGGGGACTTACATAGTCAGGGGAGCAAGGGACCCCATTTGTGGGACTACCTCCTTGACTCCCTGTCTGTGACTGGCCCGAGGGCCTTCTCTAGCTGAGAATTATTCGGTGCAGGCAGATTTTTAGGCCCCCCCCCATCTCCAAATCTGAAATGGGGCCACCTTTACCTCTGCCACCTTGGCAGCAGCAGGGGTGCTGGTCGGTTTGGGGCTTTTCTGGGCGTTATTTTTATTTTCTATGGGCTTCTGTACCTCATAGATCCGAGTAGCCTGTTCAATGACCCAGTCTAGTGACCTTTTTCGTGAAAATCTCTCACTAGCTGGGGCATTATGTATTTGGGAAAGGCATGGAAAAACGTATTTACAAACTCTCTGCTGTCCGTGCGCACCCTTGTGGTAGTCTGCCCAAAGGCACGCTTCAATTCCTGCACAAATTCTTGTGGGGCCTGATCCTCCCCACATTGCAAATTGTAGGCTGCCTTGCAAGCCTCTTGGGGATTCCGGTGAACAGAAAAATGTGTCAAGATGGCCGCCCTATATGTGGACCATCTTGAATGGTTTTGGTCCTCCAGCCCCGCAAAGAAACTGGAGTATTCTGGGGAGAATGTCCATTTTACATACTGAATGCAGCTACTGCTGTCCTTCAAATGGAAAGTCTCCATCATTTGCTCGTAAAGCTCCAAGTGTTCCCAAACAGAATACTTGGCGTTCTTGTGATAAGGGGTGATGACACTCCTTATTGCCTTAATCTGTTTTAAGGGGTCCTTAAGCAAGGCCCTTTTTTGCCTTATTGGCCTTTTTGGTTCGGGTAACCCTGGTCCATTCATCCTCTGACTCAGAAGCACTGCTCCCAGAGGTGCCCGTCTGATCTTCCAGGTTTCCCCGGATTCTGCGAGCCTGGGAATGGCTAGCAGAATGTGGGGACCTGGTCTCCTGTGTCCTGTGACGCTCAGAGGAGTCTTCAGATCCCTCCTTGCTGCCAGGATTTGATGGGTACCCCCCACTGACCTAACTGGGCAGAGGTTTTCAGGATGCCCTTAGTGGGCCTATTCTCCTGGGGTTCCCCAATAAATTGCACTGTACTTAGGTGCCCAGACCCGGATGTCCGCCCATCCATTCCTGGGTGGTACTGGCCTATGAGCCCATACATTTGGCTGGATAGTAATCTGCCATCCCTGTGGCCCTGTGCTCATGTGGGCCAGGGGACATGGGGGTGGCAGAGTCCAGAGACTGGGAGAGGTGAAGGCCTCTGGTACTAGGGCTCCTGAGGGTATGCTCAGGTGTTTCACTTTCACACCCGAACCTCATCTCTATCAGACCCTGCTCCCTGTTGCCATGCAAGAGCCTGTGCTTTCAGTTTCTCAGTCAAGGCCATACTAGACTATATCAGTCTCTCCTGCATGGCTACCTGTTGCTGGAGCCTATCATTCTGCTGACAGAGAACCTCATTTTCTCTCTGTGCCTCCTGGTTGGTCCTGGAATACTGGGCCAGTCTTTGCTGCAGGAGGGTTACCTCCTGAGTCCCATCCCTACTGGCCTGTTCCTTTCTTGCCAGAGCATGTTCCACCCTCCTGGTGTGCTCTAACAAGCTCTTTTTGGAGGTCACCCAGTCCCTGGAGGGCCAAGTGATTTTCTTCAATTTTTCCTTTCAATTGGCAGACTTCCTGGCCTAAGGTGTCCCTTTCCTGACTAAGAGCCTGCATCCGTGCCGCCAGGTCATCCCTCTGCCTTTTAAGGGCACCAGCTTTCTGGCGCTCTTCCTCAAATTCCGTCTGGGTATCCAGGTCTTTCAGAATCAGTTTGTTGCTCTCTGCCTTCTCCCTATCTAGGTGGCTTTGCAGGGTGACTACAGCTCTGCGCATGCCCTATTGAAGTCCAGTTGTTGCTCCAGCTTTTTCTGGCTCTGCAGTAGGGCGTACAAACCTTCTTGGTACTCCTTCTGCAAGGCCAGAAATCTGGTATCCTGGTCAGACTTTTCCTGTTGCAGGATACCCATATCCTCTTTTATTTTAATGATATACTGCCTACTATCATTTTCTGACTCCTGGCTCCTCTGCAGCCTCTGCTCGGAAGAGAACAGGTCAGATTGGGCCTTCTCTAACGCCATCTGTTGCCTAATTGCCAGATCTTGGCCTTCAGCACATTTGTCCTGTATGGCTCCCATATATAAATATAAATATGCCGCTATCCTAACAATCTTGTTGTGCTCATCTTTGGCCTTAGGGGCCATGTATAGTTCGCTCAGGGCCAGCTGTCTAACCCAGTCGCATTGACTTGTTGTGTGATCGCCTGCAGCCACACATTCTGGTCCTGTTCAGACCATTCACCTCTCACAAACAGTTTATTTAAGAGGTGCTCGATAGCTATCTTCATATCTACCAATGTCGTCATTCTGGAAATTGATTTCCTTCCTGACTTACAGAAGTTTGTATTTTATTTTTCAAAACAGACCGTCTCCTTAGAGCGTCCTTCTTTTGAGGGGTGATTTTACACAGCGTGGTGTAGACAGAATTCTGCCCTTTTCATCCAGAACCCAACCTCTAAACTTTTCCAGAATTTACACAAATGTGTGCAAGGAATATGGGCATCAGATGATGAAGTGTCAGATTTTTAACATACATACATTTGGAGTAATACCCTATTTTCCACTACTACCCCTCAGAATATACCACAGAGTCCTAACACCTCTTAAAATGTGCACAGAAAAATCACAGGAATCGTGATATTATTTATATAATTTTGACAATTATGTACTATGAATTATCCATCTTTCTAAAATTATGCTCTGGCCCAGATGGGTGTGGTTTAGGTCCCAAAGCACATGGGGAATTCCTTGTTCGTCCCCGCCTCCAAGCTCAGCTGGCTCACAGAGGCAGTGCCCCTCCCATTTCCTTCCAAGAGGAAGCCATTTACGACCTACTGATTTAACATTTGCCTGAGCCAAGGAAAGTTCATTGTTCTGTTTCCTGCAGTCCCATGTACTCCTCCCCTGATTCAATCAGAGAGGTGTGATCTCCTTTTGGTGGGGGCAGCAGAATGCAGCCAGGCCTGTGAATACAGTTGCTGGGCAAGTTCAATCTCTTTAAGCCAGGCTTCAGCCAAAGGTCACATTTATTCCCATTTTTCTTCATTCAAATCAAACTTACAATTTTGGACACATGCAGCTAGAACGCTGATTCTAAGTTCAAAACGATGACATTTAAACAGTTGCAACCTATGTGACACTCAAAAGTAGGTCACTCATTTATTTGAAACATTTCGATTTTAGTGGCTTTAAATCCCATTTCACTTAAGCTGCTGACATCCACAGCCCAGCCAGTTTTGTTATGAACATTATTTTAGGCTCTTCATCTTTCCAGATTTGGTATGCACACAAGACTTCATTCTACCAGACGTCTGCTGGTGTTCAGTAAGATTTTTGAATATCTTGCATTGTTTGAAATAGGCATTTTGAGCTTGAATTTCAGAGAAACAAAGGTGATTTCAAAGCGCTTTTTGAGCTAACAGGCACTGCTGTTTTTCCTTTGGCACCACGTTTCACTCATGGCGCTTCTGGCCCATCACGCTCGCACTGGTGGGTGGCGGGTCAGGCGACCATTTTGGTGTGCGCAAAAACTGTGCGGTTTTCCTGGATTCTGGCGCAAATGTGGGCTTTTAAGCCATCTTGGATTTTCTAAGCCCACAGCACCAAATGTTGCAGCATAATAACTTGAACGTGGATCGATACACCTGACAAGCCCCCCCCGCCCGATTGCACTTTGATTTCGAGTCGAGGGGGATTCGGGTGCAGCCAAGTGTCACTTTTGTTCCAGTTTTCCTTCATTCAAATCAACTTACAATTTTGACACATGCAGTTAGAACGCTGATTCTAAGTTCAAACTATGACATTTAAACAGTTGCAACCTATGTGACACCCAAAAGTAGGTCACTCATTTATTTTAAACATTTCGATTTTAATGGCTTTAAGTCTAATTTCACTTAACCTGCTGAAATCCACAGCTCAGCCAGTTTTGTTATGAGCATTATTTTAGGCGCTTTTTGAGCTAACAGGCACTGCTGTTTTTCCTTTGGCACCACGTTTCACTCATGGCGCTTCTGGCCCATCACGCTCGCACTGGTGGGTGGCAGGTCAGGCGACCATTTTGGTGTGCGCAAAAAATGCACGGTTTTCCTGGATTCTGGCGCCAATGTGGGCTTTTCGGCCATCTTGGATTTTCTAAGCCCACAGCACCAAATGTTGCAGCATAATAACTTGAACGTGGGTTGATACACCTAACAGCTAAGCAGGTGCTGTAACCAATCCTCAACCTCTCCCTGAAACCTTCCAACTTCAAGGGTGATGACTGTCCAGCACATATAGTTAAGCTCTGTGCACCCTCTCTGACTCACCGACTTTGTGAATACTTCCCTTTCTACCAATGAGTTCCCCACCAGTACAAAATCTGCTTGGGTCACTTCTCTCACTCGATCCAACCCTCCCTACTAACCCCCATTACCATGGTCCCCTTCCTACTCAAGATACTAGACTGTTTGGCCTACCCCCAAGTAAAATTGTTCCTAGAATAGCACCTGCTGCTAGGAGCTTGACAATCTGGCTTCCACCCTAAACATTGCATGGAAACAGCACTAATTGACCTAAAAATCCAAATGGACTACATCCGTGACTCAGGTAGCCAAGCTATACTTCTCCTACTAGATCCCTTTGCAGCGTTTGATCTCATACACCATGATACCCTCTGCCAACACCTCAGCATGCACTTCTACTTCTCACCAGAGGCCACAACCTGGATGACATCCTTCCTCAGTGAACGCACATCAAGAGTGTTTATTGGTGAGGTGGCTGTTGATCCCATATTGGTGCCCCCTACGGTTCACCAAGCCACCTGCCTCTCACCTACTCTCTACAACACTTAGACCAAGCCCCAATTCGACCTACTGGACTCCCTCTGGATCATCTACACCAATTGGGCAGATGACGCCCAAATCCTTGTCCTCATCACTGGCAACCATGCTTATGACTCCGACACTATACACAATGTCACGATTAAGCTTGATTGGTTGTTGCATCAACCCAAGGAACTAGTTAAGCCACAATACAAGACTCAGTTGGCTTCACTGGTTGGTAATGGATCAGGGCCCAGGTTACAGGCCAGAGTGAAATGAGGGCTTTAATGCGAGCCTCTGCGCTGTTATCCACTGGTGAAGCCTGATAACTCGGGTACTTTTGCTATTAGCATCACTGGGCTAATGCACGGAGTGCTAAGGGCCTGTTATTTTTTAAAGAAAAACAAAACCCTCATACAGAAAATGTAGTCGGTGTACGGCATAGAGACCCTTTTCCATTTCCATGGAATTGAAAAGCTGGAGCAAAGGAAGTGGTAGGAGGCCACAGAGAAATGGTACCTGGAGAAGGTAAGGAGTTGCTTCTGATGGTTGATGGGGTTTGGGGGGTGGGGGAGGCAAGAAAAAGGACTTAAGTCCTGGCGGTCAAGGCCAATATATGGAGGATCAGGAAGAGAGGAGCTGGCTATCATGAGGGAACACAGGCTTATACCAGAGGATTCTGAACATGAAGCTACAGGCTCTGAGTAAAGCTGTTCAGTATCCTGCTAATAACCCTAAGTGATCCAAGAGTGGGCAGGTTAGGGAAAGGACAAAATGTGCAAAACTTGAATTTCACATAGATTCAACAATATATACATAAAATCTGATTCAGCAAACAATGGAAAGAGCACCTACATGTGTTCAAAGTGTGGCATGCACAGTCGTAAAACGTGCATTGGCAGAGTCAATAGTTTTAGTCTTTGAAGTTCATTACATTTTACATTTACAGCCATGAATTTGTGTCGGACCTTAAAGAACAGGTCCACCTCAAAAAACATGCAAGCTGAACGACTGGTCATAAAGTGACTATTGTTACGTGAGCTGCTGATTGATTAAATACTTCTTACATTGTACATCAGCAGCTGGGACACAAATCCTGCATGGTTTACAGGGTGATAGAGTAGGCCACGCTTTTGATTGTAACATTCGGCATGGCACTTTCAATAATGTTTACATGATCCTTTAAGTCTTGATGATCCATGCCCTTCAATGATATCCAACACAACATTGTAACCCTAACTCTCCTTTGACTAGAGTGCCCAAATGTAGGACGGTCCCACTCCAAAATATGAATGTACAATGTAGACATACATGGTAAATGAGACCATGTGCACTAGGCAAATACTTCATAAATGCAGAGTACGGTCTTGGATTTGCACAGATTCCAAAATCAGTATTGTCTGTAGAATTTTTCAGATTCCATTCTTATACCCCTTTTGTTGTAATTTCAATGGGAACTTGTTTTTGTGTATATAAGTTTGTTCTTGGAGCATATTCCTTGACTAATTCCAAGGGATGAAGATATTGTTTGGAATTCAACTATTTTTTATTGGTGTTAACCAATTATTTACATGTAAAGATATGTTGCTTTGCTCTTAATTTGTAAATCTGCTATTTATAAGTCAAAAGAGAACTCGACACAGATTTCACTGCTCCACAGCAGATTCTTCAGGCAGGTATCAAAGAGCGTCTCTCTTCATATCCTAAGTGTACATGTGCATATGTGCCAATATGTGTTGGGTCTTTCAAGCTCGAGGAAGCGAGCACCACTACGCTGTAAACATTGTACTTTTTTGTGTATCTTACTAGCAACCTTTACCATTATATGTTTACAAGAAAGTGATAATTAAAAGGGGTCTTGTCTCATTTGAACATCAAATTATATGCACTAAAACAGCCTTATATACACAGAAATACTTTCCCTGGGGCATAGGGCATGAATTACTCGATAACTGCAGTTATAACTGGTTTGTGGAAGATCCCAAGGCGTTAAAACCATATGCCCATTTCTCTCTCAAAAACATTTGAGAGAGAAATGGGCATATGGTTTACACTACGCTGTAAACATTGTACTTTTTTGTGTATCTTACTAGCAACCTTTACCATTATATGTTTACAAGAAAGTGATAATTAAAAGGGGTCTTGTCTCATTTGAACATCAAATTATATGCACTAAAACAGCCTTATATACACAGAAATACTTTCCCTGGGGCATAGGGCATGAATTACTCGATAACTGCAGTTATAACTGGTTTGTGGAAGATCCCAAGGCGTTAAGACCATATGCCCATTTCTCTCTCAAAAACATTTGAACATCATTCAAGGCTTACCATTTACCTCCAAGACAGCTGGAGCGGCTTCTCTATTCAGTTCTTGCCTGCAAAGTTCACCCTTAATAACAAAGTTTACATTCTGTTCAAACTTCAAACGCTCCAACTAAAGACCCCCAGTTGCGAAATGTAGAAATGTAGAAAAGCAGAAATACCATGTGCAGATGCATATGTAAACTAAGAGATTATGTTGCTGCAGCATAACAGTAAAATACCCATAGATGACATCACATTTCAGCTCCAGCCGCCTTACAAAGTCAGTTCACCTTTAATTCATGCTTTGCCTTCTCAGACAGCATTTCCACCCTGACTGGCACAACACTACACAGTGAGAGGAAGGGAAAGAGATAGTGAGATGGGATATGCGGGGGGGGAGGGGAAAGGAAAAGATAATGAAATGGTGCATAGAGAAAGGACAAAGACTGTGACTGACTGAGCCACAGTGCCTGAGAGACTGACACGGAATAGGGTGAAGGAAGTGCGATAGGACTATGAGACAGACTAGGAAAAAGGAGAACATCTAGGCTGACGATTGGGGTGATAGTTTGGGATGAAGGAGAATGACTCGGATGAAAAAGAAGGACTAGGATGAAGGATAAGGACTAGGGATAAAGTATATTAGCAGTAAGGAGTATGAGGGGGAAGAAGCACTAGGGTGAAGGAGTATGAGGGCAAAGAAAGACAAGGGTAAATAAGGACATGGTCCAGGGTGAAGAGGGCTAGGTCTGGGGCAAAGGATAAGGGCAAGGCGAAATACTGGGGTGAAAGAGTAGGGCAAAGGACTAGGACAAGTGAGAAGGATAAAGGAGAAGAAATAAGACAAAGAAAAGGACAAAGGAGGCAAAGAACTAGGACGAAGGACTATGATGAAAGACTTGGATGAAGGACAAAGTAAATAACTATTAGGACAAGGATGAGGGACCAGGGTGAAAGATGAATGAGGACAAAATAGAAGTACTAAGGCTAAGGAGTAGTTTTGGCTCATTACGAGTCCGGCGGACCCATAGTGAATTACCGGCACCGGACTTGACGGAATTGCCATTACTGGGACATTACAGCCCCGGTGGTCTGGTAAATCCGGTGCCAGCAATTCTGTTAATCCCCAGTCCCATAGGACTCCACTGGAATGGGGACCGCGGAAACACCGGCACCATGTCGTGATGGTGCCGATGTTTCCGTGATTCTCTGCGGAGAGTGCCGTTCCGCCCACCAGGTTAAACCTGGCGGGCGGAACGGCACCCACCTGCAGAACTTGTAGTTTGCCGGTCTGTAAAACGGTGCCGGTACGGTTCTCCCGGCACCGTTAATTCCAGACCAGCAAACCTGTAATGAGCCCCAAGGACTAGGACAAAGGACAAGTTTGACTAGAAAGAAGAGAAGGTCTAGTGTGAAGACATAGGGCAAAGGTCTCGAATGAAGGAGATGGACTAGCTCTTGGACATAGTAAAAGGATGAAGGAAAAGGGCTAGAATGTATGACAAGAACTAGCATGAAAGAGTGCTATTGTGAAGGCAGATTAGGGCTTAGAAGGACAAGGGTCAAGAGGCACTAGGGAGAAAAAGGTCTAAGGTGAAGACAGACATGGGTGAAATATGAGTAGGATGAAGGTCAAGAAGGACTAGAACTAGGCCAAAGGACTAGCACTTGCGTGAAAGACTAGGATATGGGGTACCAAGCTGGGAAAAGGGAGAAGGATGAAGGAGATTGTCAAGGACAAAGGAGAAGGACAAGGATGAAGGAAAGCACTGCGTTGAAGGAGGAGGGCCAAGACAAGGACACGGATTACAACAAGGACTTCAACAAATGCAAGGATGAAGGACTGGCATGAAGGATTAGGATAAAGTACTAGGAACAGAACAAAGGATTAGGATTTCAATGAAGAACTAGGAAGAAGGAGAAGTACTTGGGCTAATGACTAGAACTAGAATGATGAAGGTCTAGGGCAACATATTAGGATGAAGGACTAGTACAAGGAAGAAGGCACAGACTTGAATGAAGGACTAGGAGGACAGACTAGGAGGAAGGAGAAGGACTATCACAAAGAACTATCATGAGGGTGAAGCTCTAGAAGGAAGGATAAGCACTAGGATGAAGTTCTGGAATGAAGCACTAGGACTAGGACCGAGGGCTAGGATGAAGGGCTATGAGAGAGGACAAATAGGGATGATGAAGACAAGAACGAGGACTAGGAGTAAGGTCTCTGATTAATTAGAAGGATGAAGGACTAGGATGAGGAAGGACTAGGATAAAGTACAAGGACTAGGATGAAGGACTAAGGATATAGAATGAAAGAATAGAAGCAAGGGCAGGGGACTAGTATGAAGCTCTAGGACAAAGTACTAGTGTTGTAGGATTTAGATTGGGATAAAGGACTACGACAAAGCACTAGTATGGTAAGGGAAAATGCAGCTCAGATAACAGTCTAAAATAAAATGAGCAGAGAAAGGCTGTTCCAAAAGAGCAAGAAAGGCGCTATCCAAAAAAGTATATTTCCTTTTGGATTACGCATCGTACTTGCTGTCGTGATAAACATTATGGGGCCGATTCATGGAACAAACATGCACCGAAAATCTTGGCGCACGCAGGCGCAAGCATGAAAAAACAGGTGCACGCACACGCGTGCAATTCATGGAAGTCCCTGCGCGTGTTTTCCTTGGGATGCGCACCAAACCCGAGCGTGGCGCACACGGGGGCACACGTCATTGCAACAGCTCAAACGCCGTGCACGACGCGCACAGGGAAAGCGCACAACGTCTGCGCACACACCAAAAAGGGGGGGGGACATGGGGCGTAACATGCGGAATGGGGAACAACGCATGAAAAAGAAGGCGTAACTGGGGAAGTACCACTGGGAAGTACACGGAACGCCCACACGCACGCGAACCACACGTATTCATGGAATCGAATAGGGCAAACCCGTGCACGGGCAAAGACACGCACAGGCCTAAACACGTCCGCCACACGAAGGCAGGCGGTAGCGTCCCTGCGCATTACAAAAGTGTGCTCAAACAAAAAGCACGTATATATACAGCAATGATGAATGTCCCATACTGTGGCCCCCTAGGATAAATGATGTGCACGCAACACACAGGCACCCCATAAAAAGAAGAAAAAGAGACAAGCGGCCTCCAGTAGCCCACGTGTGTGCAAAAATGACACACGTAGTACGGTGTGGCAGCCAGGAGCCCAAAGAAAACGTACGCGATCAACAGGCAGGCCAGTATGGCCGTAAAAAAAAAGGGGTACGCGACAAACACGACACCCGCTGTGTGAAAAATAGCGTGTGCGTGTATTTCAGGGGTGCGCGGGAAGTTTTACACGCGAAGGGGCCCTGTGGTTGTAGGGTACGTATATTCCTGGGGTTCGCGGGAAGTTTTACACGCAATTGGCCCTGTGCGAGTGGGGTACGTGTATTACTGGGGTTCGCAGGAAGTTTCACACGCGAAAGGGCCCTGTGCGAGTGGGGTACATGTATTACTGGGGTTCGCGGGAAGTTTTACACATGAAAGGGCCCTGTGCGAGTGGGGTACGTGTATTACTGGGGTTCGTGGGAAGTTTTACACGCGAAAGGGCCCTGTGCGAGTGGGGTACGTGTATTACTGGGGTTCACGGGAAGTTTCACACGCGATTGGCCCTGTGCGAGTGGGGTATGTGTATTTCTGGGGTTCGCGGGAAGTTTTACACACGATTGGCCCTGTGCGAGTGGGGTACGTGTATTACTGGGGTTCGTGGGAAGTTTTACATGCGAAAGGGCCCTGTGCGAGTGGGGTACGTGTATTACTGGGTTTCACGGGAAGTTTTACACGCGAAAGGGCCCTGTGCGAGTGGGGTACGTGTATTACTGGGGTTCACGGGAAGTTTCACACGCGATTGGCCCTGTGCGAGTGGGGTACGTGTATTTCTGGGGTTCGCGGGAAGTTTTACACACGATTGGCCCTCTGCGAGTGGGGTACGTGTATTACTGAGGTTCGTGGGAAGTTTTACATGCGAAAGGGCCCTGTGCGAGTGGGGTACGTGTATTACTGGGGTTCGGGGGAAGTTTTACACGCGAAAGGGCCCTGTGCGAGTGGGGTACGTGTATTCCTGGGGTTCGCGGAAAGTTTCACGCGTGATTGGCCCTGGGCGAGCGGGATACCACTCACCTTCTGCCTTGTGTGTAGAAGAACGGGTAGCCAACACCCACCCACTGGGAAGTAATAGCGTGTGAACCCCAACGGCTGGAAAACACACGCCCGCACCCCACGAAAAGCACGTACAGAGCAATGGAAAGCCACGTGGGATCTTCAACCCGTGCCAGGGCAACGCCCGTGCGGAATACGTCACAGACGCACTTACGGGCTAAGGGCCTTTGGTCCAATGAAATCGCGTACGTGTGCTGACGCGCTTACGCGCTGAGGGCATTTCCTCGGATTTCACACTGACGTGCACTTTTTTCACATGCCAATTCACTCCGTATCAAGCTGGCCACGCGTACACACACGGAAGACCACGCTCCTGCCCTGAAGGCCATTTTCCTGCCCCCCAGATCCCCGAGCACGCTCCCACCTGCCATCTGCTTCTGCCTGACTGCCTGCTGCCCATGTGCCGTGCTATTTGGTGCCTGCACGTCAGCCAGGGCTCCAGTTGCTGTGTCCACCCCTGCTGGAACAGAAGACTCCCGACTGGGATACCATCGCTCCACAGCCCAGCCCCAGGACCCAGTTGCCCACCCACGCCTGCCTCGGGGGTCTCCATGTCAGGGCAAACACCAAACACTGAGACCACTGGCGACCCCCCAGCTTCTGTGTGAAGGAAGTTGGTGTCCTGGTGGAGCATGTCCTGGGGCATTATGATGCCCTCTTCGGAACATCACGCGCCAACAAGGAAGGACGGGAGAGGATCTGGGATGATGTAGTGGTTGCCATCAACGTGGAGGGGGTGGCAACCCGCGACATCAAGCACGTCAAGAAGCGCTGGGAGGACTTCAGGTCCAGGACCCTCCACAAGGCCCGGCGCCTCGCAGAGGTGGGCTGGGTCAGCATGAGTGACATCGAGATGAGGGTCCTGGAACACATATGCCCAGCGCTCCACGCCCAGATCCTTCAGAGGAAGACCCGTCTGGGGTTGAGGGGTAAGTGGCCAAGCATTGGTGTGCGAGACAGGGCATGTTGCAGTGTGCTGGTAGTCTGATACTTGCCTGTATGTGTGACATGGGCCATGTATGGATGTGTGTGTGCAGGGACATCATGGTCATGCATTTGAGACCAGTAATGTGCGAACCACATGGTTGGTGCATGAGTTCCAATGCTACATGGGGAGCTGTATGGCAAATGCACACATGAAAGCATGCCAGTGTCTGTTCTTGCACATGGTGGGGGTGTGAGGGATGGGTGCTGCTGTCATGTACATGTATGGTGCACATGTGTGTGTGTCTGAGAAGTGTGTCTGTGACTTCGATACGCCATGGATTCATGACACATGTCCGTGATGATGTGTAGATTCACTCATGTAGTGCGGTCACCATTGTATGCACTGTCTATCCACTGTGTCTGTGGTGTACAAGGCATGATGCATGACCCTCCGGTGATGTGTGTGCATGGGATCAGTGTGAGCCAGGATGCATGTGAGTTTGAAGGCAACATTTTGATTAATAGAGGCCCTTGTACATGGATGCTGATGTTGATTGCAGGCGCCATGCCTGTTTATGCATGTGTTGCGTGCATTCACCCATGTGTTGTGGAGGGACAGGATGGAAGTGATGTTAGACACTGCCACTCATTTGTTATTGCTTCCTGTCTAGGGGAATATTGTACTGTACCCTGATGCTTGTGTTCTATGTCTCCCTCTATGCAGCGTCAAGTGAAGAAGAGGGTGGAGACTGCGCTGTGGAGCCAAGCGGCGGGGATGCCTCCACTGGGCGGCGACGCAAGGCCCAGCCACCCTCCCAGGACTTGCCATCATCCAGGAGCGAGGGGGCTGGGGCACGTCTGCCACTACGGCTGTGGTGGAAGGGCCGGGTGAGCCCCCACAGGGGCTTGCAATGGCGGAAGACGGTACGGAGACATCCAGGTTGGTGGTCTCCACAGAGGAGGAAGATCCCGCTACTGAGCCGCACATGGGGCCTGGTGGGGGTAGTATCACTGGTGCAAGTGGTGCAGTCCAGGGCCAGGGTCAGGAGGCAGCACAGGTCACCGCGGAGGGGCCTGTGCATGTCCCTGTCCTTGACCCTGTGACTGCACCACCATGCACCAGCAGGGAGGCCCCGTCCCAGGCCCGTCCGCAGGTAGGGGAGAGTGCCATGTCATCTGCCTCTCCACTACCTGCGGACGAGGGGTCCCATGAACGTATGGGCTCCGTCCTGATTGGTGTCGTGTTGCGCACGCGTGACATTCATGATGACGTGCGTTCTTCCTGGGCGGAGAACGCACGCCATCACGAAGAGCAGCGTCGCGACGTGGCACTGTTGGGAGGGGCCCTGGTTGGTGGGTTCCTACATGTGACACGCACTCTGGCGGACCTCTCCTCCTCTGTGGAGACTATGCGCCAGTCGTTCTCCCTGCCGTCTTCCGGGCCAGATTCCACCAGGGCCCCCTGTGGACCTGGCCTGACCAACACAGCCAGCTTGGTGGAGATCCCATCCCTGCCACAGTCGGGACTCGGCGGTCCAGCAGGGGTGGACACCACAACTGGAGACCAGCTGATGGAGGATGTGCAGGCATCATCGGATAGGGCACATGGACAGCAGCAGCAGCAGCAGGCTCTAGGTGGGAGCAATGACGTCTCGGGGCCATCGACATCAGGGGCGCAGGCATCAGCCAGAGGGCAGGAGGACCCTGGAATGGATGTGTCTTCCGTGTGGCTGCAGTTGGGCCAGCGCATAGATGCGGAGCGGCGGCGGGCGGAAGAGGCGCGGCTCACCATGGTCAGGGCGGAATTCTCCATGCATCGGGCGTTGAGGCGGGCAGCGTGCCTCGAGGCGACTTGCAGGGAGTTGGAACAGGCCAATCAGTGCCTCCCTGCGTGAGACCTCGAGGCCAGGGCAGAGGCCCGCCTACGGGACATCGACATGGAGTTTGATGATGCCCTGGCCCGAGACACCACAGAGTGCACCGCAGGACTTGCCTGCCGCCATTGTATATAGTTAGATAGTGTTAGGTTTCTTTTCCTTTTCTTTTTTCTTTTGGTTGCGCTTGGACAATGCACCATGTTTTTGTATATAGTTTTTTATTAGGTAGAATTTTTGGTAGGTTTCATTTCATCAGTTGGGCTCATGGACCCTGGATTGTTCATTTGTACATAGTTCACCATTGGATTATTCTCATTTTTGTTATTTTCACCATGGAGCAATGGATTTCACTTTCTTTTTTCCCTTGGATTGGCTTTGTTGTACTGTGACTTTGGACACCATTTCTTTTGGATTTCTTTGGATTATGATTTCTTGCTTTTTATTCTTTTACGGACGTGCAACATTTCTTTAATTATTCCCATTGGTGTGTGTTTTCTTTTAATTACATTCATGTTGTGTTTAATACATTTTTTCTTCATACTTCGATGTGTGGTATTATCTCATTGATTTCATGCATGTCATGATATGGGTTTTCACATTCACTTGCACCCATTGTGTGTGTGTGACGGACATGTGTTCATTTACATACTTGCCTTTGGGATTTTATCATGTAATTACCGTTTCTATGTGGGTGGATGCAATACTTGGTTGGGTCTTTGGGCTGGGGAGGCTGGCCATAAGGGCCATGATTGAGGATCGTCATGATGTGGGGGCGGGGGGACATGAGTGGGACTTGAGTGGGGGCCTGCTAGCAGGTGCCCTGCACTGCTGGGGGTGGGGGTGGAGGGGGATATGAGTGGGACATGAGTGGGGGCCTGCTGGCAGGTGCCCTGCACTGCTGGGGGGGTTCCTGGGGGACATGAGTTGGTGATCACTAGTGCAAGCTGACATGTGGCTTGGCTGGGGAGCATGCCCATGGTGGATGGCCTGCCTGTAGGACATGACCAGGGGTGCAGGTTAGTCCCCTGTGGTGTGGGCTGCCTGCAGGGGCCATGGAGGGTGTAGAGGGAACACCTGGGAGGACCCACACTGCCAATTCACATGTAGGACTCCCCGTGCACCCCCGAAATACACGTACCCTGCTCAAATCGAATCCCAGTTATACACGTACCCCGCTCGCACAGGGCCAATTGCGTGTGAAACTTCCCATGCACCTCAGTAATACACATACCCCACCCGCACAGGCCCTTTCGCGTGTGAAACTTCCCGCGAACCCCAGTAATACACGTACCCCACTCGCACATGGCCAATCGCGTGTGAAACTTCCCGTGAACCCTAGTAATACACGTACCCCACTCGCACAGGCCCTTTCGCGTGTGAAACTTCCCGTGAACCCCAGTAATACACGTACCCCACTCGCACAGGGCCAATCGCGTGTGAAACTTGCCACGAACCCCAGTAATACACGTACCCCACTCGCACAGGCCCTTTCGCGTGTGAAACTTCCCACGAACCCCAGTAATACACGTACCCCACTCGCACAGGGCCAATCGCGTGTGAAACTTCCCGCGAACCCCAGGAATATACGTACCCCACTCGCACAGGGCCAATCGCGTGTGAAACTTCCCGCGAACCCCAGTAATACATGTACCCCACTCGCACAGGGCCAATCGCATGTGAAACTTCCCGCAAACCTCAGTAATACACTTCCCCGCTTGCCGTGCTGGTACAGGGTTAGTGCAGCCCTTTGCGCTGGATTGGGGATTTTGATGGCTTTTCCCTGCGCGAGGGGCTTTCTTGGGGGTGTAACTGGCGCTGCTGCAGGGTCGCTGTGCCACTGTGCTCCACGGCTGGTTTTGGTAGCTAAAATCCATGAATACGCTGTGCGCGGAAATGGATTTTAGCGCAGGCCTCTGGCGCAGAGATTCGCACGCGCACACTGTGCGCCAGCCGCGTGCGCCACTTGTGCGCTAAATTCTATGAATTACCCCCTATATCTGTTTAAACTGTGAGGTGTGAATAAATGCACGAGGGCAAGAACATTTTAATAGTGTGAAAGTGAATGTTGGATTACAACCACTTCCTAGGACTGATTTTAGATTTTAAGGATGCAACTGGAATTTGCCCACTTCTTCAGCTATTGCCTGAATCAATGTTAAAATAGTGGGTAAAAGTCAAGACCAAACACTTTGGTATGCAGCCATATATGAGGTCCTGGGTCCCACGCACCAAGCACAGAGAATATAAATTGCACTTGTGCAGCATAGAAAACTGATTATGATTTCAGTAAATATATTTGCAATCTAATATGAAATGTAGGGTAGAACCGAAGGCTCATTTAAGTTCCAATTTTTCTGCCATGCCTGTACTTCACTCTGAATCACAATGCATTTAATTCGAAATTAACATGCCTGTGAATCTTATTGATTAAGCTGGTTAACGTAAAACTATTCGAAAATTACTTTCCAAACAAAGCCTAACCCCCGTTCAGAAATGCAGTCACAAGAGATGAGTCCACACAGAACCATTTCTCTATTGTGCTGAAAGCAGATTCTAAGGAGGCAGCCCAATAAACCACTGCAACATGCCAGCTAATGGATTTAGGCTCTGGGCTTCAAACAAACCTGTCACCATTTGTTAGCACCTCATACAAATCCATGCAGCAGTTTATCTGATCTACATGAGAGGCCAACATAATTCTGCCATGACATATATCAATATCATGGAGAAGACTATGCAGGCGATGTATCAATGGTGCTCTCTATAGTATGAAGGCAACATTTCTTCTCTTCGAAACTAGGTAGGAAAATAAATGACCTTTTAAAAACCAAAACTTTAATTATAAAGCAAACATATCTCTGTGATGTGATGTCTAATCAACACAAAACATATAGCATGTTGCTAGCTAGAAATTCAATTTATCAAACCATGTAAAAATTCACATAAGATGTCAGTAAAGATTAGGTCATGATTAGGAAAAGAGCGTATCTACTCCAGTGTTCATCACAGCGTAATCATTTGTGGATTTGATCATGTGCACTGATCTACAGAATCTGGTAATACTCATTTGTTTATTTGCACACAGTCACATCTAAATCTAGGTCCAGAAAAATAAGAAATTGCCATTTTTCATTAGGAGTTATCTTACCCCTCCTTTCTGTGTTATGAGATTGGAAGAAATCACAGACCTGTCACGAGATCTAGAAGGAGATAAAAACTGTATGAGTAGCATCCTCATAGAAGCTAGAGCATAGAGTATGGGGAGATGAACATTGAATATTTTGGATACAACTGGATGAAGGGAGCAGAGCCGAGATCATATGGGTACTTGGGTTCCAGCCAGGCTGAGGAAATTAGCTATTTCAGACAGATGAATAACCTATACAGGGGAGAATGACTGTCCAGACAGCCAGCTAAAGGGGACACTGGGGAGGCAGTACCTCCAGATTGGGGGTCCAAGCTGTGTCACCAAAACAATAAAAGCTGCAATAAACATGTAAGTGCCAGAAACTCCAAATAACTGCAAATTGTCCTTATAGACTGTCCAGGGTGAAAACCCAAGGAATAGGGGAATATTAAAGTAATAGGTGCAGTCTTAAATATTGTGTTCTGTGTCACCCATTTGTATTGAGTAACAAGTGAGAAGCAATTTCCTTAAAGTCCAATGTATTTTCCATTGATGGGCGAACTTTAAAACTGAATACAATTTTGGTGCAACTTCAAAGTATATTGCTGTTTTAAAATTGAACATAATTTAAAACAGAATTGTGGCTTAAACGGATGTCAAATCATCTGGCTCATAATGTATTCATGACACAGTATTGTCTAAGCAATATCATGCATTAAAGCAGTCAGGAGAGGCCTAGCCATAAACTAGATGTGTGTGCAACAAAAATTAATAAAGGGAATTATTTGTATACACTGAAAATCGTGCAAAGTGTTAAAACCACTGCTGTCCCTTATTGTTGAATGTATAGGCAGGCTCGTGTGTAATGTGAAATGACAGGGGGGTTTTACCAAAGTACTTGTCACTGGAGAATAATCCATCTCCAGACCAAAAACACACATAGGGCCTCATTACGATCCAGGCGGAATGGGTTTAACGTCACCGGTAAAGGTGCCGGCGCCGTTAAACCCATTCCGCCCTATTACAAGGTCCCCTTGCGGGACCCGCTCTGGACGTCTGTTCAGACCAGACGTCCTTTGCGGGTCCCGTGAGGGGACCAGGGAGCAAAAAACGGGCCTGTTATTAACGGGCCCGTTGTTAGCTCCCTCCCCATTTCCATTGAGCTCTAGCCGGTCAAGTGGCACAGCGAGTAGAGGACTCGCTTTGCAGGTTCGAATCCCGGCGGGGCCAAACTCAGCCTTTCATCCTTCCGAGGTCGATAAATGAGCACCACACACCATGGGTAATAATAAGCAGCGCTCAGATACCTGAGGGTTTGTAGCACTATGTAAGTGCCAAATTATTATTATTATTAATTATTCATTATTATTGGGGCTCAAATGGGGATGGGTACATTGAATGAGGAATTACCGGGTCCTCCAAGGTTGGAATGGCCCGGTAATTCCTCATTCAAGGAACCCGTACATGAGTTTGGAGGCAGCCATGCCCTTATTAAGGGCATGGCTGCCTCCAAACTCGTACTGAGGCCGAATGATTTTATTTGAACAAAAAATGCTAAATCTTGTTCTTAATGAAATACCAATAGCAGGCAATTGAGCTGAGTGCAAGCATATCCAACCAAAGGCCTATTCTTACATGCAATTCTGACCTCAACACCAACTTGTATTTACAGTTATTTACAGTTATAAAAGCATGAAATAACTTTTTTATAATTTCAAAACTAAGATGGGATTGATACCTACATGAGTTGATGTGTACATGTGGTGGAGGATTAGTGTAACTAAGTGGATTCCTTTTGAGCGGAGATCTGAGTGGAGATGTAAAAGGAGAAATAGGTCTACAGGCTATTTAGGTGAGCGGATTTGAGTGCAGCTGTGAAAACAGAGCTGTGTGGGGCTCTGAAGGGAGAAATGGGGAGAAATGGGCAGAGACATACGTGGAGCAGCACAGAGTGCAGATGTAAGAAGGGCTGAGCGTGCAAATGAGAGTGAATTTGCGGCTGCAGTTGTGAGTGCATATTTGACATTTGATGGGTTGTACATTGGGAGTATAGGGTGCACAAGTGCTTGCAGGCATATACATGGAGCTGACACAGCAGTTGTTTGTCGATCAAAGAAAGTAGATGCAAGTGAAAATAAAAGTGCAGATGCGAGTGGTGGTATGGGGGTGATAACTGTGAGTGGAGTTGTGAGTCAAGACACTGAAGATGTGAGTGCAGTCACAAGTGGAGACGTCAGCAAGGCTGTAGTGCAATAAACAAGTGGAAATGGAGCGCAGTTGCCAATAGAGCTACGTAAGCACAAACATAAGCGCAGAGATGTGGATGCATCGGTGGAGACAGGCCTGCGTGAAGAAGTAAGTAGAGCGAGGCACAGTGTAGGTTTAAGTGGAGCTGGCAGTGTAGATGTACGTAAAGCTGACAGAAGGCAGACATGAGTGGCATGGCAATGGATAATCAAGATAATAGCGTGGACATGGGTGGATCTGTTAGTAGAGAGAGAGAGTGTAGATGTGAGTGATGCTTTTGAGACAGGTGGAGCTATGACTGGAGACGTGGCTGGAGGGTTTCTTTGTGATAGTATTGGCCAGCCTAATTTTGGTAGTTTGACTTTTTATTGCCCACCCTCCCTCTGTCCTGCCCCAACCCACGTAAGTATATTTAGGTCAAACTACCAAATGCAGTTCGACCAAGCTAACCACTGTATATTTTGTTTCTATGAAACCACCACGAATATGCATGCCTCGGGTGTGGGTGTATGTGTGGAGTTGTTTCAGTAGTTGTACATGGGGCCATGATTGGTCATGTGAAAACACTATAGGCCTGATCATGAGTTGGGTGGTAGTCCGGCTGGGATACTGCCCAATTTCATTAGTGTTAGCGCCCACCAGTCCTGCAGTATTACCGCCAGATCCCGGGTTCGGTGCTAACTGTTAATCCCCATTCTCCATTGGGTCCATTGGACCCAATGGGGACTTTTCGGCACAATTACCACACAGTAATACCGCCAGTGGTAATTACGCCAGAAATTGGCATTTTTACAGCGAATTTCCCCCAGCTCAGAGGTGGGGGTAAATAAGTCAAACTCATGATAGTGCCAATGCAGTGGTGTTAATGTTACCGCCGCATTTAAGGGCTACCTCCCAACTCGTGATGAGGCCCAATGTATGGAAATGCACAGTTCCGTTTTTGCAAAAATTTGACTCAAGAATCCCACAGCAAAGTGAGCGGTGTTGCTGACGAAAGCTGTGCTTTGACATGTGAGACAGTGAAAATGGAGTTGGCCGGAGTGGCAGTAGTTCTCCTATAGGCGAGGTAGGGTTTTGTAGCTGTGAGTGGAGTTGTAAGAGGAGACATACGTTGTGAAAACTCTGGGGACAAGAATGGAAATGGGGGTGGCTGCTAATGAGTGCATATAGGATTGGATCTGAATGAAGTGTAGAAGCAAGTGCAGCTGAAAGAGTGTAGGGGTGAGGGGTCGCTCTGTGACATTATACAGCAGTATAATACAGGCACATCCATCTTACTTCCATGGCAGTCTTTGAGTCTGAATTGGGGAAAGCTGTTCCAGCAGTCCGTACTATGTATTCTTAGTAATCCAACTGGTATGCAGGAGATGCTGAAAGAGGGACAGAACTGAAGTTATATCTTCCTTAACTATTGGAGTAGAACAACAATATTAACAGCTATTGTCAAAGTCAATAGGTATGGCTTTGTAAATGTAGAAGGTACAGAGGACAAAAAAGGATTACATGAGATTTGCAATGCCGTACCTCTTGGCGATGACAATTCTCGTTATTGTATAATTCCCAATGCTTCCATTTTAGGTCTCCTGGATTGGCAATCACAATGTTTGCTCCGAAACCGTATTTGTGTCTTAATTTCTCTGACCAGCATATTTTATGGAAGTTCAAAAATCAGCCAGCTCTCATTTACATAACCATGAAACCTTTTTGTTGGACAAGACGCAGCTACTTTCATCCTGTAAATCCTGTAATATTTTGACACTCGATGGATTACAAATGGTTGAGAGGAGAGAGTTGTACAGTGGTATACAAACAAACATGAAATATTCCAGTACTTCAGATGCCAGACCATCAACAGTACACAGGAGCATTTCACAGCAGCAAAGCATGGATGGGTGTCTCAGAAATGTGTGTGACCCAAAGAAACAATGGATGCACAGCACAGAAATAAATATTTCTGCAACACCATCGCTGAGGCAGCACCTGATACAATTGTCACTATCACATTGGGAAAAATGTCAATTGGTAAATGACATGTCAGTAGAATTGACCGGTACTTTAAAACATCAGAGGATTTGGAAGAGCTGTATTAAGTCTACGGGTTTCATTTTGTGATGTAATTTAACAATGTTCGTTTTTCATGCAAGTTAAGCGTAAGCACTTTTTGAGAAGTGGAGGTGCACACTTACACTCCACATTGATGTGAGGTAAACCACCAAAAGAATTTAAAATGGTAGTTTAATCCACCTAATTCTAGATTTACCTTTGTTTCAGACAGGTTTCATGCCTGGTGGCTTCCTGGTAATAAATAGTATGTGTAAGGCAGCAGTTATGTCTTATAGGGCATCTTTGTGTATCTTGTTGAGCTCAGAATAACTGCATTGTTCATTTGTAAATGGTCTGAACGTATTTTTCGTGGCTGCAAAGAACAGCGGTTTACTGGCAAGGATTTTGTTTATTTCCATGCGCCTATTTTGTTGGTTATGTTTCCACTCATCCTTGCGTTGTGTGCCCTGATTAAAGTTCCCATTCTTTTAGGCTGCTTTTCTGTGGCCTGACCTGGCCTGTTGTTGAACATCCCTGCCTTAGTGTCTTTAGACACTGTAAGTTGAAATACGAACATTGACTACATTGAGGGCTTATGGGCAAAACATTTTAAACTGCAACAAACAAGGTGAAGCAAAGTTCATCCCGAATTGCTTTTGAAATTGCTTGATACTTCACTAAATAACAATTATTTTGAATAAGTACAACAGATTTGAAGGCATCTAGATGGAATATCAATTGGCACTGGCTATGGGCAAACGCGCAGACCGTGTCCAAAATCCATACACAATGGTTTGAAGAAGAATTACTTTTTATGGACATGCTAAAAACAACTCCCATGACCCGTTCAGATCCCAGTCCCTCCCAAACGATTCAGATTGCGGAAAATATAAGAATGTGCAGGAAATGCACGTGTGCGGCTGCAGGGGGCAGTGGAGAATCTTGTGGGTAGAGGTGAATGGTGTGGGGCACGCTTATTGTAGAGACGTACATAGATTTAATGAAAACGAACAACAAGCATTATAGAGTGCTAGGTAAATACACTGCATGCGCACAAGACACATAGCATGAAGCCACACCGTATGCAAGGGTAGCCCGAAAATCCTCGTAGGCCGTGTTGGAAACACAGAGCAACAAGGCCTTGTGCTCAAATATTTCATCTCCACCACCAGGCAAGGCAGGGAACACATACACACACATACCCACAAATGTATCCTGCTAGAACTTTGCAAAATTAGATAGGAATGTGAACAGCCAAATACGAATAGGGCTGCGGCAGGTCATGAAGGAAAAACCCATGGGAGCTGGGGCAGAGGTCTTGAGCTGCCAAAACACAAGTTGAGATTTAGGACACAAGTGCCCCCCAGGATAATGGCCATCTCAGGATAATGGCCATCTAATTTGAACTACCAGATGCCCATGAGTAAAACTCCTAAATCCTTCACAAATTAGACAGATTAGTGGGACCTGCAGGAAGCCCATGCCCGCCCCTCAGGAGGTGTAGCTGATAAGGGAGGAACAGAACAACGAAGCCCATGATTTGTGCCAGAGAGAGCAAAGGGTGATGCCAACTCTTATACGATTGTGGCAAGGAGGGAGCAACATTTATTTTCATTATGCAACAGTAATGTTTAAGGATGTCCATCCCATATCATAAGCCTACAATTTCCAAATAATTTAATCTAAACTCATTAAAAAGAGCATTAGCATTTTCACAGCTTTTGACAGCATCTGAATAAAATTACGAGTCATTTAAAGAACAATCCTTAAGAATGAAGCACACATTTTTGCAGAGAAATTCCCCAACCTTTTTGTTAGATGAAGAGACTGAAAAGTTAACCAACATATTTATATCAATTTTTTGCAAACTTTCAAAACATTCCATAGGAAAACACTAACTCATGGGCATCTTAACATATGAGCTGCAATCTTTAAAAACATAAAAGTCTGTTAATTAAGTATTGGGGCATTTTGCAAGCTGACAACTATCTTTCAAGACTCTTCAACAATAAACCATTAGTGACATTCAGACCTCAATCCAACATCCAAGACATTAGAGTGAGAGCTGACACTGTACAGATGCGGGACCTGCAACCTACTTTAAGCAGCCCTATTGGAATAACACATCCCTGTGTACAGTGTGAGGGAATGTCATAAAAATAAATACAATTACACACCCTTGCACTGGCAAAATGTTGTAACTACAATCGTTTGCTACCTTCCTATCAAAATTTCAAATTTAAGCTCATGAATGTCAGAGTGGACAAATGTATCATTGGGCAAACCATAAGTAAAAATGCTAAAAGAAAGTGTTATTGAACATAAATATGATATTTGACAAAAGAATCCCAAATTGGCAGTAGCATGCTAGTTCATGTTAAACAATCACAATGGGCGTCATTACAAGGCTACCTCCAAACTTGCAAGAAAGTCCGGTATGGGCAATTACTGGGGTATTCTGGCCCCACCGGACACAGTAATTGCCCTTTTGAGGGTGCCGGAATCGGGTGATCACGATTCACATTGAGTCCCATAGGGCTCAATGGGAATGGGGATGCCTGTAGCAACGGCAGTGTTCATAACAGTTCCTGTGCTACAGGAATGCTGTGATCGCGGGTGCCTTTCATTCCGCCAGGTCAGACCTGGTGGAATGAAAGGCGCCCGCGAGCACAACTCAGAGTTTGCCGGTCCAGACACAACGGTACCGGCAAGCTTACCGGTACCATTGTATTCGAACCAGCAAGCTCGTAATGAGGCCCAATGTGTCAAACCCAAATTGCACTGCGCATGTACAGTGGGGATGGCTCATTACAGCGCTCCCCACTACACATTCAGTGCAGCCCAACCATGTCCACAAATTACCTGATATTGCTGTTACTCATGAACATGGTGGGTGGTGGCATTTTCCGTGGGGCAATGCCCCACATGCCCCTATTGGTCAGCCACCACCCACTGGCATTAGGCAAAAGATCCTAATTTAAGTAGCTACCTTACTTGGCCATAGGTGGATCATGGATCAATAGTCAACTGTATGGTCACAATGGGTCTGGGGACTGGTCTCCAACCCTCTCTATAGCTGTAGAACTGACTGGGAATGCTCTACGTTGATTTCCTTCAAAAACCTGTTTCATGCGGCCACGTGCCTGTAACAGAATGAACATTGGGAAGTGTAGGGATGGAATTCTAAAACTGTGTTCTTCTGTGTTACAGTATATTATGGCTTTCATGCCTCAGCAAGGGGGGGTGGCGAACGTTGCTGGTAACATCCCACCACCCTGAGCCATAGTTGGCTCAAGTTAGGCGAGGGCCTCGGTGAGAGATGTGGGCTGTTACTGGCCATGTCCACCTCCGGTATGAAAGCCATTCACATCCCGGGATTCATACAGGGTTCAAATAGCTTTCTTTTTATTCCTCCGGATATTGGCTTCCGTAAGCGACCCCAATCTCTGAAGGAAGAACACAAATGCAAGATGGCCACCACCATAGGAAAAAGGGACAAATAACTATTTTCCACTTCTATGGCGGAGACCTGAGCAGGAGGTGTGGCTGACCGGAGGATAAAGCTCCGATCCTGCAGATAAGTGAGGAGAGAGTGAGAGCGAGGTGGGGAAGGAGTTGGGATTGCTTTGGGGAGGGTGGGTTAGTGGGGAGACAACAGGAAGAGACTCCCTGTTGCTTCGCCACATCACATTAACAAAAAAAATGGCACCACCCGGGGCAGGGTCTCGGGTGGGTGGAATAATGGGAGGAGAATGTATATTCTCACCTGCTGTTCCAACCACCTGATTGGTCACTGGCCCTTTCCCGCATGCGAATAGCCATTCTAGGGCTTGTGAATTAATTTCTATCCATGTTTTCATCATTTTAGGTATCTTACAATTCATATGCCAATGTCTAACTGGTTCTAAAGTTGCTTCACCTAAAACAATTTAAAAGGTAACTGTTTGGTCATGACAATGTGATTGCCATGACCATAGATATGTAGTAGGCAGAACAAGGGGGTGAGATAAAGTGGGGCATGCGTTGGCGAGGGTAGTGGAATGGCAGTATTGGTGTGGGCACCTCTGTTGTAAGTAAGTGGGAAAATGATTCGATGACAGGGGTTAAAATGACACAACCAAACAGTCTACATTGAAAATGTTGGAGGGGAAACCACAGTGAACAGTCTGTCTTGCATAGTAAAGTGGTAGGTAACCAATTTTGGCAATAGCAAACTCTGGCTGTACATAGGTTTAATAGAAATTGTAGTTACTGAGTAGTGGGTTGGACTTGTTTCGATCTTGTCTTTGATTAATATTATATTTCTGTACTTACCTCGTTGGACCTCTTTTAGGTAAATGACTTTGTAATTGTTAACTGTACTTCACACCAAACCTACCTCTTCCTAAAATCAAACATGACTGCTCAATCACACTACCTTTCAGAGTATGGTCAAAAACATAAGTGTAATCTGGTTGCATCTTTAACTTGGCTTCTAAGAACCCTTTGCCAGAGTAGGTTCTAAAAAAAACCTCTTAACAACTAGTGGCAGCTGGTGGGATAGCCAGTTCCAATACACAGAGAAGCAAGTACAGAGATATCAACTCACTTACACACTGAGGTCTGAATTAATTAAATGTAATCCCTATGTCCTGCCCTGGTCCACGCAATGGTGCACACCACCCAGAACCAGGGATAGTCACCATGGGAACCACCCACCACCCCTCATGCTCGCCGGGTCAGGACGGGCGGTGCACCTCCAAATAATATTGCTGATAACAGGAGATAGGCTGTACCCTGAGTTCTTAGTTCACTAATGGACACAGAAACCAGAGTGAATTTTATAGGAATTCCAAATGGGGACCCCAATTTATTTATGAAACCACTAAACATTTAATGCTTTTCTGATTCCAATTCCCTAGGATTCCGTTGGTGTGAGCTCCATCTAAATGGGAACCTGCTACGCCAGTTCGCCCTTCCTTGGTGGGGTGTCGGGGACCCTTAGAGTCAGTCTGATGCAACAGGCCCCTTACCTATACTCAGGTACCACCCCATGGAATGTGAGGCCAGAAGATTGACTTTGTGGGTGGTCCCTTCTCAGTATGCGGCCTCAGGCCGGCCACCACACTATCACACTACCACACGCTGGGGTTCTTCCCCTCTACACCCTTTTGTCCTATTTAAAATGATTACTTATACTAAGTAACTCACTCCTACTTAACCTTTAAAGCTATATAACATTCCCATTAGAAAACCCTACTCCCTACTGAACATTTAACCTACTTAACATTTAATTAATAGATATATACCTATAATCACAAATATATACCTACACATACATATTATATACATTTTCATACAACATATATACTACATAAAACACTATGCCTCATTATAAGTTTGCCGGTCCGGAAACTACGGTACCAGTAAACTTGTCGGTACAGTAGTTCCCGGACCGGCAAACTACGGGTTGTGCTCGCAGGTGCCTTTCAGCTCGCCAGTTCGGACCTGGCGGGCAGAACAGCACCCACGAGCAGAGCATGTCGGATACACCGGCACGGTTATGAACGGTGCCGGTGCATCCGACATCCCCATTCCCATTGAGCCCTTTGTGGCTCAATGGGAATGGGGAGCATCCTATTCCGGCACCTGCGGATGGGCAATTACCGGGTCCAGCTGGGCTGGAATATTTTGCAAGTTTGGTAGTAGCCTGCCGGTATTACAGGCGAGGCTACCTCCAAACTTGTAATGAGGCCCATGTCACAATGGGGTGACTGCTATTGTCAGTCAGCCCCTTCACAGTAGCTTCCATGGGTCTGTCCCTCGTGGTGCTGGCACACTTATAGCTGTCACAGAGATGACAGAAGTGAGATGTTGCTGAAGGTCGCTTGTTTAAAAATTATGTTGTATAAAGTAATTGAAAATTCACCAAAATATTCAGAAAGTAGGTCAGAAATCCTATCTCTAATTGGCAAACCGTGCCTATGCACTGTTTTTCTGACAGAAGCTCTTCATCGCGTCGGGTAGCCCTTCCCACTACTGAGAGCAGCGGGCAGAAATCCATTTGGGAGGCGATTAGCAACCACCATGTCTTTAAACCCTGGGCTGGAGCAATGGTAACAACTGCTTCCATGGAACACCAAAGTGATGTTACTGGTCGGATGCATGCATATTATATCCGCCAGCGTCAGATGGGTATATGTAAGGTCTATAGTGCATGGGCACACAATTACCCCCAATACATTGCCTGAACATTTTCAACTAAGCACCTATTAAAGTGCCAATACTTAAGTCAATTCCAGTAGGGTGCATATAAATCCACAGGGAATGTGCTGCTTCCGTGTAAGTGCAATCTGAGGCAATAACATTAAAGTGTGGGGTGCCTAGGCGGAGGGGGGTGTTGGAGGGTTGGTCAGGATAACAATATATACAACACGTCTTTGCCGTCTCGTTAGTCAGGCGCAAGTAAGTGATAATGTACAAGAACAGTGGTGAATGAGTGCAGATCAGGGGGATGTGGGTGGTAGACTCTATCATGACAAGGGCAAAATGAAATTGGTGGATTGGAAAATTGGTGCCCCCCTACTACTCAGCCTGTGTGCATAAAATGCATCTGTGCAAATGAAGGTAGGATTACAGACCATAACTCCCACAAATCATTGCCCCTAAATGCCACTTGCCAAATGTTGTGGAATACCATTCCCATCAGCTCTTCATAGACAATTCAATGGGGAGAGCTGATAGGAGTTGTAGTTCGAAGCATCTTGGAAACGGCAACTGGCAACTTCAGACGCTGCTTCCTCAGATTCAGCCCGCGTACAGTACGTGCGTACAATATGTAAAGTATGTTAACTAGTCTGTACTAATGTAATGTACATGTTAAACATACCAAAGGAATCCCACCAACTCACCGGAGCTGTTTCATCAGAAGTGGTAAGTCGATATTTTGCTGCATTTTACTGCAGTGTTTTTGGGGTGTGGGGGAAATAGGGAGTATGAAAGGTGGGTGTAAGGGAGAGACAAGAGTTATGGGGGCTTTCCCCCCTAAAAATACAGCAATGCAATATGGTGTAATGTACCCTATGGTGAGTTCTCATAGATCCTATATAGGGCTCCCCCCATGTACTCTATAGTCCTCCAATGGTAGAAGCAGAAATGCATCTGCGAGAGTCTGCATCTCATTAGAAGACGAAGAAATAATAAACACACTAATAACATGAATAGCAATATGTACCAAAGCAAAGGAGGGAGTCATTGAAAAAATAAACAATTAAAAGTCGGAGATGAATTATATTAAAAAATAATACATTAATAACACACTAGTAAAATGTAGTCTTTAATGGACTCATTCGAAATAACAATGAGGAGTGGATAAAAACCTTGAACTCAGTTGATGAGGCATTTGCTGAGCGATAAGGTGCACACCAGGTTTGGAACCCTGATCCCCAGTCTATCATGAGTACTCCAGGTAGACTCTCAACCCTGCATCAAGTCATGCTAGAAAGAGTGAAGTCTGTCTGAATGACTATGTGCTTGGAAGGATGCCTATATCACACTCTCCTCCTAGCAGTGAGCTACTGGCCAAAGCCAGTGCATGAAGGCATGTGTGATTCCACCCCGTTGAATGGCAAGCAAGCATATAGTGGTGAAATGATAAACATTGGACCTCATTACAAGTTTGCTGGTCCAGAAACAATGGAGCCCGTATGCTCACTGGCACCCTTGTTTCCGGACCGGCAAACTACGAGTCTGCCTCCAGGGGCCGCAGTGTCCGACAGGTCTGACCCTGCCGGGCGCAGCAGGCACGGTAGGTAGACAGGTCACGGAAGTGCGGGCACGATTAACGAGTCCCCACTCACACAGAGTCCTATGGGACACTATGGGACTGGGGACTAACATTTTACCAGTGCCTGACTTTCCAGGCTGCTGGACTTGTAATCTCCCATTCATTGGCACTGGGAAGTCTCGAGACAGGGTTTCTGTCGAACTCGTAAAGAGGTCCAGTGTCTTGCAAGGCTATATCTAGCATGTATAGATGATAAATTAAGGCCAAAATAGTGTTGAGGAAAAAAAGTAGGAAGGAGGAAAGGAAGAACGGAAGGACTGAATGAGTGGTGGGTTAAATAGAAGGGAGCATATTGCAGAAGTTCAAAAAAGAAATAAAGATAAAAATGTTTTAAAAAGCAAAAGGCAGCCAAATTTAAAAAAAACGCCCCAGAAACCATCAACACGCTCACCTGGATTACGAGAGGTCAAATCCTCTACACACAGGTCAGCGAAGGACAAGGTCTCAGTTCATGACCCCAACATGTAGCCTGCAGGCAAGTTATACATTAGTTTATACACAGAGGTCAAGATGGCCATGTTGCATTCGGAATGACATTGTCCACCATCTTAAAACACAGGGTGACTTTAGAGGGAGAGCCTAAAATGGCGGACAGATCTAAAATGGCGGCTTACACTGATCTAAGGTCAAGACCTTGCAACGCGGATTTCCTCGCAAGGGGCTTATAAACAGCTTAGCGTAGGCCAATACACATATATTCATACAGTATAGGAGACAAGATACAATTTTCCGTTCGACAAACCCTCCTTTTTAGCCTATGCCAAGCTCTAAACTACTTCTGGTCACTTTACGAACAATTCCACGTCTCAACATCCATACACCCTGAATCACTGTCAGAAATATCTATTGCCATTAGATCGTCTATCAAAATCTCTTCCAGCACATACTCTTTGGAACTCTTATCTGGGGCGTTTATCTTGTGTCCTATTGTACCTATCGCCTGTGTGCAACATCCCCCTAGCATCGAACATATACTAGGTAAACACTGTATACAGCAACAAAGAAACAACAGAATTCCCAAAATGATCAGCAAGACTGAAAGCACCTTCCAACCCCAAGATCGCAATAAGTCCCAGAGCCAAGCGCTAAGATCCAAGTTTCCCTCTGGAACATGCACTTCTGAACTAAGGACGTGCAGATTTTGTATTGCCTTAAAGATAGTTGGAGAAGAATCTGGGAAGAAAACACTGCAAGCGGACCCCACTAATTTACACACACCACCACGTTCGGCCAGAATGACATCTAATGCCATCCGGTTCTGAAGTACTACTAATCTTATTGCTTTCTGTTAGAATGTCATATTATAGAGTATGTCTGTGGTCCGGTTGATGGTTCTCTCCAGTACTCTCGCTAGTCTCCTGATGTCTTCGGAATTCGCAATTTGTCCCCAAAATGGCACGAATGATTTTGCTACATCTCCCAGAACCTGTGCTGGAGTGTCACCATTCTCGTCCCGCCGTGGACGAGCCTTTGAATCCTCTACAGTACTAGCTATGAATACCATGGGTAACAGGATGCCTAAATAACAAGTTCCCTGCCAATCCATGGGTCACCATGAAAATGCTATATTACCGCAAACAAAGTGGACAGGTTCGCCTACATACAAAGGTCTGTCTTGCCAGTCAAATTCGCAACGTTGGCACAACCTTTAAAATTTCCCATTGACTGAGTACCATTCCTCTGTATGCAGAAAGAAACTGAATCGGGGCTATGGTTAACAGTGTACAAAGGAGGCATGGCATCCTTATTGCCTATAGGAGCCATCTTGAAAGAAATCAAAGATTGAAAAGGACGAGACAATCTATCAGAAGGCCTAATGAAGCAACGTTGAGCTTGCTCCTATTCACGAAAAGTGAGCATCCCAAGGGCGTAAGAACACATTTCTCAAAATTATTCAAATTAGTACCATCAAAGTTCCCCGAGATGCTATCGGTCCATCGGCCAAAGAATAGTGCTCTAAGAGAAGCATAACAAGCAGTTGTCAAAGGTTAAGGATGAATATACCAACCTAGCCCCTTATTCTCGTGTTGCGGTAAATGTGAACAGACCCAACAGTTGGATTTATTAAAGATGGCATGTGTAGCATTCATGATAAGTAATAATGTGTTGTTATAGTATCTCTGTCTATGCGTAGAGTCTCTAGGAGATAAAGTATGCAAATGCACAAAAGGAGTAGGGACAGTGGGTACATTTTCAGTCAGTAACAAGGTTTAGAATGGATGCGCTTTTTCCAGGTACCAAAAACTTAACATAGTTACTATTATAAAAACAATTGAAATTATAAAAAGACAGCAGTACGTTTTCGGGGCCCAAACAATTTGTCCATTCTCACTGCTGGTCACACGATCAATTATCAGTCCTGTACGAGCGGTAGCGGTTGCAGGCATTGCAGTCTTCAAACGAAAAACCCCAATTTTATTTGCTGGCGACCTCCTGGCCGAACAAATTCTTAGTCCTTCCACAAACCTAGCCGACAGAATCCCCTTTTTTGAACAATTATTTGGGCAAAAAGCAAGCCCTTGATGATTTTCCTTTCGTCTTCGCATGCACAGCCTAATCGTGCCGTAAGTCTATTTTCTTGGACGCAAATTGCACCTCTTTGCCCCCGGTACTGATTGATCCGAGAACGATGTGTCGTCACTTCCTGGTGGAAGCGACGTATCAAGAGCAAGTGAAGATGCAAGATCCGGAACAACAGTTTCTGGAAACGAAACTTTTGGAGAGTGTAGAGACAAAACGACTGGTTCACCAGGCCTCATGGGCTCAGAGAGAGACTCCGATGCACTCTCATTGCTGTTTACTGCTTCGGGATCATTGGTTGCAGTATTGGTGAGGGGTTCTGTTTCTTCTGTATCGTATGGCACCAGGTGTGGAAGCCTCTTCACATGCGTCGCGTGGATCCAATGTTTTCTGCATGTGACACGCACCACAGTCTGTGTGACCAGCAGGACCTGGAACGGGGCACGCCACCAATGTGCAAGGCAAAAGGATTGTTCAAATGCCTTCGTTAATACCCAGTCTTCAGGCCGGATGCTATGACCTGGGCCCTCATATTGTACAGGTAAAGCATCTCGCACCTGGTGATAAATCAAATACAGGTTTTTATTCAACTGGCTACAGTAATTTGAAAGAAGTACATTTTCAACATTCTTTAAGGACCGACATTTTGGAAGGTTCCAGATATTCGCAGATCTCCCCATTACCACCTCAAATGGAGAGAGCCCAGTCTTAGTTTGAGGGGTTGTACGTATAGCTAGTAACATGATCGGTAAGGCATCCGGCCATTTTAGTTTGGTGCCAGCACACGTCTTAGTGAGCTTGTTCTTGATGATGCCGTTGTGTCTTTCTACTAGTCCGGCACTCTGAGCGTGTCTGGCCGAATGGAACTGTTTGTCGATTTGTAATGCCGCACATATCTGCAGAATTACAGCAGCGACAAAATGTGGACTATTGTCCAACCAGATGACTCTTGGTAGCCCAAACCTAGGAAAATACTCTTTTAACATGGTTTTTGCAGTAGTCATGGCTGTAGTGTCTTTAACAGGAAAAGCCTCAACTCATTTGCTAGTTATTACACCCTTCCATTTCGATAAAATCAAAGTGGATAACCTCAAAGGGGACAGCAGGTGGACCAAAACTTCCCCTGGGAGTTGATGTTCCCTTTCCCACATTATGCTGTAAGCAGATCATACAATTCTGAACATAACGCTCAGCTATTTTGGAGATTTTGCATTTGCCCAAACTTTCTCCAACATTTGTGTAAGCTTCCGGGTAGGGCCATGAGCCATGATGATGATCATCATCACGTATGCGTCAGGAAGTAGCCATTTCCCTTCGACTATGTCAACCCAACACCCATCATCATCAAGTTTCCCCAAGTCTTCAGCCCATTTCTTGGACTCTTCTAATGTGGCATCGGCTTGCATATCCCTTACGGAATCAACGCCCTCATCCATTGCATAGGCATTTACAGTCTCCCTTGAAACATGCATTTCTGTAGAGAAATTGGTGGCAGTCTGCTTAGCTATCTGATCAGCGAAAGAATTCCCTTTTCCTATATCATTTATAATCTTTCGATGTGCTGCACATTTCACGACAGCTAACTGAGTAGGGAGCGCAAGTGCTGAGAGCAATTTCACTATTAGGGAGCCATGCTGAATCTTTGTACCATGTGAAGTTAAGAACCCTCTTTCTGACCAAAGTCTCCCAAAGTTGTGAACCACCCCAAAGGCATACTGACTATCAGTAGATATGTTTACTGTAAGCCCTTCGGAAAGTTCACAAGCTCAGGTCAATGCTATAATCTCTGCAGCCTGCGCCGAGTTATGCGTGATTCTCTTGGTTTCCACGACCGTGCTCAATGTAGTGATTGCATAAGCAGCTGTGGATGTACCATCCGGAAGTTTAAAGCAGGAGCCATCGCAAAACAGCTCCCCTTGTGGATTATTCAAAGGAGTGTCCTTTAGATCAATTCGACCCTTTGTCTCTTGTTCGGTAGTGTACAGACAGTCATGTGACTCTTCATCACTGCAAGCAGTATCTTGCAGAAAAGGTAAGAGTTCAGTCGGATTAAGAACATAACACCTCCTAATTTGTATGTGGGGAGCAAACAAGATCAATTCATATCTCGTCAACCGTGCGGAAGTGAGGTGTTGTGTTTGAGTTCTGTTCAATAGAACATCTACATAGTGAGGCACCATCAGGGTTAGAGGATGGCCTAGGACCATTCCATCACTCTGTTTTACAGACGCACCAGCAGCAGAGACAGCTTGCAAACATCTTGGCAAAGCACATGCTACAGGATCAAGGGCAGAAGAAAAGTAACCGCATGGCCTATTCTTCCCTCCATGTTCCTGCGTTAATACAGCCAAAGCACATCCATCACATTCATGCACAAACAACACAAATGCCTTTTCATAGTTTGGTGTGCCCAAAACCGGTGCCAAGCACAATGCAGTCTTGAGCAGATCAAATGCTTGCTGGTGCTACATGTTCCACGGCAATGGTGAAGAAATGCCCTTCTTCGTCAAAGCCAACATCGGCTTAATTACTATTGAGAAGTTCTGGATCCATAACCTACAGTAAGAATCCATTCCTATCAAGGCTCTAACTTCTTTCTGCGTATTTGGGACAGACATGCCAGAAATGTGTTTTATACGTTCAGGTGTCAATCTTCTTCCCTCCTTTGACAGGAGATAGCCTAAATAGGTGACCTCCTGACAACAATATTGAAACTTTTTAAGCAAAGCTTTGTGTCCATGTTTAGCCAGATGTATAAGTAATAACACAGTGCCCTCCTTACAAGCACTCTCAGAATCGGCAGCCAAAAGCAAGTCATCAACATACTGAATCAATGTACAAGTAGAGGGCAATTCAAGGGTATCAAGCTGTTCTTTCAAAGCCCTACTATAAATGCTAGGACTTTCCGTGTAACCTTGCGGTGCACGGGTAAAGGTGGATGAGCGTCCCCCTAAGGTGAACGGAAACAATTATCTACTGTACTTGCGTATAGGAATACTAAAGAAAGCATTCTTCAGATCCACAACACTAAAGTAAGTAGCTGAAGCCGGAATCATAGTTAATATCGTCATCACATCAGGCACAATTGGAAATTGCGCAGCGACAACCTTATTGATGGCACGTAGATCAATTATGAAACTAAATGGAATTGCATTATCGCCTTTCTTGTAGACGGGCAAAATTGGACTATTGCACAAACTACCTGCAATTTCCTCAATCACCCCTCGATGCACAAAATCGGAAACAATGCATTTTAAAGCTTGCTCACCCTCAACTGAAATCTTATATTGTGGAATACGTGGCAGCTTTATTCCATGTTTCAAGACTATTTTAACAGTCTCGATCTGTTGCTATTTATTAAGCAAGAAATGTATGACTTGAGGAAGGAAGGAGCTTGTTGGAAAACGGATCTCTGCACTGATCTATGAAATATTTTGTATTATATCAGGTGTCTCCTGCAGCCATTCCAGCATTTCTGTGGGACAAAGCTCCAAGAGTCCCGTACTATAAGGAGAGTTAGAGTTGTGGTTGGATCCCCGGTTGCATTGGCATTAGATCAGGCTAATGCCAATTGTTGCGGTGGTGCATACATGTTCGGTCAAGTAATCACTTCTGGCAACAATAGGGTTTTCGGTTTTTCTAGTAGCAAAAAGTGGGCCTTGGTAAGCAGGCAAAGAGCGAAAGCCAACACGTGTTTTCAAGCAAGGGGTCTTTATCAAGGCTGTGCAAAAGTGTAAGTGCAGGGGAGGGTGGTGGTGATGTGGTGAATAGCTCTGAGTTGTCATTTAATAATTACATACATAATGTCAATTAGTATTTATACATTTTTTAAATACACAGGTACACATACAGTTCAGCCAGGGTGGTGTGTGGTGGTTTTGATGTGACGATAATGCAAGGGTTCATTTACATCCATTTAATGCATTAGGATAATGCCATCACAGATGGTATGATTGACCGGGAAAAGGTTGCACCAAGGGCGAAAAGAAGAGAGGAATAAGTGTTAGATCAGGTGGGCAAGTGCCTGAGTGTATTGAATGAATGGTAATATTGTCAGTTCTTACCGTAAAAGTATGGGGTGTCTGGACTCCTTGAATAAGGTTCTGGTTAACGTCTGGAAAAACCATGATCATGAAAACCCTATTGTTGCCAAAAGTGATTACTTGACCGAACATGTATGCACCACCCCAACGATTGGCATTCGCCTGATCCAGCGCCAATGCAACCAGAGATCAAACCACAACTCTAAGAAATTATGGTCCATTAATTAACTAACAGCAAAGATTCATCTGGAGACTGGGTACGATGTATGGTTATACGGCAGACATGGTTAGAAGCAGACTTGATGAATCTGTTAATGTTACTTGATGCAGTCAGGTATGGGAGCATGCTATTAGGATTAAATGATCCAAGTCAACAAGAACTTTTAAAAATGTTTGTCCATACCACCTGCTCTCCTTCAATCCCAAAAAACGATTGTCTTTCTTGGTAAAACAAATGTTGCATTCAGAATTCACTTGAGGTTCCTCTAGACACTGCAAAAGAAACTGATGAAATCTTTGGTTTGTTGTTATGTTATTTGTTGTAACAAAATTAGAAACACAGGAACAACATGGGCTCTGACTAAATCTTTATTTTTAAGATGCAAAAAGTCTTTCACATCTCGAAATTAAAATCTTATAATGTGTTATATATTCACACTAATGTGTTCAAAATATCAAACATCTGTAAAAAAAAAGAGGAAAATCAAATGATGCAATATTAATTAGCATATTCTTTAGACAGTGCTGAGAACCCATGAATGTTCTACCTTCAGTGAGTTAAAAATCATTGAAAGAACAGACACAAATGTCGAGCTCAGAGAAACAGAAGTACTGGGCGACATGTCTCCTGACTGAAAGGAGAATAATGCCCGTAGAGTGAAGTGTCTCCAAACAGGATAATATAATTCTCTTGCAGTAGCTAAATATTAAAAACTATATTTGTCATGGCCCAAATGCAAGCGAAATGTCAGCCAATATTGCCAGGGTTCTGAACTTCCACAGTTACTCAGGAAGAATAGAGGGTGAATAAACTAAAAGTAGTTGCTAACATTTGAATTTTTATTTATTTGAAGAACAGGGATGTCCATTTCGATCAGAAATGACTTACAATAACACATTTACAGATGGGGGGTCAGGTGGGAAGGATAGGGGAGAGGTCAGGCGGAGCTCTCCCTCTTCACCAAATAAGAGAAGTTTAAGCGCAGATTTGAAGAGATCCATAGTTGGGCTGGCTTTGATTGTAATGGGCAGTGGGCTTCCGTGGAACAGGGCGAGTAGGGACAATGAGCACAAGTGAGAGGAGGTTTGCGACAGTGAGGCTGAGTGCAGAGGAGGATCAGAGGGAAGGAGATGGTAAACTGTGATACAATCAGGCGGTTACTCAGGAGAAAGACCATTGATAGCTTTTGTAGACAAAGAGAAGGAACATTATAGAGAGTGGTTGTGCATAGAGAGCCAACCAGCATGGTGTTGGTAGGTAGAAGTGGGGAAGATCTGGGTAGGCTGTAGAGAGTGCAGGTTGCAAAGTTGAGGACTTTGCCCAGAAGTAGGCAAGAGTATATAGGAAGGCCAGGGATGAGGCTTGAGCAGTAGTCAAGTTTGCTGAGCATGACTGTGGAGATTAGAGTTTTTGTAGAGTGGTTAGAAAAGACACATTTTTCGAATGCTGATAATGTTAATACGAGCAGCAGAGACAGTGGTAGTGATGAAATGTTGAAGTCGCTGGTCCCTATCAAAGAGGACCCTAAGGTTGCAGGCCTTGGATGAGGGAGCAAGAAGATCAGGCTGGAACGAGATAGGAGAGGGTAGGCATGGCACCAGAAGCCGGGAGAAAGATGACTTCTGTTTTCGAACAGTTAAGCATGAGGCAGTGGAGAGCCATACAGTGACAACTTGCAGTGAGACATTTCGTAATCTGTTCTGGGAAAACTGGGGTGAAGGAGGGAAATGAGAAAAATAGTGTCATCAGCAAAAAGGTGATAATGAAAGACAAAGGATAAGATGTCATCCTAGGACAAAGGCATAGAGGGTGAAGAGCAGAGGTCTAAGGACAGATCCTAAAAGACAAACTTATAAGAATCCTTATTGTAAGGTATTGTTTGTAGGTTCAGAAAGTTCAGAGAGCCAGGTAAATGGTTGAGAAGTGATAGCGGTGGACTGTGTGTTACACAGATGCATGTCTTATGACGATTGTCTAATGAACATGCAAACATAGACCGATAACTACAAAAAAATAGTTTGGCAAGGCAAATGGAGTATGTAACAGTAATGCGCATTCACATGTGGTAATTAAACAAATGACTAAAGATGTCTATCTGTATATCAGACCAAAATAAATAAAGAAATTTATTTAAAAAAAACTATTTGTGTCAGTATTCTGTGTATAAGGTGAACCTGTATAAAGTATTAAAGTGTCAGTAAGTATAATATCTTCTAATTATTTTCCCCCAAAATGTTTAATATATATCATTCTAAATATTGAACTCACACAATTGTTCAAGATAAAATAGTTTTGACTTATAGTCGATAACATGAAAGCCTAATTTCAAGAGATTTAGGGCTTGATTCATGGAATTATTTGCGTGGAAAATAGGGTACTTGCGCTCCAAACTGCACTCAAATCCCATTTGTATATTGATGGAATCGAATGTGCGGTACTTTTCCTGGACTTGTGTGGAGTTCACGCTGGCACGGCATGTCTCAGCGAGCCGTCCAGGGCCTTGCATGAGACTCCACGTAGAGCGTGGGCGTGGCTTGCGCAGAGGGCTGGGAAAGGGTCGTAACACCAAATATGGGGAAGAACTTGCTGAAAAGTGGGCGTTCTGAGGGACGGCCTGCAGGCTGTCCCTCACACGCCCACAACTGTGCAGCATGAGACGTATTCATGGATTCAATCGCGCAACCTCTAGGCTGGGAAATGGCCACGCAAATCTTTCATACTATTTGCCACCCGAAGGCAGGCGTAAGTAAACTTGCGGATAGGAATCGCAGCACAGAGATGGCTTTGCATGTCGGATTTAGGGGTGCATGTACGCAACTGGGGTACCGATCCAAGTTAGGGGTGCACATACACAGTGTAGCGGTGTGCAGGAACGGTTTACAGGGTTTGCACGCAGATTTTTTGAGATTTCAATCGAGTTACGATTTTTCATCAGCATGTTGTCGGGGTGCGGGAAAGAGTTATGGGGGACCCTGCGCAGGATCCCCGAGGTGAAGGCCTGCTTGCAGGCGACCCCACACACGGTTTGGAGGGTGCATGTATTTGCGCCCGGGGGAGCGCACAAAGGTAGCTGTTCTGGCTGTTTATGCTTTGCGTGTGGGCGTGTTGGGGCGTTCCAGCCGCGACTTGCGATTACGGTTACTTTGCACAGTAAATTCCATGAATACACGGGGCGCACATTTTTTATTTTGTGTGCAGGCACGCGCAGTGTCCTCCTTGGTGCGTGGCCCTTGCAGGATTTCTGCACCCATTTCCATAAATCGAGCCCTTAGAGTACTGTATGCTTGTAGAGTTGTGCTTGCTGCACCCCCTAACTTACATTTTTTTTATAAATATGTTCTCCTTTGTGGCAGTTCTGAGAGCAGCTCATCAGGGTTAAGGCCTACAACCTAGGTCTTAATGGGACCAACTTGTAAAAAAATACTATCCATTGAATACAAATCATGTACCAAGCATTTATTTGTGGTTTTTGATTGATAATAGCAGTGAGAAGCGCTTACAAAGGGGACACTTGCTCCAATGTTATATTTTAAGACCTAGGTTGTAGGTCTTACCCCTGGTGGGCTGCTCTCACAGCTGGCAGAAAGGCGAAAATATGTATAACAAAATATAAGTTAGGTGGCTCAGCAAATACAACTCTACAACCATACAGTACTACAAATGTATTCGAGTTGTGTGCAGCAGTCGCCGTATGTGAGATTGGACTACTTTATTTTAGGCCATTGTCAACTATTGATGATTGTAGAAACAACAGGGACGAGGTCTTTCAGGGTCTATTCACCCCAAGAGGTAGCACTACACATGCTTTCAAAGCTTCCAATTATAAGAAGACATTAAGAGATAAGTTTGTAAAATTTGACACTTTCAATCAAAGAGATTAACAAGTACTGGTAACGGGGGACAATGCGGAAATATTTAGAACACAAAAAAATACCCCGAGGACTAAGGGTATGTATCATGCAAGACTTCACAAATAGTGAAGATAAAGATCTGGGTGATAAATGGGAGGAGAACCAAGAATCAAGCTCCAATACAATGGCCCTCATTACGACCCTGGCGGAGTGGGTTTACGCCAGCGTTATTCGCGGCGGACCCGTCCGCCCTACTACGAGTTCCCGTAGCGCCATGGAGCGTTTTCCGCCTGGTTTTTCCGGGCGGAGAAATCCATGGCGCTACGGGACCTTGTTGTTAATTACGCCACCGTATTTTACGGTGGCGTAATGAACGCCTTCCCCACTCCCATTATACCCTATGGGGCAAAAATGGGAATGGGGAAGGGTAAAATGGGGAATGGGGATTTACCGCCCCGCCAAGGTCGGAATGGGGCGGAAAATCCGCCAACCCCCATGGCGCTATCGGCAGCTTTCCGCCGTGCTCCATGGTGCATTTTGCACCGCGATTTCCGCCAGGGTCGTAATGAGGGCCCATGACTGAACAACTAATAGAGCACGCCAACGGGGAGCACAAACCAACTGAATTACTTACTTCAAACATGAAACAAGAAATAGCAGAAATGCCGGCACCAGATGTTACTAAGGATTAAGGGGGTAATTCATAGAATCCAGCGCACAAGTGGCACACGGGCCTGTGAGCCAAAATCCATTTCCGCGCACAGCGTATTCACTTCCATAACCAGCCGTGGTGCAGAGTGGCGCAGCGACCCTGCAGCAGCGCCAGTTACGCCCCCAACCCCTCCCCATGTGCCATGAACAGCGCACAAATCCTGTACATGGTGCACAGACCAGTGGACCAGCATACAGCCCCCCAACCACGAATGTGAGCGGGGTACGTGTATTACGGGGGTGCGCGGGGAGAATCACACATGATGGGCCTTGTGCAAGTGGAGTACGTGTATTTCGGGGGTGCGCGGGGAGAATCACACGCGATAGGGCCTGTGCAAGCAGGGTACGTGTATTTCAGGGGTGCGCGGGGAGAATCACACGCGATAGGGCCTGTGCGAGCAGGGTACGTGTATTTCGGGGGTGTGGGGGAAGTTCTACACGCGATTGGCCTTGTGCGAGCGGGGTACGTGTATTTCGGGGGTACGCGGGGAGAATCACATGCGATAAGGGCTGTACGAGCGGGGTACGTGTATTTCAGGGGTGCACAGGAAGTATTACACGTGATTGGCCTTGTGCGAGCGGGGTACGGGTATTTCTGGATTGCGTGGGAAGTTTTACACGCGATTGGCCTTGTGCGAATGGGGTACGTGTATTTCGGGGGTGCGCGGGGAGAATCACACATGATAGGGCCTGTGCGAGCGGGATACATGTATTTCGGAGGTGCGCAGGAAGTTTTACACGCGATTGGACTTGTACGAGCGGGGTACGAGTATTTCGGTGTTGCGCGGGAAGTTTTACACGCGATTGACCTTGTGCGAGCGGGCTACGTGTATTTTGGGGGTGCGCGGGGAGAATCACACGCGATAGGGCCTGTGCGAGCGGGGTACATGTATTTCGGGGTTGCGCGGGAAGTTCTAGACGCGATTGGCCTTGTACGAGCGGGGTACGGGTATTTCGGGGTTGCGCGGGAAGTTTCACATCCGATTGGCCTTGTGCGAGCGGGGTACGTGTATTCCGGGGATGTGCTTTAAGTTTCGCATGCGATTGGCATTGTGCGAGTGGGGTACGGGTATTTCGGGGTTGCGTGGGAAGTTTCACACACGATTGGCCTTGTGCGAGCGGGGTACGGATATTTTGGGGGTGCGCGGGAAGTTTCACACGCGATTGGCCTTGTGCGAGCGGGGTATGGGTATTTCGAGCTTGTGCGGGAAGTTTCACACGCGATTGGCCTTGTACGAGCGGGGTACGTGTATTTCAGGGGTGCCCCAACGAATTGCCAGTGTGTGCCCTCCCAGGTGGGCCCTCTCCCCCCTCCCCAGGGCCGGCAGGCAGACCACAACACAGGGGAACACACTGCACCCCTAGCCATGCCCCACGGGCAGCCCATCCACCCTGTCGAAGCCCGCCAGCCAGCCCACATGTCACCACGCACAAGTGAGCACTGACACATGTCCCCCAGCACCCCCATCCACCCAGCATTGCTGGGCACCTGCCAGCAGGCCCCGACTCATGTCCCCCAGCACCCCCATCCACCCAGCATTGCCGGGCACCTGCCAGCAGGCCCTACTCATGTCTCCCAGCACCCCCACCCACCCAGCATTGACGGGCACCTGCCAGCAGGCCCCGACTCATGTCCCCCAGCACCCCCACCCACCCAGCATTGAGGGGCAGGCCCCAACTCATGTCCCCCACCCCCCCATCCACCCAGCATTGCCGGGCACCTGCCAGCAGGCCCCGACTCAGGTCCCCACCCAATATGTCATAAAGATGCACATTCATGGGCCTCATGTCCAACAAATTCCCACTGCACGCAACCCCAGTCTTCAGACACAACCAAGTTTCTCATCCACCCCACACTGAAAGGCCTATTACTTGTCACTAACCAAAAGTCAAATATGCACATCAACACATGTCCGTCACACACACACACTGGGTGCGAGTGATTGTGTAAACCCACATTGTGACATGCAGTAAACCAAAGAGCAAATACCACACATGGAAGTAAGAAATCAAAATGTATTGTGCACACAAATATCAAAAAAGTTTCAAAGCATGTAAAGAATCAGAAACAAGAAAAAAAGGCATGTCCTAAAAAAAGAAAATAATAATAGTGATGACACAATCCAAATGAATCCAAAATAAAGTTTGTCAAAAATCCTTGTCCAACAAAGTAAATCCAAAGGAAAGCAAAATTCAAAAATCCATTGATCCGTGGTGAGTGTAAAATATGTTTTTTTTAAAATCCACTGTCCAACTAGGTACAAATATTGCAACAAGGGTCCATGAGCCCAACAAATGAAATGAAACCTATATAAAAAAAACCCTACCTAATTTACAAATATATACAAAAACGTGGGGCATTGTCGAAGCGTCCCAAAAGAAAAAAAAAGAGAAAGGAAACCTATCACTAACTATATACAATGGCGGCTCACTCTGTGATGTTGTGGGCCAGGGCACCATCGAACTCCATGTGTATCTCCTGGAGGCGAGCCTCTGCCCTGGCCCCGAGGTCTCGCAGGGATGCATCCATGGCCTGTTCCAACTCCCTGCGAGTTGCCTCGAGGAATCAGCCCGCCTCAACGCCCGACGCATGGAGAACTCCGCCCTGACCATGGTGAGCACCTCTTCCGCCCGCCGCCGCTCCGCATCCATCTGCTGGCCCAACCGCAGCCAAATGGAAGATACTCCCAGTCCAGGGTCCTCCTGCCCTCTGACCGATGCCTGCCCCTCTGATGTTGATGGCCTTGAGCCATCATTGCTCCCACCTAGAGCCTGCTGCTGCTGCTGTCCATATGCCCTGTCCGATGATGCCTGCACATCCTCCATCTCTGGTCTCCAGTTGTTGGGGTGTCCACCCCTGCTGGACCGCCGACTCCCGACTGTGGCAGGGATGGGATTTCCACCAAGCTGGCTGTGTTGGTCGGGCCAAGTCCACAGGGGGCCCTGGTGGAATCTGGCCCGGAAGACGGCAGGGAGAACGACTGACGCATAGTCTCCACAGAGAGGTCCGCCAGAGTGCGTGACACATGTAGGAACCCACCGACCATGGCCCCTCCCAACTGTGCCACGTTGCCACGCAGCTCTTCATGATGGCATGCGTGCTCCCCCAGGAAGCACGCACGTCATCACGAATGACACGCGTGCGCAACGCGACACCAATCAGGACAGAGCCCATATGGTCATGGGACTCCTCGTCCGCAGGTAGTGGAGAGGCAGATGACATGGGCCTCCCCCCTACCTGCGGATGGGCCTGGGACGGGACATCCCTGCTGGTGCATGGTGGTGCAGTCACAGGGTCAGGGACAGTGACATGCACAGGCCCCTCTGCTGCGACCTGTGCTGCCTCCTGACCCGGGCCCCGGACTGCACCACTCGCACCAGTGGTACTACCCCCACCAGGCCCCATGTGTGGCTCAGTAGCGGCCTCCTCCTCCTCTGTGGAGACCACCAACCTGGATGTCCCTGCACCGTCTTCCACCATTGCAAGCCCCTGTGGGGGCTCACCCGGCCCTTCCGCTACAGCCGTAGTGGCAGACGCGGCACTGTCCCCTCTCTCCCGGATGATGGCAATTTCTGGGAGGGTGGCTGGGCCTTGCGTCGCCGCCCGGTGGAGGCATCCCCGCTGCTTAGCTCCATAGCGCCGTCTCCGCCCTCTTCTTCACTCGACGCTGCGTAGAGGGAGACATAGAACATAAGCATCAGGGTACCGTACAATAGTCCCCTAGACAGGAAGCAATAACACATGAGTGGCACTGTCAAACGTCACTTCCATCCTGACCCTCCACAACGCATGGGTAAATGCATACAACACACATGCAGAACAGTCACAGCGCATGCAATCAAAATTAGCATCCATGTACAAGGGTCTCTGTTACCAAAAATGTTGCCTTAAAACTCACATGCATCATGGCTCATACTGATCCCATGCACACACATCACCGGAGGGCCATGCATCATGGCTCCTACACCACAGACACAGTGGATAGAACGGTGACCACACTGCATGAGTTAATCTACACATCATCACGGACATGTGTCATGCATCCATGGCGTTTCAAAGTCACACACACACACTTCTCAGACACACAGATATGCACACCATACATGTACATGAGAGCAGCACCCATCCCTCAGCCCCCATCCATGTCCAAGAACAGGGACTGGCATGCATTCATGTGTGCATTCCACATGCATCTACCCATGTCTCATTGGAGCACATGCACCATCCATGTGGTTCACACATTATTGGTCTCACATGCATTACCATGATGTCCCAGTGCACACACATCCATACATGGCCTATGTTACACATACAAGCAAGTAGCTGACTACCAGCACACTGCAACATGCCCTGTTTCATACAGCAATGCATGGCCTCTTACCGCTCAACTCCGGACAGGTCTTCTTCCGAAGGATCTGGGCGTGGAGCACTGGGTTTATGCATTCCAGGACCCTCATCTGGAAGTTGCTCAGGTGGACCCGGCACCCCTCTGCATCCTCTTCCTTCAGAAGGTGCCGGGCCTTGTTCAGGGTCCTGGACCTGAAGGCCTCCCAGCGCTTCCAGATGTGCTTGATGTCGCGGTTTGCAACCCCCTCCGCGTTGATGGCAACCACAACTTCCTCCCAGATCCTCTCCCGTCCTTCCTTGTGGCACGCGATGGTGTGAAGAGGGCATCATAATGCCCCAGGACATGCTCCACCAGGACTCCAACTTCCTTCTCACTGAAGCTGGTGGCCCTCTGCCTCTCTGGCTGGGGGTCGCCAGTGGTCTCGGATGGTGTTTGCCCCGACATGGCGACCCCCGAGGCAGGTGTGGGTGGGCAACTGGGTCCTGAAGCTGGGCTGTGGAGGGATGGTATCCCAGTCGGGAGTCTTCTGTTCCAGCAGGGTTGGACACAGCAACTGGACCCCTGCAGATGGCTGATGTGCAGGCACCAAATAGCAGTGCCCATGGGCAGCAGGCAAGCAGCAACAGATGGTAGGTGGGAGCGTGCTCGGGGCTCTTAGGGGCAGGAAAATGGCCTTTTGGGCAGGAGCGTGGTCTTCTGTGTGTTTTCGCGTGGCCAGCTTGATACGGAGTGATTTGGCACGTGAAAAAAGTGCACTTCAGCGTGCAATTCGAGGAAAGGCCCTTAGCACGTAAGCGCGTCTGTGACGTAGCGCGCACAGGAGTTTCCCTCAACACGGGTGCATAGTGGATCAGCACGTGAAAAAACCACACGTCCGTGTGTGAATGCTTATAATTCGAGGAAAGGGCCTAAGCGCGTAAGTGACGCGACGCGCGCGGGCGTTTCCCTCAGCACGGGTTAAAGGTGAGCGGGGCCAGCAGTTCGCTGTACGTGCCTTTCGTGGAGACCGACGTGTGTGTTGCTACTTCGTGTTGTTTCGTGCGCCATCACAACTTCACAGCAGATCAAGGACGAATCTCTACTTTTGGTGGGGGTATTGGCTACATGTGTTTTTCATCATCACGCTAGTCTGACGGTGAGTCGCACATGCTATTTTTCCCACTGCGGGTGCCCCTGTGTATCGCTTACCTGTTTTCGAGGTCATAGTAGCCTACGTGTCCCACACGTACGCGTTTTTCATGTTCCTGGGTGCCACCGCGTACTGTAGGAGGTTAATTCCACGCACATAGGCTGCAGGTGTTGCGTGCATGATTTTACTGCAGTTTTGGGGTGCCTGAGCATTGCGTGACCCGTCACTTCATCACCGGGGTCACATCCAGCCTTGCAGGTGCAGGGGTGCTGTTAATATCTTGCATCCCACCCCCTTCATCCCAATTGCCCAGGACAATTGTGGTGTACACCTCCCATTGGCACTTCTCCATCTGTGCTAGCACTACTCCATCTGTGCCATGGTTGTGAGGCCACAAAAGGTGAGGGGTGGCTCAGCTGGGTGTAATCCTCGTGGCGGGCGTGGTCAGGGACATGGCCGGGGTGACCAAGGAGTAGGGGGACTCCAGGGTGTCCAGGGTGGCCGCAGAGGGGGAAGAGGCAGGGGTGCGCCATTTGTGCATGATGTTGTGCCATGTGTCGGTGCAGTCATGCCACCACCCCCTGTGGTTCCGGGATATGCAGCTTCTGCATCTGGCACTGGCGCCCATGTGACCCGGCAGTCCATTTCATCGACTGCCACAGACCCAAGGGTAGTGGTAGCTGCACCTGTGGACACCACCACCCAGGCTCAGGGTCTGCCAGCGCAGGCTGTGTTGGCACCTGAAGAGTCCTTGGAAGATTTCCAACAGGGCAGGAGGGAAACCGTAGGTGCACGCTTTGCTGCCCTGACCGAGACACGTGTTCCTGGGGCAGCAATGTCATCTGCTGCCCCGACCAGCCGGGTATTGGCAAGTGCAGGGACAGATGCAGCCAACAACACCCAAGTTGTGAGTCTACCAACCAGGACAGTCGCGGTCAATGACCCTGGCACAGTGGATGTTGCTGCGCAGGGTCCATTCCAGGGCACCCAGCAGCCACTGATGCAAGTCAGGCCTTCGGTCGTCCTTCAACCTGCCACTCCCTTAGTTCAATCCACCGGTCCCACTGGCCATACTGATCAGGGCGGCATTCGCCAGCCAGGGTCCGCGCCACCATACAAGAGGAGGAAGGTTGCATCTGCAGCACAGGCTGGGACCCCAGACACAGCCACGGCCTCCTGCATGTCAAGGAAGAAGCCTTTCGGCAAACAGGAACTGGACTCCCTTGTGGACTACGTGCAGGCCCACAGACATGACATGCTAGTGGGGTCGAATTGTCAAACTACGGCTGCCCATCAGAATACCCACTGGAAGCATGTCGCGGATAATGTGAATGCATTCGGCCATGAGGTACGCACAGCTGCCGAGTGCAAGAAGAGTTGGAATGACCTCAAACACAGCGCTAAGGCCAAGCGTGCCTCTAATTACAGCATGACTCTGGTGACTGGCGGTGGGCCACCACCTGAGGAGGATCACCTCACTCCGCACGAGGCACTCGTTGCGGAGTTCATACCACAAGAATTGGTCGAAGGAGTGGGAGAGATGCAGGACTTTGATGCCCAGTCCAGTGAGTGTTGTTGCGTGTAAGTCCAGCCAATGTGTGTTTTGCCTGTGTGTTGTGTTGTGCTTGACTGCCACTACATGCTATGTTTACATGGTTTTCATGTGCTAGTCATGCAATGCTTCACGGATGCGTGCTTGGTGTGCAGGATGGTGGACATGTAGAGCAGACGGGGACTGTCCTCATCACCACACTTGCACCCTACCCTCATGTTAGCCACCCAGATGCCCCTCCGGTCCATGTTCCTACTCTCTGGCCCTTCTGCATGTAGCCAGGGGTGGTTTTCCTCTCAGCACTGGGACTATGTCATTGCATGACTGACGTGCATGTGTCCTCTGCCTGCATGCAGGTACTCCATGTAGGCATGCCCCCTTGCCCCTCCACCCCCCCTGCACCCCAATTACACCATTGCACTTTTGTGCATCATTTTGGCGTACTTCAATGGCCTATTCATGCCTCCCGTGTACATGCTAACTTCCACCAGCCAACCTGCCAGACACATGCAGTGGGGTACATCCTCTGCCCTTCATGCAGGGTGTATCAATTGGACTGTGCAGATGGCAGATGCTCCGCAGGGACATGAGTGCCCATTCATGCTCCATGTGCATTCCATGCATGGCCCTATGTGTCCTTGCCTGGATGATCATTGTAGTACGTGTCTTGTATGAGCAACATTTCTTGGGATTTCTACAGCCATCCCATGTCCACTCTGGCCCTGTCCTGTATCACACACGTTTAGGGTGTCACAGTCTGTGTGGGGCACAGTCCTCCCCCAGTTTCAGGCCCACTGACTCTGTCCAACTGGTGTAGTGGCTTTTGCACACTTGGGTGTACTACTGAGGGTTCGTCATGTGTCCTGCTTACTGTCCATCATCATCTGCTGTGTTGTCAGTTGACTCAGATGATGTCATTGATGCTAGTCAACACTGTCTGCCAATGCACAGGTCTCTGTTCAGCCTTTTGCTACCAAGCAAGGCAGCCCTGCATTTTCACTGAGGGCGGGGGTGGGGGGGCTTTGCTTGTAGCCATGCAACCCATTACATGCACATTGCACATGATGCCTGAACTAGCCCTTCCACTGGCTTCACGATTTGTGATACACATCATGAAGTATTTGTTCATGTAGATAGTGAGTAACATACAAATGTTCTGCAATGCATCAACCCGCTTCTGAGCCGTGTAACACCATTCTACATGCCTACTCACTGATGCAATGTCAAATTGACCAGGCATGCATGGCAGGTTCTGTTTTGTGTGTGACATGTCTGCTTGATGTGTTGGCTGTCTGTGTGATGTCTATGTGTATGTGTGTCATGTGCATCTGACATGTGTACTAATATTTTTTTCTCTCCACTTTTTAGGTGATGACGCAATGGAGCCAGAGGATGGTGTTGTCATGCCAGGCACAGGGTTGTCATCACAACCACAACCCGGCACAAGTGGGGGTCATGGGGGTCCTGGGGGTCGTGGGGTGGTAGACCATGAGAACCCACGTGTGCTCCAGTCCATCTTGTTCTTGGCTGGCTATGGTTCCAGCACAGATGACCACTCTGACAGCCATGTTGAGTTGGATGTACATCAGGTCCATACGTCAGGGGTGAGTGATTCTGATGTGGACACTTCTCTGTCCGCAACACCTGCAGTGAGGGGCCGGACAGTGGTGGGACCTCCGCCTGTGGTGGATCGGGATGCAGGGTCACCCTCCACACCAGTTGCTGATGTGCCTGGGGCATCACGTAGACAGGGCATGTAGTCGTGCAGCCGCGGGCGGTGCCATCCCAACGAGGACGCACAGTCCTTGGGTCCCGCAGGTGTCAAGCCCAGCAACGCAGTGGCCGCGCGCCACCGAGGTATACTGAGTGGGAGCAAAACATGACTGCCAATTCAGAACATCAGGGGGCAGCACTTGATAACATCGCTGCGAGCAGGGAATGTGTGGCTCAATCCGTGCTCCCCCCTGCTAGGCAGGTGCTTTTCCAGTGGCAGGCGGCGCAGTCCACGGCCCGCCCGCTCAGGTTGGGCATGGGGCCTCTGACAGGGCACGCCAGGGTGAAATGTTGTCTCTGCATCAAGCAATTACTGATCACGCAGAGGCACACATGGCAGCCCTGAGGGCTGAGTCTCAGTCCCTCAGATCCACTCTGGATTCCCTCTTGACATCCCAGAGGGTGCGGTCAGAGGAGAGGTTTGAGCAGCTTGAGCGTACCATCTCGGCTGAGCTACATGCTTGCCGGAGACGCATTGGTTGTCCAGCCAGACCACGCAGGAAGAACTCTGTGCTACACGTGTTACCTTGCAAGAGGAAGCACGTGTATCAGGGGAGGTCCTGCATGCAGACCTGCGTGTCATTGCCGCACAGAACCAAGCTCACCCGTCCGGCAGACTTGCTACTGACGAGGGGCAAGCTGCGCCTAGGCGTGGTCAGGCTCCTGTGCCACGTCATCCTTTACAGGATGAGGCAGACTCAGACGACGGATTATCTTCCACACAGGTCGTGGTGTGCAGGCGTTGAGCCCATGGAGGTTTTTTTTTTGTCTCAACATCATCGCATGTGGGTGTTGAGGTGCACCTTGTACCTCCCCCCTCCTGGGAACCTCCCCCCCGGGTCATATGTGGCCATTTTTGAATATTCCTTTTAGTTTAGTTAGTTAATATTAACTATTTGATAGTTATTTTAATTAGGTTATGTAGGTTGTTCATTGTTAGTTTAATTAGTTAATATAGTTTAATATTGTTTTTCTATTGTGCATGCATGTGACAGTGTGGTGCTTTATGGCTTTTGAAAGCATCCACTGTCTGTTCCAGCTGGGCCCTTCAAGCTTGTCTTGTGTATGTGTTTGCAGCTTGGGTTCCTGACTCACATAGGCCACTTCTGCTTCCCTTATCCATGGGCTCGCTAGGATGGTTCGGTGTTACAAAATATTTCACAAGGGCTTTGGACTTCCTTAATTACTATGGTCTGTCTGCTGCTGTTCTACTTGTGTTAACACCCCTAGTGGGGATTGGTTGCGTTTCATCCACCCCATGTCTGTAATGAATTTGGGTGAGTATGTGATTGATTTCTCCATTAATTTATGTGGATTGTGATGTATGTTATTTTCTTGCCTGTATATGTGCTTGATGCACTTCATGCCGTAAACAGTAGCCTGCAATCTTGGCCTGTCAAAGTGACAATGATGGTGGGAGGAGTTTGGATGTAGCTCTGTAACCTGGCCCAGTGACAACCAGCATGTATACACACACACAGGGAACTGCCAAGCCTTATTAATTTATTTCATGCCCTTTCTGCAGGAAGATGAGCCTCCAGACTACCTTTGCCAGCAGACACAGGGACGACTAATACAGAAAACTGGGCACATTCGGTGGTGCAGGCGTGTGGATGTGTGCGCAAGCAGATGCACATGGCTTGTGCTCAGACGTCCGACAGAAACAGGCGTGTTTCCAGGAGATCCTGGCAAGGTGAGCAACACAAGGGCTCACACCACAGACGACCTTCCACCAGGCCACTTGCACATGGATGCTAAGTGGCACCAGTGCTGTGGAGCTTTGCCAGGCATTGTTGGAGAAGCACACAGTACAGCTGACATGCGTTGAGGGCCAAATGCAAAGTGCCTTTATTAGTTGTCAGGGACACACGCAGGGGCCATCAAACATATCCTCGAGTACCCCCTGCTCCATTGAAGCAGAGTAATTAGGGTAGTAGCATTCCTGGCCAGAAACTGATACAGCGCACAAGGACAACCAGCGAGGCTCAGACTTGTGGTGAGTGCATGTCATTTGCATGTGCAAATTGCCACATGCACCACCTACTTAAATCTGCGGCGGCCAGAACGCAACTTGTACTTAAGTTGCACCTTGCTATACGTGTCTAGCAGCTCACCCAGGGATGATTGTATCATGTCTGATTCTTGACCTATTGATCTTCCATTTCTCGCGCGGCCACATGTGCCGGCATTACTGCATTGACAGTGTATGTACTATCGGTGGCCCAAGCTAATGTATGGGTACATAACAGCAGACAGGGGAGTTTGTTTGTGGAGATGTCACTTACTTTGGGGAATGGCTGGGGGGGTGTGTGTGTGTTGTAAAGACACATTCAGATTAGTAACTCACGCTCTCTTTGCAGCATTGAAGTGCTCCTGTTACCGGACCTGAGAGTGCGCAGGCAGGAGGCCAGCACTCACCCCAGAGATAAGTGTCTCTTTGGCTTTCATTTGACTGATTTGGTACAATGTGCATGATGAACATGTTTTCTCTGATTGAGTATGTGTTTTTGTGATTAGTTGTATTTTGCCTACTTTACCTTGCAAATCCACATCCACTCACCTGCCCCTCTTTCCGGTTATCCTGAATACCAATGCATGTCCATGAAACATATCGCTGACCCTCCTTCCCCGCTGGGGTCTCAGTGGCCTGTGTTATTTTGACCTTGCAGGCATGCAGACCACGTGGTGGGAGGTTGGTTCGTGCCACTCGTGCGCCCGGACACCGGAGCTGTGACAGTACCCATCAGTTATTGCATCATCATTGTATGTTCTGTACCGTGAATGGTACCCATCCTGTTGGACCATTGTTCAACTGTGCTACCTTGGTTGTTCTATCATTGTGCTTGTACATGTGCTTTGACATTTCCTGCTACCTCAAGTCATCTACTGGAGACTCTTCCAGGGTTTTTTGGTGCCTACAGCCTTTTTCACTGGTTTGTGGGTTTGCCTACTTGGAGTTCTCTGCGATGTGGCATTTTTACCAGTCAAGGTGGGCTCTGAGGGGGCTGGAACCTATTTACATGCAAGCTGGAACATGGAGCCCAAGGGGTAGGGTGATCCTGTAGCCAGGTAGACTTGAAGGAAGAAGGCTACATACCCCAGAGACAGTTGTTCAGAAGGTCACAGTGATGTGTAAGTGAGGGCCTTTTGTTGTTGGACAGTTGGCTTGGCCTACAGTGTTTTGGGCACTCTGAAATTGTAATTGTGGGGTACTATGTACATGATGTGTTGTGCTGCTCAATGCCTGTTCCTGTGTTGTCTTTACTTTTCAGGTGTCAGGGGATTGGTGTGGTTTGACATGCTGGGGTTTTCACATGGCCAATGTTCACATTGATGTGTACAGGACACTGAGGGTCACTTGATTTCACATGCATATTTTGAGTGCATGTCCCTAATGACACACACAGTTGCACAATGATCCACCACACGTACATCCACCCTTGCATGGCCACAGGTGCACACAGATTGCATTTTCAGGCCCGCCGTGTCCATGTAGCACATGATTTATTGCCATTTGGGTACCCTGTACATGCGTCATTTGGTTGTAGATTTCATTAGTTGTTTTCATGCGATGCTCAAGGTGTATCTGTGTGCTGTGCAGTGTGTTGCAGGAGACACACACAGCACACGGGTTCGGGATTTTGGATTTTGCCATGCCCAATGTGCATGTGAATGGGCATTCAGTGTTGTGTTCATGCTACGACTGTTGGAAGGCATTTGTGTCTGACTTTGTATGTGTGGGAGGTTGTTGGTCGTCATTTCATCTGATTCCATGTGAGGCATCATTGTCTCATGCCAGTTTTCATTTATGACATGTCTCTTTGTATATTATTGGTCATGTGTTTGTCTTTTGCTATTGCATGCCATGTCATGGTGTAGCAGACAAGGGTGATGTGGTTTGGCAGGGTTTGGGTGACATACCAGGGATTGTGATGGACCATTTTGCAGAGGTGTGTGATACACACCTTGCATGTGTTCCTTTTGGTCACACAGGATTGTTTGTTTTTAAGTAGCTAGGGATACACACAATGTGGCACTTCCGTGGGAACATTCTCAGGGTGGTAAGGTTGTGACATTGACTGTCTCTTTGTCATCATCGATTATCACCTGGTATGTGCCAGGCCTGTGTGCACTCTGCAGGGGTGGGAGATTAGGTGAAAAATGTGGCCACAAGCTGGGTCCGGGCTGCCGCGCCACATGCCCTGTCCCCTCCCATGGGCAGCACCTGTGCCTGTGGTTGGAGGTGTGGGGGCACAACCATGTCCACCGGTACCTCCCGCTGTGTTGCAACATTGTGCAGGACACATGGTGCCACAATGATCCTGCAAACTACTGGAGGTGCATATAGTAGCTGCCCACCAGAGCGGTCAAGGGTGCGGAAGCGTGACTTGAGCACTCCGAATGTGCGCTCCACTATGCCCCTGGTTGCAGTATGGGCATCATTGTATCTTACCTGGGGTGGTGTGGTGGGGTTCCGGATTGGCGTCATCATGTGGTTGCTCAGAGGATAGGCTCTGTCCCCTGGGGAGGTGATGATAGTTGAGATTATTAGGGTTTGGGTATTTGTCTGTCTGTGACTTGCATGCATGTGCACAGGCATTTGTACTCACCTAGGAGCCATGTGTCGCCATGCTGCCCAGCTTCCAGGGTCCGGCTCAGGGCAGACATTCTGTATATGAAACTCTCATGGGTGGAGCCAGGGTAGTTTCCATAGACAGGGTTGATGATTCCTTTAGCATCGCATACAACCTGCACGTTGATGGAATGCCAGTGCTTGCGGTTTCAATAGATGTGCTCAGTAGCCCTGGGTGGACGCAGGGCCACATGGGTGCAATCTATGGCACCAAGCACTTTGGGGAAGTGTGCAACCCTGTAAAAGCCTTGGACCACGGCCTGCCTTTCTGCGGGTGTTCTGGGCATGTATATGTGCCTGAGGACTGAGGGGCGTGCTGTGATGATTGCCAACACCTGGAGTAGGCAGCGTAACTTGTGGCCTGTGAGACCCCCCCATGGCAGTGGTCTGCTGAAATGACCCAGTGGCCAAAAAAATGCAGGACATTGAGCGCCTTCTCCAAGGGGCTCAATGCTTGGGAGCACAGGGTGGGGGAAGTAAGGTCATCTTCCCACTACCTGACTAGGTCTAGGATGATATGAGGTGGAAACCTATACCTGCCATAGACGTGGTCGTCAGGCATCCAAAAAAGGCTGGTCCGACGTAAAAGAATGCGGGCCCTGGCTATTCTCCTCCTCCTGCGGTGGTCCACAATTAGTGCTGCGACAAATGGGGCATTCATCATAGCTGTATATGCATGTTTGTTGTTTGCGCTCACCTTTATACTGTGCGCGGGACGCTTCCACCTGCCTTCGTGTGGCGGACACATTGACGCCTATGTGCGTCTTTTGCCGTGCGTGGGTTTCCAGTATTCGAATCCATGAATACAGGTTGTTCGCATGCGTGTGGGCGTTCCGTGCATTTCCCTGCAGTACTTCCCCAGTTACGCCTTCTTTTTCACGTGCTGTTCCCCATTCCGTGTGTTACGCCCCGTGTCCCGCCCCCTTTTTGATGTGTGCACGGATGTTGCATGCTTTCCCTGTGCGCATCGCGCACAGCGTTTGGGATGTTGCAATGACGTGTACGCCCGTGTGTGCCACGCACGGGTTTGGCGCACATCCCGAGAAAAACACGCGCAGGGACTTCCATGAATCGCACGCGTGGGCGTGCACTTTCTTTTTCACGCTTGCACTAGCTTGCGCCACTTTTTTCGGCGCACGTTTGTTCCATGAATCGGCCCCTAAAACTTTAGGACTCTGAATGCCATCGTGAAACAGCACCAGGATGAGATTAAAATGTGGAAAACCTGCAAATGTTTCAGAGACACAAAAGACTACCGGATTGACAGAGTTTATACCTTTCAAGCCATGAATGAGCATACTACTGGTGCACCTCACACACATGGGAGCTTACCGGCCTTATCACCTGTTAGTTCAGATTCTGATGCCAACAGTGGAGGACCAAACACGAGCAGTAATAAAGTAACACAAACACAAGGTCAACCTAAAAAAGGGATTTCTTTTAGATAATATTTCTCATTTGAAACGGGGCAACAAGCACAACAATACAAGACACGTAGGAATTGCAAACCCTATCATGCAGAATATTAGAACTCACAGCACAGATTCAGAGGAAACAGAGGAAGAAGAGAGAGTAAGGAGACACACAAAAATAGGCGGTGCTCAGTGGCCAAAAACCAATCACAGGACAGGGAACCAGTACCACCACAGCACAATCAATAAACAAGAACCTCTTTACTAATCTTTCCAAAAGAACTTTAAGAAACTTTGAAACACAAATTCTAAACAAGGGACTCACTTTTGCACCTGCTAAAAATGTTGATTACACACAGACACAGACTGATCTTTTAAAATATATAAGGAAACTTAAACTAAAAATTGTTTTCCATAGTTGAACTGAAGAAGTGGGCTCATTCAGCTGTTTTGTCACAACCGTAAAGTCACTGATTTACTAACTCACTGTTATCTGTAAATCACACAAATAGAGATGACTTGTCTCATGTATGGGACTAACTTGTAAAAAAAAACCTATCCATTGAATACAAACCATGTATTAAGCCTTTATTTGTGGTGTTTGATAATACCAGTGAGAAGTGCCTGCAAAGGGGACACTTGCTGCTAATGTCAAAAGACCTTATTCCTGACATAAAAGTAAATATTAGAAGTCATAACAAATATTTCCTTGTGGCAAATGTCATGCAGCAGCATCATATAATTGGAGGTACAATTGAAGTAACTAGTATCCAAGTAAAGTTGCATCATGATGCACATGTTAAAGTATTAACTTCAACACATATTGTATGCTAGCTTTATATATGAGGACAACATTAAAAAAAAGAAATGCTGTGTTACAAATTAGAAAGCATCCTAATAATCAGTTAGATTGTTACCTGAGATTTCTATATAGGAAGCCGCAAGTGCCCACGCAGCAGGTTTTCAGTAATTTGGTATTTTATGTGGTGAAAGAAAGTGGACTTGTGTTACATAGATGTCTGTCATGTGGTCATAAGCCTACCGATGTGTTAAAAACTAGATCATTAACTTATCGATTAGCAACTTAACATGGCAACCAGCAATGATGAAAATAAGTAGCCATTGAAAGTAAGAATAAAGAACAAACAGATAAATGAAAAGGGCATTTTTCTACATTTAGTTCATCTATTCCAGTGTCTACAGATCATTGAACTGAGTGCAACAGGGCCCCCTTGTATAAAATTAAAGTAGATGAAAATGATAGCAACCATTCAGAAAAAAATCTATATTGTCAAATTTAAAATTATTACAAACTTAAGTATATGTAATATTTTTTAGTTACATAAAATAACATTTGCAAGTTTAAAATTGTTAATCAAGTTCCTTTTAACATTTGAAATTTCAATATACATTTATATTGTGATCATGAGCCCTTCAGATAAACCAAAAAAGGACAAGAATCACAACAAGTGATGGGCTATTTGTGGTTTGGGTGCAGGTTCAGTGAGAAGACAAATCTATAAAGACTGATGAAGTTCATAATTAAACTACTGCTGTAACAGAAATTAGAAAAATTCAGATAGCATGTTGTTACTCTAAGCTTCAGAATCCCAAGACTTTTATATAGACTAACTTTCAAGATCCCATCGCCTTGTGTGAGATGAATCTGAATGAATATGATCAAAACCTAACAAACTTATTGAGTCAGGATTGGCAACTAGTTGTAGTTAGCAGCTAATTGTGCTTTTAGGTCTTTATTTCTAATAACCTTAAGATCTTTAAATAAATCTAAGCTTTAGCTTATGTATAGAGCTTTCCACATAGACCAACATTGGTGATGAAATTGATGAAACCTCAACTTGAAAAAGTATGTGCAGTGTTGTAAAAAACAGTTTTGTTTTCTTCAAAGTGTATTTGTAGGCTCTGCATGGTCCACAATTATAAAACCGTGGTGGCGCAGGTGCAACCATGTCTCAATTTTGAGAAAGGTCAGGCTTATGGGTACAGCTGGTCTGTTCGGCAACCCATAATTCAATACTTATGGTAATATTGCTGTTCAATGTTCATATAGTTTAATTGCACAGCGGGAAAGGGGTAAGGAACCCCCTCCTCCTCCTGCTTAATGATTCTGATATGGTCGCAGGTCACTGGATTGACGGTAAGCCAATAGAAACCCGTCATAAACAGTAATGAAACATTAGAGAGAAGATCCAGGATGTTGCGCCCAGTTTAACGAATACGTCTTTATTCAATGGATTGCCCTTTGGTTGATGATTACACGTGTTATGGCCCTCCTTGGCCTTTTTCAAATCAGGGCTGACACATTAACTCATTATTGTTTAACTAAAAACCGTTTTCTACATTGGTATTAATCCAGTACAATTCACAAAAACGTAAAGAAAAATATTTTTTGAAGCATATAGTTTTTTCCAAAAATTGCCAACCCAATGCTGCATAAACATCCATGTTATGTGACCCACATGACATCAAAAATAAAGTAACATAAAAATCCACATAGACACTAATCCATATCATCAAGAAATCAAATGAACCATTCTATCACAAAAGACAGAAAAATAGGGGTTGGTGTTGGGAATGGATGCATAGGAAATGAGAAAATACAAATATTACAATGAATAAGTCATAGAATGACGGGGGAGAGAAAAAGGGGGGAACGTCAAACAGACAGAGACGAGAAAAAAATATAAAAAAGAGAATCAAATTAGATTTCCGTTAGTCCCAGTTGTTCGAAATACATGATTAAAATCCATCACTATGTCGCAATGTTATAAGTGATTTACCCTCTGTGGGAGTCACTTATTAATTCCTAATCTTGTTGCCTGCGCTGAGTTAACAGGTATGATCCCTTTGTCGCAATTCTATTAGGAAATCAGTTGTAAATATGCCGTTAGACCCTGTCCTAATGCTACACGAATTATGAAAATGAATAAGGATATTTTAAACCCCACTTATTGGTCCATAAGGTCTATGTATCCATTGCAATATGGGTATGATCCCTTCGTCATAATTCTAATAGAGATCGATTGTTAAGATGCCGTTAGACCCCATTCTAATGTTACTGGAGTTAAGAGTTATACATGTAAGCATGTTAAACTCCACGTTTGATCCACAAAGTCTAAATATTTATGTTTACCAATACCTGACCCTGATTATAGGAGAGTTTCGTTTTTCAAAAACATGTTCAGAGGCTCATACTGATCAACTATATCATCTAGCGATACACAGCAAGATTGGGCCAAGTCACTCCGGTCATCCGCGCTGGCTTGCTGTTAGTCTGAAACTGGCCCGTGCCATGTTGAAACTATTTGTTAGAGTGTTCCCATGGTGACGAATCACCACGTCCGCCATTAATTGAAACGCACGAAACGGATTTCTAACTATTTAATCTGTCTGCTTGTGCTTCATCGTAAATGGGTGGAGCAATCGTGCGTAAGTACATCAAATTAAATGGTTCCAAAACTACCATGCATGTTTTGGGCTGTTAACTGCATTCGCAATGGTCGTCATGACAACCCTGTGTATTGGCAATTTCTTAAAGGCATACTTATGTCCCTCTTGCCTCCATGTATACAGTGTTTAGAGGAGGCATCCGCAAAGAACACTTTGATTTTCTACTATATGGTATGAAGGACCTCATTATATTGTAGATTCTTCACTGCTTAAAATGCAACAACCTGAGAAAGAGCTATTATGTTATTACGCCCCACATATCAAACTAGAATGAGGAAGTTTTAGATTTCATAGCATAATTAAGTCTTTTTTCCATGTTTATCACATAGATTAATTTATTGATAATTCAAGGCCGAATATAGGCACTACCTAAGAATCCACGATAATACTGGGAATGTGACAGTTACTAATTAATTCTCAGGAAGAGTCGACTGCATGATATTTTAACAACATAATAGCTCTTTCTTAGGTTGTCATATTTTAAGCAGTGAAGAATCTACAATATAATGAGTTCTTTGATACCATATAGTAGAAAATCAAAGTATTCTTTGCGGATGCCTCCTCTAAACACTGTATACATGGAGGCAAGAGGGACGTAAGTATGCCTTTAAGAAATTACCAATACACAGGGTTGTCATGACGACCATTGCGAATGCGGTTAACAGCCCAAAACATGCAGGGTAGTTTTGGAACCATTTAATTTGATGTCCTTACGCACGATTGCTCCACCCATTTACGATAAAGCACAAATAGACAGATTAATCTGTTAGAAATCCGTTTCATGCGTTTCAATTAATGGCGAACGTGCCGATTCGTCACCATGGGAACACTAACAAATAGTCCCAACATGGTGCGGGCCAGTTTCGGACTAACAGCAAGCCAACGTGGATGACCGAAGTGACTAAAAGTAAGTCTTAACGCTAGGCCCAATCTTGCTGTGTATCGCTAGATGATATAGTTGATCAGTATGAGCCTCTGAACATGTTTTTGAAAAACGAAACTCTTCTATAATCAGGGTCAAGTATTGGTAAACATAGATATTTAGACTTTGTGGATCAAAACGTGGAGTTTAACATGCTCACATGTATAACCCTTAACTCCAGTAACATTAGAATGGGGTCTAACGGCATCTTAACAATCGATCTCTAGTAGAATTATAACAAAGGGATCATACCGTGTTACAATGGATACATAGTCCTTGTGGACCAATAAGTGTTTTTTAAAATGTCCTAATTCATTTTTGTAATTCGTGTAGCATTAGGACAAGGTCTAATGGCATGTTTACAACTGATTTCCTAATAGAATTGCGACAAAGGGAACATACCTGTTAACTCAGCACAGGACAACAAGATTATGAATTAATAAGTGACACCCACAAAGGGTAAGTCACTGATAATATTGTGACATAGTAATGGATTTGAATCATGCATTTCGAACAACTGGGACTAACGGAAATCTAATTTGTTTCTCTTTTTTATATTTTCTTTCTTGTTTCTGCCTGTTTGACGTTCCCCCCTTTTTCTCTCCCCCGTCATTCTATGACTTATTCATTGTAATATTTGTATTTTCTCATTTCCTATGCATCCATTCCCAACGCCAACCCCTATTTCTCTGTCTTTTGTGATAGAATGGTTCATTTGATTTCTTGATGATATGGATTAAGGTCTATGTGGATTATTATGTTACTTTATTTTTGATGTCATATGGGTCACATAACATGGATGTTTATGCGGCATTGGGTTGGCAATTTTTGAAAAAAACCATATGCTTCAAAAAATATTTTTCTTTATGTTTTTGTGAATTGTATTGGATTAATACCAATGTAGAAAATTGTTTTTAGTTAAACAATAATGAGTTAATGTATCAGCCCGATTTGAAAAAGTCCAAGGAGGGCCGAAACACGTGTAATCATCAACCAAAGGGCAATCCATTGAATAAAGACGTATTCGTTAAACTGGGCGCAATGTTCTGGATCTTCTCCCTAATGTTTCATAACTGTTTATGATGGGTTTCCATTGGTTTACCGTCAATCCAGTGACCTGCGACTATATCAGGATCATTAAGCAGGAGGAGGAGGGGGTTCCTTACCCCTTTCCCACTGTGCAATTAAACTATACGAACATTGAACAGCAATATTACCATAAGTATTGAATTAAGGGTCGCCGAACAGACCAGCTGTACCCATAAGCCTGACCTTTCTCAAACTTTTGTGACTTTACAGCTCGGCAACTGGGCAGACCAATTAACGTTCATTGTAGAAATGGCAGTGTATCTCAAAAATCGAGAAGAAGAAACAAAAAATGTATTCACCAAAAAAGGCGATATGACACATGCATTTTCTAACCTGACTAAGAGACAAGAGGATCTTCTCACTGAATTCATATGTTTGGAAAGGTTGTCTAAGAAAGAAATAGATAAATATCGGGAGAAGGTCTCCCTAGAGAACTATGTCAAAAATGACCAGGTCCCACGTGACCTTAGAATACTAATTTTCCCAAACTTTAGGAACAGTAAAGATAATGATTTGGCAGAAGCATGGGAGGATACACTTAGCAATAGTTCCATGAAGATGATGGACTTATTAATTGGGCATGCAATGAGAGAGGACAAAAGAGCAGTGGAAGGGATTGAGACCATCAAGAAGGAAATAACTGAGATGAAATCAAATGAAGAAACCAAACTCAGGAACTATGATAAAATGTATGATATCCTTCAAATATTTCAGTATGAAGTTATAATCAGAAAAATAAGAAAAAGCTATCGAGATGATTGTGATTACAGAGAGGACAGAGTGTATACTTTCCAAACAAAATATGATAGTAAGACAAAATCATTATCCAGAAGCTCCACACCTAATACATCATCTGCAAGTTCAGAAGCTGATTCTGAACCAGACTCTGCGGATGGGCATAACACACAGGACAAGCAGGACAAAGGATATATGAACCAGATCAAATGGTACAAAAAGGGGAATAGAAACCTCACACAGAAATCGGTCCGTTTTCAATTAACACCGACAGCGAATACATCCAACTCACCCCAAGGAGGAGAGGAAGGAGGGAAGGATGCAATCAGCAAAGGATAAGAAAATACTGCAGAAAACAAGAGACAGACAAGGGCCAGTTCGAAGGAAATCAACAAGAACAAATAGACAAGGACTTGGTTATGAATCTCTCTAAAAGAACCATCACAATAGATGAGAGAAAATTATTGAATAAAGGGCTATCATTCGCACCATCTAAAAACTTACAAGATATAGACATACATATTGATCTGTTCAAATTTATACAGAAACTCAAACTCCAAAAAAAAAATTGACACCAAGGCACCTGGGGATTACCAGGCCAAAGAAGTTTCAACGCCTATCAGTGACTTAACAATACAGGATATTGAAGATAATTTCGTGCTACGATCACTAACAGAGGATGAGAACTTTGAAATACGCAATTTACTACATGAATTACGGGTCAAACCAAACCTCTTGACCACCAAGGAATTGAAAACCAGATTCAAATTCATTCCCCAACTATCAAATGATAACATTATTGTGACATTTTACAGAGCAGTTACCAAAGACCTATACAATCTTTCGCAGTCCATTACTCATGAGACAAGATGCCCCACCCTGCAACAAGATAATTTGACAAGGGGAGAACTTATCTGAGGACACTTCTATAGTTATTAAGGAGGCAGACAAAGGGGGCAACATTGTTATAATGGACAGAGAAGATTACCTACATATGGCCCTAAATCATTTGTCAACACCTGGATGTTATAAAACAGATAACTTTTCAGTATGCCAAGAAATTCTAACTAACATTGAAGAATCAATATGCAATTGGCATAGAAAAGGCCTTATTATGGATGAGGAAAGATCTTACCTTATGACGAAGAACCCAATAACACCAACCGTGTACTTTTTGCCTAAGATCCATAAGCACTATCAAAATATACCTGAAGGTCGTCCAATTTTAAGTGGTATTGGTTGGGTGATTGAAAATGTATCTGAATATCTAGACGGTATACTAAACCCCAGAGCAAGTCGGGTGAAATCTTACCTACAGGACTCTTCCAGTGTAATTTGTATACTTCAAACGATTGTGTGGCAAGACACCTTCATACTGCCCACTTTGGATGTCAAAGCGTTATATACGTCAATTCAACACAAATGGGCATTGGCCTCTATTGATTTTGCCTTTAGGAACGACTCTGCTTCATACTACTTACAACTTCACATGCTCAAATAGATGCTACAAATAACCCTGGATTCAAACTTGGTTTTCAATAATTGCCTGTATCAGCAACTCAAAGGAGTGGCAATGGGGACGAAATATGCCCCTACGCTAGCCAACATCTTTATGGGCATGCTGGAGTAATTGTCAGTATCAGGATCCATTGTTTGATGACAGAGTCAAACTATGGACTAGATACATAGATGACAATTTTCTAATTTGGGAAGGTCCTGAGACCCTGCTTCAAGAGTTCATTAATAGACTGAATCAGACCCCATTTGATATAGTATTCACCGGAGAAAACAGTGCCTATCAAATTAATTTTCTGGACCTCACCATCTATGTCTAAGATGATCATCTGGAAACATGTACCTTTCGCAAACCAATGGAAGTTAACTCCATCTTGCATGCAAATAGTTGTCACCAACGTGCAACGATTCACAACATCCCCCTCTGGGACTATATCCGAGCAAGACGCAACTGCAAGATGATCACAAATTATAACAGGAGTGCAACCTTCTAAGGAATCGCTTCAAGAAAAGAGGGTACCTGAATAAATGCCTGCAGAAGGCTTTTGTGAATACAAAAAATCTCCAACAGCAGGATACCTTAACCCCGAAAATCAGAACGGATGGGAAACGGATTAAAACAGTGTTTGTAACCCAATATAATAATGACCATCAGAGAATTAGAAAAACTTTACAAAAATATTGGCACTAACTTCAGTTGGATGAGCATTTACGCCATTTTATTGAGGACAGACCAACCATCACATTCAAGAAAGCAAGTACACTTAAATCGATCATTTGTCCATCATTGCTACCAGATTAAAAGGAGGAGATACAACAAACCTGGCTGATCAAAAAACAACCAGGCTTCAGAAAATGTGGGTTTTGCTCTATGTGCAAATTTGCAGGTGAAAAGACGGAAGAACTCAAGGGTCCCAACAGCAAAATTATAAAAATCAAACACATGATTAATTGCAGAACCAAGTATGTGGTCTATGTAATAATCTGTACTTGTAAGAATATGCACATAGTACGATAAGGGAGCAGAGGAATAGAATTCGGGAGCACCTGATGGAAATTGGAAGCCAAGATTCAGCTCTACCGTTATCCTTGCACTGGCAAAAGAATCACCAAATGGATGATACAACTCTAATTAGATTTGTTGGTTTACAGCATGTTACACTAAACAAAAGAGGAGGTTATAGAATGAAAACACTATGTCAGGCAGAAGCCAGACTAATTTGTTTGTTTTATACAACTGTGTTAGGTTTGAACTTTGATTCTGAAATGGCGTCATTCCTGTAGGGGTATATGAGCAGGTTGCAATACATGCAATTCAGGCTCAGATGGACTACTGTTGTATATTGCACATTCTCACCCAATAATATGCAAGAATTTCTGATATGTGTATTCAATGAACCTGATACTAACCCACCAATGAATATTGTAGATATGTCGCATTATAAATGTTTTTCTACTACCATTACTTGGTTTCAATGCCCCACATATCAAACTAGAATGAGGAATTTTTAGATTTCATAGCATAATTAAATCTTTTTTCTATGTTTATCACATAGATTCATTTATTAATAATTCAAGGCCGAATATAGGCACTACCTAAGAATCCACGATAATACTGGGAATGTGACAGTTACTAATTAATTCTCAGGGATATTCTGCATGATATTTTAACAACATAATAGCTCTCTCTTAGGTTGTCGCATTTTAAGCAGTGAAGAATCTACAATATAATGAGGTCCTTGATACCATATAGTAGAAAATCAAAGTATTCTTTGTGGATGCCTCCTCTAAACACTGTATACATGAAGGCAAGAGGGACGTAAGTATGCCTTTAAGAAATTGCCATTACACAGGGTTTTCAGACGACCATTGCGAATGAGGTTAACAGCCCAAACATGCTTGGTAGTTTTGGAACCATTTAATTTGATGTACTTACGCATGATTGCTCCACCCATTTACGATGAAGCACAAGTAGAGAGATTAAACTGTTAAAAATCTGTTTCATGCGTTTCAATTAATGGCGGATGTGGCGAATCATCACCATGGGAACACTCTAACAAATAGTCCCAAAATAGCGTGGGCCAGTTTCGGGCTAACAGCAAACCAACGCGGATAACTGGAGCGACTGAAAGTAAGTCTTAACGCTTGGCCCAATCTTGCGGTGTATCACTAGATGGTATAGTTGATCAGTATGAGCCTCTGAACATGTTTTTGAAAAACGAAACTCTCCTATAATCAGGGTCAGGTATTGGTAAACATAGATATTTAGACTTTGTGGATCAAAACGTGGAGTTTAACATGCTTACATGTATAACTCTTAACTCCAGTAACATTAGAATGGGGTCTAACGGCATCTTAACAATCAATCTGTATTAGAATTATGACGAAGGGATCAGACCCGTATTACAATGGATACATAGACCTTGTGGACCAATAAGTGGGGTTTAAAATGTCCTTATTCATTTTCGTAATTTGTGTAGCATTAGGACAGGGTCTAATGGCATATTTACAACTGATTTCCTAATAGAATTGCGACAAAGGGATCATACCTGTTAACTCAGCGCAGGACAACAAAATTATGAATTAATAAGTGACTCCCACAGAGGGTAAGTCACATACAACATTGTGACATAGTGATGGATTTGAATCATGCATTTCGAACAACTGGGACTAACGGAAATCTAATTTGTTTCTCTTTTTTATATTTTTTTCTCATTTCTGTCTGTTTGACGTTCCCCCCTTTTTCTCTCCCCCGTCATTCTATGACTTATTCATTGTAATATTTGTATTTTCTCATTTCCTATACATCCATTCCCAATGCCAACCCCTATTTCTCTGTCTTTTGTGATACAATGGTTCATTTGATTTCTTGATGACATGTCTATGTGGATTTTTATGTTACTTTATTTTTGATGTCATATGGGTCACATAACATGTATGTTTATTCGGCATTGGGTTGGCAATTTTTGGAAAAAACCATGTGCTTCAAAAAATATGTTTCTTTACGTTTTTGTGAATCTTATTGGATTAATACCAATGTAGAAAATGGTTTTTAGTTCAACAATAATGAGTTAAGGTATCAGCCCTGATTTGAAAAGGCCGAAACACGTGTAATCATCAACCAAAGGACAATCCATTGAATAAAGAGGTATTTGTTAAACTGGGCACCACGTCCTGGATCTTATCTCTAATGTTTCATTAATGTCTCAGTTTTGGGCTTGATTGGCTAAAGGTCACTGTGGAAATGTGTGTTCTTACTAAACATCATCTTGGGTTGTCTGCAAACAGTGGTGATGTGTCCTTATATCAGAGTAAAAAGTGCAAGTGTCTCTGTAACATCTTGTATGCCTTGTTGTTTCATTCGTAGCCTGACCTTTGCCTCCTGATCTCAAAAAACATTCTCGAGGTTGAGGCTTAAAGTTCTCTAAAGTAGATCTAAGTCATAACCCATTGTATCACCTGCATTTGCATACGTGAGGCATTTGCTTCATGTAAAAAAAGTACTACTGTAGCTGAAAAAGTGACAAATTCTTATAATTTCTCCCCTTGGAATGTCCTGAATTGCCTTCTGTGGATGTGCACAAGTAGCATGTAGTGTCACATGTGTTGAAGTGGTTGTACGAAACAGACAGGTCTCCAAAACAGATCCTGCCTTGTAGATATTAAGATCAAGAATTGAATGCATATGTTGCTGTAATTCTAATCCCATAGAGATACTAATTGTGCTCAATAAGGTCTGAAAGTCTACTGACCAGATAAGAAATATATCATCCATGAAGTGCTTCCAAATCAGTATGTTTGTGAAGTAATTATCTTAAAAAAGCCTACAGATAAGTAATGCATAAGAGGACACCATTTTCTCCCACCAAAGTACCACACGATTGTCAGTAATATTGGTTATTAAATACAAACAAAATATTATTATTGAGTGTGAAAAATAACATATCCAATAACATGCAATTGTGTGCCTAACGAAGGTTTGATTAAGAAAATATTCTACTGCTTGAATACCAAAATAGTTTAGAATATCAGTATACAAACTGGTTACATTCCAACTTACAGGAAGATGCTGTAATGTCACTGAAAAATATTGAATCAAGTGCAGGATATGTGTGGTATCCCATATTTATTAAGGAGGAGAGGCACAAATGTGGAAAATAAGTAGTTTATGAATTCTGATAAATGTTCTGTGAGTGAACCAACGGCGCTAAGATAGGGCAGCAAATCTGAAATGTTTATGTGTTGTTGGTGCACATATATATATATATATTATAGGGCGGCGGTCACCGCTCTATAGTTAAGGTGAGTCGTGGACACATAGGAACCCCTAAAAATTCTATTGTTAATAACTTTTGATTCGAGTAACAGATTGGGGCTGAAATTTCAAAAGTGATTACAAGTCTGCGGGCCCCCCAGACTGCAAAGTTTCGTAAAGATTTGTTAAAAAATAAAAAAGTTTTTAAGTGTAAAAAAAGGTTTTTGCCAAAAGTGCGGCCTACTTCCCATTCATTTTCCCATAGACAAAAAAGGTCAATTTTTGCCAAAGCGCACAGCCTAAACCATGGGACGGATTTGGACCAGGTCCAAAACAACTTGAGCACGAAGCGTTGACTCACGATCCATGCATGGTTTGGGGTTATTTTACAATTGGACGGAGAAGGGAGCGCCATCTTCCCCAAAAATTATAGTTCATTCTCCCATGGTGCATTGCAGGATCAGGGTTTTCAGAAATGAAACAACCACCATCTTGTTTTTCTCTTGATGCAAGAGGTATTCACGGCTATAGCCGAGGTTATGGGAAAATGAAACGCAGTAAAAAGCTATTTGCAGGTTGAAAACATACAAATGCCATCAGGGTAGAGGTGGGGGGATGACTAGGAAACACTGAGTGAAATTTGGGAGTTGGAGGGCGTCCAGGGACCGAGTTTGCAACACAAAGCTTTCAGTAACCTCAGATAGCCGACATCTGAAAGCAAACTGCATCACAGAAATAGCGTATGCTCTGAGGTGAAAGGGAGAGGGCAGGGGAGGTGAGGAGGTCGTCTGGGGAGTGGGGGGAGCTGGCACAGATGAGGGGGCACCTGGCGATGGGCTGGGGGGGCAGGCAAGCATTTTATGTGGCTGTTTTGCGGATATTCATGGCTGTATCTGAGGTGACAAAGCACTACAGATAACTGCGGGTATGTGTAGTTCGGTACTCATGGTTACATTATTTTAAATTTTATTTTTTTGAAAGGTATTTGTATAACTATAGTGACATCGGGGGTGAAAAATCCAGGTCTCCCACTCATGCAGTAACCAGGACAGAGTTTACTAAGCTTCAAAATGAGGAAGGGGCCAGCCTCGTAAGGCCATGTTGCCTGATAAATGAGGCAAACTTACAAGACCACTTAGAGGAATGGGCTGGCCCTTTTCTTGTTTTGAAGCTAAGCAAGCTGAGCCCCGCTTTGAAGCTAAGCAGGGTCAGTCCCGGTTACTGCATGAATGGGTGAACGAATGGGCATCTGAATTATTTACTTTTTTAAAATCGTGCTACTGTCAGTCCTTGAAGGTTTTGCACTCAGAGACAATTTTTTGCATTTTGCTGAATTGCATTCTGGTATTTGTAGTCTACCAGTCAATAATAAAAAATAAAAAATAGGTATTTTTACAGCAACAGCGGGTTTCCCATCCGTGCAGTAACTGTGAAACCCCCTGCATAACTTCAAAGTGAGGAACGAAGGCCATGTTGCCTAATATATGCCCCTCCCCTTAGAGGAACACTTAGAGAAACATGGCCTAAGGGGGCTGGATCCTTCCTCTCTTTGAAACTAAGCAGAGTCGGTCCCAGTTACTGCATGGATGGCAGATAGTCCACAGTCCTGAATGCCGTGTGTTTTCTTAGTTTTAAAAATCTCATAAAACACTGCATCTGCAGTTTTATAAAACAGAAAAAATGAAATTTAAAAAATCACATTTATACTGAACACTGCTCTCAGAGAACGCTGGCCTTAAGGAGTTTGAGACGCAGCACTTAACCATTATGCTACAATGATGTTATTGTTTGGAGTTGAACAAGTTTCACACCTAGCCTTTTTATCATTGAACATATTAAATGATAGTCTAAGTATGAAACATATGCCCCAAAATAACACCAAGCCATTGTGGCCTAGTGATTAAATGCTGGGCGTCAAACTCTGGCAGACCAGAGGATGTTTTGGGGTGAGAGGTGAACCTGCAGGCACTTTGCATTTTGTACCTCTCGGAGCAAGGATGTTTGGGCGCACAAGGTCGCAATTGGCATGTACCTGCAGGCACTTTGCAAATTGTAATATGGATTAAACGTGAAAAAGATGTATTTACTGCAACATTAGAAAACAGGATGAGGCATGTATTCCATCGCTGTTGCAGAATTGAACACATATTAAACATGAACACATTTATTTACTGCAACATTATAAAATTGCATGCAACTATGCCTCACAAACAACTTCACACTCCACACACACATGCTCTCATCAAACACACACACATTGCATGCACACTCTCACACCATACAATCCCCCTTCCACTGCACATATATTACAAAAGAGGACTACACTGTCTCTGGCTAACATTATAAAACAGAAAAAATAAAATTAAAAAAATCACATTTATGCTGAACACTGCTATCATAGAACCCTAGCATTAAGGATTCGAAATGCAGCACTTAATCATTATGCCATTATGCTACAATGATGTTATTGTTTGGATTTTTACAAGTTTCATACCTACCCTTTTATCATTTAACATATTTATTAAATTATAGGCTAAGTATGAAATATATGCCTCATGAATCACCAAGCTATTGTGGACTAGTGGTGAAATTCTGGGCCTCGAACTCTGGCAGACCACGGCCCAAGGCTGTATGTTTTGTTTTAAATTTAACTAATTTAATTAAATTAAAAGAAAAGCAATGCAAGTGAGAGGTGGCAAGGTTTGTTGCAGTGCAGTCTTGTGATTTTATTTAGCATGAGGGCATTTAGACGCGGCTGCAAAGTCAGCTACGTCCAAACATCCCTTGCGCCAAAACAATGGCACAGGAATGGCTTTCACTCGGAAAAGGGCAAGCCGACATGGCCGCTGCGGCGGAATGCCCATGCCAAATCGGTTTGTGCCAAAATTATGGTCCCGAAAAGGAGTATACCGCTTGGAGAACGCTGCTTAACCAAAGGGTGACATAGCAAAAACAAAGAGGTGATGGCTGGAAGGTTTAGACTTAATCTTAACCACTGGCAATGCTCTGGGCAACCCTCCAGACCACCGTTCTTCGCCTGCCAAGCCATTACAGAAGGGAAAGACCATATGCAAATCAGGCTTGGCGTGTGCTCCATGGCAAATAATTTAATCTCACTGCGCATTGCCTAAAAACATTGAGTTCTCAAAGTTTTGAAATATCTCATAAAACACGGCATCCAGATTCTTTTCTTTTTAAAACGTGCTACTGTCAGTGTTTGAAAGTTGTGCACTCTGGTATTTGTAGTCTCACAGTCAAGATGGGGGCGATATAATGCCACAATTGTACACTTTTTGCCTAACATAGTTCTATAAGGATTTATATATTTGAGTGACACTGTGGTATGTGTACTTTTCAAGTTAGCTTTATAAAGCAGAGTATTGTTGAAAGCCAGACATGGGGTTGAGGAGGGGAAATGATGAGAGGGCAGGTAAGTCATGAGTATTTGCCCACAATGTGGCAATAGAGTTTGCAATCCTGGACACTGGTGCAGTTATTTTCCCCTGATTGTGGCTTGTTTTCAGGGCACAAGTAAAGGACACATGTGGGTGAAGGGCATTACTTTTTTCTCACAGGGTGGACACAACCCCTTGGGTTTTTTTTAGGTTGGCAAGCATGCTCAAGTATTTGGCTACCAAGATTTTTCTCAGGTTGTCATGTTCCCAGTGAAGACGCTTACTCACAAGACCACAAGCACTTGTTTTGTATTGGGATTTAGTTTTCCATGGAATATTTCACAACATATTGCTGGGTTTTAATGGTGAGCACCTTTTATACTTTGCCAGCATATTTTTGGGAACATTTCCACTCTCAGGTTATTATTCTGGTGTTCATTACTTTTTTTTAAAAGTCCAATGCTATTTTGTATTGACCACTTTTCTCCTAAGGAGTAGGTCTGTATTATTATTGTTAATTATGTATGGAAAAACAAAACCCTTGAAATTCAAGGAAAAAACTTTAGTTGCAGGGATTTTAAGGTGAGCAATACATTGTAACAAAACCTTTTTTGAAATTCAAGGAAAAAAACTTTAGCTGCAGGGACGTTGAGGTGAGCAATACACTGCGGTCCTACTCTGCATAACAGGTGGCACAACGTCAATGTGGCTTTAGCTGAATTTCCAGGGTTTTGTTGTATTAAGTTCTTTCCTTGAATATATATATATATTCGAAAGAAAAGCAAAAACTCCCAATGGCACTCAAGACTCTGAGACTGCATTTTCTCATGCAGCAAATAATGTATTGAGGGACACAGCTGCAGGATCGTGAGAGTGAGTTCCCAGTGCAACAACGCATTTTGCCGAATCTGGGCTGCGACTGAGTCGCCCGCCACACTATAGTTAAGGTGAGTATCAATTTCAATAGGAAACCCGAAAATATAATTGCTAATAACTTTTGACTTGCATGACGGAGTTGGCTGATATTTTGCAAACAAAAAGATTGTCAAGGCCAGAACCCATACCTCCGACCCCCTGACCCCCAAGCGCCCTGCCCAAGCTGGACATTTTGAGAAAGATTTGTTAATAAATGATAAAAAACACTGTTTTCAGCCTACTCCCATTCATTTTCCCATAGAGAAATAGTGCTAATTTCTGGGCAACACACAGCAAAAACTGTCAGACACAATTGGATGAGGTACTTGGGCATGAAGCGTTGACTCAATTTCCTGGAGGGGTCTGGGGTTATTCTCTCCAGTAGTTGTTAAATATATTTGATGGAGAAAGGGGTGTCCCCTTCTCCCAAAATTATAGCTCTCCCATGGTGCATTGCAGCATAAAGGCTCAGAGACTTTTCAGAAATGTTTTCCCAAAATTGTATTGCTACTATCTTTTGAATTGCTGGATGGATTTGGATGAAACTTTCAAAACAAAATTGTTGTCAAGAGACCCCCTACCACACCCCCTGCCCCAACTGCACATTTTAAAAGCAGTACATTAAAACATTATTAAGAAAACAAAACACTGCAGCTTCAAGTTCTGTAACCCCACCCCCCACATGCAAATTCTGAAAATAATATGTTACAAAATGAAAACTTTATTAAGAAAACAAAACACAGCAGTTTCACTGTTTTCAGCCAATGGAGAAAAAGTACAGTTTTTGAACAGCTGTAGCATGAAAACCGCTGGGCAGATTTGGACCAAATTAGAAACAACTTGGTCACAAAGCATCGACTTAAATTACTTGACTGGTTTGGGGTAAATTCATCCAGTAGTTATTAAAATATGTGACAGAGAAAAGGGTGCTCCCTGCTCCTTAAAACCTTTATATTGGCTTTGGTGCTTTTTACAGCAGAGCGGCTGAGCGAGGCTAATAAGCTTTGACCTGCTGGATGGGTTTGGATGAAATATTCCGAACCAACAGTTTGTCAAAAGCTCCAGTAAACTTGAAATTCTAGGAACAATTTGTTGGAAAATGCTGTTTTCAACCTATTTGCATACATTTCCCCATAGAGAAAAGGTGCAGTTTTGGAACAGCCACAGCGAGAAAACCACTTGCAGATTTGGACCAAATAAGAAACAATTTGGGCACAAAGCGTTGACCTAATTTCCTTGACTGGCTTGGGGTATATCCATCCAGCAGTTGTTAAAATATTTGACAGAGAACGGGGTTCCCCCTGTGACTTTAAACTTTTATATTGATCTTGGTGCTTTGCAGCAGAGAGGCTGAGAAAGGCTAATAACTTTTGGCATGCTGGATGGATTTGGATGATATTTTCTACACCAAGCCCCCTCCCCCAAACTGAAATGTTGGGAACAATTTGTCAACAAATGAAAAAGGTATTAGGAAAACATCAAAACGCAGTTTTCAGCAGGTACCCCCTGCACCTTAAAACCTATATATTGGTCTTGGTGCTTTGCAGCAGAGAGGCTGAGAGAGGTGTGACGAATCAGGAGCATTCGTCCCTTTTCCGCAAGGGGGAGTTACACGCTTTGAGGCTAGGGAGGTGAGCCCGCTCACCAAGACCCTCCCTAGAGTCTGGGAAAGTGGAACCTGCAGGGCTGTCATTTAGGGATCACCAGGGGTCACGGTTGCAACCCCAGTGGCCTCCCTTGCTACCCCATGGTCTTCCTTGCTACCCCTAAAAAAGGTTTTTTTAATTAATTTTTTTAACGTAAGCTCCTGCGCTGTGGCCATGTGGCTCTTTGTTTCTGGAGTGGCGAGCTTTCTTGTTCAGGCCTCTAAAAAAACAAGGGGTTCCACAGGTATAATAATTTGAGCAGTGACCCTAAATAAGAAAGAATAGGAATTACAAATAACTTGTCTTTCTGAAATTCTATGCAATATTTGCTAGACTCATTAAAGATTTATTTCAGGCACACTTCAGGGGGTGAGTCACTGATTTAGTCTGTTCTTAAACACCTCAAATTCACAATGCAGACAAAAACATCCAAAAAGCATTTCGAGTAGAATAAGCATTCATTTCAGACTATGGCCCTCATTACAACCCCGGCGCTAAACCATGGCGCTATTAGCACCATGGTTGGTGCCGGTGTTGTAACAAGTCCGCCATGGTGGAATGGGTAAATACCGCCCCATTCTAAGTTTGGCGGGGCGGTAATTCCCCATGCCGCCGTGGCCCTTCCCCATTCCCATTTTTGCCCCATAGGGCTCAATGGGACTGGGGAAGGCACTAATTACGGCACCGTAAATTACGGTGCCGTAATTAGCTCCTAGGTCCCTTTGCGGGTTGGTTTTTTAACGCCTGCTAAAAGCAGGCGTTAAAGTGCAACCCGCAAAGGGACTCGTAATCAGGCGTTAAGTGTTTAACGGCGCCGACACCTTTTACGGCGACGTTAACCCCTTAACGCCTGGGTTGTAATGAGGCCCTATGTACTTTGCTTTTTCGCAAGTTGCAGTTATAGTATGTTTTTTTCTGCCGTTGTTTCGTTTCCGATCATCACAAGACATTTCATCTCGGCGTCTTTGGTCACTTGACAAAATTCTTGTGCCTTAAAGCTTGTGTACAGTGTAGAAATGTTTGACCATAGCCCATAAAGTGAACCTTGATTTCATTGTGACACAACTAATGGTTTGTTGTGATGTGTCTATCTTTCCTATCTCCATGTGATGATGTTCAGGATGTTTGCTTGTATGAGGTAACAAGTGCCCAGAGTACGGAATGCTCTGTGAGTGCACTGCTTTCCCTGCCCTACTCTAAGTTCTTTAATACACAATTATGAACCCTCCCAATGGTATGTATTTTGCCAACCTCTGAGGTCTGAAAAGTAGATACACTCAGGCTTAACATGTGGCGGACATTGCACAAGACCTTCAGATGAACTGGCCTGCTGTTAAATCTCAGTTACCAGTTTAATGGTATCCACTACAGAGTGTAATTTGCTTTCTGACTTTGAGAACATTCAGACATGTAATTGCCCATTTTACCATAGCCGGTAAAATAGCTATAGCTGGTGTGATCGCTCAGTGGGTTGAGCGCTCACTGCTGCGATGCAGGTTGCAGGTTCGATCCCGGCAAGACCGACTCAGCCTTTCATCTTTCTGAGGTAAATAAATGAGTACCAACACAGGTTGGGTGATGTTATGTGTATATTTGTTCTATATAAAGCACTTAAGCGTAAGTGATATATAACAACACATTATTGTCATTTGGCCTTGGACGTCTGCTTGCATTCACAGTAATTTGGGAATATGGGCCTATACACACTGATCTTAACAATACATATGGTGATCCATTCTTGTATGAAAGGTATATCACATTACAGTGATTCATAACCATATTCTCTGTAGTGAACTTAGGAACAATGCTATATAATGCCACTTCCAGTTTTGTCAAGGGGTGAAAGATGTTCCATCGCTTCCTGTGAAGTCACTTCGGGATGGGTTAAATTACATCACTTCCTGTGATGTCATCAGAGGTCAAGGGCCATGTGATGTCACTTCCGCTAACCCCAGGATTTGGTGAAAATACATCCCTGGGAACCTTACTGGGAGGGACTACCTCAAAGGGGACAAGGACTCGCACTCACAAAGGTAACTCCCTATGCAGGATACTTTATATGTGTGTATGGGACTGCCTTCCATCAAAAACCCTGTGTCCTCCTTTTGATTGGCTATAGGCAATGTTGGATCATGCACACTGTTAAAGGTCTCAGGAGGATAGCTCAGGGGCAACATGCTCACCTTAGAAGCAAGACGCAGAGCAACACAGGTTCAATCCCCAGGTCTGCGCTTAGAAACCTCTGGGTATTAAGCGCGTTATAAATAATCAATTAGAATTACAATACTCCTTTAAGAAGTAGCTTGTACGAAAGTGAGGCGAGTAGCCCAGAAGGGAGGAGAGAGAACAATGGGTAGGGGAATCCCCCTGATGTCAGAGCTCTGTGGACAGGCAGACCACAGTTGAACTGCGGAACCCGCAGAACTGTGAGAAGCCGAGAATGCAAGCACAGTCGCGGGAGGCCTGGCGAAGCAGACAATAGCAAAGCTATTATTAGGACAGAGTTCCAGGAACCGTCCGATGTTGTGGCGTGACTATGGAAGTACCGTGCTGGGCCAGGTGCCTATCTAACAACGCCAAAGCTGGTCAACAGGGAGTGTTGACAGCTCCCATCCGTCATCATTCGCTGAACAAGCCAGCATATGGGTGAGAAGCCCAAAAGGAAGAAGCGAGACAGCAACGATGAACCCCGTGAAGTCACCCACGGGAAATAAAGCTACATGGGTGAACTGCAGAAGCGGAATGCTGCCAAGGCAAGAGGTAATAAAGAGAAGGGTCTATAATTGCGATAAGGGTGATTATGATATGGGTGATTGCGGAACATTGAACCAGTTAAAATGTAAATCTGCAGTACTGTTCAAAAATCTGAAGAATAAGAATGAATGTGAAATATTAGTAAAGCAGAAACAAATATCCTGGGTGAGAGAGCGAGATAACTCCACGAGAGATAATTAATGAAGAGTGGAGAGACCACTTAAATAGAAACTGGCGAAAATGTTATGAGCTAAAAGCGCAGAGTGTACCAAGCAAGGAGAGAAAGAGTGGATTTGAAAGACACCAAGTGTGGGGAACTCTCAACCCCAATAAAATAAGGGAAAGACATAAAATGAAAGGGAGGTTCATAAGAGAATATCTCAAAGAGAGCTTTGATAAGCGTAAAATAGTCGGAAAAAAAAGATCTTTGAACAGTTAGGAGGAGCTACAAGAGCTCATGAATGAAACCTGAGAAAAGTATCGGAAGGAATTACCATGAGGAATGGAATTTCTAAAAGAGAGACATGTGTGTGTAACAAGAAAGCCTGGAGAGAAATGGCTAAGGGGAGACTGCCAGAAGAGAAGCCTTCTTTTGCCACTTTTAGTTGTTACTGTTAGTGGTAGGGTCAGGTAGATTTAGGTTTGGAGAAAGGACATTTTGAGTTTGGACTTCATGACGACAGACTAGCACCGTTAGTTTAATTTAGTTAGGTAGGGAATCCCCCATACCGGTTTGGTGAGATAGGCCTTTTTTCCTTATGTTTTAAATAAAAGAACATCAGAATGTTCAATATTGGTCTGAGTAAATCTTCAGACGCACCACCTATGATGTCATAAGTGGAATGTCAATCAACTGATAGCAGTTGGGGACCCATGCTATTCACAAAATAAAATGAAAGAGCTAAACACCCAACTGTAGCCACTGACCAATCCACAGGCTTTGACTTGCTGAGTGTAGGAGACATTTTAGTTCCACTGAATCAGAGGCAGTTAATACCCAGGGGGCTCAATCTTACACCACCCCAAGTAGCTATTATAGACTTGCCTCAAAGTCAGGACTCACATGGAGATATGGCCTGGATGTCATGAAAGAGGTGATAGACCCGGAATTTACATAATCATGGGAACAATCCCTATAACTTTAAGGAGGGAGAGAAAATAGCCCAAGGAATTCTCAAACCGCCATTCTTCCTTCTTCTCCAAGAGGTTGAGAGATTACAAGAGACCAAAAGAGGCTTGATGGGTTTTGGAGAAGCGGGCCTACGGCTACAACATAAAGTTGTAGTATGGCAGTGAGGTAATGCAGCTACCACTGCATTATCACAATTGTGCCCTGCATTGCTGTACTTGTAATGAAGCCCATAGTATTTTATCTATGTCGAACTGTACTGGGGTGCTCCTTTAAGAAATTGAAAAAATGTATAAAGCACCAGAGGGTGTTCCCTGTTCCCTACCCTCCAGGAAATCGTTTTTTTTAAAAAATGGTATTTATATTGGTTTTTATAACACGCCTAATACCGTAGCTAATACCGGGTTCGGTTTCTAAGTGCAGATCCGGGATTTGAACCTCTGTTGCTCTGTGGTCTTAATTCCAAGAGCAGCGCATTGCCCTTCTGCTATCTTCCGTTCATTCATTTTAGAAGTGATGATTAGCATTTATTTTAAAATATTTTAAATGTTGGTCTTGGGCATAGAAATTAAAAGTGGGTGAGCAAAGTTGTGCTTGTGCCAAGGGACTTACACAAATTGAACACATATTTTGAGTCACTGGCTGCCGATCTGATCCTCAACTCCAACAGAGACCTCATAAGAAGGCTGACAGTGACACACGATTCCTTAAGTAGGACATGGTATTATGGTCTCTCAATTTTAATTAATAGCTTCCTTTGTTATAGGCAGCACATTTAAATAAACCTTTCTTTGGGTGGATGGCAACAGACACATCAGTGAGTGTCGAATGACACATTGTATCTGACAAGCTTCTCTGATATGTGTGAACCTTAGGTGCGAAGACCTGAGTAGGTGCATGTCTACCTGGCATTCCACCCAGCTCCAATTAACTGCCCAATCTTGTCTAGCATTCAAGACTTAAAATGAATCGCAAAATGGCACCCACACTTTCTAAAGTGTACAGTTTATGTTCATGCTTGCTTGACACACACAGGAAAGGGGGTGCTTTTATGATGAACGTGACATTTTCTTCACATCATGCATAAAAACTAGCTGCATAACTGTGTAAGGTAATTTACTCAAGCAGGTGACTTCATCACACCACTATGCTTGTTTGTTCTTGTGTCTTGCAGTCTTGACAGTGTCGTTGCAAAGCCCAGAGGATGCCCCTGATATTCCTCTGCATTCTGGTACTTATCCTGTTCTTTCCAGGATGGGGGAAAGAAAGCTGCAAGCCATCGATCAAGGAGAGGATTATTTCAAGGCTTTAAAGCGAATCCTTAGCACATATCATTAACAACCTGAGCTGAGAAGATACGTGGGAACGTGTCTGCGGTGCAGCTAGTGCTTGCATCCGAGTTTCGACACTTAAGTACATTGTTTGATGCTGTATCTGCCAAAATGGGGACGTGAGGTCTGGGTCTCTTGGGAAGAATGCCAGGAATGGGGTTTGCATTCCAAAGGGTGTGGAGGCTGCAGGCAGGTGTGGGTATTTTAATGGCTATGCTTTGCTCCTGGAGCTGGGCTGGACACCATGGCTCGGCTCTAGCTCTACTCACTCATTGGCTAAAGGTAAACCATCTTCCACCACCAATATTTTATAGTTCCACACATATTTGTGGGTCTCTCTATTTTCTTCTTATACTCTTGGTCCCTCCTCTGGTCCTATTTGGGTCTCATGTCCCTCTCTGTTCACCCTCTTCACATCTGATCTTTTCCCTCATCTCGTATGTTTCCTTCCTTTTTCCTTTCTGCTCTCACCCTCTTGGTTCCAACCCTCCTCTCGCTCGCCTGGTCTCCTACCACCTCTCTCACTATTCACCACCCCCCCCCTCGCTTTACTAGTCTCTACGTCCTCCCTTGCTCTCATTTTCCCCTCCCCTTCTTGCTCCATGCAATCTCTCCTCTCTCCCACCATTACTGTACTCCCAGTTCCCTATTTATTGTGTAATCTAACTCAATTTGTCTCTCTCCATCATCATCCACCATCTCACACCATCCGCTCTCACTCTCTTCCTTCTCACACACTTAGCATCTTCTCTCTCTCTCGTGCTACCACCTCTCACCACCCCAACAGTCTCACACGCTCAAATGCTCGTACTTGCACCTACGCCTTTCACTACCCCTGCTGTCCTCTGCCTCACTCTCATCTTCCTCTGCTCTAAATGCTCACACACATTCTCCTCTACCCTGCCACATCCTCTTGTCCCTCATCCTCCACTGATCAGTGAACCCTACTCCTTCATGCACACAAGTCCTCCCCTTTCACAGATGCATTGCGAAAGCATCTTGTGGAATGTTGGCCTGTCAGCACTATGGCTGACCATGGGACAGTGTGTGGGAGTGATGTCATGAATGTGCTGGGGAGTGGAAAGCTGAGTGCCTGCTGTGTTTTAAGGTCTCTGGATGTTAGTTTGGAGTTGCGTTGTTGTGTGATGGATGAAGCAGTGAGTGTCGCATTGAGTCTACTTTCCTGTACCTAAGATGCAGAAGAAGCAACAAAAAGGTACTTCGAAAATAGTACTGCCTGGAGTCATTTGCTGCAAAAGTATCATTATCAGTACGGTGACAACGAGGGAAGTTGTAGTTGAGAAAGCAGCAAAGAACAACAACCACCGCCAAGAAATCCAGCTACCGCCCTTTGCATCTAAAAGCAGTGCAAACCAGATGAAGGTTATGTGAGGTCGTTACAGGCGGTGGGGAGGGTTTGCTCATTTTCAGGGAAACTACCGTCTCCCTGACATATTTCAGAATTACAATGTGTATCCTAACCACAACTCTCAGTCATGTGCAGTACAGGTCCAAATGCGTAAGAAGGGTAGGGATCTCGGTCCAAGCACAAAGCAATGTGTCACTGATGTGGCGTTGAGAGGAACCTGTCTAATGACTGCACCTGTCCAGCCAGAGCTAACGCATGCACAGCATCTTGCCGCATTGGACACTCTGCTAAGGTGTCTAGACAGAGGAACAAAACATGGTGGCCACAATGGAACGTTAATAATGGTGTGAGCCTGATGCTGCAGAACACACATGCCCCAGATTAACTCCAGCCGTGGAACTCCAGAGGTCACACCATAAAACAAGGGAAGTGCATGGCAGACTCAGAGTGGTACATCTTCATTGTCTGGTGCCCTCCATATAAAATAATGGTGGCACCAGAGTCAACAAAGTAGACATACATTCTACAACCTTAGGCGATCATGCAGTTGCAATTTTGGGGTACACAAAGTGTAAAATTGAGTTCAAAGGCCAAAGAGCCCACACCAAGTTGCAATACGCTGAACATAAACATGTAGTACTAGGCTGTCACAACCAAGCGCAGTTAGACATAATGTTGCATCCCAATTGTGAAGTGCAGGCACAGAGCCTAGAAGACACAAATTGGATTGTGCTCATAGATAGAGACATTTTCAGTGATAAACTAGGGTGTGTGAATACATTCAGAAGCAGTGCCGAAGAAACACGGTCTGAGCAGTGTCTGCCACAGCAGACAACCACTACCAGAACTGCTGCTGAAGAGGGAAAATGGGACCATCCCTTCCCCTGATTCCCGTCCAGACCATGGCCTATGACGTCACGACCTAAGCAACCACCGCGGGATGTCAAGATCCACTGTGGCCATGCCCCGCACACCCAGGTCAGCACGTGGTGGGACCTCAGGTGGAGCTGAGAGCGACCATATGGATCAACTCGATTAGACGTCACCCACCAATATCGCCATTGTTAGAGATGACACTGACGACACATAGCCAATGAACAAGAACACACGTGCCACCAAGCACCTGGATCAGACACACACCAGCCCACACGAAGAACATACTCAGTGCTATGACGTAGAGGACCGCCCACGCTCACAGACATGCATCGTGTTATTTTTCACACAGGCTAACTACTGCACCATAGATGGACTAATGTATAATGACCCAAGTCGCCCCTCACGACCCCAGTGTTATGGACTTTATGCTGCCACCCATAGACTAGGCCTAGGTAGGCCACAAACCAGAGTCCTCAGCACCAGAGCAGCTCAGACAGAGCTGCAAGATGCTGATCATGCAGAACAAACCCTGACGGGAGCCCCACAGCCAAGGCCACAAAGTTGCAATCTACACGCCGCGCTCCCAGCACCAAGGTTACACCTGCCACTGCTAAACACTCCTCAGAGCAGAAATACAAATCAATTCCTCGTAATTCTGCTTCAGCCACAGTCTCTCAACACGTGACCAGGCCGACCTGATACAATTCCAAGCTCCAAGGACCAGAGAAGCTCTGGGACCCAGACTGCAACAATGAAGTTACAAGTTGGACACCGGCAGCGATAGTAAAGGGACACTCAACAGCCAGTAGTAAGACCTGTCCATTGTCTGCCACTGACACATAGTCAAACATTGTTGCCAACACCAGGAACATCGCGAGTTGGGAACGGCGATGGTTCCAGGCTTGGGGGCGCACGGATGAACCAATCAGAATACGAGGGGCTAACCACTGACAACACTATAATTCAACCAATCACTAACTTTCCCCATGTAACTTTTTTCATGTAGCAATTCTTAGGGACGACCCACCTGACCCCTTCTCTACCAAAAACATTTCCTTCTATACGGGTCTATACTGACCCTACCACTCAGGGAGCCAACCCGAGATAGCGTTAGGTTTAGGGGCTAGTTTTCCCAGGTGACGCATGTAGTTGCGTCATCTGGTTAGAAAAAGGGCCTGCGAGCCCATCACCGCTGAGATGTTCCTTGGGTACCTATGCTCCGAGAATCTGTCCCTGTCTGTTTTGTGCAATAAACAGCAGTAACTCTTTGCTCTTGTGTATGCCTCATACTCCGTTGGGACGCGGGAGGAGTTGGGGCCTCCCAAACCCCGGAGGTCCACGGACGGCCCTGCCGACCTCTGCGAAATTACCCCTACACGTTGGAGGCACTGCTGAGATGGTGAGATAAACCACAGCGAGACCGTTTGCATCCAGGTGCCCCGGCAACGTGGCCCCCTCTGCCGTTGCCCCCTTTGGAGGACTGTAGGACCATCGTGGGCCTGTGAGACGACTGGACGGCCCAATCCGGAGATTGGCAGTCGGCAGCCGACTTCAGAAATTTCCCGCCCGCGGTTGGCGAGTGTCCAGACGTGGTCCATGCAAGGGGAGGCGGCGAGCTGATTGGGAGGGGTGCCCGCAGCCGACCGACACCGGCAGGTGAGAGCCCGATGTGAGTATGACACACGCAACCAGCAGTGTAATGTTGGGCGGGTGGCGAGAGGAATTGTGAACAGAGTGGCGGGTGGTTTTACAGTGTGTTAAGAAAAGATTTTGGTCCTTTAGTGGCGATCGATTTGTAAGGTGTAGTGGGGAACGGAACGAAGGCCATCCCTTCTGGTGTTACGGGGCATGCTGGGTGGGCTTCGAGCACCCACATGTTGACTGGCGGATCACGCTGATTGGTCTAGATCCCGGACACCTGTACAGGGGGTGTGGCATTCCTATGAGTTGGCGTTGTAGGTCGATGAATAGATGAGGATTCCTATTCATTGAGTGTTTTAGCTCTGTGAAAAGATGACGTATTCCCGCAAGAGGTAGCTAGATTGTTTCTCAGTGCGGAAGATAGTTGGCTGGTTAATCCCCCCTAGGGAGGGGGCGTATCACACGCGAGGCGACGCAACGGGTGCAGCAAAATTATAATAACGAAAGTGATTAATGAATACTCCAGTCCGGGTGCGGTGGGAAGACAGCTGTGGGGATTGTGGGAAATAACATTGTCAAAATTGACTTGCATTTTATGTTGCAACTGTACGTACCGGTAACACATTGTACTAGATGGTGATGTCACCCATAGGGCTTGCATTGTGAAGTGGGAGAATGGAACAACAGGCTCCCGCCAATCCCCTCTCGCGCTTGGCCTAGAGGATCACGGCCTAGGCACCCGCCACGAGATGAGTTTGCCCATTTACCAGACGACCAAATACCTTGGTACAGGAACCTACGGATGTGCCCACCTACCTGCCCTACCTGCCCAGCAGCTCGCCCTACCCAGGCCGACACCTGCAACATGGATCAACTCGACTAAACCAACACATCGTTAGAGATGCCATGACGACCTAGCCAACGGTCACACCTGTACGACCATGCACACTGGACACTCCTACACCAACCTACACGAAGAATATACTCAACGCTATGACGTAGGTGACGAACACATCCACGGACGTGCATCTTTATTATTTTTCGCATAGGCTTTTAAGATGCAGAAACGCAAGATGCACGATGAACTTATCTAAATGATTTGCTTACGCTTCACATAAACCCTATAACCTAAAGCGCCTGTGCACTCAACGGCTCCATTTATGCACCTGATTCAAGTAGGCCGCAAGCAAGAGCTTCCATGAACATTAAAATGAACAAGAGTCTGGTTGCTGATCCTGCAGAATGAGCTCGGCGAAAAGCAGACAGCCAAGCCACAATGTTGCAATCTCGCACGCCGCACACCAACGTCAAGGTCGCACCTGCAAATTAAACAAAGCACACAGTGGGAAAAACAATATTAATTGTGCAGAATTCGGCCTCAAACACGGTCCCGCCTCACGTGACCAAGCCAAACCTGAAAGGATGCCAAGGCTAGGAGAACGGAGGCGCCTGGATCCCTCGTTACAAGACACAGGCAGATACAAATAAAAGACTCAATGAACATCTGCGACAGTGGGAGTAGTCGGCCTTCCAGCCTATGAATAAATCCTCGCATTGTCTGCACGTACCCATAGTGAAACATTGTTGCAAATGACAGGTACACCGCGAGCTGGGAACGGCGATGGTCCCAGGCTGGGAGGCTCGCGAGCGCACCAATCAGAACATGGGGCCCTTATCACTGACGCCATTAACATTGACCAATCCTCAGGGGTCTTCATGTAACAATTCTCATGTATCTAATTGCAGGGACAACCCAGATATACCACCTGACTGACCCTCAGCCACTAATACCCTTCTCTATATGTATGCTATACTAACCCTACCACTCAAGTAACCAATCCAGAGTGGAGATAGGTTTTTTGCTAACTTTTCGAGGTGACGCAAGTAGCGCGTCATAAAAAGGTAAAAAGGGCCTGCGAGCCCCACGATTGTGTGTGTGTCAGGACGGACGCGTACGATCCTTGACCCATCCCTGCCGTTTGTATCATAAACAGCAGAACCACCTTGCTTCTTGCGTGTGCCTCATACTCATTTTTGTGATACGCGGGAGGAGTTGGGGCCTCCCTGCCCGTAGGTCCGCGGACGGCCCAGCCGACCCCGGCAGAATTTCCCCCCGACAAGTTGGAGGCACTGCTGAGATCTGTTTAAGGTCTGCTTTTATTTTATTTTTCCGAGTGCTCCCGCTGCGAGGAGGCCCGGCGGCGCGGCCCCCTCTGCCGCTGCCCCCTTCTGAGGACTACAGGACCATCGCGGAACTGCGAGAAGACCGGACAGCGCAATCCGGATATTGGCCTTCGCGAGCCGGTTGAGAAGTATCCCGCCCGCGGTTGGCGAGTGTCCAGACGTGGTCCAGACGAGGGGAGGTGGCGAGCCGCTTGGAGGGGTGCACGCAGTCGAGCGGCCCCGCATCAAGAGAACTTGGTGAGTATGCCACACCCAACAAGCAATGTGAAATTGTGAGGGAGGGGGGAGGAATTAAATAAGGGAGGTGTTGCACAGGTGCGCGGCGAAGGTTTGACAATTTAGTGTTGGCTATGAAATGAATGGTAGCCGAACGAGTGCGAGAGCAGTCGGCTACGCTACGCAAAAGAGGGGAAACGTGCGAAAACATCACATGCGGCCGCTCATAGACACTGATTGGCCTAGGTCGCGACTACGTGTACGGGTGTGTGTGTGTGCGGTTTCCTACGATTTGGTGATTATTGATCAATGAGTAGATGAGGATCCCTATTGATCGAGCAAGAAACTCGATAGGTAGATGACGTTTCCCTCTAGGCGGTAGCTAGTTGGTTGCCCAATACGGAAGATAATTGGCTGGTTAAGCCCTCCTGTCGAGGGGCGTATCACATGCGAGGCGACGCAGCGTGCGCAGTCCGATTATATATTGTTGATTACCTTGTTCCAGGCATGACAGGAAGACAGCTGTGGGGTTAACGGGGGTAGAGTGCAAGTGTATGAAGAACTTACTAGTAGTTTGAAGAGATCGGTGACGTCACCAGTAGGGCTTTCATAGGATATCCCGAGCATAAGGCATCTCTCTTTCGGAGGGTGGTGGGGAAGAGAGTTGTGGTAAGGGAGTGGAAACGGAGATAAACGGTAACGAGTTGATCGGGGAAAAGGCGAAACGGGCAAGTATAGAAGAGGGAGGAGGAGCAAATGAAAATAGGACGACTGTATAAGAACGTCACAAGGGGTACGCAGCCGTAGGGGGCTACGTGCGCCGCGGCCGCAGGGGGCCGTAAGGGTGTTCTGTAAAGGAAGACAAGAAAGAAAAGAATATACAAATGTAAATACTATATTTTAATAATTTTCCTTAGCGGACTATCGCAAGTCCCCAAACTCACGGGGCCAGGTAAAGGTAAAAGGTTGTGTATTGTAGGTGTTAGTAAAATAACAGCTACCAAATAGGGGAAGGATAGCAAGTGGAGCGCTGCTATGTCACACGGAGCAGGATCGGGAGGGTGGGGGAACACCCTCACTACCCCACTACAGCACATATGCAAAACACTGTCACCCCATCGGGAGAAATTGATAAAGTATAGCATTGAATGGACACAGGGGACGGACAACAAAATGACAACACCATGGCCGCCTAATGGTAGCTTCGATTCATATACCCAACATTCACTATTAAACCATCTGCATAATACATACAAGGGGAAGAAGTTGACACACCATGTGGAGGTGTTTAACTTATGGCGGATGTTCCAAGGGTCCCGACCAGGACCAAATGGAATGTTCACTGTGGGGGAAACACCGGAAGAAAAAGAGATTAAGGAGGAAGGAGAGAATGGGGAGAAGGAGAGTGAAGGCCCAAAGAACACGGGGAACGGACAAGAGAGAGGAGAAAAGAATAACAACCCAAAAGAAAATGAACTAAAAAAGGAACAGAGCGACGATATAACCCTAGCAAAGGTAGTGAAAACAGAGGGAGGGGGTTGTACCCTTTAAGAGAAGTAGGAGAAATAGGAAGAGAACAACTAAGGGCGGCTGAGGGGTATTCGAACCCGACATACAGCCCGCCACCATATGCAGTGACAGGTGTCCACAAGGGAGGGGAGCGGACTAGTACGACGGGATCAGCCTATAGGAAGATGCCAGAGGGGGAGGGGAGGACTGGAGAAGAGCAAACTGAGGAAATAGGACATGACGAGTGGGTAGCTGCACAGATACTATTAAAATTACGAGGTAAATTAACAGGAGAAGAGAGGAAGGTAGTGAGGAAGATGGACGAGGATAATACCAGGGAGAGTGAAATAAGGGGAGAAGAGCTGATAAGACAAAAGGAAGAGGTTTTGGAGGAACGGCTAGCAGAGATAAGGGATGAGCAGAATGAACTAATCAAACAGCTCGAGAGGGAGGAAAGAGAGAGAGCAAGGGAAAGGAAAGAAGGTAGGAACGAGTTGGAAAGAATAAGGGAACGAAATGAGGAGCAAAGGAGAGAAGCCGAAAGGGTAAAAGAAGCAGCAGAAAGGGTATCAAGAGCAGTACTACGAGAGAGGAAAAAGGAAGAAGAAGAGAAAGAAAAAGAAATGGCAATGTGGAAGAAGAGATTACTATCAGAAACGACCAGGAAATACGAAGAAGGGAGGGTGATAGAGAGTATATTAGAACGGGAGAGGGTGAGACGGGAAAGGAAGGAAGAGGATGAAAGGGTATTGAGAAAGATGAGTAATGAAGTAATGGAGGAATTAAAAAGGAAAAGGGAGGAAATTGGTAGAGAGATGGAGGAGAGAAATGGAGGGGAAAGAGAAGATAGGAGAGGAGAGATTGAAGAAAGGAGGAATGTATATAGAGATACAGAAGTAGCAACAACATCAGCACAAAGGGGAGCGGGTGGTAAAGGAGAAAGGGGAGAGACAGACCTAATAGACTTAAAGACAGTAACGATCAAGGGGAGAAAGACAGAGTGGGGGCAGCAACATACAGATGACTTTTGTAGTGAGGAAGAAGAAGGAATGGAGAAGGAAGGAAGAAACAGTGACAGGGAAAGCCTAGATAAACTATACACCACTCTGACCAATACCGACTCACCATGGATATGTATGAGAAAGGATGAACTGGAGAAAAGTGAGGAGGAAGAGCGAGGAATAGTGAAAAGACAGATACATGAAGCCACACCCTCACCATCCTACACTAAGTCAACCACCCCACGCTCACTACGTACAACTAAACTCGCGCCTTTCACAAACGAAATGACACCTTATGTAGGTAGGCTTAGAGACCTCCCTAGACGTAGGCAGGAAGGACGAATACACACGCCCACATTAAATACAGGAAATGATGAAAGAAGGGGAAAAGATGGAGAAGAAAGAGTTACGAGCAGGGGAACTACGGACGGAATAGACGATATAAGAGAGAGGGAAGAAGAGGAGGGGTGTGGGGACTCAATTTTATGGAACCCAAGGGAGATAACGAGACACAACTTAATGCCACTTCTGGAGAGGGGAGGGGTGAGACCACAATACGTCCCTTGGAAGCATGTAGACAAAGAAAATATAAAGTGCAGGCTCCCATCATTAAGTGGAGGTGCAGGTAAATGGATATATGAAATGGAAAAAGATACCGCAGGACAGAAACTGGCAGTGGGGGATGTAAAGGGCCTTCTAATATCCATATTAGGGGATGCAGCGGATGACATTTGGAAAAGAGCGGGATTCACTGGGGTAACAATAACCAACACATCACACGATGGGGCACCATTCGCAAACTGCAGACATGCATTATGGCAGGCACTAAGGGTACAGTACCCAGACACATCTCACATAGGAGCAATTACCTCACGCAAGATGCGTGAGAACGAAGATCCTGTTGATTATATCCAGGAAATTCAAGAGAAGTGGCGCATGGAAACTAGAGAACAATGGGACAAAACACCAGCAATATTCTATCATATACTGGTACAAGGGCTCCCAGAAGGAGTTCAGAAACAACTGAAGAAAGTGGTGGGAATGAAAGCAAAAGCATGGCCAGAAATACAACTGACAATAGTACATCATTGTAGGACATGGCAAGGTAAAATGAAACAAAAGGAAGAGGACAGGAAAACGGAAGAGGCTAAACTTGTACAGAAAAAACTTACTAAATACCCAATGGAAGGGGCACTAATAACTACACCTGCAACAATGACCCAAAGTCCCACACAAGTAGTGGCTGCACAAGACCCCTCCCAAATACAACCCTCCCAGACTAAAACACAACAGATGCCGCCACTCCAACCATACACGACCAACTTGGGAGGAGGATACTCAATGCCAGGAGCTGGGTATTATAATTACAATAGGGGAAGAGGAGGAATAATGAGAGGGAGAGGATACGGATATAACACACAACAACAGGTGGGAGGACTTAGAAATTCCTACCCCACCGGTCAACCAGTATACCAGGACAACACAGGAAGCTTTCCATGGCAGAGTAGGGAACCACCAGTGTGTTGGATTTGTGGATTAGTAGGGCACATGTCACGCACGTGTAGAGTAAGACCAGGAACACCATCATGGAGCGAGCAGGGACAACTAAGGCCCACACAGGAACAGCAGGGGATACAGCAGCAGCAGACGTTGCAACAGGGAAATGACCAGCAACAACTAGTAACACAACAACAGCCACAGGCATTCTCACTGCCACAACAACAGGTAGCGACAATACAACAACCCCAAGCACAACAAACACAACTGGGTAGGGTGACAGTACTAGGACACAACCCTTACACAGGAAACGGTCAATCGTTGTACCCTCAATAGGACAGCCCACAGATGGCCTTGGCGTGTCCCATCCTGTCAGTAACCCCTAATAGTGCGGAGGAACCACGCATAGAGGTAACGATAGGTGACAAAAAGTTATCATTCCTTGTTGATACCGGGGCGACCCGGTCTTGCATAAGGGAAGGTAAGTTTAAGATGTCAGGCGAAGCCATGAACACCCAAGGATTCTCTGGGGCTAGGGGGTTGGTTCCCTTTACTGATAACGTTCCCTTATCAATAGGGGATTACGACATGTCAGTCCCACTTTTATATTATAGGGCCTCACCAGTAAATATACTGTGGAGAGACATCATGAACAGGTTGAATATGACGATCTCCTTTACGGAAAAAGGCATAATTTGCTCTACTCCAGGGATCAACATGCTCACAGCACGACAAATCATGCAAGCATACTGCGGACAGACAGCGATTAGGGCTGAACCAGTTGATGGTGAACTATTCCAGTACGGGACAGACATTGCATTTGCCTGGATGCCAGGGATAGAAGGAAAGATCTGGAGGAAGCCAGCAGCCTATTTGTTCAGACCAGAAACTCCAGCCAATGAACCAGAAGGAAAGGTGATTTCAGTGAACATAGAGAGCATCATAGCAACAGCTGATTACATTGCAGTGCATGCCCAAGACAGCGAAGGAAGAGCATGGAGAGCAGTAATAGCACTAGCAGAGGGATGTAGACTCACCCAGGTGTCAGACGAGGAGCTCTTCTCAGAAGAAAAGGAGGAAGGTGAAATGGTGTTTATGATGAGTGTGGAGATATGGCTAAGAGTGGCGTATAAACAAGTGGCACAAAAAATTGCAATGGCACTTGAGGCACCCGCATCCACCCCAGTTCCCTTCTTTGAGGAGGATATGGACTACTAGCCCCTATGACGTAGGATGTATAAAAAGTATTGGGGGTGTAAGGATAAAATTGAAAAAAGGTGCAATACTCCCCAGAGTAAAACAGTACCCACTATCAAAAGAGGCAGATGAGGGCATATATGAAACCATAACGGCCCTCATAAATAATGGCATACTGGTCCCATCAGAATCACCATGTAACACAGCTGTATACCCAGTGCGCAAGGCTAAAGGGGGGTCTTGGCGCTTCATACAGGACCTCAGGCCCTTGAACAACATAGTGGAAGCAGAGTACCCCATAGCAGCAAACCTGTGCAATATTGTGTGGCATTCCAGCAGAGGCATCACGATTTACAGTGATCGACCTTAAAAATGCTTTTTTCTCAATACCATTGCACCCAGACTCACAAGATTTGACAACCTTCACGTACAGAAACACAAAGTGGAAACACACTAGATTGCCACAAGGATACTGCGAGTCACCCTCAATATTCAACAGAGTAATACAGATGGATTTGGGTAACATTGAAGTAGAAAGCACAGTGTTGCAGTATGTAGACGACATAATAATTTGCAGCACAAACGAAAAAAGATGCAGAGAGGACTCATTAAAAATGCTGACAATATTAGCTGAAAAAGGTTACAAGGTAGACATGGAAAAGTTACAGTACTGTGAGGAGCAGGTACTTTACATTGGTCAGCTCATATCCCAACATGGAAGAAAGATTGCACCACAAAGAGCACAGGCCATTTCACAAACGCCATTGCCACAAACAGTGAGGGAACTGCAGCAGTTCCTAGGTCTGTGCAACTACTGTAGAGCATGGGTATTTGATTACAGCTCATACATAGGACCCCTGCTTCAGGGGTTAAAAGAAGCTACAAAGGGGAGAAACAGTTGGGGTGGACAATGGAAATGAAAGAGGCTTTTGATGAACTGAAAGATGCGATATCAACGGCTCCAGTATTGGCCACCCCAGATTATGAGCGACAATTTTTCATATTTTCACATTGCGACTCAGCAGTAATGAAAGCAGTGTTGGCTCAAAAAACAAGCATGGGCTACAAACCAGTAGCGTTTTACAGCGGCCACTTAGATCCTGTAATGTTGGGTAATTTCCCTTGCGAACAAGGTCTCGCCGCAGCTGCTTTTGCGGTAGAAAAAGCGTCAGCAATCACCATGGGGTGCCCAACCACACTATTTGTGGAACATGCACTATTTGCAATATTGAATAAACCCAAGTCCACCCTAACCACGCAGAGGGCATCAGGTTATGAGATCATCCTATCTAGAGCTGAACTATCAATTGTTAGATGTAGCACGGTCAACCCTGCAAGGTTTTTAGCAGAGGTAATTGAGGAAGGAGATTATGCACACGATTGTACGCAAACCACTGAAATGTACTCATGTGCTAGAAAAGTTGAAGAAAACGCACTAGAGAGAGGTGAGCTCCTGTTCATTGATGGGTCATCAACAATTGACCAAAAAGATGGGATAAGGAGGACTGGGGCAGCGGTGGTGAAAATGATGGAGGTACCGGTGTGTGTGGCAATGAAATGTGTGCAACTACCACAGTATTACCCTGCTCAAGCTGCAGAACTAATTGCTCTGATCTTGGCGTTGAAGGAAAGCTTTAATAAACGAGTGACCATATATTCTGACAGCGCATATGTTACGTCCACTGTGCACTCAGGGCTGTCAAAATGGAGAAGAAGAGGGTTTAGAAGAGCTGATGGCACTCCAGTGCAACATGCTCTTTTATTGGCTGAACTAATTGAAGTAATAAACAACCCCCAGGAATTAGCCTTGGTCAAGTGTACCGCACACACCAATGGAGAAGATCATGTCTCAAGAGGGAATGCAGCGGCAGACGCACATGCGAAGTATGCTGCATACTTTGGTGAGATATGGAACCCCCCAGAGTCAGACAGAGGGAGAGGGAGGGGAATGGCTAAGGAGATGTTGATAAGAGAAGGGTACACCCATCTCCCCGCCACACAGATAATGGAGCTACAAGCAGCTGCACCAATGGCAGAAAAAGAAATATGGGTAAAAAGAGGATGCACAATGTCACCAACTGACGCACTATGGCGCCAGGGTAACACTGGAAAAAATGTAATACCACTGGCACTATTGAATACCGCCCTGAGCCAACTACACCACCCAGCCCATACAGGCAAGGAAGTAATTGCAGCACGAATTAGGGAAGACTGGTTTTGCCCCGAGTTAAATTCTCATGTGTCAAATTTTATAAGTAACTGTCTCACATGCCAACAGTTTACGGCCGGTCACACTCTGAAGGTGATAAAAAGGTACTATACCCCGGCCAGAGGGACCCTTCTGACATCTCCATATTGACTATGTTGATATGATCAACGTATGTCAAGGAAACAGGTATATGATTGTGGTAGTATGCCCATTTTCGAGGTGGATTGAAGCAGGGCCATGTTCACACCCAGATGCATTCAAAGCAGCTAAATTCCTAGTGAGGGAGGTCTTCCCCAGGTGGGGGGTGTGCGAGGTACTGCGGTCAGATAATGGCCCACATTTCGCAAACAAAATGTTCCAGCACATCACGTCCTTATTGAGCATCAAGCATAAATTTGCATGTGCATACCACCCACAGGCCAACGGTGTATGCGAACGCCTGAACGGCCTACTAAAGGAGGCGATTGCAAAAATACAGCAAACAACAAAGAAGAGTTGGTTGTATTGCCTTCCGCTAGCCCTATTTGAGCTAAGGAATAGACCAGGTTCCGACCACCACCTCACCCCTCACGAGGTGGTTACCGGACGTCAAATGCGCCTTCCTCTGACACCAACATCAAGAGCATTCACAGACCACGATAGTACTGCCACTGTTTTTGGTGATGAAATGTACCAATATGTGTCTTCTTTGATTACTAGTGTAGTGTTTGTGTCTCAACAGCTCGAGCGCACACAGGGCGGGTCAAACAGTGATCAACAAGAAGACGCGGATAAAGAATTGGAAAAGGAAAGACTGTGTAAAATTGCTAAAGGTGACCACGTGCTACTCCGCAATTTCAACAGGAAGTGGAACAGCCCACGCTTCGCTGGCCCCCATCTGGTAGAGGAGATATCAACGAGAGCAGTAAAGCTACAGGACAAACGTGCCTGGAATCACCTACATGACGTAAAGATCTACAAACTCCAGACCCGCCCCAGCGCCACCGACAGGGCCATCGGAAGAACAACAACAGCGTCACCAACGGAGGAAGAGACTTCTGCTATTGCTGACGGCTTAAGTGTCCCCATACCCTGTCAACCCCCACCCCCAGATCCCCCAGAGACAACTATTGGACCCACCCACCCCATGGTCACACGATCAAAGAGTTAAGAGACTTCCGCCAGCTAAGCCCCAAACCCTCTGCCCATTGACCCCCTACCCACTGCAGTAACGACCGAACTGAAGGACATTGTTTTGCACATATACACACGTAAACACTTGAATGTTCTCTTTTTCTTTTCTCTCGCACATGCAGGTACTGCGTATTATTGTACTGTTAAGAAAGTAGCTAACTAACAAATTCACTGCCTAGGAGTAGATGGTACCCTCAGATGATAACTACCCAGAAGAATTGTCACACCAATTTGTATATGAAGTAAGAAGGCCAACGTACCTGAACAAAAGGAGGGTACGTGTCTACTACACAGCATTCCTCTTGGCCATAGAATATTCAATGCCCCACCTCCACCCATACTTGCCTGCCCTAAGAGATAGATCGCTTAGAGTGGCGTGGGAACAGCTCTTCGCCTGGGCACTGAATGACTATCTGATAGGGAGGGCTTAAAAAACAACCACTAACCTTAATAACAAGCATATTGAGAATTTTCAGGCGGGCAACTTTAACATCGCAAGAATAAGCTGCCGGACTGCAGCAAGGTAAGAGCAACATGCCGGTGAAATTAGCCTTTGTAATAAAATTGATAGGGATTTTGATGATCACCGGGTTCTTGGCTGCCTCTGTATGGCAGTACAGCTATGCTATGAATATTGTTGCTGTACCCAAACCTAATATACCCCCACCCCCAGCTGCAACAGGTGTTACGTCAGGTGGTATTAGTATAATCCCACACAAAGAAAATAGAGTTAAATGCAGCACATACTCAGATAATAAAGGTATTGACAACTACATACAAGATTCAGCACACATCTCAAACAACATGTGGTATCAACACATGACCCACATAGGTAAGCAGACAACAGAAGACACCTGCTACGTTTGCTCATTAATTCCATGTGCCATGAGCGCTTCTCGAACATTCGTTGCCACAGAAATAGATGAAAAAACAGCACAATGCATAATATACCTGGCACTGTTCCAAACGAAAGGAAGATTTCAAGGGACAGTGGTGCAACTAGTGTGGAAAACACGAGACACATATCCATATGAAAACAACTTCCTCAAGACGTATTTAAGTTACCACAAGAAAAGTTTACATACTGAAGCCTTCAGATATATGACAAGTGGTCCTGAAAAAGGAGAAACAAAGAAGGTAACACTACAGTACCTACCATGTGATTGGTATGCCACTGAAGTTCCTGGTAAAACAGGATGTTGGGAGAGGCCACTGGTGACGATAACAGGGAAGGTGTACCTGGACAACAAATGGGAGATAGGAGTGGTTGGCAGCAACATGATAACAAAAGAAACTATTTCAACTATCGATGGACACAACCACAGATGTTGGATGACTTGGGTCAAGTACGTACCCATGCTCACATGGATAGAGAAGGATGAAGACCCAATAGTAATACTGCCGCTAACTGCGCCTAAGGTATGCTACCAACATAAAGGAGAGGTGGACGTAGGATATAACACTAACTGTGCAAACGTGATGGAGTTACCTGAGGGGGGAGCAGGAACAGCAGTGATAATGGACCACTACTGGGCCTGCGGAGAAAAGGCATACCACACACTGCCCCCTCTGTGGAATGGTATATGCACAATAGTGCACGTTAATGTACCATCACTAGTGGTACCCCAGAAACACGAGAATATGGCCAACTTCCCCAAAATGGATGAAGGGAACGAGAGGAAGAAGAGATCTGTACAACCTCAGAAGGGGCCAGAGAACAAAACCAACAGCAATAATACTGTCCTGAATAGAAAGAAAAGACAAGGAGAACCTCTGACAGGAAATTACCTATGGGGTAGATCAGAAACAGCACTCACCTCAATTCCGCCAGAACACAGACTGTTTAGCAGAGCAGCAATGTTCTTCTCCTCAATAATACATCTGGGATTACAGGCTTACGCAAATGCAAAATGGCTCCAGATAACTAGATGGGAACTAATGATGACCATCAATTCTACAGTGAATGGATTTAACGCAATAAAAGAGGAACTGCGCGCAGTGAGGATGGTGGCACTTCAGAACAGATATGTACTGGACCTCCTCACAGCAATGGAAGGAGGGGTTTGCGCAAAGATAGGACAGTCATGCTGTACATTCATCCCTGCCAATGATGCTGACAACGGTACACTGACAGAAGCAGTTTCACAATTGGCCCAGATGCACTCTAAAATGATGGATGAAAGTAAAGGTGTAACAAAGGATGGAAGCTGGTTTTCAATATTATGGTCATGGATGCCATCATGGCTGTCAGATGGACTGAAGGTTATAGTTGGATGTACTATTTTGGCTGGAGCTACACTGATCATAATAAGATTTTGGAAAGCCCGGAAGGCACGCACCACAGACGAAATGATTGAAATGGCTGGTATGCACCCCTTGATGCCAGCAGATGACGGCCAACACACAGGAATGATAATACAAGAGAGAGAGAAGTTGCGCAATCAGATCACCACCAACCACCTGGACCCACCATCTGTGAAGCTCGAAAACCCAAGAAACCCAAGGAGCTACATAGGGAAATGGGTATACTGCACTCCTGGAGGAACCTGTGAATACATGTATTGGTCATTTGAGGACCATGTTAACCACTATGGACATTTGGGAGGAATAACTAAAATATGGAAAGTGAGAGGAGATAAAGAAAAGGATATGTTTGTGGTCGACAAGTCGACCAGAGGGGGGACTGAAGTGGGAGAATGGAACAACAGGCTCCCGCCAATCCCCTCTCGCGCTTGGCCTAGAGGATCACGGCCTAGGCACCCGCCACGAGATGAGTTTGCCCATTTACCAGACGACCAAATGCCTTGGTACAGGAACCTACGGATGTGCCCACCTACCTGCCCTACCTGCCCAGCAGCTCGCCCTACCCAGGCCGACACCTGCAACATGGATCAACTCGACTAAACCAACAAATCGTTAGAGATGCCATGACGACCTAGCCAACGGTCACACCTGTACGACCATGCACACTGGACACTCCTACACCAACCTACACGAAGAATATACTCAACGCTATGACGTAGGTGACGAACACATCCACGGACGTGCATCTTTATTATTTTTCACATAGGCTTTTAAGATGCAGAAACGCAAGACGCACGATGAACTTATCTAAATGACTTGCTTACGCTTCACATAAACCCTATAACCTAAAGCGCCTGTGCACTCAACGGCTCCATTTATGCACCTGATTCAAGTAGGCCGCAAGCAAGAGCTTCCATGAACATTAAAATGAACAAGAGTCCGGTTGCTGATCCTGCAGAATGAGCTCGGCAAAAAGCAGACAGCCAAGCCACAATGTTGCAATCTCGCACGCCGCACACCAACGTCAAGGTCGCACCTGCAAACTAAACAAGGCACACAGTGGGAAAAACAATATTAATTGTGCAGAATTCGGCCTCAAACACGGTCCCGCCTCACGTGGCCAAGCCAAACCTGAAAGGATGCCAAGGCTAGGAGAACGGAGGCGCCTGGATCCCTCGTTACAAGACACAGGCAGATACAAATAAAAGACTCAATGAACATCTGCGACAGTGGGAGTAGTCGGCCTTCCAGCCTATGAATAAATCCTCGCATTGTCTGCACGTACCCATAGTGAAACATTGCTGCAAATGACAGGTACACCACGAGCTGGGAACGGCGATGGTCCCAGGCTGGGAGGCTCGCGAGCGCACCAATCAGAACATGGGGCCCTTATCACTGACGCCATTAACATTGACCAATCCTCAGGGGTCTTCATGTAACAATTCTCATGTATCTAATTGCAGGGACAACCCAGGTATACCACCTGACTGACCCTCAGCCACTAATACCCTTCTCTATATGTATGCTATACTAACCCTACCACTCAAGTAACCAATCCAGAGTGGAGATAGGTTTTTTGCTAACTTTTCGAGGTGACGCAAGTAGCGCGTCATACCAAGGTAAAAAGGGCCTGCGAGCCCCACGATTGTGTGTGTGTCAGGACGGACGCCTACGATCCTTGACCCATCCCTGCCGTTTGTATAATAAACAGCAGAACCACCTTGCTTCTTGCGTGTGCCTCATACTCATTTTTGTGATACGCGGGAGGAGTTGGGGCCTCCCTGCCCGGAGGTCCGCGGACGGCCCAGCCGACCCCGGCAGAATTTCCCCCCGACAATAGGACACCGTGGTCTTCTCAGCATAATTGGAGCAACGGCACGCGGGTAAGGAGGGGTGAAGGGGACAGGTGGACGTGCACAGAGAATGCTGGCACGTCCTTGACCAAAGTGGTCCCGCTGAGAAGCGGTGCGACCGGTGGGAGGGGGAAGAGACAGACGTAAACTGCGCAGGCACTTGGTACAGAAACAAAGGAGAAGGGGTTAGAAGAATATCACAGGCGCACCGAGTAGCGGCCATGCTGAGAAGGAGGGGTGGCTCAAAAGCACCCTGCGCTGGGTGCGAGGACGTAGGGGGCCTCACGCGCCACAGGTCTAAGGGGGCCCTAGCTTCAAAAGGAGGGGTGTCAAGGGGGCGAAAGCATTGTGAAGAATAAGAGAGCGGTGGTGACTAGCACGAAAGTATTGTAATGACAACATTGCTTTTACTTGCAGCGGAAAGTCGGAAGTCCCCAAATTACGGGGCCAGGTAACAGCTTTAAACAAAATTAGCACATTTCAAAATGTCTGTGTATTACAGGATAGGGGCAGGATAAAGGGCCAGCACATTAACAACACCACTCCAGCACATCTGCGCAACCCTAATACTGCACAGACATAAAATAGTAAAGTACAGTATTGAATGGACTCAAGGGACAGATGACAGGATTAGGATACCGTGGCCGCCCAACGGCAGCTTTGACATGACCACTCAACATTCACTCCTAGCATACCTACATAACACCTATAAGGGGAAGAAGTTAGCAGGCCATTTAGAATTATTCGACCTCTGGAGAATGGTTCAGGGGTATACACTGGGGATGTTGAGCATGCAGGAGGTAAAGCAGGAGGAGGTGAGCGAAGGGGATGGGTGCAGCACGCCCCAAGCTCCTCCTAGTGCTGAGGAGAGCGAGGAAGAGACAGAAGGATCATACCCCTTTGCAGAAATAAAAAAGAAAAGTGAGGGCGAGACACCCCCAATTGAAGAGGTGAAGAAGGAAACAGAAGGTTTGTATCCACTGAGGGAATTAAGAGAAGCAACACGAGCAATTAACAGCCACTGAGGGATACTCCAACCCAGCATACAGCCAAGCACCATAAGCGCCAGCAGACCACTACCAATATACCTGGGTATAGGGAGTGCAGTAGACACCAAACAGACACATGTAAGCTCTGGTAGCATACAAAAGACCCAAATAGATTTGGCGAGTATAGGACCAGACGAATGGATGGCAGCACAGGTGTTATTGAAGCTTCGGGGGACGGTAACATGAGAAGAGGAGGAGGAGATAAAAAAGGTAAATAAAGAAGAGGCCGGACACACTCAGAAAGGGAGTGAGGTAAGTACCAGGGAAGAGGGAAAATTGACGAAGGAAGAGGAGGCGGTGTTGGAGGCGAAAGTAGCAGATCTGAGGGAGGCGCAAAGCGCATTGATTAGACAGCTCGAGCAAAAAGAGCGGGAGAGGAAGGTTAAGACGCAAGAAGGAAAGGGGTTGCGAGCGGGATTAAACCAACAAGAGGAAGAGAGAAGGAAAAGGAAGAGGACCGCATAAAGGGGATTGCAGAAAGAAGAGCATGTATGGAGCAACGGAGATCAGGAGGAAAGAAGAGGAATGGGAAGAGAACGACAAGGAGATGACACTATGGAAGAAGAAGATCACATCAGAGAGCGCACGGAAGTACAAGGAAGGGAGAATAATAGAGAGTATAATGGCAAAGGAGGGCAGGACATGGAACGACAAGGACAGAGACGCAAGGGTCCTAAGACAAGTAAGTGAAGCCATACAGGGAGACACGAGGGTGCTAGGACAGGTAAGTGACACGATAATGAACGAACTTCGCAGGGCGAGAACGGTGTTAGAGAATGAAGGAGACCAACGAAGCAATCAAGGGCTAAGAGGAACAAGCCAAGCACCCAGGAGTAAGATCAATGCATGTAATAGTAAAGAGGTAGCAATACCGCAAGTACTGGGAGACACAGAAGAGACAGGTGAATACACAGATATAGATTTCGAAACTGTAACAGTGGGAGGAGCACGCCCACGCACAAAATTGACATTCTCAGACAGCTTTTGTAGTGAGGAGGAGGGGGGATCCTGCGGATGTCAGAGTGTTGGGAGTGGAGAAGGGCTAAGTAAACTATACATCACACGCACAGGCTGCGGGTCGTCAAGGGAATGTAGGACGCATGAAGAAAAAACAACAGGACGGTAGGGCAAAAACTCACAAAGGGAAGGGACACTACGAACAATGACGCCACCAGCAAAGCACATGCCATATGTCAACAGGCTTAGAGACCTCCCAGGACGCAGAATGGAGGGATCAGCAACCACACACAACAAGGACCAAGCGGGTCAACTGAGAGTTCATAAGGGCGTAGGGGACACACAGCTTGCACAAAACCTTACTGAATTTATCGAAGAATTTTCTGACATGGAAGAAGAGAGTGAACACACACACACACATCACCACGCAGGTGCACATCAGAGGAAATAGCTGAATACACACAGATGCCATTATTAGAGAGAGGTGGGGCAAGACCACAATACATCCCATGGAAGCATGCAGACAAGGAGAATATTAAATGCAGACTACCATCTTTAAGCAGAGGGGCAGGGAAATGGATATATGAAATGGAGAAGCTAACTGCAGGACACAAGTTAGCAGTTGGAGATGTCAAGGTGTTATTCATTTCCATATTGGGTGATGCAGCAGATGACATTTGGAAGAGGGCAGGATTCCCAGGGGTGACCATCAGTGATACTTCACATGATGGGGCACCATTTGCAAATTGCAGACACACACTATGGCAAGCGCTCAGGGTACAATATCCAGATACCTCAGACATAGGAGCAATAACGTCATGCAAAATGCGTGAGAACGAGGACCCTGTTAATTACATCCAGGAAATTCAGGAGAAGTGGTGCCTGGAAACGCGGGAGCCATGGGACAAAACATTAGCAATTTTTTACCACACACTGATACAGGGGCTCCCAGAACCAGTACAGAGGCAGTTACACAAGATTGGTAGGGATGGAAGCAAAAGCATGGCCAGGCATACAGTTAACAATAGTACACCACGGTAAGTTATGGCAAGAAAAGATGAAACAGAAAGAGGAAGATAGGAAGGCAGATGAGGCAAAACTGGTCCAGAAGAAACTGTCAAAATATGCCATGGAAGGTGCACTGATACCAAGCTCTGCCCCACCGACACCAGTCGCTGCACAGCAGTCCAAACCACCAGCAACACTGTCACAGCAAGTACCAATTACAACACAGCAATTGCCACCATCACCCCCATTCACAGCACAACACATATACACACCACCGATGGGGGGTGGATACATGCCAATGGGCAACGGCTATCCTACCAACTACAGAGGGAGAGGTGGGTTAGCAAGAGGGACGGGATTAGGTCATACGGGACACGTGCAAGGGGGAGGGTCCCAAGGGAATAACCAATACGGACAGCAGGGTATTTAGACAACACTGGAGGATACCTGTGGCAAGCACGAGAGCCGCCAACATGCTGGACTTGTGGACTAGTAGGACACGTATCACGCACATGCAGGGCAAGGCCGACACAAGCAGGATGAGGAGAGCAAGGGCAACAGGGTTACAACAGGGGACAAAATTACTACCGACAACCACAACTACAACAAATGGGAGAAACACCCATGCAACAGCAATAGGGACTGGCACAACAAGTGCCACAACAACCACAGCAGCAAACATACGTGACACCCACCGCACAACAAATACAGCACCAACCAGCCCAACACCAAGCACAACAAATGACGACGGCACAACAACACATCCAAATGGTACAACAGCACACACAAATACAAGACAACATACAACTACCGACGGACACGGCAATACCACAGACGCAAATGGTGAAAGTGACGATACTGGGTCACAACCCATACACAGGGAACGGTCAATCACTATACCCCCAATAGGACAGCCCACAGACGTCCTTGTTGTGCCCCATCCTGTCGGTAACACCTAACCCTGTGGAGGAACCACGCATAAACGTGGTGAAAGGTGACAAAACATTTTCTTTCCCAGTTGACAAGGGGGCCACTAGATCTTGTATTAGGGAAGGGAAGCTCAACTTGTCAGGTGATTCCATGCACACTGAAGGATTCTCTGGGGCTCGAGGGCTGGTTCCTTTTACTGATAACATCTCCTTATCTGTCGGAGATCACGACCTATCTCTGCCACTGCTATACTCAAAACAATCACCAGTAAATATACTAGGGATAGACATCATGAGCAGATTGAACATGATTATATCCTTCACTGACATGGGAATAGTATGCTCAACACCAGGCATACACATGCTCACTGCACGACACATACTTCAGGCTTACTGTGGCAAGACAGTGGCAAGGGCAGAACCAGTGGATGGGGACATCTTCCAATACGGAACAGACATGGCAATAGCATGGCTAACGGAGATTGAGGGCAAGGTGTGGAGGAGGCCGGCAGCATACCTGTTCAGACCAGAAACGCCCACTAGTGAGAAAGAAGGGGCAATAATATCAGTGGACATTGAGGGTATTGTGGCAACCAAAGACTACATTGCATTTCACGCTCAGGATGAGGAAGGGAAAGCATGGAGGGCAGTAACAGCATTGGCTGAAGGATGCAGGCTGACACAGGTGTCAGATGAGGAACTGTTCTCAGATGAAGTAGGAGATGGGGAGAGAGTGTTCCAGATGAACGTCTACATTTAGTTGAGAGTGACGTACAAGGAGGTAGCACAGAAAAGGGCAATGGCACTAGAAACACCCATACCCACACAATCAAACTTGTACGAGGAAGATTTAGCAGCTGTACCTGCCTCACTATGGACGACTAGTCCCTACGATGTGGGATGCATAAAGGGCATTGGAGGAGTCAAAATAAAGATAAAAAAGGGAGCACTGCTGCCCAGGGTGAGGGAGTACCCACTGTTCAAAGAAGCTGATGATGGGATTTATGAAACAATAAGTGCCCTAGTGGAAATAGGAATATTGGTACCATCAGAATCCCTGTGCAACACTGCAGTATACCCAGTGTGCAAGGCAAAGGGAGGCTCTTGGCATTTCATACACGATCTGAGACCCCTTAACCACATTGTGGAGGCAGAGTACCCCATAGCAGCTAACCCAGCCACAATACTGTGCGGAATACCAGTAGAGGCATCACAGTTCACTGTGATCGACCTCGAAAATACATTCTTCTCAATACCACTCACCCTGACTCACAAGATTTAACAAGTTTCCCATACTGCAACACAAAGTGGAAGCACACTAGACTACCACAAGGGTACTAAGAGTCATCATCCATCTTTAACAGAGTAATACAAATGGCCCTAGGGAACATCGACTTGGAAAGCACAGTGCTGCAGTATGTGGATTATATCATCATCTGCAGTACCACTGAGGATAAAGTGCAGGAGGGACTCTGCAAAAATGCTCACAGTGCTGGCTGAGAAAGGATACAAGGTTGACAAGGAGAAACTGCAGTACTGTCAGGAGCAAGTACTATACATCGGGCAGATCATTTCACAAAAGGGAAGGAACATTGCACCACAAGGGCACAAGCAATAAAGAACACACCACAGCCACAAACAATAAGGGAACTGCAACAATTTCTTGGCCTATGCAAGTATTGCAGAGCATGGGTTTTCGACTACAGCACATACATATGACCCCTTTTAGAGGCTCTCAAAGAGGCACAGGGGGGGCGAGAAAGTTGGGATGGACAAGAGACATGACAGATGCATTTAATGAACTAAAAGAGGCCATTTCAATTGCACCAGTTCTCGGTACCCCTAACTATGATAATGAGTTTTACATATTCTCACATTGCGATGGTGCAGTAATGAAAGAAGTGCTAACAGAAAAGACAAACATGGGACATTTTACAGCAGCCATTTGTTTCCAGTAATGATGGGACACTTTCTGTGCGAACAGCACTTGGCTCCAGCAGCTTTCGCAGTAGAAAAATCATCATCCATTCCTATGGGGTGCTCCACTACACTATTTGTGGAACATACCCTCTTCGCGATACTAAACAAACCAAAATCCACACTGAAAACTCAGAGAACAACAGGGTATGAGATTATTCTCTCTGGACCTGAGTTGAAAATAGTAAGGTATGGCAATGTCAACCCAGCGCAGTTCATAGCAGAGGAAGTGGCCGAAAGAGAATATGTACAGGACTGCACACATGCAATTGAATTTTTCGCATCCACTAGAAAGGTGGAAGAAAATGCCCTAGATGGGGGTGAGGTGTTATACATTAATGGGTCATCAACAATTGACAAAAGTGATGGTGAGAGGAGAACTGGAGCTGCTGTAGTATGATTGAGGGAAGATTGGACATACGTTCCGGTCAAATGTGTCAGATTACCCCAACAATACTCAGCATAAGCAGCAGAGTTGGTGGCACTGATCATAGCTTTAGAAGAAAGCAACGGGAAAGAGTAACGATATACTCTGATAGTGCATATGTCACCTCAACAGTACATTCAGGATAAATAAAGTGGCAAAGAAGAGGATTCAGGAGAGCAGATGGTACTCCAGTGCAAACTGCTCTCCTTCTGGGTGAGCTAATAGAAGTAATAACATACCCAGTAGAGGCAGCCCTGGTGAAGTGTCAGGCACATACAAATGGAGAAGACCCAATATCAAGAGGTAATGAAACAGCAGACGCACATGCAAAATATGCTGCATACTTTGGCGAGACATGGGACCTCCAAGAAAAACAAAACGATAAGGGGAGGGTAAGACAGATGATAATGAAGGATGGCTACACACACATCCCAGAGACACAGATTATGGAACTGCAGGCAGCAGCTCCAATGGCTGAAAAGGAACTGTGGGTTAAAAGAGGATGCACCATGTCCTCAACAGATGCAGTATGGCGACAGAATAATACAGGGAAGTTGTGATGCCCCTGGCCCTACTTAAAACAGATTTGGCTCAACTACACCACCCCACTCATACAGGGAAAGAAGTAATTGCAGCACAAATAAAAGAATCATGGTTCTGCCCCGAGCTAAACTCACATGTTGCAAATTTCATTAGCAATTGGCTCACATGTCAACAATTCATGGCCGGTCAAATGCTGCAAGTGATCAAAGGTACAATACCCCTGCCTGAAGGACCCTTTTTGCACCTGCACATTTACTATGTTGACATGATCAACATATGCCAAGGATATAGATACATGATTGTAGTACTATGCCCATTTTTTTCAAGGTGGATTGAGGCCGGCCCGTGCTCTAATGCAGATGCATTTAGAGAAGCTACATTTTTAGTAAGGGAGGTCTTCCCGAGGTGGGGAGTTTGCAAAGTATTGAGGTCCCCACTTTGCCAATAAATTATTTCAGCACATAACTGCCCTTCTGGGGATCAAGCATAAATTTGCCTGTGCATATCACCCACAAGCAAATGGCATCTGTGAACGCCTCAATGCCTCCTGAAAGAGGCAATAGCAAAAACACCACCAAAAAGAGCTGTCTCTATTGCCTTCCTCTGGCTTTGTTTAAATTGAAGAATAAGAAAGCTCAATTGATTTATATCTCCTAAGGGAAATTCAGTGAAAATATAGTAATCAGATTACATTCTATACAAGTACATATTGTTTAACAAAAAAGGCATTCAAACCAAATGACTTAGGTACAACTTCAGAATAAATTTGTTCTCAAAGATGATTTATTTTTCATATGAATATGCCCAACGCGTTTCGAGATCATTTCTCTTCATCAGGGGCTGTAATAATTCATTCAAGGATCAAAATATTCTATAGATACAAAAGAAATTAAAAAAAATGTCAGAATTGGATTTTGAACAATAGTGTCAAAGACAAACTTACACATGTGTCTATACGATGGAGGATCTTATTTATCCTAACAAAACCTCAGTGCTAATTAATACCGCAGATTAATAATCTAATATTCTTATAAATCACTAGATCTATAATTCATGTTAACCCAAAGCATTACAAATAGTGCCCAAAAGCCTAAACTAATAAGTGGTTTCATACATCAGTTGTTATCTAAATAAAAATGTTCTTAAAAAGTATGGTAAAGCATGCCGTGTTCTCCTTATTTTGTAGTGTACAAGGGAGGAGGAGAAATGCTAAACAATGTTGCTCCAAATAATATGGATTTCAGAGGTCTTCAGAATCCCCTTTGGAGGAAAAAACAAAACAATGTGTAAAAAAAGGTGCTTCCTACTAATGCGTACAGTATGTGATTAGATAGGGTGGAGGCTTATTGCTCAGTGTCCAAGTTGGCAATTGGTAAGCAGACCTTCTATTGAGAGTAGGAGATTGTTGGACTTCAAGGGAATGATAATGAGCATGGCATCTCATCAGTGGCAACCTGAAAGATGGCACCATGTGTTACTAGCTTCAGAATGACTTGTCAAAGAACAGCCGAACACCTACGGTGTTCAGTATGTACTAGGATTGCTGTGAATGAAAGGGTGCCATTCACCCTGTAGCTACATCACAGTATGTAATGGAAAATGGTAAGCATACTTACCAGATTCAAGCGGAAATGCCGATGTCGATTGAGCCGATCCAGCCGCGCGCTGTGATCTCGGCTGCCAAGATGGCGGTAGATATATACGTCATTGCTGTGACGTCATCACGTAGAAACGTGAGTGACGTCACAATGTAAACAAAGTGGTCGTGTCATGCTGACGACTTTGTGTGAGGTTCATAAAGTAGAGAAAGGATGTGGATATGATACATGTGGAGCCATCACATAAAGCTGTGTATGACGTCACTGATATGGATAAAGAATACTGCCGTAAGGAATGGCGTAAAATTAAGAAAAATAACCTAATTCTTTCAAAGGTCTGAGAGAGGGACCGCGGCATTGTGAAGCTTCTGTGGGTCTTGTCACATGTTTTACGGAGCCTATATGTCTGTTTACATAAATCTGGCATATGATGCTGTCCAAAGTGTGACAGCAAATATTGATCAATCAAAAAGGAGAAGGAGACGTATATTGGATCGGCATCTAATGTGCTGCTGTTGATCCCCTAATGTGATGTCAGGTTCCTGAATGAGAACTTTGTTGCTATTGGGTGCCTCTGTAGGTCAATATTCTAAATACTGGTGTCACTCCCAGGATATAGGTACCACAATAATTAGTTATTAACAACATCCACTGTCTCAAATTAATGAATTTGTCTGCTGTCTCAAATTAATGAGTTCACAATCTGTTCAAGCATCCAAAAGGCTAGTGTCACCCCCAGGGTCTAGGTACCACAATGATTAGTTATTAACGACAACCGCTGTCTCAGATTAATGAGTTCACAATCTGTTTAAGCATCCAATTGATGTTTTTCAAGATCTGTATATGTACCAATCACATTTCTGAAGTACATATCTGCGTCATAAATGTGGCTCAGTAAAGGGTAATGGATTTTACCTCACTAGATGAATTAAACTGTTTTCTTTAAGGAAATGCACCATCTAGATGTAAACAAGATTAGACAATTACCGAATATGAGCCTTTATCTATCAGAGGTGGTGAAGTTCCATCAGTGTTGACTGATGTATACAGTTTTTGAATGGACCCAAGTAAAAATCTTCACTTAAACCATGGGGGCTAACAGCATCTAATCTGTGAATCCACCTGAGTTCTCTCTGAGCTAGTTTTTTGACAAAGTCTCCCCTTCTGGGTAGTGAATGCACTACCTCCAAAATTGCCCATCTTAGTTGTGAAATATTGTGGCCATTTTCTTTAAAATGTCTAAACACTGGTGATTTGTCATTACTGGTCCTGATATTTGATTTATGTTCCGTCCAGCGTTCCTTTGCTTTCCGGATCATTTTGCCAACTTAATATTTCCCGCAGGGCATCTGAGGGCATAAATTAAATTTTTACTGTCACATGTTGCATAGTCTGTAAGGAATATTTTTTACCGTTACTGGAGTGACGGATGTCATCTCCTTTGATTATATTAGTGCAATGTTGACAGTGAAAGCATGGATAAGTGCCCGGTTTTTGTTTTCTAAAGGATGTTTGATCTGTAGTTTTTCTCTTTTCAGCTTTGACCAAACTATCCTTGAAGTTCTTGCCCCTTTTGTAGGCCAACATGGGTGGTTCCGGGAACAATCTGTTTAGATTAGGATATGATTTTATAAGATCCCAGTTTTTAGTGATAATCCTCTTCATTTGATAACTTTGGCTGGAAAATTTCAAAGTATGGATTAATCTGGGTGTTGATTTTTTGGGTTTTTCTTCAAGAAGGTCAGATCTTGCTAGGACCTCTGTGCGTCTGACAGCTTTCTCTAGTGTTTCTTGGGGAAATCCACTTCTTCTGAATCTTTTTAAGACCCTTCATCGTATAGACACATGTGTAAGTTTGTCTTTGACACTATGGGCCTCATTACAACTTTGGAGGCAGCCATGCCCTTAATAAGGGCATGGCTGCCTCCAAAACCGTGTCCGGGTTCCCTGAATGGGGAATTACCGGGCCATTCTGAGTTTGGAGGGCCCGGTAATTCCTCCTTCAGGGAACTCAGGCCGGGACCTTCCCCATTCCCATTTGAGCCCCCATAGGGCTCAATGGGAATGGGCGCGGGAGCTAACAACGGGCCGATTACGACCGGCCCATTGTTAGCTTCCTGGTCCCCTTGCGGGACGCGGTAAGGACGTCTGGTTAAACCAGACGTCTACAGAATGGGTTTAACGGGTCCGCCACAATTAACGGCACCGTTAACCCATTCCGAAATACTTATAATGAGGCCCTATGAGTTGTTCAAAATCCAATTCTGAAATATTTTTTTTAATTTCTTTTGTATTTATAGAATATTTTGAACCTTGAATTAATTATTGCAGCCCCTGTGATGAGAAATAATCTCGAAACGCGTTGGGCATATTCATATGAAAAATAAATCATCTTTGAGAACAAATTTATTCTGAAGTGGTACCCAAGTCATTTGGTGTGAATGCCTTTTTAATATGTACTTGTATAGAATGTACTCTGATTACTATATTTTCACTGAATTTCCCTTAGGGGATATAAATCAATTGAGCTTTCTTAGCCATAAATAGTGTGCAGGGGACCGGAGTTCCCAAATTGGGAACTTACTTTGTCTCTATTTGTATGTACAACCCATATGCCAGGGCTGTTAACTTTCTCCCCTGCACCTTGAATCATCCTAAACATAGCTCTCTTTCTCATAAGAGAGAAAAAAAAACGTTTTCATACAAACTAATGGTTATCACAGATAATTAAGAGTGCTAGGTGTTCACCTTCTATTTTGAATTGAGGAATAAACCAGGTTCGGACCGCCATCTCACACTACATGCGGTGGTGACCGTACGCCAGATGCGCCTTCCCCTCACACCACCATCAAGGGCAATGAGTGACTGTCATGGAGCAAGTACTGTTTTTGGTGAGGAAATGCATGAGTATGTCTCTTCCCTGGTTACTAGTGCTGCTTTTATCTCTCAACAGATTCAACGGACGCAGGACGGGTCAGAGAACAACCAACAAGAAACAGCAACCAACGAGGAACAGGAGCTGACTGGACAGTGGAGAGTGAAAGAAGGAGACAAAGAACTCCTCAAAAACTATCAGTGAAAGTGGAACGCCCCTAGATTTACAGGGCCCCACACAGTCCAGAAAGTGGCCACTAGGGCCGTCAAATTGTCTGATAAGGATGTTTGGACACACATTCATAACATCAAGCCCTACAAAGCACAGACCTGCCCCCATCTCTACAGCGACACGGCCAAAGCTTCAGCAATGACGAATAACAACAACACAGCACAAGCGACAGGTACCCCAAAAGACACAAACGACCAAGCACCTATAGCCCACCCCATGGTCACAAGTTCACAGACCAAATACGCCCCCACGCCAGAACAATAACATTATTTTAATTAGGAAACTGCCAATAGAATTGGAAAAATAAGTTTAACTAAAAAAGCACACGCCAACAGCAAAAGAAGAACATTGCCAAAGAGATCTGTAATATACACCACACTATGTAAACACGTGCATGCTCTCTTCTCTTTTTTGCCTTGCACATGCAGGTATCGCGCATTGTTATTACTGTATGCAAATACATCATAAAAACATACGCCACAGCCCAGGGGCAAATGCTACCCACAGTCGATATCCCAGAAGCACTATCACACCAATTTGTATACATTATAAAAAGGCCAAAGTACTTAAGGCCCAGGAGAATACGTATGTATTATGTATTATAATAGATGCTAATAGTACGATCATTTCCACACCTCAACGCAGCATTACCTGCCTTAAGAGATAGGACGGTGAGGAAGGCGTGGGAGAAGCTTTTTGCCTGGGCATTGAATGACCACTTGATACGCAGGGCTTGAATAACAAACACTAACAGTAATAACGTAACTTTTTAGAGATTTTTAGGTGGGCACCTATATCATCTAGAGTGAAGTAGCTGCAGGACGGCAGCACGGGTAAGATAAGAATGCCAGTGGTAATAGCAACTGTAATAAAGATGTTGGGGATATTTTTCGCCACTGGTCTGATAACTGCCGCTGTCTGGCAGGCATACTACGCTCTTCATTTGACCGCAACTCCCACTACTAACATTTCCCCTACCACGGCTGCAAGGAGAACTGTGTCAGGTGGTACAAGTAACACGGGGCCCAACGTAAAAAGAGATAAACGTAGTGTTTCTATAAATGTACATGGGATGGACACATATCTTACAGAATCCGCACACGTCTCCAATAACATGTGGTATAAGCACATGTTCAAAATTGGTAAGGACACGACAAAGGACAACTGCTATGTGTGCTCGTTGATCCCATACGCCATGAGCGCCTCAAGAACATTTGTGGCTACCGAAGTAACAGCAGCAACAGCAGAATGCCTTCTATATTTAGCATTATTTCAAACACGAGGGCGATTTCGAGGTAAACAGGCAACACTAAGATGGGAGTCAAGATAAAGATACCCCTACAAAGACAACGTCATCAAGACACTAACGATGTATGACAATTCCTGGCAGCTGACTGAAGGACTTCAATACATAACCGACTGACCCAAAAAGGGAGACACAAAAAAAGTGACATTGAACTACCTTCCATGCAAATGGAATGCAAGAGAGGTTGGAGGTGAACCAGGGTGCTGGGAGAGACCACTACTACTAGTATATGGCTAAGTATATACGAAGAACGGATGGGTGGATGGAGAAGTAGGAAGCAAGATAGTGACACTCGCAAAATCATCGGTGATGGGAAAGGGACACTCAACAGTACAAGAGGAAAACAACAAATGCTACAAGGAATGGACAAAGAGTGCAGTGCTGCTAACTTGGTTGGACAAAGAAGAGGGACTAATAACGATAATACCCGTTGCAGCACCTACATTATGTTACCAGCACGATGGTGAGGTTGATGTTGGAGTAAACGAAGGATGTAAAAGAACAATAAAGATTCCTGAGGGGGTAGCAGGAACAGCAGTACAGATGGACCACTATTGGGCCTGCGGAGCAAAAGCTTATAACAGCTTACCACAGTCATGGAATGGGGTATGTACCATGGTATACGTCAACGTGCCATCCCTGGTAGTACCGCAAAAACACATCAACCTGGAGAAGGTCCCTAAAATGGATGAAGGAAACAAAAGGAAGAGGAGGTCCCTGGAAAAAGCAGAAGGCGCCTCAAGGAGTGACATTACTACAGACAATAAAGTATTCAGAGTAAAAAGACACGGAGAACAAATGACTGGAAATTACCTGTTGGGAAGGTCAGAAACAGCACTGAGTGAGATTCCACCAGCACACAGACTATTTAGCAGAGCGGCGATGTTCTTTTCCCCTGTGATACATGCAGGGGTGCAGGCATATGCGAATGCAAAATGGTTACAGATAACAAGATGGGAGCTAATGATGACGATTAACTCCACAGTTAACAGATTCAACGCATTCAAGGAGGAACTGAGGGCAATAAGGATGGTGGCCCTACAGAATAGGTATTTGCTAGACCTTCTAACAGCGATGGAAGGTGTGTGCACAAAAATTGGAAGTTCATGCTGCACGTTCATTCCCGCAAACGACGAGGACAACGGCACCCTATCTGCAGCAGTATCCCAGCTGGCCAAGATGCATGCCAAGATGGAAGAAGAAGCAAAGGGAGTAAAAAAGGATGGTAGCTGGTTTTCGTATATATGGTCCTGGATGCCATCATGGCTGTCGGATGGCCTCAAGGTTGTGGCAGGAGCATGATCCTGGGAATGGCTTCACTGATGGGGATAAAGTTATGGAATGCAAGGTCAAAGCGTACTGCCGAGGAAATGATAGGCATGCACGTGCTAATGCCCATTGAAGACGACAAACACGCAGATATAATTATCAAGGAACGCGAGAGACTGCGGCAACAGATAGTGGAAGCAGACTTGTACCCACCATCGATAAAAAAGATGAGAAACCACGAAACCCGAAAAGCTATGTTGGAAAATGGGTTTATTGCAAGCCCGGTAGTGGATGCGTGCACATGTACTGGTCCTTTGAAGATCACGGGGACCGATACAGCCACCTGGCAGGAATAACGAAGGTATGGCGAGTAAGGGGAGATAAAAGAGTGGATAATTTTGTGGTCGACAAGTCGACCAGAGGGGGGACTGAAGAGGGAAAATGGGACAATCCATCCCCCGATTCCCGTCCAGACCATGGCCTATGACATCACGACCTAAGCACCCACCGCGGGATGAGTTCAGCCCTCTGACTGCTGCCTCAGTTGTCAAGATCCACCGTGGCTATGCCCCGCACACCCAGGCCAGCTGCGCGTCATCCAAAGCACATGGTGGGACCTTGGGTGGAGCTGAGACCGACCATATGGACCAATTCGATTAGACATCACCCATCAATATCGCCATTGTTAGAGATGACATGATGACATAGCCAACGAACAAGAAAACACGTGCCACCAAGCACCTGGATCAGACACACACCAGCCCACATGAAGAACATACTCAGTGCTATGATGTAGAGGACTGCTCAGGCTCACAGACATGCATCATTGTTATTTTTCACATAGGCTAACTACTGCACCACAGAAACACAAGACGCCAGAAGAACTTGTGTATATGCTTGCAGATGCTTCTTTGCTACTAAAACCATGAAGATGTCACCCTGTAGATGAACTAATGTATAATGACCCAATTCACCCCTCGCGGCCCCAGTGTTATGGACTTTATGCCGCAATGCAAAGACTAGGCCAAGTTAGGCCGCAAACCAGAGTCCCCAGGCCCAGAGCAGCTCCAAGATGCTGATCATGCAGAACAAACCCTGACGGGAGCCCCACAGCCAAGGCCACAAAGTTGCAATCTACACGCCACGCTCCCAGCACCAAGGTTACACCTGCCACTGCTAAGCACTACTCTGAGCAGAAATACAAATCAAATCCCTGTAATTCTGCTTCCGCCAGGGTCTCTCAACACGTGACCAGGCAGACCTGATACGATGCCAAGCTCCAAGGACCAGAGAAGCTCTGGGGTCCCACGTCTGGGACCCAGACTGCAACAATGAAGTTACAAGTTTGGCACCGGCAGCGATGGGAAAGGGACACTCAACAGCCAGTAGTAAGACCTGTCCATTGTCCGCCACTGACACATAGTCAAACATTGTTGCCAACACAAGGTACATCGCGAGTTGGGAAAGGCGATGGTCCCAGACTTGGGGGCTCACGGATGAACCAATCAGAATGTGAGGGGCTAACCACTGATGACACTATAAGTCAACCAATCACTAACTTTCCCCATGTAACTATTTTCATGTAGCAATTCTTAGGGATGACCCAAGCGTACCACCTCACCCCTTCTCTACCAATAGCATTTCCTTCTATACAGGTCTATACTGACCCTACCACTCGGGGAGCCAACCAGAGATAGCATTAGGTTTAGGGGCTAGTTTTCCCAGGTGATGCACATAGTTGCGTCATCCGGTTAAAAAAGGGGCCTGCAAGCCCATCACCGCTGAGATGTTCCTTGGGTACCTATGCTACGAGAATCTGTCCCTGTCTGTTTTGTGCAATAAACAGCAGTAACTCTTTGCTCTTGTGTGTGCCTCATACTCCTTTGGGACGTGGGAGGAGTTGGGGCCTCCCCAACCCTGGAGGTCCGCGGACGGTCCTGCCGACCCCCGGGAAATTACCCTACATTGCAAAAGCTGAAGGCAGACAACACTCTCAAACCTATAGATGCATCAGAATGGCTAAACCCTGTGGTCCTTATAGAAAGAACAGGCATAAGGCTTTGCGTTGTCCACAAGGGAATCAATCAAGAAATAACAGACAACTATGCCAATCTGTACATTATGACAGTTAAGGATGCAAATACTTTCTCCCAACTGGACATGTGGGATGCCTCTCAGCAAATCAGTCTGCACGAGGCCTCTTACGTTGCTTAACTCATTCATTACGCCATTCAGCACCTTCAGGTACATTAATACCATTAGGCCTGTCATCCACTGCTTCACTTTTCCAGAGGATGGTGGATTAGTTGTTAAGACATCACCAGTGTGGCATATTTCAAGGAGAACATAGTCATCCATGGTCGATTGCTCGACTCATGTTCGAACACTAGAGAATTGACTGCAGAAACTTCAAATCACCGGCCTACACCTACACAAAGAAAAGTGTGTGTTTCGCACAACTAGAGTACCTAGGTTACAAGATGTTAGCGGATGTCATCAAACTCGAATAAGACGGTAAGGGCTGCAGGTGATGCCCCATTTACCAACTCTAAGGAAGAGCTACAGTTGTGCCTTGGGTTGCATAACACTATGCCAAATGCGTCCCAGAATTCTCAGAACGGATGGACCCTTTGAGATCATTGTTCAAACAAGGCACAGATTTAAGAAAGCCTTCACCATTATCAAGAGCCATATCCTTCAAACACAGTGCCTTAAGCCATTCGATCCGATGTTGCTAATGAGCAGACCTTTGGAGGTCATTGCCTTTGGATTCTGAGGCACCCTGCTTACTTTAATTTATTTGATTGCTTATTGCATGAACTTAGCCCAAGGGCAGTGGAGCGCTGTACAACAGGATTGTGCCAGGATTGGGTTTGGCATTTTATACAGTAACGCAGCACCGTTGGTGTAGGGAGAGTGGAGTTTGTATTCACAAGAATTCACAATGATGAAAGAATCGTATTGTTTCATCCAAAGCTCTATCAACCATAGAAATTAAATACTCAGTTATGAAAAAGTAGATGCTGATTTGTGCATGGGCGGTTAAATGAACATTTGTGGCAACAATTTTAATTCATACATGGACCACAAGCCATGAATCCACATGCTCAGTTCAGCAGGAACTAAGTCATCCACCCCAAGACTTGTAAGACTGGCAGCAAAGCTCCAAGGGTATACACTCTCCATATGATATGATATGATATGATAGGTTATTTATAATGCACTAAATACCCAGAGGTTTCTAAGCGTGGACCCGGGGATCAAACCTGTGTTGCTCCGTGTCATCTTGCTTCCAAGGCGAGCATGTTGCCACTGAGCTAATATCACATTCACCACAGTCGAAGAAGAATCAAGTCAAGCAGGCTGCATCGCTAGGCTACCAGGAAGGACCAGTACCAAACACATCTTTTTGTGAGATGAATGCATAGCAGTTACCCCTCACAGACATGTGTAAAGACGACACTTCAGCATTAGATGTCAAAGAATGGAGATGCGCCATGATGAAGGATGCCACGCTACACAGAATTAGCCGATGCATAGTCCCTGGTCGTCTAGATGAAAGGAGGTTGTATGATTGAGAACATTTAGACAGATCTCACACAAACTGTCGGCCAAACAAGACAGTACATTCAAGGGAGATAACGCCAGACCTATCTTATGCATTAAAATGGTGATTAAGGCAAGTGCTCATCGAGGCCACCTATGGGGAACCCTCACCAGAATTTGGGAATGACGAGCATATTGGTGGCTACAGATGTATAGTTACATTGATGGTGTCATAGAATGGTGACTTGACTGCATAGGTTACCTCTCTCACCCTCGAACACTGCACCTCTCTCACCCTCAAACACTCCCCATATTCACCACATCCGAAAGCTGTGCATATCCATCTCTGGCACGCAGTGGTGTTGCTAGGTCTGGAAAAGATCTGGGGCTACACTAATGTCAAGAACTGTCGGGACTGGGAGCTAGCTAGCCTTTTGGTTGTAGCTCCTGAGATTCTATCCGGGGCTAGAGCCCCATTAGCCCCCCCCCCAGCAACGCCAGTGGCACGGTAAGAGCAGGGGAACTGAACTCCATCCATGCGTTTTTACCATCTTGCGCCTTTCTGCGCTCTTCTCCCTCCGTTCCGGCCTTGCTCCCTTTGCTCTCATCCCCTGCTCCCTGCTCTCTGCTCCTCCCCACATGCACCCAGCACCTCCCTAATTGGCCAGCAGCTTCAAGAGGTCGAGCCATGGCTCGGCTGCATGGGAAGAATCCTTCCTTTCTCTGCACATCCTGAAGCCGTCCACATCCATCTCTGGAACGGGAACTGAGCCCCATCCATGTGTTTTCACTACCCTGTACTCTCTGCTGTCTGTTCTGGCCTTGCTGCCTTTCCTCTCGCCCCCTGCTCCTCCCCACAAACGCCCACCCCCTCCCTCATTGGTCAGCAGCTTCAGGAAGCCTTTTAGCTAAGATCCCAAACACAGCTTTCCTCAGGCAGCCAGCCATGGCAACAGGCAGCTCCTCTCTGGGAAGCTCCCATCCCTGTTTGCCCCTGTTCGCCCATGGACACCTGATGGGACACACTGCAGCTACAACAAAGTAAGGTGGCATGGGTGGTGAGCACAGCCATTACTGGGCTCAGTTAAAACGCTGCGGCTTCTACATTACTACGACCGAACAAGAACATTGTGTAGATTACCTACTGCGCTCATCAGATAGTTCGATAAATGTATTTTGGGAACATGAAATGTGTTGAACTTAGATATTCCTGGAGTGGGCAGTGTGTTGCCCTTAAATTATTCTAGGGACAGGAAATGTGTTGCACTTAATTGTATTTTGGGGGCATGAAATGTGTTGCACTTAGATGATTCCTGGGGTGGGCGGGCAGTTTGTTGCACTTGGATGTATTTTGGTGACAGGAAACGTGTTGCACTTAGATGTATATTGGGGGTGGGCAAAGTGTTGCACTAAGACGTATTTTGGGGTGGACAAAGGATTGCACAAAGACATATTTTGGGGTGTGCAAATGGTTGCACTAAGAGATATTTTGGCAGTGGGCAAAGCATTGCACTTTGATGTATTTGACAGCTTGGCAAGCTGTTGCACTTGGATGCCTTTTAGGGCGGGCAAAGTGGGGCACTTGGAGAAATGTGGAGGGTAATATGAGGAGTCAGAAATGAGAGGCGGACACATAGTTATGGCATTCACAAAGTCAGACATTTTATTAAACAATGGGTTGGGAAAACGCTCCTGTGGCCTTATTCTTAAGAGCAATTTCCCTACCTAGAAAACTAAAACTAAAGATCTGTCTATGTCAAGTAGTCAGTATCTTAAAAATCTGTCCTTGTGTCCAAAACACTATAAACTGACACTCACACTAGAAACAAAACATGTAAATGTCTCTAACTTGATGTTAGCAAAAAGTATGCATGACCAAAAATATAAGGAAGAGTCCAACAAAAGTGTTTCCCGAGGAAAGATCCTTAGATGCAGAGTGTTGTTCCCTTTCCTTGGGTTTTAGGTAGGATTGCAATCATGTCTTTTTATCCAACAGTTCCTCTGTGTCTTCGTATTGAACTCACAAAGTTCTTGTTCAAACAATAAATTCCATCACAGTCTTTCTTTATTTCTTCTTGTAACATTTGTGGATTGCCTGGTATACTCCCTTGCAAGTAATACTTTTATGGTTTTCTTTCAGATCCCCTGGTGTACTACTCTGTCAAGTATCTTCCCACAATGTTAGAATATGTATACAACTTTAGGTGCCAGGTATACTTGCCTGTCAGGGCGTCTTTCATGGGCTTCTTAGATCCCCTGGTATACCACCCTGCCAGGTGTCTTCCCACAATGCCAGCTGCCTGGTATACTCCCCTGCCAGGACTTCTTATTTGTTTTACTGTTCTTTTCACTATACCGTGGTAGCATATACCCCAAGGTGCTTCGTGTTTGTCTTTGGTAACACTTCCTTCAGCTTTCCCCCACATTGGCATCTCATGTATCTGTACTTGCTTGGGGTTTGCTGCTACACTTTTTCTTGTCTGCATTGAAATATTATTCATTTTGGGTATTGAATTTGTATTGGGTTTTGTCTGCATTCAAACCACTTTTGAGTATTGTCCATATTAGTAATCTCATACCATTCGGTCACTCGGTGGCATGCGTGGCGGTATGCCCAGGGGTCCCCAATGACTGTGGGTAGACTCACCAATCCTTCTCAGCGTCTCTGAGTCTTGGCGAGCCTCTGCGATGAAGCTTCCTCAATGGTTTGGCTTCTCACACTGTGCAGACATTCCCCCAGCATTTCCTGCAGCTCAGCAATCACTCACCAGCTTTGCTCCATATCCTGGACAGGAGAGTTCTGCCTCTTTGCATGACCATACCCCCAGGAGCTGCTCTGCGTCTTCCAGTGCTTCCACGGTCCTTCAGGTGACCTCTGCTCCCTTCTCGCCACACCGGCATGTGTGTCTCACGTTCGCGAGCCGCCACATGGACTTGCACATCTTCTTTCGTACTGCTTTCTCCTGCAATGTTCTCTTCTGCCCTCCTTTTCTATTAGTGAAGACAGCATTTTTAAATATCCTGCGCACTTTAGGTCCAGTAAAACTAGACTGCACATTAGGCTTCAGGCTTCTCTTGGTTTGCATAAACTCCTTCCTCCTCTCAGTGCCTGAGGGTTTTGGGGAGTTGAAGTCCATAGATGTTACTGGATTTCTTGGATGCTGTTGTTCAAATATCTCACATAAAGACACATCAAAAACAAAAGATGTTATGTATGAGTTGTGAGTGTTGAGTCCTAGATGGTGCCTTGTCTATAGTGATATAGTGGAAAGGTTTTCTGACTTTTAATATGGGGGAACTGTTAGGAGACAACAGGCCATTACAGACTCAGTATTACAGAGTCTTCCTCAGAGGAAAGGGGGGAAGCCCTGGCTTGGTAAGTGGCGTGCTATGAATAATATAACACCTGCAACAGGCTGGACTGGCCTGGCCTGGGGCTGCTTCCTGCAGGGCTGGGGGCGGGCTGAACCCCCGGCAGTTCACTCTCTCACAAGTTGCTTTCAACTTTGCAGGAAGTAACAACAACACATTTGTTGCACTTTGCAAAGTTGAAAGCCATTTGTGCCTGGGGCTGGGCTGCTCACAGACTCCGTGCCACCATGGACTGGTCCATGTGACTGCCCTAGCATAGGATATAGTTGGGCCTTTGACCCGGCCTGGGCATGATGATTTTTCAACACACGGCAAGACACCACAGTCCACAGCAGCAGCAGCCAGCAGCGGACCCCACCGCGCTCACCACACCTCAGACAGTGCAGCGAGCAGCCCGAAGTCCGGTCTGGCTGGACCAAGAATATAAGAGGAAGTTCTAGAGACTCTCAGGCAGGCTGAGCCTGGACAACACCGGTAAGAATGAACACATGTGTTTGTCATGTCACTCACGGTGGGTGTGTGGCTGGTCCGGGTGTCAGACTGTGCAGTCGAGTCCACCGGCTGGAGCACTAGTCTGATTGCATTGCAATTACGTGATCCATCATCCCTCTCTTTCAGTGGGCCCCTTTTCACCTTACTGAGCGAGACTCTTGCTGTCTCTGAGTCCCTCTGCACTCCCCCACTAGGCCGCATCTCTCTGGTCTTCTCTTGCCCTCCCCCGGGCCTCTCTGCACTCTCTCAGTGGGCCCGTCTCTTTTTATATTCTTACCCTCTTGCTGTCCCTTCTTTGCACTCTCCCAGTGGGCCCACTGTCTCTTGTCCACCTCCCCAGCTCCCATCTTGCATCTGGTCCCCTTCTCCTCCTGTCCCTCTGTAATCTCCCAATGCAATGAACCCTGTCTCTGGTCCCCTTACCCTCTAGCTGTTCTCTGCACTCTCTCAGTAGGCCCTGTCACACAGGTTCCCTTACCGTCTTGCTGTCTGTCTGCACTCTCCCGGTGGCGGGCCCTGCCATCTCTCTGGTCCACCGGCCCTTACCCTTTTGCTGTCCCAGACAGTCCCTCTGCACTCTCTCCCAGTCGGCCCAATTTCTGGTCCCCTTCCTTCTGCTGTCACAGTGCACTCTTCCAGTGACCCCTGTATCGGGTCCCCTCCCCTTACCCTCTGTCCCTCTGAACCTGCTAGGGCCTGTCTCTGTTCTGCTTCACCTCTTGCTGTCCCTACGGCAGGTTTCTGATCTCTGAACTCACCGGACTCCGTGTTTCATCAGAGTTTTGGTCATTATAAATGCACTCCGTCCTAAAGCCACGTTTCCACTTCCCGGGACAGTAGTAGCCTACAAGGGCGGGAACGTGGTCTAGAGACTGGCGGGTTATGATAACTGCAGTCCTTACCAGGATAGTTGCCCGCCCCGCTGTGCAAACTGTGCAATTGGGCTTACCAGCGTAACCCCCTACCCCCCACTAAGCTATATATATATATATATATATACATGTCAGTCACATGTTAGGTCAGGCTGAGCCCAGGGGGTGAGTTACTGAACCCCAGCTGTGCAAACCCACCCAGAGCACTGACTCTCCTTCCAGGCCAGTCCTTCTCTAAACAGGTGAACCACTTTCAGGAGTTTAATGTCCATCTGCAAATGTTTAACATTGAAAAGGGGAGCTTTCCTATGTCTCACGTGGGTGGGGTTTCCTCTCTAACCATAGAGCTGTCATTTGGCCCCATAGCACCAGGATCCGCTTGCTCCAGTCCTGGCTTTTAGCCAATAGGGGTGTGTGCAGTCTAGACAGTGGCATAGGCAGGCTGTGGTGCCGGGGCGGGGGGCAGGGGTTGTGTGGGGGGGTGATGGCTCTCGTGGGGTGCGTGCGTGTCAGTCTGTGCATTATGTCTGTTTGCCGGCCGCCATCTGCTATGTCTCCTGATTATGACTGGTCAGAGAAGGGAGCAAGACCTCCCCAGCCATCACGGGCCCCCATGTCCCTCTCCGCCCTCCTAAAGGCTGCCTGAGTGGCACGAGGAGTAAACTTCACTCCACATTCCAGTGAGTTTCCATAGATATGGATTAGCGAATAGATGTTACTAACTTACTTACTATTGCCAGACCGAGTAGTACTCATTGTATCCATTGCATAAGAATCAGAGCGACGACCTGTCAGAATTAGGATATGCACGGCAGCCTAAACACACATCCCAGGAGCACTAGATCCACGTGTACATGGCCCCATGGGGTGAACCCAACTAATTAGCAAATGTTTATCTTCAGCTGCCTACACTAATCTGCATGAAAGGCAAGCGCTGACTGGGCATCAAGTGGTGATTCTACAATGGCAAAGAAGACACTCAGCCGCCTCAAGCATGGCAACTCTAACGCCCACCTACACTGGCAAAGTAGACACTCAGCCGCCTCGAGGCAGAGAGCCCCCTCTCTATAGTCCTGGCAGCGGGTTCAGCACCTCATTATACTTTCCTGTACACGTTATAAATGCAGGACTGTTGGGGTACAAGTTCACATATTCTGCATTTATAATCCAGGACTGGGTAGTTGTCAGTTGCAGTCACTAATGAGACTGCTGCTTCTCTCTCTCTCTCTCTCTCTCTCTCTCTCTCTCTCTCTCTCTCTCTCTCTCTCTCTCTCTCTCTCTCTCTCTCTCTCTCTCTCTCTCTCTCTCTCTCTCTCTCTCTCTCTCTCTCATTCGGTCTTTGCTTCAACAGCATGTTGAACCCCACTTCCAAATCGATTTAGTTTAGGGGTCAGCAGGAACTTGATTGGGCTTGGAGGCTTGATTGCGAGTTTTGCTTTATTTCTTTCAGAAATGCCAGTGGGTTAAAGCAAGCCTGTATACATAAAAACATTCATTTTTAATTAGTTTGATTGATGTCTACTGATTGTGGTTGACTGTATACTAGATACAAACATAACATGTAGGTGATGAATGTGCAAAGTGTTTGCTAAAGTCACTGGATTTAACTGCAATGTAAAGCAGTGCATCTTGAGGGGTCTTATTCACCCTCACTTTTAATGGGTGGGCTGGGCCGGTGGCAGTGGCACTGCAAAATCCAATTTCCTAAATAATCTTTAAATTCACTGTTTATAAGTCGCAGTCATGGGAGGGTTGGATGGCCTGTACATAGCAAGTTGTATATGTTGTGCATTCTTTTTCGGGCATTATCAAAAAACCTCTTGCATTGGCGCCCATGATGTACAACTGCCTTAGTCCCCGTTATGCTTCATTCCTCAGACTTCGTGTGTTGTAATGTAGGCTGCAGTCAGTGGACAGACATTGCACACTCTCATGTTTTGAAGGAGTTGGGGCTTTGCACTGGTAGTGCCCTGCTGCGGTCGGTTTTCATTTCAAATGCTCCCTCTCTGAGGGTTGGTTGTGAGAGTGCATGGAGCGGTGCACATGGACTTGTGCGTTTTTAGAAGGCAGGCACTTCACTTATCCATACTAAGTTAATGTGATCTGGAAAAATAAAAGAACTACGGGTTGCAGTGTTTTCATGACTTTTATGTGGCGTAGCTGGTGTCATGTTTCTGTTCTCTTGGTGCTTTGGGACGGAAGGGGAATTGTTTGGATTTGTTAGTGGAAGCTAAGCTTCTGCTATTGTGTTCGTGTGCTCAGATCTTAAGGAAACTGGCTCTGTGTTCAGGTCTACGAGCAGGAGCTTGCAACCTTTGCCTCGCTGGATGTTTTGGACTACGACTACCATCAGCACTAGCCAGCAAATTCAATTGTGAGGTTCATGGGAGGTGTAGTCCAAAACACGAGGAGAGCTGCAGGCAGCAGACCCCTGAGGTAAGCAGATTGTGTCCTGTAGAATCTGCTCTGGTTGTACTCAGACTAGGTGGATGCACTTGGGCATTTTGTCAGTGTCCTTTATAATGAGTTTGAGTGCTATGGTCTTGTGAGGTGGTCTGTGGGCAAGTATTTGGTAGAGGATTAGTGTGGGTGACTTGAGTCCATTCATATATTCAGTATTGTGCATTCTCAAGTTAATTGATTTACTTTGGGCCAAGGTAGAGATGTCCAATTGAATGGAGTTGCAAAATGGGAGCGAATGTAAGCTTCGATGGGCTTTAGGGCTAGTATTTGGCTTCAAGCGTTGCGTGGGATTGTCTTTGGAGCTCTGTCTGTTCATACATTACTGGCTGGTGCTTTGTGGTGGGTCTGGTGGTTTCAGTAATTAGATTGTAAAACAAATCACACACATGTGCCTTTTTCACCTGAAATTGCACATTCTATTCACATTTCAGATACAAGGTCCCATCCATTAATTTTTAAACCTACCTTAACAATGACTTTTGTTACCCAAAGATATTTTGAAGGGGTCTCCATGGGGTTCTACTGCCCCTCTGCCACCCAATTAGGATGCATCTATCCAAACCCAAGTGCCCATAACAGCGTCAGCCACACAGCACTGGAATAGCAGAGGTGGTGCAGATTTACTCTGGTTGAGTGCCATGTCCATGTGCATCACAGGGCTGTAATAGGATAGCAGGCAGCCATCGTGCCAGCATGCCCTGCAGAAAAGTCAACACCTTTTACTTTGTAGGCTTGTCAATGTCATATTCTGGTGGGGAGTGGGTACTAGAGAGCTGTGTGTGCAGGCAGCATAGCATAAGGGTTGGCATGCTTTCAGTTTGCACACATGTGCACATACCCCCTAACTTTAAATGTCACCATCTGTTTTACTGTGCTGTGCATTAATTTACTTTATTTCTAGCATGTTGGGCAGTGTGTTTTATATGCACCATACCAGGACTTGCTCATTTGCACCACGAAGTTCCCACAAGTCCACCATGAAAGATGCACGTGTGTTTCAACCGCGGCAATAGCACCATCATGGTGATTCCCTCCTTTGCCCAAGCTCACCCCTCTGCTGGGGAGAAGTAGTGCAACCTAGTACTTCTCTCTCTTGCGCTCTCATTCCCTGTATTTTATTTATTTATTTGTTGTGCATTTGTAAGGCGCTTATGCATCAAGTAAATTGTGTTTCAAAGCGCCCCAGGTGCCTCTCTCTCTCTCACACACACACACCCACACACACCCACACACACACACACGCACACATTGTTTTTTACAACCTCTTGCTGTCTATTTGAACATCGTTACTTTGTTTGTTTTTGCAAGCAGGTCGCTGTTCAAGTATCCACTCTAGCCAGGCTTTAGCAGAGCTACCAACAGCCAGCCAGGCAGGCCCATCCCTGTGGGTAAGTAACCACTAGTGATTGTATATCTTCAATGCAGTGTAATGTAAGGTGGTCCTGTATAGCACACTTCAGCCACTTTGGCGGCCTTTATTATGCACGCCCTTTGTTACCCCGTAGGAGCCAGGCCCTCCTAGACTCCAGTCCAGCCTATAACAGGAGTGACCAGGCAGAACTACTATCTTATTCCTTGTTAGGGAGAATTCTCATTCGATGGCTAATTTCCCTTACCTATAAAGTCTCCCAGCAGCTTTGCTGGATTTGAAGGGTTTGTTTTTTTCTCCTGCTAAGAGTGAGACTCTTCTTCTCACTCTTAGACATGTTTGCTATGTGTGTTCTAGGCTATTTCTTTGTGTTTAATGTCTATGGGGTTTTCTCACCCCCATAGGAACCATCTTTATACACATGTGTTACACAGCACCCTGCGTGCAGTAACACAGGGGTGTCATAGCGACCCCCAAACATAAACTCCATACCCTGGGACTGACTACTGTCTCCCAGGGCATGTAAAGTCCCCATTGACTTTACTAGTCAATCTTTATGAACAAAACCAGTACAACCCATCTTATTATGGAGGTACTGGCAAGGGTTAATAGTGTTTCCCTTATGTTCATTTTCGAGAGGATACCGTACAGTCCCTCTCTCAAAAGTTTCTGGCTGGTGGCAGTGGTTACTACCAAAAATATTTGATAGCAAATATTTCCCTATGGCATTTTCCCATTGTTCGAGGCTACCACATTTACTGACAGCCTCTAACATACCGCCGGTTTATTTTTATATTAACTTTACTCCGGTAGGTTTTATTCGCCAGAACTTTTAAATACATTTTTTCTCGTGTCTTTCTCTAAGATCCTAACCCAGGTCGGGCATCCTTTGTTCGTCCTCTTGGCAACACTGAGTCTGGGGTGGAACCATTGTGTGGGAGGGGGAGTAGGACCCTTGGACAGGGTTGCCTCAGCAACCCATGTCGCACTCTGCCCTGATAGGCTGGAGGGTCTCCCGCCAGGATGACCACTCCACTGTGTGAGTGGCAGCTATGCTGTATGAATGGGGATCTTTTTGCATAAAAGCAGGGTCCTGAGGACTGGAAGAGCAAGACGTTGCCACCGGAACTAAGATGCCAGGAAGCCAAAGACATCTCCATCAACTGAACCACCGGTGAAGCCCTGCTGCAGCGTTTCACCACTTTTCTCCACACGACGAGAGAAGATCTTCATCTGCAAGAGCCTTCTTCCTTAAGGAGTTGTGTATACTTTTCTTTTCCGGATTCATCAAGGTAAGCATTGTGTCATTGTGTTAGCTAGGCTACATGCAGCGGTTCACCATCTACTAGCAATGTGCAACGATCCTACCTACTCAGGATAGGTTAGCTTATGTATCACACTTAGAAGAAATGGGCAGAAAGCCTTTCATTGCAATCAGTAGAATTGTGAAGATTAGACCATGTATCACACACCTAGAAGAATGGAGTAGAACATAGCCAGTGCATTAAGCATGGTGAATATAAAATCCATCCAATGCATGGTTAATATTTATGTTAAAGCACACTTATATGGTACACTGTCACCACCGGAGTCGTTCCCTTGTACTCTCGTGGATCTGAACGGTAAGAGGGTAGGGAGGGTTAGTGGGGTTTAGTGGAATAAAGGTAGAGTGAGATTGGTATTGTCCTGTTGGCAGCTTCATTTCATTTAACACCTTTCGCTGAGCATGGGTGTGGTTTACGGATGAGAAGACTCACATGTGCTCTTGTGCGAGATTATGTGTGGTTTGTTTTGTTGTTCAGTGTAGTGAAGTGCATACGGTTTGCTGTGCAAGAAAGTTGTTGTGTTTGTTTAGGGTGTGAGAGGTGCAGGCGGAGAGTTGGGGATTTTTAGCAAATGGATCGTTGTTTCCGACATCTGTGTTGGATGTCTCTGCCCTTGGAGTCGCAGGAGTGTTCCTTTGGCGGTTCATTCGTCTGGTTCTGTGCGAGGCGGTGGCATGTCTCTGTGACTGTCCAGTAATCTGTGAGCGGGAAGGTGGTGAGCTCCTCTCCCTCTTCATGGTTGAGAAAGCTAAGGTTGTGGGTTGCTCTTTGGTTGTCAGTGGGGTCTGATTGCCCTCGACTCCCTGAGCTCCTGGGTTGCTATCTCCTCCCTCTGAATCCTAAGAGCCCCCTGTTCTGTTGGGTGCTTGTTAATGTTTAGTGCTCCTTCGTCTCCAGCTACAGTCCCTGTCCTTTGGGCTTTGCTAGCTGAGGGGCTTGGCTTGGGAGGGGCTTGGGAGAAGGTGGATCCTGGGTTTCATTCCTCCCCAGCTACTTCTTCTCACGTGTGTTTGTTTCTGGCACGTTCTATTTCCATTTGTGTCTGTTAGTTGATTCCATCCGGTTCTGAAGTGAAGAGACAGGTTTTGAGTAGTTTTCTGAATATTAGGTGGTCCTTTATATTTTGTATTTCTTTCGGAAGTGTGTTACAGGTTTTTGCTACCGGGTGGGAGAAAGAGGATTCCCCTAGCTCTGTCCTTGTGTATGGTTTGGTTCCAGGTGGACGTCATTTCTTGATCTGAGTGTTCTTGTCGGTTGGTAAATGGTTATTTTCTTTTGTAGGAATTCTGCTCCTTGGTCGTGGATTGCTCTAGGTGAGGGTGGAATGTAGCTAGTGCAAAGATTCTAGGTGCACGTAGAAAGTAGCTATCGCACTGGGGCACTTACTAGGTTACAGCCAATGCTTTTAAACCTGTTGCACTCCATGCTTATGGAACTTTAGTCGAAGGCTCAGCCACAGACCTGCACGCATCTGCCATCATACAGCACTAAAAAACACTTTGCACAACACTTCTGCTATAAGGATGCAGCTATTGTTCATGACAAAAATTCAATATATTGCTGCGCACATAATAACTATCCCACTCTCGCATACCCTCCCCCAGACTGCCTCTCACCACCCATCCACATGCTGGCTCGACATGGGTGGCTAGCAGGGACTTGGCCCCCCTTCATAGTTTCGTACTGCCCGTTATGCACACACGCATACTAGCACTTCTCAGATTTTCCCATACCTGGACCTGGGTCCCCCGAGGGAGTTCAGCCTACAGCGCATTGGGACCACACTAATGGTGAAGGGTGCTATACCAATGATACAATGCAATACATTGACAACGACAAGACACTAACGATGAGGTAGGCACCACTCTCCAACATAGCAACACCCGACAAACATTGGGAGATGGTAGGGCTTGATTTCATCACCCCTTCATTGTCATGATCCCAGAGCATCAGTGCGTATTTGTGTTAATAGGCTCTTTATCAAAATGAATCAAAGCACATTTTGTGCCCAACCTCATTAGTGGCATGGTAATAAAGACTCCCAAAGAGATAGCAGATAGTGAGCGCCTGCTCAAATACCTAGTAACAGATAATGGTGTTTAGCTGGTATTGAGGGAATGAAAGAGTACTTGTTCAAGAACTACAACTCCATTCTGTCCTTAGCTACAAACACTGCCTGTTGTTCCATATTGCAGTGTCCAGGGGTTTTGACTTCTGGCTTTTTCCCTAGTAATTTGTTGTCTCTCAGGTCAACTTGTCTCCTGCTCCTACCAACGTCCAGGGGGCTTTTGGGTGGTGCCGCCCTTACCTTCATGACTCATCCAGAAGAGCCAAAGACACCCTTGCAGCCCACCATTATTAGGGTCACATAGAATGTATAGACCCCCGTAAAATGGTCCATCCACCCATGTTGGGCCAGGTGACAATGCACTGGGCCAGGAGACGGTCGGAAGAATTTGAGAGTGAGCTGAGTGAGAGGGAGAAGGAGTGGACTGGCAGAGAACAAGCCTGGGGGCTGCTCCCTCCGGGGACCCCCCATGCTGAGGTTGAGCAGATGCAGTGTTGGAGGGGATCAAGTGGGCTCCGGGCTACAACAACAGAGGTGTGGCCCAGAGACACTTAGCATCCAGGGCTACAGGCTCAGTATGGCCTCCCGTGAAAGGTTTGAGCATCAAGAGTGTTTACACTTACAGTGCTGGGGCATGGGGTACCAGGTGATGTCACTGTGGAGTGGCCGAGAGCTGGAAGATAGCTGGTATGCAGAAGGATGCAGTCGTCATGTGGCAACCCAGGGGAAACAGCAGAGTCCTTAATTGTTGGCGAGGGCACCTGGGTAGCGCATGGTGAAGCCAGGGCATTGCTACACAGCCTTGAGCTACCGGGTGCTCAGGGTTCCCTAGGTGAAGTGTGGGGGTGGAACTTGGGCCTCCCCAATCATAAGATCGAGGATGCCGCAGGCTCTGCGGAGCACCCAAGCAAAGACCAGGCCTATGTGAGCGGGTTGGCTTGGTGGGAGTGGGGCTGCCACGTGCATCATGGGATGCCTTGGAGCAAAGCTGACAATGGAGGAGCAATTGTCCAGGGTCTGCAATAGTGTCAGTGTCAGGCCCAGTTGTCATGCACGTCCCCTCGCATACTGATAGATCCAATATGTCACACATCCCCTTCAGGAGTAGACAGACTGTTCTCCTACTGAACCGCCATAAAAAGAGATCATCTATGTACAGTAAATGGCTTTTACCTTGGCACTTGTATTGACATATGAAACAGCGTACTTCCTGGTATTTGCGATCTTGGAGGAGAAAGAAACAACATTTGCAGCGCTCACGTGACACAGTTACCACGGTAACACGTCCTCACAGAGTTTCTAAATCGTGATCACGTGATCCGGGTGTCCATGGAAACGAGCATAAAGCTACGATTCCTCCGTCACACCGTGCTTCTCAGCTGTTTGCCGCAGCAGTTTGGCGTTTCCTTACCTGAATCTCGGATTATTGCCAACCTCTCGACCATGGACCTTGTACTTGGATTCCTTTGTCTTTTCCCACCGGTACTTCATAACGGACTACAACCTTCTTCTGGTGATAGACTACACACTGGATATACGGATTGAGCTTGGACTTTCCTTTCAAAGTTGTTCCACGCGTTTGGTTCTTTCTGACTTTTGGAGAAACTAATCTCTCCCCTGGACTTTGCTTTGCTCCTACAGGTGCTTCCAGTGAACCCCAGGGACTGACTTTTCGAGTTGACCTTGTCTCATGCTCTGGGCTTGCTGAGGGAACAGGTCTACTCTTGAACACTCAACCCCATTCCTCCCCCCATTTTCATCGCTCCTGCAAAATACATCCTGGTAGGTGCCCTCTGCTTCTTACCTAATACTGGTTATTGTAATTTCTACCCTGCTGTTCACTTAACCTGTGCATTTCCTTACAGCAGCCACTTGGAGGACCCGGGTTCCTGTTCCTGCCACCTGTGGCCCTAATCTCCAAACAGCGAAGATCATTGTATATCGCTGTTAGTTGCTTAGGGTATACTTAATCCATGCAAGCAGCAAGTCTTGACACCAGTTAGGCAATGACTAGTGTGGACCTACCGGGCCCGCCCAACCTGAAAGCTATTTGCACCTGTGGTCAGGAGGTGAGCAGGCCCAGCCCAGCTCTGTGTGGTATCCAGACAACTAGACAGTATACCGGAGGAGACCGTTTTCCATGGGAGGTACAAAAGGAAGTCTCTTAGGCGGGTGAGGATAGAACATCAACCAGCCGGCAGACAGGTGTACTTGTGCAGCCCCAATTGTATGGTCATCTACAAGAAAACATGGTGGCAGGCTTCAGCTGCCACTGTAGCTGTTTGTAGAGTTGTGTAAGTTCTAATGGCTGCCATCCTGGGATGTTTTCCCATGTCCACTGTGATCAGGTCTCTTCAGACTTCTTGGGGTGGTGGGATAGAGGCCAAAGTAGGGGGCAGTGTCTCCCCCGGATGCCAGGGGTGAGTACGTTCATGTGTTGTGAAGCACATAGATCCTGGAGAGGTGGCACTCCAGGTAGCTCGCATGATTATCCTCTGTCACAAATCTCTCAGCTTTGCCAATTGAAAGGAAATTGGGTGCCCTGACAACTTAGGATCCAGACTGAGTCTTTCTGTGTGCACCCCAGGTTGCAAGCTTCACTTAGACTTTGGTGCTCTCTTCGAGCAGGTCGTATGGTACCAAGGCAGGAGCGAGAGGTACCCTATCTGGGGGTGCCCATGTAGCTTGGGGGCCCCTCATTATGTTTGTTAGGTATTAGGTCTATTTATAGTCTGTGTCCTCAGTGGATTTCCCTCCTGCACATGACATGATGTATGGAAGATGTCTGGGTTGGACACCACCTCAGTGTGGTGTGTTTTATGAAGGCTCAGAGTTAGTAGCTTGATAGCTCACTAGACTGGCCATGCTGCCAGGTCAAGCACTCAGGAATGAAGCCCGTCTCCTGTTATCTATGGTTACGGCAGGTTGCCTAACGTGTGCTTTCTCTATTCGAGCCGGCCTGGGGGGTATTGCACAAAAATATAGTTCCAAAAAACAATGGTTGAAATGATCGAATTTCAGCTGTACCAAAACTACGTACAGTCGAAAAAGCCGAACATTTCAACCATTCGGTTTTCATTATAGCGCACAAGGGAAGTGGGGGTTACGGAGGTGTCCCCCGCACCCTTGTTCACTATAATAGAATCGGGGATGGCAGGGGTGTCCCCCCCATCGAAAACAACAAAGTTTGAAAAAAGAAATGTTTAAAAGGACCCTGCAGCGCTGCTTCCCATCCACGGAAGTGAAGGGAACTGGCGCTGCAGGGACTCAGCGGCACACAGCGAAGGGTGCCGCCAAAAGGTAAGTAGCGGGGGTGGGGGGAGTTGGTTCTATAAAGGCCATTTGGCTGTGGGGTGCTTATTTCGAATACGAGCATTTAGAATATTTCGTAAGCGAAATAATCACGTACATCCGGCCTGGGGTGGGCGGTGTTCCAATAGTCCACCGTTTGACCCGGTGCATTGGTTCTGCCAGCAGGCAAGAGAAAACATACCTGGGCTGCACGTGCTACCCACCAATCCTTGCCCACTTCCCACCTTAGTAGAGCAGTCTTTATCCAGTGCTTTAAGAGATCAAAGCTAAAGACATTGGTGTGAATACAATTGCTAGTGTAATACACTAATGGCCACAGAGGTGAGGAAGTGATACAGAATTTTGTTCTTTGCTGCTGTTATTCTGCTCTCTGCATTCCAGGATTACTGAGACTGTCACATGGCTTGTCTGGGCCCCTGCCCTCCCCCCCCATCCATAGCTGTGGCTAATGGAATTGCCTGCTGCGCCTGACCCTAGAAACGCCATGCCAGGCACATGATGGCATTATTAGAGCAGTTGAGGACGCATTTGACGTATGGAAGCCAAAATATGTTGCCTTTAGCAATGCTTGTTAGAAGCAAGAAGCTGTACGTAACGTTTGTCCAGCACTGTACTACAAACAATATTTGGAAAGCAAAGTGCTCTGAAGATTTGCCTTACTGAGCCGAACAAATCTGCTGCTGCGCTGTTTACGTCTCCCTGTGCTTTTCTGCCCTCTAGAGGCAGCATGTGGATATGACAGGCATATGCTAGTACTTTAAACAAGGAAATAATGCACACGGTGTTAAAAATGTAAATAATGTCCTTGGGGTCCAGTGGTGTCCCACAAGTGTCCGAGTGTAGGGGTCAAGGGGGAATTCCCACTCTAAGAAAATGTTTTCAAAATGAGTTTTAATTGGTAGAATTTGACAACATATTTTATGGTGCTTCTGTCCAAATTCCAAATAGTACGATTGCTGGCAGCGCACAACTTTTAATACTAACACATTTGCATGAAAATGTCCTCTCTCCGGTCATTGTTTTGAGTGCTCATTATTCATTTTTTTGAAAGGCCAATTCTCATGTGTCTTGTGCGCTCTATTCTGCCTGGAAAGACTAATTTAATTAAATTAGCATGTTTCACTTAGGGTATGTTCACTTAATATATGTTTAGTTCCGGTGCATATGTTAATGAGTTTTTAGGACGTGATCCCTGTGAAATGATGTTGTTAACGTTTGATGACTTGCGGAACTGCTTACTCTCCCTGCCTCATGGCGCCCCAGTAAATATACTTGTCTGCGATATCAGTTTAAGGTAACCCCGCAGTCAAGGCGCTTTGCCCGGTCTGCCACATGTCCAATCCCATCCCTGACATCCTTGGACCTGCGTTCACAGCAGGAGACATTCTTTATGTATGTAACTCACTACATGTTTTGGAAAAAAATAAAATCATTGCTGTATTATTCATTACGATTTCTATTTAAAATAGTCCACACCTGCAGCTTCTGCATTGAAAGCATATTGCTAGCTTGGACAACATGGCCAAGTATGCGCAACATACAGAAAAAAGAACTGCGAAACTTCAGCAAAAACAACACGTGACTTCAGTTAACAAAACAGTCACCCTGTTTTTGCAGTGCATTCCACAATCATATTGTGTTTTCAAACGAAAAAATACAACAAAAAACTTCTGCAAACAATATTTCACCCAACTTTAACTGGGAAGCTATGTGCTCCAGTGCTTGATTTGGAGACTGGTCTCAAATCCTGGCCTGGTCATTTAACCAGTGTGCGCTCCTGGGCAAACAATTCTATCACTCCAAGATGCATTCCATTTTCTGTTTAAATCAACCATTTTCACTTGTAATGAAAGTGAAGCTGATGGTGAGGTCTCAGCAATCTCTCCACTCGTAACAATGAATTAATGACCTGGTGTTGCACCCAGTGCGAAACACCTGAAAATTCCACCCCCCACCCGCACCCCCAAGTTGTTCCTCTACAGCTACAGCATAATATATTCCCTTTCCAAAATAATTTAGGGCCGATTCATGGAATTATCTGCACAGAAAATCGGGACTTTGCATGCCAAACTGCGTACAAAATTCAGTTTATCGATTCATGGATAGCATGTCCATGTCCAATCCTGGTCTGCAGCACTTTTTTGTACTTTTCGGGGCCTTTGGGCAGGCTCGGCATGTCACTGCGAGAGGCCGAGTGCCTTGTGGGAGAGACACCATGCAGAGTGTGGGCGTGGCTTGTGCAGAGGGTGAGGTAGGGGAGGAGAATGGAAAATAAATTAGAACAAGGCAAAAAGTGGGCGTTACGAGGGACGGCCCGCACGCAGTCAATTGCACGCAATGATACATATTCATAGATCCGAGCGTGCACCTCTCTGCAGGGAAATGGCCACACAAAGCCCTCATAGTATCCACCACCCGAAGGCAGGCGTACAGACACTTGTGCATAGGATGTACTGCGCAGAGGTAAGATCGTGTGCCAGATTTAGGGGTGCGCGTACGCAGCCGTGGTTCAAATCTGACTTAGGGTTGCGCGTACAAACAGTTTACGGGGTTTCACACGTAGATTTTCTGAGTTTTACCCGAGTTATGATAAATCTTACGCATGTTGTCGTGGTGCCGGTAACAGTTACGGGAAACATGTTTGAAGGGTGTGTTTATTCGCGCCCGGAGAAACAGGCAAAGGTTGTTGATCCGGCTGTTTTTGCTTTGCAAGGGGGCGTGTCGGGGGCGTCCGGCCGCCGCCTGCTTATACGGTTACTTTGCGCAAACAATTCCATGAATACGCAGAGCACATAGAATAAATTCTGCGTGTAGGCTCGGCCAGTGTCATTCTCGGCATGCGGCCTTTGCAGGATATATGACACTGTTCCATGAATCAGGCCCTAATTATTTGCAATTTAAATACAGTTTAATTGGCTTGTACTTAAAATTAACAGGTAGACAATGTATATAACAAGACTTCACAGAGGAATTCATTTTCAGCCCCATGTTAAGTACATTGTCTAAATGCAGGCCACTCTCCTAGATGATGCTGCCGCAAAAGCGTCTATTGCTGCTTGTGGTCTCTTTTTCCAACAATGTACCTGGGTATAGGACTGGCACTTCCAACTAAGCTCTTGAATTTACAATTATAACTAAGGTGCCTGAGATTAGCAGTGGTGTTCTGCAAGTTGGGGAAGGGCGATAGAGATCGCTCTGCTGGCACATGTGATCTGATTGACAAAACTGTGGCACATTTCTTCTTGTTTTGTCCATACTACGCCACCTTAAGGATGAGGTGGATCAAACCAGTGTTTCTCCTTCACTATCTTATGCCTAGCAGATGGCCATTAATTCTTATTTGTTGTTATGTTATGTTAAAGGATATTTATACTGCGCACTATCACCACCTGAGTGGTCCCTTGGTGCTCTGGCGCATCGGAAAAGCAACTGGGTAGGGTAAGTTAGTAGGACTGAGAGGGACAAAACACGTGCTGTTGTGCGAGGCTATGGGCCTCATTACGAGGTTGCCGGCAAAACCCGCCAGTAGACGGCAGGCTACCGGCAACCCCGTAACACTGTTACCACCACCTGACATCCTGGTGCTACTGGGATATCAGAGGGGGCAGCGGTACGGTAAGTTCCCATTCCCATGGAGTCCCAGAAGCCTCCATGGAATGGGAAACCTGAAGCACTGGCACTGTTAGTAATGGTGCCGGTGCTTCAGTGAAAAGCATGCCCAAATAGGTCCCAAATAAATCCTGCACTCCAGTCGCCCATTTTGAAGTTACAGGAACGTTCACACCAACATACACCAACATATGTAACGTATGATGAGCAAATAAACCAGCAGAGAGCTGCAGTGGGGCTCTGCCCAGTGCCTATTAGAAGAGCAACGCCTATTGAAGTACCGATACCCAGAAAACCATGGACAGTAAGGTATCCATTAAGGAAACCATACCAGCAAATGAAACAAAATGAAGATTGCCTAAGTACTGTCCCGGAAGAAAACAAAAAGGTCGTAATGGAAGATGAATGGTGACGTCACGAGGACCCGGACAGACTCGCAGATAGAAGAAATGATGACCCGAGAATGACACAAAGAGACGAAACGCCACGAGTAAGGATATCGTGAACTTAAAACAAAAGAATGATGTCCAAATGTAAGAAAATTAAGCTGTAAGCAATACGAAGACAGTCGACCAGTTTATACCTGTAAATATGCTTGGAACCGCAAGAAAGCTAAGGAAACAGTGTGGCTTGCTATGCTAAGTAGAAGAGTAGTGCGGCAAGCACCATTATACATAGATCTACCTCAAACTAAGTACTTTATTATAAGTATATTTCCACTTTGCAAACAAAGCAGAATCAACCCAGGTTACTAAAGGCCAAATGAGCAGAGATTCATATTTAGCAAAACGAGAAGAAACGGCTGAATCGAAACTCGGCAGAAGCAACTCGTGCCAGGGAAGCCAAGGTCATACCAATAGACGAGGCGAACAGTAGCTACATTTAATTGAAACTAAGAACAGAATATCCTGCCTCTGAAAGGTAGAGATAAGAAGACATAGGCAGGTGGCGGGCTAAATAAGAATCAAATACAGAAATTGAGAGAAACGAGACAAATTCATGGTGTGGTAAGCACGTGACCAGCCGAGCAAGAAGAAGCAAGGGTTCACACCTACGCTTGGCACCGGACCAAGCAGAGATAACAGAACCTTTCCAGACAGAAGATGCAGTTTCGAGGCCAACCACAGTGAACTAAATGACCCATGGCTACTAAAGTGATGATTGATTGTAACCATAATCGGAGGAAGGCCGGGTGACTAAGGGGCACCCCGCACTTGGCCGACCATTCTGCGTTCTGCTAAGCGAAGTGCAAAAGTATGCATGAGATGGTGCCAACCCAATCACAATGGACCAAATAATCTAGGGTCCTGTAGTTAGTAGAACCAATGAGATGTCGTACTTTTAGTGACGTCTACAGTAGTCATTTTTGAAGGAAGGGCTTAGACGCCCACCTGACAGTGTTTACCCAATCCCCTCACTCCGTTACCATATACAGATATAGTAACTATGGTAAAGTTACCTTTTCCTAACCAATAGAATTGCATGTTAACGTTTGAGTGTTAAACGTCAATTATGACGAGTTTTGAGTATAAATGTTACAACTTGTATGAAGTTTGTTGGAGTTGAAGCGAGAAGGATGATCACATCACTGCTGATATCCATGGCTCCCCGTTTTTTGTACTCGTCATTAAACGGACACCCTTTACCAAACCATTGAGTTTACCTTATTGATTGGAGTTGGAGTAATAAATCTGCACCCCCATCCATCTCAAGGGTGCAGCTATCTCGTCTTAAAGTACTTCTGAGCAAACCTCGGCTCTATGGGCCGGCCGGGGGTCTCAGAATACAATTGGTAGTAGAGGATGGTTATCGATTATTGACTAGAATAAAACACCCATTGATCATCGACATAAAGTAACTCTAGGTCCTCAGCAATATCACAAGTCCTTTGCCATTCGGCCGAGTAGACCGTGAAGCTCCCCGTAGACAGTGGTAGTGTAAGAAAACAAAACCTGCAGGACGTGGTCTGAAGGAACCTGTGTTTCCCCACGCAACCCCTTCCTATTTCTACGGGCAGCTGAGCGGGAGAAAAGCCGAAGAAGGCGGTAACAAAGGCGGTGATCCCGAGGGTCAGAGAGGAAAAATGCGAACGGTGAGTGAAAAAGATTGAGTGTTTTGGCAAAAGTGCATGCTCTAGAACAAGTAAATGGAAAAGGTAACGGAGGGAGGTGGGAAAACAAAATATAGTTAGAAGTAGAGAAGAATGTATATATCTAAGGGGAAGGGAATAATGACTCAAGAATAATTAAGCAAATAGAGAGAAGATACCGGGGAGGATACCCGAGAAGATAGAGGTTACCAGGGAGGACACCCGAGAAGTGAGAGGATTTACCTTATTCCTACGCTTTTAATATAAGCGGCTAGAAGAAACGTGTATCCATAGTCCCAACTAATGGAGAAGAAATAGACTACCACGGCGGTTAAAGACGCTGTGAAAGGGATACGTTTAAACTCCACGTCGGGTTAATATTTAGAGGCAGAGATACATGTGACCAGCTGGTGTTCATCTAGTCTGTTAAACGTCTGTCTTACATGTTGTTTGTTGTGACGTCACAAGTTGAAAAAATGTTCTTGAGAAAACTGATTTCAATATTACGCGATTGAATAGCCAAGATAATATCGCATGCAAATTGATGTTTTTGAGTAAAATAAAAGATATAACATTTTGTGAAAAAATTTGGGATTGGAGCTTGCAGTGTTTGGTGCTCGCTCATATTGTTGGAACTGTTTAAGTCACATAAAGCTTTGACAAGTGTTATATAAGGAGAAAGGGAACAGATTCAAACATGGAAGACATAACTCCATTAACACACCTATGCAAACAGTTGCCGAAACATGCACCCAATCTGAAGAAATATAGTACAAATTGGGTTAAAGGAACTGCCCACAAAATGTTTATGCCATGGCCACAGGGGGGGGTTCTTATCTAAAGCTGTCTTGCAACACATGACAACATATTTGCACGCCACATACACGGGCAAAAAGTTAGACAAACGCCTAGCTATTTTAGAGCTTTGGAAGATGTATGAACAAGAAAAGGTAGAGGAGACACCAATATATTGGATACTTAATATATGCTCAGAGGGGGGTGAGACGCCTACTGTGCCACCCACCCCATCCGAAACGAAGGTTGAAGAAAGTAAAGACAAGAGACTGTACCCGCTGAGAGAACTAAAGGCAGCCACGAGGTATAGCAACCCGGCGTATGAGTCACCTACACAAAGTAGTGACGAAAATCAAGGGAAAGATAAGGAGATCACCTCCACGGTCCCAAGGAACAAGGAGAGTTGTGACGACGAAAGAAAGGATCAGGCACAGACAAGTGCATCTCTCGACAAAGAGAGAGAAGGAAAAAGATGGAAGGGAAACGAAGATAGAACTGATGAGATAGCGTTCGCAAAAAAAGAATGGATGGGAGGGCAAATTCTATTGAAACTCGATGACAAAGGCATTGATGATGCGAAACAAAAAGAGAGGCTAGACGAGGTACAGAGAAAGGGGAAAGAGAATGAATTGAGAGACGAAAGAATAAGAAAGAAAGACAAAGGCGAGAACATCTATATCGAGAAGAGCAAGAAAGACAGCTCGATCTCAAACAGAGAGCAGCCAATGATCAAGACAGACAGAATCAGCAAAGATCAGAGGAAGAGCAAAGAATACGAGAGAAGAGAATAAAGAGACGAATGGGATGAGAAAATCCAAAGGGCATATGAACGTAGAAATGAAAAGAAAAAGGAAGAAGATAGGGTCAGAGAAGAGGCGAGGAAGCACAAAGAATTTGATGACGATGTAGAACGTAAGCGAAGACAGAGAGCACGGGATCTTGAATATCTGGGGGGAGAGGTTAAAAAACCGGCTCCAGTAGTAGATTGGGAAGACATCGAAGAATTCTTTCCTGCGTACGATTCAGTACCAGGCACGTCTAGGGCAAATATCGAAGATGACTTCGACACCAGAAGCATCAGAGAAAGGATCAATAGAATATATGATGAAATGGGGCTAGAACAAACACCCCAAGGGGAGGGGGAAGACAAATGCCTGAAGAGCACTTAACTTTACGACACTGAGAATGTTTCCCGAAGTAGTGGGAATAGGGAACTATCCCTGGACAGATTAGAAATAAGTAGGAACCAAGAGGACACAAGAAGTTGCACGAATTGGGGACAGACAATGTCCGACACAGAGAGGGAGGAACGCGAGGAAAATGAGGAAGAGAGACGGAGCGAAAGATGACACCCAAGAGAGAAAGGAATAAGATGGTCAGACACTAACGAGTCTGCACCAAGAGCATCAGAACTAGCCACGCAGTCAGACCGACATGAAGAAGTATCTCACGGTCAGAGGGGGGTGTCTCCACCGCCCTATGTAGACAGACTTAGGTCACTGCCAGGCAGGTAGCGATGTGGGAACATTACCCCTGCCATAGATAGAAGAACCATGAGGGAAGAGAGAGAGAGCTATACATCCCAATTTCCGCTACTCGAAAAAGGAGGAACAAGACCACAATATATTCCATGGCCACACATGGATTGAGAACATTTGAAAAACAGGCTTCCAATTCTGACATCGGGAGCCGGAAGTGGATACACAAGTTCGAGAAAATGACAGGAGGGAACATGTTAGCTATAGGGGATATCAAGGGTATCCTAATCGCCATACTTGGTGAGAGAGCAGACGATGTGTGGACATGGGCAGGTTACCCGGGTGTGACCACAATCAACACATGACGGAGCTCCATTTAACAACTGCAGAGCTGCAGTATGGAAAGCACTATGAGTGCTTTACCCAGACACTTCCGATATGGGAGCTATAATGACACGAAAAATGAAGGCGTCTGAGGATCCGTTGCTTTATATATAAAATTTCCAAGATGCTTGGGTACTCGAAACTCATGAATCTTGGGGGAAATCTATACCTGTATTCTACCATATATTGTGCCAAGGGCTGCCAGAACCGGTACAGAAACAGCTCAAGAAATTGGTAGGAATCGAAGCCAAACCTTGGTCAGAAATACAGCTGACCATCGCACACTATTGCAGATTGCTTCAAGAAAAGAATTGCGAAAAGGAAGCTGCACGAAAGGGTGAGGAAGCGAAATTGGTGCAGAAACAAATGTCAAAATATGCTCTTGAGGGAGCCATGATAACTAGCACAGTTGAATCAAGCATGCAACAGGTGACAAATCCACAGCAGAATAATCAGAGCAATACTGTTTGTTACCCCAGGGGAAGAGGATTTAGAAGAAGAGGATGGCAGAGCAATCAGGGAGGTTTCCAAAATAATAAAGGAAGCTTTCAAAATATGCAACATGGTAATCAAGATATGTCAAATGGGCAAATGGTTCGACCACCACCAGTATGTTGGTTATGTGGAATGACAGGGCATTTAGCGTGCACATGCAGAAACCAACGCATGGTGCAGAACGGCCAAGGGACAGGAGCAGGTACAATGAATCCACCTGCATTCATACAACAAGGTATTGCACAGAATAACACGATGCAACAACAAGTGCCAGGAGCGCAACAAGGCGGGCAACCTCAGAATATGGGGAGTTTTCCACAAGGACAATCCCAACAGGCACCGATGCAACTATCACAGACAGTGAGCACAGGACAGACCATGAACCCTGGAATGGGAAGTAACAATGGGAATGGAGGAAATACACCAACACAGAGTCGGCCAAAATTGTATATGGACTAGGACAGCACACTGGAAACCCTGATGTGCTCTATCCTATCAGTGACACCAGACCCTCACCAGGAACCTAGGGTGGATGTCGTTATAGGGGATAAAGAATATTCCTTCTTAGTTAACACGGGTACAACACGCTTGTGTATATGTGAAGGCAAGTTTTCCTTGTCCTGCGAGGCCATAAATACTCAGAGTTTCACGGGAGCTACAAGTCGTGTTCCCTTTACAGACGCACTGCCAGTCGCTATAGGAGAATGTGAAATGAATGTGCCTTTATTATATTCACGTCAGACCCCAGTAAACATTTTGGGTCGAGATTTAATGACAAAGTTAAACATGGCAATCTCAATCATGGAGGAGGGCATAGTATGTTCAACTCCAGGAATGCACTATTCAAATGTATGCAAAATGATCAGAGCATATGCAGGAAACACAGCTATGAGGGCAATACCATTAGAGCCAGAAATATTCACGTATGGTATGTGCATACTAAAGGTAGGGCTGCCAGGCCTTGCAGACAGAATCATGAGAACCCCAGATGAGTTCCTATTTAGACCAAGAATACCGATGCACGAGGAGAAGGGACAAGTGTTTCCCTTTATGATACACACAGTTGCAGTACAAGGGGGAATGGCCTTGATTGATGGTTATGACGATGAAGGCCGACAATGGTGGCAGTATTCGCCATTGAAGAAGGATATTGATTAACTGACGTCACCGATGACGACCTGTTTGAAGAACAAGCAGATATGGGAGAGACAATGGTGGAATTGAGTCTCACCTTTTGGGTGAAAATGATCAAAAGAGAAGTGCCTCAAAGAATGATGTTGGCACGAAACCGTCCTGAATATTTTGATGACGACATGGCCCAGGTGCCTGTCTCAGTATGGACTATAGGACCCTATGACGTAGGCCTCTTGAAAGGGGTTGGGAAGGTGAAAATTAAACTGAAACCAGGAGCAATTCTACCAAAAGCCCAACAATATCCCATGTCCAGAGAGGCAGATGAAGGGATTTTTAAGACAATTTCATCAATGATGGAGCAGGGCATCTTAGTGACGTCAGAGTTTTCATGCAATACTGCGGTCTATCAGATCAAAAAATCAAAGGGAGGGTCTTGGAGGCTAATTCAAGATCTGAGGCCAATAAATGATATTGTTGAGGCTGAATTCCCTTTAGTTCCTAACTCGGCTACAATCCTATGTAATATACCTGCTGAGGCAAAATATTTCACAGTATTTGACTTGAAAAATGCATTTTTCTCAATCCCGTTGTACCGTGACTCACAAGATCTGACGTCATTCACGTTCAGACAGATGCATCTGAAAAGCACGAGGCTACCCAGGGGTACTGTGAGTCTCCTTAAATTTTTAATAGAGTCCTTTAGATGGACTTAAGCAATATTGCATTAAAAAGTGTTGTCCTGCAATATGTGGATGCCATCTTAATTTGCAGCACGACAGAAGAGCAATGCAGGCACGATTCTGTTCAGCTATTGACTATACTGGCTGAGACGGGATATAAGGTTGACAAGGAAAAGCTACAATATTGTCAACAAGAACTGCTGTACATAGGCCAGCTGATCTCACATGAGGGAAAGAGAGTGACCCCAGAAAGGGCTGAAGCCATACTGAACACATCTAAGCCACACACACAATAAAACAGATGTTTTACACTAAGCCTTTACTTCAGGCCCTAAAGAAGGCCCAAGTGACGAAAGAAAAGATTGAACAGTCTGAGACCATGGAGGAAGGATTTGCTGAACTCAAAAGAGCTATTTGCACAGCACCAGTTTCCCAATTATGCAGAGGAATTTTACCTGTTTTCACACACGAATGGTAGCGTTATGACGGCAGTACTCACACAGAGAACCATATTGGGGCATGCTATAGTGGAAATTTAAACCCAGTAGTGAGAGGTAATTTCCTGTGTGAACAAAGTTTAGCTGCTGCAGTGTTCGCCATAGAGAAGGCTACAACCATTGTAATGGGTTGCTCAATGACGTTGTACATCGAGCACTCGCTTTTTGCCATTCTAAAGAAACCGAAGGGCACATTGACATCTCAGAGAGCTTCTGCTTATGAAGTGATCATATCAAATCCATCGATTAAGGTAGTTTGATTGAATGATAGTGAACCCAGCTATGTTTATAGCAGAGCCAGTCACTGAAGGAGAGCCAATACATGACTGTGAAAACTATGAAGAATTCTATGACCAAATTCCCAGGGTGAAAGAAAATGTCTTGGCAGAATGAGAAAGTGTCTTTATTGACGGTTCTTCAAGAATCGATCAAAATGATGGGCAATGATATACAGACATTGCTGTGATGAAGCGCACAGCAAATGGAGAATTTCGAGTACTTATTAGTTTACGAATACCACCTCATTATTCAGCACAGGCTACAGAATTATTGGCGTTGATGCTCGCTATTGAGGAACACGCAGACCAGGAAGTAACGGTGTACAGTGACTCTGCCTATGTGATGTTGACAGTGCACGCAGGCTTAGCGCGCTAGAAAAGGAGGGGCTACCTCTGAGCAGACGCCACGCCAGTGCAGCACGCAGCCTTATTGGACAGGCTGATTAAGGCACTACAGCTCCCAGTGGGCATAGCGGTCATGAAATGCGCTGCCCACACGAAAGGGACAGATTTTATCTCACGCGGAAATCAAGCAGCAGACACGGAAGTCAAGCGTATGGCATCCAAAAGTGAGATGATCACAGAAGTGGAAGTCATCCATACCAATGAGAGAATGATGGTTGCACGAACGACACCTGAAGGTTATATCAATCTTGGGCAAACACAGTTGATGGAACTCCAAGGGCAGACACCACAGGAAGAGAAGAAACTTTGGAAATGACAAGGGTGTTCTTTAAAGCCCTCTGACAGCTTGTGCAACAAGACAGCACTGGTAAACCAGTGATGCCTGTAGCCCTATTAAAAATAGTGCTGGAGCAGTTACATTGTCCGGCACACATGACAAAAGAGAATTTAGCAGCAACACTCGCAAGACTGGTTCATACCGAATTTAACCAAGCACATTGCATTTTTTATAGTAAACTGTATAATCTGGCAACAATTCACAGCTGGACACACATTAAAAGTAATGAGAGGAGTCATCCCCAGGCCAAATGGGCTTTTTCAGCACTTGCATGTCGATTACGTTGACATGATTCAAGTATGTAACGGGTACAGATACTTAGGGGCCGATTCATGGAACAAACGTGCGCCGAAAATCTTCGCGCAAGCAGGCGCAAGCAGGCGCAAGCAGGCGCAAGCGGAAAAAAACAGGCGCAGGCGCACGCGTGCGATACATGGAAGTCCCTGCGCATGTTTACCACGGGATGTGCGCCAAACCCGTGCATGGCGCACACGTCACTGCAACATCCCAAAAGACGTGCGCGATGCGCACAGTGAAAGCGCACAACCTCGGCGCATACACCAGAAAGTGGGCGGAACACGGGGCGTAACGCGCGGAAAGGGGAACAACTCGCGAAAACAAGGGCGTAACTGGGGATGTACTGCAGGGAAGCAGACGGAACGCCCACACGCACCCGAACCACACGTATTCATGGAATCGAATAGGGCAAAGCCACGCACAGCCAAAGACACGCACAAGCCGATACACGTCCGCCACACGAAGGCAGGCGGTAGCGTCCCTGCGCATTACAAAAGTGGCAACATACAGCAATTGTGCGAGCGGGGCACGTGTATTTCGGGGTTGCGCGGGAAGTTACACACGCGATTGAGCGGGATACGTGTATTCCGGGGGTTCGCGGGAAGTCACACACGCGATCGGGCCTGGGGGAGCGTGCTACGTGTATTTCAGGGGTTCGCGTGAAGTTTCTCACGCGATCGGGCCTGGGGGAGCGGGCTACGTGTATTTCAGGGGTTCGCGTGAAGTTTCTCACGCGATCGGGCCTGGGGGAGCGTGCTACGTGTATTTCAGGGGTTCGCGTGAACTTTCTCACGCGATCGGGCCTGGGGGAGCGGGCTACGTGTATTTCAGGGGTTTGCGTGAAGTTTCTCACGCGATCGGGCCTGGGGGAGCGTGCTACGTGTATTTCAGGGGTTCGCGTGAAGTTTCTCATGCGATCGGGCCGGGGGGAGCGGGGTACCACTCACCGTCTGCCTTGCGTGTAGAAGAACGCGTAGCCAACACCCGCTGTGAAGTAATAGCGTGTGAACCCCAACGGATGGAAAACACACGCACCGCACGAAAAGCACGTACAGAACATAAATGCACGCGGGATCACCAAGCCCTGCCAGGGCAACGCCCGTGCGCAAAACGTCACAGACGCGCTTACGCTGCAAGGGCCTTGGGTCCAATGAAATCGCGTACGTGTGCTGACGCGCTTACGCGCTAAGGGCCTTTCCTCGATTTTCACGCTGACGTGCAGGATTTTCACGTGCCAAATCACTCCGTATCAAGCTGGCCACGCGAAAACACACGGAAGACCACGCTCCTGCCCAGAAGGCCGGATCACTGCCCCCCAGTGCCCCGAGCAGCCTCCCACGTGCCATCTGCTGCTGCCTGCCTGCCTGCCTGCTGCCACCGTGCCCTGCCATTTGGTGCCTGCACATCAGCCATCTGCAGGGGTCCAGTTGCTGTGTCCACCCCTGCTGGAACAGAAGACTCCCGACTCGGATAACATCGCTCCACAGCCCAGCCCCAGGACCCAGTTGCCCACCCACTCCTGCCCCTGGGGTTGCCATGTCGGGCACATCAACATCTGGCACCAGTGGCAACCCCCAGCCAGAGGGGCAGAGGGGCACCAGCTTCACTGCCACCGAAGTTGGTGTCCTGGTGGAGCAAGTCCTGGGGCAGTATGATGCCCTCTTCGGATCGTCCCGCGCCAACAAGGAAGGACGGGACAGGATCTGGGCCGACTGTGTGGTTGCCATCAACGCGGAGGGGGTGGCAACCCGCACCATCCAGAAGGTCAAGAAGCGCTGGGAAGACTTGAGGTCCAGGACCCTCATGAAGGCGGGGCGCCTCGTGGAGGGGGGCCGGGGCCGCATGAGTTCCATCCAGTTGAGGGTCCTGGAACGCGCACACCCAGCGCTCCACGCCCAGGTCCTTGAGACGGAGACCCGTCTGGAGTTGAGCGGTAAGTGGCCAAGCATTGCTGTGTGAGACAGGGCATGTTGCAGTGTGCTGGTTGTCTGATACTTGCCTGCATGTGTGACATAGGCCATGTACGCATGTATGTGTGCAGGGACATCATGGGAATGCATGTGCGACCTGTAATGTGTGAACCGCACGGTTGTTGCATGTGTTTGAATGCGACATGGGGAGCCCTGTGCAGATTGCACACATGAGAGCATGGCAGTCTCTGTTCCTGGACATGGGTGGGGGCGAGGGATGGGTGCTGATGCCAGATACATATGTGGTATCCATGTGTGTGTGCCTGACCTGCGTGTCTGTGACTTGTGAGTGCCATGGATGCATGACACATGTCTGTGACAATGTACAGATTCACTGATGCAGCCTAGTCATCCTTGTATGCACTGTGATTGGGGTGTACGGGGCCAGATGGATGTGACTGAGGTGAAGTGTGTGCATGTGATAGGCATGACCCATGATGCATGTGAGTCCCATTACATTGTATGATTCGAGAGTCCATTGGACATGCATTGAAATGTCCATGGCACGCACCATGACTGTCACTGTGTGTGTTTTGCCTGGACTGACACATGTGTTGTGGTGTGACATGATGGAAGTGTACTTTGACAGTGGCACTCATCTGCTATTGCTTCCTGTCTAGGGGACCATTGTACAGTACCCTGATGCTTGTGTTCTATGTCTCCCTCTACGCAGCGGCTAGTGAAGGAGAGGGCGGAGACGGCGCTGTGGAGCAAGGCGGCCGGGATGCCCCCACGGCTGCAGCGGAAGGGCTGGGTGAGCCCCCACAGGGGCCTGCTACGTCGGTAGACGGCGAGGAGCCATCCAGGTTGGTGGTTTCCACAGAGGAGGAGGAGGCCGCCACTGAGGCGCACATGGGGCCTGGTGGGGGCATCCCTGCTGGTGCAAGTGGTGCAGTCCAGGGGCAGGGGCAGGAGGCAGCACAGGTCACCGTGGAGGGGCCTGTGCATGTCGCTGTCCCTGAACCTGTGGGTGCACCACCTTGCACCAGCAGGGATGCCCCGTCCCAGGCCCGTCCGCAGGTAGAGGGGATGTCCATGTCATCTGACTCCCCTCCATCTGCGGACGAGGGGACCCCTGGCCGTGTGGAGAAGGTCCTGATTGGGGTCGCGATGCGCACGGCTGTGATTTGTGATGCCGTGCGTGCTTTCCAGGAGGAGCACGCACGTCATCACGAAGAGCACCGTGCCGACGTGGCCCAATTGGGATCGGCCATGTTCGGGGGTTTCCTGCATGTGTCGGCCAATCTGGCGGCCCTCTCCTCCTCTGTGGAGACCATACGCCAGTCATTCTCCTTGCCGTCTTCCGGCCCAGATGCCACCAGGGCCCCCTGTGGACCTGCCCTGACCAATGCAGCCAGCTCGGTGGGGATCCCATCCCTGCCACAGTCGGGAGTCAGAGGTCCAGCAGGGGTGGACAACACAGCAACTGGACCCCAGCAGATGGAGGATGAGACGGCATCATCGGGCATGGCACGTGCACGACGGCGTCGGTGGTTTCCATCATCCTGGATGCCGTCATGCTGGCAGAGGCAGTGGCGTCGGAGGCAGCAGCAAGCTCGACGTGGGAGGCATCATGGCTCGGGGCCATCAAGATCAGAGGGGCAGGCATCGGCCGGAGGGCAGGAGAACCCTGGGATGGTAGTGTCTTCCGTGTGGGAGCAGTTGGTCCAGCGGATAGGTGCGGAGCGGCAGCGGGCGGAAGAGGAGCGGCTCACCATGGTCAGGGCGGAGTTCTCCATGCGTCGGGCGTTGAGGCGGGCTGAGTGCCTCGAGGAAGTTCGCAGGGAGTTTGAGGTGAACATGGGGTTCTCCCTGCGAGACCTCGGGGCCAGGACAGAGTCCCGCCTCCAGGACATCGACATGGAGTTCGATGATGCCCTGGCCGGCAACATCACAGAGTGAGCCGCAGGACTTGCCCGCTGCCATTGTATATAGTTATATAGTTAGTGGTAGGTTTCCTTTTAATTATTTTTTTTTTATTTGGTTGCGATTGGACAATGCGCCACTTTTTTGTATATAGTTCAGTTTTTAGTTAGTTGACATAGTTAGGTTTCATTTGGTTGGGCTCATGGACCCGGGATTGTCTTGTAAATAGTTCTTCTATGGATTTTTTGATTTTTTGGATTTTTTTCCTTGGACATTCATCTTCTTTTTGTTGTTTTGCTTTGTGGTTTTTCTAATTTCATTTCCATTCTAGTTGATTTTCAATACATTTTTATTTTCATCCTTCAATGTGTCGTATCATCTCATTACTTTCATGCATGTCATGTTGGTTGTTTTGACATTCACTTGCAGCCATTGTGTGTGACAGACATGTGTTCATTTGCATTATTTACATTGGGTGTGTAACATGTAATTGCCTTTGATATGTGGGTGGATGTGATAGTTGGTTGGGCCTTTTGGCAGGGGAGGATGGCCATTACGGACATGATTGGGGATTGTTAGGACCCAGGTGCAGGGGGGCATGGATGGGACATGGGCGAGGGCCTGGTGGAGGGTGCCCCGCAATGCTGGGGGGTGGGGGTGGTGGGGGACATGAGTTGGACATGGGTGGGGGCCTGCTGGCAGGTGCCCCACAGTGCTGGGGTGTGGGGGTGTTGGGGGACATGAGTTGGACATGGGTGGGGGCCTGCTGGCAGGTGCCCCACAGTGCTGGGGGGTGGGGGTGGTGGGGGACATGAGTTGGACATGGGTGGGGGCCTGCTGGCAGGTGCCCCACAGTGCTGGGGGGTGGGGGTGGTGGGGGACATGAGTTGGTGTTCATTAGTTCAAGGAGACATGTGCCTTTGCTGGGGGGCATGCCCATGGTGGATGGGGTGCCTGCAGGACATGTGCAGGGTAGTCCCCTGTGGTGTGGGCTGCCTGCAGGGGCCGTGGAGGGTGTACAGGGAACACCTGGGAGGACCCACACTGTCAAATCACATGTAGGACTCGCCGGCACCCCTGAAATACTCGTACCCTGCTGAAATTGCGTGTAAAACTTCCCACGCACCCCTGAAATACACGCGCCCAGGCTATTCGCGTGTGAAACTTCCCGCGCACCCCTGAAATACACGTACCCTGCTGAAATCGCGTGTAAAACTTCCCGCGCACCCCTGAAATACACGTACCCTGCTGAAATCGCGTGTAAAACTTCCCGCGCACCCCTGAAATACACGTACCCTGCTGAAATCGCGTGTAAAACTTCCCGCGCACCCCTGAAATACACGCGCCCAGGCTATTCGCGTGTGAAACTTCCAGCGCACCCCTGAAATACACGCGCCCAGGCTATTCGCGTGTAAAACTTCCCGCGCACCCCTGAAATACACGTACCCTGCTGAAATCACGTGTAAAACTTCCCGCGCACCCCTGAAATACACGCGCCCAGGCTATTCGCGTGTGGAACTTCCCGCGCACCCCTGGAATACACGCGCCCAGGCTATTCTCGTGTGGAACTTCCCGCGCACCCCTGAAATACACGCGCCCAGGCTATTCGCGTGTAAAACTTCCCGCGCACCCCTGAAATACACGTAACCTGCTGAAATCGCGTGTAAAACTTCCCGCGCACCCCTGAAATACACGCGCCCAGGCTATTCGTGTGTGGAACTTCCCGCGCACCCCTGGAATACACGCGCCCAGGCTATTCGCGTGTGGAACTTCCTGCGCACCCCTGAAATACACGCGCCCAGGCTATTCGCGTGTGAAACTTCCCGCGCACCCCTGAAATACACGTACCCTGCTGAAATCGCGTGTAAAACTTCCCGCGCACCCCTGAAATACACGCGCCCAGGCTATTCGCGTGTGGAACTTCCCGCGCACCCCTGGAATACACGCGCCCAGGCTATTCGCGTGTGGAACTTCCCGCGCACCCCTGAAATACACGCGCCCAAGCTATTCGCGTGTGAAACTTCCCGCGAACCCCTGAAATACACGTAGCCCGCTCCCCCAGGCCCGATCGCGTGAAAAAGTTCATGCGAACCCCTGAAATACACGTAGCCCGATCCCCCAGGCCCGATCGCGTGAAAAAGTTCACGCGAACCCCTGAAATACACGTAGCACGCTCCCCCAGGCCCGATCGCGTGAGGAACTTCACGTGAACCCCTGAAATACACGTAGCCCGCTTGCCGTGCTGGTACAGGGTTAGCGCAGCCCTTTGCGCTGGATTGGGGATTTTGATGGCTTTTCCCTGCGCGGAAGGCGTTCTTGGGGGCGTAACTGGCGCTGCTGGAAGGTCGCTGCGCCACTGTGCGCCACGGCTGGTTTTGGTGGCTGGAATCCATGAATACGCTGTGCGCGGAAATGGGTTTTGGCGCACGCGGCTGGGGCAGGGATTCGCACGCGCACACTGTGCGCCAGCCGCGTGCGCCACTTGTGTGCTGAATTCTATGAATTACCCCCTTAATTGTTGTGGGGTGTCCATTATCTAGATGGATTGAGGCAGGTCCATGTACACACCCAGACTCTTTAGTGAGAGAAGTGTTCCCCAGGTGGGGGGTGTGCGGGGTCATGAGATCAGATAAACGAGACATTCGAATAGATTAGCTTGCTGCTTGGTATAAAGGACAAGTTCTCGTCAGCATATCATCCGCAAGGTAACGGTTTCTGTGAGAAGCTCAACGGCTTATTAAAGGAAAGGATAGCCAAGTTGAAGTTTACTCTAAGAAAGGGATGGTTGCACTGCCTTCCTCTGGCACTGTATGCACTTAGGGAACCAACCAGGTTCCGACCATCATCTTACGCCACACGAGATAGCCACAGGAAGAAGAATGCGTACTCCCCTGACACCGCGAGATAGAGCTAGATGTGATGCCCAGTCAACAGGAGCAGTTTTAGGGTCTGAAATGCAAAATTACCTGAATTGCATGACATCTTGCCTTACTGTAATTTCAGACCAGCTGCAGCGACGACGAAAGGGTTGCAAGGCAGCACGGAACACAGAAGGAGATACTACTACCGACACAGCTCAAGGACTTTGTGTAACATCCATTTTCCCTGGAGACACCGTCCTTGTAAGGAACCATACTGGGAAAAAGTGGGATGAGCAAAGATTCAATGGTCCCTTCACAGTGGAGGACTGCACTCCGTCCGCAGTAAAACTACAAGGCAGGAGAGCTTGAATTTTTCTGGGCGATATCAAACCCAACATCAGAGTAGGCCCCCTGCCTGCACCCCAATGAGAGGAGTCTATGAGCGACAGGGAAGAACCACAGCCTGTGCAGACGAGATCCATGACGAGGAAGGAGGACGCATGACCAGCCAGACAAAGATAAAGAACTTTTTGTAAATTGTGGCTTAAATTAGACACTTCCTCTAAGCAAAAAAGGGATAAGGACATAGAAACGGACACTCTGTGCAACTAGAGGTGAAGAAGAAAATTGCACGTATAAGCCACAACATAGTCTGTTGACTTTGAACCTTGGACTGAGGCACACTTAAAGCCTTGATTAAAAAAAAAAAAAATATGCCAAATTTTGATTGAGGACAAATAAATTGGAAGAAAATACAGTATTCAGACTCATTCCACACCGAGACCCTATTCGGAATCACTTATGGTGTCCCACAGTAGCGACATCACCAAAGATGTGGTAACATACCTTAATCTAGTACTAAGATCATACCCGTCATTGGTGGGAGGACTGACCAGTGTCACTGACTTTCTTCAAGATCCTGAAAACGAAAAGACAGTAAGAAGATTGCTTACTGTAATTGCCAAACAATTCCTCTTACTTCCTGAGTACAGTGAGGAGAAACCAAATGTCCCAAGCAGAGAAGGACGTAAATGAGCTGGTCAATACATTGTTCTTTCGAATAATTGAAGACTGTCCAAATCTTGTCGGAAGAACGGCAGACACACTCACGTTTCTTCGAGACCCAGCAAATACAGAACCTCTAGGCCAACTCCTAAATAAAATTGTGATCTTAGTTGCACTCCACGCGAACGAACAGTGCAGACATTGGTTACATTAAAAGAGAAAGCATACAATCCTGAAACTCAGCAAGACAGGACGGATGTCCCTGTCACCAGAAGACAGCAGGTTGGCCAACAACGTCCTCTTTTGTCTAGTCACTGACTTTCGAGAGCTAGAGGGGAGACCGATCGATGTTGACGTCCTCACATTCATCAGAGATCCAACTAATGTTGCACAGATGGGCATGCTCTTGCATGGAATCGTACTACAAGTAGAACTCTCTAACCATCAACAGAACTATCTGAGGAGATTCTAAAAGCTTTCCAACAAGGGACAGATTGAGGAAGCAGTGTCAAGGGTTTTACATTATTCCATTTGTTGTTATTTCGTCTCTATTCTTCATACTGACCAGGATACAACATGTCTTAGGGACTGAAGCAAATCTGAGGCGTGGACTTTGAGCTGACCTGCTTTGAACATGCACAGTAAAAGGACTTGCCGAAGTGTTATTTGATTTGATTTTTCCCATAGTTTAGCAAAGGAACTGTATCCTGAGATAAGAGAAAATTCACCGCCCGCAATAGGGGGGATACTTGTGGGACACCTGAACCTCTTAAATACAGAATCTGAAAGACAATATTGTTTAAAGAAGTATAGTAAAAGGTAGACATCTGGTGAATGATCGAGGTGGGGATCCAGAGTAGCACTCTTGTCCTCACGCAGGAGGAAAGAAGTCCACGTTTCTCTGGAAGTAAATGCTGCCGCCAGACCTACAGGGGCATAATGTATTTGTGTATCATATTCATCATTGTTTTACTGTCATTAACAATCAGAACTGCATTTTCTATTGGTGCACAAAGCGTTCCAATTCCAGTGCACGCACCTAGTGATGCACACATGAAACCCACAAAGGCACCCAGTCCTTACATAGTCATTCCGGTCTCTAGAAGATCTGATGGTGGAATGAATGAGTTTGAAATGGATGTGATTAGCAATGACACACACACACACTTGTGGTAACAAACAAAAAGAAAAGTCAGAGACAGGGTCGGCAAGGAATGAATGATGAAAGGTTACCGACAACCACACGCATGCAAACACTGAATGCACACGCAACAGGCATAGGGCCTCATTACGACCCTGGCGGTAAGGGGTTAACGCCAGCGTTAGCTGCGCCGACCCCTTACCGCCAATTACGAGGTCCCTTAGCGTCATGGCGCTTTTAACACCTGCTTTTAGCAGGTGTTAAAATCCATGGCGCTAAGGGACCATGAAGTTAATTACGCCACCGTAATTTACGGTGGCGTAATTAACGCCTTCCCCACTCCCATTATGCCCTATGGGGCAAAAATGGGAATGGGGAAGGGTAAATGGGGATTGGGGACTTACCGCCCCGCCGACCTCGGAATGGGGCGGTAAGTCCGCCAACCACCATGGCGTAAACGTAGTTTACGCCTTGGTGGTAAAGTCACGGCCCAGGCGGTAACTTACCGCCTGGGTCGTAATGAGGCCCATAGTGTCAATGACTGCAGAACCACAATCCACAACAGAAAAGAAAAGACTGCATACTATAAGAAACTCCACAACATACATTGTGGAAAGAAAAGAGGAATTGGAGAAGAAACCAACAGAAATGATAATGATAATCACCCCTGAGCCAATACTGATGGAGACAAAGACAAACTCAAAGAAGATCTCACAAGCACAACTAATAGTAGATGCAGTATGACGGTCATTAACAAGAGAAAGGAAAAGACTAGAGGAGCTGAAGAATAAACACCCAGAGACAGCAGTAACAAACATATATGTTCCAACGACAGGGACAAGTACAAGTTCCACAGTACGACCATACACCGGACCAATGTCAGTATGGATACGAACATTTCTAGCCAGAAAGAAAGAGCTGTATGAGACCAGGAAAGAACTGCCAGAATTTGGTCTACTCAAATGGCGCAGATGAGGAAGCCTGGACCATGGACCGGGATACCTGAGAATCCTACAGCAAGAAGGAGCCATACAGATGCATTCAGGGATGTAGTAATAGCCAATTACAGGAAAACACTAAGAATCAAGAGAAGCATGCATGAGATGACAATGAACTAAACGACTACCTGGATAGCACAGCACATCTGGGAAACAACATTTGGTACCAGCACATAAAAGAAGTTGGAAGACGAGGTTCAGAATGGGAATGCTTTGTTTGTGCACTCCTACCATAGAGCATGAGGAAGTCCAAGATCTTCGTAGCTGTAGAAATCGATGTGCAGAGAGCACACTGTCTTTCACACGTAGCCATGTGCAAAACTAGAGGCCAGTTCATGGGAAGTGATGCTTCCCTAATATGGGCCACTGAAACAGCTTATCCCGACAAAGATGATTATGTTCAATACATTAAGACAAGAAACAGAGCTCATACTAGGAACCATGTAATCCGGTACGAGAAGCCTGGGGTTAAGGGAGAAGAAATAAGATGGTGAATGAACCTGAAACTAAATGTCCCTTTGAAAAACTCCAGAAGAGGCTCGAAGTTGGAAGAACAGAGGCCAAATGCAGATTTGGGGAACAGTGCTTTCACCAGACGGATGGGGGAAAGGAGTAGTAATCTGTAGAGCCTGGATGGTCACTGGTCGTTACCAAGGTACCATCAACATCGTACAGAATGGATGCAAGCCATTATGGCCAAAGCTTGCAAAACTTTTGACATGGGTCAAAGACAGAGGAGGACCCTTGCAGATAGTGCCACTGGAAAGCCCAAAATTCTGCTTCAGGAATAATGGCACAAGGAAAATGGGAGAGAATCAGAACTGTGGACGAGTTTTTGACCCTCCAGGAATGGTTCATGGGACTGCCGTAATTATGGATCATTATTGGGCATGTGGATCCAAAGCATACATCAGACTGCCAAGAGACTGGGGAGGTATTTGCACAATAGTGAATGTCCACGTTTCAGCATTAGTGATCCCGAAAAGTGACCTGAATATTGACAGTTTCCCGAAAGCAGATGCTCACCTGAGGAAGAAGAGATCTATGGAACTGCTAACTCGAATGAAGAGAGAGAATTACTTCTCTGCTAAATCAGAAGAAGCCTTTCATGCAATCCCATATGAACACAGGCTGTTCAGCCTCACCTCATCAGTGTTCACAACGATTTTCGTGCCGAGAATCCAAGTTGGAGCAAATATTAAATGGTTACAGATAACCAGATGGGAGTTACTGCAGACCATCAACACGACCATAAAAGGATTCAATGCAATCAAGGAAGAGCTAAGAGCCATACGACTGATGACTCTCCAGAACAGATATGTCCTTGACATGATCACAGCTATGGACGGAGGAGTTTCCCCCCCCCCCCCGTTTTCTTTATTAAAAACATTTTTTTACCAACCCAAACAAAAAAATATATATAAATAAATAAATAAAAAATTCGACCTTTTTTTCGATCATTTGACTGTCGATCAAATAGTCATTCGATCTTTTGTTTTCTACCATTTGACTGGACACCGATGGCAGATACATTCAAGTTCTTGGGAGCCCTGCTAGTGATGATAGTATTAGGATTTTGTGTTATCAAGATAATAATCTCTCAGTGCCAGAAGACTGCAAAAAAAGCCATAGGGATGAAGATCATGACTGATGTCAAGCATGGATGCAAGCCCAAAGACCCTACTGATGAAGAAATAAGAGACTTTGTGAAGACCAGCATTCACGCACCAGAAGGAACAAAGTTTCTCTATGCCAGGAAGCACAGAAATTATGTGGGAAGATGGGTTTACTGCAGCCCAAATGGACAATATCAATTGATGACATGGAATAAAGACGAACATGTAAGGACAGCAGGAAGCCTGAAAGGAGTAGTAAAAATCTGGACTCCAAAGAGGCACTTCTTCAAACCATCATGTACAGATCCGGAGGACGAAGAAGGAATGAACCCAGACGATGGAGTGAAGATGAATACAGAAGAACAAAGTAAGATTAATCCAAAGACGGAGGTGAAAGTAGTTGATGAATCCCCCAGAGGGGGGAGTGTAGAGGAGGTCCCAAATAAAGTCTGCACTCCCGTTGCCCATTTTGAAGTTCCAGGAATGTTCACACCAACATATGTGACGTATGATGAGCAAATAAACCGGCAGAGAGCCGCAGTGGGGCTCTGCCAAGTGCCCATCAGAAGAGCAACGGCTATTGAAGTACTGATACCCAGAAAATCATGGACAGTAATGTGTCCATTAAGTAAACCATACCAGCAAATGAAACAAATTAAAGATTACCCAAGTACTGTCCCGGAAGAAACCAAAAAGGTCTTAATGGAAGACAAATGGTGACGTCACAAGGACCCGGACAGACTCACAGGTAGAAGAAATGACAACCTGAGAATGACACAAAGAGAAAAAACGCCATGAGTAAGGATATCATGAACTTAAAACAAAAGAATGATGTCCAAATGTAAGAAAATTAAGCTGTAAGCAATACGAAGACAGTCGACCAGTTTACACCTGTAAATATGCTTGGAACCACAAGAAAGCTAAGGAAACAGTGCGGCTTGCTATGCTAAGTAGAAGAGTAGGGCGGCAAGCACCATTATACATAGATCTACCTCAAACGAAATACTTTATTATAAGTATATTTCTACTTTGCAAACAAAGCAGAATCAACCCAGGTTACTAAAGGCCAAATGAGCAGATATTCATATTTAGCATAACAAGAAGAAACGGCTGAATGAAACTCAGCAGAAGCAACTCGTGCCAGGGAAGCCAAGGTCATATCAATAGACGAGGCGAACAGTAGCTACATTTAATTGAAACTAAGAACAGAATATCCTGCCTCTGAAAGGTCGAGATAAGAAGACGTAGGCAGGTGGCGGGCTAAATAAGAATCAAATACACAAATTGAAACGAGACAATTTCACAGTGTGGGAAGCACGTGACCAGCCGAGCAAGAAGAAGCAAGGGTTCACACCTACGCTTGGCACCGGACCAAGCAGAGATAACAGAACCTTTCCAGACAGAAGATGCAGTTTCGAGGCCAACCACAGTGAACTAATTGACACATGGCTACTAAAGTGATGATTGATTGTAACCATTTAGTATTCGTACTTTTAGTGATGTCTACAGTAGTCATTTTTGAAGGAAGGTGTGGTTTGTTTCATTGTTGCGGTGTAGGTAAGTGCGTGCAGTTTGTTGTTCTGTATAGGTATGGCTGTGTTTTGTTTAGCGTTTGAGAGGTGTAAGCAGAGGGGTGAGATTTTTAGTGGGTTCATTAGTGGTGCTGGAGGGTGTCCCTCCAGTACTTTGTGCAGAGTTGTGCACTGAAAACACAGGGATTGAGTATGTGACGACTGAGACTCCCTGCCCATTCATTGGGTGGCAATTCCCTCCTTGAACTTGTTTTCTACCTCCTATTTCACATTTGAGATACGAGTATGTATGTATGTATGAGTGCCTCATTGTACATAACCCCTTTTGTATACCAGTTTTAAAAATGTTAACGGTTTTAAACCAGGGCTGCCTCATAGTTTAGGTGAGGCTCAGGGCTAAATATTTGGTGAGGAAGCCCTTGCTTTCTTTTGCTCTGGCCCTGAGGTGAGATCAAAAGAAGATAATGCGAGAACTCTCCTTTGAGTTTATGGGTGGAAGAACCCGAGTGGGGCTTGGTAATATAAATGCAAATAAAAGAAAACAATGCCATGTTCAAGGCCATAATCAAGAGACAGGCTATGAGTTGCAAAGAAATGTCAATCAATGAACACCATGACACACCATTAAACACCAATAACCAGCTCGTAGGTGGAACTGGAATGATCTCTTTGTGTCGCATCGGTCGTGTAGCAGATGACCAAATGTCCACATGCATCTGGTGATATCCATCTGTAAATGGTTGGCTGGAATTTCCACCAAGGTAAAATGAGGACCAGTCTCTCCAATTGAGGGTCACTCGAGAGCCATGGTTATGTCACTGTCAGGTGCTAAGCACATCACCTGCACCCTTACTAACTATAAACAGCGCCTTGCACCCTTGCCAATCCTACAAATCTCCCTTCTTAGAAGAAATACTCTCCTTAAAGGAATGGTTCGCCCAAAAAAGGTTATTGCCCAAAATGGTGGGCAATAATAAAACAAATATACTCGCACTTTTTACAAAAACTTATTTCTAAGTTTTCCGGGTCCTCCAGCCCCAAAGCTAGTGTTTTTTTAAAATGAAAAATAGCACTTACCGAGATGCAGCTTTTCTGCCTGTTGTCTCCAGTCTCCGTCCTGCGAGTCCCGGCACCAATGAAGGAAAAGCCACCGAGTGGTAGCTTTTGTTTACTACAGCTGGCTGGCTTTTCCTTCATTAGTGCCGCAAAAGCAAAAGCGAGCACAGGCGGGCATCGATTTCACAAAATGGATGCCCCCATGTACTTGCTTTTGTAAATTTTGAGCTTCAATTGCTCAAACTTTTACATAGGAACTTTAAAAAAAAGTGTGAGTATATTTGTTTTATTATTGCCCATCTTTTTGGGCAATAAACATTTTTTGGTGAACCATTCCTTTATTCCCTCCTTAGACACATAAGTGGGCATTTTATAGCCATCCTTCTTCCAATTTGACATCACAATTATTGTTTACCCCTCCTAATGTTTTTTTAAGAGGAGGAATATTTTTCCTTTTGACACAAATTCCCCTTTACCATTTGCAGATGTGTTCTACTGGATCCAGTTCTTTGAAGAATGTTTTAATGGCAATTGAATTCCATTCCTGTACACTGCACCACACTTCCTTTTATTGAACATATACATATTTGATTTATTTTATGTATGTGTTGGTTTATTCAAACCTTTTACAAAACAATGATAATACAATGTCAATTGCAAATTTAAATGCATAAAAAAAGTGAGGACATGTATAATATATTTACAAGAAACCTTTGATGAAACATGCATAACAGATTCATGTGCATCACATTTAGAACATTCTTATAAAAAAAGATAATGCAACTAGCATTGCTATCAATTTAAAATGCATCTCAATATTGATTCTTCTTTACATTTTATAATCTATCAGCTCTAGTTTTCTAAAGAGGTGTATAGGTGTCATTGTTAGCGCATTGTTGTTCCCACTGTGTATCCTTCCCGGAGTTCATCAGAATGGAGCCATTTGCACATAATACCATGAAAGCTCCACTCCTTCCCTCACTAATTACCACCCATATTACCCTGACTCCTGTTCACCCTTATTTTCCTTGCGCCCCACTTTCCCTCATACCCTCTTTCCCCCACTCCTCACCTCGTCTCATTGCCTCCCTACTCATAGACCCTCTTAGCAATGCCTATGCCAGTGCCAATGTGACTGGCTTTGCCAATGCAGGTTGAGAGTTTTTATATATGGAACTTCTTACGATGGCCACTGGTTCATGCACTTCCATTTTAGTGACTGAAGTAGACTGAGGCACTGAGAAACAAAGTGGTGTGCATAAAGTTACACAATTTTGGCAATATGGTGAATCCAGCTGTCCTGTTTCCAAAGTATATATATTTATTTGTATTGTTTAAAGCGTGGACATAGCTCGAGAGCAGTAGAGCGCTGTACAGAGTGTGGGTAACCGGTATTTGGGCTGGCATCATTAAACAATAGTGCAGTACTGTGAGCTGTGTGCGTCTGTATGTGCGTCCATTGGAATTAGCCCTTGGTTTGGTGTTGTTGAAACCGTAGTTCCCGGACCGGCAAACTTGTAATGAGGCCCATTGTAGGCAGAGGGGAGAAAGTATGTGCAGCTCCAGGTGTCCTGCCATATCCGGCAAACCTGGGCAGAGGGAAGCTAGGGCCAGTCTTGCGGCCCAACTGCCACAACAAAAGAAAAGAAATGCCCACTCTGCAGTGCACTGATGCCCTGAAGGTATGGCATGGTCCTGCTTATACTGCAAAGCCCAGTATAAGTTGCCCTCCTTCCCCCACTTGTCATAGTATTGCTTACACATTTGTTTAATATTGTAATGCATTGTGATATATTATAAAGCTGATGCCACATACTATGAAATGTGGAATAGTGATAATTGGTGATGATTTTGTGTTTGCTCAAATTACAGCATTTTCGTGCCATTTTTACTTGAGAAAAGCTCTTGCATTTCCTGTGAGCAGTGCACACATTCGTTTAGGTGTTGATATAGTGGGGTCTGTAGATAGTTGGCAGAACTCCAATTCTGTTCTGTGGGGGGACTGACCTGGGTCACTATCCGGTGTGCCTCCCAGAGGGTGGTTGAGGATGGATCCTGCTGGGCCAAAATCCCACAAGAGAGGCAGTAATATCTCCCTGAGAAGCATGTTGATGGATCAGGACTGCCCAGACTACATCTTACAGGAATCCTTATTGAAGGTCCCTGTTACCCGGGAACTGGAGGCATCACTAATCTGCAGGAATAATAAGGACCACAGTTACCAGCAATCCTTTTAAAGGACACTAACTATTTGGGAATATGAGCAATTGTTAAATGCTACACCAACAGTGAATTCTGCAGACCTATTGGGCCCGATTCATGGAAATGTGCGCAGAAATCCTGCAAGGGCTGCACGCTGAGAAGGACTCTGCGCGAGCCTGCGCACAGAATAAAAAACACGTGTCCTGCGTATTCATGGAATTACATGCGCAAAGTAATAGTATTCACAGGACACGCCTGGAACGCCCGCGACACGCCCCACACAATGCAAAAACAGCCAGAACAGCTACCGTTGCGTGCTCCCCTGAGCGCGATTAGACACACCCTTCAAACAGTGCGTGGGATCCTGTTGGGAAGGATAATAGATTATAGTTGTGGGGGCAGTAAACTGGATGCTGTAGTACAAGACATTGCTTTCAATGGAGACAGTAACATGAATGCAAAGACAGACATCAAAGTGAAATGCACTGAGCACATTTGGAATCATCTATTTTATGGTGAATGGGCCATCTATAGTTTGCACTGAATACCTATGCTAACCTACGTTAATCAACTAACACTTTCCCATCAAATAACATTCCCCAATAATTAATCATTTGCCTTTAACAGAGCAGTGCCAGGTGATTCAGATGACAGGTTCTGTTTTTGTTCAGTGGAAGTAAACATGCATGCAAAATGAATTGGCTATCTTTTCATTCAGAAGGCTATTGTGCTCCAGGATGTGATGGATACAATTGTACTTGGGAGGCGGTGTTCGGAGAGAGAAATGCCATGATTCTAGAAAAATCAGCTGGGGTGATGTGAGACGTCAAGGAAAAGGGCAGGTTCAGTAAGATTGACAGGCCTAGGGTCTAGCTGGAGAGAGAGGTGAAGGCATTAGTTTTTCTGTCCAGAGGAGACCAGAAGTGCAGCGGTCAACTGAGCAGAGAGGGCAGAGCCAGGCAGTGCGGTGAGGCAAGATTATCCAGGCATCTGACCAAGAAATTGGGTCGGAGGGAGGTTGTGGCCTTGTATTTGTATTTGTATTTATTTATTTGTATAGTGCATCAAACCCTGGGGCAACTGAGCGCTGTTCTTACATTTTATACAGTCTTACACGTGGCAATCAATTATATACAAACAGTGACACTACAAGTTAGTAGTCGTAACAACAAAATATACACGAAGGAATAATAAAAGTCATAGATCTGTACAGACAATGGCATAAAATATACGGTTTTACAGTCATATATTCAATAGTGGCAGTGATGTTGTGGATCATAAATTATGGAGTGGGTACGTTATGGTCCTGGTCCAATAACCAAGCTTTAACCTTGTTACGGAAGACTGTAAAAGATGGTTCAGCTCTTATGGAGATGGGAAGTGCATTCCATTTTTTTGCAGCCAGGACTGGGAAGTTAACCCCACCCACCCGTTGTTGGTTAAACCGAGGTATGACGACACAATATGACTGAGCCGTTCTACTGGGTCGTGATGATGTGTAACGTGAAAAGGTGTCACAAAGGTATATGGGTGCCTGGTTATAGAGGCACTTGTGTGTTAATGAGAGTGATTTGAGATCTATTCTTTGCTTGATGTTCACCCATTTTAGGTTTTGATTGATTGATTGATATTTTATTTCTATCGCGCTCGTACACAAGTATTTCAGAGCGCGACAAGGCAAGGGAGGGGAACAGGGGAGAACAAAACAGCGATCTTACTAGGCCCAGTAACATTGAGAACGCGCAAGTGCATGGGAGAGGGGAGGGGAAAAGTGCATGGAAGGGGGGGAGAGGTGGAAAGTGCGAAGCAGAGGAGAAACAGATAAATAACAATAAATAAATAATAAAGGCAACAAACAGTGGTAATGCAGCCAGCAATTTGCAAGTGGTAGGTTTAAGGCAGCAGACAGTGTAGGTCCGATAAGTGCAGGAAGAAAAAGGGGGGCTGTATGGGTACAGATACAGACCCCAGTGCAAGGGGTGGCCCGGATGCAGTGCGGGAGGGTGACATGATGAGCAGGTACCTGGGCCCAAAAGACAGAGGGTGGCCAGGTGCATGGTGCCAAGAGAGAACAGATCAGCAGGGGAGAGGGGGAGCGAAGGCAGAAGAAAAGAGGAAGGTCTTGAGGTGCTTCCGGAACCGGAGATGGTTCTCCTCAAGTTTAAGAGTGGCAGGGAGGCTGTTCCAGAGGGAGGCCCCAGCCGAAGACAGAGATCTACCCCCAGCTTGTTTCTTAGAAAAACGACTGACCCTGAGTGAGTTGGAGGTAGAGGAGCAAAGAGCTCGAGAGGGGAGGTATTTGCGGAGGGATAGCTGAAGGTATTTTGGACCCAGGCCCCAGAAAGCCTTGTGGACAATGCAGAGGGTTTTGAATTTAATCGTTGCATCCACTGGGAGCCAGTGAAGAGATTTCAGAGCTGGAGAGATACGATCCCAGGGCTTGAGGCCAAGGACAAGTCTCTCAGTCCCGTTCTGGATTAGTTGCAGAGGGCTGAGAGTAGAGGCAGGTAGATTTAGAAAGAGGCTGTTACAATAGTCCAAGCTTGAGATACCATGAGCTTCTGGGGGAAGGAGAGGAAAGGCAGAGTACCTGTGAGGAGGTGCAGTCGGGAATTTGACTTTTTAGAGACCTCAGAGATGTGGGCTGAGAAGGAAAGGGTGGAGTCAAAGATGACCCCGAGGTTCTTAGCCTCGCAGGTGGGGCTAGGAGGAGGGCCAAGGGAGGCCGGCCAGAGAGTGAGGGGCAAGGATGGTGAAGGTGTGCCGATGAGGAGGATCTCCATCTTGCTGGCATTCAGACAAAGATCATTGGCGGCACACCAATCTTGAATGGCAGTTAGGCAATCAGAGATGAGAGAGGGAGAGGAGGTGGCAGAGGGCAGCCTGAAAATGAGTTGAGTGTCGTCAGCGTAGCACTGGAAATTTGAGCAGAAAATGGCAATGCAGTGGGCGAGAGTTGCCAGGTATTGGTTGAAAAGCCAGGGCGATAGGTTAGACCCCTGGGGAACACCACAGGTAGACAGGAAGATAGATGAAAGAAAGGATCCAAGTTGGACCTGGGAGGGTCGATCTGAGAGGAAAGAGGTCAGCCAGGCCAGAGCCTGATCAGTGATACCCAAGGTTTCACGGAGACGGTTGAGCAGGATGGTATGGTTGACCGTGTCGAAGGCAGAAGAGAGATCGAGGAGGATGAAGACATAGGGAATGTTAGAGTCAAGGTTGGTGAGCAGATCTTCACGGATGTTTAGGAGAGCAGTTTCCGTGCTTCTGGCAGCTCTGAAGCCAGACTAGTGGTCATGGAGACAGCCAACAGAATTGGAATGAAGGTTAAGCTGAGAGATGGCCAACTTTTCCAGGAGTTTGCCAAGAAAGGGAGTAATGGAAATTGGGCGATAGTTAGCTGGACAAGAAGGATTAGCTGTGTGTTTCTTGAGAAGAGGATGCACAAAGGAGTGCTGCAGAGGGGAGGGGAAGGATCCAGAGGCAAAGGAGGGGTTGCAAAAATCAGCAAGGGCCGGAGCGAGGGTGTCAATGTGGTCCTTGATGGTTTTAGAGGAACAGGGATGAACCTGTTTTGAAGAGGATTTCATAGATCGGACTTGTCTAGCAACCTCGTCAGGGGTGAAAAGAGGAAAGGACGAGAAGGATGGTGGGAGGGTGGCTAAAGGAGGGTCAGCAAGCACAGATGGAGAGGGAAGAGGAGGAGTGTGGGTGGAGAGGGTGGACAGGATGTCCTGGGTTTTTTAAATGAAGTGAGAGGCAAGGGCATTGCAAAGAGCCTGGGAGGCAACAGGAGGGGTAGAGACTGCAGCAGGGTTGGCCAGCTCCTTGCAGATTTTAAAGAGTTCGGCCGAGTTGTTAGATGCTGCAGAGACACGAGCTTGAATGTGGACTCTCTTCTTCGTGAGGACAAAGAGTCGGTATTGCCTTTGTAGCAGGCGACAGGCCAGTTTGTCAGAGGATGAACAGGAAGTCCTCATTTTCCTCTCAGCTGCCCTACACTTACGTTTAAGTGTAGCTAGGTCAGTGTCATACCAGGAATTGCACTTGGCTTTGGACTTCAAACGGATCCTCATGACAGGGGCAAGAACATCAAGCGTATCAGAAATTGAAGAGTAGAGCAGAGACGGGGCTGTATCAGGATGAGAGACAGCCAAAGGTGGAGGGGTCGGAGAGAAAGTGGCGGCAAAAGCATCAACTGACACACGCTTCATGGGCCGGATGTCTGAGAAGGTAGGTGGCAGTGTTGGGGTAGGCTTGGCTTGGGGGGAAGAGAGGGAGAGATGAGATGAAAGGAGGGAGTGATCGCTCCAGGAGAGAGGAGTGGTCAGAGGGATGGAGAGGGGGAGGTCAGAGGAGATCAAGACATCGGGTGTGTGCCCTGCAGAGTGAGTCGGGCCAGAGGAGAGGATGGACAGGGAGAGGGAGTCGCAGAGGTCACGGAAGAGTACAGAGGAGGAGCAAGGAGAGTCTAAATGTATATCTAGATCACCGAGGACGAGGAGTTGAGTGGTAGAGGCCAGGAGGGGGGAGGAGAGGTCTGCCCACTCAGAGAGAAATGAGGTGATTTGACCAGGAGGCCAGTAGATGGTAACCACAGTAAGAGAATGGGTAGGCGAGAGAGAAAGCCTACAGACAAGGCATTCAAAAGAGAAGTAGGTCTGAGTGGGAATGAAAGAGGCAGGAATCCACTCAGGAAAGATCAGGGCTACCCCCCCCACCGGACCGGGAGGATCTGGGTGCTGAGAGGATCTTGTAACCATCAGGGAAGAGAGTGTCAAAGCTCGTAACAGAGCTGGCCGTGAACCATGTCTCAGTAAGACCAAGGACATCAAGGTCTAGTTCTTCAAGGAGGTGGCAGATGTCAGAGGAGTGTTTGACGGCAGAGCGAGAGTTGAGAGTGGCAATATTTAGAAGGTTGCCAGCCTTAAAGACCTTCCGGGGAGGGGTACAGATCAGAGGTACGCCCTGCGGAGAAGAAAGAGCCCTAGGAGGGGCAGAGGAGGAGAGAGAGGGCAAGGTAGCCAAGTGGGGAGAGGAGGTGACAGCAGGAGATGAGAGGAAATGTTCTGTCTGGCTGTGGTAATATGGTGTTTCCTAGGGATATTGCATGCTGATCTAACTGCATTATTTTGCATGACTTGCATTTTATTAATATTGTATTGGGAGGTACCTAAGTAGAGCGTATTGCAGTAGTTTAGCTTAGATAATCGTATGGCTCTTGCTACTGAGATGCAGTTGGTTAAGGTTAGATACGGACGGTAAGCTGTGATAAGCTTACAAGTATATGATGTTGCTGACGCTAAGGCATTAGTTTGTCTCGTGAGAGATAATGTGGAATCAATATAGATACCTAATGTTTTCACATCATTAGCTACTTTAATAATATTACCGTCAATATTAAAGGCTTTGAATGAAGTTCCTAGCTTATTCAGTTTAGTTGGGGAGCCAAGTAGGAGTAGTTTGTTTTTGTCGTTGTTTAGACATAAACCATGCTTGGCCATCCATATTTGTATAGTACTGTAGATGTCGTTCAGTGTTTTGCTGTCTAACGCGTAATCATCAGTGATAGGGATGAGTATCTGAGTGTCGTCCGCATAGTTCGCATACGTGACACCCAGATAATCAGCTCTAAATAGTCTCAAGAGGCAGACTTGGACAATGCTGCCTTCTTCAAAAATAATGTAATAATTGAAAGGGAGGAGATCCCAAAATTCAGAATAAAAAACCAACACGTTTTTGGGTTGGATGATCCGAATTCAGGGAATAGAATTGTAGGAAGATGCATGCTAAAGGTTACTATTGGCCCGAAAACTATCTGTCACGTGTGGATAATGAGTGGGACACAGAATGATTTTTATTTGGGAAATGACGTTATGCACAGAATGTGTATGGTGCTGGACTTCCTCAATCACAAGGTGTGGTCCAGGTTAGGAGGACCTGCACCTGAGTTTGAAGACAAGAGACATGCTTATCATTGTGCCCAGTTGGTACCATATGCAATTGAGCTACAGGTGAAGAAGGAGGTTACCATTCCTGCATTCACCAGACAAGTTACCGTAACGCTAAAACACAGAAAGGGACAGCATATGGGGGATTCTAATGCATTTGTGCGCCTAAATGAATCCATGAGGCAGCAAGGGAATACACACCACTGGTTGAGATTGGGGATGAACCCATTAAAATACTGTTGGATAACAAAGGATGTCAGGATATTTATTTAGAAGAGAATTCAGCATTAGGAATGGCAATACAAAAATCTCATTATACTGCAGATTTCAGTAATGCAGTGATCGGGAATATCCCTGAAAGATATGTGAATGCATCGGGGGAGTTACCAGAATATGTGGACTCCCAACCTAAAGGAATATTCAAAATTCAGTCTGTGTATCCTAATGAATAAAGTGAGACAGTGTGCTGTCACCAAGATAATTGCATATTATTTGATTTAAACGAGAATAAAATGGAGAAGCAGCATGTTGAAATTGAGGTCAAGATTCCAAAATATTTAAATGTGTCTACTCTCCAAAGAGATACAGCCACACGGTTAGAGGAGAGCACAGAGGTTCCTCCATTGGAGGATTTCCCAGAATTTTCAAAAATGGTAGAGGAACAGGTTCAGGCTGCAGATGCATGTACGAATGAAGAGGAAAGGAATGAGTTGAGGAAAATATTCATGGAATTTAAAGAGGTTTTTGCCAAAGACGCATAGGATTGCGGTCTAACCGATTTGCATGTTGCCACATTGCCGGAGGGACATGGTAGGGAACTAGTGTTGTGTGTCAATATCGGTTGCCAGTAGCATGTTTGGAATCATTAGCTGAGATAATCAAGAATTTAGAATCCAGAGGAATTATTAGGCCCATTCATAACACTTCAAACGCTCCCATTTTGGGTGTGTTGAAACCGAATGGTCAATGGCGTTTGTGGCAGACTTAAGAGAGTTTAAAAAAAGAATGCCTGTTTCCAGGTGGCCACTTCCATTTATTGATCAGGGTCTCGTGCGGATACACGGGTCAAAGGTGTTTACCACATTGGATCTTACAGGTGGATATTGGTGTGTGCCGCTGGCTGAAGACATAAAAAATTTGTTCGCATTTTTGTTTGACAAAACCCAATATGCCTGGTCCCAAACACCCTTAGTGTATGTCAATAGTCGGAGTGAATTTAGGATATTTTTGCGGAAGGCGCTACCCAATGCAGCAGAAAGGGGGACAATAGTTTATGTAGATGATATGCTGGTTAAAAATGAAAACCTGAAGAGTCATTTTAATGAGATGAGACATGTGTTTGGCCAGTTACAGAAGGTGGGAGACAAAGTATCCTTGCAGAAAGCACAATGGTGCAAAAAGAGAATGAATTTCTTGGGTCATGAGGTGACGGAGCATGGGTTGAATCAACAAAAGAAAAAGGTGGAGGCAATGCAGAAGTTGAAAGATCCTACTAACTTGAAAGGATTGAAGAGCTTATTAGGGATAACAGGAAGTTTATTGAGAATTACGCAGAGATTACTCAACCCTTAACCAAATTACTGAAGCAGAGTGTACCTTGGAAGTGGGAGAAGGAGCAATGTGAAGCGGTGGCTAGGCTGAACGAATGTCTCATAAAGGCGCCATGTTTGGCCTATCCCATAAAGAACCAGGATTTTTCTGCAGAAATAGGATTCACTGATCAGTGTATTTCAGCTGTGTTATCTCAGAGGCATGATTTAAATCACAAAACTATTGCATATGCGAGCAAGGCATTGTCTCAGGTTGAGACCAAGTTCAGTGAATGTGAGAAAGCACTCCTAACCACTGCTTGGGCATTGCAGCATTTCCACCCCATCATTTAAGGGGGAAAAGAAATGATTGAAACAAATCACCAAACCCTACAGTTTCTGCAAAGTAAATAGGATTAGGTTAAGTAATTTGGCACAGTCCAGAAGTACCTCCTGGACGCTGGCATTGCAGAGATTCCCTGTAGAAGTAAAATATGGTCAGAATAAAAAGAGCCCAGTTGGCCAAAGGCTGGCAGATCTGCATGATTGTGCAGCTGAATGCATGCCTGATGAAACAGAAATAGAATCTAATTTGAATGCACTTGAATAATCCCCACACAAAGCTTTTAATGAGAATGTGTGCAGGGATTGACCAACAGTGCATGTAGATGGGTGCACATATCATGCGTAAATAATGTAGAAAAACAGCTTGTAGCAGGAATAGGAAATATCTGGTTTAAATGTGACAACATTCCAAGAGCGAGCATGAGAATTGGATCTAGGAGTAGCCAAATAGCGGAGCTGGCTGCAATCTATAAGGCAATTGCTACAGCAGTTGAAAATAAACTCAAAGAGATAGTTTTAGTGACTGATTCTGCTTATGCGCAAAACAGTTTTGTGGAGTATTTATCTGGCTGGAAGGCAAAAGGTATGCTCACATATAACAACAAACCCTTAAACATGGTAAAATGATTCAAGCCATAGACAAACTAGTGTCAGAAAATGATTCAATAGTACACTGGACAAAAATCTGTGGCCATTTAAAGGTGCCAGGTGAGGACAAGGAGGGGAATGACAAAGCAGACCAGTTAGCCAAAATTGGAGCAATAATTGGAGAGTTGTTTCCCATTGAACATCTACTGGGTGGAATACAGGTAGATGCAATCACATACTCCAAATCTCCAAAAGACGTCGAACAGCCTGTAGTGCAATGGAGTTGTGATACCTCAGATGAAGATCTGATCAATGCGCAAAAAGAAGACCCAATTTTAGGCCTATTTTATAATCATTTGGTAGATGCAGAACAAAATCCTCTGTCTGAAAATGATTGCAAAGGGAAAGAAGAATTGAAGGTACTGTTAAAAAACAAAAAGAGATTTAGGTTACAAGATGGTTTTATGGTTAGGGAATCTGTAAGAGGTAAAATCCAATGGGTGGTACCTCTATCATTTTGGGGACTGATGCTACTGATATTGGAGGTGAAGGGTGCTGCCTGGGATAGTGTTGGAGGTGAAGGGGGATGGTGGGTGGTGTCTGGACTTGAGGGTGCTGCCTGGGGTAGTGTCGGAGGTGAAGGGATTGGTGGGTGGTGTATGGACTTGAGGGAGCTGCTGTTACGCTCATCTGGTATCCACGGGGATGCCACCCAGCCCTGGTTGGATGATTTGCACTCTCAAACCCTCTCCCGGTCCCTTGGTAAGGCCTCTCGTTAAAGATGGGTCTTAATATTGTAAAAGGTGGATTCTCCGTCCTGCTCCTCATGGCAGGGGCGCGTAGATGTGGGGGGCGAGCAGCAACCAAGTTACTTCACTGGTGCAAGCCCCCTGTGGGAATCCAGGCCTGCTGCGACTCCGTAGGTTTGCTGCTTTACAGTCTTTATATGCAGTTCTTATGTTCCCCTTAGTTCGAATAATAATGTCTTGCTTCTTTCCTTTTAGGTATGGAAAGGTATTTTGGTGTTGTCATGCAGTTTGAAGATGAGCATGGGCCGGTAGGCGAAAGCACGGTGTGCGCAATGCTGTCCGGTGAGTAATGCGCGATGTGCGGCGCTGTTTCGCTTTTTATATTGCTAACCTGTGTCTTGTCTCTCCTTGCAGGTCACGTTGTTCCTCACTGAGCGCCGTGATGTTCCAGCAATGATACTGACCAGGAGATGACTACCCAACTAAGAATTGTGTGGCTTTCTACGTTCGGGAGGAAACATGAGTAAACGCTTATTAATGCTGTCTTTCTTTCTCCTCTTTCCAGGTTATGGTATTCCAGGATGCATTCAGTGCTGGAATACCATAACAGATGATGGAGTTCATATCTTCAGGTGAGTGGAACTTAAGTCGGCGATGGATTGAAAACAGGATACTATTCCAAGTAAGTTTCATAGTGTTCTTTCTCTCTCTGCAGGTTCTTGGTTTCAGGTAAACTGGCATCAAAGAACTGGACACAGTGAGCGTTACGCTGCCCACAGCAGAATAACATGAAGCGTGTTCTGCTGTTTGGGTGTGTTAGGGAGAATTCTCTGTTAAGGCTAATTTCCCAAACCTAGTGAGTCCCCCAGCAGCTTTGCTGGATTTTTGGGGTTTATTTTTCTCCTGCTAAGAGTGAGACTCTTTTTCTCCCACTCTTAGGCACGATTTGAGAATGTCCTTTGACTGTAAATGTGTTTTATGGGCTATGGGGTCTTTTACTGCATAGGGCTTCATGTGTTTTTGATATGTGTGTTACACAGAACCCTCAGTGCAGTAACACAGGGGTGTCATAGTGACCCTCAAACATAGACTCCATACCCTGGGACTGACTACTGTCTCCCAGGGCATGTAAAGTCACCATTGGCTTCAACCATTCACCATTAGTCTCAAATTGTGAACAGAACCAGTACAAACCATCATATTGTGGAAGTGCTGGTAGGGGTAATTCGATTGCCCCTGGGTCTGTTTTCCAAGGGGGCACTGTCCATTCCCCCCTTGTCGAGTTTCTGGCTGGTAGCAGTGGATACCACGTGAAATATTCCACCAGAATATTTCTTATGGGATTTTCCCATTGATTTTAAACGCACCACTTTTTGGTGCAATGTTAAAGATACCGACGGGTTATTTATTTAATATTAATTCCCCGGTTGGGTCTTTTTGCCAGGACTCGGTTTTAAAATGGCGTTTGTGTTCGCCCCTGAAACTCTAACCCAAGTCGAGCCCTTTGTTCCACTTTTTGGCAGGCTTCTGCACAGAAGCCCTCCAAATGGTGCCACTCTGTCTGGGGTCTACAGGATGTGTGGGAGGGGGATTAGGCACCTTGGACTGAGTTGCCTTCGCAACTCAAGTGGCACTCTTGTGTGATTGGCCCAGTGGTGAGCCGCCCGGCTCACCTCTTAGCAGGTGTGAGTGACAGCTAGGTTGTTGAATGGGGGTTTTTCTACATAAAAGCAGGACTTTGGGGACTGGAACTTCAGAAGTCCCCACAGGACCTAAAGAATCCAAAGAAGGGAGAAGCTGAGCCATCTACACCAACGACACCACCAGTGGAGCCCTGCTGTACGAACTCACCACTTCCCTGACGACAGAGGAGATCTTCTTCCAGGAGAGTCTTCTTCCCTTTCAGCTGGTGGGACCAACCAGTTCGCCTTTTTCGCCTTCCTGGACGTCTCGTGGTCGAATCCCCGTGCCAAGCACCCCGGCGGCCGGAGAGCCACGCTTCACCACTAACCGCAAATAAAAGGGTCATACCTTTTAATCGGGAACTCCGCGGCTGGTTTCTTCCCTGGCAGTGCAACAACCTCCAGCTTTCTTCCGCGTCGAGATCATCTCTTCCTCTGGTCGAAGCCACGACTTGCACCTGCTGCCAGGAACAACAGCCACTGCTGGAGCTTTCTCACCATTTCAGGTACTGTGTCCCACCTGGTCTCCCTTGCAACGGATTGTCCACGGTGTCCCGTAAATCCTTGACCTTCCAACTGGGTTGACCTCAGACCTGCTAAACTTTGCCTTTCTGAACTGCTCCAACCTCTTTTGACATTTTCTGCAAAGACTTTGAGTGCATTTCCACTGTGTGATCTTGGGCACATTCCACCTTGCTCTCTCCAAGAGTGGGCCTGGCCTATGAACTTTTGCCTCTACAGTAGACCCTGCCTTTCTTGACTTGCTGTGGTTTCTTAAAAAGTGTTGGTGCTGTGTTATTTCCATACTCTGCCTTTTCTCTCCCTTTTTAACAAATTATTGGAGTGCCATCTAAGGTTACGCGCTCACCTTTGTTTTGCTAATAAGTGGTGTCTTAACCTAAACTTGTCGAATAATTTACTAGGGAGGTGTATATACTTATAGTGACTGTGTTTGAACTTGCTTGATATATTAGTGCCAGTGTATTTTCATAAGTGTGTTTTTAAATAAATAATTATATACTTTTAATACCAAAGCTCTGGTCAGTGTTTGCTTGTTTTACTGTATTTTTAGTCCTATTGTGTATACTCTATATACTCCCTAACTCTTCTTGAGAGAAGTCTGACTGCTCAGCCACAGCTACCAGGTAAATCTGGGTGGTGCGGACTGCTACCAATTGGGTTTACTGCTTACTCCTGTGGTCTTAAACATTTTTCAGTGGTCCCTAAGGGAACTGCACAGGTTTCTGCCTAACACTGTTGGCAGCGGTGGGATTTGTATTGAGCATACATTTTAGTGTGCTTTTAAATACCTTAGTGCAACTAACCACAAAGCTTAGCACTAAAAAGTTTATTTTCTAACCTGTCAACTATGGAAAGTTATAGTCAAGAGTCCCTTGCTACAAAAACTGATGATTGTTTAAGAGTTCACTGTAAGCATAAGAATCTCCTGACTAAAGGCAAGAAAATGGAGCTAATAGAAAGATTGTTAGGAAACCAAAGTCTGGGTAGTGGTTCAGAGGAGTCCACTCTCCCAGCAAAGGTAGATAACAGTGATGATATTGATATTGATCAAAGTATTGATAATCTTGAGGCAGAGTTAGAAGAGGAGGGTGAGGCTGTTGTAGTTGTCCCCCCTGGGCCTCTGTCTGCTCTACCAGCTGTACCTACTGGACCTTTGCCAGGTCCCACATTTAGTCCTCAATGTATGGAACTAGAGAAAATGAAGCTTGAATTGGAGTTTAAGAGACACAATGCTGAAGCAGAACAAAGACACCAAGAACTAAACCAAGAACTAAGGCTCAGAGAAATGAAGCTCAAGCATGAGCTAGAGATGAAGAAATTGTCTGTTGAAAATGCTTCTCTCTCCGGATCCTCTAGGAGTTCCACTCCCAAAAGACCCCAGATACCTAAAGGGGTTGTGGTTTTGTATTAGCCTAAGTTGGATGTGTTAGATTGGTTGGCTATGTTTGAGTATAATCATGGGCTCCAAGACATCTCAGGGAATGAGTTACTTCCTTGGTTGTTCTCTAGGTTCCCCCCGTTGCATCTGATGTGGTAATGGAGTTGGGGGAGGTGGATAAGAAGGATTATGAATGTGTGAAGCTAGCTTTAATAGCTAGATTTGGGAAGACACCTTCTCAGTACCTTAAGAGGTTAGAACCCTCAAAAAGCATGATGCTACCTGGGTGAGTGAAAGTTTAAAGAACTTAGAGGGACGGATTAAGGGTTACAGGGTGAACACTTATGAGGGAATGAAGAATCTTGTGATGTTGGAGTCAATTTATGATGTCTGCTCTCCTGAGCTCAGACAGCACTTGGCTGATTCAAAGGAATTAGATTCCAGGAAGCTAGCAAAGGCTGCTGACTTGTGGGTTACCAACAGGGCTACTCACAAGGACTCTGTGGCAACTCAGAAAAAGGATGAGGGGAAACAGCCTAAAAAGGACTCCAAAGAGAATTCTAATAATTCCAATCCCAAAGAGGGCCCCAAACAAAACAATAAGGGTAAGCCACAAGGGAAACCAAACCAGGCTAGTGTACCTTCTGGTGCCAAACCAGAAGGAGGTCAGAACAAGCCACCATTCCGAAAAGCATTTGGTAAATGCTATGTTTGTAGCTCTACTGACCATGTGAAAGGGGATCCCAGATGTAAGGGTAAACCTTCAGGGGTCCACACTGTCTCCTTAGCCTTCGCTCCAGAGGAGGAAGTACAAATGGCAAGTGGAAACTTTTTACTACTGGCTGATTATCCCATTGGAGTCTCAGCCAGTGTTTCTTTAGTGTCCCTGGGGTTGTGGGAACAACGGAATTTAGATGTGTATAATTCTATCCCAGATAATACTAAAGAGTATTATAAGGACAGTGTCCAGGTGAATGGTCAGGAGACTCCTGCCATTAGGGACACTGGGGCCAGCATAGCTGTGGTGGATGAATCATTTTTCAAGGCAGAGGATGTTGCTAAGGCACCCAAATGCCTCACCAAGTTAGCTGGGGGGCCTGTGCAGATGCTTCCCCAATTACCAGTTCTCATCCAGTGCAATGATATGACTGTGAAGATACCTGTCAGTGTACAATGTGAGGTACCAGGAAGGGTTCTGTTGGGAAATGACCTGAAAACCCTTGGTGTAGTGTCACACACCCCCATACCTCCTAGTAAAAGGTTACAGGAGATAACCAGACCTGCAAGAGAGAAAATCATGAGAGGTTCTTCTCTGGAGATGATGAAGAAAGATATCACTCCTTCTCCACTGGAGCTACTTACTGAAATCACTAAACAAACAGAAGCAAAGGGGCAACCCAAGACTTCTAAGAAGAAGCCAGCAGCAAGCACTCCAGTGCTTCCAACAAGGACTTCCCCTGGGTTGTCCAAAGTTACACCTGTAACTCCACCTCCAGCTGAGGCTGAGAGGAAGGTACAACCCTGTGTGGTTGAGCTAGACTCTGAAGAAGAGCTAGTAGAAGGCCAAGAACTTATTGGAGATCTAGATCCTGTTGACCATCCTGAGCTGCAGTCTTTACTGGCAGAAGGTGGACCCAACAGGGCAGACTTCAGTAAGGGACAAAGAGAATGTCCAACTCTGGAAGGTCTTCGCCACCAGGCAGCTTCTCAGGCTGATGGGCAAGAGCCTGGGAAGTATAGGTTGCATTGGGAAGATGGCCTCTTCTACAGTGAACCAACTGAGTCTGCACCTCGAGACTACAAGCGACTTGTAGTGCCTCAAGAAAACAGACTACCGTTCTTGCAACTAGCCCATGAGATTCCTTTGGCTGGTCACTTGAGTTTCAAGAAGACCAAGGAAAGGCTCTCACTCTACTTTTATTGGCCAGAAATGGGGGCTGAGGTAGATAAGTTTTGCAAGAGCTCCCACACCTGCCAAACTTCTGGTAAGGTTGGTTCCAAGAATGTGGCACCTTTAGTGCCCCTCCCAGTAGTGAGAGTCCCATTTGAGAGGGTAGGGATTGACATTGTTGGTCCCCTTGATCCTCCAACCTCCTCAGGCAACAGGTTTGTCCTTGTTGTAGTAGACCATGCTACTAGATACCCTGATGCAATTCTTATGAGGACTGTTACAGCTCAGGCTGTGGCTAAGGCCCTCCTTGGTATTTTTACCAGGGTTGGGTTTCCTAAGGAAGTAATCTCTGACAGGGGGTCAAATTGTATGTCCCACTACATGAAGGCCATGTAGAAAACCTGTGGAGTTACTTACAAGTTCTCAACCACATACCACCCTCAGACAAATGGGTTGGTAGAAAGGTTCAACAGAACCACGAAGAGCATGATAGGTGCTTTAGAAGAACCCCTTAAGAAAAAGTGGGACCTTTTACTACCATGCCTTCTCTTTGCTTATAGAGAAGTCCCTCAAGAAGGAGTAGGTTATTCTCCCTTTGAACTTCTTTATGGCCATCCAGTCAGAGGTCCATTGGCCCTGATTAAGGAGGGGTTGGAGAGTGCTCCTTCCCCCCCAAGCCAGTCAGAGTGACTGACTATGTGATAGGTCTCTGGAGGAGAATGTCACACATGATGGCAGAAGCTAGTGATAACCTGAAAGCTGGACAAGCTTTGGTCAAGCATTGGCATGATCACAAGGCTAACATGGTTGAGTTCATTCAAGACCAGCTAGTTCTAGTTATGATTCCAACAAGGCAGAGGGCCTTGCAAGACAAGTGGATGGGACCCTTCAAGGTTGTGGGAAAACTTGGAGAGGTGAACTATCTGGTGGACTTGGGCAATCCCAAGGAGGCTCCCAGAGTCTTCCACACCAACAGACTAAAGGCGTATTTCTCTAGGCCTGAAGTAGGAGCCTTGCTTCTAGCTTCATCAGAAAAGGAAGAAGAGAGTGAAGCTCTCCCTGACCTCCTCAGAGGCTTACCCTTTGAGGAAAAGATTGAAGGAGTGAATCTCTCTTCAAATCTGACACCTGAGCAACAAGAGGAGTGCAAATCTATGTTAAATCAGTTTGCCTTCCTGTTCTCACTTTCACCAGGCTTGACCCCTTGTGGCCAGCATGATATACTCACTCGTGACCGTCTGCCAGTCAAAAGCAGAGGATACAGAACGTCAGAGAATGTAAGGACCCACATCAAAGGGGAGGTCAGCAAGATGCTTGGCCTCGGGGTAATCGAGCCCTCTACTAGTCCATGCTCTAGCCCAGTTGTGTTAGTACCAGAGGCAGGATCCAAAGAATTGAGATTATGTGTGGACTATAGAGCTCTTAATGCAGTCACTAAGACTGATGCCCACCCTTTGCAAAGGACAGATGAGTTGGTGGATAGACTTGGTTCATCCAAGTTCCTCAGCGCATTTGATCTAACGTCAGGGTATTGGCAAATAGCCCTGACAGACCATGCCAAGGAGAAAACTGCATTTTCTACCCCAGTAGGCTTATACCAATTTAAGGTTATTCCGTTTGGACTGAAAAATGCACCTGCTACATTCCAAAGGATGGTAAATCAGGTTCTGGCTGGGATGGAGGACTTCTGCATGGCATACTTGGATGACATTGCAGTGTTCAGTCACTCCTGGGAAGAGCATGTTAACCACCTAGGACATGTTTTGCAGGCCCTTGAGAAGGCCAATCTGACCATAAAGGCAAGTAAATGCCAGATTGGACAGAGTAAAGTGGTCTACCTTGGGCATGAGGTAGGAGGTGGAGAAATAAGGCCTTTGCTTAGTAAGATTGAAGCTGTGAAAAATTGGACACCTACTACTCAAACCCAGGTGAGAGCCTTCTTAGGCCTCACTCGGTACTACAGGAATTTCATTGAGAACTATGGGACCATAGCTTCTCCACTGAATGTGATCTCCTCTCCAAAATTCCCTAAGAAGGTCAGATGGAAAGAGGAGTGCAATAAGGCCTTTGAAAACCTGAAGAAAGCTCTTTGCCAAGCTCCAGTACTAAGAGCGCCTGACTACCACCAAACGTTCATTGTACAGACAGATGCTTCAAATGTAGGTATAGGTGCAGTCCTTAGCCAACAGGATGGGAAAAGTAGGGAGCACCCCATTTGCTTCATCAGTAGAAAGCTGAAGGATCCTGAGACAAGGTGGGCAACAATTGAAAGAGAGTGTTTTGCGATTGTGTGGGCTCTGAAGAAGTTTAGGGCACACTTGTATGGTTCTACTTTTGTCATTCAGACTGACCATCAACCCTTGAGATGGTTGATGCAAATGAAGGGGGAAAATCCAAAACTATTGAGATGGTCAATCTGCCTGCAAGGGTTTGATTTCACCATTGAGCACAGGTCAGGGTGTCACCACCAAAATGCTGATGGTCTCTCTAGGATGTATGTCATCGACTAGAGGTATGAGATTCATCCAGGAGTGGATTAAATCCTCCTGTCCCTTAGACTGGGGGTGGGGGAGCGAGTGTTAGCGAGAATTCTCTGTCAAGGCTAATTTCCCAAACCTAGTGAGTCCCCCAGCAGCTTTGCTGGATTTTTGGGGTTTATTTTTTTCTCCTGCTAAGAGTGAGACTCTTTTTCTCCCACTCTTAGGCATGATTTGAGAATGTCCTTTGACTGTAAATGTGTTTTATGGGCTATGGGGTCTTTTACTGCATAGGGTTTCATGTGTTTTTGGTATGTGTGTTACACAGCACCCTCACTGCAGTAACACAGGGGTGTTATAGTGACCCCCAAACAAAGACTCCATACCCTGGGACTGACTACTGTCTCCCAGGGCATGTAAAGTTACCATTGGCTTTACTAGTCTCAAATTGTGAACAGAACCAGTACAAACCATAATATTGTGGAAGTACTGGTAGGGGTAATTCGATTGCCCCATGTTCTGTTTTCCAAGGGGGCACTGTCCAGTCCCTCCTTGTCGAGTTTCTGGCTGGTGGCAGTGGATACCATGCAAAATACTCCACTGGAATATTTCTTATGGGATTTTCCTATTGATTTTAAACACACCACTTTTTGGTGCAACGTTAAAGATACCGCTGGGTTATTCATTTAATATTAATTCCCCGGTTGGGACTTTTTGCCAGAACTCGGTTTTAAAATGGCGTTTGTGTTCGCCTCTGAAACTCTAACCCAAGTCGAGCCCTTTGTTCCACTTTTTGGCGGGCTTGTGTGGGAGGGGGATTAGGCACCCTGGACTGAGTTGCCTTGGCAACTCAAGTCGCACTCTTGTGTGATTGGCCAAGTGGTGAGCCGCCCGGCTCACCACTTAGCATGTGTGAGTGACAGCTAGGCTGTTGAATGGGGGGTTTTCTGCATAAAAGCAGGGCTTTGGGGACTGGAACTTCAGAGGTCGCCACAGGACCTAAAGAATCCGAAGAGGGGAGAAGCTGAGCCATCTACAATGATGACACCACCAGTGGAGCCCTGCTGTACGAACTCACCACTTCCCCGACGACAGAGGAGATCTTCTTCCAGGAGAGTCTTCTTCCCTTTCAGCTGGTGGGACCAACCAGTTCGCCTTTTTCGCCTTCCTGGACGTCTCATGGTCGAATCGCCTGTGCCAAGCACCCCGGCGGCCGGAGAGCCACGCTTCACCACTAACCGCAAATAAAAGGGTTGTACCTTTTAATCGGGAACTCCGCGGCTGGTTTCTTCCCTGGCAGCGCAACGACCTCCAGCTTTCTTCCTCATCGAGATCATCTCTTCCTCTGGTCGAAGCCATGACTTGCACCCGCTGCCAGGAACAACTGCCACTGCTGGAGCTTTCTCACCATTTCAGGTACTGTGTCCCTCCTGGTCTCCCTTGCAACGGATTGTCCAAGGTGTCCCGTAAATCCTTGAACTTCCAACTGGGTTGACCTCAGACCTGCTAAACTTTGCCTTTCTGAACTGCTTCAACCTCTTTTGACATTTTCTACAAAGACTTTGAGTGCATTTCCACTGTGTGATCTTGGGCACATTCCGCCTTGCTCTCTCCAAGAGTGGGCCTGGCCTATGAACTTTTGGCTCTAAAGTAGACCCTGCCTTTCTTGACTTGCTGCGGTTTCTTAAAAAGTCTTGGTGCTGTGTTATTTCCATACTCTGCCTTTTCTCTCCCTTTTTAAAGAATTATTGGAGTGCCATCTAAGGGTACACGCTCACCTCTGATTTGCTAATAAGTGGTGTCTTAACCTAGACTTGTCGAATAATTATCTAGGGAGGTGTATATACTTATATTGACTGTGTTTGAACTTACTTGATATATTAGTGCCAGTGTATTTTCATAAGTGTGTTTTTAAATAAATAATTATATACTTTTAATACCAAAGATCTGGTCAGTGTTTGCTTGTTCTACTGTATTTTTAGTCCTATTGTGTATACTCTATATACTGCCTCACTCTTCTTGAGAGAAATCTGACTGCTCAGCCACAGCTACCAGGTAAATCTGGGTGGTGCGGACTGCTACCAATTGGGTTTACTGCTACTCCTGTGGTCTTAAACTTTTTGCAGTGGTCCCTAAGGGAACTGCACAGGTTTCTGCCTAACAGGGTGCGGTTTAAATAGTCTCAGGTAAAGTAGTCCAGTTAAAATAGTCCCAGGCCTGCCACACCCAAAGTAGTCCAGGTAAAGTAGTCCCAGGCCTGCCACACCCAAAAGACTAGACCGCATAGCTCAGTTCATTGTCACTGAGCTATGTGTGTGCCTCCATGTTGGCTGAAGCCCCAAGTTAAATAGTCCCAAGTAAATAGTCCCATTCTAATGTTGGTCTTCATGATGGTTATGTGCCTGGAGCCAAAGGCGCCAGGACTGACTCCAAGAGAGTCTTGGATAAGGATTTTAAAGCCTTTGACCTGGCCCTAACTGGAAGGCTGCCTTGCCCGTGAGGGCCAGGGTTAAGGGTCATGACAGCATGACAGCACTCCCCCCCAAGGCCCCTCTCACGGTGGCACTTCTGCCTGGTCCTGGTTTGGCTGGGTAATTCTGATGGAACCTTTTAATTAAGCGAGGCGCATGAATGTATTCACTAGGTTCCCATGATCTGTCTTGAGGGTCGTATCCCTTCCAATCAACTAAGCAGTATAGTTTGGATCTGGTGTATTTTGAGTCTAGCATATCCTTTACTTCAAACTCTCGTTCTCCGTCAACTAATACTGGTGTTGGTGGTGTTGTAACCAGGTACCAGGTTGTACCGGTTTCAGGAGTGATACGTGAAACACATGATGAATCTGCATAGTGGGTGGAAGGGCTAATTTAACTGCCACTGGATTTATTATGGATTCAATAGAATAAGGACCCAGATATGGGGGGCGAAAGGTCTGAGTCCCTTTATGGGCACATATTTTGATGTTAACCAGACCTTGTCTCCAATTTGATAGTCGGGGGATTTACTACGATGTTGGTCAGCGAATTTCTTTAGTCTGTTCTTGGCTTGGAGTAAATGTTCTGCTGCTTCTTTGAAGGCCTGGGAAATAGTCGTATGTAGGGTTTTAACTGCTGGCATTTCCAAAGGGGTTGGGCGATCCGATTCTGAAGGATGTGGATGTCTACCATATATAGTGTAGAAAGGGGTTTGTCCAGTGCTGGTGTGTAATGAATTATTATAGGCCTATTCAGCTATCCATAACAAGTCCTTCCAATTTCTTTCCACTTGATGTAACATGCATGTTGAGGGTTTGGTTTGTTCTTTCTGTTTGGCCATCTGTTTGAGGATGGTGACTTGTGGATAGTCGAATGTCAATTTGGGCCATTGAACAGCATTTCCTCCAGAAGTTGGATACGAAATGACTACCTCGATCTGAGATCAAGACCGATGGAAAGCCATGTAGCCGTACGATTTCCTCCAAGAATACTTTTGCTAAACTGGATGCATATGGAAGACCCTTAAAAGGAATAAAGTGTGCCATTTTAGAGAACAAGTCTACAATGACTAAGATGGTGTTGAATCCATGACTGGGAGGTAGATTTGTAATGAACTCTAGGGACAGTGTGTGCCATGGTGCGGGAGGAATTTCCAATGGTTGGAGAAGACCAGCTGGTTTCTGCTTTTGGGACTTGTTTTGTGCACACACACCGCAAGATTGGATAAATTGGATGATGTCTTTATGCCATGTGGGCCACCAATAGTTTCATTTTACTTTGGCTAGAGTTTTGGCAATTCCAGGATGACCTTCAATCAGGGAGTCGTGATAACCCGAAATAACCTGCTTGTGTAAATCTTTACTTGGCAAGTATAGACGGTTCCTAAAATATGGTAACTGGTCTTTAATGCTGTAATGTTCTCCTTGAGTACACCACTCTTGTGAGAGAGTGGGATCCATTAAAAGGTGATCACATAGTCATATTCAGCGAAGAAAAGAGCCCACCGCAGTTGACGGGATGACTGATCCTTTGCTGTTTTTAGGAATTGCAGGTTTCAATGATCAGGTATGACCGTGACAGTAGGGCCTGGCGTTAAGGGTTTAACGGCACCGTAAAAGGTGTCGGCGCCGTTAAACTAACGGCTGGTTTTTCCAGCCGTTAAAGTAGGGTGCCGCAAAGGAACTTTGGTGCTAAGTACGGTGCCGCAATTTGCAGCACCGTACTTAGCGCCTTCCCCATTCCCATTGAGCCCTATGGGGCAAAAATGGGAATGGGAAAGGGCCCATGGCGAATGGGGAATTACCGCCCCGCCAATCTTGGAATGGGGCGGTAATTCCGCCATTCACCATGGCGGACCCCGGCATGGACAATGGTGCTATTAGCGCCGGGGTCATAATGAGGCCCTATGTCTAGCACCAAGGAGATAGTGTCGCCATGCCTTGAAAGCTGATTTTATAGCCAAGAGTTCTTTGTCTGTTATAGCATAGTTGAGTTCGGGAGGTGAGAATTTTCGTGACCAGAAGGCCTCAGGGTCTAACTGGCCAGTTCCTGGGTCCCTTTGTGAGAGAACAGCTCCCATAGCCATGCTAGAGGCATCTGTTTCAACTATATAAGGGAGGTCTGGGCGAGGATGCCGTAGAACTGGAGCAGAACTGAATTTTTCTTAAGTTCTTGAAAGGCCTTCTCTGCTTCTTCGGTCCAATGGAACTTTTTATTGTTTTTTCGCAGTAGTTATGTAATGGGATGCACTATTTGGGAAAAATCTGGGATGAATCGGCGGTAAAAGTTTGCAAAGCCCAACATACTCTGGATTCCTTTAAATGAAGTTGGAGACTGCCAGTTAAGAATGGCATCTACCTTGTGCCTATCCATTCTGATACCTTTTGGTGTGAGGATAAAACCGAGGAACTCCACTTCGGTGACATGAAAAGAGCATTTTTTGAATTTAGCATACAGTTTATGTTGGCAGAGTTTAGTAAGGACGGAGCGCACATGCCTGACATGGTCTTCTTTTGTAGCAGAACATACTAAGATGTCATCAATGTAAACCAGGGCACAAACGTCGATGAACTCCTGAAAAACATCATTCTTAAAGGCATGGTCTAGTAAAAATTTGTATCGTCCCTACGGGTCGGCCATGTTTTTTTAAGCCTAACTGGCTCGATTTTAGAAAACTTTCCTATGGACCTTACCCGAGTTTTCGTCCATTAAACGCACGCGAAAACAGGAACCAGGGAGCCGCCATTTTGTGATAATCCTATCACTTGCCGCATCGCCCTGGCTGACCTGCTTCTGCGGCACTAAATCAATTCCCCCGCCCCTGAGCCTGACATTATCCAAATATTCATATTCCCCGCCTCTCTCCGTGACGTGACTGTGCTGCATAGGCAAACGCGCCCAGTCGTCTTCTACGCGACTCCACACAGAACCCAGAAACCAACACAGACCATCTCACAACACAGCGCGCCACAATTCGGAATATGAAACTGTACTTTAAAATCAAACAGCAACACGGTACATTTGGTAAAGTACATTTATTTGACATTAAATGTTTAGAGAATATTCAGCAATTGCCATATGAACTCCGAAAGCCATTTATTTTCTTTTATCTGTATCCGCCATGGTACACAGGGTGTTGCTTTTCGTTAAAAGAAGCACTTTGGAAGCACGGTGAACTGCAAGGCTGTTCCATCAACTAGACACTAGTCCATCGTAAAGGTTGATATGTTGCTTTTAGCCACTAGTACAGCGTAAGGGCATGTGGGCCCTTGGCGATCGTCCCATAAAATTGTCAGTGTGCTCCAGTTGTTCACACGAAGCTGCAGGTGTCTCACGAAGAACCCGTCTGCTGGTGTCTCAAACCGATGGCAGTAGCAGAAGGGGAGCAAGTACCTGTTATGAAAACAAAAAAATTATAATTAGTCTCGCCAGCCGATCTTCATTAATATTACTCATTTTATTTATTACAGCCGATCAGAAACTATTTGCTTGCAAGGATAGTTCAATGGAGTATGTTCGGCTCTAAAATCAATGCGAAAAGTAACGAAATAAATCGAGGCCAACACACAATGATAAACGACAGTTAGTCTACATGCGTGAGGAATGATATGATATATGATATGGCATTTGTAACGCGCCTATACTCAAGTGTTTCAAGGCGCGACGAGGCAGGTGGGGAACAAGGGCAGACAGACAACGATCCTACTAGGCCAGGTGTCTTTCTGATCGCGCATGAGGAAGCGGGGGGGATAAAAGTGCTGTGCATGGTTAGTTGAATACAAATTAAATAATAGGGCCAGCTGGTGGCAAGTGCAAGGTAAATGCCGGGAGAAGGGACTGAAGGATACAGAGACAGTCCCGTAGTGCAGGTAGGCAGTGCAGGGAAAAGCGGCTGGGCCAAGGAACGAGATCGGTGAGACCAGTGGACCTGCATGCCCATGTGCCCACTACGAACACGTTTTCCTTGCTTTTCCTAGCTCTTCATTCATTCATTTATTCATGCATCCATTCATTGAATCTTCATTCCGGTATAAAAGCGTGTAAAGATTTACTTACATTATATTTGAAATTTCCATTGTGTCTCTTCGTAATGCAGTCTGTAAAACGGACCGTGCTCTTGACAACGATTTTTCGTATACTGAACTAAAATGAAACTCGGTCTAGTTTCTGAATTTTCTGCCTTATCGTCTCTTACGTTATTGCGCACCCCCTTCAAATGTAGTTCTTTCGGCATGGTCCCTGTCTCAAGGTCAAAAAACAATAGACCCTTATACTTCCAGTGCGACTTGTGGGCCTCATCTGGGCGTGAGCTGAAAATCAAAGCCGCTGTCCTTCGCATTCTTTATTTGCAACATCACGTAGTATAGGCATCTGTGAGAACTTGAAGTTTAGAATCCCTCTATGTAGTGCGCCTCAATGTGCAAATGCGAACTGGCTTCTCTCCCAAATGCCACGGCCCGCTTGGCGCGTTCTAAGAGCCCCAATTTTGTCCCCTTTGTCTGCGAGCTTTGCAGCCCAAATTGAGACATTTAATTTTTGGCGGAAGGTCAGGGAAAGTATAAAGTACCACAGGAGTTGAGTTAAAAGTGAGATTTATTGTTTGTTTGTTTGTTTTATTATTTGCAATACGCAAGCCTCCCCTCCGTTAACAGTGCGCAACAGTGCGCAGCATTTACATTTACATGAGATGAGACATGAGAAAAATATATACATACACATATATGAGGTGAATATAGAGAATTCAAAGATGACACCCAGCTTGTTCACCACCCATGATGGTGAAGGTAGGGGTTAGGGTTACAGGTACACTTTACAATAACATTTATTTACAAAAAGACAATCGTATTGCAATTATTTAAACCGGGATTTGTACTTCACAACCAGCTGTGCTTCGGGTGGGCATGGCACAGTCGCAATGTTCGGTGGAAATGGATCACTGCTCGGCACAGAAACATCCAAAATTCCATATCTGTGCTTCTCTAACACAGCAACAATAAAGCCTTTCACAAAGTCGAATTGCATTTCATCATAGACTGGTTCGATCACCCATTGCTTACTTCGTTTTGAAAACACCTTAGTGTAGCGAGGCATCCTTACTTTACCCCTAGTCCTAGATTGTTCACGTCCGACATTGCTGTTATGGGCCAAGACCGCTAGTAGAGTGCAATGTTTCATGTCCCGAAAGCTAAAATGCAAGCGCTTTGGCCTGTACTTTAGGCACATATTGTGGAACACCTCTCAAATCTCTTGATAGAGTTTTGTCGAAAACAATCTTCTCAATGGCTTTGTGTGTCGGTGAAGATGGAATCAACCACTTCTTCTTCCGTGCCTCCTCTGGGGACTAAGGGCCATGTTCACATTGGTGGAAATGTTGATTTGCTGTCCAGCGGTGAACGTTGGTACAGTGGTGCATCAGTGACCGCCATTTTTCAAGTAGTATTTCCACTGACCCTTCACAGGTTTTTGAGCTCCACCAAAGATGGTTGGTGATAGAATGGGACCACTGCAAAATACTTTCAAAACCTTTTTTTTTTTCCTGCAGCCGAGATTTTCTTACTGATTGATTTAGCAAGATGCCATACGTCAAATTGATGATTAATATGTGGGAACTGCTCTCTCATTGTCTTGGCAATTGAAATGTGTCTGTCCGTGGCTATGAGGTCGATGTGCATTCCCCTTGATTGTAGATATTCCACTGATTTTATAAATCCTAGTTTTTCCATGGCCACTGACGATGTACATTGTGTTACCTGCACGACCACCGAACTCACAATTTTCTTACTATCCATGTCCTGAAAGTGGTAGGTGCAGTACTTGGCAGAAAATCCAGGGCTGTCGCACTGTCCATCGCCGGCTAGCCTGAATCGTTTGCCTTCGAATGTACTTGCTAGAGACAATTGTTCAATTTTCCAGGCATCACTAAGGGCCGGAAACAGATAATCACGTTGGTATATGTAGTACAGCGCTTTAGAAATGAAATGGAGTCCCACAAACTGAAAGAAAGCCTCTAACTTTCTAAAACTGGAGCCACTAAAAAGTGATGCAGCTGCACACAGTAGATTGCCTGCTGCCAGTTTCCCCAGTTTCCCCAGCATCGGTTGAGCAGACCATGAGAACCTATGATTTAATCTACAAGCAGCATTTATTTTGACGTTACTGCCTTTTATTTGACGAGTCACATTAATCAATGGCTTCCCACATACTTTCCCTCTAATGGAATGCACACATTTCAGCATACTTATAATTTCCATCAAACAACTGTTGAATACAATGTATTTGCTCTCTTTCATTAGACTGTCTTCCTGCGTCAACGTTGTTTCGGCCTGTGACGTTGTGGAGATTTCAACACATTGGAAAGTAATATCGCTGATATCAAGTTCCGAAAGCTGTTGCGCCGATTCGTATACGCATGGTCCCGCTTCCGCTTCCCCTGGAATTACTTGAATGTCAGGCTCTGCATCAAGTGCAGGGGTTGACGCTCCATCAACTGCCTGAAACAAAGTACTTGCATTAGTGAGGATTGCAATAGTGAAAACATAACACACACCTGCGGTCGACAGCACAGGTACATATCAACGGCTAACCACGAATGAAACATTGTGTAGAACAATCATACGACAAGAATTCCAGCTCTGATGATGACGCTCGATGGAACTGTCAGTATCCATACCTCCTGCTGGTGAAGAACATCTAGAAATGTTGTAGATGTGGCGGACGCTTCAGCATCTCCCTGAAAGACAGTACTTGCATTAGTATGGATAACACTAATTATAACTGAAAGCAAACAACAGTGGACGATAACTAAGGTGTATATCAATTGGAAGGCACTAACCAAACATTCGGTAAAATAATTACACGATAGAATAAAACTATTACTTGACATGCATAAAACAAGTCTGTAGCGGATTAGCCTAGTAAGATTACCTGATACGCGCTAGAAGTGGTTGATAACTGCGACCACGCCAAGGATTTAGAATGTTCTTGCTTCAGATTCAAGGGATAGTCAAGAAGTTGTAAAGGTAAATTAATGATTGATAATGAAATGCCAATATTAAAAATAGCCATGTAAAGCGACAGAATACTTGAAAAATGCTCAATACAGCACAGTTCCCTGTTCCCATATATATACATTGCGTTTGTGGGTTATGAAATCGAAAAAGAATATATTGATAAATGTCATTATTCAAAAAACTATACACTCATATCAATATCGAAATTATTACAAGGGATAGAACACCTACAATATTAATTAATCCATTCGGCTACCTACACACTATCGCAAGGCCTAAAGCTAAATCCGGACACTTGACTCACCGGTGGCGGAATGTGGACGAATAGAGTGGGAATAGCGTCTTCGAGCAATTTCCGTGTCGTTCGCCGTTTATTCTTCTTTGTTACCCAAGATGTTGTGTACATGTCCAAGGAAAAGTGCTGGCTGCAGATGCGGTATCGATCACCCCTCTTGTCCTGTAAGACTTGTTGGACTCTACTTTTCAGCTCATCCAGTGGATATCCGCAATGTCTGACCCATTCTCTTATTCGATCAACAGTTTTCGGGAATACATGCATTGTAGTGCCTTCAGATTTCGCATGGGTCTTCGAAGGGCAACCGCTAATCGAACAGGCAGGCATTGTTGATAAATCTGAAAAGTAAATATCGACATTATTATACAATCTTCAAGAATAAAGATTTGATACAAAAGTAAATGAATCATACAATGATCAATGCAAGGTTTGTTTTGGTCGCAGGAACTATACCAGTTCATTATGTGCGGCTTAGTATTTGCATAAGTTGCAGAAATGTATAAATGATGTGACTAAAATCTGAACATGTGACTCGTCCCTTGGATGTTCTGTCTTGCACGAGAAGGAAACATGCTTACATTATAGACTGGACCCCCGAAGGATGCAATTCGATGACAATAGACACAGATGAAAATAAATAGATCTATTGATAGCATAGCAATGGAAACTCAAGTCAATAGCAATGAGACCAATGAACATAGTACTATTGTGTACTCTACTCGCAAATAGATAGAAATTTTAAAATCTGCGAAATATGACTAGGATACATGGCCTTACCTTGACCAACAAACAGTTGGATTCAGCAAGCAGAGCAGTATGTTGCAGGAGAATAGGTGGATGGCCACAGGTAGCACACTGATGGGTTTGCTCTAAGCGGTCACAGAAGTTCATGGATAGCACGACGACGAGCAGATTAGTGTAGATCTCAGTGGTTGCCAGGTAACACGTTCAGGAGTTGACTTGCAAAGCACAAAGATGTTCTCATGAGACATATCAAGTGGTTTATAAAGTATTAGAAACAGGGGTGTGTTTGTGAATGAATGACGTATGTATGTCGTGGTCTGAGGGGGGCGGCCTGATTGAAGGGGAGGCCTGGCTGGAGACACGGGGCCTGAGGAGGCCATGTGAGCGATGTCCCCTGGGCGTGGGATACCTTTTGAAGTGTACATGCTGTTTAACACCTTGGCCGTTTGCGCCCGTCACAGCCCCCCCATGCCAGCGCTCATCCCCGGGTGCGAACCGCCTTTGATAGAGGGGAGTGGGATAGATAGGCCTGGGGCGTGCAGTTAAGGCACAGGAAGACTGCTGAATGGAGACACACTTACGTGGATTGCAGGGGGGCGGCCTGCTTCAAGGGGAGGCCTGGCTGGAGACACGGGGTCTGAGGAGGCCATGTGAGCGATGGCCCCTGGGCGTGGGATACCTTTTGAAGTGTACATGCAGTTTGGCACCTTGGCCTTTCGCGCCCCTGACAGCCCCCCATGCCAGCGCTCATCCACTGGCGCGAACCGCCTTTGATAGTATATCGTTGCTTATCAATAACAAATGCCACATACCGGAGATTCTTGTGAGCACAGACCCACACTTCAACCGGTGTATTATAGTGGTCAAGACCCTAAGGCCTGTATAACCCAATGGTAATTGTTAGTATAGATATATGTGTGACTTTTATAGAGACATAACCTACTGAAAGACTTTGAACAAGTGTTATTTAGTGCATGCATTATTGAGAATATGTTATGTTAGCTTAGATAGATAGTGACCACCCTGCTTCACAGCGACCAGACCTTCACCCATTCAGAGCACAGATGTCTGACGTCCATCCTTGAATGGAGACACACTTGATTCATTTAAAAAATCGAAACAACCGTTGTTAAAATATATGTGGTGTTTTATTTTGTATCTTATTTTCATGACACAAAAATACAAGACTTTAAAGATTATACAGGTCAGGTTGCAGCACAGCGAGAGAAAATCCCCTGTACTGACCGCTGTCACTCAGGAACGTTTCTCTAATGGCACGAACGGCACAGGCGGGTATCACTCTTCGAACGCGGTGTCCAACCCTCTCAGGGAGCCACCATGTAAAGGAACGATAGGCCACCAGCCTGTACGACCTGTGAAAAGGAATGAAACAAACTGTTTTTAAATGAGCAAGATAAGTTTAATAAACGTTTGTTGTCAATGACAATTCTTGTAACTAATGGCATTCTGCACGGACAAATGCTATCTAGTCAATGCACACTATTGAACGACTTACATGCGTTACAATGATATGTAGATGTAATTTTGGATATAGTAGAAGAACATGAAATAGGAGTGGCATGACAAGCAGAGTATACTTACTCGTTACTCGGATTACGAGGACGAACAGTTGCGCGAAGTTCGTGCATAAGCACCATCATTATTCTCAACACGGCCCGTGTGAGGCAGGCTGCCCTGAAGTCTTACAGCTCGGTGATGCATTGCGGTCGTGGCTCCCCTTCCGAAATGTAGGCCAGGCATCCCGAGTTTTCTCAGCAGCAGCAGTTCTCCTCCTCGGTTGGCATTAGCTCGCACCGATTGCATGTGCACCAGGTGGAGACGCCGTCCATGCGACTAGGCCTCATCTGTTGATTCGTCCTGCCAACTGCCGTCCGAATCCCCGTCGTTTTCGCGTGCTTCCCTTTCCAGTAGTTCCTCCTCGGTATACTCGGGCTCGTACATGTAGGGCATTATTGTAGCCATTGTGTGGTAAACAAAGTAAAATAATTTACCGAGATGGTACAGGTGTTCACACGGGCTACAAGCGGTGAAGGTAGCTGACCAGAGCACAGAAACGAGTCACAAAATACTCTAAGTAACACAGAGAGAGGAATGAAATCGAAAATCTGCTGCTGTGTGTTGTGAAACGGTCTGTTTATACTTATTGAGGAAAGAGGCGTCCTGCCATTTCCATGGCGACACGTCATTAGCTGAAGCGCAGCAAATGTTGACACAAGACGTGCTTTGGCGTTGGGAAATGGGCGGTATGAGTCTGCTGATGACAGGCTCAGGGGCGGGGGATATGATTTAGTGCCACAAAAGCAGGTCAGCCAGGGCGATGGGGGAAATGATAGGATTATCACAAAATGGCAGCTCCCTGGTGCCTGTTTTCGCGTGCGTTTAATGGACGAAAACTCGGGTAAGGTCCATAGAAAAGTTTTCTAAAATGAGCCAGTTAGGCTTAAAAAAACATGGCCGGCCCGTAGGGACAATAAACATTTTTACTAGACCATGCCTTTAAAGTACTGGCATGCAACGGGAGCCCTGCAAAGTCCAAAAGGCATTACCTGGTATTCATACAAGCCATATTTGGTACGAAAGGCGGTTTTCCATTCGTCTCCTTTCTTCACTCGAACAAGATGGTACGCCCCCCTAAGGTCCAGTTTGGTATAGATTTGGGCGTCTTTGACTTGATCCAATAATTTGGGAATAAGGGGCAGTGAAATAGTGTGGTCCTTTTTTCCTCAGGCCACCCAGCTTCAACGACTAGTCTGTTAAATGTTGCTATACATGTAAGCAAGTCTTGACTTCCTTTACGGAGTGACAAAAGTTTGTTGTCTAATGCTTGGCCTTGGGTATGACGAGCAAAGAGTTTTTCCATTTCCATCTGGAAACCCCCAAAGTCATGTAATAACGGGTTATCCGGACTTACCAATGGTACTGACCTATCCGCAGCACTGCCACTCAGATATGACAAGACAAAAGCAACCCGCGCTTGGTCATTAGGAAAAGCCCCAGGTCTGCAAAGGAAATGAAGACGACACTGGTTCATGAAGGTTGCATACTTCTTGGGGTCCCCGGTAAATCGTTCAGGGGGAGCGAAAGGAACTGCCCCACAAAGGGTTATTTGTACTGGATTGGTGGAAGAAGTTGGTACAGATGCTGGCGGAATGTTACTAGGCAATGGGGTCTGTCCTGCCTGTGATTGGAGCAGTTGTCTACTTATTACGTCGGTACGATCCTTAGTAACAATCAAATCCCTCCTAAGAGTGTTGCTTTCTTGCCTGGCTGAATGTACTTCAGCGCGTAATTGTCCCAACAACTGAGCTAACTGGTCAATCTCTGAAGTCTCCATGATGCCCAGGTGGATAATATTATTGAGGCTTTGTGTTATGTTACGCTCACCTAGTATCCACGGGGACGCCACCCAGCCCTTGTTGGGTGATTTGCACTCTCAAACCCTCTCCCGGTCCCTTGGTAAGGCCTCTGGTTAAAGATGGGTCTTAATTTTGTAGAAGGTGGATTCTCCGTCAAGCCCCTCGTGGCAGGGGCGCATAGATGTGGGGGGCGAGCAGCGACCAATTACTTCACTGGTGCAAGCCCCCTGTGGGAATCCAGGCCTGCTGTGACTCCGTAGGTTTGCTGCTTTACAGTCTTTATATGCAGTTCTTATGTTCCCCTTAGTTCGAATAATAATGTCTTGCTGCTTTCCTTTTAGGTATGGAAAGGTATTTTGGTGTTGTCATGCAGTCTGAAGATGAGCATGGGCTGGTAGGCGATAGCGCAATGTGCGCAATGCTGTCCGGTGAGTAATGTACGATGCGCTGTGCTGTTTCGCCTTTTATATTGCTAACCTGTGTCTTTTCTCTCCTTGCAGGTCGCGATGTTCCTCGTCGAGCGCCGTGATGTTCCAGCAATGATACTGACCAGGAGATGACTACCCAAGTAAGAATTGTGTGGCTTTCTTCGCTCGGGAGGAAACGTGAGTAAATGCTTATTCATGCTTCTTTCTTTCTCCTCTTTCCAGGTCATGGTATTCGAGGATGCATGCGGTGCCGGATGATGGAGTTCATACCTTCAGGTGAGTGGAACTGAAGTCGGCGATGGATTGAAAACAGGATACTATTTCAAGTAAGTTTCGTAGTGTTCTTTCTCTCTCTGCAGGTCCTTGGTTTCAGGTAAGCTGGCATCAAAGAACTGGACACAGTGAGCATTAGGCTGCCCACAGCAGAATAATACGAAGTGTGTTCTGCTGTTTGGGTGCGGTTTAAATAGTCTCAGGTAAATTAGTCCAGGTAAAATAGTCCCAGGCCTGCCACGCCCAAAGTAGTCCAGGTAAAGTAGTCCCAGGCCTGCGACACCCAAAAGACTAGACCGCATAGCTCAGTTCCTTGTCACTGAGCTATGTGTGTGCCTCCATGTTGGCTGAACCCCCCAAGTTAAATAGTCCCAAGTAAATAGTCCCATTCTAATGTTGGTCTTCATGATGGTTATGAGCCTAGCGCCAAAGGCGCCAGGACTAACTCCAAGAGAGTCTTGGATAAGGTTTTAAGGCCTTTGACCTGGCCCTAACTGGAAGGCTGACTTGCCAGTGAGGGCCAGGGTTAAGGGTCATGACAGCTGCCAGGGGTAGTGTCGGAGGTGAAGGGAGCTGCCTGTGGTGGTGTCGGAGGTGAAGGGGGCTGGTGGGTGGTGTCTGGACTTGAGGGGGCTGCCTGGGGTAGTGTCTGAGGTGAAGGGGGCTGTCTGGGGTAGTGTTGGAGGTGAAGGGGACTGCCTGGGTTAGTGTTGAAGGTGAAGGGGACTGGTGGGTTGAGTCTGGACTTGAGGGGGCTGCCTGGGGTAGTTTTGAGGTTAAGGGGGCTGGTGGGTGGTGTCTGGACTTGGGGGGCTGCCTGGGGTAGTGATGGAGGTGAATGCGGCTGGTGGGTGCTGTCTGGACTTGGGGGGGGGGCTGCCTGGGGTAGTGTCTGAGGTGAAGGGGGCTGGTTGGAGGCTTCTGGACTTGAGGAGTTGATGTCCAGTAGGGGTATATGCCTGCAGATTTTTCCTGCCACTGTGGCTAAAATGTCTTCACATTTTGTTCCGGCCCTATCATTTCGCATCTCTGCCTTTGTTGGCTGTAGGGTAGGAAATGGTCATATATGGTCATACACCTTTGTGGGCTCTGTCCAGATACCAGAAAGGGCAGCCGGGTGCTTGGAACTGGCAAGGAGAATTTCAGGGTGTAGACACCCTAATACAGAGCCTCACCTTGGCTGGCGTCACAAAGGCCTCTGAGCTCTGGTATCCTGGATTGGATAGCCACTCAGAGTTTGAGTAGTGCATGCCTCCTGATAGGTGGAATGCTCTCATCCCCTAAACCAGAATTTTGTGTAACTAGGGACCACTGGAACCTAGGAACTGCTGCAACAAACATTGCCAACTATTGCAAGGCAAAGCGTTGTACCCTTTCAACAATGGTAGGTCTCCCACGGTATCTCCCTCACCTGAACCAGCAGGGTCACAACAGGTTCATAGTTCTTCACCTCAAGCCCATGGAAGTCATGGGCCTGTAGCATTCCTGCATCACCCAGATTAGTTTCTCCTCTGTACTGGAACACCGTACAGCCTCCAATGCTGTGCAACTTTCTAGGTACCGCCCTCAACAGGCACTGACGTTGCGGCTCTACTACTCTCTAACAGGTAGATGGGATTTGCTGGAGCTCAAGTCCTTGGTCCTCCTTCACTGCAGAGTCTTGCTGGGTCACAAAGACTGCTGCTGCATCATTGAGGACCTTCTTTGTCATCTGTTCTGAAAGAGAATTCCTTCATCTTGGGAAGTCCATCACATGTTGGGATCTAGAACTGTGAGTCTGAAAGCATAGGTTGGAACAGATGGCTCATGACACTTAGACCTCATACTGAAATGTACCTCTGCACCCGTGACCCCCATGCCTCCTTTGGAGACTTTGAGTCTAGATCAAGTGATAACAAGTTGCTGTAATCATTCAGGGGGTCAGTGGTATACAAACATGTGGCTAAAAGAAACAAAACCTCAACAAACCTGTGCCATGGCAACCAGCATTCTGAACAGTCATTAATGACAAGCCCTCAGCTTCAAAGGAACCAACAGTATATGGTACCATATGTTCTGTTACAAGGCAGAGGAACTGTGTAATAACTTGGAAGCTGATGAACACCCGAGCCAGCAGGTAAGTTATTAAGTATTTATTGTAGTTCAATCCCAGGAACAAAACATTGGCATGTCCTTTCCAAGTCAGCATAACTCCAACTGCCAAGCTTAGAACCCTCACACACCAACACTCCACTCACACTGACATCACTACATTCCATTTAGCAGTGATGTCATCCACTCAGCTAGTAAGCACAATACAACACTTCTCCCTCCTTTACATTGTTGGAAACAGAGAATGATCACACCTAAACCATCACCAGACAAAACCCCTGCATATACGTGTGGCCAGCACGTAATGCTCCAACTAGTTACACCACTGGCGACAAGAAACTGCCCCCAGAGAACTCCAAAACCCCGACACACCAAGGAACAGGAAAGTGCTCCACCAAAGGAGTAAGAACCCAATGAAACCTACATGGCACCCCCAAGATACTAACACTGTGCCAACACGTTGGGCCACTTGACACGTAAGTGTCTACCAAACCCTTATACCAAGTCCTACGCCCAACTCTACACCACTTCCACTCCTCCCTTTATAACAAACAGAGAGGAACCCAACGCATTCTACAAAGGGCTAACTCCTTCCAAAAACAGAACTGGACAACCTTCGAGAAACAAAATAAAAACTACGCACCTCCACCTGTTCCAAGCTGCCCCTTAGAACCTAGGTCCTGCCACGACCCAGCGTCCCCAATAGATAACTACCTAACACTCCTCAACCCTCAGTGCACAAACATCCTCCCGTCCTAGTCTGCCCCCTAGGACACCAGGGCTGCCACCCCCGGGCACACTCCACACAGCTCAACAGAGCAACAACAAGCACAACAACGGAACAGTTCACTACAGCACCCCTAAGGATACCACAAAACCACCAAACCCTTAACCTTAGAGAACCAACTCGCAAGAAAGCGGCACACAGCAAGGACCAAACACCTGTACTAGACACGCACCAACCACACACTAACCACCCTGGACCCCAGGTCCAGCCTACTGCCAGCCGCAGCACACCTACTACGCACCTTGGACCCCAGGTCCAGCCTACTGCCACCCGCAGCACACCTACCACATACCATGGAGCCCAGGTCCAGCCTCCTGCGAACACAAAACGCAGCACACTTCACTTAAAGGACCCCTGGTCCGGCCAAACTGCACCAACGCAGCACACTCGCCACTCACCACTCACCTTGGACCCCGGGTCCAGCCTACTGCCAGCCGCAGCACACCTACTACGCACCTTGGACCCCAGGTCCAGCCTACTGCCACACGCAGCACACCTACCACATACCATGGACCCCAGGTCCAGCCTCCTGCGAACGCAAAACGCAGCACACTTCACTTACTGGACCCCTGGTCCGGCCAAACTGCACCAACGCAGCACACTCGCCACTCATCATGGACCCCAGGTCCAGCCTCACCTGCTGCACCCCAGCAGAACACCTCAATAACCAACCACTCCCACACAACGCAACGTTCACCTCACGCACCAATGCAAACCCCCCAAACCGGATGGTTGGCATAAACGCAAAACATTGCACACATTTTAAATACAATAATGATGTGTAAAAATGCATTATATCAACAATTATTGGTAAAGGATAACTGTAGGCGCATATAAATACACACAGCACAGGATAAACAATGCTGTTCACAAAGCAATTCAACCCGCAAGTGCCCCCACCCACGAGTCCGTACCCCCAATAATGGAAATACAACCTGCAAGAAAACATTTTAAGTAATGGACAGTTCCATCTGCATAGAATACGGATGAGTGACAACATATGCAATTTAACGCAATATAATGCAGGAACACACTCAACAACTCAATAGCACACAAGATTGCAATTTCTCAATACAACACAAAGCAATCACCCATACACAACTCTCAGCGCGCGCACTCACTCACTCACACGGGCCCATGCACACGCTCACACACTACACACTACAAAACCAACATAGCCAGCACAATGATACAACAATTCACTAAGATATCTAGACTGTTTACAGCCTGCGCAGCACCATCTCGAGTCACAGGGCACAGGCAATTCCCTATACCTGCCCCGACAATCCTGCATGAATATAACGTAAATGCTGCACCAAAGTCAAACCTGCAGCTTCAAGCAACGTTCGCCCATGCAGGTAAGTGCGCCTCACTGATGAACCGCATCGTCCATGATGAGTTACTGCCATGTCTCCACACCGCGCACAGTCGACGAAACAAAATGCTTTCCTGCGCTCCAGCTGACCACGCTGGAACGCACGCAGAGACCCAGGCAACGTCACCGTTGTGGAACGCACGACGCTCCATCCAACCAACCGCACGCGTTCCATCTTCCCTTGCTGGAACGCACGCCCACAAAAAGGCCACGTCATCACTTCACCCGAGCTGCCGGCGAAGCAACAACACTGCCTTGCACGAATGGCCACGATTCCATGGAAATCCACTGCCCAGAACGCCTCCTCCGGACTCTCTCTCCTTGGACCACCGCCGCGGACCACTCGCGACAGCCGAAAGCTGGATCCGGACCCGTGCACTATGCGTCTATGCCCAAAAGCTCTCCTGGCAACTCTGTCACTGGGCGCTGGGATCCCAGGAGTTAATCGCGGCGCTCAGATGCCGCACGGGAACCGCTCGCTCCTCACCATGCTGGAAAGCAGAAGCCGCCTCCCTCTGCGAGGCTCCCGTGCTGGCACCGGCCACGTTCGAGCAGCTCACCTCAGGCTTTGAAGGTGTGGGGGCTCTGAACAGGACGTCTGAGCCAGAACAACAACTCCTCACGGCTCCGCACACCGACCTGTGTGCCGTACGATTCCCTTGGCACCGGCTGTCGATTTGCCAGTCACAAGCTCCACCCGGAAGACTTGTTCCTCACGGGAAACGCTCCACACACCGACACGTGTGCCGTCCAGTTTCCACAACACCTGCTGGGGATCTGCCAGCACAAACTCCACCCGGCCAGATTGGTACAGATGGCAGAAGCTCCCCGGGTACCGCACACCGAACTGTGTGCCGAAATTACCGTGTGGTTCCCAGAACCACACGGTAACTGGAACAGGCGGCCCACACTGGAACAGCTGTTGCTGTTGACACTGCACACCGGACTGTGTGCCGACTAGGACCTCAATTCAGCACCGCCCGGCCTACTGAAGAAGGAATAAGCCTAGTCCTACAACTGTGGGCCCCTCCTTGCTGACTTCCTCAAGGACATGGATTATATGGAGGGCAATGTTTCCTGGATCTGGTCTGCCCCCTCCACGACAGGAATCCCATCCTCGTCGCCAGTGTAATAACTTGGAAGCTGATGAACACCCGAGCCAGCAGGTAAGTTATTAAGTATTTATTGTAGTTCAATCCCAGGAACAAAACATTGGCATGTCCTTTCCAAGTCAGCATAACTCCAACTGCCAAGCTTAGAACCCTCACACACCAACACTCCACTCACACTGACATCACTACATTCCATTTAGCAGTGATGTCATCCACTCAGCTAGTAAGCACAATACAACACTGGAGATGCCATTTAATATAAAGAAAACAGTGCCCATGTGAATGTTTCATTTGTAATCACAATATTGTTTGCCACTTTTGAAGGAAATGTCTCAGAGACTTAATTGTTTTTAAAAATATTTAGAGTGAAAAGCTCTATCAGCTGATTGAAAACAATGTTTTTTTCACATTGTGTAAATTATGTAAATTAGGCGAATGTGGATATTTTCACACAGAAACGGTGCACACCAGTGATTCATATATCCTAGGGTTCGTGATTGAGCCGGTTACTTTGAGATGAAAATGGAATTTTTCTGTAAAGGTATCAGCGGATAAAACAAGAAAATGTGTAACACGTACATCACATGTCGTGTGATTTAACTTAGTGAAAACTGATCAGCAACTGGATGAAATGTGGTAAAAAGGATTTCTTGGACAGTTACAGTTGTTTAATGAAGAAATCTCCAAGATTACGTCACATGAAATGGGAGGGAAACTGGGAGTAGAAGTTACCTCCATTAGTCTGTCCTTTTCTTTAATATGTCCAATGAGCACAGAAGGAATGGTTTATAGTGCACTCGGAGGCATATGGGTGTGTAGCGCTTTATTTCAAAATTAAAATAAATAAATAATAAATAATTATCACTTTTGGAACACTGTCCAAACACACGTTGACCAATTAGATTAAGGAAATGGTATACACCTCTAAAGATAGTTGTTCAAACCCATAAATTCTGAGAACACTCACTTTGCTCACTCACTGACTGGGATGGACTGACCGACAGACTGAAAGAAGGAGAGAAAGGAGAATTGGCAACAACAGAAAGAAGAATGGAATAGATTGCTTTCCTTTTGGACCCAAGGAGTTAACGTCCCAAGCCTCCTTCAGTAGAAAAGACACCAGGCCCAATACAGAAAGAGGGAAACCAGGACGTGGAGGGAAGGACCCCATCTTGCTGACTGATCCCCACCCATTCTCAGTGAGGGGAACTTGAAGCAGTCCTTAAGGTGTCCACCTGATCTGTGAGACAGCCAAAAGAAATTCCTATGGTAGTATAATATGAAAGGGGAAATAATTCTGAGTGGAGCAATACTCTAAAGGGGAATAGATTAAATCCCAACCCTTTTTATTAGTGAAAGTACTGAGGGGGTGGGGTATGTAAATTGACTAGACATACTGAGAAATTAATACATATTTTAGAAGCATATGCACTTCTGGAATTATAGATTAGATTGAATAGGGCCTATGGTGTGTTTAATGGGAGATCCCCTGCCTTCTTCTCTGTTTAATGTTCAAACAAAGAATAAGTATTCTGGCAGTCAAAAGGATATCTCCCTAGTTGCATACCTAGACAAATAATGTTAATTGAAGTCATTTTCTGTTTACATCACCAAGGACAATCTTTTATTAGTGCTGAACCGCTCGAGACAAAATGAAAAGGGGGATTAACCGCTACTCATTTTCCCACCTTTAAGTTGTCCATTGAAAATGAGACACATGCTCTTTTATACGGTAATGGAATAAACAATCATCCATTTTCCTTTTTACAAGCAATTCACATGCAGGAGTGTTAGATAGCCTGCCTTTTCAATTGAGTTTTCTAGAATGCTGTTTGAAACTCTGATATGTCCATTGAGTAAATGTGGAGGTATCTATTGTCAATAAAGAGGAATAGAAAGACTTAGACAGGCAGAGATATTCTGATAACATTTTCTATTATCCAATGAAAGCTTTATCCAGAGTTCTCATTCATTTTCAGGGTAAACCAAATGTATAGATGGTGATGTGTGTGTTTACAAAACTCTTAGTTAAATGTAACATGGAAAGGTGAGGCAACCAATGTATTGATATTTCTGCCTTGTAGTCACTATTGAAAATGGAATTTCATAGATGCATAATTTGTTTACATTTAAATTGATTCTATTATTTTGTTTTATTCATAAATAGACCTTTTGTGCAAAACTGGGTATGTCTTGTCCCGAAAAGGGGAGGGAGGTTCTAGGTAATCAATATTGTAAAAATTGGGGATCCTAGGTTCATAAAAAGCACTTTATTCAGTAAGTAAGAATTCTGCGCACCTCATTTGGGGTTGGTGGAAAATTCCACCAAACTAGTTGTCATCCAATTAAAACATCCTACAATGAGTCTATGTGGTTACATACGCACCAGCACCATACACAGTCATGGGAAGCATTCAAAAGATCTGAAGTGCATACCTGCCCGTACCATCAAACAAGTACCATATCTCAACGAGGCCGCACCATTACCCCTGTAGATACTTTAGCTGCATTTGTTCTTGTCACTGGGAGTAGCACACAAAGCTCTACCTCCCTGCACTTCAGCAGTAGATAGCAGTGATCCTCTGTTGTGTCAAGGCAGCGTTATGGCAGCGTTTCAGTGTGACCAGGAATAGCACAAGTCCCATGACAGAAAAATACCTGCTAGATGCTAACCTGGCTATTGGAAATAGATCTCTTGTGCTACTCATTGGTAGAAAATGCTGGGGAAAATTGAGGACATTCTGATCTCTCTCTCTCTCTCGCTCTCTCTCTCTTCCTTCCCTCCACCATGCCTCCCCCTGCATTCCTTGGTCTCTCTTCCATCCCCACCCACTCTCTCCTCCTTCACACCTATCATAACAGACAAGATCTCTAGAGTAATCTGCTCTATGAAGGTCTCATCCTTGTTCGTCTAGAACCATTAAGGACAACATCTCCACCCTCACTCCGACTCTTGTCGACTTCTGCAACCACTGGCTAGCATCTGGTTCTATCCCTTCTTTTCTCAAGCAGTCCCTTGTGTACCCCTCCTAAAAAAGCCTTCTGCCGACCCCTCATGTCCAGCCAACTACCACCCTGTCTCTACTATACCCTTCCTTGGGAAACTCCTGGAGAGGTTGGTCATTTCCCAAAAGACCCAACACACTGAGTTTGTTGGTTGTTTGCATGACCATCAATCTGGATTCCGAGCATCGAGAGGCATGGAAACTGCTCTCCTGAACCTCTGTGAGGAATTGCTCCCAAATCTTTACTCTAACTCTCCTGCTGTTCTCATTCTCCTTATCCTCTCTTCTGCCTTTGACACAGTCAACCATTCTATCCTCATAAAGCGGCGCCAAGATACACTTGGTATCTCAGACCAAGCACTGGATTGGTTGACCTCCTTCCTAACTGAGCGCCCCTCACAGGTGCATCTGGGCTCCTTCTCCTCCTCCTCCACCACCATTCTCTCTACTTGTGATGTTGCCCAGGGATCTATCCTCTCACCTTGGCTCTTCAATATCTACCTAGCACCTCTTGCCCACCTGATCTCTGCCTTCTCACCTCATTTCCAGTATTACGCAGATGACACACAACTCTTCCTCCAGCTCCCCTCTTCCTCGTCTTCTTCCTCCTCTATCAATCCTGACTGCCTATCTGCTATTCAGTCTTGGTGCACCTCCAATGATCTCTATCTTAATGCCGGTAAGACCGAGATCCTGCCTATCGGGACACCTCCTCCCAGTTTCCCTCCTATAATCTGGCTACCCGCTATGGACACACCTCCCTCTCTTTCCACTGAGGCCACAAACCTTGGGATCATCTTCAACTCCTCTCTCTCCTTTACTATTGACATCTTGGACCTTGACAATACGTCCCACTTTCAAGTTCACCTCGTTAGGGGCATTCTTCCTTTCCTCACCTTCCCCCAGAAGCTCAAGGTCTCTAGAGCTCTGGTGCTCTCCGGGCTAGACCACTGTAACAGCCTCTATCCAGAACAGCCTCTAATCCAGAACAGGGCTGCAAGACTTATCCTTGGCCTCATGCCCTGGAACTGTATCTCTCCAGCTCTAAAATCTCTCCACTGGCTCCCGGCTGTTGCAAGGATCAAATTCAAGACCCTCTGCATCATCCACAAGGCTGTCTGGGGTCTGGGTCCTTGCTACCTGAAAATCTCCCCTGATACATACTCTCCGTCGAAATCCCTTCGATCTTCTGGCTCCAAACTCTCTGTGGATCAAACACTTCTCCAAGCAGAGAGCCAGAGGCAGATCTCTTTTCTCAGCTGGCCCCCTCCTACGGAACAGTCTCCCTCTTTCTCTCTTTCTTGAACTGGACCACCTCAAGTTCTGAAACCAACTCAAGACCTTTCTCTTCTCCTCATTCCCCCTCCTGTGTGAACCATCCTCTCTGTTGCTGAGATTGGCAGCCTGGTTCCTCAAGAGTCAAATAGGGTCCTTGCCTTTTGCCCAATCGCCCCCAGCAGACCCCTGTACTGCTCATGGGGCCCGCACTCGCCTGTTGGGTGGTTTTCCCCTACGCCCGCACTTACCTGTTGAACGGTAGACCTCCCTCTTCCCCCGGCATGTCCCCGTCCATGCATTTACCTGTTGCCTCCTCAACGGGCACCTCTGGTTCTTCCTCCCCCTAGGCTGCACATAATAGATTTGTTTGATAGGCCAGGGCTATTTGTTCACCACATCTCACTGCACAACATTCAGTTCCCAGCCCCAGAAAATGTTTCCTGTTCCCATAAATTGTTTGCCTTCCTCTTCCACTGAGAATTCAGTGTTTCCCTTAATCAAAAATATATTCACAGAGTTTAGTCAAAGACGCAATCAGTAATTTAAGAACATTAGTATGAACTGCTCATGAAACCATCATGCACAACTCATGCAGATGAGGCTTACAAGGAAAAGGGGAAGCAATGGGATTGAGTCGCCTGCTTAACCTTGTGGACAGGCAGTAGGGTGGTAAAAGAGGCCAGTGGCTACGCAAGGCTAGTGGATACTGGACCCAGAGGAGGTCTGTCGGGAATCCCCAGACCACCCTAACTGGGTCCACAAACTAAGGTAGGAAGCAGTTACATGAGCACTTACACAGCAACAACTCCTACAGACACAATGACCACCAAGGGAGCAATTACAGGAGCACTCTACAGGCACCCATGACAGCTAGAGGTGCACTCACACTCTGACCCTTCCTACAGAGCCCCGAGCCTACCAAGGGAGAAGTCACAGGAACACTAACATCCACACCACCCCAACAAACACCTATGGCCAACAGGGTTAAAAGGGGAGTCAAAGATTCTTCCAGATACCCCTTCTTGATGGGTAAAATCTGCAGCTGGCCACTGAGCACAGAACCTGAGCAAGTTAAAGGGGAGCTTTAATATGGCATTCAGCCTGACAACCAACTTATTAAGGTAGTTTAAAGGAGTGTCTGGCCTTCATATCTCAAGCAGCTGTTTCTATAAAACAAATGTTCTTGCCTACCATAACTATTGGCACCTTGCTTATGGTAATGAGTGAGGTCTCCAGACTGCCCCTTTCCACACCTGCCAATTCCCAGAACCTCATGGCACATAGGATAAACAAAAATCAATGAGGGGGAGAGGGGGAGGGGAGAGAGAGAGAGAGACAGAGAGAGAGAGAGAGAGAGAGAAGGAAAAGGGAGAGAGAGAGACAGAGAGAGAGGGGGTAGTGTCTGACAGTGGCACAGTAAAACTGGACCTGGGTGCAAGAGGCTAGTGGTAGTGGCACTGAGAGGACACCAGGTTATAAGGCCTTTTCATGTGGTTCCATGACTTCTACTTTATGAGTATGTTCGTTTCTTTTTGCAAGGCTTGCTATTCCATGTTATAATTGGTCATCTGTAGATGAGACGTGTCTGCCCATCCAGATCTCTGACTGCTCCCCGCACATACACGCTCAAATTCTGAATTCCAACACACAACACGCATGCTAACTAAGCCACCCACATATGGCTATTGATATTGAAGACTCCTCCCAACAGACCTCAGTACACTACACCTCTACAATCAACTTACATAACACACCCAGGGCCAATGCATCCTAGCACCAACATGCACGCACGGCTCCTCTTCAGGCAGAAATGCCTCAATGCGATCAACACAGAATACCTAGAAACCCCCGAATACAAAACCCAGGGTACTTCCATTCTGCATGCATGAACACAACAGCAAGGCTATCCTGCATTTTCCCTCTCTTTCCACTTACCTCACCTCACCCCATCTCTTTCAGATACACCAAAGTGGTTCAATTCCGAGAAATAAAGTTGGTACCCTTTAGTGCGCTCCTTGGGAAGAATTACTCAATCACTTGGTTATGTTAATTCCAATTTGTTTATTCAGTATAGGTTCTGGATACTCCATACACTTGAAGTTTCAATAAACAAACTTTGTCTCCCAAATTGTCTCCCAACACGTGTTTCCCCATGACTTTAGCCACGGTTCCTCAGGGGAGATTCCTTGTCATGTTTCTCATAATTCTGATTCAGTATTGATTGGTATTCAATTTTCTCTCTCATCGGCTCTCTATTTGTCTTCCTTTTGTTCTTTTTCCCTTTTTTTTCCTTTTTTTTCTTTTTTTTTTTTTTTTTCCCCTTTTTTTCTTTTTTTCCCCTTGTGTGTAGATTCTTGTGGATTCAAAGATGTTCCTTTCTCTCGGTACGATTGCCTCTGTGCATCCGTGGTTCCCGGACCATGCATAGGGCATAAAGGCATGGTATAAACCCTAATTGAATAGAAGCCCTTCACATACCAACCACATGAAAGCTGCAACACCTCAAAGGCACACATGAGCGAGGGAATACATTTCTTTTCTCACCACTACTGCCAATTATCCATTATGAATCCTGCTCGGAATGCCAGAGAAGTCTCACATTGTAAGTTAGATAAGGAAAATAAACAATATCCACTCTTTTGATCTGGTAAGCCTCACGGGGGTTACTAAATCGCAACTCGTATGCCTTGAAGAAATACACAAATAAACAGACAGCCTCACATGCTTACCAGACCTTTTTCATACTCTTTATTCACATGCGGACGGAAACCAAGGGGCACAGAATGAAGCAGGCAATGAAAGCCGGGACACTAGAAGAAGGTGGCGCCATCTCCCACAACCCAAAGGCAACTCTAAGCTCCAGATCAGTGCACAGCCTTTATATAAGCTCAAGACCACCCACCTCCAGCCTACATAACCTTCAACACATTACCTTATCAGAGAACAGCCCTGTCAATCCAGCACAGGTGAAATGTCCTAACCACACCAAAGGAGAGGGGAGGTCATCCTATAAAAAGTAGCCAGCTCAGCCTGAAAGTGTGGGGCATTGGAGAAGGAACTAAGGGAAGGTGCTTGATGGAGATTAATGAGCTAAAGATGCACCTTGGAGGAGAGCTGGAGGAGAGATAGAGAGAGGAGGAGGCAATAACATCTGGAGGGACCTTTTCTCGAAGTTAGGGAGCGAGATTCTTGGGGAGAGAGGAAAAGGATTGATACCATCTGCGGAGATAAAGATTATGGCAGTTGGAGGAGAAAGTTCACCTAGCTTATGGGAGAAGAGGGTGGAGGAAATGAAACCTATCATCTGGGCAGGATGTTGGAGGAAAACTAGAGTGGAAAATCAAGGGGGAACACCTGAGGAGGCAGTAGGAGAACAGGTACTCTGCTAGTAAGGAAGCCCAGGTAGGCTCTGGAGGGACAGATCAGTATTTAGAGGTGGGAGAAGATACAAGACTATGCACTCTCATCAAGGGTAAGGAAAAGTACAACAGCAGCAGCCAGGATGGAATGTTCCTGAGGATAAGGACCCCAAGAGATGGCCAGTGGTCGAGGAGAGCCAGAACTTGCCAACCCAGCCGAAACCCTGACCAAAGTTACCCCTGCTGGACAAAGACCTAGGGCAATCCAACCCAAGGAATGGGTCTGGCTCTAAACGTGGCATCCGGGTTGTGAAGGTTCCTCCTTCAGAGCCAACAGATGTGGTTTGGGAACCCTGCAAACATGCAGCCTTAAGAGAAAGATCAAGGCCAGCTAACAGACAATCGATTAGGACTAATAAGAGCCCAACTAAAGAACGGTGTAAGGCCATTCCTTTCTTTTGTGCGTCATTCGATTTAGACACAGTGGCCTTTTGCTTTTCGACTGTGTCAGACAGAGACTCTCCCTTATCCCGTTTGAGTTCTTTTTTGTCCTGCTTAAGATGGAGGCGGTGAAGGCCTGGCACGTTGCCCTTTGCTAAACAGATGCGAAATGTGGTTGTCACCTTCTCACATTTCTCTCTTATACACTCGTGTTGTATTTTGTACCCACTCAGTCCACTCTGCAATGGAAGATTGTAATGCTACACTTAGAGGTTGGTTTCATGTTAAAAGGAAGACAATGGCAACTTTGGATCTTGCATGGGGAGAGGGAGAAGGTGAGAGAGAGGAAGGGAGCAAGGAAGGGAGAGAGGGGGAGAAGGTAAATTGGTGTGTGGCATGGATGAGGAGATGGAATTGTGGATTTGACAGATCTTGCCCCAGAGGCGTAGCCAGGATTGTCTAACAAGTGGGGCCTGAAGCTAACGTAGTTGGCCCCACCGCGGTGACATTAACAGCTGTAAATGGCCACACAGCGCTGCTGAGTGGGCATTTACAGATTTTGGGTGGGCCTTGCCCGCTCAGTCCCTACCGTGTCTATGCCTCTGTCTTGCCCTTGAATAGACACGATTGCTCTTTCACAGCAGTACTGAGAGAGTTAGGAGAGAATGTTTGGTAAGGTATGCAGCACACAGAAGAGCACTTTGTGGGTGTTGTGTAAGATACATTTTGCAGGGAACACTATTTTTCATTGCTTCCCTGACTTATGAGTGATAGGCTTTGAGGTTTTTCAAGGTATCCACTTATCAGCATGATCTACAAATTGGTGCCCTTTACCTGGTTGGTCCATTTGAGGGAAGTCAGAACTTAACCATTTTGCCCATGCAATTTTGAATGATGTTTGGAAAGTGTCAACAGGATTAGCATTTCCAAGGCTGAGTTTATCCAGCCATAGATAAGGACTGAGCAGGAACTGGAGGGCGGTGACATACGTTAAACTGCTTTTTAACAAATGGTCATTGGCAGCAGACTCGCATGAGTGTTATGGGCTTCGACATGCGCCATATCTTATGTGTGTGATTGAGACATGGCTAGGAGTCTCTTCCGGCCCGGCAGTGGCTCACTGGCACTCTCCTACCGCTATGTCATAGTATTAAAATGGAGTCACTACTTGCTCGCCTTGTCCTATCCCACTGCCCCTGTCCACATTCTGCTGATATATCACCCTCTGGGCTCTGGTTCTAAGTGTATTGAACCCTTTGTGGAATTGATCTCTTATATTCAGGCCCGTTTCCTTAATCTTTGGGTATTCGGGGATTTCCAATCTAATGACCTTGCTAATTCTTTTGGCAATTGTTTTATTTCAGCTATGCTTGATCTCACGCTTCCTCAATTGCTGAACTGTCCCATGCATAGGTTGGGCCACACACTGGATATCTTTTTTGCATCTGATCCATGCACTGCTATTTTTCCCCCTGGACAGATCATTTTCTTATCCCATGTGTGTGGAAATCTTCCTCCCATAACTATGGGAAAAAAAACCTCGTTGGCTGCTTGACATGACTGCCATCCTGTTCCTCTGCCGATTCTGCTGCTTCTCCGATGGCCCACTGTGAAGCCCATTCTACACTGGATCCGAGTGTGTCTCTAAGGCCTGCCTGGCCACGTCGGGGTCTCTTGCCCTTCTTAAACACACAAAAACCCAGAGCTTGTCGCTCTGAACCATGGTTTACGGATTCCCTTTGGGCGTTTCGCCTCATAAGGAGGCAAGCTGCGTGAAAGTGGTGCTCCACCCATCTGCACGAAGATAAGATCTTCTTGCATCTTCCCCATCTCTTTACTTCACAGCTATTCCGAGATGAAGTGCGCCCAGTTTTCCCTTCAGATTGATGGCTCCCTTAACCGCCCAGGAGAGCTGTTTAGTATTGTTCGTTCCCTCTTGTTCACTCCTCCTGATGCCACTGTTCCATCTGAATCTTCATGTGATTCTTTGGACCTTTTCTCTATGGAAAAGATTGAAAACATTTGCAACCAGATCCACCCCCCTGGGACGGCATAGGAGCAGCCATCTGAGTCTCTTTTCCGTGGTCTTCCTTCCCAGTATTGTCTACTCAGGGCATTATGGTGGCCATGGCCAAGCTCAGATCACCGGTTTATAGTCATAATACCGAACTTGTAAATCTCGAGAAAAAAAATCTCGAAAAAAAAGGCCGAAAAAAAAAATATCGAATTTTTTTTATGACTTTTTTTTCGAAATGGGGGGGTTTCCCCCCAACCCCCCTTTTTTCTATTTTTTTTTTATTTTAACCCTTTTTTTACTTACCTGACCCAAAAAATACTTATATAAAAAATAAAAAAAAAAATGGATATTTTTTTTTCGGGCTTTTTTTTCGAGATTTTTGTTATTCGAGATTTTTTTTCGGCCTTTTGACCGACCACCCAGATCACCATCTCCGACTGACCATATTGACCCTATGTGATGAAGGAAATTATGCCCTCTGATCACTCGGGCAGTCAATCTCTCCTTCTGCTCTGGTATTATCTCCGCCAGCTTAAAACCCCTGCTGGTAATCCCCCTTTTGAAAAAACCTTCTCTGGATTCCTCAGTTCTGCCCAATTTCCACTTCTGTCTTTTTTGGCAAAGCTCTTGGAATTCTTTGTGGTTCCCCATCTTAGATCCTTTTTGGAAAGTTCATCTTTTTTTTGATACCTCTCAGTCAGGTTTCCGTTCCGTGCATGGCACTGAGGGAGTGCTTGTCTCTGCCGTGGATGACATTGCAAACCTCCAGGACCAGGGCGGCCCGGGAGCTCTCGTCCTAGAGAGTAACGGTTAACCTTTATGCAACTACAATTGCATGTTCAGCTTGACCCCAATCCCGATAAACAAGGCTTGCAATTGAAATGCTTAACGTTTGATGAGAAGATTTATATACTACAAAATAAAAGCACATTTAATTTACTAACTCAGTTTGTGAATTTACTTTTTCATTATCAAACTAACATTTATTACTTTAGCACCAAAGCTCCAAAACATGTATTGCTGCTATCATTACATGCGAATAAGCCTTATAGACGTCAGGAGGGGTCATTATCAGTTGGGATAATGACCCTTCCACAATGTATGGCGCTCTGCCTCGTCCCATAACTTGGTGGCGAACATTATACCATGATAATGACCCCTTCCTCATTCTCTAAGGCTACAATTTGGACATTTCGGTATAGGTCAGATCACTTTGAAAGGTGATGCAAGTTGGAGGAACCGATCAAATAGTGTAGAGAGAGCTAGCAGTGCATGTAAACTTGTTAGAAAATAGAGTACGAGAGATTGGGATGCCTGAATTTGTGGCAGGATTTAAAGATGAAAGAAGCTCCACTGACACACAGGGGGAGGTGAGGCAGGCCCATGTAGGAGATTCATTTATGAAATAAACATGTTTTCATGAGCAAGAATTTTTGACACAGTTGATGTCGAAAGTTTGTATTTGTAGGGCAAGACAGTCTTGAGTAAGGCTTACCAAAAACAACCTTGGCATTCAGGTTGGGTCTTATGTGGAATGGTTGGAGGAGAAGGAAAGATGTCCTGGAGAGGTTGTGGGAGGTAAGAAGCATTACAAGTACAGAGGATGTGTGATATCGACAACATTGGGATGAGGTGTAAGAAAGTGCGTGGAAGCACGATGTATCAGACTTTTTGTGTTATGCTGTGTTGTATCCGTGGGATAGGCTTGCCACAAGAGATGGAGACAAAAGGGAGAGGGTGTGGACCGGGCTATGGAAATGATTAAGGATGCAGGAGCCGGAGAAGGATTGAACATTACTTTATTTATTTAACTTCAGGAACAAACGGGCATTGCAGCGCCAACACTCCTCCTCTTCCTCCCTCTACTGACTATGCCCCTTCACTCAAAGGGCATGTGTCTTAAAGGCGCAGGGGCAGGTAACACCACCCCGGACAAATGTCCAAGCGTCGGGATCACCATTCTTTGACCCATCGCAACGGCTTCTTTGTCACTCTCTGCAGTCTGGAGTGGCGATCGCTGGCCTCTTTCTCAGATATGCCATCAACTGTGGTACCTCGATGAGTCGCGCTCACTCCCGGCGGGAGCCACAGGTCATCTCTTGATTCCTGTGGCGCTGGGTCCAGGTCTGGCAGAAGAGACTTGCTATCTTCTCTTTTGACATAGTGCTTGAAGAGGGAGCTGTTTCTTGTAATGGCTCGGTCTTCATTTTGGGCTGTCACCATTGTCCCTTTTACGGCGGTGACACACATGGGGTTTGTGGCAAATCGAGAATCCGTCTTCTTTACCATCGGCTGCTGGACCAGGACCTCGTCCCCGAACTGGAAGTCATTGGGTCGGGCCCGACGTTGGACTCCTGTTTCATTCTCTCCTTCACTTCTGCATCTCTCTGGGTTACTTCCATGTCTGCGCCTCCTGGGGTCGAGGAGTCCCTCACGATGCGAGTGTGTACGTCATAACAAACCATGAGTTCACCAGGAGTCCTGTTAGATTCGTGTGGGGTGTTGCAGTAGTCCCTCAAGAGCCGGCATAGGGCCTGATGGGGTTTGGTGGCCTCTATGCGGGCTCATTGAAGAGTTTTCTTTATGGATGCCATGAAGCGTTCTGCCATCCCATTTGCTTGCAGCCACCGGGGTGTTAACTTCAAGTGCTTGAACCCCAGATGTTTCGCTAGGGCCTCGAACTCATGCCCGTTGAATGGCAGTCCGTTGTCAGATTTGATCACCCTCAGGATCCTCCACTCACTGAGCACTTCGTCGAGAGTGGAAGCTACTTGGGGAAAAGCAGTGGATGTGAGCTTTTTGACGATGGAGAACCGAGAGTATTCATCGATGAGGAGGAAATATTCCCCAGACTCCAGTGGTCCGTAAAAGTCAATGGCTACTCTTTCCCATGGCCTTTCCGGGATTTGGTTAGGTTGTAGGGGCACCGGGGGTTCGGCCAGTGCTGTGCATTGGCAGGCCAGGCAGTTCTTGACCCACTCGTCCACAAGGGAGTCTAGGCAGGAGAACCACACATGGCAGCGCAGCTGTCTTTTGGTGTTTTCAGCCCCCCGATGTCCCTCATGGGCTGTCTGGACTACTTCGACTCAGAGGGCTGCGGGAATGATGATTTTGCACCCTCTCAGGAGTATGTTGTGGTATTTTACGGCTAGCTGAGCCTGTACTCTTGCCAACCGTTCTATTTCCTCCTTGCATACCCCCGGGTGTGCTAAAACTGCTTGTCGGTAGTCTTTCCATTTGTTGGCATTGGTCAGGCTGATGGCTAGGGCAGTCGTGGGATCTGCGGCAGAGGTAGCCATGACCGTGTCCAGGGAAAGGGCAGTCGGAAGAGAGGTGGCAACTATGTAGTCAATGTAGGCGACGTCGCCCCCTCGGGTGATGGGAGGGCCTGTTGGGTTACTGGACAAGTAGTCTGCTTGGTTGAGGTTACCTCCTAGTCAGTGTACGACATCATAATCGTATTCTTGCAATCGGATGCCCCATCGCTCGATTCTCGGGGGCATCTTGGTCCTTGGGTTGCCGACCAATGATAGCAAGCCTGGTGGTCGGTGATCAGGATGAATTTCTTCCCAATAATAAAGTTGTGAAAATGCTCACAGGTCCCTACCACAGCCAGGCTCTCCTTCTCTGCTTGTGAGTATGTGGACTCCAGCCTGGACAGAGCTCTGCTGGCATACGTCACAATTTATCTGGGGTGGATGTCTGCTCCACTTGTCTGTGCCAGGATGGCCCCCAGGCCTACAGGGCTGGCGTCCACTGTGATTTCAGTGTGCCAGGAGGGGTTGAAGTATGCCAACCGATGTGCCTCCGTTAGGGCTTTCTTGATGTCCGCAAACGCTTGTTGGCATGCGGGGATCCATTCGAATGCGGCCTCTTTTTGTAGTAGCTTCCTGAGCGGTTCAGTGATTGAGGCGTAGGGTGGTATGTATCTGGCAAAATACCCCACCATCCCTAGGAAGGAATGTACCTCCCCTACCTGTGGAGGTTTGTTGAGCTTCGTGATGGTGTCCACCTTTTCTGGGCCGGGCATCATCCCCTCGGCCGAGAATATGTGTCCAAAGAATTTCAGCTTTGACTTGCTGAACCGACACTTCTCGATGTTGAGAGTTAGACCTGCAGCTTGGACTGCTGCGCAGGTGGCAAGGAGTGCCATGTCGTGAGCTTCTTTGGATGCCCCGAAAATGAGGATGTTGTCATTATAGTTTAGCGTGCTTTTGATCGGTCTGATGATCTGCCTCACAGCCTCCTGAAAGATCTCGGCCACCGAGGGGATGCCGAAGTTTAGCCTTTGGTACCTGAACAGTCCTTAGTGGGTGCCAAAGGTCGTTATCCCTCTGGAGTCGGGGTGCAGTTCCAGCTGATGATACCCTTGTATCAGGTCCAACTTTGAGAACACTCAGGCGTTATTGAGTTGTACGATCATGTCCTCGATGCACGGGCCTGAGTGTCTCTCCCTCTGGGTGGCGGTGTTGGCCATTCTCATGTCGACGCATAGTCACAATCAGCTTCCTTCCAGTGGTACTATGACCAGGGGTGACACCCACGGGGTGCGCCCCATTGCTGGCTCGATGATACCATCGGAGAGTGGCTGATCGAGCTCTCTGGAGACTGCTTCTTGTAGGTGGAACCCAACTCTCCTGGGGTGATGTGGGACCGGCCTCACTGCTGGGTCGATGTGTAATTTAATCGGGGGACCCTTCAGCTTCCCCAACCCTGTGCACAGTAGGGGGAATTTCGTCACAATGTCAGATTTGGTAATGGCATGGCAAGTGTGGTCTGTAGTGACGGCTTGTACGGCATCCTCGGATTGCTGGCCGACAACGGGTTGATGTTATCACATCATCCGTTCCAACGTGGATGTCGATGAGGCCTAGACATGAGGTCGTGTAGTAGCTGAGGAGGCATCGGCCTTCCGTGGGGCATCGAGTGACATGGATGGTCATGTCCATTTTCCATCCTTTGGGGAGCAGGCAGCGTTTGAAATGGCCGATGGTTTGCAAGGGAGTGGCCGCACCCCACTGGAATATTCTCGAGTGGGTTCGCTCTAACATCGGGGTGTCTGGGATTCTTAATTATTCTTGCTCTCCCATAATGTTTACAGTGGGGCCAGAGTCCAAAGAAAGTGAAAAAGGCAGTTGCCCATCTTGACCTGGATCCGTGGGGCCTCCTTGGCTTCTTCGTTGTCCTGAACGAGGTTGACGCATTCGTCCTGAGTTGATGGGTCATAATAGGGGGCCCCACTGGTGTGCATTGGAGCGTAGTAGTTGTCCTCTTCTTGGTACCACCCGCAGGGGTTGTCATATTCGTCTATCAGCTGAGGTGATTGCTCATGGCTTGTGTAGCCATAGGGGTATTCCTGGTACTGAATTTCGTCAACAGCCCTGATATACCATTGTGGGCTGGGTTGGTAGAACCTCTGTTGGAAGTATGGAGGTTCTGGTGTACGATAAGGCATCCTAGTGGGCGTTTGGGGTTTTACAGTGGGGAAAGGTCTGCCTTACCTGCAGACGGATTGGAAGTGGCCTCCTCTGCCACAATTAGTGCATCTCTGTGACAAGGCTGGACAGGACACGGAATGTGGGAATGCCATGCCGCACCGGTAGCATTGTCTCTGTTGTCTGGGCACTTGTTGGTTGCATTGCCTATGTGGGGTGGCATTCCTGTCACCCGATCAAGTGACTTGCTGTTGGATGGCCGCTATGAGTTATGAGGTGTCATATTTCGCAGCAGGTGTGCCTGTCACTGATGCCGCTTGGGCATCAACCCTCTCAAAGATTCTGGCCATCTCGCTGACTTCTGGGATCGTGAGTTTTTTTTTTTAATAGCTGCTTTTTGAGTGTCAGTGACAGGCAGCCTTTGATGATGCGTAGGTGAATAGCCTCGTACAGGAAGAAGGCGTCAAATTGGCAGTGGATTGGCAGTGGGCCCCTTTGATTCTCAGTCGGGTTCTAGTATTTGTCCACCATTTCTTGCGGTTTCTGTGAGCATTGATTGAAGAGATACCTCTCATAATCTCTATTGGGTTCAATTATTAGGAGCCTGTCAAGAGCAGCAATTAGGGAGGCAAAGTCAGGCTGATCAGCTGTCGGGATAGTTTTGACGATGAATTTTACCCCACCCCCACTAAGTTGAGGAAACCATCACGTAGGGGGGGTGAGTCGCCATCCCCGGACCCCCTGATGAAGTGGTAGAAGTCTTCCATCCACTCAGTCCACCTGGGGCCTTTGTTGGCCTGTGGCGTCATGGAGAATGGAAGGGCCATGTGTAGCTGTATAGACTTTGAGCTATGTGCGGGGGGGGTGGCGAATTCGGGTTGATCATGGTGTCTGTTGGCTGTGCATGTGCACAAGATGGGAGGACTGCTGATGTGTACGGTGGCCCACTGTACAAGGTTCAGTGGTGGGCAGTCGGGGGTCAGGACCCCACTTGGACTTGGGTCTGCAGGGTGTGAGGTGTCCACACCTACACCTTAGAAGGACCTACATTAAATACATCAACCTCAATAACCACTAGCCACCTTTCCGGCCTCATCAAAGTGCCCCAGCACTTGTATTGTACATACCTTGTATTCTTAGAATTTTAGCTGTCATACTGTATATAACTTGCACTCTTAGAATTTAAGCTCAATAATTGTACATATCATGTAATGATATTTATGTACACTACTCTGTATTTCGTACTAATCTGTAAATATGTAATTTGCACACATTTTGTAACTATGTAAGCTTTGCATCCTCTTACTGCCGTGCCCTTCTACCTCTGGGCTTGGTGCGCTTTAAAAAATACAATAAACAAACAGGAACGAGGGTGAGAAAGGAGCATTGAGTCACTGAGGGCAGATTGTGGGAGAGTCACACTTGCCCAGTTTTGCTGGGAGAATATAGCAGAGAGAGTCGTAAAGGAAGGTGGCACATCATTCCATGTCCATCTCTTGAAGCAAGTGGACAAGACCTGTGAAATTGGGGGACACCTGGAAGTAGGAGCTAAAGCAGCCAAGAATCTCTGAGGGTAGCTTGTGTGAGAAGCACCCTCATGATTTTGCAGAGGGTGGGAACAGCAGAGATTCAGCAAGGTGGGTAACACACATTTGGACAAAATGTCAGCACCCAAACGAGTCCGAGAGCGCTGGGGGGACCTACTGCTTATGGTTTTTTCATTACTGTTACTTGTGACCGAGTCAGTGACCTGACCCTGTCAAGAGGTTATGGGGACCACTCAACTTTGGGTAGGAGGCTCACCAGGATGCATGTCAGAGGCAAGGTGTGCAAGTTGGATGGGTGTCAGTCTCTATTCCTCCCTTATGTGCCTGGCTGCAAGTGGATTTAATCATCCATACTGGGTGGTAGTCTTTGTTTTCTTTCAGACCCCTCTGCAGCAAACCAGATGCTATCTGACCCAAGAGAGAGACAATCCAAGGACTGCAGTAACCACAAATCCCAGCAGCGAACAAGAAACTATCCAACCTATGAGAAAGCGGGACACCACAGAACCAAAGCTATGAACCACCCAGGTTACTGTGCACCTCGTTATGGCATACCAGGGATGCTCAGACTGCTGATCCTAACATTGAGCAGGCATCATGAAGTCCCAGCGGATCTGTGTTGGAAAAGAGGGACGGGGTTAATGGACATTTTATGCATATTTCCATGCAAACCCCGGCCCCTGGGGAAAAGTGTGTTAGATTTTGGCCTGCAGGTGAGTGCTCCAGCCGATGTGAGGTGGAGGAGGTAGCTACAACCCAGACCTAGCAGTATAAAAGGAATTAAGTAAAAGGGCTGAAGTAAAAGAGCTGTGTAGAGGAGGAGCCAAGTGCCTCTACTGAAAGTCCCACCCCCACTCTGCCCATCTGTTGGAAGCTTGGAAATTGCGGCATGCACAACACCAGTAATGGTATCTACACCACGACAAATCTTTGAGGCAAGGTATCCATTGAGAAGACCCTATGAGAGGTATCCTCAAAGAACAAATGGGCTCTTAGGAGAAGCGCCTGAAGAAGTGTGATGCAGTAAAGGCAAGAGCCTGGTGACGTCACACGAAGCAGAAATTATGCACCAAAAAGATGCTGAAGAAGAAAGTATAGACCTTATAGATTCTGATGACGAAACAAAGAGATAAGTGACATTTCATATGTAAGACTGAAGATTGCATGAACGAAGAGCACTGAAGAAAATGCAAATCACTTTATAACTGTACAGATGCTGAAACGCAAGTAGACTAAGTACTCATAAGGCTGGTTATAAGTAGTGAATAGACTGCAGGCGGTGCCGCCAATGTATACGAGTGAATATAGAATCTGGATGTTCCACGTCGTATTCTAGCAAACTAGGACCCCATGAACGAGAAGGGCTGAAAGTGTGGCGCAGTACAAGAAAACAGCTGATGCCACGCAAAGATCCGGGAAGGGTTGTCTGGCCCAGTGTCAAGAGTTGGGGCGGAGGAGAACCTGGTTATCTGTTTGAGAAGATACGATGAAGGTGAGAAGCAAGGCAAGCTTCTGTTTGAGGTGTAATGGAAAAACACTAGAAGTGCCAGGTTTTATTCATTTAATAGTACGAGGAAGGAGCTCAGAACACGGTCTCTTGTCACATGGTCAAGATGAGAAGAGACTTGGGGCGAGCTGCACAGAGACCAGATGATAAGGCCAGACTTACACTCCATTCTATTCCCAGGCGCATTGATATTTGCAAGGCCGAGTTCAAAGGACTAATTGCATGGCAGACAGTAGGAGTGATGATAGATGTTAGGCTAATTGGGTGGGAGGCATGACCAAGTTCAACCCTCCAGCACCTACGGTAACCAGCTTGCGTGCTGCTAGCGAGTGGAATATTCAAGAAGGATACAAGTGTGGCAACCAATCAGAGGGCTACGTAGTGAGGAGCCCTATAGTTTGAAAAGCCAATGAAATGTCATGTATTTTTTGGACGCAGAAGAGGACTTGCACTAGGGTTGCGCATAGTTGTCCACCTGTCCTTAGAGACCCAATCCCATTCGAGCCCCACATAGAAAGTATACGTAGATGTTTCTTTTACGCCTACCACAATCCAGCTTAGGTTTTTCCTATTTTGCCACATAGCATGACATCACTCATGATGAATTTTTGTTATAAAAGAGTTGTTTTTCATGAAATATGATGAGATTGCTTGTGCAGCGTCCGTCGATGCCCACTGTCCTCCCTGTTTTAGATAATTGTTAATAAAACAGTGTGAGATTTGCCAACTTCCTGAGTCAGTCTGATTATTGATGTATGAGTAAGATCTGCATCCCAGATAGCGCTATCTCATCTTAAAGGACCTTCGGGTTCAGCTGAGTGTGGGTTGTTTGGCTGAAGTCAAGGGGCAAAGAAGAGGATCAATAGACTAGGCAGTGGAAGAATGGTTGAGTGGAGCTTGAAGGAGACTAGCAGAGAGAGTGTTGAAGGTGAAGTATTGGTTGGTGAGAGAAAGTGATACTTGGATGCAAGAATGGGTACATGGTGAGTGAGAGTAGGGGAGTAATTGGGACAGTGAGAAATGTGACTGGTGAGTGAAAGGAGTGCGAGAGAAGGAGGCATAAAACGTAGACTGGAGGGTAGTGAGAGTGGGAATAAGTGGGAGTAGTGGAAATAGGAGTGGCGAGTGGAGTAGAAAGGAGTTGAGAGTAGAGGGCAGTGGAGAGTAGAAGGAAGGCGAGTGGAGGCTAAGAGTAAGGAGTAGACGTGACAGACTAAAGAGATACAGTGAGAGAAAAGAGTGGGAGGAGGAGACGGGAGGCGAGTATAAGCATGGGAAAGGAAGGAAAGGGCAACACGGTGAGGGATACAAGTGTCTGAAGAGGTAAGAGCTGGGTAGCTAGAAGGCACCATTTCATGGTTTGAAGACCTTCTCGATTCCTCTGGGACACCTGCAGTACACTCACATGCTGTGCTAATGTGACAGCCACCAGGAAAGCTGTTTTCAGAGTAAGTAGCCTGATAGGATATGAATGCATGGACTCAAACAGAGCCACCATTAAGAATGTTAACACTAGATTTAAGTCCCAGTCCGGAACTAAAAACAGAGTAGGTGGAAACCTATTTACATGGCCTTTCAGGAACTGGGTTATAACTGGGATTGTAAAAGAGGATTCTTGATCCAGAGATCTTTTTAACACAGACAAAGCCGCCAAATAACCCTTGACTGTGCCTTTTTGAAGGCCTGAAGAGGCCAGTGATAGAAGGAACTCCATCACTGTAGTGGTGGAACAAGTCGTAGTGTCATGGTGCAGGCACCCAAAACCCTGAAACTGGTGGGGCCATCCCGGACTTTGGCCCCCTTGGGGGCTTATCAGGCCCCATCCAGGCTCACCTGGACTCAGTCCTGGCGCCAGGCTCATGGAGGTGTTAGTTACATGGTCCATTAACTTGGTTCTGAGAGGCTGAGCCATTCAGTTCAGGGTGTGGGCTGGAACTACTTTACCTGAGAGAAGGGATACGGAGAAGAGGACTATTTTCTTGGAACTACTTGCAAGGCTATTTAAACCGCACCCAACCATCTGAACACGCTTCGCGTTATTCTGCACTCCTGCAGCGTAACGCTCACCGTGTCAGATCAGTTCTTGCTTCCTTCTGCCACGCCCGTACAGAGTCTTCCATCCATCGGCACCTGAGAACAGAGAATAACAGGAGTTATTTAAGCATCAAAGGCCTTACCTGCAGTACATCCAGATCTCATCTCCTGCTTTCCCACGGACCGCCGCATCTGCAGAACAAAAAGCACCCTCTCGGGTAGCTACTCACCTGATCGGCCCGCTCCAGGAACTTCATCGGACAGTTCTTCACTCAGCAGCGCGCCGCAGCTCGACACCACACTGCCACACGGATCTTCTATTCTTCTTCCTGGACTCGAACCGTACCTGTTGAACAGAAAAGGACAAACAGGTTAGTCACACGTAGCAAAGGAAAGCCACAGAGGCAAACATTCGCGCGCCCAGCACAGCGCTATACTTACCGGCAGGAATCCTGAGCATCGTTGTCAGGAGGGTCATCCATCATCCGAAGGTCGCTTAACGTTGCACCTGTAAGACAATAACGGACATTAGTTATCTTGAACAGAAGGACTTAAAGGCAGTCATTCCAAGCAGTTATTGGAATAGAGACTTACCTGCTTACTCCTGGGCCTTCTACTTCAGCAACTTCCTTCGGATCAGTGACGTAACTCGATCCAGGAAAGACTGTGAACCGCGCCCCTGCCAGAGTGTGCAGGACGGAGAGCGTGCCCATAACAAAAAGGAGGTGAGCCAGAAGAAGTGAAGGATAGACCGGAAGGAGGTGCAACCACTGACCAGCTCCCTTCGGTAGCTAATGTCTTGTTTCGACTTGCAGGCTAACATCTCCTGAAGCAAGGACTAAGGGGAGAAGCAAGCTAGCATCACCAGCCCAGCAGAGCAGCATCAGGACAGACAACACCCTACGCACACGAGCACGCCCCCGTGGAGACCAGGTGAGCGTGACACGTAAGGTCCACTCTGCATGTCTCAAATCTGCTCTATCAGCATGCGTACAAAGATCTCGTAGACGGTCTGCGTGCAGCCAGTAAGTACTTCTTCTGAGAGGTCTCAGTCATCCGACCTCATGCTCTCAAGAACCAAGCATGTAGGTTGAGGGATTCCGGGTTCAGGTGAAGCACTCCACCTGCTGACTGGGACCAGCTATCTAGGCAAACAGAGAGGTGGGCAGATGGTCAAGTCCAGAAGCTCCGAGTACAATGTTCTCCTCGCCCAAATCGGGGCGATAAAGATCATGGTGGCTTGAAACCTCGTGAGAACCCACAGGATGACAGGTATGTGAGTGAACGCAGAGTGGAGGTCAAAGACCCACTCGGCCAGGAACATGTCCCCCAGTGCATCCTTTGCTGGGAATTCCCTCCACCAAATCGGTCTTCACTCTGTTTTGACCCTGTCAGGTGTCTTGGCCCACGTTCACGTTATTATGCTGCAACATTCGGTGCTGTGGGCTTAGACAATCCAAGATGGCTGAAAAGCCCACATTTGCGCCATAATCCAGGAAAACCACACAGTTTTGCGCACACCAAAATGGTCGCCTGACCTGCCACCCACCAGTGCGAGCGTGATGGGCCAGAAGTGCCATGAGTGAAACGTGGTGCCAAAGGAAAAACAGCAGTGCCTGTTAGCTCAAAAAGCGCTTTGAAATCACATTTGTTTCTCTGAAATGCAAGCTAAAAATGCCTATTTTAAACATTGCAAGATATTCAAAAATCTCACCGAACACCAGCAGACATTTGGCAGAATGTAGTCTTGTGTGCATACAAAATCTGGAAAGATGAAGAGCCTAAAGCAATGTTTATAACAAAACTGGCTGAGCTGTGGATGTCAGCAGCTTAAGTGAAATGGGATTTAAAACCACTAAAATCGAAATGTTTAAAATAAATGAGTGACCTACTTTTGAGTCTCACATAGGTTGCAACTGTTTAAATGTCATAGTTTTGAACTTAGAATCAGCGTTCTAGCTGCATGTGTGAAAATTGTAAGTTTGATTTGAATGAAGAAAACTGGAACAAAAGTGACATTTAGCTGAAGCCTGGCTTGAAGAGATTGAATTCTGCCCGGCAACTACCCCCGACTGGAGTTGAAACTTGCCCAGCAACTGCATTCACAGGCCTGGCTGCCTTCTACTGTTCCCACAAAAAGGAGATTACACCTCTCTGATTGAATCAGAGGAGGGGCACCTGGGACTGCAAGGGAAACAGAACAATGAGCTTTCCTTGGCTCAGGCAAATGTTAAATTAGGGGGGGTCGTAACTGGCTTCCTCTAGGAAGAAACTCGGAGGAGCAGTACCTCTGTGAGCAAGCTGAGCTTGGAGGAAGTGGACAAACCAGAAATTCCACCATGTGCTTTGGGAAACCACACCCCTCTGGGCCAGAGCATAACTTTAAAAAGATGGATAATTCATAGTACGAAATTGTCAAAATTATATAATAATATCATTTATTCTTGTGATTTTTCTGTGCACATTTTAAGAGGTGTTAGGACTCTGTGGTATGTTCTGGGGGGTAGTAGCAGAAAATAAAGCATTACTACAAATGTCTGTATGTTAAAAATCTGACACTTTATCATCTGATGGCCATATTCCTTGCGCATGTTTGTGTAAATTCTGGAAAAGTTTAGAGGTTGTGTTCTGGATGAAAAGGATAGAATTCTGTCAGAAGTGGACACAACATCTTACAAAGACAGGGATCAGATGATTTGGTGCTACAGAAAATATGTTAACTGGACATATAATATTAGAAAAATTGTACACAGATAAATATGTATTTGGATCAAAAATAGATTTGTGTGCAAATTGACAAGGGGAGGATCCTCTGACCCATAATCCTACCTCATCACGATGACACTTCATTTCTTCCCCAATCAGAGGACGGTAGATTCTCTCACCTATCAGAGGGTTGGGCATAGAAAGTCAGCCTTCCCACCCACTTTCAAAAGACATAAAAAGGAGCCACTGGGACCCAGGTAGACACATTCACTTTCCACTTCAGGAACGAGATTTAACTTTCCAGAACCGACTTTCTACTCCTTATAGTTTTTCCGTAATCGCGCTCGACACATTCGGAAAAAGTGCTGCGAATTGAAAACTAGCTCAAACTTCTTCACCTGTCAAAAATAGTTGTCTTTTGCTTGCATTGCTGAAATTCGTTTTCAACCTGATAATCCCTCATGAATCATTGCTAGTGTAGACCTGAACTAATTCAAAGTAGCTGTCACCTACCCTGAATCTCCTATAGGGAATTAAAATCATTTTTAGCGTATTTTCACTTCTTTGCAAATCACATTTAAAGTATTTTTGCCTGTGTTTAAAAACATACCAGTTGCTCTAAGCTTGCTAGGGGCGAACTGAATTGGAATTGCATTTGATGGTATTCCTGAAAATTGTGTGCTCTCCTTCCACCTCTTCATACTGCATAGGGGGGGGAGTGAATTGCCACAAGGGGAAAAGTGATTATATTCTCTCTTGTTGAAGCCATATCAGTTTATTTCTGTGCTGCATTCTTTCATTCATTGTTTTCCCTTGAAACCATAAAGCATTCTCAGCTACCTTATCCCTTCTATACTAACTCCTAAGTAATTAAATAAGTGTGCTAGTGTAATATTATCCATTGTTGATCACTGTCATATTCATAAGTGTGCTATCAAATATTAATTTATTTATAAAAGTGTGATATATATCTTGTTTCATTTTCCAATAAATTTGTAAATTGCAAAACAAACCTACTTCTTGGCTCAGTGAGGTCAGGGGGATTCAAAGAGAGGGGCATTATACAAGGGTTTATCATCCAGATTCATGAATTAGTCATAAAAATATATAAATAAGGGTTTCCCTTGGGCATCCCAGACTAGGCACTGACTTAGTTGGAGTACTGAATTGAAGTCGCTTAACAGAGTGGGGGCTCGAGCCGGGACATCTGGATTAAAGCTACCACTTGTGCAGCTTGATGCAGTTGTTCATCCCTGTTCAGTTAAATGATGGGAAGGACTCTGTTCTCGCCCGAGTGTGTGTGAACAACGGTAAGAGCTTCATCAGCGAAGCCATGTTCCGCCAACTCCCAAAAGATCCAGCCATTCCCACATTCAAACTGATAGACAAATGGGAAATGGATCTGGAAACACCCCATTGCAAACATCTCCTGCCAAGCAGGTGTATGCTCAAAATCTCCATTGGCAACAAGAGCATAGGCCATAATTGTTGGGTCGTGCAAGACGTCACTGCCGCCTTTTACTTAGGCAGTGACATTCTCAATCGCTTTGCCATTAGTTTGGACCTAATAAACTTCAAAGCTTGGTCCCGATTAGCGGATAATCCCATGGGCTTCGATGATCCAGAAAAAGCATTTAGGTCAGCTCAATTGCTACCTTATGCAGTTGAAATTCAGATTAAAGAGGAAGTCACCATCCCAGAAAGGACCCCACAATTCTCCCTGGAAGTGAAAGTTAAAAGAGGACAAAAATTGAAAAACCCTGATGCTTATATTCATCTAAATGCTTCTTTCCAACAGCAAGGGTTGGGGGTAAACCCAACACCATTAGTCAACATAGAACATGGCACCATTCCAATAGAGGTGGATAACAGCGACTTAAAGAGTATTACTCTAGCTGCAGGCACCATTATTGGAATGGAGGTTGATGCCCGACATTTCTCCATTGATTTAGGAAATGAACTGTTAGGACCAATCCCCAAGGACTGTTTTGACAGTGACAGTGATGACAACACAACACTGGACAGGATCTTTACCTGGCATGGGGGGGAACTTCCTGGTGTACACTTCCTGCCCTTATGGTAAGGAAGATGCGACTTGTGACTTCAGAAGGGATGAGGTGATTTTCCAGGTCCATGAGGGCTGCCTTTCCCACCTGAAGCCTCCAGTTCAAATCAGCACTCTGACCAGGGACTTCTCCACCCAGCTGGAGGAGGCCGCTGAGATAGCAAAACCAGAAGTCTTTCCAGGCTTCAGGCAGATGGTGGAAGAGAGAGTCAACCTAGCTGATGCCTGGAACAGAAGCAAAAGTTGAAACAAGTTTTCCTGGATTTCCAAGATCTCTTTGCGGTAGACTCATATGACTGTGGTCGCACCGAAATCTACACAACAATTCCCACGGACCCTGGCAGGACTCCAGTGTTTGTGAAGCAATATCGCTTGCCTCTCGCATCAATGGAGTCCCTTACTGAAATAATTAAGAAACTTGAGTCCCGGGGAATAATCCATCCAGTACACAGCACCTTCAATAATCCGGTGCTGGGAATATTGAAGCCAAACGGCCAGTGGAGACTCTGCGCCGACCTTAGGGAGCTCAACAAACGGGTCCATACTTCCCGATGGCCTCTGCCCTACATTGACCAAGGGCTGGCCCAGATCTAGGGGTCTCAAGTATTCACTGCAATAGACCTGACCAATGGATACTGAACCGTGCCTGTCAGTAGGGAGGACCAACACAAACTGGCTTTTACCTTTGGGGGCCAGCAGTACACATGGACCCGGACTCCCTTCGGAGACCTCAACTCCGGCAATGAATTCAACATTTTCCTACATAAGGCCATGCCCGACCTGGGTGCGAGGGGTAACCTGGCTTATGTAGATGATGTCATCATCAAAAGTTCATCTGTGGAGGAACACAGAGTGGAGATCCGTTATGTTCTGACACAGTTGAGGGCCGCCGGAGCAAAACTTTCCTTTCAGAAAGCACAGTGGTGTAGAACCCGTGTTAATTTCTTGGGGCATGAGATTACTCCTCAGGGTCTCTGTCGCCAGGAAAAGAAAGTGGAAGCACTTCAGAAACTGAAAGACCCACAACTCTGCAGGAACTAAGGAGCCTCCTTGGACTGACTAATTACAGCAGAAAGTTCATTGCGGGCTACGCAGAGATCACCAGACCCCTGATTCATCTATTGAAGGGGGGGGGTCAAGTGGGAATGGGGTCCAGAACAATCCGAGGCAGTAAGACAGCTCAAAAGAAGCCTCTCACAAGCAAGCGCCCTGCCTAGCTTACCCTGTCAGAAACAAGGAGTTTTTCTTGGAGACAGGGTTCTCTAATATATGCTTGACTGCGGTATTATATCAAAAGCATGACAAGGTCAATAAAGTAATCTCCTATGCGAGCAAAACTTTATCCTCTGTGGAGGAGAAATTCAACAATTGTGAGAAGGCACTCCTGGCAACGGTGTGGGCATTGAAAAATTACCGCCCGTTTAGCAGGGGGGAACACATCATAGTGGAGACTCCACACCAGACTCTGCAATATCTCCAAAGTGACAGAATCCGGGCTGGAAATGTGAGTAATTCCCGAATTACTTCCTGGATTCTGTCAATGCAAGGCTTTCCCGTGGAGGTCAGATATGGCCAGAACAAGAAGAGTCCCCTCGCGCAAGGTCTGGCTGACTTGCATGATTGTGCCAGAGAAAACTGTCTCAAGGATGAAAGTCTAAAAATCAAGGACAACATGGGGGCATACCTTAATTCCCCACACAAAGTCTTTGAGGAAGACAAGTGTGAGGGAATGCCCACTGTCTATGTGGATGGATGCTCTTACCATGTTGACAACAACTGGGAAAAAGAACTTGTGGCCGGCGTAGGGAATGCATGGGTGAATGAGTCCCCAGAACCCTCCGCTGGATACAAAATTGGTCCCCGAAGTAGTCAGGTGGCAGAGTTGATGGCTGTGTATCAAGCCATCTTCACTGCTGTCCAACATCAACTCCACAAACTGGTCATAATCACAGATTCGGATTATGTATGGAACGGGTTCGTGGAGCACCTGGTCAATTGGAAAACCAGAGGCATGTTATGTGCTAATAACAAACCCTTGAAACATGGGAAGTTAATTCAAAACATTGATGATCTGGTCACCGTGAATGGGATGACCATCTACTGGAAGAAGATCAAGGGTCATTCCAAAGTAGAGGGACCAGACAAAACTGGAAATGATTTAGCTGATCAGCTGGCCAATCCCGGGGCCATCCATGGGGATCTAATAGAGATTGAGTCCCTGTTGGGAAAATCCAGGTCACTGCTATCACTAGGTCCCAGACAAATGCTCACAATGATCTGTCAACTGCACAATGGAGTAAGGAGACCCCAGATGCTGATTTGATTACGGCTCAGAAGGGGGATCCAATAATTGGTGAGTTTTACCAACACATTGAGGACCCTGAGAACTTTCCCCTGACGGAAACCGATTACATTGGGAAAGAGGACCTTAGAGTGTTGATGAAATGTCCAAAAATTTTCTGAATCCAAGACGGTTTGTTGGTAAGAAAATCCCAAGCTGGCCATGATCAGTGGGTGGTCCTTACCTCATTCCGAAGCCTGATGTTAAGTCACGCCCATGATGCGGCCACAGCCGGTCATAGGGGGTTTCACACAACACTTGAGATCTTAAGAGAGGTTGCATACTGGCCACACATGGGGCAGGACCTCGACCAATACTTGAAGGGGTGTCTTGTGTGTGCACAATTTCAGCCAACATCCCTCACACACCGTGCGCCTCTCCAAAAGAGGGGGATGACACTGCCATGGTCAGATTTGCAAGTCGACTTCATAGGCCCCGTGATTCCCTCCTCTAGGGGGAATAAGTACATGTTGACGGTGACATGCTTATTTACTAAATGGGTGGAATGTCTCCCGGCCCCAAACTGCAAGGCAGAAACAGCAGCTGCCCTGATGATCAACAACATCTTTTCGCGTTTTGGTCTACCCCAAAGGATTGAGTCAGACAGAGGTAGCCATTTTACCAGCGAAGTAATGACAAAGATGTGGGAGATACTGGGGGTCAAAAGGAAGCTACATATTGCTTACTGGCAGCCTCTTCTGGTGCAGTGGAGAGATATAACAGAAGCATTGTGAGCATGTTAAAAAAGTTTGTGGCAGATTCTGGGCCAAGTTGGGATATCAGATTACCTCTTGTCCTAATGGTCATCAGATCTACCCCTTCATCTGCAACTAAAATGTCACCATTTGAGCTGATGACTGGACGCAAGATGGTGCTTCCCCAGCATTTGCTCTACAGGACCCAAGAGCAGACATTAATCAATGCTTCCACTACTCATGAATATATTGAGAATTTAAGGAAACACCTTCAACATGCTTTTGCCTATGCACAGCGGAATCTAGAAAGATCAGCCGAGAGTATGAAAACTCACTATGACCTGAAGACTACCAGGAAAGAATACAATGTGGGAGACCGGGTCTATCTATACAATTTCCAAAGGAACCAGGCCAAACAGCGAAAATTTCTGCCTACATAGAAGGGACCTTTTGAAATTGTAGACAAGATCTCACAGTCGCTTACAAGATCTGCATCCCCAAAGGTAGTATGGCGGAAGGGGAAGACAAGTGGGTCCATATAAATCATCTAAAGTGTTGCCATCCCAGGCACACTCTGCAGCAACTGGAGGAGTCCTCTGCAATCCCAGAGGGGGCAGCTCCAGATTAAGACAAGTCCAACCCTAAAATATTCCACATATAGCCTATAAAATTCTATGATTCTTGAATGCAAATTTCTCCTGATTTATAAAATGTATATGTTCACCCCACCATTAATAGTGGTGGGGAAATGTCTACGAACATGTTTCTGCCGCTTTGCTTTGTCATCCTAGGAGAGATGAAACCATGGAGACTGACCAAGGAGGACGACCCGGGGATCGAGAGCAAAGATCCGAGGAGCCGGGGTACCGCCCAAAACTACCATCAGGACCGGCGAGGAGAACCGATCAATCCACCCTGATGAAGGAAAAATGCTGAACTGTGCCATCTGCGGAATCAGAAAAGATGCTGAACTGTGCCATCTGCGGAATCGGAAGATGATGATGCGGACATACCAGCGCATGGATCAAAACATCCTTTGCACCCGACTCCCCCTCGACTCGAAATCAAAATGCAGTCGGGCGGTGGGGCTTGTCAGGTGTCTTGACCCACGTTAAAGTTATTATGCTGCAACATTTGGTGCTGTAGGCTTAGAAAATCCAAGATGGCCGAAAAGCCCACATTTGCGCTAGAATCCAGGAAAACCGCACAGTTTTGCGCACACCAAAATGGTCGCCTGACCTGCCACCCACCAGTGCGAGCGTGATGGGCCAGAAGCGCCATGAGTGAAACGTGGTGCCAAAGGAAAAACAGCAGTGCCTGTTAGCTCAAAAAGCGCTTTGAAATCACATTTGTTTCTCTAAAATGCAAGCTAAAAATGCCTATTTTAAACATTGCAAGATATTCAAAAATCTCACTGAACACCAGCAGACATTTGGCAGAATGTAGTCTTGTGTGCATACAAAATCTGGAAAGATGAAGAGCCTAAAGCAATGTTTATAACAAAACTGGCTGAGCTGTGGATGTCAGCAGCTTAAGTGAAATGGGATTTAAAACCACTAAAATCGAAATGTTTAAAATAAATGAGTGACCTACTTTTGAGTGTCACATAGGTTGCAACTGTTTAAATGTCATAGTTTTGAACTTAGAATCAGCATTATAGCTGCATGTGTGAAAATTGTAAGTTTGATTTGAATGAAGAAAACTGGAACAAAAGTAACATTTAGAGGAGGGGCACCTGGGACTGCAAGGGAAACAGAACAATGAGCTTTCCTCGGCTCAGGCAAATGTTAAATTAGGGGGGGTCGTAACTGGCTTCCTCTAGGAAGAAACTCGGAGGAGCAGTGCCTCTGTGAGCAAGCTGAGCTTGGAGGAAGTGGACAAACCAGAAATTCCACCATGTGCTTTGGGAAACCACACCCCTCTGGGCCAGAGCATAACTTTAAAAAGATGGATAATTCATAGTACGAAATTGTCAAAATTATATAATAATATCATTTATTCTTGTGATTTTTCTGTGCACATTTTAAGAGGTGTTAGGACTCTGTGGTATGTTCTGGGGGTAGTAGCGGAAAATAAAGCATTACTCCAAATGTCTGTATGTTAAAAATCTGACACTTTACCATCTGATGGCCATATTCCTTGCGCATGTTTGTGTAAATTCTGGAAAAGTTTAGAGTTTGTGTTCTGGATGAAAAGGACAGAATTCTGTCAGAAGTGGACACGACATCTTACAAAGACAGGGATCAGATGATTTGGTGCTACAGAAAATATGTTTACTGGACATATAATATTAGAAAAATTGTACACAGATAAATATGTATTTGGATCAAAAATAGATTTGTGTGCAAATTGACAAGGGGAGGATCCTCTGAACCATAATCCTACCTCATCACGATGACACTTCATTTCTTCCCCAATCAGAGGACGGTAGATTCTCTCACCTATCAGGATCCTCAGAGGGTTGGGCATAGAAAGTCAGCCTTCCCACCCACTTTCAAAAGACATAAAAGGAGCCACTGGGACCCAGGTAGACACATTCACTTTCCACTTCAGGAACGAGATTTAACTTTCCAGAACCGACTTTCTACTCCTTATAGTTTTTCCCTAATCCCGCTCGACACATTCGGAAAAAGTGCCGCGAATTGAAAACTAGCTCAAACTTCTTCACCTGTCAAAAATAGCTGTCTTTTGCTTGCATTGCTGAAATTCGTTTTCAACCTGATAATCCCTCATGAATCATTGCTAGTGTAGACCTGAACTAATTCAAAGTAGCTGTCACCTACCCTGAATCTCCTTTAGGGAATTAAAATCATTTTTAGCGTATTTTCACTTCTTTGCAAATCACATTTAAAGTATTTTTGCCTGTGTTTAAAAACATACCGGTTGCTCTAAGCTTGCTAGGGGCAAACTGAACTGGGATTGCATTTGATGGTATTCCTGAAAATTGTGTGCTCTCCTTCCACCTCTTCATACTGCATAGGGGGGGAGTGAATTGCCACAAGGGGAAAAGTGATTATATTCTCTCTTGTTGAAACCATATCAGTTTATTTCTGTGCTGCATTCTTTCATTCATTGTTTTCCCTTGAAACCATAAAGCATTCTCAGCTACCTTATCCCTTCTATGCTAACTCCTAAGTAATTAAATAAGTGTGCTAGTGTAATATTATCCATTGTTGATCACTGTCATATTCATAAGTGTGCTATCAAATATTAATTTATTTATAAAAGTGTGATATATATCTTGTATCATTTTCCAATAAATTTGTAAATTGCAAAACAAACCTATTTCTTGGCTCAGTGAGGTCAGGGGGATTCAAAGAGAGGGGCATTAAACAAGGGTTTATCATCCAGATTTATGAACTAGTCATAAAGATATATAAATAAGGGCTTCCCTTGGGCATCCCAGACTAGGTACCGACTTGGTTGGAGTACTGAATTGAAGTCGCTTAACCCTCGTGGCAAACAGGTGTATTGTGGGGGTACCCCACTGATCAAAAATCTCCTTGAGAACTTCTCGGTACACTACCCACTCATGTGAGACCATGCTCTGCTTGCTCAGAGTGTCTGCCACCGTGTTCTCCATTCCTGCTAGATGTACAGTTGAAGCAGAGATCCGGTTCTCCAGTAACAAGAACCATACGTGCAGTGTCTCCTTACATAGGGGTAGTGACCAAAAACCGCCTTGCTTGTTGAGGTAGTGCATGGCCACTGTGTTGTCTGTCTGAATGAGAGCGTGTTTATCTTTGAGGGAGTGCACAAAGGCCATCAGGGCCAACCTGATCACCCACAACTCCAGCCGGTTGATATGCCACTGGCATTCCATTGGTGACTACACCCTGCTCACCTGCAGTTGCATGCAGTAAGCACTCCAACCATTCAGAAATGCATCTGTGACCACTTAGGATTGGGGCCACTGAGGACAAAAGGGTTCTTTCGTCATGTTCTCCTGGATGGCCAACCAAGAGAGGTCATTGATCACTGACGTTGACTCCTTGAGAGTGCTCTTCATGGCATCAAAGTATTGGGAACATAATAGCCATTGCCGAGATTTAAGAGGCAGAGGAAGGAAGCTGCTGGTAAACTGTCATGGCTCTGAAACAGCTTGACCATTTGCCGGACACTACGGACTATTTCTTGGGGGGAAAAGCTTTCCGCACACGAGTGTCCAGGACTGCCACAATTAACTGAAGCTTTTGTGTTGGTGTTCCATGAGACTTCTATAAATTCAGGTAGAAGCCCAAACCATGAAGCAGAGAGCAGGTTTCCGCAAGTCGATACTTGCTCTGGCGACCTTCCTCTGATTAGCCACTGGTCCAGATATGGGAATACGTGAACACCAGATCGCTTGCCGTGTGCCCTCACCACTGCCATCTATTTAGTGAAAATCCTTGGCACGAAGGTCAAGCCAAAGGGGAGCACCTTGAATTGATAATGAGTGTCCCGAATGAGGAATCTCAGGAGCTGCATGTGCCTCAGGTGAATTGGGACATGAAAATAAGCATCTAGAAGGTCCAGCAACACCAACTAGTCCAGTTGTAGAGCCTGGTAAATGTATTACAATGTCACCATCCTGAACTTGTCTTTCCTCTGGAACTTGTTCAAGGCCCCGAGGTCCAGGATGGGGAAGAGTCCTCTTCCTTTCTTGGGTAATGGAAAATAACGAGAGTATCAGCCTGATCCACTCAGCTCAGGTGGCACCTCTTCCATGCCACCCTTCAATAACGGGGCTCTCAGTTTTGACTGGTGCTCCTGTTCCGGTTTTCGTTGAGGGGGTGGGGGCGTTGGTCTGTCTGGAGGTTTTCTTAAAAATAGTAGGTAGTACTCCCATTCGATGAGCTGCAAGACCCAGGCATCAGAGGTTATCTCTTCCACCTGAGTGCTTGGAAATTCTCTCTCTAACCCGGGAAATCTGTGGGGATAACTCAAGGTGGCATAGCGCATACCAGCGATGCTGCCACAGTCTGCTAGCACCTAGAGGCCCCTCTGCCCCATCCGGGATGTGAGAAAATTAATAGTTACTCACCATAGTGACTAAGGTACTCTTAGTCCATAGTCCCCTTTCCTCCATTCTGCATGGGTGTCCCTTGCTAGGGTAGGAGACAGAACCTTTTTCACCAGAAAAAAACTTCTTCCCCTTTAAATTTAGAGGCGTGCAAGGGCACAGCCCTGGGAGCATGCACTCCCCTGACTCCGCCCACCGGTACGACTCCTCAGTCCCCATTGACGCGTCGACAATATTAACATTGCCTAATGACACCCGTTTTATTAGGGGAGAGGATGGTGCGACGTATGGAGGAAAGGGGACTATGGACTAAGAATATTTTAGTCATTAGGGTTGAGTAACTATTAATTACTCTTACATCCCATCCCCTTTCCTCCATACTGCATGGGCGATATACAACGGAGTGTAGCCCCAGGGTGGAGAGGTGACCCTCTTTAAAAGTTCCTTAGAACTGCCTGTCCAAAAAACGCATCTGAGTTAGAGCCGGCATCCAAACAGTAGTGCTTACAGAAAGCCGAAGGGGAGGCCCAGGTGGGCTGATGACCTGCCATGGTACTTGTCTCTGAAATGCCACCGCTGTGGCCTTGACCGTGACCGCGTGGGCGTGCATGTTCGCTGGCAGTGGTTTGAGTTGCCCCTCAAAAGCCTCCTTGACGGCCGCAACCATCCATCTTGCAATAGAGGCCTTGGATGCTTGATACACAGGCCTTGACCCAACGAATGTGATGAATAGCGCATCCGACTCACGAAAGCTCTTAGTCTGTCCAGAGAGAAATTCAGAGAGCGTCCGACATCCAGACAGTGCAGGACCCTTTGAACATCATCCTTTGGATCAGCAAAGAAGGTAGGTAACCCTATGTCCTCATTTAGATGAAAAGAGGAGGATACTTTAGGTAGAAACGCTGGGTGCATTATCAGAACCACCTTATCCCTGTGGAACGTGGTGTAGGGTTTTGAAGCCACCACAGCCTGGATCTCGCCAACCCTATGCGCTGACGTAAGGCCAACTAACAGGGCTGTTTTAATGGTGACCAGTCTGATGTCCGCGGATGCCATTGGTTCGAAAGGCTTATGCGGCAGGGTGCACAGAACCACATTGAGGTCCCACACCGGGTGTGGTTTCCTTATGGGCAGGTAGAGCCTGGTAAGGCCTGTCAGATGACATTTAACCACCGGTTTGGAGGAGAAGAGCTCCTCCTCCGAGTTCCTGTAGGCACCTATAGCTGCTAGATAGGTGCAGCACGTGTCTATTTGCACACTCTGAGTGTGCAAGGTGTGCCGAGAAGGAAAGGACATCGTCCAGTGTGCAAGAGAGGGGGTTGATCTACTTAGAGTCAGCCCAATGACAGAACCTGGCCCATTTACTCTTGCACTTACTCCTGGTAGCCTTGCTCCATGCACCCTGAATGATCTCTAGATTAGTCTGTGATAGCCCAAGGTGCTTCTGCGTGACCTGCTCAGGAACCACTCTGGAAGGGCTAACTTCTGTGGGGGGGTGAGGGGGTGGATGACCCTGCCCCCCAGCTGCACCAGAAGATGAGCCGGGCCCATCAGAAGGTGAATGGGTGGTCTCTCCCAGAGGCTGAGAAGTTCAGAGAACCACAGCCTCGCAGGCCACCATGGAGCTATCAGAATGACGCTGAGGTGACAAGATTGCTTTATCTTGCGGATCACCCTGTGGACTAGGGGTGTGGGAGGGAAGGAAAACGCTGCCATTCCACTGTATCTGGAATGCGTCACCCAGGGAGCCGGGGCACTGCCCCTGCCAGGACACAAACAGCTGCCATTTCTTGTTGTCCCAGGAGACAAACAGATACACTTGAGGATGCCCCCATTTGCTTAAGACCTCCTGCAGCACCTGGTCATTCAATTGCCACTCGTAATTGTCCACTCCCAGTGTGCTGAGCCTGTCCGCCTCCAAGTTGGACTCCCCCAGAAGGTGGACAGCCGTGAGGTAGATGATGTTCTCCAGGGCCCATTCCCACATGCCAACTGCTAGACTGCACAGTGAAGGGGACCTGGTACCCCCCCCAGGCTTGTTGACATCGAACATGCAGGCGGTGTTATTGGTCTGGATAAGTACTGTCTTGCCCCCAATGAGCGCAAGGAAAGCTTTGAGAGCTAGCCAGATGGCTTTCAGCTCCAGCCATTATCTATGAGACTCCTGCCCGGTCCAGACTCCATGGACGCTGTGGTTGTCCAGAGTGGCTCCCCAGCCCTCCAGGGAGGAGTCTGTAGTGGTGATGACCTGCGGAGCCGGCTGCCGGAAATGCTTCCCAGTCTGCAGGTTGCAGTCCCAGGGCCACCATTCGAGGACTGTGCGGAGAGAAGGAGGAATGCTGACCAGCTCTGCTTCGGTGCCCTTCTCCTGATTCCACGAGGCTGCGAAGTGCAGCTGTAATCTCCTCATCCTGAGACGCATGTGGGGTACGGCCAGTAGGACCGTTGCCATGATACCTAATAAATGTTGGTACCACCAGGCTGAGGTCACTGCCCTGGTAAGGACCTGTGTCCTCCGAGGGAAAGACTCTCTCAGAGCTTGTGTCCCAGATGAGGCCCAGGAAGGTCAGGCTCTGCGTAGGCTGCAGCTGAGATTTCTTGAGATTGATTGTGAACCCCAGGTCACGCAGTGTGTCCATAAGTGTGAAATACTTGTGGTGCACAGCCCTGGAGATCTCGCCCTGACGAGCCAGTCGTCCAGGTACGGGTAGTGATGGTGGCCATGGGCCCTGAGAAGGGCTGCCACTGCATTCATTAGTCTGGTAAACACCCTGGGTGTTACTCACCGGCCGGCGAGTGACTCGGGCAAACGACCAGGAAGGTTGTACTGGATGTTGCTTTAAGAGCTCAAGATGGAGCCTCCACCTGAGCCTCCTCTCTGTTGAGGGAATAAGCTCCTTTTGATGATATGACTCTCAGCTGCACTAAATTACAGACTGAGAGACCGATCACCCAAAAGAGCGGGGAGAACACACCGACACGGACCCAGCTAAAAGAAAAAGACAATTGGTAAATATTTGGGAAGAGCAAAGATCACCACAAGAAAAAACCTCTCAAAAGCAGAAAGTACCTGGGTCACCCAGTCCCCTTGTAATCGAAAAGGAACAGAAATGGAATTTCCCCTGTAAGTACAGAAAGAGATTAACTTCTATTTTGAGGATTTAGATAGGAATTAATAAAGAAAGTTAAGGAAGTCTTACCAGAACAGGAATTGAAATAATCTAAACAATCCAGGTTAGAACAACGGAGGTACAAAACAATAAACAGGAAGGTTAGTAGGGATGCTAGACCCGGGCGGCACGAGGGGCGCACTAGATACGGGTAGGTGCACACTTCTCAGCAAGGCGTCCCTGTGTGCACTTTTAGAAATGAGTCTTTGCGTATAATCACCAAAGTGTCCTTGCGTACACTTGAGGGAGCAAATCCAAAACAACGGGATGGAGCCGGAATCCACAAAAGAACACTGGAATTGAAGAAGGAAACAATACCCAGTACTTGGAGTCAGCTGGGAAGGTGAGGAAAACCAGTTGAAGGCGGTGGTAGGTAATTCAAGACAGAAGGAAGGCAATCCAGTAAACAGGCAGCGAGATCTGGTACACAGGCGGGCTAAGGACGGTACAGAATCAGGAAGTAAGCAATCCGTAGGACAGGCAAAAGTCCGGTACAGGGGTAGGCAGAAGACAGTACAGAATCAAGAAGCAAGCAAACCGTAGAACAGGCAAAGGTCCGGTACACAGGAAGTCAGAAGAATTGAGAAGTCTCAAGGCAGTCCGTAATTGGAAAAACAGGAAAATTGGTACACGGGAAGGCAATGATTGGAAAGGCACAGAAGACGAAACTTCAGATGCCGGTTGCAACTTTAATCAGAAGCAGCGTCCTTCCTGCTGCAGTGCCTAATATACCCAGGAGGCGGAGCGCCGTAAGCCCATCAGAGCTCACGTTCCGAATAGTCGGAACTACACGCAAAAGGTAGGTTTCCTGGGAGTTGTAGGCAAAGGCTGGGTTGTCGATACCTTTGATGTTGTTGAGCCCAATCTCCAGGGCAACCGTCACCGAGAGAAGTAAGGGGCTGAGAAACGTCGGATACTGTGGCGAAGCGTCACGACTTTGGTAGGTACCTTGAAAGTGGTCTGTTTCACCTGGCGTGATGAGGAGGCGCGCGGGTCATTCAGACCCCGATGTGTGACACTGGGGGCTGAGTTGAGGCCAAAGGGTAGCACCTTTTACTGTAAATGGCATCACAAGATCCTGAAGCGCAGGAAAGCGTGATGCGGCTGCCAAATCGGGATGTGTAGATAAGCGTCCTTCAGATCTAAAGAGCACATCCAGTCTCCCCTGTCTAGTGTCTCCACAATACGAGCTGGCGTCACCATCTTGAATTTTTGAAGAGGGAGATGTTGAGGGTGCAGTGGTCCAGCACAACTCTCAGACCAGCCTGGTTCTTTTGTATGGCGAAAATCCTGGAATAGAAGCCCAATCCTCTCTGGGAGGCTGGGACTTCTTCGGCTGCCGGACTCTCGACGAGCGATCAAATTTCTGCCAACAGAGCTGCTGTCCCAATCTGTGGGACTGGAGGGGAGAAGGGAGGAGAGGAAGGGAGGGAGGGACCGGTAGGTGGTACCCCCGTGGATACTACAGAGAGGATCCAGGGGTCCGAAAAAGTTCTGCCACCAAAATTGCACATGAAAGGCAAGCCTGCCCCCCCACCAGAGACACGTGGACCCAAAGGGACACGTCATGCCTTCTTTCCCTTGGGGGGCGCTGCGGAGGAGGGGGACTGGAAAAAGCCCTTGCCCCACCTTTTTTGTTGTTTGCGCCAGGCTGCCTCAACCTCCGTTCTTGGAAGCCCCGGAACCCGTCAAACGCCCGCCCTTTGTTGGAGTGTTGATGCAACTGGGTGTATGCCTTGGGCGTGGCCTTCGTTAGAATAAAGTATTAGCAGTTTGAAAGCTGTTTGAGGTAAACTATGACTCCTTCTTCATAAGACCAAGACCAGAAGGTAATTAGTTCACATGTAGGTTTATTTCTCTTAGTTGTAAAGTAGAGAAAGCACTGGGACATCCATCCAGCCCAGCCGATTAGGGCCAACTGACCCCAGTAGACCCCTGCACTCCAAACATACATCAACACTCCACCTAGAGTCCCAGTGACATCACCACACCAACACTCCACCTAGAATGTCAGTGACATCACCAGACCATCCTAACACTAATAGCCATAATCAGGCCAAAGCACAGATTATGACACATCTTCCTCCCGTCCATAACACAACACCCATGTTAGAGACCCATCACAATTGCAATATTACCAGAAAAGTCACAAATGCAAAACTCATACCAGCTCAGACCGCAACACCCCAAGATCTAACCAAGATCTAAATGGAAAACACAAAAACTAACTCAAACCACAGGCTCTTCCCCAGAGCCTGAACCCACTCAGCTAACCCGCTGAATGAACCACAACAATGGAAGAACCAACAATGAATCCTTCACCGTGGAGACCCCTTGCACCACAACCAAAACTAACCCACTTACCTTCTAATCCCCACACAGACATGTGGCCACCATGTCTATGTCCAACACAAAAAACTCCAACCAAAACTTTGATCCTACCACTAAACTCCATAACAACACACTGTCCACATAACTTACTCAAACAGCACCTCACTGCCCTTAAAAACACCGGACAGCACCTCACTGCCCCCTAAAATGACCCAGACAGCAGCTCACTGCCTGCTAGACAGCTCCACACTGCCCCTAAATATAACAGACAGCATCTCACTGCCCCCGAAAATGACCAGACAGCACCTCACTGCCCCTAAAACACCAGCAGCACCTCACTGTCCCTAAAGACACCAGCAGCACCACACTGCCCCCGAAAATGACCAGACAGCACCTCACTGCCCCTAAAAACAACCAGACAGCACCTCACTGTCCCTAAAAACACCAGACAGCACCTCACTGCCCTTCAGAATCACCGACATCCTCCACACAGACATCATCCACTTATACCCAGAGGATATGCCCCTATGAACACGACAAACAAAACACCACAGGACAACATGTAAGCCCCCGAAAACCAAAACAGTTAAAATCCATGGCGTCAAAGTCCCTGCGCCAAACCCCAACGTGTCCCTGTAACGCCAAGCAAATAACTGCAAGGCAAGCAATTGTAAATGCAAAGTGAATGAATGTGACATGGCGCCAAAGTCCCTGCGCCATACCCCCCACCCCATGTCCACTTCAACCAACCTGCAAAGAAAACAATTGTGGAAAAACAAACATTACAATTTTGCCCATGAACCCATGAACTCCAACCCACGAGTCCATACTGTAAACCCAGGGAAGGTCCTAAACATTAGGCCACCACGTAAACACAACATCAGTACATAAATGACAGGCCATAAACTGCTAACATTAATCCAGGACCCAAACCATAACTGTACTAAACCCAGAGGCCACAACATAAACACAAACAACATTAACCATTAAGACCGGCCACACCAAACACATACCTCTGTTTAGTCCTTTGTTAGATCCTTCTTCATGTTACATATGCCCCACTGGTCCGGATCCAGCGCCCGCCACTTTACCAGCCTTCTTGAACATTCACCGTCTACTCGCAGCTTCCAAGTTTTTCCAGCATACACATGGTAAATAGCCAAACCTCCAGTGGCAACCCCCACACTCTCCAATTGTGCCAAAAATTCACAGATCCCAGAGCTGCTAGCTTTATTCGTGGAGCATGCACCCTTAACACACGTCCCAATCCTATTGTTGTCTCTCTCCGGAACACAACAGCTTCCACATCCAGCGCCGGCTCCGCTCTCACAAACAACGTCGCGTTCCAAGAGGACGTTGCATTCCAAAGGAATGTTGCGTTCCAGCTCGGCCCGCTGGAATGCCAGTCCTCTGCCCACTGATGCCGGCCCACCTCCTGCCGACGTCACCGTGTCAGCACCCGGCATCCTGAAGGAAAAATCACCAACGGACTCCGAAATGCAGCCCATGATGCTGTCCCCATGTAACAACGCCGCCCTCAGCTGCACCTGCTTTGGCCTCTCCGACCTGCACAGAGCACCCCTCAGCCTGGAAATGTATATAAAACAGCAGGCTAGCACCGTCCAGGAGCGGCCCCCCACACACCTCATGGCCCTCTTCATCAGGCGCACACGCCTGCCGCTGCTAGTCCCAAACAAACAGCATACTCCTTCCACGCAGCAATAACAGCCGTACCTCAGGCTGTCTAGGCGTCACCGCAGCCCCCTCCGGAATCTCTGTCAAACTCTGGACAGCCTCACCAGAGTGCACGGAGTGAAAGCAGCTCCGGGCTATGGGCCACTTCAGCCCCGGCGCCACCTGGACCCTGGACCTTCCGGGAACTGGGCCACCTCAGCCGCAGGGCAATTCCGCTTCACCAACACAGGCTTAACAGCACACCCGGCCGTTCCTCCTTCTTGGACCACCAGACCTCGTGCTCCAACCGGATCTTCAGGTCCCCCTGCTTGGACCCAGACAATGGACCACTGCTGCTACTGCAGTATCCGGCAGCTGGACGGGCATCTCCCAGGAAGGCAGTACTTCCCACCTGCTGCCCCTTCCCAGCAGCAAAGAAAAAATCCTTGTCGCAAGTGAGGTAAACTAAGCCTCCTTCCCAATCAGGAACACCAGAAGGTAAGTAGTTTACATGTAGGTGGATTTCTCTTAGTTGTAAAGTAGAGAAAGCACTGGGACATCCATCCAGCCCAGCCCATTAGGTCCAACTGACCCCAGTAGAACCCTGCACTCCAAACATACATCAACACTCCACTTAAGAGTCCCAGTGACATCACCACACCAACACTCCACCTAGAATGTCAGTGACATTACCAGACCATCATAACACTAAAAGCCATAATCAGGCCAAAACACAGATTATGACACCGTTCTTCTTATCTAACTCCTCATTGGTGGTGGAGTGAAAGAGGTCACTGCCCTCGAATGTAAGGTCCAACATGCGTTCCTGGACATCAGGGTTAAATTTATTAGCCCAAAGCCAGGCAGTCCTTCTCATGTCCATGGCGATGCAAATGGCCCAGCCAGAGGTATCAATGTGGGCCACAGAGTACTCCAGATTTCCTGCGCTACCAGCTTTGGTTCTCGTAGCCCTGCCTTGAAGTGTGCTTGGCTCTGCACCGGAAGTTCTGGATGGAAGTCCGCTGTTTCCCGCCAAAGCCTTTGGTTAACAGCTGCCAGCATGGCATCCGCATTGGATTGATGCAGGTGCAGGGAGGCGTTGGAGTACAGCTTCTTTCCGTACGCCTCTAAGATCTTCTCCTCCTTGCTTAGCAGCACCGAAGACGAGGTGGCCGAGGATGACTGGGGCTTAGAGTAGAGTGACGCCACAACGATCACAGAAGAGTGCAGTTGAGGGTGCGCCTACAGAAACAGTGTATCCCCCTCCATCTGCCTGTATTTGGTGTCGAGGCGCCGATTGACAGGTTGGGCCGAGTGTGGCTTGAGCCACCCCTTCTTGGCAAGGGAAAAAACATCTTTCTGCATCGGGAACCCTGTTCTGGTAGGGGGTAGTAGGGTGAGGACTTCTGCCAAGATCCCCCTCCTTGGGATGCTCGACTTCGGGATGAGGAAGGCCCAAGTATTCTGCCAAACCTGCAAGCCATTCATGGAAGGCCTTGGCTGAGGACGGCGTGTCGCGGTCCTCCTCATCGTCTGTGTCCACCAGAGTGTCCGTTTGGTCCTGAGTGGGTGGGGGAGTACTGGGCGTTGTGGGCTGCGGTGTGGAGACTGGAGCCGGTGGCTGCTGCGGAGGCTGGTGTGGAACCGCCTGTACTGTGGGAGATAGGGTAGCCAGAATTGAACGAGCCCACAGATGCAGTGGGTGGGATGAGCTGGGGCCTGTGGTGCCGGAGCCATAAAAGGAATGACTATGGGCGCCGGTGGAGTGAGAGGAGGGAGCATGTCCCAATCAGCAATCTGAAGGATGCCCCATCTGAGGAGTTCCCATCAGCGCTAGGAACCTTTGGAAGAACCGGTCATCAGAGGCTGAAGGGGTGGCAGGTGATCTCGACGGAGTGGTTGGAGGCTGCTGTGGCCGGAGCACACTCTGCCTCGGTTCCTGGGGAAACGTGCCCTGTGCTGCTGATGGATAAACTGTAGGCCATGTACCTGGTTGACACCTGTCCTGCCTTGTAACTCGTTCTCCCAACTGCTCCATTCCTAGGAGTGGCATCGGATGAGCGGGCATTTTATCTGGCACGGCAGCTATCTTGTCGTGCCACGTGCCGAAGTCGTGGTGCTTGGCTCACTGGGCTCGGCCTCCTCCAAGACTCTTGGCAGTGGAGCATGAGACCTACCCTGCACCTCAGGCCGGGGCCTGGATGGCGTATTGCCCTCGGCTGTGTCACCGGTAGTGCTGCGTGTAGGCGCCCCCTCAGACATTAGGCCGGTACTAGGGCATTGCCCCTTGGGTGTATGCCCGGGAAAAGAACCTTGTGATTCCTCAGCACTGTCCCCGGAAGGATCTGATGACCCCTCGGCCGTAAGGCCAGTAGCTGGACTAGCCTTGGTACATGTGCTGGTACGAGAACCAGAAAAGTTCCTCCCGCTCAGGCATTTCGTAGGGAAGGAGTTGCCCTTATAGGGTGCGATGAAAAACAGCAGCCCTTCTTTGGGCCTCGATCTCCATCTGACAAAGTCCTTTAAATCCTCTGGAGGCGACCTTTCGAAGAGTTCCCTCCACCGAGCTAGTCTGTTCTTCAATGCACATGGAGTAAGTGCATCGCACGTGGTACAACCTTCCCAGCCGTGGTCGGGGCCAAGGCAGCCGAGGCAAAGGGTGTGGGGATCGGAAGTACGGATACCTGCTGAAGCCGGCATGCGCCGGGAAGGAGTATTAGCCCGGAGGACAAAGTACCTGATTGACAAAAAGAAGACAAAAAGATAGAAATATCCAGGGAAGAGCACATGGTATTACATGGTCAAAGCCAAACCCAGGAGCGCTGGTGAAATCGTCCCGTTCCCATCGACACGGTAAAGGGGACTGAGGAGGGGCACTGGTGGGCAGAGTCAGGGAGCGCATGCTCCCAGGGCCACGCCCTTCTAAATTTAAAGGGGAAGAGGGTTTTTCTGGTGAAAACCGTTCCGTCTCCCGTCCCTAGTGAGGGACATCCAAGCAGTATGGAGGAAAGGGGACGGGACATAAGAGAACATCTCTACTCTTGCCTGGCTTATGAGGGCTGTGCCCTCTTACCAAACAGAATGTACCGCCTGTAGCCCCTTCCCCTAGAGGAGAAGCCGAAACATTGCTTTGCAGGTTGCGGCACAGCTAAGCCTATCTTCTTGGCAACCAATTTAGAATCCTTGAATTTCGCCAAGGATTCATCGGCCTTTGGGCAAAACAGGTGTTCACCGTTGAAAACTATGCCAGGAGGTTTGCCTGTACATTTAGTGAGAATCCTGAACTGTGAAGGTAGGCTGATCTCCTTAACACAGTGTAGTCCCCATTGCAAGCCCTACACAATCTGCAGTGTCCAGGTCTGACTGCAGTGCTTGGCATGCTACCTCCTTGCCATCATCAGTGACTGCATGAAACCATCCTTCATTTTACCAGCCGGGGTGTTTTCCGCTGCTTCTGCCATGAGTCTCCACAGCCTGTGACAGTACTTAGTGAAAATGTATAATGCATTGACTGCCTTCAGGCCTATGTTACCTGAGGCAAAGATCTTTTTGGCTAAGGCATCGGTCTTCTTGGATTCCCTATCCGTAGGCAGGTTAGAGGTGGATGTGGCTGGCCTAGAACTTACTGTAGCGGCTTGCACCACCAGAGGAGAGAGACACAAACCTGACACTGGGTTGTGAGTTTAGAATACAGGAGAAAGAAGGGTATCCACAGGTTGTAGACCCCTCGCGTCCCCTGCACATTCAGGGTTACTGTCATTGGACAGTCAATAGGTATAGATTTCTAGGAAAGGCTCTATGTAACAATATAAGTCAATATGTTAGGGAAAAGATTTTTGCGAATAATTCCAAGAGTAATTCTTTTACAAAAGAAAAGGAATTAAAAGTGATATTTCCACAACCAGCTACTTATTAGCACTATTTATAACACATTTCTTTACTGTAATTTACTGTAATTTCTAGAAAACAGATATTCACAAATATTCTGTTTGTAGTTGTAAGGTTTCACGCATTCACATACATCAAATTTTATAAACAAATTCAATTCAAAATCAATTCATACAAAATTGTGCAAATATCGAACAGTCTGTTATTTTTCACAGGTAATGGTACATAACATTCAACGCGTTTCGGGAAAAATCCCTTCATCAGGAGTGGGTATTACGGTTTCTCAAAATGTATTCATGTCCATAAAACTTCTTCATTTTCTAAACTTCAATGTTGATGTTTCAGGATATCTATAAGAGAAATCATAATCCTCAGAATGTGTCTTGCTCACATTTCATGGCTACTTATATACGATTATAGAGTTTCCTACCTCGCATTGGTGCCCCGAGATTGTCTCTAATGCTGTAGTTACAGCCGTTATTCAAGGTCACTTTCCAGTAGCTTGTCTAGGTAAGTATATCACCTATCATTCAAAATTGAATCTCCTTAGTACGAGTGCAATACATATTAGACATGTTTGCTGGTTATATCATAGAGGGGATAGGGGAGGGATAAAAGAGAGATGTACCTTAATCCTCTGTCTGAGTGGAACTCCTGCTAAGTGGCTTGTATAACACGGATTCCAGTGATTCAGGATGGTATGTCCATGTGCTATAGGGGGAAAAAAATATAAATTCCCAAGGGGGTTCTAGTTACATAGGGATGAGGAATTAGAGCAGACTCATGCATGAATCATGGATAAATAGATAGTGGCAGCTTACCTGCCATTTAATGCATGCCATGGATCAGGTAGTTCTAATTTAGGTGACCAATGCCTAAGAGATTTCGGATTCATTTGTTGACATGAGCCGCACTCCTCGATATCGTGATACTTACCAAGACACAACACGTCATGCGGGTTGGTGATCGACATATTTGAGCTGCAGTCCTGGCAATGCTTGAACCATGAAGCCTTATGGGCCAACTTACTGACAAAAGTCGATGGAAAGTAGATGAATTGTCAAATTGATGTCTTCTCTGATGAGAAACATTCCAAATAGCAGCATGCGAAAAAAAAAGCAACTAAGGTACAGGGGGCATAGTGACGTAGTATATATGAGACCAGCATCACGTCCAGAGCTGACGAGTAGCACAACTACTCAAGAGGAGTCAACGGTCGATGTTGAGTCATTCTATTCCCCCTGTTGAAAACGTTTACGAGCAGCTGATGCTGGAATTAATATCTATTTGATGAGAAATCTGCGAGAGAATGCAATCCATTGAAACTGTCCTCACCATGGACATGTGGACCAGTGGCCAGGACATTGACTGCATGGTTGATACAGCACACCATATCCAGTGACCTTTTGTGAGAATTCAGGGTTTCTGGTGACAGAGAACAGGGAGAACTACAACTACCATGTTTTCCTGCAGCAAAGTGCGCTGGAAACGTGCCACCATGTTCATGAAAAGAACTGCTGCTGCCTATGCTCCTTGCTGATTGTTTTGTACGTTGGAGACACGGCCAGGATGCGGTTGCGGTTGGATGAGCAAGCGTGTGCTGCAGTGGCCGGGGTGTGACAGAGATTCCTTTTATTGCTCGGGCAGCCGCCAGTGATTGGTGGCAAGGGAGGTATCTTGTTACCGGCGTGTATACCCTACAGCAACTCACTTGGGGATGCCGTGCTGGTGCCCCGAGAAAAAGATAAGTGCACCATTGCAAATGTTTTTTCTTTTCTTTGTTGTTGGTGCGAGCCCACGTCCTTCAGAACATTTTATATAAATGAATAGTGTTTCACATGCAACCTTGTTTGCTCTCCTGTTTGGAAAGCTTTGCGCAGTAACGACGCACCAATGAATATAAACCTCACCCTGGGAAGTAACAGGGTAGCTATTTAGGGCTGAACTTGGATTGAAGGAGCAAAATTATGAGTTTATGAACTCATCTGACAGGGGAAAGTTGGAGTAGAGGGAGACAATCACGGCATGTTATATGTTGTTAATGTGAATCATTATGTCCTCATCACACATGGCTTAATGTAAATGTGCATTTCTTCCTATGATGTATGTATTTATGTATGTGGAAATTCATTTTTAGCTTATGTGTTAAGGAGCATTGGAGGTAGGCAGGGGACAGGCAGCAGGAGTGGCAGTAGGTAACAGGTACTGGTAATGCCAACTAGAACAAGAAGTTAACTGGCACTCAATCAAGGGAGTGCAAGGGTTGAGTTCATGAAGACAAGTGTAAGGTGTTTTTTCCTAATTTACACATACCTATCCATTTATGCAACCCCAACCCTCTTCCCAGTTACCCTGCATTCCCCCTACCTACCCACCGCTTCCCCCCCATTGGCTGTCTCATGGTGACCTGTTTTGTCAATATCAGGGACCCATGCAGAACCAAGGTGGGAGGGTCATACTCCACACGGCTTCTGGGTTGGGGCGGGCTTGTGATTACCCCTCCAGGTGTGACATAACAATCAGCCCCCATACGGGAAGATTGACCACCTAAGCCAAATGGAGTCTCCCTCCCCAGCAGAAACAGATATGCCAAAGGTTATGAAGGACATACAGGCGGACATAGCCCAGTCAAGGCAAGAAACAATGATAAGATATATGATAAGTTATTTATGTCACACTTAATACCCAGGAGGTTTCTAAGCGCGGACATGGGGATCGAACCTGTGTTGCTCTATGTCGTCGTGCTTCCAAGGCGAGCACGTTGCCCCTAAGCTATCCTCCCGAGACAATGACTTTAAAAGCCAGATGAACAGTTTAGTTGCCCAGAACACACCATTATAAGGGGCAGCATTGTCGTCTGCAGAAAGACCTACCACAGTGGTAGTAAATCAACCACTGACTGTTCCGTTGTCGGCACCTGATCATTTCTTGGATATCCCAGAAAGTATCTAGCCTGCTTGACTCAGTGTCAGCTTCACTTTTTATGCAAGCCAGTTGCCTTTGACACCACACAGGCTAGAAAAGCATTTGTTCTTTTGTATTTATCTGGGGATGCAGCAGCATGGGCAATTCCGTTAGTCCAGAAGGATGATCCATTACTGTACAAATGGAATCAATTTACTATGCAATTTGTGTGGTTATCTGACAGGAAACAAGTTTCATTAGCACAGGCTAAGGAACTACTGGCATTACGCCAGGGGAGTCGCAACCTGGTAACATACGTGACACAGTTTAACAGACTTATTATAGAAAATTATCGGCCAGCAGCGAAGCAAACAGTGCTATTTTGTCGAGGACGAAGGGAGGAGTTAAAGGATGCAATCGTACAGCTGGAACCCCTGCCAGTACTTGTACTGCTATGATCGACTTAGCCATGCAGTTGGACCACAAGATCAGTGAGAGAAAAGGGAAAGGAAAAAGGAAGATCAGAGTCGGGAGGGCAGTGCTAAAATAGGGGAGAGTGAAACCATGCAGATAGGAAGCATTCATGGGGCACTATCCGTGGAGGAGAACAGGTGTCACAAGGATAATCTGTTTGTATTGTGGTAAGGGGCGGGGTCACTTTATTCGGAATTGCCCCAACATGCCTCAGCAGAGAAGAGGGCTTAAATCAGAAGCAGAATCGGGAAACGGGCAGACTTGTCAATAGAGGGAACTACATTGACTACTCTTACATATGATAGGTTCCCCAATTACATCGCCAACACTGTTCAGAATAGGACACCTCATTTGTACATATTAGTGGCCTTGCTTTTTTCCACCTCCAAGTTAACAATTTCGGCCATGATTGACTCAGGGGCTGCAGGAAATTTTGTGGATGTTTTATGCTAGCGGAAAAATGTAAACTACCTACACAGTCAAAGGAGGTCACGGAAACTGTTCGATCAGTGGATAGGTCCATGTTGGTCTCGGGCCCATTACTACTCAAACTCGACCTCTGCACATGCAGTGCTTAAAAGGGCATGAGGAAGATCACATTTGATTTAATTGCAGCACCACAATGTGGAGTCATACTGGGGATGGATGGCTTGGTTAGTTGCCCATAATCCTTCCATCAATTGGGTGGATTATGATTTTTGATACCCCAGGTTGTGTTGAACATGTGCGGGAAGGGGCAGGACCGGCCATGTTTTTGGTGGAAGGGGCAGTGGAACCAGTGGGTATTGGGGCAGTTGAAATGGCCCTCCCGGAGATCTATTCTGAGTATGCAGAGGTTTTTGACAAGGGGCAGACTGAGTTTTTACCTCCACATAGATCTTATGATTGTGTTATTGATCTAGAGGCCAATGCCAAGTTGCCATGTAGTCAAATCTATGCTTTGACCGAGCAAGAGAATCAACATCTTCGAAAATAACTAGATGACATGTTGGCTTGTGGGTTTATCCAGGTGTCTAAATCACTGGTGTCTTCCTGTGTTCTTTGTGCCTAAAAATTAAGGTACATTGAGGGCATGCATTGATTATAGGGCCTTGAACAAAGTGACCATCAAAAACATATTCCCTCTGCTCTTGGTATCCGTTTTGTTAGATCAGGTGCAGTCAGCAGCCATATATACAAAATTGGATCTAAGGGGGGGCCTATCATCTAATCAGGGTTAAGGCCAGAGATGAATGGAAGATGGCATTTCGGATAACGGTTGGTTTAATCGAATATCTGTATGATGCCGTATGGGTTGTGTAATGCCCCCGCAGCATTTAAGCATTTCAAGCAGGACATTTTGGGGGACTACAGAGACATTTTTGTAATCGTTTATATAGATGATATTTTGATCTACTCGGAGAAATCAGGAGCAGCATGTTCGGGCTGTCTTGCAACGCTTGAGGGAACGTAGGTTGTATGCTAAATTAGAAAATGCGTCTTCCATGTTACTAGGGTGGAGTTTTTGGGCTTCATTCTTACACACCGAGGTATTGAAATTGACAAAAGTACAAGCTGTTGCTTAGTGGGCTTCTCTGCAGAATGTGAAAGTATTACAGTCCTTCTTGGTCTTTGCCAATTCTTATCAGAGATTTATTAACAATTTTTCTCAAATTATTACCCCAATTATTACCCCAGTTACTCAGTTGCTCCATAAGGCAACCCAATTTAGATGGGACACGGAAGCAGAGATAGCTTTTCAGGCGCTAACTAGTCCAATTTTACAGCACCCAAACACAGAAAGACCTTTTCAAGTGGAGACAGATGTGTCAAATGTAGCTTTGGGGGCATTCTTGTCACATAGGGATCCGGAGGGCCTCTTACACCCAGTTGCATTCTTTTTGCACAAGTTAGCAAGTTGTAAACAAAACGACTGAATCACAGATAAAGAACTCCTGCCAATTAGAGCCACCTTCCAGGAGTGGAGACATTTCCTAATGGGAGCCCAACACCAGATAATAGTGTTGACTGACCACAATAATCTGCTGTACCTTAAGACAGCCAAGATCCTGAGGTCGAGGCAGTTCCACTGGGTGCCGTATTTTGGGGAGTTTGATTTTGTTATTACTTACAGGCCAGGGCCCACGAATGGGAAGGCGGAGGTGCTTACCAGGCAGCAATATTCTGAGACAGTGGTACACGAGTCACGGCCCATTATCGAGGCCGAGAGAATTGTAGGAGTGGATACACAGGGTTTGTTAGAGGAGGTACAGCATTGTTTCAAGAAAGGGATGTTGCAGGGTTGGGCGGTCCAAGATACTTCCAGATCTATTTACAATGGGTTACCCTCTCATCCAGGTAGAATATATCTTCCGACTACCCAGTTGAGAGACAAAGCTCTGTTTTGGTGCCACAAGTCCCCCTTAACTGGGCACAAAGGGCAACGTAAGACACAGTACATGTTGAGTACATATTTTTGGTGGCTGAATATGAGTACAAAGATACATGAATACATTCAGCAGTGTTATATTTGCATTAAGAATAAGGCAGATCATGGGACGAAAGGTGGTTGCTGCAAACATTACCTAGTCTGGATGGACCATGATCCCACATCTCCATGGATTTCGTTAGAGTTATCGAAAGACAACAGTACAACACCATACTATTGGTGCTAGACTATTTCTGCAAGCAAGCACATTTCCTTCCTTGTGTGTGTATCCTAAGTGCAGATGCATTAGCAGAATTGTTTTTTGAGTTCATGAAGACAAGTGTAAGGTGTTTTTTCCCAATTTACACATACCTATCCAATTATGCAACCCCAACCCTCTTCCCAGTTACCCTACATTCTCCCTACCTACCCACCACTTCCCCCCCATTGGCTGTCTCATGGTGACCTGTTTTGCAAATATCAGGGACCCATGCACAACCAAGGTGGGAGGGTCGTACCCCCTGCTTCTGTGGTTGGGGTGGGGTTGTGGATACCCCTCCAGGTGTGACACATGTCCTTCCTCCAACAGCCAAGAAGTGTTATAGAGTAATTAAAGGGGGCAGCAGGTGAGCACAAGTTACCACCAGGCAACCTTGGGTATGCAAGGGCTTCAGGGTATAAGCCACAGGGGAGTTTACATCTGGGAGAAGGTGGGAGCATTGTGGCTAAGGCCTCAGTTTGCATTTGGGCATTCCTGGAAAAGCCAATGGATCAAAGACCTTGTCACCTTACAAAATGACAAAGCAATACAAATATACTCTGCTTTGCACATGTTCTTTACTGTATAGTCACACTTTATCCGAAACTGTGAGCCTGTGAAAGAAATTGTTGCTGTGGTGCAAAGGATCTGCTCCCATTTCATCTAGTCTTACCATGCCTAAAATGCACTGCACCAACTACAAGTGTGTCACAAGTTGCCAATGCACAACCGGAAGACCATCCGCTGGAGCTCTACTTTGTACATATTGGACACACTATGTGAGCAGTGCAATGCCATGCCATATTACTGCACCATTCACAGTAGAGCTCTCGATGGGACATTTTTAACACAGAGCTGCTGTCAAACATGGGCTCAACACTACAACCATTCGAATAGGCCACAAAGTGTATTAAGCCATCACAAAGCATCCCTGAGTGGTTCGATGTGATATGGCCGCCGTAATCCCATGGCCGAAAATACAGATTATTTTGTTGTTGCACTTTTCAACACATTTATATGTGGGGGAGACCCCGGCAACCCACCTATACTCCCCTTACAATAAAGGATTACCCTAACCCAGCCCCCACATATATATGCATTGAAAAGTGATTTATTTTTAAATGGCATTTCCGGCCACAGGATTTTTGTCGCCGACTTTTATCACTAGACACCCCCTGAGTAAGGTTCTCCCTCTAGTGCACCTGCTTGAGCTCAACTTGAACAACATGGCAAGTGCCCGTGCCTTGGCAAATTATGCTGATCCTGCATGGCTTGTGAGGGACCACTTCCAACCGTATGTGGTAATCGGGAGAGGAGGATACAAAGCAAACATAACAATAGGGAGACCATCTAAATGTGCAGGGTTGATTTACTGCAGAGTTTATAGCATGCATGGAAGAACATAGGCAGCAGGAAAAACAACAAGCAGCCCAAGTTCTGCCAACTACACAAGGCATGTCAAGCTTAGGGAAGACGGTGGCTTCAATGGGTAGCCCTTCCCTGACAACTACTGAGAGCTTTGTGAGTAGCATCGGTACAGCCCACGGGGGAGGGGAGGACAATCTGTGGGACATTCTCTTCAGTGACTCAGGCATCTTGAATTCAGATGAGTCATCAGCAGGAACAGGCAGTAGACTATCAGCTGCACAGATGCCTGATGCGTATTTATTGGACACCAATGATGACCTGTTGTAGTATCAGAACAGGAAGCATTTCAACTGGCCAGCAGCACTTGCTTGCCCCCTTGCCAGTGCACAGTCTGAGTTTTTAGTGCTTGTGGGCTATTGTCTTTAACTACAGAACTCTCACGCTGCACCATGTTAAAAAAACTGCCATTTATGAAAATGAACAAACACTTAATTGTGGGTTAGTATGGAACAACATTAACCCCTAGCCAACAAACCAACTCGGATGATGTTGAGGATAAAGATTTGTTAGCTGGTACATATCAGACACTGAAAAATAGAGTGGGGTTATTTCATGGTGTGAGTGGTTGGGTGGGATACAGATAACTGTAATAGTAGCTGTGACTGAGAGGACCTAACCATTTGTTGTTTTACATATTTCACTGCATTCACTGTAGAGCAAGCCATTTTCTCAAATCCTGTTCATGTTCTCCCACAGCGCATGGCAACCCACTAAGGTTCTTGGGGTCCTTTCACACAGCACAGCCACCAGTGGCGTGTCCAGACTCTTGACTGGGGTGGCCCAAGTGGGGCACTGACTTATGCAGGGGTGGCATGATGAACGAGCACACAAGCACATAATGATCATAGATCATGCAGTGGCCAATCAGATTCCAGGGATAGCAATTGCCACCCCCTGGACTCACTAATGACATCCCCACACTAGGTTTTACAGGCTTTTTCGCAAGGCAGAGCCAGCCAATGTTCCTGGGCTCTGTTACAGGGCAAGCCAAGGGTGCTAAGGATTTCACAGGACAAAGACACCCACCAAGGTTCTATGTCTCTTTCCCAGGGCACATTAATTAGCACCCTGGGCGGGGGAGCCAGCCAATCCGGTGGCTCGGAGTGTGGGCCGACACTACCAGTGAAAGCCTGTGTTCTATGCCGCCTGATGGCCAGCTCCCCAACCGGCCATCTTCCACCCACCTGACCCCGCTTTCTTGAAGAAAAAAAAACTCCACCCAATTTCACTTACCTGTTGGCTGCGGGACTCGCTGCTGCCGCTGCTCCTGTCCCCTTTCTGTCCGACATGGAAATGGAAGAGGGGCTCCATATGGAGCCCCACCTTCCTTTTCCATGGTGGCCATGTTGGTACAGTATTTTCTCTCCTTGAACGGGACACAGCGAGGCGTCCCGTGCACGAAAAGAAAATACCTTCTTTTTAAAAAAAAGCTTAGCACCCGCCGCGGCCTTTAACTTGGGACGCTGCCCGTTACCCACAGTGTGGGCCCGCCACCTGAGGGCATATCTCCTCAATGTAGTTCTCATGCTCTTTCACAAGTCACAGACACACATCAATGTTCTTGGGCTCTTTCAAAGGGTGCAGCCACCCACAAACATTCTCAAGCCGAGTGCTGAAACTGTCTCGGATAGGGTAGCCTTCACAAGAGGCCAGTGCCTCCGGCATTACTTCCTCATTCTTTCCGCTTGCATAACACCCTGTGTGGTGGCGGTTACCTCTGGTAAAGGAGGGCTGTTCACACAGCACTCTGTTGAATTATTTGCTGTAACTTATTTATTTCTTATGCTTTTGTTTTTTGTTAGCAAATTGAATTATTTAGTTTAGCTTGTTTGCCACATTTTACATATTTTCTACAATGTTATTCAAGTGCTTTTAAAAGTGTTCCATTTTAATACCTGCCTTAGTTGTTTTCTTCTTCATTTTTACTGTGTTATTCACAGATGCTTCGCCTTACCAGCACATTTCCCACTGAATTTTGATCCAACTGGAGTCGGTAACTGTTGACTGATTGTATCCCTTGACGCACGGCTGCACCGCACTCCACAGCCAGCTTTTGTTCTCTAATTTTGAGTGAGCCCTGATTGATCTATTGTGACATACATGTGCCATATGACTGAGAGGGCTGGCCTATCACGTGGCGTTCTTGTGCCTAAGTCGAACCCATCTGTGCCCATCAGGGCCTCGGCCAGGCTATCGGCAGTGGAGTATACATTTTCGACTGATCTTTTGCCTTTAGGTAAGCCCCTTCATGTTACATACAGCAAATCATCTCTACATACAGTCTGGCACACCTCTTGGGTCATTCCTCCTATTGGACTCTCCAGCCCATGTGCTGATCTAGCATTATTTGGACTTCTTTGTAAAGCCCGCTCTTTAGTGAAACATCATTACGACCTACTTGATCTATTAGTTACTCATGGGCCTGATTTTATGGCTGTCACAAAACTTGGATTAGCGATTCCTCCATCCCCGGCCGGATTCACGCTATTCAACCTTCCTACGCTATTCTACATGCTGGCCGCATGACCCCTCACCATGGTTGGTGTGCAGCTATTATGTACAAACGGCATTTGCAATGTTCTGTGAAGCCACTTCCACAGAGCACTAAAACGGAACATCTTGTGGTTTGCTGGTCTCCATCACTTACCTCCGCCTCTTCTTTTTTGATTGTATATCATGCCCCTGGATACGATCCTCTTCACGCACAAGTGTTTGCCGAGTTTGTTGCAGAGCTTACACTTCTTTAGTAATCCTGGGAGATTTTAATGTCTGGGTGGACGTGTGAGCTCCCTAGGAGACCTTCATGTTCTCCAACATGTAAAGTGCCCCACGCACATGATGGGCCATACTTTAGCCAGAACCCTATTCTCAGCGAGTTTGGAGACACGTGGACCTGTCCACATTAGCCTCTCACATTCGTGAGCACCTTAACTTGCCCTCCTCCTCATCCATGACTACTGATCCCCTTAAAGTGCTCCAGAGCACAAGTTTGAATGTAGCAGACATGGTTGTGCCATTAATAATGCATCCAAAACTGCATACATGGTCTGCTCCTTGGTATACCCCTTCATTTAGGGCACGTAAACTGATATACAAACAAGCCAAACCCACATGGCGTTATGCTTATGATCCAGCGGACAAAGTTGCTCTAAAAGCCTGCCGACTCAAATATCACCCTGCGGAATCAGTCTTTTTTTAACAACCAGATTCAAGTAGCATTGAATAAACCTAAGGAATTTTTCACTGGGGTACTAGAGCTCATGTTCAGACAAGATTTCCACCCCAGTTCGGCCCATGCAGCCACTTTGTCAGTAAGCCATATTTTTTTCATTCAGAAAGTCAGAGCCAATATATCGGCCCCTGGTTCCGTAGAGCCACTTCTTAGCCAGACATCTGCTGTGCCCCCCTCATTTCAGCACAAATCCTTCTCTCGATTTGAAGAGGTCACGGATGTCCACCTTGCTGAAGTAGTCTCACGGCTTAAATCTTGCTCCCCATTGGACCCGATCCCTTTGCATATGCTAAAGGCAATCGGGTACGAACTAGTCCCAGTCATGACTCAAACTATAAACGATTCCTTAACCCAAGGGGTTGCTCCTACCACACTCAAGCATCCTTTAGTTATTCTCCTTCTTAGGAAACCCACCCTTTACCCTGCACTGGCAGCGAATTTCCACCCAATATCGCTTCTTAGATTCCTATTGAAGGTACTTGAGGCCATAGTTATGCTTCCAATTAGGAACTTCCTTGATGATGCCTTGATCCTCAACCCTTTTTAGTCTGGATTCCGCCCCCTGACCTGGGTGGAGTCGCTCTCCTGCTATTATTGGATCTATCGGCCGCGTTTGACACAATTGAACCCTCTGTATTGTGCCAATGACTTAAAGAGGTCGGTATTTTAGGCATAGCTCTTTGATGGTTTACATCTTTTTTATCAGACTATTCCCAGTTGCTTTCTTTACCACCTTTTAGATCTAAGCCGACTCCCCTCACCTTTGAGGTCCCTCAGGGCTCGGCGTTGTCCCCAATGCTTTTCAATATTTACGTCCGCCGCTTGCCAGTTTAATTCATTCCTATTGCTGCTGTTTTTATTCATACGCAGAGGACACCAGCTGATCCTTAGAGTAGACCAACATCCTCTAGAGACAGCTGGGTGTCTGAAAGCTTGTTTGGCAGCCATAGGGGATCGGATGAACGCCAATTGGCTCAAATTAAATTGTGAAAAAACAGAGGTGTAAGTCGTGGGCCCACCTACCGCATGCCATTTTTCAACCCCTGACTTCTGGCCTTGGGGACTTTCCCAACACAGGTTGATGTAGTGAAAAATCTTGGAATCAAAATTGCAGCATCTCCCTCACCACACCCGCAGGTCAGTGCTGCATGCAAGACAGGCTTCTTTAAACTGAACTCTAAGTCTTACCTTTTCTTACGGAGTCCCTTCTGGGCTCTGTTGTCACTTCAGCTGTATCGGCACTCTCGACTATTGTAATGCTGCTTGTCTGGCTCAGCCTAAATATTTTGCTAAGAGGCCGAAAACTCTTCAAAATGCTGCAACTAGTCTGGTTGCTGGTTTGCCAAAATAGGTCCACATTTCACCTATTTTGGCCCAGCTTCACCGGCTCCCTCGTAGACAGTAGGATCAAATTCAAGGCCTTATGTCTGATCAATCGAGCCCTCCACAAAAAGGGTGCTTCGTTCCTTCAAGCGAAAATCATACCCTGTCTCCCAACCATAAATCTTTGCTGTGCGAATCTTGGGGTGTTTAGTTGTACCCTGGTTCAAAAAGAAGTGAGTTGGGTGCAGAGGAATTCTCAGTTGCTGTCCCTCAGCTTTGGAATACTCTTCCTACAGCATTGAGACTGATGGAAGATCATATCCAGACCCGGAAACGTCTCAAAACCTTTCTCTTCCCGAGATAGCTTTCGTCTGTGTATGTCCTTTTCCTGGATGGTTTCCTCGTCAGCGACAAGATACCTTAGGGTGCCATAGGGCTCTACAAGAAACGCCTATCACCACCCTTCAGGAGATGAATGATGGAGCTTTATATGTCTCCTCAAGTTTCCCGCCACTATGGCATGGTCCAGCTCCACTCAGCTAACCCAATACCCACAAATAAGGACACTAGGTCCCTCCATACATCGTATAGTTTATGGGGTCCAGGCCAACGATGCTCTGTTGGTGGTGCAGCACCCCCAACTGCTTGTCAGAGTAACACCGACAACAGGCATCTGCCGGTGGCCACAGTTCCAACTGGCATCAATTGGGCAGATTGGATGGGCAGGATGGTTTGGACAAAGCATGCCCAATGTTGCTGAAGTGCTACACCATGATCCTGGAATATGCTACATGACCCTGGAATATGCTAGAACCCTCCTCCTCAACCCCACTAGAGGAACAGTGGTGGTTGCATGGTCACAAGCAACCTTCATGAAGGAAGAGGACTCATGGGCCCGTTACACCTTCCTGTGCCATCAGCGCACATGCTTCCTTATGGCCATCATCCCCAGTGCACGTCCCTTGTCTTCTGACCTGCTTGATTCCCCCTCCACGGCTCCCCACCAGGAATAAGACATTAGCATCTCACGCCTGTAGGTTTTAACTGGTCGCATGGCAAAATAGTCCAATGCCAGGATTCTGTGGGCCGTGTAGGCACGGTTAAGGCCACTGCTCAGGCTCCTCCTCCTCCACCACCACCTCCACTACCTACCCTTGCTTCTCCCCCTGAGGTAGGTCCACCACCTGCTGTTACACCTCTGCAGGCTGATCCTGACCCTCCTTCTGGAAGTCCGTATAGATCTCCCTCTCATCCTGAGCAGACCCCTCGACCTGCTGGGCAGAGACCACTTTCTCCTCTATGCCTTCCACCCAGACCGAAGCCATACCAAATTCCTCCTCCAGGGCGCTTTCTGCCACCAATCACGCCTCCCACATCAGATTAAGGACACGCCCTCCTGCCCCTCCAATGTCTCTGTGGGAGCATCCAAACGGGGCCCAGAGTCTGCAGGCTCATAGACATGAGGCCTTGCCTCTTGATTGCATCCACAGGAGCCCTGCCTCCTCTCTGTGCTACTTGGCACCACCAGGGAATTGCTCCTATGGCTCAGTGCATAAACAAGAACCCAAAAGTGTGCAGTTCACAGAGAGCTAGAGCACAACCCCAAGTGAACGAACACGCAAACAAACCACGGAACAAACAAACCTATAACCTGAAATTAAAACTAATACACCACTCCACTACAATGTTCTACTAAAACAATACTACTAAAATATTATACAAATTAGTACACAAGTGTAAAAAATTGTGTGCGTTTTCAGGGGGTATACAAATGTGTAGTTATTTTTTTTTTATAAGGGGAGAGGCACAAGGTGAAAAGGCATTTATTTGTATTTTCTTAATGGGAAATTAGCAAGACACAGTCAGTCACACTGACCAAACAGCAAGTCAAATGGGCCCAAAAATATGCTAACAGCCAGAAACTACACATACCACTAACAGAAAAAACCCACCTCAAACTCCTCAAAACACAGTCTACAAAAATCCTACCACCACCTGCAAGTGAAAACTCGCTTCATGCAACACCTTCCATGACAGCCACAAAACAAAAAAACTCACAAAGAGGAAGTGAACTGGGCCATACATAAGTGGACCAACTTCTTTTCGGTGATTTGTAGGTTTTTGTCTGGCTGAACGAACATGAGTAATCATCACCTGAGAGGGTCCTGACTGGCTAAACAACACACATATAAAAGCCATTATTTGTCAAGAGATCTGCCATGACCGATTTTACAGACAAGCATCACGTGACACCCGGAAGTCAGATCAACTTTGTCTGGGTTTTGTCAGTGGCAAAACTCATCCAGTTCTCGCAGCAGGGAAGGATATTCACTAAAAGATTTGTTTGATACTGTGGGTCCATTGTTGGGGAGTTTCTCCAGGCCCATTCCTTGCCAAGATACAGGTGGTCCGCCATGTTGTCAAGTTTTTTGGACCCAATTGACCAGGTCCTGAAGATGGTGCATGTGAAGTGCAATGTTCAGACGGGAGCCAGTGGGGTGATTTTAATGCAGGAGTGATGTGCGCTTGCTTCTTTATGTTCCCCTAGTCCCTTTCCTTCAGTAATACTGCATAGGTGTCGTTACAGTCACCAAAGTGAGACAAAACCAGGACTCGCGCTAGCTTGACTTTGTGGTGAAAGTCCAAGATGGACATGGTTTTCAACAAAAGGAGTTAAAAATTGATGACATTTTCATTAAATGGCTCACTAAAGGCAACAGCGTGCCCTCTCTTAAATAGTAGGCGGTCCCGTCCACTCAGGATCTATCCTCCCGGTTCATCCCGGGAGGATAGCTCAGAGGCAACGTGCTCGCCTTGGAAACAAGACGACACTAAGCAACACGGGTTCGATCCCCGGGTCCGTTCTTAGAAACCTCTGGGTATTAAGCGCGTTATAAATACGCACACTAAGACATATTCCGGTTACAGCGCCTCAATGCCCCCAGGCTGTGTGAGCGCTTTAAAAATGCAAAAATAAATCAAAAAAATATGCTCCGTCAAGAAAAGGTCTAAATCAAAAATGGCAGTTAGGTTGTTGGAGTTTAGGGACAGCTGTCCCAAAGAGACAGTGGACTGCTTGTAAACATTTGGGAAATGAGTCCATAGTGGGACCTATGTTTCTCTTATGTAGTGGCAGTGGCAGTGTTTTATGCGTTTGTATATATCCCCCGAAACATTCTTTCTGTAGTTTACAAAATTGTGTGTTGCTCCCGTTTGGGCCAATGTAACACAATTACAATATTTTTTTTGTTTTTAACAATAAAACAGCGGCATTCATGAGACAGAGGAAATTTATTAACTTTTTTTCTTATGAACATTATGACACAAGTATAGACAAGTTTTAATACACAGGAAAAACCTTTAGTTGGCCACTGCTGGATGAAACAATACAATATTCTTTACACCGTCATATATATATTTTTTTCTTTACAATACAGTTTTCTTGGGCTGAAGCAGACTGCAAGGACATATGGTATTGGTATAATACAGTTACAGCAAATGGAGGAGAAAAATAAGTTATTTAAATATTGATTTCATATACAGAAAGTGCAACACGGTTAGTTGTTACATGACTTGCTTGAAGTATTGTATTTATATATTTTCCTCCAATGATGATAAGGATAGAAGTAGTTTGGACCCAAAGTATTATCACACAAATATTGCAAATCATTTGAATAGTCATGTATGTGTAAATTGACCTCTGGCATGCCACCGCAGTGGCCTGTACAGAACTGAGATTACCCTCTGCGAAGCTCCTTTGTTTGTAGACAAGGGCCCTCTACATTCTCTAGATAGAACATGGGGGAACAGTCCGCTAGCATGAGCTGGGAGTGGCGGGAGCCCGCAGCCCAGCGGAACAAACTAGCACACACTTGCTGGAGCACAACGGTGGTCATCCAAGTCCAGTGGAAGAGCGAAAGAAAAGCAAAGGATGTTCTGCAGACCGATGAAGGACAGTGACAATTTAGTGGAGGTTGTTTGGGTGGGCGGCAATACAACCTTTGACGACATAGGCATGCCAAGCCCAGGGTGGGTGTATACCGTCCCGGGACCCATCTTCCATGTCAGCGACAAATGTCAGATACCATCCAAATCAAATTCTGGTACAAGCAGAGAGCCCTGGGCACAACCTCTCCCATATAAACACAAAGCAGGCATCATTAGATGACCACAAGTCAGCAAACAAGAGGCCTGAATAATTTTTAGCCAGGTTTTTCGCTTCTTATGCTCAGTTTGTAATGGAAAAAGAGTTTAAAAACACAATTTGGTTCGGCAGAGCTTCTCGTAAGGTGGATCTGAAAAGCACACGTTTACAATCAATTGAGAGATCCAAGTAAATTTGCTGTGGGCTGAAATCTTTGCTGAGCGACAACACCTGTGCGTATTTGATGGTGGAAAGAAATGGCGAGGTGGTGCAGATTGTGTTTCACAAATACAAATGGGTTAGCAACTGTGGGAGAGTGACTCTCCCACAGTCACTATTAGACAGTTCGCACCAGGCCTGATTTTGGAGCCTTAGAATTCAAATCCTAAAGTCATGTGTCTGGCAAGGACCGAGTCTGGCTTCTGCAGTCTTGGAATCGATGTACCCTTGTTGCATCCCAAATACAGAAAAACTGCAGAAACCATCCCGGAATCAAAGTTAAGAAATATAAACTGTGCTCATTTCAAAATTCAAATAAAAAATAACCCTTTAGGGCATGCTATTTTGAGTTTTCAGAATGGTTCCTGCAATGACTACATGTCACAAACATGTTTCTGCCGAGTTGTTTATCCATGCACATTTGTACCTTTAAAAAAAGTCAACACCACAGTCTTGTATTTGACAAAAGACAAGTGTAGGCAGTGTGGCCAGTCTTAAGATCACACCTCTTCTCCCATATTAGAAACGGCACAGACCCAGAGAGGCACCATTGGCAGGCTTAGGAGGTGGGGCATGTGTGTAGTTCAATAAACTCTGCATCCTGCTCGATGTCTTTATATACAATCATCCATCATCACACAGTCCACGGGTCTCCTGACAGACAGAAGCTGAAGGCTTTTTGTACAATACAATGAGTCTGTTAAAAATGTATCTAGACATTGAAATCAAACAGGCAAAGGCGTCTGCTCCAAAAGAAAAGCCAGAGGGCGAGTTCTTTAAGCACTGCAAATTAACCAATTCAGTGACTACATTAGTCTAAACCAAACGTTTGGCACCAGGGACATGTTTAAAATTATTTTTTTTTTTAAAAAATCACAGTTCTTTCAATCTCTTCAGTAAATAACTGAGCATCTTTAAAGAAAACATTGCTACACAAATAAACTATGTTTGTTGTTTAAAGCATCATACTCTGTGGACATCGACTATAACCCTTGTGTGTTGGAATTTGCGTTTTTAGTATACCGGAGACTCACGCAAGAAGGACAGATATTCCAAGTGATTGGGGAAAAAGGGGGCAATGGAATTGCACGTCACTCCTGCAATCCAGGCTACACAGTTACACAGGGTCCTTAATAACACATACCACTAAAGCCAAGGCATTTCCTAGAAAGCATCGGCAAGCCTGAGAGAAAGACGGTGATCATTTGGCTTAGACTTAATATTTGCGTACATGGACCTTAAGCTCATCATCTTCCTTTGCGCCCATTGAATCCATGAGATGGTGTGCTACCACATAGTTCCAATAATGTGATTTGTTATGTTATGGCGGCAATGTTGTGAAAAAAAGGCAACCACATTCTTTTTAACCATGCCCACATCTTGAACAATCCGCCACAATAGGTGAGGATTCCAGAATATCCTTATGACAAGGTCTAGTTGGGTTCTGGGACCTATTGTGAGATTCGCCAGCGATGCTCTTCAGGAGATATGTCACAATTCATTATTAAAATCAAGAGTGTGCAGAACTGGGCAACGATCTATCGGTACTTGCTCGCAACAAATTCTAATTTTGGCAGTTTCTCAGGGATTAGCAGTCCTTTAGTGGACGATATCATGATGACTTGGCGAAGAACACAGACTTGTACGAAAATCATCTGGGCCACCGAAACCACACTCTGCTCTTAAAGCCAAGGAAGATATGTGACATTGCAACAAAGTTATTCCTTAGCATTGGAAACAGGGAGCAAATAAGGGGTACGGAGAAGATACGCCAGTCCTTGAGCTCTAATCTTCGCTTGGAATGTTGGATCCCAGCCTACGCAGCATCTGGCATCTGTGACATTGCAATTACACAGCCCATTTACTGCCACTTTACCGACCTCCCAAAATTGAAAGCCTCAGTTTAGACAACAAACTGAAGCTATGATATTTTAACTGCTCATTTTGTTTTAAGATCATTTGTGAATGCATCATTTATACTGCAAGTTATTCGAAACGATTTACTTCCTACAAATAGCTGGCCCAATGGCACATAGATATCATTAACAAAAAAAAGGGCCCACCATTCAATCAGAGTCATCGATCCTTAGTAGTGGCAAAGGGGTATAAACATGGACGAAATCAGTAGCTTGCAGCTTAGAAAGTACCCAACAGGAGTGAGCTCCTTTGCCTCCCGCATTGAGAGAACTGGACATTTCTCATTTTTTAAAGCTTGTTGCCAATTGGGATTTCTGAATACCCTGAGACCCCAGGATAATGTTACCATTATCATAGGAATAGAAACATTCCACGTCAACGATCCTCCAGCTCACACGTGCCAGGAAGAATGCGCTGCACACATTTAGAGTGGAATTTGTAAAAGCTGGCATGCCATTGTGGAGCCAAGCAACATAAAAAGAAAGAGGTTTAGCATATGGAACACATTGCGAACCGCAAAGAAGTGGGAGCGCGGTCACTTGGGTATTTGGAACGCATGAAGCGGGAGGCTTCAAATATTTCCCCGCCACTTATTCAAGAAATTGAGGAGGTGTCATTTACACACCCTATGTCCTGTCTAGCTAGCACCCATCCTTTCCCTCCTTTCTATTATCATTTTGTGCTGTCATCAGGATCGGCCAATTGTGCAGTGACTTTCGCGCATCAACCATCTCGAGTCCTGTGATGCTTCCATCAAGAACAGTCACAACCATAGTCCTAGTCTGCCCTTCTTGATATGTGTGCATTTGTAATACCCGTGTGTGCACTCACAGCAACATAGCACAGGGAAAAAGGATCTGCGTCTCACTTTTCCATACTGACTTCACCATGTTGGCAGTGGGAAAAATTGACCTGGCAAAGAAAGTATGTCCTGTCCCACACTACACTACAGCTGTGGCACCTCGGTGCATGGACATAGAATAGCTGGTTGCAGCCCCCACACAAGAGAAGTTTCTGCTGCAGGGAGTTCAGCGCGTTGTAAAAGGAAATTTTATTAAATATTGTCAGACAGCTGGGATTTTGAACATTTGTGCTCAGAAATGAAAAACTTAAGGCAAATCCCAAAGATATCCAAACAGCATTTTCGAAGACCATATAAATGTACCTTTTGTGGGTCTGCTCTGCCCTCCCTTGGGTTACAGAGCAGAAATGGGTTGCCAGGAATTTGGGCAGGGGGATAGGTGGCGAAAGAGACCTGGGACTTTCTCCCAAACCCCAAATTAGTTTACACACACCCCTTAATTGCACGGAAAAGATAGAAGTGGCATTCACAAGGCTGGGTGACTTATGCATGCCTGGTTAGTAGCTTACCACTTGAAATGTTGCACCCTGGGTTCATGAAATAAACAAAAAATATGTCCCCGCTAGATAAAACTGGACCCAGACATATGGCTCGGCCAAGCTTTTGGGATATACTTGTGTGAAGGAAAGGCACTGGGCTTTCTGTGCAGCTAGGGCAGGGCAATGACATAAATACGGATAATCAGAAAGCATTCCAGCTTCGGCCTTCTTTCTCCTGGGCGTACTTTACATGGCCACAAGTTGTTCTCCTGGTGGAAAATACCACGGTGGTCAGCTTTCAATGGATTGCTCGAACATGCATGAACACAGTGGGTCACAGGGATTTGTTCTCCAGCATATAGCATGAACTGGAGTTCCAAAAAGGTGTCCCAATGCATCGTTAAGGGGTAGGAATCCTAAAATCCAATTGGTCAAACCCCCGCGAGGAAATCTTTGTGGATACACTCTACCAGGACACACCGGATTGCACCCGCCAATTGAGCTTGGAGTTACTAAAAACATGTTTTAATGTTTTCTTTCTCTGATCTTGAGGTTTGCAGTCTCCCCAACCACGTGAGACTCTTTTTGGGAAAGGATCAGCAACTTCCAGAAACGCCAAACACATTGTTAACTGTGAACTGCAGAACTCTGAGCAGGATGTGTGCTTGCAATATCTTGATTCTTTGTGATGGATTGCTGTTCTTGTACTACTAGGGCTCATCAAAAAGAAGGTGTGGTCATTAAGTCAAGTAAGACCTGCAACAGAGCATGCCCTGTCCCAGACAATTGGAAACAAAAAAAAAAGTAAAAAAGTATGCATATTTACAAATAACACAAAAAATAAAAATCAATAACATATATACAAGTAGAAATCTTTGCAAAGTTAACCCCGGGTTGTAGTGCTATTTGTAAAAAGCAGCCGCCACATAGTGAGAATTTGCTGCTGCAGCCTCTATGAAATATTTGAAAATTAAGGTGCCTCACTGGTGCTGCAGTTTTAGGCATAGCTAGCGGAGCCCACCGAGCTAGCACTAGTAGCTAGGATCAGACGACCCCCCCCATTCAGCCACAGTCAGACATTTAGATAGTGAAACACATTTGAAACCATGAGCCTAATTTTTGTTTAATGAGGCGATCTCTCTCCGAGTCACAGACTGAGTCAGAAAGATCGCCATTGCTGACGATGACCGATTGGGGGACACCGGGGCAATAAGTCTGCAAACGGCCGCACCTGTAAGCCGCTTTAGCTTGCACATTTTTCATAGGGGATGCACCAGAAAAAGCATTTTTTTGCGCTGAAGTCTCCGGCGAAAGATAAAAAAAAAACCAAACCAACCCGGTGTTACGACCTCTCTGGACTCCAATCCATCACAGAGAAATAAAAACAAATGTGGAACGCAAGAACAAGCAAAGGTGATTGTTGGCACAACTCTACTGGAAAGAACCTCGGCAGACAGACAAACTGGTTACAATGGAAGAGAACCCCCATAATGCCACTTTCCATTCAAAGAGCCAGCAGTATGACCGGAAACATTCATCTAGGCGGTTGGAGGTGAATTGAATACTAGCGGGATGGCTCGTTACAAAAAAGCATACATGTTTTAAGGCAAAATTAGCTGAATGCTTGGGGAAGCAGCTATACAATGACCCCATTCGTTACAGAAAATGAGATTGCAAGCACAGCACGATTTGTCGTCCCGGCAGCAATAGAGATTCAATGCTTGCAAGCCTAACTCCAGTCCAATTACTTTGGCCTAACTAACGGCTCTGGGTCCTGGAAGCGATTGAGCAAACAGCTGTGTAAGTGAAGGAATATAAGTGTGCCACTCTTGGGTTGGCCCGCAAAACCACCTTCAAAAACCCTTAACGGAATGGCATCCCCCTTTTTATTGTTCTTGATGCTATTCTTCTGTGGAGGCTTCATAGCCCGCTGTTGTGGTCCTATCACGGTTTGCAACTTCCGTAGCAGGGAGAACTAGAGGAAGCCAGAGGTCACCAGTTTGAATTGCCACAAGCCTCTATATCCTGGTCAGATGGTCCACTTGCTCCATCTCCGGTGCTATCTGCCACAAGAGCAATTGATTGTGCAATGGATGGAGGTCGCGTGCACCGTAGCCACGTTCCTCAGTGCTAGTCCTCATCCGGCGTCAGGATCTTTAGGAGGTTTGCGGCTGTCAAGAGCTTGCTTACGTGTCTCTCCTCCTTGATTCCAGCGGCCTGCAAGTGGGCTCGTGACAGAGAAGGCACTTTTCCCAGCGTGCTGAACCCCGCGTCCTGTAGAGGGCCCGCGTACATGGGCAGTCCAATAGAAACAAGCCAGTCAGTGACTGACGCGATATGTCCAGGTGATAGCGGCTTCCTGCAGATTTCCGTTAGGCCCCCACTTGGAATCTAGAAGGATAGTATATAGAAATACCACAATGAGACATTTAAATCAAAAAAATATCTTGTAGCAGTTAAGAAAAATGCAGTTATCTCAAAGCATTGTATGTTAAGCCTGTTATGAAATCAAATTGCATGCCACGCTCAATATAACCAGCATAATGGAAAACAAATGGTCAGATCCTTAACAAAAATATTTATTTTAATAATTGTGAGGTTTTACATGCACTACCAATTATACAGATCGCTTCCTGATTAATTAATTTTCGTTTGAATATATTCGAAGCTTTTCCCAAGAATGTTCTGTATGCAACAAGGGTCCTGCTTCCATATACCTCTGTCAATTACCAAGCAATCACTCAGCATTACCCAACAGTCCCTCAGCTTTCCCAAACACACCTTTTTGTCTCTAGGGGCACATAGAAATGAAACATTTTTGTAATTGTCCAAGGCGAGTTCCCTGTTAAGTTTCACTGCTCAGCTTAGATAAAGAGAAGGGAAGACTCAATGTATTGCCAAGGCATGACCCTTCACCTTAGCAACAGGTCTGTTAAGCTATGCGTCAGACCATTTGTTCTGAAATGTTAGATTTTGTGGGTAATATTCTTCATATGAATGTAATCACATTTGGGGTGACTTGCCAATCGTTGGGACGTTTCACGTACAGAAGGGGGAAGTCTAATTTGGATGTATGTTACGGGAGGATAGCTCTGTGGCAATGCATGGGTCTTGGAAGCAAGACCACGCTGAGCAAACAGGTTCGAATCTCGGATCCACACACAAAAAAAACAAGCGCGTTATAAATAACCTGCACTGCCTCAATTAAATGAAACTAGCACCTAGATACCGACTGTTTAAGTGCACTGCAAATAAATGCAAATATATATTTTTTAAATATATATATTTGTGATTACCGGAGGGTAATTTTGGTAGTCCGGCCACTATGCAAGGTTTCAATGTGATTCTTATAAATCCTTGTGGTCATTATATTTTTCAAACATTTGTATATTTTTTCTAGACTATTTCCCTTGCTTATAAAAGAGTGGGTGGTTATCCCACAACCAACCCCTTGGACTGCCACTTGCCACCCCTTTTTTTTTAAAAAAAAAAAAGATAATTTGAGATCAATTACAAAATTCATGTCAATGATCAGGGAAATGTTGCTACTTTCCCCAATTCTCCTTGCTGAGACTCCCCCACGCGACAGGTCTTCTATCAGCAGAATTTAGAGGCCAAGCCCCCCTCTTGCCCACATGCATTTCTGGGGAAGAGGGTGTGTGCTGAGAAGATTATGATAACCAGAGCAAAGATTTCTGGGAGGCATTTGCTATTAGATTTTGTTGTAAAAGTAATAATCCGACAATAGGTTGAGAGATAAAGCACACTATTCTAAAGCCATGTGTGCCCCTCACTCAGAGTTGGCAGAGGCTTCTTAGCAATTAGGGTCCTTTATCAATGCCTGGTGGGAGCTAGGGTGCTCTGGATCAGTGTGGAAAAGAGGGCAGTCATTATGATGGTGTCGTGCATTGGATATGCCAGTGTTGCCTGGTGAAGCAAATAATCCTTCAGTTATTAATCTAGCTCGAGCATTCATCCTGATGTAGTTGCAATTTTAAACCCATGATTACTTGGGGATAGCATGGAAGTAAATCATGAGCCCAAAAAACCAAGATGGCACAGGGATAGAGGGTAGCAAGTTCACAACAGACCTAGAAGCATCAACGCTGTTTGAATCGCTTCAGTTTGTGTCACCTCAGTACTGAGCGATTTCAGAGGACCTATTTGGACTTCTGCACTGATGAGCATCGTGTTTTCTGAGGAAGGAAGTCCTGTGCTTCCAGTGGAGCTGGGGTTGCCTGGGTATACGACAGCAACCAACTCTTGACATGTTACGGAACGATCTGGGCTGATCAACGACTCGTAAAGGCTCGCACCTTCACATGCACTGGGTGAGGAGCCAAACGTTTCTCTGTGGAGCTCGCGCGTGCCTTACAGATGAACAATACATAATATTAGACCACCACCCAAACTATATGCACCAAGCCACATCACTACTGCCTTTCATGAAATGCGACTTGGCTATTCATTTATGACTGATTAACTTAGATGCTAGACTTCTCCCTTTCCTGACTCCCCCTTCACCTTGCAGCCACCTTTTGGATCTTTTAACATGTCGTTCTTAAACATGGGATGCTGCACCTGCTGGCACACAAGCTGCACCCGGGTGCATTGGCTGTGTATGGCACACAGGGCCAGACCTGGGCACACGTGGACTGCAGATGGGTGTAGCTGGCTGTAAACGCTCAAACAGGACTGCACCCATCATACAATGACAGTCCCTCAGCAGAGGAGGCTGCACCCAGGGTTCAATGGGAACACTTCTGCATGCATGGCTGTCGCTGACATTTTGATGGCTAGCGAGACTGTAAGAGACATTAAATAAAGTCACATCTATTCTGTTTGGTGATGCTTTTTCTTTTTTTTTTTTTTTTATAAGTGCGGGTCATAAACGGATAACGCATTTTAAACTTTTTCAAAACATGCTCAAGAGATTGGAGTATAACATCGCTCAGCGGAGATGACCCCTTCCAAGTTAATAGACGCAATGATAACTGTTTGTTGTGAAATGCTTGTACAACACTTTTTGCCAGCATTTTAAAGTACCCGAGAAAATATGTCACAGTTCCGGGACAAGAGGGGCCATATCCAATTAAGTAACAGCTGCATTACATATTAATAGCATCGTCTAACAATGTGGCTCTAGGTGACATTGGGTTTTGCCCTGGGCTAAGAATGCAGAGCAATCGGGATCAGTGACGGGGGATGGGGGTGGGGGGCTATGCACTGTACAAGTGCACTGATCATTTCTGGCTCATATCAGCGACCTGAACCTTAGGGCAATTTGAACGGTGTTGTCGTGGCCTCATTTGTACAAAGGTTTCTTCCTGGTGTTTTGCAAAATCTAGTGTAGTGCTAAGGACAGTATTAGAAATTAGCACCCTGGGAGGTGCTTGCCACCAATGAGAATGCTTGCAACACGGGCTGTATTCACTAAGGAAAGCCAGCATTCCGAGCAGTCTCATCGGTGCCGGGCGCTTCCCTTCCCCGCTTCCCCTTAGCACCCATGTAGCTCCTTACACGGGTGCCAATGTGTTTTTTTTTGTTACAAAAGAAAGAAGACTTGCCTTTCTCCCTCCGCCCAACGCTGTACAGTGCTGTCAGCCAGGTAGTCCCTCTTCAATGTTGATGATATCAGTCATCAACATTGAAAACGCACTTCCTGGCTAACAGCACTGTGTGGCATGGGAAAGGTAATTTTCTTCCTTTTGTTACATTTTTTAAAAAAAAATATTAGCACCCGTGTAGAGGGCTACACGGGTGCTAATGGCAATATGGCCCGAGGTGACGGGCCCACCCTGTAGGTAACAGCCCACCAGCCTCGTTAAGCGACCCTCACTGCGCTCAGGCCCTTAACCTGGTTGCCGGGCCGTTACCTACAGGGTGGGCCCGCAACCTCGGGGCATATCGCCTCAGTATATGCTGTCAAGGTGAGAAAACATACGAAAGAATGAGACCTGCTAGGCGTCCAAATGCTCGAATCCTGCACGGGAAGTGACCCTGAACAGGCGCACTATGCAATACACAGAGTAACTTACCGCCATGCGCTGCTGCTTCCTCAGATGCTTAACCCGAATTTGGTCCATGATGGCAGCTAGTTCCTTTTCGGGTTGGTCCAGGTCTTCCGCATACCTCTCAATGAGAGCTTCAGGGATTCCACAGCGGCCATGCTGGCAATTTAGAGAAAAAACATGCACAATTAGTTTTAAAATACTGACCGTGTTAGTAATTAGAGAAAAAGAAATATTTCCATTAAAGGGATGCTTATTACAGCTTAATGGCAGAATCAATCAAGTAATAACTCATTACAACCCTATCAAGAATGGGAAGTTAATATGAAGAATGAAGAGTTCTCTGAACTGTATCTAATTAAGTAAAGCGAATTGGCAAGAACGTTAAAAAAAAATTTAATTCATGTATACAGGTCCTACATTCTAGAATACCAATTACAAATGTAAATAAAAAAATCTGTAAAGATGAATAGGGAGACATGTTGAATACTGGAATTTCAAACCAGATGCATTACGGAATTATTTAGGTCTACAATTAAAAAACAAAACATAACAATGTCAGAACGCCCCTCACTGGCCATTGGTTCTCGGTGGGTGGACAGTCATTTCTGAGCCACCCTCTGATTGTAGGCTAATGCGAGTGGGAAATGCAAGAACCTTTGGGAGACCAGAGGAACCCCGCTTATTATTCCCCCTTGCACTAAGGATGCATGTTTTTTTTTTAATGGTGAATGACCTAGCCATTTTCTGATTGGACATTTCACGGTGCGTCTACTGTACCAGTTCTGGGAAGACTAGCTGGAGTATGACTCTACATTGTCATTCACGTGGCGGAGAAACCAGCACGGCCGCCCTTGACAATATGCTTTTCCCATTTTATATGAATCCATAAAAGTAGAATTGGGATGTAAAGCTCCATTCAAAGACCACAATTTAGTTCAAACTCTTTGGTGCCACTAACGACACATTTTGTTAGTCATGACTGAAAAAGTCCCTTCGTTCACAACGAGGAGGAGGCTGCTGTCTGCCCAGTGGAAAACTCGGAGGGGGAGAGGGGTATTGGGGTATCCACTAATGGAAGAAGCAGACAAAAGCCACCACCCAGCACAGGGATCTGCACACAAAAAACGTTTGAGGTAAAGAGAATGAGGCTGCAGACCAATAATGGCATACATACTATTCCATCCATATATGCATCCTCATGTTGGTCTAATACCACATAACTAGATTAGCCGAGGCAATGGTACTGTGAAGATAGCAGGTTCCAGGTAAAGGGCAGTATGGGATTATTAATGATGCATTCTGCCTGCATTCCCCATTATGACAGTAATACATGTGTCCACCTTCCTGCTACCCTAGACGTCTGGTGCTGCAGCGTAGTAGGTAAGTAACGTGGTTTGCCAGTACTCACCTCAGCTCATTGACTCATGTTATCATCAAGTTATCCTCCTTGGAAGGAAAGAAGGTCCGGTTAGCCTTCCAGTATATCAAACTGTGAGCTTCGGGTTACACAAAGATCTCCAACCTAGAGCCACAGTTGGCAGCATGCTGCAGACCTGCCCTCTTGTGCTCACTTTGAGGACTACACTGCAGTTGAGAAGACAAGGGCCCATTACAAGACTATAAAAAGGATTGAACGAATGCCCTACTTCGGTCAGACTGTGTAATATAAATCATTGAGCCTTTTAATATAATTCTCAACTTCAAATCAAATGAAATATTGAGAAGAGGCTAAGTCGGTGTCTCAAATCATCACACATTGAGGAATGTCCTTGGAGCTGAGGTACGTAATCGACCTCGCGATCTGTTGTGCAAAACCTGCTATGGATTCTGAACGGTTTCACTTGCACTGTCTAATCCCTAGTCCACCGGATTCCCTTTGCTGGGCTGGCTCTGGTGTTGTGGCGGGCGTGTCCCAGTCTGCTTTGTCTCTCTTGTGAAGGGCTGAAGCTCTACAGTGTTCATGGACCCAATTCATGGAGTATCACCGCTCAGCAGTCAGCTTCGATACGCACATCAGGACATGTCTCAGTCTTCTAGGGGTTATTTAAGCACAATGGCTTCAAGAGACAGATGGCCATCAGATGTACACAACACCCTCTCTGTGTGGTTCACAGACCAGAGACCGAACATCGCTGATTGTGCTTTTGTTTATAGATTGCCAGATGGGTAGGACGTGCATCAGCCTCAAAGTCCCCCCACATAAAAAAATGGCAATGCGATGGATGCCGATTCTACTTTAGCGAGGATTAAGACCCATGGTTCTTCATTAGCACTGCTCGCAGCTTCTAACTCTCCATGATCAGACACCTGTGAAGAAGACATGCTCACAAAGTGTCTGAGCTGTGCAGGTCTCTACACCGACAACAGGTGGCAGAGAATTTTTCCTTTAGCACCAACTTGTAGACTAGAGAAGGACTGATCTACGAGCGCGCAGTAGCAACATGGTTTGCCAGGTCATTTACTTTGATCTGAGAAGCACTAGTCAATAGAGGTTTCTTACATTTATAAAAGCTTGTAAAAAGTAGTGAGAGTGGACGGTGTCCATTTTGTTGGCTTACAAGCCAAAACTGAAAAAAGATACATTTTGATGATGTGAATACGCTTCGATGGTATCCAGTCATTTTACCAAAAAGAATTCAGAGTTGTACGTTTTACCGAAGTAAAAAATACTAAAAATGTAAATATGCATATGGTAGTGGGGTAAAGGGTTAAAATGGCTTGGGATGGGGTTAAAAGGGTAGAAAAACAGAGGGCTTCGGGGGGACTTCTCCCAACCCTCCTAAAAACTATTTTCTATTTTTTAGCTCGGTAAAACGTACCACTCTGAATTTTACGGTAAAATCACATACAACCTGCTTCGATCTTAGGGCGTTACCTGTTCCATCTTGGAAAGTTTGCTGTCGAGTAAAATTTAGTATGATACCATTCGGGGGAACTTTCTTTTCTGTGAGTCCTTGCACGAATCAAGCAGCGATAACAGCACATGCAAATTGGTTTACTGGGCGGCGCCTGTGCTTTGTGAATGTACCCTCTTTAAAATGTTTGTTAGCAGAATGGAGATCACCCAGAAGGTTAGATACGTACGAGGGGCATCCTCAGAAAGAGCATATTTTATAGACTCTTTCCAGTAGAAAGTATTGCACACTAAATGTTAGTTCCTTAACCTAGTTTACTAGTTCCTTTATTTTAAAACTTGCTACCCTAAAGGCGTCCATGGTGTCAGTTTCAGAATGACGTGTTCTGTCTGTATCAGAGTCTGTAAGCTGAAGTCCAAGTCTGTGCGCTTCCTGTGTCTGCTTCGTATCTGAGTCACAAGAAATCCAGTCCTTCAACACATTTGAGTCAGAAAACACCGGGCCTTCAAACCGATCAACTGTGGCATCCTCTTAGACCAGGGTCTCGTGGTGCTGGAAAAGAGGAGACATTCCCGTCCTAGAAAAAGCTATATTTCATTTTCTCTTTGCAAGATTGGGTGGTCAGAGCTGGATCTATGCAGTTTTTGTGTGCCACTAGCAGAAACTGCGACCGTGGCATTCATATATATTTAGTTTTTTTTTTACAGTGCTCTGACTCTGTGCCTATCCCCCACCCCCTCTGCAACGTCCATAATAATTCCAGTGACTAACAGGAATGAAGAGACCAATGTTTTTAGTACCAGCATTAAAAGAAATGAATAAAAACCAGGAACCATTCAGCCAATGCATGAACTCCAGAGGACGGGGGAGGGGACCCATCACTGGGGGCAGATACTGCAATGGATTGCCATTTGGCAGGGGTGTAGGAGCCCTGGCCTTTTGATTTTAATTGATTTAATAAAGTTATGGGGGCAATTCCATCTTTGAAAGGGCAATCTGATCAGATTCCCCTCCCATAATCTCCACGCCTAAAGCATAGCATGTACCTGTGTCTGGGAGAGCAGTCCTTCAAATGATTCATCCTGTCCTAGAATGCCTGGAGTGAGTCTCACAGCATCTGGAGGATCAGATCAGCTAAGGCTCCCTTGTTCTGCTGCACCAAACTGCTCAGACTGTTGTACCAAGTTTGCTGCTCATCGAACCAGAGGCTTCTTGCCTGTGCTGCCTTTGGCACTCTTCGGGCCATTTGAACAGCATTGCCTGCATCTTGAACCAGCCCGATGCTGTATTATGCCCTTGCTGAGTCAGTCACATGCTAGCTTGAGTCAACTCATCACTGGGCCCAGACTCGAACCAGTGGAGTGTCACTTGCTGACTCATATCGGGGGTTACACCACGACTCATCCCAACTTCCAACTACCTCTTCACCAAATCGCACACTGGAGCAACAGGATCTCGTTGATCCTTCTTAGCAGTTACAATCCAACTTGACCCGGCTCGACTTTGAAGAGACCGATGAGCACCCCGACCTGCTTTGCCGACCACTACATCCAAACCATGCAGAGCTATCCCATTCAAACCTGCTCGACGCTTGCTTGCTAGTTGGGTCGAGACGATCCAGCGTACCCGAACTGAGCTTGATCTGCTAGCATCACTGCTCAAAGCCAGGTTTGACCCCAAATAACTTGCAAAGAACTGATACAGGGTACTATTGACCAATGTCTGCCCCCATGGCCCAAGTATGTGAACAACATTGTATGGCATGTTTTGTAATTAAAGCAGTGAGAAGTGGATCTAGAAGCAAAATCAAATGTATTGTTTTTTTAATGTAGTAATCACTGTGACCTTATCTAGCACTCATTTTGAGCATCTTGACAGGCACAGATGGTAAGGTGGGTTACTTGTTTTTACTATTTTGGCTACATTAGACCCCCACTTCAGCAGGACCCATGTATGGACATGACCCGCATTGAATTCTGTCGGGAACACAAGACAGACTTTACATAATCTAGTCCAAGAAGGCCGATCCAGCAAGGTTGGTCTTCTGTTCCCAGACCCCTCGCCTTGTCTTTTAGGGGAAGAGCGGGTGCCCCCCACCATAGCCCTTTAGCCTCCTCCATTTCATATCTGCAGGCTCCAGCTTCCTTCCTCGCCCCTTTGAAGGCTGCAACGCTAGTCCCACATACAGCACTTCACGGTTCTGTAAGCACCCTTTGTACGCCGGGCTTCAGCGTTTGCGGCATACAGTCCGCCAAAGTTATAAAGAGACCCTTACTTAATGGAACAGTTTACACACACAAGACTGTCCTGTAACTCTGAGTTAGACCCCGAAGAGGAGTATTTTTGTATTAAGTAAATCCCTTCTTTACCTAAGATTGTTGTTTGGACTCTTTGTGGACCTCACTTGGCTGTAGAACAGACCATAAACCCAGGGAAGTAATTTCACCAAAATGCCAGGGGTAGCGGAAGTGATGTCACATGACCCTTGACCTCTGATGACATCACAGAAAGTGATGACATTTGACCACACCCCGAAGTGGCATCACGGGAAGGAATGGTACACAACCTTTCAGCCCTTGACAAAACAGGAAGTGGCATCACATAGCATTGTTCCCAAGTACACTATGAAAAATATGGTTACGATATCACCAATGTGATATACATTTCATACAAGAATGGATCACCATATGTATCGTCAATGTGTGTATAGGCCCATATTACCAAATTAATGTGAATACAAGCAAACGTCCAAGGCCAAACGATAATGATGCGTTATTATATAGCACTTCCGCTTAAGCGCTTTATATAGAACAAATATACATAAAATATCGCCCAACCTGTGTTGGTACTCATTTATCGACCTGAGGAGGATGAAAGGCTGAGTTGGCCTTGCCCGGATTCAAACCTGCAACCTGCAGAATACACACACACATCGCAGCAGCAGGCACTCAACCCACTGAGCTATCTTACTGGCTATAGCTATCTTACCGGCTACAGTAAAATGAGCAATTACATGTCTGAATGTTCTCAAAGTCAGAACGCAAATTAAACTTTGTAGCGGATACCATTAAACTGGCAACTGAGATTCAACAGCAGGCCAGTTAATCTGCAGGTCTGGTGCAAAGCTGGCCACATGCCAAGCCTGCGTGGATCTACTTTTCAGGCTTCAGAGGTTGGCAAAATCCATACTATTAGGAGGGTTCATAACACTGTATTAAAGAATGTATATTGGCGCGGCAAATGCAGCGCACTCACACAGCATCCCGTACTCTGGGCACTCTTTACCTGATACAAGCAAACCAACATCCTGAACAGCATGCCAGGGAGATCAACAAAGCATTAATTGTGGCACAATGAAAGGGCCACTTTATGTGCTATGGTCAAACATTTCTACACTGTACACAAGGTTTTAGGCACAAGGATTTTGTCAAGTGACCGACGATACCGAGATGGAATTTCTTGTGATGATCATACCGAGAAAACGGCAGAAAAAAACATGCTAAAACTGCAACTTGCGAAAAGCAAAATACATATTCCGAAATGCATACTTTTTCTGCTCTAGGAAGTTTGTCTGCATTGTGATTTTGAGGTGTTTAAGAAAAGACTAAATCAGTGCCTCACCCCCTGCTGAAATAAACCTTTAATGAGGCTAGCAGTTATTGTATAGAATTCCAGAAAAACAAATAATGTGTTATTCCTATTCTTTCTGATTTAGTGTCACTGCATTACACTTGTGCAACACCGTTTTTTAAAATTGTTTTATTTATTTATTTTAAACGAGGCCTGAACAAGAAAGCCAACCACTCCAGAAACAGCGCTGGCCAAAGCCAAGGAGCTTCCATTTAATTTTTTTTTAAAAAGCATATTGTTTTTAGAATTAGAAAGGGAGACCACAGTGGTAGCAAGGCGACCCCCAAATGATATCCCTGCACAAACCACTTAACAAAAACATGAATAAATGTCTGTGGTATGCACAAGTGTTATCCTTTACCTTTAAATCACGAGACAAGATAGGACTTCATTCTCACCAATCAATGACACCAGGGTCCGAATTATAGATTTGGTCGGAAAAAAAGAAAAAAAACACATTCAAAATTACACCTGTTTTAGATATGCCAAATTATGGCATGGGGTGTAAACCTTGCAATGTTTAAACCATGGGGAATTTCAGAAGAAACAGTATATGGTAAATAGTGCATATTGTGTTGTAGTGCCTCGATGGATGTAGGCAATTTTGTTTTTGAAATGGTCGGCAAGGACGTTGCATAGTTTCTGTGAGGGTACCATAGTGGTGTTGCATCCCAGTGGGTTTCTCAATTAATGTATGATGTTGAACAGTTCCTTTTGGATGTTGGCGGCTTTGGTGATTCGGTCGACGTATTTCTTTTTGGCCTTTCGAATTTCCTTTTTGTAAGATCGGATTTGTCGTTGATATTGTGATTATTTTGTCTGGTCATATTTTTTTCTCCATTCTAGTTCGAGCTTCTTGTTTCTTTTCATGGCCCTGAGGGGAGGAATAAACCATTTTGCCATTGCGCTCTTTCGTGATGGGGTGAACGTTTTTTCCTGGGAGATGATGTTCATTGTTTTGGCGATGCATTTATGAAATAGGTCTGTTTTTCCATTCAGGTGGGCTTCGTCCAGGTTGATGGTTTTGTGAGTTTGAGTTGTTGTATTAAGTTGCTACATTTGATTGTCTTCCAGTTTCTTTTACTGATAGTTGGAATTTATTTGGGCTGCTTTAGTTGGTAGCATGACCACAAATGAAAGGATGAGTTGGCCGCTCCAGAACATCTGTATTGGTGGTGCAGTGGTGATCAGGGTTTTCTTGGCGAAGATTGCGTCAAGCATGTGTCCCACTGTGTGTGTTGCTCCTTTAACCATCTGGCATAGTTTCATTGTTTTGAATTAGTGATTTTTGTGATTTTGAATTTTCTTCTTCAAACCAAATGTTTGTCCCAGAGGATTATCAGGTGTTCATGCTTTTTTTTAAACAATTTTATTACATATTTGAACAAACAAAACCAATGCAAACCAAACACGCAGTGTAAATATCAATAATACCATTTTGACATTATTCATTATGCAATTTTGGTCACTGCTCCCCTTGTTCCACCCCCCCTTACGAGCCTATTTATTCCACTCATTCTGTATCCGCACCAATTGGTGGGGTCTGATTTTCAGTGGATTCGGTCAGATCTTGTATCGTTCCAAACAGTTCCGCTATCAACGATTTCCATGCCATCAGGGTTCCCACCTCTTCCTCTCCCCCTATGTTACTTGCCTCCTGCCATACCATGGTCTCTGCCTCCGCCCACTTCTGCAAGTCTTTCCACCACATCTCCACCCGTGGCCTGTGACAAGCCTTCCATCCCATGGCAATACGTTTTGCGAGCACATATGCTAAATCCTTCAGTTTATTGACATGCTTACATTTCTGCGATCTAGGGAACCCCCCCAGTAGGCAGGCCCAGGCTGAGTCTATGACAATAGTGACCCCCTTTTCCGCTAGCTTCCCCGCTACTTCGCTCCAGAAGCGCTCAATCACCAGGCAGGACCAGAACATATGTACCACATCAGCTTGTTCTTCGTCGCATTTGGGACATGCTTGTCTGCCGGCATTTTCGAATCCCGATATCCTCAGAGGTGTCATGTATGCCCTGTGCGAGGTATATAATTGTATTGGTTTTAGTCTAGCGTTTCTTGACACCTTTTTATGATACCCGAGGGCACGTTCCCACATCCCGTCCTCTATCGGGGCTCCCACCTCCGCTTCCCAGTCTAGTCTGTTGCGTTAGTTCTTTCCCAACCTTGGACATCATCATTTCGTATAATCTAGAAATCTCGCTACGTAATAGACCTCATAGTTAGGCAGTTTTATTCCCCCCTTTTCATAAAAGTTCTGCAACTTCCATAGTGCCACCCTATTTCTGGTACCCTGCAACAGGAAATCTCTGCACATGCCGTTCAGTCTGGTGAAGAACTTCTTAAGTATTAGGTACGGAATGTTCCCGAAATAATGCAGGAGCCTGGGTAAAACCACCATCTTGAGCACTGCACCTCGCCCCATCATTGCTAGAGGCAACTTCACCCAAAATTTCATACTCTTTTCAAATTTCACTATGGCAACCTCGGTATTGTGCCTATGTTCTTCTTCCACCATGTGGTACACATCTATCCCAAGGTACCGAAAAGTACCAACAGCCCAAGGAGCTTGCAGCACCGGCAGCCGCCCGACAGGGATCCCCTTATAATTACCTAGCAAGAAAATAATAGATTTCTTAGGGTTCACCGCTATGCCGGACAGCCTCGCATACCTATCCATGACCTCCAGGATGTACTGGAGATTCTCCTCCAGGTACCTCAGGTACAGCAGCAAATCATCCGCATACAAGGAGATCAAGTGTCGCTCCCCTCCCACCTCTATAGTATCGTACTGTTGTCTGAGGTATATCGCCAAAGGCTCTAAAGCTAATATTTACAGCATAGGGGACCATGGGCACCCTTGTCTGGTACCTCTGCCTAGTTGCCATCTCTCGGAAATCACTGCTCCTGTTTTGACTCTGGCCAGCGGTTCACTATATAACATCTTTGCCCATCTTATGTATCCAGGCCCCACACCATAGCCCGCTAAGTCTGCCAACAGCCATGGCCACTTGACAGAATCAAAGGCCTTCACAGCGTCTAGGGACACTATTGCCATTTCACCCTCATTCTTGCTCCCCCACTCAACAACCCGATGGAGTCGCCTGTGATTATGAGTTATGTTCCTATTCGGGACACAGCCCGTCTGGTCGGGGTGTATTAGTTTGCCAATGACTCTTCGCAGTCTGCTTGCCAAGACAGCTGTCAATATCTTACTGTCCTGGTTCAGCATTGACAGTGGTCTATAGGAGCCACAGCTGTGTCCAGGCTTATTGGGCTTGGGAAGTGGTATTATGATCGCTTCTCTAAGTGACTCTGGCAGCCGTCCCATCTCAAACGCTTCATTTAGCAGATCTAACATCGGGGGGAGCACTTCTGCTTTATACACTTTATAAAACTCACTTGGAAACCCGTCCGTCCCCGGGGTCTTACTAGTAGGTAGCTGTCTCACCACTTCTAACTCCTCCAAGGTAATCGGTGTGTCCAGCTCTTCTCTTTCTTCGGCACTTGTTGTGGGCAGACCTATGTCTTCTAGTGCTTCTGTTATTTCTACATAACTGCTTCTCTCCACATCCCTGTATAGTTCCCTGTAGTAATATGCAAACTCCTGATTCACTCCCTCCTGGGTGTCAGCTACACTGCCATCTTCTCTTGTTATTGTCCTGATGGTGGGTCTGGGGATCTCGCTCTTGTATAACCATGCCAAACGCCTCCCTGTTTTATCTCCTCCTGCTTGCGGTCTCTCTATATATTTTCTATAGTTAAGGTTACACAGTCTATCCCATAGCTCTGTGCATGTCTGTTGCAGTTTAAGTATCAGCTCCATATCTATTCCAGCATCATCTCTCCCCCTCAGCGCCTTTTCCAATTCCCTTTCTGCTTCATGTAGATCGGCCAGGAGTCCTCCTTGCAGGCTTTTAGATTTTGCTATGGCTACGCCCCGGAAAACGCCACCTTAAAAGCTTCCCATAGCGTGCTCGCTGAGTCCACGCTACCCGTATTCAACTCAAAGTAGTTTATAATCTCCTCCCTCACTTCTTCCCTAAACAGGGGATCTTTAAGCACCTCTGCCCGGAGACGCCAAGTAGGAATCCTCGCTCTTGGGAGGCAGTATTGCCAGCCCATAACCAGGGGTGAGTGGTCTGACAGGACCCTCGCCTTATATTCTGCTTGCACCGTCTCCATCATTATATCCGACGTGGCAAAGACATAGTCCAGCCTCGTATGCAGCTGTTGTGGGGCAGAATAGTGTGAAAACTGCCTTTCTTGGGGGTGTATCGTTCTCCACACATCTGCCAGACCAAAGTCGTCTAGCAGTGTCTGCAGCACTTTTGCCGCCGGGGCAGGTCTATCAAACTTCTGATCTATCCACCCTCGGGTTTAGTACAGAGTTGAAATCCCCTCCCCAGATCACCGCACTCCCCATGCACATGCTAAGATTAGTACTCAGGGTTCTGAAATATGTTGCCGTATTCTGATTGGGTGCATATGTGTTCACGATACTTCTCTCCCTATTCTCCACCAATCCCCTCAGTATGACCATTCTCCCCATCTGCTTCCGCAGTTTCCTGAAACAAGCGAAATGGGACATGCGGCGCCACCCAGATGAGCACTCATCTAGCATAGGCAGAATATGTCGAGCCCGCCACTACCCCTTTCCATTTTTTCGCAACCGTTCCCAGCTTTTCCCGTGTCAGGTGAGTGTCCTGTAGCAGCGCAATATCTATCTGTTGTCTGCGCATGTACAACATAACCTTATTTCTTTTTAAATAACTATTGAGGCCCCTGACATTCCATATAATTATTTTAAGGTCCCCCATGGCTTATTAGATTTCCCGTCCTCCCCTCCCCCCATCAGTGCAGCCCAGTTCCCCTTCCCGTTTCTGCCTATGTAGGCTCCTCAATCTGTATAGGCTTGGTTCCCAATTAAAACTCCCCTTAACTACAAACACCCCAAACACCCCTTTCTGTCTCCCTCCCGCCTCCCTTCCCCTCCCCAACATTACCCCCCCCACACACACAACTGTTGCCCAGCTCCATCCCTGGCTCTCAGGCACCCCCGCATCTAGCTCTTTCTGGCAATAGCCTGTACTCTAAGCTCCGCAGGGTGAGATCGCCCTAATGGCTATCCTGCTATTACTACTACTACTCTAGGGGTAAGGTACCTGTGTCCTGCCGCTCCTGTTAACTTTAAAGCAACCACGCATCGCTATACATTTTGCTCATATATTCAATATTCTATATTCCAGTCCAACAAGCTCCAGCAAAGTCAAAGACGCCATATCCTAGTTACAACACTACTCCTCCATTCTCATCTATCAGTGTCTTAACCAAGTCTCTACTGGGATACCCTGCTATGTGATACCCCAATATACGTGAAACATCCCAATCACTTATCGTGCTATTCTTGGGCCCGTTCTGCATCTCGTTCCAGACAGCCCTGCAAGTCCAGCCATGTCGCCACTTCCTCCGGGGTGTCATAAAAGAACATTTTACTCTTATGCAGCACTTTCAGTCTGGCAGGGTACAAAAGCATATACTTGATGCCGGCCAAGCGCAGTCTCCTCTTTACAGCCACATAGCTATACCTCTGCCTCTGGACCAGCATGGTATAATCAGGATAAGCTGTTATAGTGGCCAAGGCTCTTTCGATCGTTCCTCCCTTTCGGAAATACTCCAAAATCTTCTCAAGATCTCTGTAATTCAGTATTTTGGCAATTATTGCGCGCAGAGGGGTTCCAGGCTTCGGTTTTCTCACAAGGGCTCTGTGCGCCCGCTCCACCGTGAATCCTTGCGAGAGTTTGTCGGCTCCTATTTCCTGCAGGATCAAGTTCTCAACATAGTCAGTAGGGTCTTGGCCCTCTTCTCCTTCCAGCAGTCCCACCACTCGGATGTTATTCCGTCTCGCCCTACCTTCTGCCTCCTCCGCACGATCCTCTAGTTTGGCCACTTGCTGCTTTAATATGTGGACCTCCTTTGTGTTGCTGGTGTCCGTGTTGGTTTTGACCGCACTCTCCAGACTGCTCGACCTGTCCGCCAGTGCCCTGACGTCTTGCCGCAGCAGGTTGACATCCATTCCCACTGCTTCTATTTTGGCATCTGAGGAGGTTCTCAGGTCCACCATTGCAATCCCCCATTAGTCTCTGAGCTCCATTATAGCCATAAGTATCTGTTGGTTTTCAGTCCCTGGGGGGCTTGTCGTGGGTGCATTTGCACCACTCTGTGCCGACGCTGCAGGAGACAGCTGTGTCTTAGCAAACGCTTCCATCGTGGGCCGTTTGCTTTTGCTCTTAACTATTCTCCCCGTCATCTTTCAGTCCCGGTCCGATGTCCAAGACTATTAGTTAGCGGCACGGCTATTCTGCTTCGCTATCCCGCCGCATCGCCTACGATCCACCTCCGGCTCAGATCAATGTCCTTGAAGTGCCCCGTATGGATACACCTGCGCGGAGCTATATCCACAGGTGGGTTGTGTCCTCCCACGTTTCCATTTGTCCTTTCTGTTTCTTGCAAATTGCTACTGGCCATGGTCAGGCCGCCCGCTTCTTGTGCTCCTTATACTCTGCGCACCAATGTCAATGTCCGCTGAGGCCTCTCCCGTGCCGCCCGCCACCCAGCACAATACAAAATATACTTCAAGTGGGTCGTGTCCTCCCACATGCCATCTTGGCTGTGGTGATCCACACCCCAATTACAAATGTCACTGTGCCCTGAGGGTTTCCGACGCATCCACCTCCAGCGCAGCTCGGGCCAGCAGGGCGTCAAATCAACACATGCGCTCAGTTACCAGCCGCCTCTGTTCATCAGTATGCTGGCCTTCATCCTCTGTCCAAGATGGACCCGCCTGTTACCCATTCCGGCCCCTAGAGTCTCGTCACCTTCGAGCATCCATGCCAGCTAGCAGCGCAACAGCACAAGGCCAGCCACCTCACTTAGGCCTCAGATGCCGGCAGCCCACAGTATTGAATCCGTCCGTGGGCCCCCTATGAAGAAGGGGCAGGCTCACTACACTCATCGGCTGCCAGTCTGTATGTTCCCTTTTTGGAGCACTGCTCCCGGATAAATTTATGGGCGGGCCATCTGTCCAAAATGCTGATCGTGCTCCGCTTGAACAGGAGGTATCAGCTGTAGCCCAGATGTCAAGCCCTCTTACGTGGGTCGCCCAGCCAACGTGCTAATCATGTCCTTCGGCACTCGCGTCAGCTTTCCTGCGGTCCCGCTGCTGCCCCGCCGACATTCCAGGCCCCCGCCACAGCCCCGAGAGGATCAGCAGGAGGCAGCTTCCCTCCAGCCGCCCACACCTCCGCCCACAATCCGAGGCTCCGGCCGAGTGCCCACAGGCAGCCGCGCAGACCCCAGGAGCCCAACAACCACGGCAGAGCGGCTCTGTTCGCCTGCAGCAGTCACCTCGCCTGCGTACGCTCCCCGGCACTGCAACAATGTCACACTGGGAAAGTGTTTAGACAATCTCTGCCTGTGCTGCTCGGCGCATCCTGCGGCAGCATCTGTGCTTTATTTGTTTCCGACTCTTTGCTGTTTTCGGTCCACCCAGGGGTCTCAAGCACCATCTCTTTGTTGTCGGCCATTTTGGCAACTTAGTATCAGCGCGTCCGTGAGCTGAACATTCTATTTTCTCCGGAGTGCTTCATGCAGGTCCCACGATATTCGGGCCAGCTACAGGGTGTATATTCAGACACCTTTGACTCCATTGCTGGTGCGCAGATTGCATTTTCAATGCGTAGATTCAGGATCACCATCGGATCTTCAAGAGCAGCACCAGGAAGCACGTCCTATACCATGGCTAGTTAGCCACGCCCCATCAGGTGATCATGCTTGATGGTTGGTGATGGCTTCTATGAAAGTGTCAACAAATGTTGTCTTATGTCAGTGGTCTGTAAACCAGTATAAATTTGAGGTTCGTTTTGGGGTTCACTGTCAAGTGAAAGACTAGGCATTTACAGTTTTTGATGTTTAGTGGTTCGTCTGTTTTTATTATCAGGAGTTCCTTGTATGCTATTGCAATTCGTCCTCTTTTTTTAATTCCAGTTTACCTGTGAGCACTTGAAGTTGTTGGGTAGGCCTCACAGTAGGTTATAGATCTCTGTGGCATGTTTCTTCATCTATCTCGCGTTGATTAAGTTGCAGTGCATTCTTTTTGGCACGGTTTAGTTTTTAATATCGGCTTTGTCTCACGATTGTCATGTTGGTCTGCTTCCATGTTACTCTCAGGGTGGGATGGTGGTTCAGTGCGATCTGTTTTATCTTCTAGTAGGTCTGCTAGATTACGTATTGCGTTCCTGATTCCTTCCGGTTTCTCTTCTCTATTTTGTTGTAGTTTATGGGGGTGTCCCCTCGTTTATTGTGATATATGGAGTGAGGGCGTCCATTTTGTTCTTAATCCTTCTGGGTGTTTGTTCTTTTTCTGTGTGGTTCAGGTACGTTACTGGTAGGTCTAGCATCATTTCTGGTATTGAAGTGTTCTAGTGGGTGGTCAGTTGTGAGGTAGGGTGTTAGGTATAGTGCCTTTTCTCTTCTCATGAAGTTTGTTCTGTTGACAAGCGTGTTCGTGGGGGGGGTGTTCTGCAGTCATAACTATGTCTAATGGATGGAAGACGTGGTGCGATTCCATTTGAAGAGGGGCGATCAGCAGACAGGAGTTGTGGGGGATTGGGGAGGACCCCACCCTAAAAGGAAACGGGTGGAGAGGGTGGGAACAAAAGACTGACCTTGCCGGGGGGGAGCCTTCACAGGCCTATTTCTTCAGATTTGGTCTTTTGTTCCTGGCATATAAAATCTCGATCCAAGAATATACACAATCATTTTTACCAATCAGCTAAATAGGATCATGAGATGCCTGCTTGGTCTGGACCAATCCAATAACCATAGGTGATTGATTGGATGGTTCTGGACAGGGCTGCATAAAGGTTTGCAAGACTGCATTCAGTCAGTGATGTTCAGCTGCATGCGGGGCCATAAACAAGTGTGTGGAGGCATTAATCAAGAGGTTTCACAGCATCAGCGACAAAATCGTGTTTAAGACCTGGTTTACTTTTTTTGTCGAATTCACAAAGCACCAAGTACAACTGACTGGACAAAAATATACCACTACAACACACAAATTACAGGTCATCTTAAGCACACATCTTTACTGCTCAGCAACAGGAACATAGGTCTATATTTTAGCTAGGTCTAGACAGAGTTACACTTGACTAACAATTATACTCTTAACACTTTAAAAGTGCATAATATATATATGCACAACTTATTAAAGGGCATCTTTAGATTCGTGCATATCTCCCAACCCAGTAAATCTGCAAAACTGGGGAAATATGGTGGATTTGTTTTTGTGGGGGAGAGCCAATTGAAGTCTATAGTAGGGGTGGGTGTGTAGCTTGCCTGGTTGGAGGAGTCCTGGACGGGTGACACTCACCAAATGGGAGTGAGTAAGGTGGATATGATGTTGGGCTCTGGAGCCTCTGCCGTTGTCTACAGTATTCATTTGGGTAATCTACCTGTGTGCATCGCAGACCTGTTTACCTCTATCCCTACCTAAATTTTTGTACCTTATCCATCATTAGGATAACAAATGCGTGATAAGAAACGTGGAAGTGAAAAGGGTTTAAGTATTTAGATTACACTGGTATTCTTTAAGAGTGATGCACCCTTATGTTTTCCCAATTATCAGCACCCCGGGGAGAGGCGCCGACAAATAAGGAGGCCGGGATTGTGGACTATGCCTGTGACCACCCGCATTGTCTAGTGGCCGCCTGCGCCTCTCCACATTCTACATTTGCTTTCGGTACCCTTTTGTCCTCCCTCTTATACAGATCCTCTCCTGCTCATCGCTACTTACCTGTGTGCAGCGTGTTATGTGTGACCTCCCGTGTGTATTGCCCCTTTAGGAATGTGTGCCCCTTGCACGTGTATTGCCCTTTTAAGATGGCCCATGACTATGTCATGGCCCAAGTTAATAAAAGAAGCCCTTGGGGGCATGTTCATCAGAAAGGCTGCAGACTCCCAAAGAGGAATAACTGAGTCTGTCTCTCATTTAGGCCTGCAGGCCCACCCTGTGAAAGCATGGGCCCGCAGGTCATAATGTTGTGGGGCCTTCGTGCCAGTAAGGTGGCAAGGGTCCGCATGGTCTGGGTATGGCCCACTCTGCCGCCACATAAGACCGGGTGTTCGCCGGCAACCCCATGAGGCACTCAGCCTCTACGGTGCTGATGTCTGTAGCACCAAACAGGCCGGCCTGATGCCAGTAGCCGGCCCCCATAACACTGCGCAGCTGCCTCCATATTCCCACTTTTTGCGGTAAAATAGTGGCACATGGGATGTTTAATCATAGCAGGAAAAGTTAGTAATATGAAAAAAATGAAAAAAAAGGCCACTGAGTACATTTAAAGTTCTTACAAAGAAAAAAACCGTTTTAGACCATAGGATGGCAGCATTGGTCATGTAAGGAACTGTGCTCTTGTGCAGTAGCCGTTTTAAAATAAGTGGGTTGGTAGCAAAACGCAATCCATAGCTCTTTAAGGAGCGATTTCAATTCGGAATCAGGGCACAACCAAAAGCTGTGGGATAAGTAGAAACTGTACTAGTAATCATTTGCATATCTACATCGTCTGCCTCATGGAGGGACATCCTTCAATTAAGGGCAGCATAAGACATACGTTTATACTAATGGCCCATTTGTTACTCGTCTTATAATGTACTTTTTTTGGTAACAAAATGTACATTTTAGAAAATGCTTTATGGAATAATGTAAGATGGAAATATCGTAGCGCTATACTGCGGGGCACGGAGTATTTTTGATTTCTTTCAGGGACTAGTTTACCAGACACACATCCAGAATGTTCCATTTAAACCCAGCGTCTGCATCATAGTTTTAAGTGGGAGTTTCTAAGTGGCAGTCTCCCAAAACCTCGATTGAGCCAGAGCTCTCGGACCCAACAATCACTTTTATTTGTTTTTTCTCTCCGTGCGCAGGATTTGATTGAACCCGCGCACTGCCAGCGTCTAGCCAGTGTATCGTTGCACTGTGCTATTACTTAGGTGGTGGATTTCGAATGTTTCATTCATAGACTGCTTGACGCAAAGCCCATAATGGGCTTCATGTGTCAAGCAGTCTATCATAAAAAAAAACAAAAGACATGGTGCACCTATGAAATAGCACAGTGTGCTGCACAACACTGGCTGGTCAGCAGCAGGGCCGGGTTGGAATTGCTAACACGGGACAATAAAAGCCATTTTACTGTCCCGTGCTGGGGTTTTCACACCCGAGCCCTGCTGAGGACAAGCCAGTGTCACATCACACTGTGCTATTTCGCGGGTGCAGGATTACATTGGTTTCATTAAATTGACTGCTGGACACAGTCTATTGAATGAAACAAAATGAACTGAGCATCAATAACCAGCACAGTGCAATTCGACACTGGCGTCACCCACAGGGCTTGGGTGACTCCCCAGCGCAAGACCCCAAAAAAGAAAAAGTAACTTGACAATGTTTCTTTTTTTTCATCGTGTGCTGGCAACACTTCAGGCCACGCCCACAATTTAGGCCACACATCATCGTTACAGCCCCCCTCCCTCGATTACTCACCCCACCTAAAGCACTCGGGATCGGCCCTGAAACATGAAATGAAGCACCTGCTAGAGGTCGATTCATAATCAAGCTCTACCAGTCCCACCACTCTACCAAGAACTGTTCTGGCAGAGCCGCTCTAGCTAGTATCTGTAGACAATGGACTTCCACCAACCAGACTCCAGAACACAAGGTCATCCCTTGCATTCATCTGGCAGACGAGCAACTCACGGCTCGCCTGCTCCTAGGAAAGCCCTGCTGTCCTTTCCCTCGTGTACTCGGCACAAAGAGGCGGAAGCAAAGACACAGAAAGCCCCAGGCCTGTGGTTACTACCCAAAAGGAAGAATCACCAGCAGAACAAGGAACATTAAAGCAATGCAGGACATCCGAGGAGTACATCTCATACCTAAACTGCCTCCACTAGTGACTGCCTAGCTCCTCAGCAACAGGGCTGGGCCTTCAGTGCACCATACCCCAGCTCCAGCCGCTCCGCTCCTCTTCAGCGCAGCAGCATCACCAGTGGCCCCACAGACTGTCACTACCAGAGCCACTGCTGCATCACCCAAACTCCTGCTGCTGACCTAGCACAAGTCCTAAGGTACCCCTGGGGTATAAACTGTCAAACTATGCAACAAATGCCTTTAATGGACAATGCTCGGTGAGAATACGTCAAAGTGCTTTCGGTGCCTGTATCCTGCAACAAAGTACTTACCTACTTTTTACAAGATATAGAGTATAGGTTCATATTATCTCTGCATGCCTTTATTCAAAGGGATAGTGCGTTACCCTGAATTCACGGCTTGCCTTCACACCACCTATGAGCCGAACGTGACTTCTTAAGCATGGATACCAGTAGGTGACTCAAGGATAACCTACCTGCCTAACGGTAGAAAGATGTCCTTATACCATGAGCACAGGGTTTAACATCCAAAGTTCTGGCAACTTTTTTTCAATCCACGTTGTCAAATTTGGCCGGGAGGATAGCTCGAGTAACACACTCCACTTGGGAACAAGATGATGCTGTGCTGCCTAGGTTCAATCCCGAATGTAGAGGAGCAGGTGGATGGATGCCTCTCCTCTAGTCCCTGCCGCCTCACCACCATCTTATTTGAGTAGCAGACGAACGAAGAGCTACAGTTGGGAACCCATGCACGAGTTTATACAACATGTCCATACCGTGTCGATTGTAAGAAAGACGATATGCACTCAGACAGCCATTCAGAAGATCCACTTCTGTTGAGACAGTGGAAGAATGCTACTGTCCACGACCAAGATGCCAGGATGCGATTATGAGTAATATGGATGAACTCTAAAACGAAGTCTTAAGATGACAGAATCGTGTCATAAAGGATATTATGAACCTATGCAGAAACAATATGAAAATACTTAAAATGGACAATGTAACTGAAGCACAAAGAGAAACATGTACCTAAAGACAAAGTAATCATGAATGTAAGAAGATGAAATAACGCGCTGAATCAATAACTGTAAATAGGCTGTAACGCAAGGTAGAAAAGAGACATAGAAGCTTGCTGAAAAGAGGTACACATACAAGGATCAAGACGGCTATTTCGAGAGATGGGTGCAAGACACAAAGGGAGTCGAAGGAATGGACCACATGTGCAAGACAGTTCTGCTAAGATTAGGAGAAACAAGGACATTCGCAAGTGGCAAGTACTGAACAGTCACGAGGGAAAACGCCTATGTGAGAGGGAGTGAGCAAGTCTCTAAAGGCCAGAGAGGGTAATGGCACCCCGTTTAATAAAATCAAACAGTCCTAAATAAGAGGTTGAAATGGACAAAATCATGGTCTTCTAACATGTGACTCAGAAGTCGAAAACATCTATTCATTAAAACCCAAATTGAGATACTGGTCTGTTCATACCCCCTCAATGTTGCAGAACAGTGAGCAAACTACAAGGTCAACTACAAACAGAAGGCCTTGTCCATGATGGACTAATTGGTTAAACAAGAAATGCATTGATCATCTCGAGAACCAGGTTTCACTTCTACTCACGTGCTGCTAAACAAGCTGAAAGTCCAAGGTTGGATGGGGATGCCAACCAATCATAAGACCTGCCACGCACTTTCACATACAATGTTGCAGTTACCAACCTGCAGCAGATTCTTTGCTGTAATCAGTATATTACGTATGTAGAAGTAGCTCGGGGCGTGTCCTACAGATAAGGGACAGCCAATGAAGTACTAACCCGTATACAGTAGATATGTTCCCCTTAACCAATCCCTCCCGTTAATAGGTTTTGTAAAATGCCACATAGATGCCACATAGGATGACGTCATAGATGATGTACAAAAACATATATGAACTCTGTATACACAAGAGGAAGTGTGATTATGCAAGCATCTATTTTGATAACTGTACAACTCCCTCTTCCTTTCAATGAGATTAAAGCAGTATTTTGCCATCTTTCTTTGGTCTGTCCGATGATTTGGTCCGAGATACTTATTGGTAATTCCATCTAGTGCATAGAGGACGCTTCAAAGTGCTACAGCACACCAGTCTGGCAATTAGATGCCGGAGGAGTCAGGTATTGAAGGGCAATAACCCCATATCTTTAAATATATTAATAAGCAAAAACATCTTCAGAAGTTCCCCAAAAAGGCTCCTGTGAAACATTGCAAAGAAACAAATGGTAGAAGGCATAAGCAGACTTCGAGCTCGTTTCACACAAGAGGAATTTTCTTTCTATGAAATAGCATGTAACTTAAAATCAAAATGATACCACAGAAAGTGAATATGTGAATTTTCAGGCAGTGAGATGTCATACCTTATCCGAGTACGGATCCTCTGTGAGGTCAATTCCTTCGTTGTGCAACTTTCTTTCTATCATGATTTCCTGGTCCATCTCCTTTGAACACAAGATCTTCCTTGCAGAAACCGGGCCGAGCTTTACTACATGCTGGGGGGCACCGTGGGTCTCTGGGATGTCCGACAGCCAAGGTGGCTGCGAGTTGGGAGAAGTACAGGGCTCCTGGTCTGAGCATGGGCTGTAGACCGGTGCAAAGCGGTAGTCTTTCGGGCTCATTGGACTATTCCTTTTAATGGGCAGGCCTGGAGCTTCCACGTTCGAAGGTATGTGAATTGAGAGATGATGCAGTCCGTTTGCAAGGAACTCGCGGCTTTTCTTAGCCGGCACTGGTGGGGGCTGGGAAGGATTTTTGGGTTGCATTTTGTCCTCCATCTTATGAATGCTTCTTGAATCCTGTTGTTTAATTCTGGGAGCATCCGGCAGTGTCCTCGCTGGAAGAGCCTGGGACTCGCAGTTATTTGTCAAGCACCGAGCATTAATCTCTGTCAAAAAACTGTCCTTAGCAGCGACATCAGATGGCTTGCCTGGCTCACAAATACCCTTTTCTTGCACGCAACCACTGATCAGGGCATGTGGACTGGCCTTTTCCAACCTCTTCTGGGGAAAGCTAAGCAGCTTCATTCCTAGGTCCTTCAAGTCTTTGCCAGATTCCCCTTGCAAGGCCCCCAGTGAGTGGGAACGATACAATTTACCCACGCTCTTGGTTCCACTAAGGGACTCACAGCTCCGACAGGTTGACATTGGCAGGCTTCTACGTTCCACGTTGTTCCACGGGCTGAATAAGACCGTGGGAGCCGGGCGGCTTTTTAACCGCTTTTCCTTTTCAGCTTGCTGCAATGCTTCTACAGACTTGGTCAGAGGCAAGGTTGGATAATTTGCTCGTTGAATTTGGTTAAAGTCTTGCTGCGTGCAGGATTTTGAAGGCAAGGTGCAGTTCTTAAGATTCTTGCCTAAATTAAAAGAAATAATTTTGCAAATTAACTACCAGATCACACTATACACTATACAAAAAATGCATGAAAGCCACGTTCACTATATTTATTCGGAATAAAAAACAGTAGGCAATGCACACACTCAAATTGCCTAATTCTAATTTGTACTCAGGGAAGGGCGATCAACTTGATGTCTGTTGATTTCTCAGGCGATCCCCAACCTTGATGAATTTATGGATGCTTTGTGTTAAAAGAAGCTGCACTTGCAAAGCTTTTAACAATTCACATCCTTAGTGAGCCTTCTGACTTATCTCAGAGCATTGGCAAAGTAGCAATCATGATTAAATGCATAAATGCATTTTTCCATACACAATTGCCAGTGGAATGGAACCAAAACACAAATATTTACCTTAATTTCGTTTTGCAGTCTTGACAAAAACATTTATTGTTAAAAACTTTTATTTTTATTTTTGTTGTTAAAAACTTATTCAATGTACCATACTCTTCAGCTGGTTATGGTAATACTATTAAAACAGTCATATATACCTTTTATGTTGTGCATATCGCGAACTGAATTGATGCGCATAGCTGATAATGCGTTATTACCCAGCTCAGCTGCACTGTATTTATTGACCTCAGAAGAATGAAGTGCCGGATCGGCCCTAATTCGATTTGACTCTGTGACCCCAGGGTGCACACTAATATTGGAAGTGAGTGCTTTAGTAGTTGTGCTATCTTAGTGGCGGACGACTGTGGTAAGGTCAATAGCTTAACCTTGTGAAAAGAGGGCATGGGGGACCCATCTCAGTCCGCGGTGGGAGGAATAACCAGGCGGAAGCTAGTGCCAATCTTACCCCAGAGGGGGGAGGTGGCAATTGGGAGGGCTCAAATCATGTAACACATCTTGTAGTGCCAGCCTGCGTACATACAGAGCCACCGGCAAACAGCCAATACCTTTCTCGCATGATACTGGCCAGGACGTTGCAGAAGAGCGCGGAGGGGGAATCATACAGGCGGTAACGTATTGGTTGTTGAGAGGAAGACGTACTGCAACCGAAGATTAGTAGTGGTGAAGTTAGGGGAGAGTAGTAGTGGTGTGTAGAGGGAGAAGTAGTAGTAAGGAGTAAGATCGGAGGATGGAGGTAGACCTTAGCGGGAGGAACATCAGAGAAGTAGTAGAGAGAGGGAAAGACAGTAAAAGAGAGCGATGGTAGACGGTGGGTGGAGTAGGAGGAAGGAGAATAGAAGGAGAAGAGGTTGAGTGGCAAGACAGGCTCAGTGAGAGAAATAACAGGGTGTGGAAGGAACAGGGAATCATTCCTGGGAAAGAAGTAATTCAACAGAGATTAGCGGCTCCTAAAATTAACAAGCATAGAACAACAGGAGAGAAACAGCCCACTATTATTTTTGAATAATGAATAGATGGGAAGCTAAAGAAGAGGGAACTAAATGAAAATGCTCATATGAGAGGAGGGTAGAGGCAAAAAGCCCGGATGAGCGGGAGGAAAGAAGTAAAATGAAAGTACTTGAATTGGACATTGGATGCCAATAAAACTAACAGGATTCTTGAAATGGATAACAGCCAGAATACTGCCTGGAAGACAGGATATGAATAGGCTACTCCGAAGACAGCGTTCCACTCTGGTTGCCAATTGATGTTACTAACTTCTGCTGAGTGTAATTAATAAGACAATCTAGGATAGTGCGTAGACACAATTCTTATTACTACTTCACAAGAACAAGGGCGGTGGATCTCCAGAGAAATGCGATTGAGTCTTAAGGGGTGCATCTCCATTTCAATGGAGGCAAATACGGGCATGGCGAAACTCTATGATCTTGCGCTCCTCAGCTGCTAAATTGATCACCTAAATGTTGGACAAAATGGATGCCATTACTTATCAGAGGTAGTAAATCAGTTGGAAGTGGTGTACTAAATGATGCATTAGTGAGTCAAGCATTCTTGGTCGGTGCAATCCCGCTGTGAGAATGAAGGGCAAGAAAAAGCATTTGAGAAATTGGATCAAGTGAAACATAAGACCACCCGGGGGTGGAGCTGAATCCTCAAATAAAGACTATGACCAAAGACAGAATAAAAAGCGTCAAAAAATGACAAAGTAAGGAGTACATAGGTAGTAGGTTACTAAACCCGTTTCCATAAAACCCATGGATGGAGTGGGCCCAAGACTACAGTTCATAGTTGCCTACTTACAAGACAACAAAGTGATGCATGTCTCTGTTCCCAAGTAGAAGAAGCTCATATTACAAATTCTCGAGAACATAGTCTACACGGGAAGATGGGTCGTAGCGATGCGAGTCACCCTTAAACTAATTCATCCAAGACCTAAAAAATGGCCTGGTGTCCACGCTACTTGCAATGAGTTTGCCACTAGGACCAGTGCTGTTGCAGGTATTCTTCCCAAAGAAACAGCACAACCAGGAACCAAATGTAAAGTTATCGGAGGCATCCGTTTGTGGTTGAGTGTCAAGATGCCAGAAGCCCAAGGACACCCTCGGCAGTTGGAGCCAGCTTCTGTCATCAAGTTATAAAAACATTGTGAAGAATGGTTCTCACTGTGGGTGATTTCCATCATCGCAGGTGATGACATAAGTTCCTGAGTAATTTCTGCACACCTACATCATAGATCGCAGGAACCTATTTATTCCCTGTTTCTGGAGTCTTTTGAATGTTTTTCCCTCTGACTGCTGTGATTAGCGCTTTACTGGGCTTTAATATGTTCCAAGAACAAATCAGGGATGCAATAACTTTAAGGTTTTCTCACTGCTATGGCCTGCAAATAGAACATTTACTGCAGGCTTTGGCGCCACAATCTTTTCACAGTAGATATTGTGCATCAAAGTGTGCACAAGGGTGAGACTAATTGATATCTGACCACAAACCCCAGAAGGCACATCATCAGATGTCTTCAAGATGAAGGTTTTACCCTGTACTGCTCTCTATTTGTACTCAACCTTCCCGTACGGATCACTCTGCTCTCAGTCCTCCAGAGGCATAAATAAAGAACTAGAACTGCAAAGGAGTAGCACATAATAGTACCACTAAAAGAAAAGTAGCCTAATGACTTAACAGTCAAACCTTGAAATGACCCCATTTGGGAAGATTCAAATGGTTGCACTTCTTCAGGTTTCTGCTTGAGATGCAGATCGAGCGCAAGATGTACAGCCGAGGAATATAAAAGACGCATAAAGACAGACATGCAAAGTCGGGGGTTTGGATTTGCACTGATTCCAAAATGAATATCATCATTGGAATTGTGAAGCTTGCTTTTAGAGAATATTGCTCAATTATTGTTATTGTTATTTTGCACTTATATAGCGCCTTATATACCATTGGTATGGTCTGAAGGCGCTTGTAGGTTGAACGCCCTTGGGAACCGAAGTTCAGATCAGTAGAGAGAGTAGGGAGAGTCAAAAGGTGCGTGTGAGCACCGGGTATGTGTGCAGCTCGTGCGGTACTCGTGTAATAGCTGCTTCTTAGCGGTAGGTGTGGTGGTTGAGAGATCAGGAGAATGTGTTCGTTCTGGCAGGATTTATCCGGAACGGATGTGGCTGCGTTAGGCCTGAGGAAAACGCCTGGCTGGGGGTGTGGAACCAGCAGTGATTACATAGAATGATGTGGAGTAAGCGGCGGAATGTTGGTATGAGAACAGTTATACCGAATGGTGTCATAGTATCTCTGTGTTCTAGTTGAGTGGTGATGTAAGGAGAGAGTAAGCATGGTGGTGTGGTATGATCGGTTATATGCTCTTTCACTGAGCACACTTCTAATTGCAACTTTCCCAGAGAGGGTACTGGGCGTATTTCTAAATACAGTTTTCCACAGAGAGGCTATTGGGCATACTTCTAGATTCAGTTTACTAGAGGCTATTGGGCACACTTATAAATGAAACTTTCCAGAGTGTCTATAGGATACAGTTCTATAGTCAACTTTCACAGATGCTATTGGGGACACTTCTAAATTCAACTTTACAGAGCGTCTATTGGATACACTTCTATAATCAACTTTCACAGAGGGTATTGGTTGCACTTCTAAATGCAACCTTCATAGCGACGCTATTGGGCGCAATTCTAAATTCAATTTTCTACGTAGTGGATTCTGGGCGCACTATTAAGTCAATTTTCAGAGAGGCTTTTCCAGAGAGGGTGTTGGGAACACTTCTAAATTCAATTTAACAGAGAGACTATTGGGCACACTTCTAAATGCAACTTTCAAGAGTGTCTATAGGATACATTTCTATAGTCAACTTTCATAGATGTAATTGGGAATACTTCTAAATTCAACTTTACAGAGCGTCTATTGGATGCACTTCTATAATCAACTTTCACAGAGGGTATTGGTTACACTTCTAAAATGCAACCTTCACAGCTATGCTATTGGGCGCATTTCTAAATTCCATTTTCTACGGAGAGGCTACTGGGCGCACTATTAAGTCAGTTTTTCAGAGAGGCTTTTCCAGAGAGGGTGTTGGGAACACTTCTAAATTCAATTTACTAGAGAGACTATTGGGCACATTTCTAAATGCAACTCTCAGGGAGGCTATGGGTACACTTCTAAATTTCACTGAGGGGATAATGGACATACTTCTAAATGCAACTTTCATAGAGTGTCTATTGGGAACCCTACTAAATTCATAGCGAGGTTATTGGGCACACTTCTAGATGCAACTTTCCAGAGTGTCTATTGGGCACACTTCTAAATGCAACTGTCACAGAGGATCTTGGGTACACTTCTAAATTCAGTTTACCAGACAGGCTATTGGGCACATTTCTAAATTTATGGAGAGGCTATAGGGCACGCTTTCTTAATGCATCTTTCACATGTTAACATTTATAATTCCATCTAGATGCGACGCAGGCGGATATTAACAACTCCATCTAAGTGTGGATATGCTAACATTCACAATTCTATCCAAGTGTGGACATGCTAACATTCACAATTCCATTTGAGAGTGGGCATGCTAACATTTACAATTCTGTCTAAGTGTGGACATGCTAACATTCACAATTCTATCTAGGTGTGGACATGCCAGTATTCACAATTCCATCTGAGAGTGGGCATGCTAACATTCACAATTCTATCCAAATGTGGACGTGCTAACAATCACAATTCTATCTAGGTGTGGACATGCCAGTGTTCACAATTCCATCTGAGAGTGGGCATGCTAACATTCACAATTCTATCCAAGTGTGGACATGCTAACTTTCACAATTCTATTCAAATGAGGACATGCTAACTTTCACAACTCCATCCAAGAGTGGACATGCTAACATTCACAATTCTGTCTAAGTGTGGACATGCTAACATTCACAATTCTATCTAGGTGTGGATAAGCCAGTATTCACAATTCCATCTGAGCGCGGGCATGCTAACATTCACAATTCTATCCAAATGTGGACATGCTAACAATCACAATTCTGTCTAAGTGTGGACATGCTAACATTCACAATTCTATCCAAATGAGGACATGCTAATTTTCACAACTCCATCCAAGAGTGGACATGCCAACATTCACAATTCTGTCTAAGTGTGGACATGCTAACATTCACAATTCTATCTAGGTGTGGATATGCCAGTATTCACAATTCCATCTGAGAGCGGGCATGCTAACATTCACAATTCTATCCAAATGTGGACATGCTAACAATCACAATTCTATCTAAGTGTGGACATGCTAGGATTCATAAAACTTGAGAATCCATGCTAACAATCATGTTTCTGTCTAGATTTGGCGCAGGCTCGTCTTTGTGGTTCACTCGTGGTATGGTTAGCATTATACTGCAGGCAGTGTTTGATGTCCCGCCATTAATAGGTTTGGGCTGGTGGTCACATCTCTCTAATAATGCATGGTGCAGGTCTGTAGCAGTCTAGGCCATTGATAGCTAAGTTAGAGTGGCAGGAACTTTCTGGAGTAGAGTGATTGCTCTACTCCCCACCCATGCCACACTCACGGTTTTTGTTGGTGTCAGTTGGTTGCTGGCTTCCTTGGCGTCCCCTGCGGACACCTGCAGACACTTTCTGGAGCCGCCTCTGTTGGAGCCGCCCTTGGCCTCGAGGCTGCCGGGCAGAGGGCTGCCCTGGGAGGACAAGTGATGAAGGGCTCACGGCCCAATCAGAGCGGGGATGGGCGGGTTGGGAGGCGGGAATCAGGAAGAGGGTGCGGGTGGGAGAGGGACGCTCGGAGGGCCTGGGGGCCCAGTTGGCGCCCGAAAACGTGCCCGGATGGGCTTCCTCACCTCGCGCCGGCTGCCTGCAGTGAATGCAGGGGCCGGTGCGAGGAGGGTCGCTAGACCCTTTCAACCTGGGCTCACGGCCCAATCAGAGCGGGGATGAGCGGGGATGGGCGGGTTGGGAGGCGGGAGGGGAGCGGGAATCAGGAAGAGGGTGCGGGGTGGGAGAGGGACGCTCGGAGGGCCTGGGGGCCCAGTTGGCGCCCGAAAAATAGGCGGCATGCCCGGATGGGCTTCCTCACCTCGCGCCGGCTGCCTGCAGTGAATGCAGGTGCCGGTGCGAGGAGGGTCGCTAGACCCTTTCAACCTGGGCTCACGGCCCAATCAGAGCGGGGATGGGCGGGTTGGGAGGCGGGAGGGGAGCGGGAATCAGGAAGAGGGTGCGGGGTGGGAGAGGGACGCTCGGAGGCCCTGGGGGCCCAGTTGGCGCCCGAAAAATAGGCGGCATGCCCGGATGGGCTTCCTCACCTCGCGCCAGCTGCCTGCAGTGAATGCAGGGGCCGGTGCGAGGAGGGTCGCTAGACCCTTTCAACCTGGGCTCACGGCCCAATCAGAGCGGGGATGGGCGGGTTGGGAGGCGGGAGGGGAGCGGGAATCAGGAAGAGGGTGCGGGGTGGGAGAGGGACGCTCGGAGGGCCTGGGGGCGCAGTTGGCGCCCGAAAAATAGGCGGCATGCCCGGATGGGCTTCCTCACCTCACGCCGGCTGCCTGCAGTGAATGCAGGGGCCGGTGCGAGGAGGGTCGCTAGACCCTTTCAACCTGGGCTCACGGCCCAATCAGAGCGGGGATGGGCGGGTTGGGAGGCGGGAGGGGAGCGGGAATCAGGAAGAGGGTGCGGGGTGGGAGAGGGATGCTCGGAGGGCCTGGGGGCCCAGTTGGCGCCCGAAAAATAGGCGGCATGCCCGGATGGGCTTCCTCACCTCACGCCGGCTGCCTGCAGTGAATGCAGGGGCCGGTGCGAGGAGGGTCGCTAGACCCTTTCAACCTGGGCTCACGGCCCAATCAGAGCGGGGATGGGCGGGTTGGGAGGCGGGAGCGGGAATCAGGAAGAGGGTGCGGGGTGGAAGAGGGTGCGGGGTGGGAGAGGGACGCTCGGAGGGCCTGGGGGCCCAGTTGGCGCCCGAAAAATAGGCGGCATGCCCGGATGGGCTTCCTCACCTCGCGCCGGCTGCCTGCAGTGAATGCAGGGGCCGGTGCGAGGAGGGTCGCTAGACCCTTTCAACCTGGGCTCACGGCCCAATCAGAGCGGGGATGGGCGGGTTGGGAGGCGGGAGGGGAGCGGGAATCAGGAAGAGGGTGCGGGGTGGGAAGGGACGCTCGGAGGGCCTGGGGGCCCAGTTGGCGCCCGAAAAATAGGCGGCATGCCCGGATGGGCTTCCTCACCTCGCGCCGGCTGCCTGCAGTGAATGCAGGGGCCGGTGCGAGGAGGGTCGCTAGACCCTTTCAACCTGGGCTCACGGCCCAATCAGAGCGGGGATGGGCGGGTTGGGAGGCGGGAATCAGGAAGAGGGTGCGGGTGGGAGAGGGACGCTCGGAGGGCCTGGGGGCCCAGTTGGCGCCCGAAAAATAGGCGGCGTGCCCGGATGGGCTTCCTCACCTCGCGCCGGCTGCCTGCAGTTCAAATGAGTTGAAGATCTAGTTGATTTTGCAGTCCAAGGAGTATTATATTGGTGTTGTCCAATTGTTGCATTTGAAAATGTTTATTAAGAGGGCAAAAGGGAACCTGGACGCATGTTTCGCTGCACTATTGCAGCGCAAGGGGAATTTCAAAGTTTGTTCATCTTTAAATCGTAAGGGGTGGTATGAAGATATGATGAAGTTTGCTAATAAGCAAAAAACTCAAAATGTTAACAAAAAATCAAAATCGTACTGCGTTCCTCAGTCTTCCAAGAAGCCAGCGTATCTATGATACGCTGGGCTCTTGGAAGCCTGAGGAATTAGCAGCCTTTATCTTATTGGCACCTACACACGTGATCCCTTACAATAAACAATTGGACAACACCAAAAAAATACACCGCTGAATGCTAAATAAAAATGGATCTTCATCTCACTGGAACTAATCAAGGAAAATGCACTAAAATCAACCTTATATACACACACAAATATATTTCCCCATCAAATACATGTGTCAACTCTAGTTCCTTTTTGGCAACAATTTAAAAAGACTATAAGCAGAGCATAGAAAGGATGTCTTTCAAGGCCAGAAACGCTCCAGATGTGAGAGGATGGCAGCTTCTATAGCCACTCTTGAAGTCTCAGCACAGTCTTTCTTCAGTCGGAGGCACAAGGAAAACAAACCAGGCGTGATTTTCTTCTGTAGTTCCGGCCAAACACCACAGATAACTCAAAGCAGAAACATTCAGCTTGCTGAACGCAGTAGGTCGGTCTTCAGAATCATGAAAGGCTATGCTAGTTCGTATCTGGGGGACACATGTCAGCGCGTGGTTCAACGTCTCAAAATGGCTCCCTGGAAGAGCAAATCCTAATTGCTTAAAGTCGTTGCATTTGTGCCGTACCACGGACAAAATGGGGATCGCCAAAAGATCTGCATGCATGGGAGGGGAAGACTTTGAACGGAAAAGCAATTCCGTCTATGGATTAATTATGAATCCGGTTCAGTACGTTTTGTAGTTTTTCCTTCATATTACACTCCATGATGCAACCACAAATGGTGCAGCAATGCCGACTGCCAGGGTGCAGCCAGCCACATACTCTGGTTTCTCCAACTCCTATGAAATCTTTCTGCCAAGTTAACGGATAAAAATCCACACTCAAAAAACACACAGTTTTACTGTAACAAAAAGAGATTTAATATAAAATCAGCTGTTATGACAACTCGATTTAAAGAAGCAGAGAGCTAAAATGAACACATGAATGTTAGTTTTAATTCTCTATTTAATACAAACAGTATTCCAATTTAATGTTGACATGCTGGGAGTGATATTATTGCCTGTATGTTTGAACACGGCTGCATGGCGCGGCCACGTGGGAGATGCATTTAATGCTCCTGGACTGCTATCAGTATTCTTCACATGTCTGACACACTGACACACACAGACACACACAATCCCTACTTTTGGGGCTGCAACATAGCAGAGGTAAGGGGAATATTGCCATAAGTTTAAAAAAATGCCTTCTTCAGATTGAATCTCGTCTTCTGGGCTGACTGTGGGTCACCCTGAAACCCACCACAAAGGTGTGCAAGGGATCGGTTGTGAACAAGGAATGTAGCATCCTCCTCCCACCCACAGAGGGACACTCAGCTTCACTTCTTGGTTAAAAGAGGGCTTCACACAGACACCTCCACCCACCGCTCTTTTATTTTAATTTATTTTAATTTATTTATTTTAATTTTTGTAACGCGCCACATGCCCATGGGCCTGAGGGCACACATGAAGACGAGACAAGAACAGACAAACACAAGAGGCAGAAGAGGAAGGAAGAATCATAAGCAAGTTATTCCAGGTTAAAGAGGTGAGCTTTTATGGCCCGTTTGAACACAGTATAGCTTTGGATCTGCCATATATGCGCTGGTAGTGTATTCCAAAGAAGGGGACCCTGAGCATCAAGGGTGGTATCTCCAAATTTAGCTGTCCTGAATCTGGGGTGTTTGAGGACGACCACAGTAGATGAGTGAAGATTCCTCTCATTTGACTTGATACTAATGCGTGCTGACAGATATATAGGACTGCTGAGACTCAGGCATTTGTGCGTCATAGTTAGCACCTTGTGTGTTATACGATGTTTGACTGGGAGCCAATGAAGTATTTTCCTAAAGGTGGAGATGTGGGTACGACGAGATTGGTTAAAGATAGTACGCACAGCGTTATTCTGGGCCACTTGTAGAGATTGAATGTTGGAAGCTGTGGTACCAGATAGAAGACTTTTACAGTAGTCTAATCTAGAATTAATCAGTGCCGTGGACAGGAGAGTACAGTTTTTTCAGTGATAAATGGGCAAATATATCCTATTCGCTTGTTAATGAGTCCGCAGCTAGACTTGATGCTTGAGACGTGGGACTTCATGGATAGTTCTTCATCAAGGACAACGCCCAGGGTCTTGACTTTCTTTTGGACGGCAATGATATTATCAGCAATAGGGAAGCTAGCATAGTTAGGATCAAGTTTAGTCTGGGTGCTTTTAGATGACACTATTAGGAGTTTGGTCTTTTTATCATTCAAAGCCAGGGAGTTGCAGGCCATCCAGTCTTGTATGGCTTTGTATATGTTATTGATGATTCCGACATCGTTGCATCAGCGTAGTTTGTATATTGCACTCCTAATTTGCTTAAGAGGTCGAGAAGAGGGCGGATATACAGATTAAAAAGCATAGGCGACAGACAGGAACCCTGTGGAACTCTACATGTCAGAGATAGGGGAGGATTGATTGTTGCCTACGCATACCCTTACCATTCTAGGACCTAGAAAGGAGGCTATCCATCTAGATGCTATCGCAGAACAGTTGGAGACCTCTCCGAGCCTTGACACCAGTAAGCTGTGATCAACCAGGTCAAAGGCTGCGGAGAGGTCCAGTAGCATAAGCAGTGCAGCTTGGTTTTTATCTGCTATGTTAGCCAGGGTGGATTTAAGATCGGGCATTGCTGTCTCAGTCCCATGGCGAGCTCTATAACCAGACTGTCGGGTGCCGAGAATGTTATGTTTCTCAACATGGGCCTGTAATTGCAGGTATGCAAGTTTGTCTAGTATCTTGAGGATAAAAGGCACATTTGTTATGGGCCTACAGTTATCATTGTTGGTGGGATCAAGATTTTCTTTCTTTAATAAAGGTGTAATCCATGCAGATTTTAACAGGTCCGGTACCAGACCCTCGTCAAAGAACACGTGTATCAGTTTGGTAATATACGGAACTAAGGTTTCAGTGGACTCCTTAAGGATGCTTGTAGGACAGTCGTCTGCAGGACAAGAAGTGGCTTTGAGATCTTGTATAACTTTAGAGACTTCATTTTCAGTGTAGTGCGCAAATGAAAATTGAGCGATTGTACTTTCTATTTTGTTAGAAAAGATTGTTTCTATAGAAGTTTGCACCGGTGCTACATTGCTGAGGGCTTTCTTGATTTTTTTCTTTGTGTGAGTCGATCTTAGATAAGAAAGCATCATGAATGCCCTGACACCAATTGCCATCTTTGATGATGTTTATTAGAAGGTGGATGCTGATCTTGAAACTCTGCTAGGATTTTAAATAGCTCGCCAGCACTGGATTGTGCATTCACAATTCTTTCATTATAATGTTTGGATTTTTTATAGTTAGTTAGGGTGTTGTCATTTGGATCCTTCCTCCAAGTTCTTTCGAGAGCTCTTTTTTTTGGTCTGGCGTCGAGAATGTCGTCAGAGAACCAAGTGTTCTTTATGGTTTTGGTCTTTATAGCCTTCATTTTCAAGGGGGCAAGATCATTGACTACTTCTTTAATATTAAGTAACAGATGGTTGACTAGTTCAGAAGAGTCAACAAAGTTATCTAGGGGTTGAATCTTGGATGACAGCAGCGTGGCCAGTTTAGGGGCTGTTAGATTTTTAAGGTTGCGGGTCATCTTTTGTATGCATGGGTGGGTGTTAAGTTTGGGAGGGGCGGAGGGTAGTGAGAGCTTGGCCTGAATGAGAGAATGGTCAGACCAAATGCATGGTGTGACCGAGATGTCAAAAATGTTAGTATTTTGTGATATGAGCCAGTCAAGGGTGTGCCCGCTATTTTGCGTAGGAGAGTTTATCCATTGAGTAAGGCCAAAGGAGAAAATGGTATCCATAAGGTGTCCACTTTGTCTTGTTGGTCATTAGCCCAATGGTTGAAATCGCCCATGACAATAACAGGGCACTTAGTGGTGCAGATTTGAGCCAGCAGATCACCAAGCTGCTCTTCAAAGAGGGGCATGTCTCTGGGTGGACGGTAAATAGTGAGTGTGTTTAAAGTTGTGTGTGGGGAAGTTTTTATTTTCACCCATAATGTTTCACAACCTACAGGAGAACTATGAGGAATTTCATCGCATTCGAGGCTGGATTTGCACATCAGTGCAACTCCGCCACCTTTGCCCTGTGAACGATCAGCTCTGAAGAGGGTGTAGTCATTGGGTGTGGAGACTGTGGCTTGGGTGGGCAAGTTTGAATTAAGCCAGGTTTCGGTTATACCAAAGAAGTCTGGTTTATGATCATTGGTTAAGTCCGCAATTTGCACGCCGTGTTTATATAACGAGCGTGTGTTGAGGAGAGAAAGAGAAGACCAGCAGTGGTGCTATCTTGGAGCCTTTCGTGTTGGACCTGCGCATTGTTTTATTCAGGCACATGGTGAAAATGAAAGGAAAGCGTGACCGACTTGCTTAAGAAGATGTGACAAGCAAGCAAGATTGTCACAAGCCCCGCAGGAGCAGAAAGCCAGCGAGCCGGCGAGCTGCAGCGATGACCGGTGAAGACCGGCACGTCCTAGAAGCGCCGGCGCTGAAGCGCCTGGACGATGATGAAACACCCAAGGGAGTCCTGGGAAGTGTAGTTTCAACAGACTACACACAGCACAACACACATACACGAGAGTGCTTTGCTCTCAGCCTCGCATTAAACAAACACACAGATAAGCCCCCAAACACTCGTGAGCAAGAAATAATATGTGCACAGTCAGTGTTGTAAATTAGGGACTAAGTAAGCCACTGACACTGCCGTGATGGACATAGGCAGTAAAGTGAAAGCTGAAAAAGCCGAGCGCGGCGTAATGCAAGCAAAGTAAATAGTATACTTTTCCCTAGCAGCAGCAGCACCTGCAAAGAAAGATGATACAGGGAGATTCCAATCAATATATGTGCTACGCGGTGTCCAGTCAATTGGTCGAAAAAAAACTGGTCGACGCAATTTGGTCGAAAACCAAATGGTCGAATTTTTTTTTATTTATATATTTATTTTTCGGGTTTTCGTTTAGTAAAAAAAGGGGTTTTTAGAGAAAAAAGGGGGTTGGGGGGGACCCCCCAAAAAAATAAAAAAAAGGGTTAAAATAAAAAAATCGACCATTTGGTTTTCGACCAAATTGGTTCGACCATTTGTCTGGTCGACCAATTTTTTTCGACCAAATGTCTGGCAACCGTGCTACGCGCTGTGACTGATGAAGACCGGCATGTCCCAGAAGTGCCGGCGCTGAAGCGCCTGGACGATGATGAAATACCCAAGGGAGTGCTGGGAAGTGTAGTTTCAACAGACTACACTCAGTACAACACACATACACGAGAGTGCTTTGCTCTCAGCCTCACATTCAACAAACCCACAGATAAGCCTCGAAATGACAATGTACACCTATAGTCCAGCAGGGATGGGATAACTACTGGCAATCCCTCTCCCACCCAGATTTTGTCATTTGATAGAATAAAAACACCCGCAGTGCATGAGTGCAAAATAAGAAAGAGCATCTCTAATGTGATGGGGAAAGTGTGTTCATAGTCATGAGCACCAATCATGAATTTGAAACATTTAATTTGACAAAACGATGGTAAACAAACTAAATATGTGGTAGTGAGTAGTCACACTGACCACTACATGCAAAGTACTATGAACCTATCCTATGAAGGTGCATTTGACAACTGCAAAATTGTGCAGAACATTGCACTTACATGTGTACAAATAAAAATTGTTTTTTCTCTGGTTCAATGTATGGTAATGTTCATTGCACGTGCCTTCCCAATAAACGTTTTCAGCATGAAGAACTTGTACACAGTGATCGAAGTGAACGGGAACGGTCAGGAGTGGTGTTCCACTACTTTTATTTTTATCCGTTTACCATTATTCTACTTTTTATGAGCAAATACACCATTCTATACAGAGGATTTGTCCATTCCTGTCTTTTTGCTAGTGTAAAGTTGTAAGAGGAGCCTTTGCTACTGGGTCACTTAGACTATTGCAATGCCCCGGATGCAACACCCGTAACATGTTGAAATATGTTTCTGCCTATCCTCTCCCCTGCTGAGACCACAGTTCCACTACTTTGATCGATACACTTCTACCACTGCTTGTGGAGTGCAATTAGTAACGTGCAACTTCATTGTGAAAGAGTGCTGAAGTCCGTTTGCCCTTGGAGAGCAGAGGCACCCTTGAAGCTGAATTGCGCTCTAAAGCCATCCCTGATCCGAAGTGGGCAAAGTCTACATGCTCGGGAGCGGACACAGAATCGGAGAATGCGATATGCAAACTTACAGGTAACAAGGAAGCAAACCTATGAGGTGTGAGTGGCCAGTGTAGGGGTCCTCATGGACAGGGGGGAAGGTCTAAGCGCCTATTACCATTCTCTTGGTTGTCGCTGCTTTCATAGCAGCCAGAATCCCGCGGCGAGCGCCCGCTGGAGCTCTGGCCATCCTGAAGGAGCTTCTCCTGAGATCCCGTCTGGTCGCTGTTGCCTGGGTGATAGAAGAAAGCACATCAGTGAGGCAAATTTACAGATTGCTACAGATGGCATATCATTTTGGGAAAGTACACACAAAATGTAGTTTTTTTACTATCTAGTCAAATGATCAACCAGTATACTTTCAGCATTATTACGGTTACGCAGATTCATTGTTGCTCATAGTGTTAAGACCAAAAAGGGAACAGACCCCTCAACACTGTATACATATGCATCACCACACTAGATACATTCAGCATGCCTCTGGAGTTCTACCCAATTACAAGGACAGAAGGCGTTGGTGGACCCCTGTTAGTTAAAAAGTTCACAAGCTACTGAGTCCAATGTAAGCAAACATCCTGCTGTATGCCAACCTCTTAACAGTAATGAACGCTTCCAATTTTGGGTAAGCAGAGGAAGCCACGACCACAACCTAGGTCTTCTGGATCTAAATTTGGTAACTCAGCCACCCTATCACAACTCCCCTTTAGATGTTTGCGTTTCCGCCAATGTCTGCACTGCTAAAACATATATGGGACCTGAAACTCAAATCTGAATAGTAGCACTAAATATTGTGTAAGGGTGTGGAGATTGGAAACTGACACAGGAGTGGCATGGTTATTGGTAAAGGCAGGAAAACCCTAGGACTAAGAGGGGTTTTCCCTGACTCAACCAAATACTAATGGCAATGTCAGAATGTCAGTTTAATGCAAACAGGTCACTATCCTGTGTCATGAACCTACTCCCAATCCCTTACACTTGAAACTAAATTAAAGAAAAGGTTAATCTTCTTGATCCAGAGCCACGTCTCCCTTCCTCTAGACGTTATTAGACCCTAACAGGGATATAGCATGAAATGTTCTGAGTACCAGAGGGAATGTCTCGCTTCCCCTGACCAAGAGGGTGCCTCCCTTCTCTTGGCACTTCATCAAAATGTTCATCAAATTCACCTTGTACCTGGCTCACTACCTTCTCAGGTCAGGTACTGTGACGATAAAGTGAGCTCCATTGATAACTGTCATATGGGTGCAGGCCCAAGACCCGCCTTTTTGTCTCACCCAGTTCCAAACTGAATGCCTCTTTGGTTTCTTTTGGGTCAGGGAGGAGAGGCAAAGCGGGGGAGGGAGAATGCCCGTCCGCTCAAGCGAATACACTATTAGAGAGTGACGAAATGTATAGAAAGCATAAAATGAAGAAGAATGCTGCCCATCAGGAAAGTTAAGGGGCGAGGAAGGAACGGGGCAGGTCTTTGTTAACATACATATTTAGAGGTCTTTCTGGTGATTTTAGGTGCAAGCGCAGGTATAAATAAGACACTTCATAGCAAACCACGGTTAAACCATCATCTACAGACTATGAAAATGCACACACAATTCCACAAGCATTTGCATGTCTAACACTTCACACCACCTGTTCTTCTGGAAAAGGAGAAAGGCAAAGCATGGGGCCTGCAAGCTTGTGCAGAGCTGCATCATCACCAGTCAAAAGCATGGAAACCGGAACTGAACACTGATGACCCTCCACACACACACCCTTCTACACCACAGGAGACGACAGATGAAAGGATACAAAAGTAACTTGCAAAACAGACTATCACATAGAAGACCAACATGAACGCGAGAAAGCAACCACGTTGAACACATGTCTAAGAACTTGCGAGATCCACAACATGGAAAACAGATACATTTAGGTACTCATGAAAAAGGGAGAGAGGTCTCCAAACCACATGCATGCTAAAACAAAGCCAAAATCAAACTCCAACCAAGGGATTCACGCACATTACCGGTCACAACGCCCAACATGTACCACACAGCATCAGAGACTAGAACCCATTTGTACAACACACCACAAGTGCCATCCAATCTGACAAAATATGCCCTGTAGCAGCATACATGGAAGTAACCTACATTGAAATATACAGTACCGATGGGAATTCCCAACCTCGTCATTACCACTAACAAATTAATACTCAAAACAGAAGTAGCAATACATGGACAATAAAACCATGGCTTAGCGAGTATGGCGAGTAAAATATGCATGCAAACGCAAGAATGCATATCAAACTAATGAATAACACACAATGAGGATAGCTCGGGGGCAACGCGCTTGTCTTAGAAGCAATGCAGACCACAGGTTCCAGTCACGCGCTTAGAGCCGGGCCCCTGGTATTAAGCGCGTTATAAAAGATGAATTCATTAATGCTCCACAAACTGGAGGAAAACCAGTTTACAGCAATGACTCTGGACACATACAATAAGAAAGGCACTGGATCAATCTATGAAACTCAAGTCTCCAAAAGTATATGGTCAGGTAATGAGGTATATGGAGGCCAACAAAGCGAGCGACAAGCAGAATATCAGACAACGGAGAACCGAGTGAAACACTCCCAACTCTCCTCAATACAAATTTTAAAAACAAGCAGGATGGTAAAAGATAACAGCCAATACCTAGACGTGAAAAGGTTGGGCCAAGACGCCTTTTACCGACTTGCAAATACATGACTGGGAGCCTCAGGTATGCAGCAGGCACACAGCAGACAAGCAGTTGCTGGAAAAGACCCCTTAGGATCAGACTGTCATTGTCAGGTTCAATTCAGATTCCACTGACGAAGGAAAGCAAATGAAATTCCCTGATGAGGCAAAACCCAAAACTAAATTGTCACAGAAATAGAGGTCAGGACAACAAGCATTTACACTTGTAAGGGCAAAACATTCTTCACTCACACCATCCCATGCATCAGCGGCGCTGAAGCAAGCATGAACGGTGATGGTGCTTGGTACAGTCACTGGGAGACAGAGTCAACATACCGGTCCTTGTGGCTGACCCCGCAACCAAAACTGAGCTCCCATGGGTGCACATGAAAGTCCTGCTGCGCTGAAAGCACTTCTTGCAGCATACTAGATTCCCTCAACCCTATGGTAATGGCGCACAAACAAAATGGGGGCCATCACCCCGAAACCCACATCACTATGCATTCTACGGCAATGTATGGGGAGAAGTTAGTATGTTCCCTGGCATCATCAACTGTCTCACTAACCCTGTGCAAGAAACAAAATGGCAGCCAAACACTTCTTCCAGTAACAGCACTACTGGAATACACCGCCACAAGCACAACCCTCAACCCACTCCCATTCTGCACTAACGTGCAAACAGTGGCCCAAGCCCCAAGGCACTCACTAGTGCGGATTTGGGAATTCTGCATGGGTGCAGTGGATAAAGACCACACATCCCAATGATCCCTGCACTCATTAGCTTCGACCATGCACCCTCCAAAAGCCCTTCAGAACAGCTTCCCCTCTGCAGCAATGGCCCAATCCTGTACAGCTCGTCAAGGATGCAGCCTTGACAAGGGTGCTCCCAGGTGCCTGCCCTATGTGGGGAGCCATTCTGCTGCTGCTCCTCCCACCTGAGCAGCTCACATACTGCGGGAACCAAGACTCCACAGGAGCTCCCACACTGGCACAATTTAGAGTACTGTATGAGCTACAAACACTGCCCTCATCACCTGTTGCTCTGCTTCCAGGGGCACAACAGGACAACAACACTCTCCTGGGCCATGATGGAGTGCCACATCTGGAGTCTTGGGCCCACTGAATTGTTAAGCTTGACAGTTACACCCGTTGTCATTTAGCTGGGGCAAAGCCTGGCGGTCACTTATAGGGAAGATTGAATACCAGTCTTGGGGGTGGTAGTTTCAAGGCTTCCCCACCACTGCGAAGGTTCAAGATTCAGCATCAACTCATTGCCGTTAGGTAAGTTGAGGAGGCAAGAGCTGGGCAGGACTTCATAGGTAAGTCTGTATTTCAGTTACCGATAGGCATGGGTTTAGAAACCATTGGGTAACCCATCATCTCCATCTGCACACATTCACTCTCAGAACACAGACACTGGGAGGAGTTGACATCGGGCAAGTGTGCAGAAGCCCTGGCTTTTTTGGATTTTTATTATGTAATAAAATGATGCAGGTAAATCCATCTCAGAAATGGTGACCTGCTAACCAAGTCCCTCTTTCCTACAGCTCCATGGCAAAAGTATAGTGCACACCTGTGCCCAACTGCATCAATTGCATGATCTGCAGTGCCTGCTCTCCAATGGCACAGAACAAGTTTAGGGGTCAAAGGTACCCTTTTGACAATCAAAGTTACTACAGTGTGGGCTGCATTTAAGATATGAACCCCTGTTCCAAAAAACTAAACTATGAGAATGCTGTCCTGGTGGCACACTACACCTCTGTCCTGTAAGTGATTTCAATCCGGCACACACCCAAGTCAACGCCTAGCGTGTAATGCGCAACTAAAATCCTTATTTATTTTGTCTAAAAGTTCTTTATTCTGAACGATGTACCACTCATATCACGCCCCTCTCCGGGAACGCCCCCCCCCCCTCCCGGTCACACTGAATCAGGTTGGTTTGCAAAGTTAAAATATTTATTTATGTATTACAAGCTAATCACACAATGTTTTAATGGGTATACAACAATCACCAATGGGGTGATGTAACCCAGAATAATCTCTTTAATACACACAAGGAGTAATAGTGAGCAAAACAATTCAGCACAGAAATAATACGTGTGTGTGTGTGTGTGTATATATATATATATATATATATATATATATATATATATATATATATATATATATATATAATAGCACTGTGGTTAAAGGTTCCCCCTGCACACCCCTCAACCCCCCCAATAGGCAATGTAAAGAGATAGGAGGAGAGAGCAGGTATTCAGGAATGGCAGAATTAAAACAAAATAACAATCCTACTTTCCCCCAGCAAACACAAGAGAAAACAGAATTGACTGTCAAGCTATCTGAATGGCTTTTAAAGTTATCTTGAAAATGGATTAGGGAAAAACACTAAATATGGCTTAAATGGCTGAAATTGTTATAATTCTTATGGGAGCCGCTTTGGATAGTTGCACACAAACACAAGCACCGATTTAATACCAAGAAACAATTTGAAATCTTAAAATTAAGGTTGGGAGCAATCATAAGCTGTTTTACACAAGTAAGAATTTCCCTAAAACGAAATATGCGGCAAACTTTTCACTGTGCGATAATCGCGATAACGGGATAACTGTATGCTGGATGCGGTTTAAAGCGGTGGATGTTAGCTACAAGCAGAAGTTGGAATTTTGTTTCTAGCACAAAAACTGAGGAAGTTGTGGACGTTTTAGTGGAGGTCGTTTTATCAAGATAGGCGCAAGAATGGGGAACAGGATTGCGCTTTTAAAGTGACAAAAATGATTTCTTACACTAGAGGATAACTATGAAGACAAGGAATACCACACAGGAACATAGCCACTTAATCAGGGCGACTGCCTGCAGTGGTCCCGCCTTCTTCAGATTAGAAAAGATCAGCACAGAGATAGTTTTAACAAAACTAGCACAAGAGGAAGATAGGAGGGATTGGATAGAGAGTTCAGACAATTCACCAATAACAGGTTCTGAAGACAAGATAGGATGGGTTTAAGATGGGGATTAACTAAGCAAGGTACATAGGCTAGTGACATGGTTCTATCTATAGATACTCACTAGATATGTTTCAAATGGAACCGTCAGGATTCTGGTCAGGGATTCTGGTCAGGGATTCTGCTGGGCACATTGGATTTGGGCAGCGTCAAGGCGCTCTGGACACTGCACGGCACAGGGCTGGATTGGATCTGCCCTTTTTGGTTCTGATGATAATTATTTTAGCAGGCAAGCAGTACAGCGCATCCCGGCTGTATTTTAGTTCCCCTTAGGTTTGTGGGGTTGGTTCTGGAAAATGAGGCCTAGCTGAAAGTGGTTCAGCTATGCAATGGGTTCTGTTTTGCCAAGTTTCTGGAGTCTGGAGTCTGGAGCAAGGAAGATGGAAAGTTCTGCAGCAGGGTGCTCCGCCAGCATTCGGATAGTGGGTGAATCTGTCTGTCTTTTTTGTGCCCTCTGCTGTCTCTATTTATGCTATGCTAAAGGGTGTGTTTGTGCTGGTTTAGCCTAAACTCGCCCCTTTGACAGGGATTGGTCAGAATCTCCTCTCTGCCTTGATAGGAGGAGAAAACGGGGTGTCACCTTTATGGTGTGTGTTTATGAGGCTTAGAGTCCACCCCTAGCCTCTTGAAAACAAAATCTACTTTTAAACACAATACATATTTCCACATGTGCAACCTCTATAACAACCATATAAACAGATTACATATTTTGTACAGCAGCTACTCCTCCAAACCCCGTAGCTGTGGGATCTTAGGTCTGCTTCTCCCAGATTTTCGCCCTTTTCATCGGGAACACAATGTCCCATTTATCAGCAAATTTCTACAAGTGTACGCGTATACCATGGGCAGAAGGGTATACAGTTTCATACTTCTAGCAGAAATAAATTTGGTGTAAAATCACATTTTCTGACGTTTCCTTCCAAAATATGTCACACGATCTTGCCGCCTCTTGAAATGTGAAGCCAAAAATTAGATTTAAAATTCTGTTCTTTTTGTGTTTTTGACAATTTTAAGTGGCAAGTTATATGCATTTAAACAAAATGTTCTTTGTGAATGTTTAGCCACAGATGGTTGTTTGTCTCCACCTCCTTCTGTCTCCCTTCAGTTCAGGAGAAGTCTCGTCCCTGTTCTCTTGGCAGAGGCCGTTTTACGACGGTCTTCACACCTAGCCTTTCCTGCTTTGCAGCTGTTCATTGTTTCCTTCCCCATTGCAGACCAGGTTCTCCCCCTCCATATAATTATCATTTAGGTGTGATTTCCTGGTGGAGGGAGCTGGAGGGGGAGGCCTTGCCTCAGTGAGGAAAGCTGTAATTCCAGTTTGGTTGCTTTAGCCAGGCTTAAATTTAAATGTTAATTCTGCTGAATTTTCCCTAGCATACAACAAACTTGTGGGATCAAATCAAAGCTAAATACTTCAAGATTTTAAACCATGGAATCAAAACAATTACAAGATGGGTTACTCTCAATAACAGGCCTCTTAGCTTGCAAACATTTGATTTTAGTTTATACATGTTTAAAGTTTAATCCTGCAGGTCCCTGACAGCTGTCATTCAGGCGGCTGAGGGTACTGCGCCCAGATTTTGACAGATTCACAGAGCCACTTTTGCTGTGGAAATCGCTTGATGCCTTCATCTTTTCAGGACATTGTAAGTCTCACAATGGTTTCTTGCACCAAGTGAATTGTAGCACCCAGCAAGAATTCTGGATGTTTGAGGGTGTTTGTACCGGCATTCTACAGTTTCAGCAACAAAGAAAAAGTGATTTAAAGCAAGATTTTGGGGTTCCCTTCAGCAAAGCACTGATTTTCCTTCTGTACTCCATCTTCACATGTTGTGGAGCCCAGTGACATATTTCAGGAGTGTGATCTCGGTTCCACCGCTGACAACATGCATAGCAGATTAGGCAGCCATCTTTTTGTGCTTTGCAAAATGCGATTTTCAAAGGTTTTGGTGCACACAAGGGTTTTGCGTGTGGCCATTTTGATGTATCTGGCACCATCAGAACACAGTGCTGCCGCATGGCAGAGCAAAAGTGGGTTAAGACATCCCACAGTCCTGATCTGATCTGATCATGCTCTCCTGTCCTCTCGCTTGGATCTCTTGGGTTCCCCGGTTAAGCCTCTGCCCACACTGCCAGTCTCCATTTCCGTCATTCGACCGATGAAGCGAGTGTCAGTTGCTGAATTTGTGGGCACTTTCCTTCCCCCCTCCCACTTCCGGGCACTGACTCTCACACGGACACAGCCCTTGCTAACCTTCGACCTCTCCATCTCCAACATTATGGACACCCTTGCCCCTGTCATGCAGATCCGCTTGAAGCCTGCCTCCAAGCGCAACTCCTGGTATGATTCCGACCTAGCACCTCTGAAACACAAGTGCAGAGCTTCTGAGCAGAAGTGGCAGGCTTCGGGCACATCCTCTGACAGACTGGCTTGCTGCCTGCTCAAAAGGCAAAACAGACTCTCCATCCACTTGAAGAGGGCCTATATCCAAGCCTGCATCTCTGGGGCCACTAACAACACTGCTGAATTGTACAAAATCTGCAAGGAACTCACCAGTCTTCACTTCTCCTCTGCCATCCCTGACCCTCTGCACTGCTCTGGCCTCTCACCTCATAACCAAAACTCAGGACATCTTGTGCTCACTCTCCTCTCCACCCCTACCTTCTCCCTCACCCGCTCTCGGGCCTCCCTTGGCCCCACTCTCCCCTTCCCTGCTACTCTTCTCTTTCCTGCCAATATCACTGGATGAAGTCTCTAGAAAAGTCCTCTCTATGAAAGTCACTTCCAAACAGGTTGTCCCGTGGTCCTCCAGAACTATTAAGGCTGCATTGCCTTCCTTGCTCCAGCCTTGGCTGATTTCTGCAATCACTCCTTTGCCACTGGCTCCTTCCGCCACTCCTCAAGCTCTCCCTTCTGCACTCTCTCCTCAAAAAACGTTCTGCCGACCCCTCCTGCCCTGCTAACTAGCGCCCTATTTCCCTTAGTTTATTCCTGGTAAAACTCTAGGAGAAGCTGGTCATCTTCCATCTTATTTACCACACTGAACCTGTTGGTTGTCTCCATGATCCCCAGTCTGGTTTCAGAGCAGCCGGGGGCATGGAAACTACATTCCAGAACACCCGTGAAGACTTGCTCTCTAATCTTGATTCCAACTCTCCTTCCGTTCTCGACGTGCTTGACCTTTCCTCCACCTTTGATACATCATGCCACCCTTATAAAACCAGTTCCGCGATACCCTTGGCATCACGGACCTGGTACTGGACTGGTCGACCTCCTTCCACTCTGACCGACCATCCCAGGGTCAACTGGGCCCTTTTTTCTCCTCCATCTCACTCTCCAGCTGCAGCATTATTCAGGGCTCTATCCTCTCGCCATGGCTCTTCAACATCTACCTTGCCCCTCTAGCCCATTTAATCTCTGCCTTCTCTCTTCACTTCCAGTGTTATGCAGACAACATGCAGCTCTCCTTCAAGCTTCCCTCCACTGCCTCATCTTCTTCCTCTCCTATTCCCGACTGACTGCTAATCAGACATGGTGTGCTGCTAACAATCTCAGCCTTAATGCATGTAAGATTGAGATCCTTCTCTTTGGGACCCCAGGTCCCTCCTTCCCTCCGACCCACTGGCTACCCTCGATGGACACATTCGCCTCAACCTCTTGTAAGGCAAAAAAACCTTGATGTTATCTTTGACCCCTTGCTTTCCTTCTCTCCTCACATCACAGACATTTCAAGAAGGCCCACTTCCAGCTGCACCTCCTCAGAGGCATTTTCCTTTTCCTCACCTGTGAAACTCATTCCACCAGAGCTCTGGTCCTCTCTAGGCTGGACTACTGCAAGAGCCTCTTACTCAATCTTCCTAAATCCTCCACTTGCCCCCTTCAACTAATCCAGAATAGGACTTTGAGACGTATCCTTGGCCTCAAGCCCAGGAGCCGCAACTCTCCCAACCCTAAAATCTCTCCACTTACTCCCCGTTGCTGCAAATATCAAGTTCAAGACCAGCTGCACCATCCACAAGGCTTTCTGGGGAGTGGGACCCCGATACATCCAAATCTCTCTTCCTAAATACCGCCCTTCTAGAGCCTTTTGATCTTTTAGCTCGAACTCACTACATATCAGACGCTTTTCCAAGCAGAGAGTGGGGGATATATCTCTCTTCCGCAGGTGCCTCCCTCTGGAATGGCCTCCCTGCCCCTCTCAGACTGGAGCCGTATCTCCTTATGTTCCAAAAGCTTCTCAAGACCCTCCTTTTCTCTTCCTCCTTCCCTCTCCCTCGCTAATGTCCCCCACTGCCTCATTTTGACTCACTAACTGGTTCCTTCTGATTCTTACAGGGCACCAGGCCCTCCTTGACCAGTCAACCCCAGCACTTGGTCTCCTCTGACCCCCACCGTCCCTCACAACCAACACTTGCCCTTCTGGGATTCCCACCCCCCTGCGCTTTCCTGGATGGGCCTGCACCCCTATTGTGCCCATCGAGCCCAGTCCTGGCACATGAACCTTCTTTCCCCTGCACACTCTGCATTCCCCTGGCACTTGTACCCCTGGCCTCCACTTAGCACTTGCCTAGCCCACGGGCCTTCAACCCCCTTTCACTCCCCCCCCACAATTGCATGTTTGCCACTCAGACCTGCACTTCCTTTCCCTCCTCAGCAACAGTGCATGCTGCTCTGACCAGCACTCCCCCCGCCCCCACTCCCCTGTACTTCTAATTACTGCACTTGTACAATCCGAATGACAAGGCCTTGTAGGACCATCTTTTTTCATCCCTGTACACCCACCCCTCCTTGTATTGTTACATCTTGACACACCATTTGCTGTATAGGCCTATTATAAATACCCAATAAATGTGATATACCACATGTGTCAGGCCTGTGTGTCCTGTCCAGCTGTGGAAGGGTTATGTGTATTCCGTGAAGACAGCAGCAATACAGCCCTGGGGTTGCCTCTGTTACTTTGCAAGGGCAGGTAACACCCTCTGCAGAGAGACGGACACTCCACAGGAGGCTGTCCTGGCAACAGAAATCAAGGGACACATCCATTCACAAAAGCAGAAGCCTCACACCAGAGTGATGAATACCAAAGGGGCCTTTCATTCTATTGAGAATGGAAGGGGATGGGGTTAGTGTAAACACAGGGAGCTCCTTACAGCTGGAGGAAGGTTCCATCATCTTGTTTCTCTCTGCCTCTAGCGCTCCTTCCTGTCCCCTCCACTTCCTGCAGCACAAATCACTTTGGGTATGATGCCAAAAAGCAAATTCAACTTGTTCCAAGGACAGGGATTGGTCCCTTAAAGGAGGCTTTCTGATTCAAGTGTGTTCAACTTGTTTCGAACCAACAAGACCCACAGGAGCAGCCTTTGGTAGTGACCAACTTTTGAATCACGGTTCACCTGTTCGAACCAGTTTGCCACCACACCATGCCAGCTGAAGCGCATTGTTGCCTTGGCTTGAACAAAAAAGCATTGTTGTAATTGCATCTCTCTAACCGCTGTTTGAACCCATCACCACTTCAGTCAACAATCGAACCAACCTTGTTCTCTCTGAACCGCATCCGCCGAGCCCGTGCATCAAACCGACCCGCCTGAACATCCCCTCACCAGCTCCAACGCCGTCAAACCTCGACTGCCGAACCTAACCTGGTGACCGCCATGATCCCCATCGCTTGAGTAACTCTTCACACCCCAGCATCCTTCTGCTTGACCTCGCCTCAACATCTGCTTGCTGCTGGACCACTGCGACTGCTGCCTTTCGAACCACCTAACAGCACAGAGAAGCCTGGGTCGCTGTGTCAAACCGCAAACATACTGCAGAGTTATTATTGACAGATAACTGACCCCTGTTCATTTTGGGCCCTAGAGAATGGCTAGGTCACCTGAAACCCTTTTTGGCAACTCAAGAATATATCCTTTTTTAACATTGTGTTTTTTATTGCCGTTTATCCCCGGTCTCAAAACCTAGGGTGCTGCATCTTACCATCTTGCATATTCTGTGTTCTTTTTTACAGGGGTGGGTTATTGTAGTGTTATCCATTTAGTTATTGCATATTGTAGGTTTAATTAAAGCATATATATTTTTTATTGAAAACTGATAGGACATTGCTTTATTTTGGACTGTTATACTTTGTTATTTTGGTTGCTACTATTTCGCATTCACACCCCTCTTGAGAGCATAGCATTCTTTGGCCCAAGTTACAGCAAAAAGTAAAGAAGGTTTATCTCTTAACCCGTGCCCGTTTTACCTTTATGATAGTGTTTGGCCTATTTTTGAAAATGAGAGAGGCTAGTAGGTGACTTAGCCTCTACTCATCCTTGTACTCAGGGCATAAGTCAGTTTATATCACACACATCCATACATACATACACACACTCCAAAAACACTTAACATGCATTCACATGCACAATACAATTGCTAGCAAAAACACAGGGGAGTGAGGGTGAGAAAGGAAGGGAGTAAGAAGGAGAGGAGGGCGAGTGTGAAAAAGAGCATAACAGTGAGAGTAGCACATTTCAGAGAAAGTGTAACTGTGTGTGAGAGGGCAAAGACAGAAACACAGTAAGAGTTTGCGAGAGATGATGAAAGCAAGATAGAGAGCAAGAAAGAGGGAGCAAGTAAGAAAACGGGAGAGCAATACCGACTCCAGGGACACATTGAGGCCCATAAACGAAGACCTAGTGCATTTCCTGGCAGAAACATAAAAACAAGTCCAGCTGCAAGCCTGGTGGGGAAAGACTGCATAGTGACTTCCAGGTGGAAGCAGCCCATCAGCCATATAAACTGTGCTCCATCAAGCATGGGAGTCAAATATAGAATTTTTATGAAACCCTTCTTTGTGCTAGGGCAGTCCACGGCACACTGATGGCCATTATGCACAAGCCGTTAGATTAGTCGGTCATAGCCAGAGGGCAGGCGGCCTCAAACTCAGTGTCTGTAAAGCAATGCTCTGTAATCGTGCCGCAATAAACAACTGCATTGTCTATTACCAAGCCAACTGTTCAGTGCTGGGGGAACATTCCTGGCTGGTGAAAGATGGTCACTGAGAGAAATGCATCATGAGGGCTTCCCCTTCCTGTGGCTTGCAATTGCCGCCTTTCCTTCCCTCCAGGTTGTAAGCACTTTAGAATCTCTAATTTGCAATTCAGGGTCAACATTCGAATCGTGCATTTGTGATTACAGGTCGGCAATCCAAGCATTTTTTGCTTGAAAATCTTTTCTTGGTGCATTTAATTTTTGTTGGGTCTGAAGTCTTCTCTCTGCAGTGATCATATCCATTTCTACCTCCTGCCCACTAGTCCTCGTTCCTCACCCTGCAGTCATGGAATCTTTCTACCAGTGGAACAGGGACCATCACCCACTTTCCCCTGTTTCCCATGCTTGACCCGTCAGCCTCCTTTCCTGAAATCATGCATCTCACTAGCCTTTTTTCATTTTAAAGAAACACTGAAGTGCACCTCCCACCACGTGCAGCCTTCCCCCCCACCGTCCCGCTTCTTCCTGCACCAACGTGCCCTCATCTCCATGAATATTTAGTTTTAAAAATGTTCTTACATTTGTTTTTCACAGTTTATTTCCAAACGTTAATCTTTCTAGCAGGTTCCTCCTGATCTTTCACCATGTGCTGTATCAGAAGCCGCTTCCTTCCGCTTAAAGCAGCCTGACCATTTATCCCTCCAATGATTGGGTTCATGGTTCTCTGATCATTCTTGCTCGTTATCCAGGGTATGAGATTATTCCTTCCTGCACTCATTAACCATGGGGTGCTGCCAGGTTCTGAGTCTTGTCACGGCCAGTGTGAAAATCCAGAGGGTGCTCAACAACCTCGTCCCCGGAGATCCCGTACTCAGATGGCCAGAGACAGGGCCTCGCTTTTGGCTCTTGACCCTGGGGGTGGACAAGCGAAGGAGGATAACCTGGGTAGGGGGTTCTCGGGGAGTGGGGGAGAAGCACCCGATAGTGACACATGGTATCTTTCTTTTCCCACAACCCATCTAACCCCCATCCCTACCCATTTTATGGGAAACTACAGCACCCATAATTCCTCCCCACTTCACACTGACAACACTATTGAGCTGAGGAAAATGAGGAATGAGGCCAGGAAGATTACCTCTACTGACTTGCAAGGACTCTGTCCCTTTAAGGAGACCAACCAGAGTCAGGCACATAATCCTGACTACACACAGCTGCCACTTGTTAACACTCCCTGTCAGTATAAAAGGTGGCATGCACAGGCAAACAGTGCGAGGCTGGGTACGAGAAGGAGCAGCTCTTCCGGGGCTGATTCGAACCAGGCTATCGAACTTGGAAGGCCAAGGGGCTGATCGGCCGTTGCGGAGAATGATAGAGCAAGGCGAGAATTCCATACCTTTGGGAAGCCGTAAGCGTTCCCAGACTGAAACAGAGTGAGGAGAAAGAATATACCTTCCAAGTACTTCAAGGCGGCCCGCTACCCTCCCGGGTGAACGGCAGAGTTGGGGTGGAGCAGAGGAGGTATTGGTAACAGCCTTGACTGCTACATGAAAGGCGTTGAAGAAAGAAAGACAATTAACACGACCAGTGAGTTATCGATGGCAACAAAGGCCTGGTTTGTGTTAAAAGCAAAAGTGACTGTAACAAGAGATGACGGTTGCGCGTGTGATGAGAAAACACGTAATGAAAAAGACAATTGCTAAGGTGTAACAAAAGTATACAAAGTAAGAGTGGTCCTGCGAGGTGGAATTGCATATTCGAAAGTCGCTGTAATGTTTGAACTTGTGATGAGGCGGGAAACGAGGGCAAGAAAGTAACCGCAATCCCGAATGAGAGTTGATAAAGTGAAAATCGAAGATATGGACATTTAAAGGCACCAAGAGGGAAAAGTAAAGAAATAATAATTCGAAGGTACAAGTACCAAGAAGAATTGGTGTTGCAAATTCATGAAGCTTGTCAAATTGGTTAAAGAGAGGTCGAGGTGGTGATGCAGAGGTATACGTAAAATCCTTGCAGTTTTGAAAGTCTTTGACAGTTAAAAGTTGGATGAAATAAAACGTGGGGAAGAGAACCCCACAGAGTGGAAAGACAGGCTCAAGCCCGGCAGAGGGAAGCCTGCCTTGAACTCTGGTGAAAGAGAAATGAGAAAAGAAAAAAGGCTCGAGCTCGGTGGAGGTAAGCCTGTGTTGAATTGTTGTAAAGTAAAAGTGAAAAGTTGAACTGTGTATTTATGGCAATGCGGACGAAGCCTAAAGAATGTATGGAACTGTCAAAAGCTTGAAGCCCAAGCCTGAACTGTTGAATTGTACCAGTAAGCCAAAGTGTGCCAGACTGATAGAACTATGCCAGACACCCATCCTTTTAAGAAACTCCCAAGACCCTGTGCTTTCTAAACGTGGGGGAAGGGAGTTGTTAGCAAAGCCATTCTGACATTTCTTTGAAGACAGTATTTTTTCCTTTTGATATCCCCTTTACACATTTGTCAATTGAGAAGGAGGGCAAGGCAATGTTTTTTTTTTTTAACATTGGCCTTTTTATTTTGACTAGACCGACTTGGACTTATTTGTTATCTGTTTAATGGTCGGCGTGAGTGGCGACACCGGTGGGGCTACAATTAGAATATGTCAACCCGGTGCTGCCAGAGTAAGTGGCAGGCATGCCTGATCAGTTAGTTCCTGGGTAGGTGCACGGTGGGGGGGGGGGATCAGGTGTTGACCCCCAAATAAAAGGAGAGAGGTAGGAACCAAAGGAAATGTGAAAGGGGTGAAAGACAGGCTGAGTCACAGGAGCGGGAAACAGAAAGCGGCCTCATCTGTGAGTGGCACCAAAGTGGTGACAATTAGACCTAGAACCAAATTAATTGTTTAATGTTCATTGTTTGCAAACTGTGTGCCACCGGCTGCTGTTTCAAGTTGTTTTTGGGCACAGGGTGATGCCAAGCAAAACTTTACAAACTATGTTCAATACAAGCCTGTGGTGTTGCAGGCATTTCTTCTGGCAATGACTGCTGTAACTCCTGCTGACCTTGATGAACAATGAGGTTTTGTGCAGGAAGCAGATTATCTCACAGATTTGTTAGCATGGCTAATAAGTGATGGGGCACAGATGAATGGTTGGGGGTGAAGGGGTTAAAAAAAAAAACACTGGTTCTGGGTCCTTCCCAAAAAGGAATAGAAGTTCTTTCTTATCATGGAGACCACAGCTTTTTAGAAACCTAATTAAGGAAGAGGGGGTGTGGTAAAGACTGCACAATCAGTCACATGACAACAATTAGGAGGTGGTTCAAACAAATGTGTTTTATTGATAGGCCTTTCAGGGTAGGGTTTGGCCCAAACTCCTACACGGAATCAGAGTCTCTTCAACTAAACTAGGATATCTATAAAAAACAGTGCCATAAAAGGGCCAACATAAAGTGACTATTTTCCCAGTGGTTGCCACTTCCTGTGGCGCAAGTCCAAATTATGAGGTTTAACTTGGTTTAATTATTCCTTGTCCCTCCTCGGCCTCCCTACGCTGTAATGAAGGATTAAAAGCATGGGGCCAATGGAAAGTTCAAACCCTATACTTACTAAGTCCTTAGTCTGCCTGCTAGCCTAAGCAATAACACAATTTTGCCATGAGCGGGGGGCAACAAATGAGTTGACAAATGCTACTCTTGAATGTCCCGCCTTAGTCTAACACAATAGGGTCTTCCAGGGCTGCACACAGTATTGTCTCTTGTTCGTCCCTTGTTCGTCCTTCCTGCTTTCACAACGCATCTGAAGACATCTCAGAGCCTTCAGGCTTCTGGGGTTTGTCTTGGTCTTCTCAGACAGCAACTCCGCATTTGGTTCTTCCAGCGTGTCACTGGTGTTTCCTACCACACTGCTGGCTGAATTTGTTGGTTCCTTGTAAAACATCTCATACTTCAGATTTCAGACCACAGTTTCAGACTCGACTTTCACTGATTCAGGACTCCTCCCAATCTGGGGTGCACGCAAAGAAATAGTGGAACTACGTTCACTACTGGTCTGCCGCTGCTCCCCACAAACCCCATGGCCACATCCTCACCCACGCACAATACAACCCCACACAAAAACATGCGCCTGCTATTTAAGGGAATGTCCAGTACAGTGCACTGAAAGTGCAAGTTTCAACTTCATTCTACACTTTTCTTTTTTTTTTAACCATTCCAGAATGGTCTCTTTTTAAAATAAAAGTTTAGGAATAGTAAAACGTAAGGAACAAAGTAGTGCAGCGCTGCTCCCAACCCAAGCATAGCACTCACTTAGGGCTCTACCGGATTTTGGGTTTTCCTCAGCATTCCCATTGGATCTCTCCCAAAATTTGGATTCCCGAGATTTCTCTGTAGCAGCAATGTGCATTTCCTTCCCGCCTTTGCCCACTCATTCAGGGGCCCTTTTCCAGACAGACAAAATAACTTACTCTCCTTCCAGTGAGCTCTCTCCTTGGAGGTTTCAAGGAAGGCCCTTGGCTTTAGGCTTTCTTCCGTTTTCACTGTGGGGCCTCAATAGGCCTCATTCTCTCTATACTATGCCCTCTTGTAGGTCGCCTCAGAGTAAAAATGCAGCACCGTCGCCAACACATGTACTCCCTCTTCCGCATTAGATAATTGCGTGATTCATCTCACCTGTTCATTGCAGTTAAGATGATTTCTAGAATCTGAAGAATAAAATGTGACTAGCAAGTAGTATTGTAACACAACACCAAATAAAACAAATATATACAATCACCAGCGGGTTGGCTTACAAAACATCAAGAAATTAACCAGTGAAAACAGGTAAGTAATGCAGATGCTGTAAAATGATGGAAACCAGTCACAAGTGCAATATCCCTTGCTTTTGAAGTCCAGGCCGAATGCGTATGGGCCTAGCACCCAAAGGTCACAGGTTCCACTAGAGGTTTCTCACAGGAATGAGTTCTCTAAAGGGATGCAATGGGCTTGCAGCAGTGATAAGTTTCAAACTATTCAAAAGTTCAGCAACAATTTACCAGAAGACAGGTCAGTTATCACCTTTCTTTCAGACCCAACACTAATCCAGAGGCAGGATACTCGACCCAGGTTCTACGACCAAAGGTAAGCAAAAGACACATGTGAGACAAAGGACACTTCAAGGAATGGAGGAAGGCGAGTTCCAGCAACGATCATCATTTGCCAGCGACAACAGGCGTCTTTCCAGTTGTGGTAACAGAAGCTGCTCCAAGAAAAGTTCCCTTGACGATTGGAATCTGTAATTCGGGGAGAGGGTGACTTGTGGCACAACCTGGCCGACACCAAAGTTACTGGCCAGAATGCAGAATGGCGACGAGTCTAACGGGGTGGAGAGAGCTGGTCAGTCCAGGACATTTCCAAAGGCTCAGAAGAGCTAGATCCTCGAGAAGGTGTCAAGACCAGTTTCTCCCACTAGTCCATGGGCAGAAGCACTGCAGAGGGTCTTCAGAGATCAGGCAGATGAGCAGTGCTTTGCCGGGCCTGTCACTGGAGAGGATGCTAGATCACTGCAGGAGTTGTCCTTGGGTCATCAATGGGCTGCTTTTCTTTGAAGGATTCTTGGCTGCAGGATTCGTCCTCTTATTAAGATTCATGGCTGAAAGCAAGACCAACCCCACCAATGGTAAGGATCTGCACCATTCAAACAGCCAGTAGATGTCCAATCACAGACAACTACTGGTTTCACATCTGCCCCAGTAGCAACCGTTCTGGCACCAGTGATGTGGACTGAGACTAGACAGTCCAAGCCCCCTTGCACACACCTACACACACACACACACACACACACACACACACACACACACCTACACACACCTACACACACACGCCCCAACACACATGCCCCACACATCTTTACCGGGCAAGTGCATGATCTTATAAGGGTTTTGCTGACCTGGGAAGACAGGATGAATGTCAAACTACAATATGGCCAAAGAACAAGCAAGTATCTCATGGCACTGCCATTATATGGCAGTAGCCACATTTAGTAGCCATATGCAGAAACCGTGAATGTGCACACTAAAATAATGCATTAAGAGTGACAATTTATTTATTTACATTTATAAAGCGCTCACACAGCCCGCAGGCATCGAGGCGCTGTTACAGGAATTGTTTTTCTTAGTTGCGTAATTGTGTTTTTTTTGTCTTAGTTACGTATTTATAACGCGCTTAAACACCCGGAGGTTTCTAAGCGCGGACCCGGGGATCGAACCTGTTGCTGCTTCGTGCCGTCTTGCTTCCAAGACGCGCACGCTGCCGCTGAGCTATCCTCCCGGGACTCCAATGTAACTGCTGCCACCAGCTTGTCTTTTAGGCACATATAAAAGTAACCAAAAATCCCATGAGTAAAAGGTTACGGTGATACAAAAGCATCCCGATTGCACTGTAAGGTGCTGTGTACAATCTTAAAAATACAAGACTTCAAAAGGCAAACAAAGTTTTCCAGTACTGATAGTCTGAAGGACTAGTCAGTTCCCCCATAACAAATGGGCAAAAGGCAGGGAAAGTGAAAAACAAAGCAATAAGAATGGGGTTCCACGGAAACCTATGGAGGGAAAGTTGTAAAAAGAAAATCTTTCCAAACAATTGCACATCTTTATATGTGGCTTGTGATGATGCAAACATCTTGAGATTCTCCTTGCATGCATTCGTCCACTCAGAGCGTTCCATGGCTGCCAGACAGTGACCCTTCGCCTCCAACTGCACTGTCTTCCATCACAGTTGTGACACTTCTTTGGTCAGTGAGTTTGGAAACATTCTGTTCCCCATAAATCAAGCGGATATTAAGAAATGCGGTGTCATTCTTACCGTGGGCTTGCATGTGCAAGCAGTGGGGGGCCTTTCTAAGAGGGACTTGTAAAGAAGTTCTATTCAGAAAAACTCTCGTGATCAGTGGGCTGTCAGGGAGTAATTATATTCACACCTAAGGATGCATGAGAGGGGTGGAAAGTTATTAAATTCCTGATAAGGGAGGGTTTTCTTGTCCCTGGTGATATGTTTCTGGATGCCTTCACATGAGAAGTCTTTAACATCCTTGTGGATGTAATATCATGCCTTGCTAGGGGAGGCGAGCCTTCAGGATCCCACTTCTTCCACCATCGGTGAGGTACACTGGGAAGCAGCCGGACAAACCTATCCCCTTGCGGCTCGCTACTAGCACATGAGAGGATGTGTCATTCTTCCAAGTTGCCTCAGGGGTGACTTGGAAGTTGCTCCCTTTCCCCCTCCCGGAAAATGCTAGTCCCTTGATCCTTGCTGCATGGAGAGCTAGGTCTTGCTCTCTGTCTTTTCTTCTTTTGGGGAACTCTTTTCTGAATTTTTTTGTGTATTCTTTCGGTTTTGTTGGGAGATATTTCTTCCTAGGCTGATGATGAGCTGGGGAGACCGGAGGGCACACTTTTCTACCCCTAGACCTTACATCACACCACGGTTAGTGGCACCACACTGAAGAAGCTACAACGGATCCAAAACACTGCAGCCAGACTACTCCTCAAACTATCCAGAAGAGACCACATCACCCCGGCCCTAAAAACACTACACTGGCTCCCAGTAAAACAGCGTATCATCTTCAAAACAATGTGCATAACGCACAGGGCAATCAGCGGACAAGGAGCCGAATTCCTACAAAAAAAATAACAATCTACAAGCCAACGAGACCACTCAGGTCAACCAACAAAATCCGACTGGAACAAAAACCTTACATCAAGAAGAAACTCGGAGGCACCGCTTTCTACCACTTAGCCGCGAAAACCTGGAACATCCCAAAATTGATAAGGAACACCAAAGACCACCTTAAATTCAGAAAATTACTAAAAACCTACCTCTTCAACACCGGAGACTAAAACCGAAACAACAATAAGACAAACGAATCATCAAAAAAGGACAGTGGCAAACCGCTAGAACCGACAGAAGTACCCTGGGCACCAGCAGGGCTGACGCTGGACACAGGGGTCCACCCGCGAGTCCCAGAGAAACGGATACAACTACTCCAGCCAAGCCTTACCATCCCCCACCGCCCTCACAGCCACAACTAGGTCCCACGAGGCTGTGGAACAGACAAGATACCACCAATCACCACACAACCGGGTGTATGGACAATAGCAGCGGCGCTAGTCATGTGGAGGGGGGGTGAGCATGCAAGGTTATTAAGGGAGCGGGCGGAGGGGACAGCTAGATCCTCAAACGGCCTCGAATGGAAAATCGGGCACGTACCTCCTGAGGCTCAGGGTGTACAAGCATCCCGTCGGGTAAGATTACACGAGCCCAACCGGTTTCAGTCCAGGATAGAGATGACTAACGAATACCATTAACAATTTCCTTCTCTGCATACACCTCTCAAACTCCAAACCAAACAACCACAAACCTCTAGCGCAGCAAACCGCACGAACTTCACTACACTGCAACAACAAAACAAAAAAACACATAGACTCGCACATCAGCACACGACGACTACCGGCCGCATACACCCCAGGCCCAGCCGACGGAATCACCGGGCTGAGGCTGCCAACAGCACATCACTGCAATCTTGCACTTTTCCAGCCTCCACCCACTAACCCACCACCGCCCCCCCTCTTTCAGAGCCGCCAGAGCGCCAGGGGACCACTCCGGTGGTGATAGTGCGCGGTACAAATGACCTTTAACATTAACATTAACCACACCCCCAAAAGTTGCACAAGCCCCATCACTCAGCCCCAAACATGTTACTTTGTCACAACCCTGTTCTATTTTCCTGTTATACGATTCCTCTCTTATAACCTCTCTTCCAATGGTTTCAGTTGTCACCTTTAAGTAAACGAATCCCAGGCGTTCTGCTCTCTGCCTTCGTTTTTACTGCATGTTCATGCTACAATCTGACTTGTCCTACGGTTAAACAATGGAGGTCATTCATTACAACCTTGGTGCTAAGTACACCAACTTTACCACCATGGTGTAAACTACTTTTACACCATGGTGGATGGCGGATTTACCGCCCCATTCCAAGGTGAGTGGGGCAGTAAATCCCCATTTCCCATTTTCCCTTCCCCATTCCCATTTTTGCCCCATAGGGCATAATGGGAGTGGGGAAGGCGCTAATTACGCCACCGTAAATTACGGTGGCGTAATTAGCATCATGGCGGATTAGCGCCATGGATTTTAACGGCTGCTAAAAGCAGGCGTTAAAATCAGAATCAGGCGTTAAGGGTTAATGGTGGCGTTAACCCTTAACGCCTGAGTTGTAATGAGGGCCAATGTATGCTTTCCCAGTCACTTAAGCTCAATTCATTACCTCTGCATATTTTGCCCTACCCATCCCCCCACTTCGCTCCCACACACATTTGCTTCTCTTGCCCATATTCGTCAGTTTCACTGTATAACATTTGTAAACTCCACCCTTTTCTAACTTCTCAAGCCACTAAGGGGCCGAGTCTTACATTCATATTTTCTCATCCTATTACTCATCACTTTTTACTCTGTCTCTCAGTTACTGCTCTTTTAGCACTACAAAGGACATAAAACAAAGAATTGATTCAATTTCATGGTAGATCTCTACAAAGGGAAGTACTTTTTGTAAATATAATACTCCATTTTAAATGCAGGTTTTATTTTGTAGAATACTTCTAAAACACTCTGGGTGCTCTGCTGCTTTTAGTGGTATCTTATATCCCCGTCCTCCCAATTTCTAATGTAGTATACAAAGTTCTTAGGTTTCCCAAGGCCATTAGTGAGAAGGCCATCCAGTCCTACTTTTGCTTTAAAATCTTATACTTTTAATTTAACCAAATTTCAAATGGCAAATAAAATAATAGAAGCCCCAGAATGCGAATGGGGAAAAAAAACAGGAGTCGGTGGTCTTCTCAGACATGACCATGGGCAACTTGAGATCTCTCCGCAGCTATACTCTGTATCCCTGCAAGGTCCCATATAACACAGAGGCTGGAAAATGGGTTCATCCAAGAAAATGGAAGTCAATGCCTGTCCTGCTGTCTATTGCAACCCTACACAAACCCCAAATAATGCCAATAGTGAAAGAGTCCAATATAGGGGACAAGTCGGAAATCCTATTCTTCAATGCAGAACCATATCGCAATAAACACCATGCCCTTGTTAAATTTCTTGATCAGTGATTGTTCATTATTACTTCACTGCCTGTCTTTCTGAAACCCTGGACACAATGGTGACAGGCTGTATGCGCAATGTGGTACGACAGATTTACACAGTGACAGGTTCTTTGCTGCAGATAGCAACGGTGTTACTGCAAGTGACTCACTGTTGCTGCCAACAAAAGGTGGGCAAATATCAGATGACATAAGATAATCAAAAGTTTGGATACAAGATGAACTTTTCAAAACTGCCACTAATGACCATTTGGATAATTTTGACAGATAAAATTACAGTAATTAAGTTATGTATCCAAATGCAAAAGGAAATTAGTGGGAGAGGTTTGAGTTGATGTGTAATTTATAGTCCAAGCAGCTGCCTATTTGGAAAATTGTCATATTTTAAAAAAAAGTTTTTTTAAAAAATCATACCCTTATTTAACACATAAGATCAGATTAAGAACAGACAGAATCAAACTAGCAACATGTGTTTGTTACCTGACCAATCATTATTTTCGTCAAAGACTTACTATCGTATTCCTGTAACAGCTCGACTGCAGTCAGGAGCACGGCCCTGTGCCTTGGGTCCTGAATATTCAATTCATCCAGGTCTTCCTCCTCAAGCAGCTTGAAGGTGTCAAGATCTTCATAGCCGTTGAACAGGAAAGTAGGCATGTGCTCCTGGAGGGGAGTAACACGTGTTTAAGTGATGTGAACAAGCTGTGTGCCACTACAAAACCAGTGAAAGCTCAACTCACCTTCCATTTTGCCTTTCATGGGAGCTTGCTAGCTTTGCCACTTAATTCTATTGCGTGGTTACCTCCTAGCCATTGTACTAAATGCTAAATACCTGGTGGTGACCCCCTAAAAAGGTTACAAATACACACTAATTCTATACCTGTGCGTTTTCTAATGTTTTGGACTTCGACTCTCATGATCTAGCACCATTGAATATGCTGGATAGGCCTGATGGGTGTTGTAGTCCAAAACATCTGGCGAGCCGAAGATTGCAGACCCCCGACATAGCTGGTCTTCTATAACCAGATATTTGTCACATTATACTTTGGAACCATTTACTGTGTGCACGAATTGCAAACAGGAAGGAGGTGCTACTGGGGGTAATGGGCAGCAGAAGCCAGTACACAGTGGGAATGACTTCTCATTTGCCTTGGATTTCAGTGACCCCATCAATGTGGTGGGCAGAGGATCAGTGTTGGAATAACAATATTGGTCTTGTGCGAGTTGCACGTGCTTAGAGAAGAGGGCTGAGATGGGTTCCTAATTATTACCCCGATTTAGTTCACACAATTTGGGGAGCTCTATTCTATCCCCACATGGCTGCGGTCAGTTCTAGCATTGATCAAGGTTACACTGGGACCTCATTAATACACACAGGAAGGATTTTACTTTGACTTTGTGGTTCAGTTAATTGTCCGTCTGACTTCTTCTACGATGACGTAACTACATGAATAAAAGAAGAATTAAGCAATCAAGTACGCGGGAGCTTGGAGGAGCACCTCCATCTTTGCTCTATAAGAGGAGCTCATGAATGTTCCATTTACGTTCATCTGGTTTGGATCTCCATGTCTGTGCTTTGAAGTTTCTAAAGTAAAGCCACCAAATAGATGGACCTTGCAGATGCCTCCATCTTTCAGCTTACTCTGGGGTGAGTCTGCTGTGCACAAGGTGAACGGCACACTGAGATTCTCTGAATAATATAGCAGGTCAGCCTGATCTCAACGTATTCAACTTTGCACCAGGATAGCAAGAATCTCATATCCAGGCACGCCTTCTCATAAGTGGCATGTTCTACTCCTCAACTCAATAAATGCCATCCTGTCTTCCGACGTGTAGAAGAACATAATCACCTGGACTTTTGTTGGGCCTCTGGCACAGGCAGTGTAGCTTATCATCCAGATTCGCTGCCCATCCACTTCCACAGTAAATGGAAAACCCTTGGGGAGATGGAATTATGCCCTCAACCAAGAGACGGAAGCTACAGCAATGCCTCGCACAGCAGTCTGGGTGAATGCCTACACCTCTCCGCTCCACAGGCACGCTGTACAGGGCCCAGGAGTATACCGGTTTACATACCTTGGATTATTTACCAGCAACGGATGGCATTAGAAACACTGCTATTGCCCGTCACTGCCTATAGCCACTTACTAACAGAGCTGCTCTTTCCCTGCTGTCTCCTGTGAGCCAGCATGGCCACTATCATTCCAAGCAACTGGTTTCTTTAAGTTTTAATTGTATGCTGTGACATGATGACATTCGCTGTGTTCCAGCAGGCAAATAAATCTGCAGAACAGGCAACACCACATCATTTCTTAAAGAACTTTTCACCCCTGAAACAAGTGATTTAATAAAGAGCGGCTTCTACAGTTATTACACAACATGCCTTTCTTTTGTTCTGACCTAGATGTGAATGCCGATAGAGCAGAAGCTTTGTAACCCTGCCGCCCATTAACCCTAACACTGCCAGTAATAGTATTGTTCAGGTTAGGGGAATGGCGCATAACACATTTTGAAGGCCGAAGAACCCTGGTTCTGGATGGCAGAGTGCAGGTAAGCAGAGCAGAAGCCCAGGAAGTTTCATGATCCAGCCTTTCTGCTCCGTTCTACGCTTCTATGCCACCTGGTAACCAGCATTCGATAATCTGGCATTTTTGATTATGCAGCATTACTGGGGTCCCACTGAGGTTGCAATGTAAAATGACCAGCAGTAGTGTTAAGACATAATTTCCACATCACAGACTTTTACTATCTTGGAATATGTACTAAGAAAAAGAGAGCAGCTTAGCCAGCAGCTATTGTAAAAGAGTTGGATGGATTTTTACATGCTAGTAGGAATTACACAAGAGCAAGGCATAAAATAAGCTGTGTCGCGGAGCAATTTGCTATGCAATTCTGTAGGTTTGCTAATTAAATTGGCACTTGTGTAGCAAAGTTAGCTATTTAAGTTACCCTGTTCAATGAAAGCACAGCCTTGCCTTCAGAGTTCTCTGCGTCCTCTTTTCTCTGTTCACTGCTAGTTCAAAGGAGCTAATGGAGAGAGCATGCAGCAGTAATCAACCCCTTCACTCATGTGCCAAAAAGGTCTGTGTGGGAGTGCTACACACATTTTTTTTTCAAATAATTGCAAACCAGAAATTATCGGGATAATACTGTTACTAAGCTAACTTTATCCTGTCCGCCAAAGACTAATATCTGTTAAGTTTATTTTTTTTAAAAAGGCTTTCAATTCGGTTTCTAAAAATGTAATGTTACATAATGCATAATTACAGTATTGCTACTGTAAAACACTGCATTGTCTCCCTGCGTTACAGTGAAGTGTATCTAAATCTCAGTGTCAACTAGATGTCATTATGTTGGGGAAGATGCATCATATGATGAGTGAACACTGGAAAATGTAGATGACCACGTGGCCAAATGCTTTGATGGCAAACAAAGTCCTGTGGCCTGCTGGTTACATACAGCTTGCAACTGGTGCTCAACCCACGAGCTGATCCCATACTCCTTGACATTTGATTTTATCATGTTGGTTTATACCCGCTACCCTGAAAGTGAGATGGCCATAAACTACAATATTCTGCCTAGTTTTCCCAGTTCTCTGCCTGCTATGCCATCCACTCTGCTTAGTCTTTTACATAATGAATAGACAAAGCTAACTTGATATTTACTTAAAGTAGCAATCAATAGTTTCATCCAGTCTGTAAATCAACAGACCTACTGCAAAACTGTACACTTTAGTTGGCCTCCAGAGCTCATTTTGCTCTATGATTATGATTGTATTATATATTTCCACCTGCAGTAGAGAGAGCTGGCCAAACTGTTTTGAGAGCCTTTTTATTATATCTATTTATTCGTGTCCATTCATGCAGCTAACCTTTTTACAGACACTCATCCAGGGCTCGCAAATATTTTCACCCACTCGCATAGTCTAGTAGATTTTAGGAAGGGCCAATATCATTTGCAGGGGATGTTGGAAACTTTCATTTAAACTTTACTGTTTGCAGTAAATGTCAAATAAAAGTTTCACTGAGCATGGGTGGCAGCAGAGTGCCAAACTAAAGTGGGTTTGTGGTGACATGCACCATTTTACAGAAAGAATTTGCAAGGCCTGACTTATCTCAATAATGTCTTACTTAAGCGGTATACCCAACTGCTGTATTGTTGCTCATTTTGTATCTTGGGTACAAGTATCTATTGGTGGCATTAAAAACATTAGTACAACATTGCTAATCAAATGGGTTTGCTGCTAATCAAGAAAAATGTAATTAGCAAACACTGCTAATCAATTTTTGAAAACTAATTTATGCCTTGCAAGAGGATGAGAAACAATCATAATTCTGTTGCATGTTGCAATTGGTGCCAATATAGGCCTGCAAACAGTTATGCCAACCATGTGCTTCCTCGGTGTGACCAATCTAGGAGCTCGGTGAAACCCCCAGTGTTGCATGGGATTTGTGAAAGGCAGCATTGATGAGTAACCCTCTAGAATATGCAATTCCCACTGATGCCTCATGGTGAGCTAGGAAATAAGAAAAACATACCTTCAAGTTGATCCGCTCCAGAAGGTCTTCGACAGAGTGAGGCTTTGGTGGTCTCCCTTTGCGCCTCCGCCTCGTGGGCCGTTTCGGCTTCTCTTCTACCTCGGTCAAGACATCCACATAGATGAACTTGAAAGTGCCAACTTTGTTGCTCAGCAGGCCCATCCACGTGCCCATAGGCGGCTTGCTAATGATATCGATAATGTCTCCTTTCTGCAGGGCAAAGTCGGGCTGGTTAATAACACTCTCCAAGGCCACCGCAATGGCAGAGAGAACAAATGTAACAAACTGACACCTTCGATACCCCAACGGGCAATCAAACTCGACCATCAAGAGCACAGAAATAGCGAGTCATTACTGTCAGAGGGAAATTAAATAGAATGTGCGGCTAGTACAAGAATACTCCTGTTTGTTAAGGGAAGTTAATTACTCTGCCGCTGAAGCAAAGACACGAGGCAGTGCAAATGATGTTGCACAGTGGGACATACAGGGCATTGACACAAGGTTACTCTGCACAGGAGACTTTGAAATGAGAGTGAAGTGGTATGCCTGCCAATCCTCAGTGGAAAACAATGTCAAAAAAAGCACAAAAAAAACAAGAGACAGCAGAAGCAGAACTCACACAAAGACACATGGCAACCAATTAAGCAAGAGAAGGAAAACCAAGCTTTGATTGACAGAAACAGAATTGGTTAATATCTAAATGCTATTGTCACATTTAAGAAAAGTGGACGCCATCTTTAAGCATGTTTGACTTTCATGCATAGGAGATCTTTACCTTTTTGTGATTTACAGAGCGAGAGCAAAAACACTCAGTCTAACGAGGTCATAGCGTTTTGTCCACCAATGATGCGTGCACGGATATAGTGTGCACAGTTTGGAAAAGCACTTCTTAGGTTTATATCAAGGGGGCGATGTAGGGGTTAATCAGGTTGAGCTTGCAAGAGATCTCTACGGTCCGTCAAAAGCACAGAGCGCAAGAAGAATACGTGACGAGTACCTTGAGTTTCAGGGAATCGGTGTCGTAGGGGCTTGGCGTGAAATCCGTGTGCACTCTGGCTCGCCCACAGAATGGCCCCCTATATGGAGGCTCCTCGTCGTCGCCATCTTCTGACTTAACACTCTCACGGTTGCTGGCAGAGGAGTCTGTGGTACTCACTGTCTGGCCACCTGGGGACAGGGAGAGAGAGAGAGAGGATGGAAGGTAATGAAACACAAAAAGGATAAGGAAACAAAAAAGGGATTCCTCCCTCCTTTCTCTGAGGCCTATGCACATTCTCCAATAGACAATCTCTAAGGCATGAAGGGATGGGCTGGGGAACCGTGGAGCACTTAGCTAAACAATTTCCCGGACAGAGGCAATATCTACTGCTCAGAGAAAGGGATTTGCCTTGGTTGCTTGCTCATAATTCCCAAGTTTATCTAGAAAGGCTGCTTTTGACAGTCGAGGAATACACATGAAGCAGGCATGTACACTGCTCCCGGATTATGAGCTGTGCATACACATGACCAATGGAGGCTCACTGTAGCGGACACAGGTTGGCAGCTCTGCCTCAATTCTGAAATCCCTCCATTGTTATTCTTCATTTGCTCTCACCTTACAGTGTTACAGTTCCTAAACATTCTGTAACCTCGGTCATCAATGTCCCACTTCAGCATTTTCAGAACACATTCACAACAAACATAATTAGAGTGTGAACAGATTTTTCCCCCATATGTGCTTCACATTATCGACACTTCCAAGCGTTCTCCGAGTTCTCCAGGGAAAGGGGCGACATGTAGGCTTTGCTGACCCCCTTCCTCACGGACACTCATTAACCAGGAAAAATTAGACATGAAGTAGTGAGATTTGCAGAGCAATATCGCAATTCACCATGATCTACACAATGGAACTTACTCATTGAACTCTGACCACTTAGGGAGCTCCGAAGACTTTCCACTGAACCGCCAGCTTTGAGTTTCGGCTTATCCAGAGAATGTGTGTCTGCCTTTGGCGTCAGAGGGTAGTTCGGCATCACATCTGGGTTGGAGTCCTGCAAGACAATTTAGGAAACACCGTCTTCAGCCTGTTGCAAGTCACAATGAAAATCCAAGTCCTGTAGCATCACTTTTCCTTTCTCTAATCTAGGAACACAAGGGCCAGTTTTATTCCATGAGGCTGTAGTTCACATTTCCTGCAGTTGTAGTAGAGCAGCACAATTTTTCACTCTTCAGGTCGCTAATCAAAACATATCTTTTCCCGGACGTTTATTCAACTCGTACAAGCTAATTTTCTTTTTTTTACTCTCCATTAAGTGATGTTGTATGATTGGTTTGTGCTATTTGCAAACGGAGACTGGTCCCCCTTGAAGAGCCTCTTCGCACTAGCTAGTGGAAATCACATGACATATTTGTATCTTTAGGGAGAGGAAAGAAGAGCAAAAGAGGAAACAGCCCGGTTTAAAGAAAGATTTCACAGTCTTAAATTGTAAAGGTTTGCCGATAAATGGTGGCAAGACTGGGAGGGATATGCCTTCAATGCCAACCCCTCTGCTTATACTTCTCTAGGAAAAGTGTGACATGCCAAATACAAAGCTTGCTTTGCCAGCACTGGAAAGGAAAGAACAAAAATAGACTGCAGTAGCTTGGATACTGCACGAAGGATATTCAGTTAGTAAACACGACAATTAACAACTACCTTCACCTTGCAAGCCAAACAAAGCTCCAACCTGACCGCGAACCCTAGAGTACTTACAGGTAAGATGGCAGTCATGGCAGGTGTGCATAGAACAGGGCCAGAAAGGAGACTGCCTCCCACAACAATCACCCCCATTGTGTTTGGCGTGGGTGTGTTTGAACATAGACAATGTTTTTCAGTCACGGACATGCAAAAGGAGCAGGACCATAGTGCATTTCGAGTACATTTACAACTGGATATCAAATAATAAAGCTTACCACAATCTTTACATAAAATAAGAGACCAACAGTAATTCCTAGAAACGCCCCTAGGTCAGGAATGTGGGCTGGGAAGAAAATATGCCAAAGCAGCTGCCTCAGGGTATTCACTCAAAACGGCACAACAATTTGAGGATCATGCCTCCGACCCCCCATTGGGAGAAGCGGCCGATTAGGCCCCCACAAGTCAATTTTAACAGTTGGAGCAAACAAGTCCAGGAGATTAAACCATTGGCCGGTGGGTCTGAAAACTTTGGATCATCCGATGTTTTGGACTCGACTTCCATGAACTCCTCACCACTGACTGTGCTTTCTAGAGCAGACGGGGGTTGTAGTCACAAATATCAGGAGAGCCAAAGGTTGCAGAGCTCTGACGTATACAGTGCTGCCATCAGTCACCACATTGATAGACCCCAATAAGGAAGATCACAGCTAAAATGAGACTTGGCAACTCTGCAAATTCAACTAAAGTATGGGTTTATGTAGTAGATCGCCTGTTTCAGGAACTTAGCAATTAAAGGCACGTGAGCAACACGACTAGAACTGGATGGGTCTGTGGGGTCTAGTGAGGGATCCTGAAAGAGTAGAACCAAACTCTGCTGATGTTAGACCTATCTTAACCACAGCAGATATAAAAGAGAAGATTAACAGGATTCCTTCTAATGGACGATACCACCACCAGAATTAACATTGTAAACTAAATACATTCACAATATATAAAGCAAAACAAATAGCACATTATAAAGTGTTCAGATCCAACTATTGCATGGAAGGGACAGACCTCAACAGCAGTTGATTAAAATTTGAAGAACAGGATTTATTACTGAGCCACTCCCCAGTACCATCCTGATTAGCGTGTTCTCGTTGAGGGCCCAGTAGAAGGCACACCTTTATTGGTTTTTAGCTGCTACAATAAGTTACCTGTGATAATTGGGACATTGTGTGAATCTGCACAGTAATTCAACTGAGGAAACGTTTGCATTAAAGGGGCAGGTCACTCAAAAATGTTATTGTTTAAAAAGATTGGCCATAATGAAAAAAATAAAAAAAATAAAACCAGAAAAGTTTATAAGTTCCTATGTAAAGTTTTTGGGAAATGAGCCTGAGTCAGGATTTTTAATGACTAGAAGGTATCAATTTTGGGAAATTAACAAGCCTCCTGTGATCATGTTCCCTCTGCTCTTGCGGAACTAGATTTTCTCCAGGTGATATGTCGCTTCACAATAGGTATTCTACCCTTTTATGTGGTACTGGCTAGGTGTGGCGGGTGTTTGGGGGGGGTCATTACTGGAGAGCTACTGCCCCAGTGAAGGCAAATATCAAGAAAGTTTAGTACATTTCCTATTTTTTTAGAAATGTTTATCAAAGATGGGCACTAGATGGCTGAAGCTGCAGTGCAGGGGGATGAGGGGGAGGGATGCCTTAGCTCACTGTTGCTCATGTCAACCCCAAGATGTTTCGGACTGCAATCCCAGCAGCCCTAGCCACCATTGCCAGTGGCAAAGGAGTGTTATCAAAAGCATCCAGAGGGCCACATAAAGAGTAGCCTTGCGTTTGGCTTAAAACAACATTCTAGCACTCTCTTCTTTGGCGTTTGCTGTCACTACGAATGTATAAAAAGGTTTGCCAAAATACGCTGGCTCAACAGGAGGCGGGAAACGGTTGCACTGCAAGTGGAGCTTTCTGATAACGGTCCACTGGTCACGTGATCATTAGCAGCACACTCCTCGAGCACCCTTAGCGTTCTCGTTTACTATATTACATCACATGGTGTTCATTTTTCTTCAGATTTTGCCTTTTGATTTTTAACAAAATGCGGTTACTACATGTTTTTCAATCGCAGTTCTTGCTAGAAAAATATGAATTGAGTCACTGAGAATATTTCATTTTCAGATTCAAAAAAAAAAAAAAAAAAGTGTTCCTTGGAAAAAGAGCATATCCCACACTATCGCCCAAAAACGAAACAGTGTATGCTCTCACTCCAAGAACTGCAAGCCCAGGCATGAATTGAGAAGGCAGTTAGCGGGGGGACATGAGCGAGTGGGGGTGGCGGGGAGATGGTACCAGTGACGCCGCCTCAATGTCCATAAATATCTATCAGTGGAGAATAGGAATGTTTGCAAACAAAAACACAAAGACCACTAGGGCTACCAGGTGTGAAATTAGCTGAAAATGGTGTATTCCACACTTCAAAAACAAAGTCAAATTCGAAAATAAATGTGAAATATCCAAATACTAAAACAAGAAGGTGCCAAGTGCGCAACAATCGAAGTGAGCACTGAGCCACATCGCAAAAAAAGATACCACACTACATACTCCGGTTTTGGAGGGTATGAACTAAGCATGTATTTGTCCGATTAAGATGGACAATAAGAGAGATTTAACTCTGCAGATCAAAGTTCGATTCTCTGGATGTGCGGCTAGAATCTGGAATCGCCTCCCATTTGCACAAGACAGGTCCCACCGCTCTAGCAATGAGAACAGCTATGTGCAAGGCACACGGGTGAGCACTGTGAAAGGAACATAACCCCACGGATGGAAGTAGAATGTCAATGGGAGAACTGTCCAGTGTGAGGGTCTGCCTGATGTGCCTTTTCTTTTTCTTTGCAAAGTCAGAACCACCCTAGAAATGGAAAAAATAAAGAAGGCCCCAAGGCAGTAGTTGGGTGCCCCTATTGTGCACAACCGACACTAAATGCAGTTTGCCGTAAAAAAATAGCACAGTAGTCGGTAAAACACATCCACGGAGAGATTCGACCTGTGGAGTACCACAAGGATCCTCCAACTCTCCGCTACTATTCAACATCTACCCGTATCTACCAATTAAAATCATCAAAAGCCACGGCCTCACCTGCTACAACTACGCCAACGATACACAATCTTCAAAATACAAGACAACCCGGAAATAAACTCAACGCTATAAAACTGCCTCCGCAATGTATTCCTCTGGATGAACTCCAACTGCCTCAAAATCAACCAAGGTAAAACAGAAATAATGATGGTCACAAAAAATGGAGGCGAAAACCACTTCATCCCTTGGCCAAGGGAACTCGGGACAACCCCAGCACCCTCTCCGATTGTAAAAAACCTGGGGGTTCTGATGGACAATAATCTCACGCTAGAGCCACAAGTAAATGCCCTTCTCAAGAAAAGCTTCTTCCTAATGCGAGCGGCAAAGAGGATCTTACCATTCCTATCGTTCGCCAACCAAACCAACACCATTATCGCCCTAGTCATGTCCCGAGTAGACTACGCCAACAGCCTTTACTTAGGCATGCTGGAACGACTTCTTTAAAAACTACAAGGCATTCAAAACGCTGCAGCCAGACTGCTTCTTAAACTACCCCAAAGAGAACACACCACACCAGCGCTGAAAACACTACATTGGCTAACAATAAAACAACAAATAAAATTCAAAACAATGTGCATCACGCACAGAGTGGTACACGACGAAGGCGCTGAGTTCCTGAGAGACAAACTGTCTATATCAGCCAACAAGAACGCTCAGATCAAGCATTGACATCCGCCTGGAACCGAAACCCTACAACAGAAGAAAACTGATCCTCCTTCTCTCACCAAGCCCCGAAAACCTGGAACGACCTTCCAAAGTATATACGCAACACAAGAAACCATCTAATATTCAGGAAACTACTTACAACCTGGCTCTTCACGTAACTAGAAAGACCAGCCACAGGGGCATGCACACAACTAAAACATCTATGAATGTATAGAGAGACCCGGATCCACACCAAGCAATCAATGGGGAAAAACCCTCAGGAAAATATCCCACAGCATACTAAACGACTAACCGGGAGACAGCCGCAATACGACCAAAGACTGTGTACATAGCAAGACAAAGACAGAAGCACTAGGACGAATCATCAAGAGGACCATGACCTTAAACTATAGCCATTCCCAACAGACCTAAGGACAATAGACAGAAGGAAAGGAAGCACTACACCCAAGCCCCAATCCAGTGGGTGAGAAACGGAATGTTTCATCATTACCCACTGTCCACCTACCACACAGCGGGAAGCACAATGCCCCATCACAAAAAAACTACAACATCCCCAAGGATGTTCACCCCACAGAAACCAATGAACCAACGGAAAGACAGACATGAGAGGAGGAAGCGAACGACTGAATACACAGGCTCACCAAGATGGAAGCACTAGGACGCCACATCAACACCACTCTGACCCTGAACCATTCAAAACCTCTACTGCCCAGTGTCACACCAGATAACAAGAGAATAGAGATATTACCAACACAGTCCCACACCCGAAGAAAGGTTCAGACGCACATATCAATCCAAACAATACTCACTATGATACAATGGAGTCAGCGCAGCACCAACAAAGCAAGTCGGCCCATGAGGAACCAGCATCAACCCAACCGTCAGGGATACAACTCTAACAGAACCAGAAGTACCTGAATCAGGACACAGACCCCACTAACCCAACCCTCAATCTTCTGCATACTTAAACCACACAAAGCCACACAACCTTCTCTCTCCCAGCAATCCGCACACACTTTACCACATCGCATCAACAACACAAACATCACCTACGGCACTCGAGGTCTCGCCCGATCCGATGCTAGCACCCAAAGCCCAGCACTCAGTGTATACCGAGCTGAAGCTGCCAACAGCACACCACTTCTCCCACTCTCCTGCTCCCCTCCTCCAGACGAACCATACCCGTCCTTCCTGTTTACAGATCCGCCAGAGCGCCTGGGGACCAATTCCGTTCGTGACGGTGCCCTATATAAGTACCTTTAACATAACATAACTGCCACCAGCCATAACTAGAAGGTTGTCTATGACTAAAAAGTCACAGGAGCAGAGAGAAAGGGATACCAATAACCCCCTTGCACCCCACATAAGGTGGTGTATGACAATCTCTTGAGAATTAAAAGTTTTAGGAGGGATATCCTTAAGAACAGTAGAAAGTAAGGATAAAGAAAGAATCTCAAAGGAGAACCCAAAGGATTACCAGCAACACTGCCCGTAGGGAGCTGTGTGCTGCAAAAGTAAACTACAGATGCCTTGCAGGAGATATGGAGGAAAGTAGACTCCATAGAAAAAGTAAAACACAGAAAACAGAGTTCCAAAAGGTAGAGCAAATAAGAATGAATGAGTGGAAAAAGGCTCCAGTCATTCAGGATAGAAAGAAAAAGGTCCAGAAGTCCAGCAAAACGTTCTGTGGGGGGGGGGGGGGGGGGTGGGGAGGTTCACTAGGCGTGGGGATGAAGCATAAACATAAATCTCAACAGGAATGTATCCAGCTAAACTGCTGACCGAGGGCCTCTACAGCACCTATATTGGAACAACATTATTCGGGCCAGATCTGGCTGCCCCCATCCAACAGACAATGCTAATAAGCTATTACAAACCCAACAGGACACAGTGAAGACCGAGCCTAATAGCCAAACCCTTAGGGAGATCCCATCTCCTGTACAGGCACTGGAAACTCCTCAGGAACAAGGTCTGCCTTCGAACCCACACAAACACTTTTAACACATCAATATGCCAATTCTTCCCTCTGCACCATCAGACGATAGAATGCAGCTATACCCCTCGATAAATTCAGCCTAGCTGCACACATACTTATATACAGCCATGATCACCTCAAGTCTTCAGAGCGCAGCTATATCCACCATCAGTAGAATGCAACTAACAAAGGCCACTGGCCTTGCTGCACACATTCCACTGATCTCACACAACCGCTGCACCACGCTTAGCACTACAATGCACCCACACACCACTTAATCCACCCTGGCTGTACACATACCGAGTGCACCCAAGCGCTGTACTACACTATGGTATCCGCTGACCTGGACTACGGTCCACGAGGGCGTTCAACCCACAGCGCTTTGGAATCATACCAATGGTAAAAGGCACAATACAAATGGCCAACATAACATAACATGGGCTTAAAAGCGAGAAACGGTAATAATCCCTGTACGGTCATGTGCTCCTCTTGCAAATCCTGTATTCTAACCTCAGGTATAAAAGGGAACTATTTTCTTACACCAAAAAACAGCAATTGATTTTTGGAGCTTACTGTACATTTGGTTTTCTTGTTTGTTCACAATGCAACCTGTACTGACATCATGCACACCATGACACAGACATGCCAACATGCCCCATTCTATGTGGTAGATCCTGCAGAACAAGCAGCCCTGGAACACTACCCGGACAATCATTTCCCGATGGAACGCGCGTTGGCTATGTGTAGCATGCCGCCTGCATTACATATGATGAATAGGTGATGTCAAAACACACAAGTGTAACCCAGAAGATGCATGGAAGACATCTCGAGTTGGCTCATGTCCAGTGTAGGGTGCTCAGTCAGTCCTGGCATTTTGGCTCCCATTGTATTGCATTCTGGTATGTGTAGTTACTGTGAGCATTGTCTAGTCAAGCCTCAAGGCAACAAATGTTTGAGCCAATGAATATTGCAAACCAAAATGCAAGACTCAGACAGCTCCTTCTACCAACTATCCACCCCTCCAACCCCCACACTCTTTGGATGCAGCCAGAACACCATTTCGTGTTATCCACAACACCGAATAACCCAAGTTATGGAACAATTTTTCAGCAAAGGAAGAAAGAAGCTCCTCCCAGAAGCACATGCGATTAAACAGATGGAACCTCTTAATTATTACAAGAACGAAAACTACTATGCAGACTATCCAGCGTGCGAGGGTATGAGGGGGAGGCCATCTTTCAGGAAGCTGGGCTGAATCAGAGAGCAAAACCTTGCGCAATAATCGCCTTGCTTAATCAGACCAAACACTGCCTCCTCTTGGGAAGACCCATAGCTCAAACCACACAGCCGACTGCATTAGGCTTCGCGCGGAATGGTGTACGTCGAGGAAAGGAAATCTGCATTCACTGGAAATCAGGCAAAGGGGCAACTAGGAAAAGGTCTTAACTACTGGCAACAATTCCGCGGAGAACTCCTGAAAGCAAACACTAGAGGGTGCTGCTGGGCAATACATACTGTGTTTTATTCTTCAGCTTTCTCCGCCGTTGCAATGAATGTCCTGCCTGCTTTAACGGTGGAACGCCTGCAAAAGGATTAACCAAAATATCCCAACGCCTCCATTTTCCTTTGGGAATTGCGGGTTTTTTGCATGAACCCCAGTCAATCAAATCGTACAACATCTTTCTCAACATTGTGAAAGGAAAACTCCTGCCTGGCAGCGGTGGACTGGGAACCGAAAGGGTCCCTTGAAATGATTTTCAAAGCGATCCCCGCATTACAGCATGCGAGTTCATGGGTATCTGGTCATTGCATCTAATGCCATTCCATCGAATTTTTTCCATCTAAAAAATGTGCATGGAATGCATGTTTTTGGGTGAGTAAAGGGTTAATTTTTGTTCAGGGGGATTTTAAAGGGTAAAAAACGGGTTTGGGGGGTGGGGGGCCCCACCCCCAAAAAAGAAAAAAAATGCATTTGATGCACATTTTTTAGATGTAACAAATTGCATTTTGATGCAAGGAATACGATGCAATGACCATAAACCGAGTTCATGCAGCCTGACCGCTCTAAGGAGGGTTTAGGAAGGTCCACGCACAAGACAATTTGAAAACATGCGTCAAAGTAGTGAATTTTATAGCACATTTGTAACTATGTATATTATAAAATAGTTCCAAAAAACTGAGCGAACATGTTTGCTATGAGTGAGGACTGATATACTGGAAGCGTTACAACACGTTATTTGCTTCAAAGGGATGTGGGTGGAAGTGGAGGAGACTGGGCGAAAAGTCATAGGGAGTAGAAAAGGCCAAGGTGCAGAGGCCCTCTGGGAAACCGACTTCCCTTTAGGCCAGTCCACCACAGTGCCTGGCCACGCGGGATCTCAAGCTCCGAGATCCACTGTGGTCTCTGGACTGTTCCAGAGAGAGACAGAGAGAGAGAGACAGAGAGAGAGACAGAGAGAGAGACAGAGAGAGAGAGGCAGAGAGAGACAGAGAGAGACAGAGAGAGAGAGACAGAGAGAGAGAGAGACAGAGAGAAAATTGGGCGCGCAGCCAAGGTGCGTCACCATCGCCCACTCAGAGGGCAGGCATAATTAATGCATTCTAATAGTGCCCCCTTTCACCCACCGCATCTACCCAATCCCTGTTGGAGGCCGCAAACAGTAAGCTTTCCAGAACTGGAATGATGGTTCTCTGCGTTGAATGAGGTCAGCTACACAGTCAGACAGTGACTTGCCAGAACCATGACCCACTAACTAGCCCCTAAAAATGGGTTTCACAAACCGGAACAATCAGAACGAACAGCATCCCTTTCCATTAGGAACACCACAACACAGCACTTGGTTCTGAACACTGGGCCGTTAACACCCAGTACAGCCCTTGGAGGCAGGTATTATTACTATTTGGACCCCGGGGAAAAACTATGACATGCTATTTTTAAAAAAAATGTAAGCTGGGTTATTGTTACAGTGTCCCCTACACAATTGAAAAAAAAAATACTAGAAAAGAAATTGACCACTCGGGAAAAGGGAGCTGCAAGTAGTCGCTTCTCTATTGCCATGCTGGCCATGTTCTCGATGAGGGCGGGAGAACAGTGCCCAGGGGTGGCAGTAGTGATGGGCAGGGGGGAGTCATGGGTGTCTGCTCTGCAGGGAGGGTTGTGGAGAGGGGGGCGGGGGAAGAGTATTGGGTTGGAGCGGTAAGTCAGTAAAGAAGGTGGGCAGATGTGAGAAGCGGGGGCCTTCCACAGTATGCAGGCTTGTATCATGAGATTATTATTATTATTATTATACTTCTTTTATAACGCGCTTAATACCAGAGAATGGTTACTAAGCGCGGAATCGGGAGTCAAACCTGTGTTGTCTTGCTTCCAGGCGCATTGTCCCGAGCTATCTCCCACCCCCCCTCACCCATTCAGCCCATATTTTGTGCAACTTGACTGCCTACTGCACTAGCGCAGGGTGCCAACTCTATACCAATTGTATTCTGGGAGTTGCTGTCTTGTGTCACTTACAGCGAATACATACATTAAAGTTGCCCTGCCTAGCCAATTTCGTTTTTTGACCAATGCCTGTTGCTGGTTGCCCTACCTAGCCAATTTCGAATCTACCCTATGCTACATACCCTGCCTAGCAATTTCGAATCTACTCTAGGCTACATGCCTGTCTCCCTGATCAGCTATTTGTACCAAGCTCGCTGCCTTTGTGCCTCGTCTAGCTAACTCCTGAACCGGCCCAATGCCACATGCCATGCTGCAGGATTAGCCGGCTCAGAACCTGCCCACTGCCACTGGTGCTTGTAACCCTGACCAGCTGATTTTGAACTAGGCCTCCCCCTCGTACTCCTGAATCTGTCTAACTAAACCTTCCGCAACAGGTCTATCAGAATACTTCCCACACTCTTTCTACCTCCATTTACATGGCCCCCCTGCTCCACACAAGTTCGCCTTTGCACACCCACAAATTACCACCTCACACAACAACACACCCTCGAGCAATTCTCTCTTCCTGCACCCACAACCATACCCACCTCACGCCCTAGGCCCACCAATCTTAGAAACCAGCTCCTCAGCACACGCACCATCCACACCCATGCCCATGCCCACCCCATCCACACACAACTCAACTGCGCCATGATCAACGCACGCTCCCTTTGTGCCTATGCCACTGAAATCCAGGACCTACTCACTAACCTCGACCTTGACATTCTTGCACTCACTGAAACATGGCTCAATGCCACTTCAGGCTCTTCCATCAACCTCACCCTCCCACCTGGTTACTCCCTGTTTCACAAATACAGAACCTCCAGCAAAGGCGGGGAAGTAGCCCTCGTCACCAGAGACACCATTGCTGTCAGACTAATCAACTCCACTATCGATGACCACATGGACTCACAGTCAAACTAGCCCTCTCAACGAATGATACCACCACCCTTCACATTATCTACTGCCCCCCCCCCCCCCCCCCGGCCCGCCTCTAGACTTCGAAGCCAACCTCCTCCATCTAATTAGAGACAACCTGAAAACCAACACTAGAGCCATAATCCTAGGCGACCTTAACCTAGGACTAACCGACCCTAAAGATGAGCAAAGCAAAGCCCTGAATGAATCCCTCCTTGACATGGGCTTCACCCAGAGAGTAACCGATCCTACACACAACAAAGGTAACACCCTCGACTGGATAGCCGACCACAACTGCTCCATCAACATCAGCTCCAATACCCCCATGCCTGTAGACGGACCACCACCTAATACACTTCTACATCCCTACAGAAATCAAGCCCCAACCCACTAAACCTTGCCCGCCAGCCCTGGTTAGGTCCTCCAGACAACTTATGAAAGAAAGACTCATCCCCATCTTAGAAGCTGCATCAGCCCTTAGACCACCCGTCGTCTCTAACCCAGTGGAATTAGCAGACCTCTACAAAGAACATGCCAACTCATGGTTCTCCCAAGAGCTACTCAACCTCAGAGCCAAAAAAAGAGAAGCCCTCTCTCTGTGGAAATCCCACCCCTCTCCCTCCTCACTGGAAGTCTACAAAACCCTCACCTGCCAGTACAAAAAAGAAATTACCACTGCCAAATCACCCTTCTATAACTCCAGAATAGACAACGCCAAATCAGAATGCAAGGAATTATTCGCCATCTACAAAGAGCTGGCATCCCCGCCAACTAACACCCAAGAAACTGTCAAAGACCAAGCCTGGTGCAACTCCATCCAACTGCCATGCTAAACAAACTTAAGAGACTCCAAGAAAAAATAAAAACCCACCGCAAAGCAATCCCCATAACCAACTCTCCCCCCAAAGCTGTGAACCAAAAAAACAATCACACTAAAAACTACCAACCATTCTCCTTCCGTCGCGTGACTGAATCAGAAGTCATAGCGCTCATGAAGAACATTAAACCCTCCTCCTGCAAGGGTGACACCTGCCCAGCATCCCTGATCAAAGAAAGCGTGGAACCTCTAGCGGCTAGCCCCATTCCTAACAGCCTTCATCAATGCTTCACTATCCTCTGGGGTTGTGCCACCCTCCCTAAAGAATCATGGGTATGCCCGCTTCTGAAAAAACCCTTGCTTGACCCTGATCAACCCAACAACTACAGACCTATAACTACCGTACCTTTCCTGCTAAAAATATTAGACAAAGCAGCATACTTACAGATCCAACAACACCTGGAAATCAATAACATCCTAGGAAAAAGTCAATCTGGGTAATGGCCCCGCCACAGAACCGAGACAGCCCTATTAGACTTAAAGATACAGCTCCAACAAACCATGGACCAGGGCAAGCCTGCCCTACTCCTATTCCTCGACCTATCCGCCGCATTCGACCTCGTAGACCATAAGATACTATTCAAACACCTCAAAAATGCAGCACAATTCTCCCAACAAGCCACCACCTGGGTCACATCCTTCCTTGAAGATAGGCTCATGAGAGTCTTCTCCGATCAGGACTGCGCATCCCCCAATCCCATCCACTGCGGAGTTCCCCAGGGATCATGCACATCACCCACCCTCTATAACGTTTTCACCCTCCCCCTCTTCAACGACCTTGATGATCACAACATAGCCTACACTAACTATGCTGTTGACACTCAGGTCCTCCTCCCTCTAACTGGCTCATACGAACAGGATACAGCCACCCTCAACAAGATCTACGCCATTATCCAGGCCTGGGTGGCAGTAAATGGCCTCTGTCTCAATGGAGACAAGATAGAAATACTCATAGTAAGCCCCAAACAAGTCCTCGGCAAACTTGATAGCAAATACGCCTCCAATATACACAACACAAACATCACCACTGCAGCTATGGCAAAAACCCTAGGAGTCTACCTAGATGCCTCGCTCTCCATGTTCCGCCAAGTCAATGTTATCGCATCTTCTGCGGCACTAGCCACCCAAGTCATAAATGCTGTCAAGCCCTACCTCTCCCCCAAAAACTGCCTTGCCATCGCAAGAGCAACAGTAGGAGCTAAGCTTGACTACTGTAACGCCCTATTTCTGGGCACCTCCATCAAAAACCTAAAAAAACCTTCAAACCACACAAAACAACGCACTGAGGGCTGCCCTCAGCATCCCTAAAAGAGAACACATATCCCAAGCAAGGCGGAATTCTCACTGGGTCCCTGTTAGAGAGCGTATACACTTCAAATCGCTCTCCATCACTCACGCCTGCCTTGCACTAACAGCACCACCGTACCTCTCAGAAACCATCCACAGAGACAACTCTACCAGACCCAAACACACCCAACACTGCAACCGACTCTCCGTCTGTTCCTTCAAAAGACAAAAAGCGGGTGGATCCAGCTTCACTGTGCTAGCACCCAAGAGCTGGAACGCCATGCCACCCACCCTCAGAAAAGAACCCTTCATCACCGCCTTCCATAATGCTCTCAAAATGCAGCTCTTCCAATAATACTCTTATGATGCTCTCTCCACATCTCCTGGCCTGCCCTGCACCACTCTGGCACATAGAGAACGTCGTAATGCTCAATACCTCATGCTATCCTGTACACTGTATACTAAATCACCATGTCAATATAATGTTTACTAAACCTTGTAAATCGATCCCTGTATAGATACGACTGTGTTCGATAATGTAACTTCAATGTATAAATTACTGTATCCGCAAGCAAATCTCCTTGTAACAGCACCACGATGCCCCTGGTGCTTTATAAATCCAAATAAATAAAGTTAAAACAAAGGTCAGAACTAGAGGCGGGAGTCGGGTGTCCCCACTGAGATGGTGCCTGCTTGTAACCTTACCTTTCCACCATCGAGCAATGCCGTCACCTATTGTCTAATGTATATATCCTATACTGATACATTACATTTTTGTATTTCTAAACTGGCACACTATTTTAAATCTTCACTTTCGGTGGCCATTAGAGTAAAGCATTGACAAATGGTTTCTACTTGGTCTAGTTGCGGAAATATGCATATTTGGACATTTACTGAACTCTAATGGAGAAAATTCTGTTGATCATAGGCATATCTTCAAATCGACGGAATATATCATTTTCAGTGAAGCAATATGATCACAATTTCCAGTTTGTTTATTTATTTAAATTTTTATAACGTGCCTCACACCCGTAGGTCTCAGGGTTAACATATACGGTGTAGCTCCATGCCCCCAAACCGCAGATCCGCTCCCCTGTTAGGCAGTGAGTTGTGCCTGCTCGCGCGGCAGTTTACGTCGCACCAGCTTACCTGCTCTGACACGGAGCTGCTGTATTTCTTGGACATCCTTTTCCTCATGGTTTCTTTAACAGATTTCACCTTTTTGCCGAGAGACATGCGCGAGGTGGAGGGGGACTTGATCACCTCTTTGTAAACAAGGTCCGCTTCATTGCCCTGCAAGGGGAAACAAAAATGTAGTTGAGAATCCGGCTTTCAGCTCATGCCAATAACCCGGGTATCTTAGCCAGAGACACACACTAACTGTGCACACAAGTAAATGTCATTGGATTATATCACACTTTTCTATGGCAGTTAAGCACTACTCCAGCTTCTAAGCACTGTGACAAGGGTGATGCTATTGCCCAATTTATTCGTACTCCATGCATCAGGCTAGGTAGGATGAAGGACGGATTGCTCTGCCGGGCTTTGAACCTCTGCCGTGAAGGCTGACCACAGGCTGAGATGAGTGCTCAACTCTTGAGTCATCCTACCCACCCCATCCAAATCAGATGTAGACAAACTATGTACCCAATGCAATAACTAGTGCTAATGAGACCAACCATAAGTAAATGGATGCAATGAATACATCAATGAGCGTTTTCCTAATTCAGACCATGCTTTAAATTGGAAGTTTTTTAAAGAAGAGAATGCGAGAGAAAAGGGAGCTGGTTGACGGGTGAGGTAGTGTGGGACAGAGACACAAAGAAGAGGTAGGAAACAGAATGGATAGAGACATACGTTGAGAGAGAGAGAGGCAGAGAGAGAGAACAAAACAGAAGTTTGGGGAAGATGCAGAGAGAGAAAAAGAAGGAGAGAAAGGGAGATAAATAAATACCAGCCAAATTAAACAGATTGTAAACAAATCATTTTCTAAAACTTCAGCAGCACAATGACAAGCTCACATGTGATAAGGTAGAAGTTATTAATGGTAATGGAATGTAGCATGGCGCGAATGCAAGCGCGCCATGGAAAATGCAACGAGACGTGTCACTGCCTGGAGATGGTCAGACCTCTCCACCCGGGGTCGACCTGGCCATTGGTCCTGGGCACATGGACCAGTGATTCACGTGCGCTGCAATACAGGTCCCACTGGCCCCACATGCAGGGCCCAGTTTCTAGGGGTTCGAATGCCAGACATATTAGCATGACATGTAGGTAAATGCAGACAACTGCAACTATTGAGAACAGCAGGCCCTCCACCCCCTTTAAACCTCTCCTTATTTCACCCCCCTTTCCTCCATGATGCCCAATTCGTGAGCTTTTCTTATGGAGGCAACACACAGTTCCTATTGACATGCCACGTATTCTTCCCCTGTTGGGAGATGTACAATCTAATTAGTGTCATGTCACGCGTCTCTGCTTGTAGAAGCGGGAAGGTGAACAAATAAACTACTTCAAGACAAGTGGAACACAAGTGGATGCATTTGCTGCCGGCCTAACTCAAGGTCTATCCCTGTGGAACCCTTCCTGGTCACGCCCCTATACTGTTCCCGGAAGTAGAAGTCCTCTTTCACTGCACACCTTACTTGACCGTCTTTCACCTCCCGCGTCATGTTTGTACAACGAGTTGCTTGCTTTGCCCAGATTGCTGCTGGAGGGGTGCCACTCACAGCGGCTGAGAACAGCCCAGGGGCCAGGAAGCCGTCTAACACTGTCCGCGAGCCAAACCTTTCAATGAAAGACTATTGGGGGCGGATTCGCCTCCCTCCTCAATGAAAGCCGTTAGGTAAACAAACAAACAAAATCAGGCTGCGCGTTGCATTTTCGCACATCTTTTTAAATATACCAGCTGCAGCAGCATGGATTTAGTAACCTTTGAGGAGAAGCAGATTAAATATTCCACTGTCCGTCACAGTACCCACGATGTTTTTCTGCTGTCAATGTAGTAGAGGGCCAGGAGACCACTTCTTTCAAAGTAGAGTGAGTGTCTAGTGGTAGTCATGGGCAGGAGTTACTAGCGACAGAATAGGGGCTGCAAATGCAGGCACTGACTTGCGTTCACTGATCCCTGGCTGTCTGCTGTGCAACCCTCGAGTGCATTGCCAAACCAGTGGGCTGGTGGCAACAACCAGTGTGACGCTTCAAGCATTGTGACATACGGTTGATGTGTTTTCCATTCAGTGTGCCACACATTTGGTGACCATGGACAATATTTGCTTGCGAGTCAATTGGAGAAACAGTAATTATTCTGTGAATGGAAAACAAGTCTATTTATGCCAGATGCTGGATAAACACAGAAAGGATGTGTTATGTAAGATGCAGAAAAAACCATCACAGACCATTGAAGGATATATGGGACTAACAAAAATGGGAAAAGTACACAACCTTTTGTCAATGGCAAAGGAGTCTATGGGCTCTCACAGCTCCATTGATGCTGAATGCCAAAGTTTCCTAATTGTTTACCAATATTCACAGATTCCTATAATAATAATAATAATCAGGCATTTATATAGCGCTACGAACCCTCAGGTATCTGAGCGCTGCTTATTATTACCCACAGTGTGTGGTGCTCATTTATCGACCTCGGAGGGATGAAAGGCTGAGTTTGGCCCCGCCGGGATTCCATGCGGATATCAGAGCAAGCGCTCTACTCGCTGTGCCACTTGACCGGCTCAATATTAATAGATTGCATTCTTTTTTTCCCATAGATTGTTTTACATGTACATGTCAGTTGATGCTCATTATAGGGGTTTTCCTGTTGGAGAGAAAGGGTGGAGGGGAAAAAAAGAAGGAGAGTTTAGGAAGTGTGTATGGTACATTTGTTATTTGTTAACGCAAAAAGACTTGTGATTCCATAGTTCTAGAGTCACCTAGTGATCGTGTCCTAAGTGATCAATTCTGATCAACGCAGGCTGCTACGATCTAAACAGAGGGTAGCAGCTAGGAGTGATTATTGAGAGAAGTTATGATAGGCACACATGCTAAGCACAATGCTACTAACCCACTACCACCTGTGAATCTTAACAGGGGTTTATAGATGCACTATCCTTTCTTTATGATGTTGCCTATTTGGAATGCAACGCCTCGACAAAGCCCACAACAGGATGAACCATCAGCACGTGCCACCACCAGGTCAATGTTGACTCAGACACAAACTCGCACAACTTAGAATCATATAAAAATTCAATCAACATTCTGTTTTATACAACACTCGTGACCAATTTATTTGCTATGGGGCAGAACCGAACAAACAAAATATTTGTAATTTAAAATTAAGTTGGAAAACACGTCAGAAAGTAATCTGTCTGTAATGTTTGTTCCAACCATTTTGGCAGCTGACCATTACAGTAGCCAGGGTTGTCTGGGATGTGTGCTTTCAGCTAAACTACCGTAAAGGGTGGGCTGATGGCAACGTAAGACAACGTGCCACTCTAATTTAGTAAAAGCCACACCGATGCGGAATGCAAACCGAGTCGAAGCAAATCATTGTGGCGTAAGGCCAACAGACTTAAAAAGATGTCTTAAAACCCAAGGAAGTCCATAAAAAATGTAACATTGTGAGCACTTGACCATGAGGCGGATTTAACACTCAGGCAAGGGACAAATGCCCATGGGGGACCACCCTCTTTTCTCAACTCGTCAAACAGCGGGGGCTACACAGGGCCTCACATTTAGAGCTTATCTTTTTAACAGGCTCGGCAAGCACACCATTTACAATAGGGGGTGATTAGTGATATTTTTTTAATTTTTTTATTTACTTGTTCATAATCATTAAGATTTTTTACAAGAGAATTTTCATTCACGGAACTAAATGCAGAAACAAAACAACGACAGTCTGTATTTAAGTCAAACAGTGTTTTGAGTAGAGATTGTTTTGGAAGCGATGGTAAGTTTCGTCTGTTAGTGATATTAACAGGTTTCACTATATTGAACACTTATCCCTAAAGTTGATTAATGTCACATTTGTGATGGCGATTAATCCCACACTAAGCTCTGCCTACTCAGGGCCCCCTGTCAATTTTGCCTTCGGGGTCCTTTGTCTTAAATTTGCCACTGACTTGACCCAAGTGCTGCTTCTCAGGGTGAGAGTTTAGCTGCTCAGGGAAGGCACTTCTTAGATACTTCCTAGCAGCAGCTGTGACTACATCCCACGATAGGTCTCCAAGCTACAATTGGCCGGGAGGATAGCTCAGGTGCAACGCGCTCGCTTTGGAAGCAAGACAACGCGGCGCTACACAGGTTCGATCGCGGGGTCCGCACTTAGTAACCTCTGGGTATTAAGCGCAATATAAATAACCAATTATTAAGTTAATGTTAAAGATCATTTAAACCGCGCACTATCACCACCGGAGTGGTCCCCTGGTGCTCTGGCGGCTCTGAAAGGAAAGAGTGTGGGCTCTATGCGATTATGGTAAAATTCTTACATTTCAAGCTCAAGTACAAACAATAGATTATTATTTTTTTTTTTTTTAAGACCCACATTTCTGCCTCGTTTACTCCTCTTTTAAATACTCACCATGGGGTCTGCGTTATTGTTCCCGACATGCAAAGACCGGTTCGTCAGATCGAATCCACCAAAACTGCAGGTCCTCTGCAAAGAAGAAAGAAGTGGTTGAAAGGAGTTGAGCACAGCAACAAAACAAAAAAAAAAAAAACAGACCGCTGCATTTGCTTCAGAAGGAACACAAAAGTAATGACACGTGCATACAAGATGGAAACGCAAATTCAAAGATGTCCCACTGGACCCCAGTGATTCATGAGGATAATGGAGGCAGAAACGCTAGTGTGTCTGTAGAACTATGGGTCAGCCCTACTTTGCTTTTCCCTTGCTCCTACTCCTCTACCCATGATCTGCACACTCATTAGCTACTTCTGCACACAGGTGTGGTTCCACGCTCTGCCCCCTAGTCTAATGTATCCAGGCAACATGTCCCCCAGCACGCCAGCCAAACGACTTCCTGTTCCTGTGAAGTGCGCACATCGGATGCCACCTGGGCCCAATCACAGGCTGGCGTTCCAGTCCATTACGTAATCCTTTTCCCAACACGGCTTACGCGCAGCCACGACATTCCAGGCAGGAGTATGCAAGGCTCACAGAGGAACACCCATCTGTTTCCTTCAAATTAACTCCTTCACGGGAGTCCCTCGCCTGAGGCCCTTCAGTATAAGCATAACATGGAATCAACGCGAGAGGGGGAACTCCCATTCCAGAGAGCAGGCTTGCACACCCTGGCCTGGGATGCAATGCATTCACTGCTGCAAGCCGATGAACCAGCATCACAACAGCTGGGCCAGGAGAAGATGCGAGGGGGCCCATTTCAGACGGGGTGTGTTGCCCCCCACCAACGGTTCAGCTAGGAAAACCAGCCTGCATACGCGGACACAAAAAAAGCATTTTTCACGTGGAAAAGGATGGTGGGAAAATAGTGAATACGTGTTTTGGGATGCAAACAGTTTCAGTTGGTGCCGTTTTGTATCCCTGGAGCCATAACTGATCGAACAATTAATATATTCTAAGGAATTGGAAGAAGGAATTCGAGGTGAAGCACTTGGGGGAGGCGGCTGTATGGAGAGAACATATATGTCCTATTGCATATTGCAATGTGCGATTTCACTTATTCTGTCTTGAGGTTGCATAGCATAGGCCAGCCATCTTAAACTTCATTAATCTCGAAGCATTTTCCCTTCCTTGTTGAACATGTCTTGGGGAGGTCAGGGTTTGGCTAGAATATACACATTTAAATTGACAAAGCCTTTAATTTACGAGACCAATGCTTTCGTTATGGACTATATGATATGGCATTTATAAGGCGCCTATACACAAGTGTTTCAAGACGCGACGAGGCAAGGGAGGGGGAACAGAGGGAAGAAAGAGACAACGATCCTACTAGGCCAGGTGACATTGAGATCGCCCAAGTGCAAAGGGAGGAGGGGGGAGGGGCAGTGCAGTACATAGGATAACAGTAAAAATTAATAAATAGAAAGTGCGGCCAGCTGGTGGTTAAGTGCAGACATCGGGTGTCTATGTGCATATCTTCAGCCCGACCACCTTGCTACTTTATCTTGTGCACAATCATATGTAAAGGAATGGAGGGAGGGGTACATTACTGCAGATCATCACAAAACAGGTTTATTGGCCTCTGCAGAGAAGCATAAAGAAAGGTAGCCAGGAGAGGAGCTGAAATCCTAAATGACCACTTATTAAAATCTATAAAGCAGAGGCACAGGTTCACTCTTCCCCCACCCCCAAAGTGTGTGTGTGTGTGTTGGGAGGTGGGGGGGCATGTCAATTGAAAAGGAAAGGCATGATTGCTGGGCCTGTACACCTATACGTATGGATTACCAGGTCACCAGATAAGTGGCATACCCGTCTATTTTAATCCCTAAAATTAGGCTAATGATTTCAACAGGATAAAATGGTCGCACTGTATGTCTGTGTGTGCTCCTTGAGGACACCTACAATGCTATGATATGATATTTTATTTGTATCACGCTCCTACACGAGTGTTTCAGAGCGCGACAAATGTTCCAATGGTCCGATAATGCACTCAGACCAGTGGCATCCACATTAGGTGCCAGAAAGAGGAGACCGGTGGATGTGTCTCCTGATCTTAAGGCATTAAAGTAAAAAAAAATATATATCCGTTCACTTACAAGAATTATTCAGTGCAAAGCATGTAGGGATTAAACAAATGCATTCGTTTTCAAATAACAAATAGGCTTATTTTATTAAAAATACTACAGTCAAGAATATGAGCAAATGTTTACGCCCCAACATTCCCGGGAAGTGCGAATGCCTCAAAATCTTAACTGGAGAACTGGGAACCAACCGTTTTACTTTCAAATTGGATTTGACTTCTCAGTTCAGTTGAAGTGTGGACTGTAGTATGTCTGGGCCTCTTCTGCTTCAAAGCAAACGCCTCCTGGCAGCCAAGCTGGAGTCAGACTTGGCTTTTGACTCCCCCCCCCTCTGGTGAGCAACGTCTTAAGTCACATGCCCGCGTGGTGCCAGCATACCACCTTAGGAGTTCAAGGGCACGCAGCCACTAGATGTCAAAGGCAAGGGCTTACACTACTTCAAGAAGCATGATGTGCTAAGATGATGAAGGGAAAACCGTTTGCCAGCTGATTAAAAAACCGAACATAAAGGAGTTCGGTCCATGTAAAAAAGCTTTGAAGTCACTAAAATAACTAGCGCTTACTTTGGTTCCCTGAAAGAGGTGGGACCTTATGCTGGGAGATTCTCATCTCCACGCCGATCCAAGCAAGTGGGCTTTCCAACAAGGAGCACGCGCCCTACCTCGCCCTAAACCACAACTGTCACCCAGAGAGACGGTCATATTTTAGGATGCAAGGGCTGCTCTGGCGAGAAAATAGGTCAAAGAGTGGTCTCTTTCAAATTACCGGATACAAGGCTTCGTGAGTGACACAAAGGGCAAACAGGTGGCCTCTTTGCTATACAGAGAGCAGAGTTTAGGACCAAAGGGATTTAAACTTACACATCCTCAAACCAAGCATCAAACATGTTGCAAAATCCAGGAGCGAGCACCACCTTGTGCTCTTGGTAGTTTCCCCAGACAGTCCGATATAAAGTGCACTCCAAACGGTGCGACAGGGCAGTTGTGATTAAAGAGAAGTTGTCCACGAAGTAAAGAAAAGGAATGATTCGTTCGATTGCCTGTACTATATGTATGTAATGTTTCTACAACTGTCTGACACCGGCCTCATGTAACTAAGTTAATTACCTGTAACAGCGCCTCTATGCCCTTGGGCGGTGTGCACGCTTTATAAATAAAAAAAAAGAAGCAGATATAAACTGTACTTTCACACCTCATGATTGGTCTTCGATCCTAACAGTAAGTTAGGATCTAACCCAAACCCAATGGTTAGTTGAAAGCAGCAAAAGGGATAGAGATAGACCTCAAGAAGCAACACCGCGACTGCTTCTCGATTGAGCGTGGAGGTGGCAGCTGTAGGGGCAAGTCCACCCTCGTGAACTTTGTGAGCCATCGCGTAATAAAAACACTACCGTCTAGAACGGTGTAACATTCATGTCAGGGCTTGCTTAAATATCGGTATCCCTCTATGCCCGCGCAAGGGCAACACAGCCTGAAGGCAACGTGCTCCAATAGATTTCGTTCCACCTGTTGCTAGAAATTGAGGAGTTTTTACCCATGGTACTAGAGTTCTACCTGCCTAAAAAACAACACAGTCCACCACCACATGGTTCCAACATGCGGGTCTGTCTTTTAATGCACTTATTAGCAGAAGTGATGGTAAAGCACCCCGAATCCCATGGCTAGCCCATAGACTGAAGATGTTCTGCATGTACTCTGCCAACCCCCCCCCCCAAATGTGGGCTGCTGGGGGTACACAAAGATATGAAACAACCAGGGCTAAAGTGTCCACAGTGGGGACATCAGACGAGAAGGCTCATGCCGGCCAAGCGAAAAGTTCCCATCTTGACCTGCCGACAACTAACATGAGCGAGGCCGAGCTCAATGCCAAGGTTCGGGCCAACCTCCCGATGGCAAACGTGCCTTTTACAAAACATCTAGACCCGTTTTTCCACACACAAAAAGGCAGCAATGCTAAAACTTCGGTAGCGAAGCACACACAGGAAGTACACCACCAGAAAAAGAAAAAGTTGGGATGAGGCAATGCTTCTTCAGCTGCTGGCGTTGAATCAATATGCAAGTTAATATGCCCCAAAAGCTGAACACCCTGGCCCAAACACCGCTCATCTAAGAGAACAGCAAACACCTACTCACTTGCGCAAGGGAGAGGATGCTCTTTGTCGAGGCTACATTCACAATGGTATGATGAGCCCGGAGGGATATGGTGTCCGGCTTTCCAAAGTAGCTCTTTGTTGCATCACTGCCAAATGTGTAATTTGCCAGGAAGACTACACCCCTTTTCAAACCACACACACACACTCACTTCTATATACCCCCCCCCCCCGCCAACTGCAAACAAGAGGGTTGGTTCTGCAGAGTAAAGTAGCTTCTCAACTAAAGCTCATTTGTAGTTGAGGCAGGCACTCACCGATACACACCCGTGTACAGGCCACATGTTTATTGATAGGCTAGGAACTGAAGCTGATAGAGTTCCTTGGGACACAATTCCGACAATAGCCCTGATCAATAGTGTCACACTGTCTTAACAACCGAGTGATTAGGATTTTTGTTTCGCATGGCAAAATGACATTGGGCCTCATTCATAGTACGGCGGGGACTCTGCAGCTGCAAACAGCGGGTTGCCACCAGATTCGGAATAATTTACCGGTGCCAGACCTCCCGGTGCCACTGGCTCATTCCAAAACCGGCAGCAGGGAAGTCAAGCGCTGGTATATTTGTACACGTGAGCACTGGCACCGTTGGTGCCGGTGCTGCAGTGAAAAGTCTGCCCACCGACTTGTAGTTTGCCGGTCCGGAAACAAGGGTGCCAATGAGCTTACCGGCACCCTCTTTTCTGGACCAGCAAAATTATAATGAAGCCCATTGTGTCTCCTTTCCCTGACAAGTAGCCACACACTATTGCCTTGCTCCAAAGTCATCCCTGCCCAAGACGCATTTCAAACCTCAATAAGGCGTGACCATAATAGGTTTGCTCTGTCAGTTGTGTTCCCCCGACCGACTGCACATTCTTTGGGGCCTACTGGTTACATGGTTCCCTTTTACACTGCCTGGTCCACGCTTCATCTATTTTACACCTGGGTCAACTGCAGTTTTTTTGGTAACCTGTGCTACCTCTAGAAGAAACTACTGCGTGTCCTTGCTCCATGTGTGGTTCCCACCCTATCAAAAGCAAACATAATTCATTCAGTTCCTCAAGGCAATTCACTCTCCAACTCTGCACCACTGGACCAGCATCAACGTGACCACTTAAAGAATAGGAACACCTGTGGACTAAGGAATGCAAAGTTCCTCTTGCCCAGCCTGCACACAGGAGAATACTCTGCCCAGAGCAGGGACACCCTGCAAAGTTTCAGATCAAGCAATGAACCCTACTATCCACCGGACTCCATTCCTCCAAGTAGCCTTTTACTAGTTATCCCGCAGCAATAGAGATTGCCACGTCCTGCCCAATGTGGCTGCTGAGAACAGAAGATGTCCCATTGGTCAGAGGATGGTGGTTTAGTCCTCCCCTTTCGTCAGTACACCACAGCCCTCGTTCTCAAGCAATATAAGAGCGTGCCGTGATAATACAAGACGGAAAATAGACAGAAAACTGGAATTGGTACCTTACTTCTAAATGCTCCACACTGGTTCAAAGTTTGCTAAACCCTAAAAGTAACATCATTAATTTCAATCTATTCCTCTGATCATGGAAAAAATGGACAAGAGTGGGAACACTAATAAAAAGGGAAGAAAGACTTTGTTGGCTGCACACATGATATGGAAAACTAGACCAGGGGCAACTAAATAAATATTCTAGGGCAATCCACCCGGCCCAAGGTTCACACCCCCAATGTAATTTGTTGACCAAAGGATTTGTAAACTCCTAGCTGTCATTGTGGATGAGAACTTGTTTTTAGAGTGGCAAATTAAAGTACAGAGTGTCAAGTCAACAATGATACAGATGCCTAAGCAAGATGAAGTTTTAAGGCGGCAGAAACTTCTTATTGAACCTGGCCACAGAAACAATAACAAAAGACACGCAGAGCCCCAATGGCCCAACATGGACGTCGACAATAGGATCCCCATCGTGTACTGCTTCCCTGGGCTGGAATTCATAGACGGCACTTCACTGTATCGCAGCCCATCTCTCAGAGGATAGTTTCAAGCATCAATGCAACTGAGCACAACCAATGGCCCTGCTACAGCCATCGGTGGTATCTACACAGTTTGGCCATTTTATCATGTGTGCACCCCATTCCTTTTTACCACCACAGAATCCATGGTTGGTGAGAAGATAATATCCAATGGAATGGTCATGCAACCAAAAATAAAAATATAAATACATTCACATTTAAGATCACTTGCATAAAAAATAAATATTATGGTTTCTTTTATGTCATGCAGTCAATCCTGTTCACTGAAACACCAAAACGATGAAGGGTAGGGTGATGCAAGGCAGGATGACCCCCTGCAGTGAATACAAGGGCGTAGCCTCCCTCCTTGAAATGGCAGAAAGACAGTACTTCACTTACAGGGATTGGGCATACACTGGAACCTTTTTGCCAGTGGAACATGGGGACATCAGTGAAAGCTAATTACAGCAATGCTGTCATGTTTTGCCAAAAGGAACAATACTCCAAGCGTTTTCCATTACCCGCTTCCTCTTTTAAACTCCCATACACCAAACGTCCCCCATTTTGATTCATGGTGGACAATTACAGGACTCGGCCTATGCTTGAAGCATGCTTTGCCTGCACTTGGATGAAGACATTATGGATCAGACAGGTAGTTATGGCACGGATTGGTTTAAACCGCTCCGAGAGGCAGGCTGCTGTGACCAGAATTGACCAGTGAAAAGAACACCCAGGATATGTATCGAGATAGAAAAAGCTTTGCTAACCACCGAGCACAAAGGTCACTTAAAATTAGACATTGTGCTACCACAAAAAAGAACAATGATGAGCATAACTTAATTTTGGGGGTTGTTATAGGGGGCACGATGCTAATTGATGTGCAAGGACCACTTCAAATCTATAGAGTGTATGCATTGTTTTGAGCTCAACCACTGAGGACCTTCCAGTAGAGTTCCCTGTAGCATTCTATTTCTGCATTAATGACTAGTGTTCTATCGTCTAAGTGTCTAGAGCATCCCAAATGCATAGTGTGATCTGTGGCTGGGCCAGACAACTTGATAAAAGTGCCATTTTGCTTTTCAGCCGTACACATGAGGGGACAATGCAAACGGAGAGGTACGGTGTGGGTGCGGAAAGAAGTACTATTCTGTCTGCCATCTCACAGGGGGGTATCGGAAAGCCACTTGCATGACACCCGATTGACTCACAGACTTTTGGTGGATTCTCAAGAGAACCCTTTTAGTACAGCGGTCCACTGTAGCAGCCCACTTCCTATCGGCGGCTTGGTCCTCCTCTAGCAGGCATCGCCTCAGGTCCTGCTTCTCAGCCTTGCTCAGGGTCCGGTCCGTGACTGGGCGCACCAGCTGGGATAGGTTGAGGTGGCTATAGAGACTCCTCTCCACCACATACGTGATGTTGAACTCACTCACTGAGGTACGGGGCCTTGACCTCCTATTGGGGAAGCTGTATCCGGCCCCCTTGGCCTTTTGCCGGAGGAGCTGCTGGTCACAGGTGTTGTTTGGTGATCCTTTCCTGCTGGGACGCTGGCAGAAAAAAGCTCTGGAACAGGAGTAATTAGAATCCATTTTCTTCAGCCTGATCTGCTTTCTGACACTCTGAACCTCTTCCAATGAAACCAGGAGATGGTGTTTGTGTCTGTTGCTGTCATAAAAGCACACACTCTCGGTACTTACCCCATGATTTATTGCGCCCATGCCCTTTTTCACCTCACCCTCTGTAAGAGAGCGTGAAACTTTCTGGGCCTTCTCCTCCTCCGGGGAGGAAAAAAAGGTTCCAGACTTCTTGGAGGGCTTGATGAGGCCACGGCTGTCAGATTTGCCGAGCGACTTGGCCAGCTTCCGGTTGGCATTCCACATATCCAGGTTACCAGAACAAGGGGATGGGGAGTGGGAGTCCAAATTCTCTTCAGGATGCTTGTCAAGTGAATCGTCAAGGTGGACTGGCTTCTTGTGGACCCCGGAGTAAAGGGCAGACTTGTCATCTGCGATGGGAGTGCTGCACACCGTTTGCTCTTCCCCACCTGCAAGAAGAAAGAGAGCAGATTGTTAGCCTTTTTTGGGAGATTCACAACTGAGGCTTACTTGCAAATAGAACTTCAATTTTTTTTTTAAATGATCATTTTAACATTTGAAACAAAAGATGATAAACTTTCAAAGTAATAATTGCCATTTGCGAATAGTACAAGAATTAAGTGAATTAATGGAAAGACCTTAGAACCACACTATGCAAATTGGTAATACCCTTTTTGTCAAGATATCTTTTTTCATTAGAAGAAACCTTTTCCCCTTTCCAAATGTTCACACTTTGATGATGTTGTAGAAGTCATCTCTAAAAAAAAAAAAAATATACATATATATATATACCAACCTACTGATGAATAAAACATCTTACAGTGTTCCATGTCTTCAGCAGTGTAGTCATGACAACCAGTAAAAAAAGTGAAGTCCGCCTCTATAGTGCATAGTAAGTCTACGAATATCTACTTTAATTATGTTGATCATGAATCCATTAACATCATTAACATCTCCGTTACCATTTTCATCAATTGGGTGTAATAAGATTAATGAGTAAAGACACAAAGAGACATGAACGTCCTCTACTGATATGCAAAGCTTGGATTTGCATCAAATTTCACTTTGTTTATGTTGTAGTTATTCATGTTTTATGATTGGTTCAATACAAGCAACTAACTAAGGGGTGATGCAGCATACATTTGTTGGGATTCCTGCTGCAGGAGAACCATCTTTGACAAGATTAAATGTACTCTCACAATTTGCATGACCAGTTTGCTATTAGAAGCAAATTTAGTTCTTCTCAAGTCCCATTGTCTCCAGTCCTCTTGATAGATAATTCAAGCTTACTCTGTAAAATTCTTTTCAGCACCAAGAATAACTATGACAGTAGATTGCCTGTATCTCTGTGGAAAGCAAAGGTGTACTACCCTACTTATATTTTCAAATAATTGATGTCCTTTTAAAAAACGTCATTGTTCTGGATATATCTAGGGTGGGAAAATACAATGGGCCTCATTACACGGATAGCGCTAAGGGATTACCGGCACCGGTGCCGGTAATCCCTTAGTGCCATAGTACTAGGTCCCTTAGCGGGTCCCGTCCTGAACGTGTGGCCAGACCACACGTTAAGGAAGGGACCCCGCTGAGGGACTTCAGGGCAAATAACGGTACCGCTATTAGCGGTACCCTTATTTGCTCCTTCCCCATTCCCATTGAGCCCTATGGGGGGGAATGGGGAAGGGCCTTGGTGAATGGGGAATTACCGCTCCACCAACCTTGGAATGGGGCGGTAATTCCCCCATTCACCAAGGCGGACTCTGTAAAATACCGACGGCAACCATGGCGCTAATAGCAAAATTTCCAATTGTAAAGTCCCTAAAAACATTTACTTTAATTTAATCTGAGCCTTTACATTAAAAGCTCATCAATTATTTTGCCATGTACAATTTATTTTAAAGAAGAGGATAATTTCAGAAGAAAGATGATTTCGATGTGGATTATCAATTGCAGATGTGGTTTTTCAATTGATCTTTTATGGGTTATGGTTTTGCTTAAGCAGATTCCTCCAAGTTGAATAGTTAATTTTGTATTAGCCTCTTGGGGATTATGTTTTTTTAGCCAGATTCCTTCAAATTCCTCCCTAAAATTGAATCTTTTCTTGTGTCAATTGTTGTCCAAGTTTGTTGCAAATTACCATAAGTAGCTATTATTTTGTCTCTGAAGAATTCCTTGAAGGTATGCAAGAGTGTTGCTTTTGTAATATTAGTCATTCCATTAATAGTAAAGTGTGCTTTCATTTGCATTCCAATAATTGATCCTTTAGAACTAACATCCTTGATAGTGTAGGGCCAGTCTAGGAAGTCCCTTCGGGAGCATAAACAGATCGAGCATTTGCCTTTAGGCAGTCACTGTTAGAGAAGTAAGACCTTGGACAGTAGGGAGGAACACTTCATATATACTGACCTGGGGGGTAAGGACACCTGAGTTATGGAGGGACTGGTGCTTTATAGATGAGATAGAGAGGTACTGCCCTTAGCAAGGACCCCCTCTGCCCCTTTCAAGCCTACTGTGTACATTGACAAATCTGCCTACCTTGATATTGCACAATCTGCACATTTAAATTATCTTAAATTGACCAGCACTTGTGAGTTAAAACCATTTGTGACAGATCTTTAAGTTGATCTATGGCAAACAGTTCATCCTTTTCCTTGATAATCTTTTAATTAATTTCCCTGTCTACCTTACAACACCTTACTTATCAGGTGCTCCTCAACTTTGATCCTTCACTAGAGAATTAAGATCAACAGACCCTTTGGATGCAATGTTATTGTGATTTGATTTTTACAGCAGTTTGTGTGCTCCGCCTAGCTCTTGCCCTTTACATGAAAAAGCCACTGCACCCCCTTTAGTGGCAGGGGCAGTGTACACAGCTATGTGGGGAACTTTGGGGAATTTATGCTACACCTTTTATCTTTCCTGCTCCTCCTCCCATTGGTCTCTCTTTGCAGAACTCTTTGGGGTCTCAGCATCATTCTCAAACCAAAGTGACAGAGCAGTCTCCACAGTGCACAAGGGGGTTAGTAGAAGGTTGATCTCAAGATCTCAAAATTTGCCTTTGGCATAAAGAAAAGGAGGGGATAGCAGAAGCAGAAAGGGGAGGAAAGGAGGACAAAGGAGGAGAGATGGACAGGGGATGGGACGGGGTGGACGAGGAATGGGGGATGTGAGGTGGACTGGAGTAGTGGCAGCGGATGAGGAAGAAGAGACAATAGATGAGTGAAGAAGAGTGATTTTAGAGGAAAACAAAAGGCGCAGGGTCGGAAGCAGAAAGGGATGAAGAGAGGGAAGGATCAGGAGTAGAAGAAAGAATGCAATTGAGAATCTGGTATAGGTGAGAAGGCTAAGAGAGGGAGTCCAGAAGACAGGTGTAGACATGTTGAAAAAGAGCTGTGTTATAGTCAGTCTGAAGAGAGGAGAGATTAAGAAGTTCAGTGGGAGATTGAAATTACGGGCATTTAAAAAATCGACCATCTAGCCCCAGATGCCCTTGCTCGCCTGCCCTTGTGCAAAGAGCTGAAAGAGTGAGAGTGTTGCTAAGAGTCATTGAAGCATGTGTCAGTGTTTCATCACCACACTGCCCCTCCATATTCTTTATAATACTTTTCATCTGGGGTGGTTATGCCGGTAAAACTGCCCCCCTGTCGTCTCCCCCTTGGAGACGACAGGGGGGCAGTTGCTTCCCAGGTACCCTGGGCCACAGCCTATTAGAGTCCTTTTTCACTTCAACCCCCTGGTTCTTGTTCCACTTATTTCTTTTATTTGTGAAAACCTCCTTTTGGAGTTAATTTCTGAATGGAACTTGGTGCATTTTCTCTTCTACTGAATGTCAATTTTCTAAGAGGGTTATAATAAGCTTTGCTTTGATAGTTTCTCGTCCACTGGACCCATCGTGGAAGGGTTCCCAAGTTTGAAGCAACTGTCTCTAATGTTTTCCCTTCCTCCACAGGTACCACCAGCGTGATGCTTTGCTCTCACTTTTACTCATTACTTACTCCCCGGTTTGCTCGTGGCTTGTCAGCTGTTGATGACATTCCCTCAGTTTACAAAACATCAGCCTTTTCTTATGTCTTTTTCACTATGTCCCACCTTTTTCAAACCAACTTCATCATTTCATTCTTGAGTGTTCTTTTGGGCGAGGGGTTCACATTTATAGATTGTCAATTCATTCATCTGGATTATTTTCACTCCTTTATCAAAGGTTGACTGTCCCAATGCTTTGTGACTGGGACTACCCATGCTACTCCTCACGCCCAATTCTATAGTCAGAGCGGAGCCCAAGGACAACAACTAACATCCCGGAAACCATTCTGCAACACCATTCTATTATGGTTTGATCACTATCACCTTGCCATCTTCCCATATGGATTCTGTACTTTGTTATTTTCTTTTTATAATCTATGAAGCGTATGCTCGACCAAAGGTAGCGGAGCGCTTTACAGTAAAATAAAAAGTATAGAGTATGGATGAAGCAGAAACAATGTTCAATCAAAAGTACAGCAGTAAAACAGGAAAACAAAGAATATGGTGAGAGGTAGAAACTTAAAATTAATCTCCAGGTTAGGACACTCAGTGATAATGTTAAAGGTATTTGTACTGCGCACCATCACCAACGGAATTGGTCCCCACGCGCTCAGGCAGATCTGCAAACAAGAAGGCGGGATGGGGTTAGTCAGGTGAAGAGGGAGCAGGAAAGTGAGAAAGGTGATGTCCTGTTGGTAGCTTCAGTCGGGTTTCACCATGCACTGAGCTTGGGTGAGAATATCGGATCGATGCAAGTCCTCGTGTGCTGTTGGTACGACTCGTGTGTTGATTGTTGTTGTGGTGTGGTGAAGTGTGTGCGGTTTGCTGTGCGAGAAGGTGGTTGTGTGGATTTTTGTTTGAGTCAAGTATGCAGAAATTTGAGCTTTCGTGTTAGTGGGTTATATGTCTTAGTCCTTAAACAGGAGAAAATAGATGCATTTTTAGGGTTTAGCCAGTACATTGCAGAGCAAACAAATGAAGGGGGCAGATCATTCTATCCATGGGGCAGAGCAACAAAAAAAGAGCACTGTGCAGAATAAAAGGCATGTTGGGAGCTGAAAATCTGATGAATGTGCGCTTGCATCGCCTGTGATTCACTCAGTTTCAAGGTCCCTAGCCATTTTCTGATTGTGTGCCACAACCTACCCATGTCGATGGTTTGCCGAATTTGTAAGGGAGCATGCCTACACCTCCAGCACATCAGCATAGACCCAGCAAACACAACTTAAGGCTCCCTGCTGAAAACCCCCAGAGGTGCTGCCTTCCCACCCATCCCCTCTCCTTTTTAAGGGAAAGCTCATTAATATGATATGGTATTTGTAACACGTCTATACACACGTGTTTCAAGGCGCCACGAGGTAAGGAAGAGGGAACAGAGGGAGGACAGAGACAACGATCTTACTAGGCCAAGTGACATTGAGATTGCGCAAGTGCACGGGACGGGGGGGAGTGCCAAGGGAAAAAGGGAAGGGAGCAGTGCTGTACATGGGATCAAACCAATAACAAGAAGTGTGGCTAGCATGTGCAAGGGTAAGGGTATGTGCAGACGGAAGGTGTCCAAAAGTGCAGATAGGAGGACTGCAGGGTTACAGATACAGACCCAAGTGCAAGGGTTGCCGGCAGGCAGTGCAACTGGGCAGGCAGGGAGCTGAACCCGAAATCAGAGGATAGCCAGGTGACCAGTGCAGCATCAGACAAAACATCATCAGGGGAGAGGAAGTGAGAAAGCAGAAGCAAAGAGGAAGGTCTTGAGGTACATCCAGAACCAGAGATGGTTCTCCTCAAGTTCCAGGGAGGCTGTTCCAGAGGGAGGCCCCAGCCGAGGAAAGAGATCTACCACCAACTTGTTGCTTGGAGAAGTGACTGACTCTGAGGGAGTTGGAGGAGCGAAGAGCTCGAGTAGGAAGGTATTTTCGAAGGGAGAGTTGGAGGTATTGAGGACCCAGGACCCAGTAGGCCTTGTGGACAATGCAGAGGATCTTGAACTTAATCCTTGCAGCCACTGGGAGCCAATGCAATAATGGAATTGGTTAGCCTGTGGGCTTCTATGACTTGCACTTGGTTGGTCGATTGCGCTCCACTAATTGCCACATGAATTACCCAGAGACACATTTTCCCCAGACATCCATGCCGCCCAAGAAAGGGAACTTATTGTGCCTTAGTTACCGCGGGGCTTTTGACAGCGGTAATGGCATGCGATTGGGAGATATCCAGGAGATATCCTACACCATCTGAACAGCATTCTAGGAGAGAGAGAGAGAGGGGCTTTACACATCAACTGTCTTTTTCATTAGTTTTAAGTGTCACTTACAAACATTAATTTCTCATGGGCTGATCAGAACTGTTTCAATTTCTGATAACTTTCTTTTGTTGTTTCGGATGGTGATTTTTAGGGGAGATTTTAGGCAGCTCTTTTCATGGGAAGGGATCTCTCCATTCACGTTATTTAACCATTACCCAGGTTGGCCACACTCTGTCAATTTCCCTTTAAATTATTTACCTTCAGCTTTAAGTAGGGATGGGTGGTACTGCCCAGCACCATTTTATGAAGACCTTGGCAGTCTGAGAAAATTGTGAAATTCTTCCTCCTCATCCAGATGGAGACAACCACATGACAAAACCTCTGCTCCCAGATCAAAAACAGATTGGAACTTCCAACAGTTGGGTTTAACACTAAAATCCAATATTATGAGTCCTCATTGATCCCAAACCTCCTCTCCTCTCTCAAATAATCTTCGCATATCTCCATCTTCTATGCTACACAGACACAGACGACCACACACATACAGCTTTCTGCCTGCGAATCGTACACTAACCTCAGCTAAATAAAGTCAGAGGTTGCATCGGTAGGTATGTCACCACACAAACCACAGTGAACCATAACGACACTCGGGACCAGGGGACCTCCTGTGAGCACTTATCAACATATCAGGTTTTGCATCTGCTTCCGCCTCTCCCCGACTAATCCCCCTCACTTCTCTTTCCTACAGAGCCGCATGCAATGAGGCTGCCAACCTGTAGGAGTGCTATACAAGGCCACTTTACCATACACCATACATTGTTTGTGGGAAGAACCCAGTAGATTTTCACAAATTCACCCAAATTTGCGAGCTTGTAATTACTGTGGATGTGTAGAACCATCAAAAATGTGGATATGCTTGTGGACATACGTGTACAAATGCAGACTTGTGCAGGATTCCAACCAGTCGGGCAAATCAATGCACAGCTTGTTGAATCGACATTTTGTAGATTCTGCGGAGGTGGAGAATGGAGCTGTGCCCACAGCACACCGAGGTATAACATTTTACACAAACGTGCCACCTACGTATTCAAGATATTACTATGTAGTGCCATTCCTGTTAAGGGGAATAATACAAATTTACACACAAGAAAAAAATAAATGAGCATATTGTTTCTGGGGCAAACAGCTGCTGCCTTCTGAGAAACTCCAATTAGGGCATTGGATTACATTATTTAATTGTAATCATCTCTGCTCAGGCCTGTAGGTATTTGTTCATATGTTGCATTCTTGCTGCTCTGCTGCTTGCCAGCAGGCAACACTGACATGCTTAGCATCTCAAGCTTTCGACGATTGTTCGCAATATCACCCAATTCAACAACAACAAAAAAAAATCATGTTTTTAATATCACTTCAGTGATTTTGAGTGTTTGAGGGTCATAGGATTTCACTTCCGCCCTTCTGATTTTAGTGAAATGAGGCTGCTAGCATGTTCGTCTTTAATGTGACCCATACAAAAGGCCAGCGGTTTTATCATTATTACAGATTCAAATGATGATAAAAGTTGATGCGTACCAGTTTTCATTTCAACAAGATTCTTTGCGCTGTGCATGAGCAGAAGTCCCCCACACGCAATGCAAGTGTGGGTGGCATATTTTCCAATATGGCTGCCATAGTGAAAAACACTTTCCGAAGGGGAAAGGCGGAGCCGTAGACAAATGATACCAGAAAGCGCAACACACTGAACAAGGATATAAACATTCATGAATTTGTGCGCACACTAAACAATTTACTACCCATGTGCTTTAATTGGGTGTACTTGCGTGAAAATGGACTGACTAACTAGGACTGTACTGGTTGTGCCAACAACGAACTGGTTGGGAAGAATAATGTGTACAATCTATTACCATATGCAAACTCCAGCTGGCCAGTTACAAATGTTTTTAAACTGGAACCAGTGGCACCAAATCGTGTTTTCTTTTTATTTTGGACCAGATTTGCCCAGAAGGACTCAACGCCCAATTGCCGTTAGCCGGATAAAAAACCGAGAAAGCTCTACGGATTGGATTAAACTAGCAACGAAAACAATACATCCCATTAGACATTAATATGCAAACAGCATTTTCTCTATTGTTATTCATTATTCGCGAAAATGCCTATTTCACCACATGAATTCAGTAGCAATTAATTATAATTGAGAAAATGCAATTTGCACCAGGGAATATTACACAAAGTGGAGCATGCCCGTCTCGCCCTTCCCTCAATAATAAAATATTCTAGAACCGGGTCATTTATTGTTCCCAAATCCAAGCATAAAATATATGGAGGCAAGCACCCAAACCCCAATACTATGTTTTGTTACTGGGAATTAAACCATGCCCGCTGCCATTTGCATGTTCTCCAAGCGCTATGATGGATCTGAAAAAGGTGGGTGGGATAATCATTCAATAGAGAGGTAAAATGCAGGATACCTTTGCCACTGAGTTTATGCGTGCAGTTCTGAAGTACCCGGCTACTCTAAGAGGATCTGTTTCTAGGTGGTATGTGTCAAGCGAATCCGTACAAATAACCTAATTTTTAAAAAAACAATGAGAAATAACCCAATTTATTTGATCGAAAAATAGTAGGTATTTTGGTATATGTATGATAAATAATAGGCGGGGTGGGGTAAGGGTATAGGTTAGGGTTAGGGGTATGAGGCGGAACTCCCCCTCCGACCCACACTTTATAAAAGAAATGTAAGTTAATAAAGCAAAAAGTTATTTTAATTTTTTGGTCAAACAAATTAGGTCATTTCTCAATTCGGTTTTCATTTCTGGAAAATATCACGGATATCCTGTGTCAAGGGCATACACGCATGTGTCCAGGTGGGAGCCCTGTGTGCCCAAGCTGCTGGGGTGGTGGTATGTCAGAAGATTGTAGAGGTGGAGTGTTGTGGACTAGGTTTCTAAATAGGCTTTTATGTAGCATTGCTTGCTGGTGAGCAGCTATTTTTCAAGTGCTCTTTCTCCATAAGCTATTTTGCATAAGCCATTATTTCTACACACCGCTGCGACACATCAGAGCACAAGTCATTGGCCCTTATTCCCTCCATAATGTCAAAAAATGAAAAAGAATTAAGAGCAGCACAGGTTACTGAAGCCAAACTCCATGCCGCAACAACTAGATCACACTGCACCGCTAGTGGAGTACCTTGAACATTCATTCTCTGAACCGTTTCAGAGATTAAAGTCCAATGTCATAGCAAAGCCATTTTGGCTGTGTTAGTAATTTATTTAATTTATTTTGACATTTGTAAAGCGCACCTAACCTGGAGGCAACGGGGCGCTGACAGAAATGTTTGACACGCGATTGTGTCCTTAAAGGGGGAGAAATTATTATTAACAAATCATGTTGGTATTAAACTGTGAAGTGAACTGAATAGCCATAGGTGCTACAATTTTTAGGCAAGTTGGGTCTGTAGTAGTAATGAAGTTTAAATCAGAACAGACATAAAAGTAATGTTTCACAGGAGATCCTCCCATCTGTACTTTCCAAAATGCCCCCAGTGGTTTCGCAGCATGAAATCATTTCTAGCGCACTCCTACTTTTGCAACATGTGGCACGATCTGACTCATTTTAGGGAAAATGTGACATCAACGCTCTCTAGCTCTCTAAGGAAAAATTGAAACTACGTATGCAGCCGATACGGTCAGAATCAGAACTTTGAAATCTCAACCTATTTGCACATATCTGAAGCAAAGTAACAAATACATGAATGTTGCGTTACTGCCTCAATCGAAAAGGGTACTTTCCCAGCAATTTTCAGCCAAAAACACAACCTCTACAGACGCGTACCAAGTTCAAGCGAGCTCGTATCAGCTACAAAGCAATAATGGCCAATGTGCCTACGTGGCCAAAAGATTCGACGCCTCTGGAGGCCAATGAGAATCTAAGAAGCAAAAACGTCATCGGGTTTGAAACAAAGAAGTGCAAGAAAAAAACAAGAAAAGGTCCCCCCTACACATGAAAGACTGCCCCCTCGATACTGCACTTGAGATAGAAACTACTCGAATCACACCACTGACCTCACCACTGCATCCTCTTTCTAATTACCCTTGCACAGCTCACATTTGCTCACCAGCTAATATACATTCCTACAAATAAGTACATATAGTCAGAGGGATCCACTAAGAGGCCAGGGAACAGACTACATAAGAGAACTAACCAGGCCATCAATATTTATCATATGGGGCGGATACGTTTTATGCCTAGTGTGAGAAACCTACAATTTCAAACGGGAAAATCTCAAAGGCATTCGGGGACAAATGAGTAATAAAGAACTAAACAGAAATGATAGTCCCCAAGTGGACCATTTTTTAAATCTGATTTAGTCGGGGTTATGAACCACACACTGAATGAGATTAAAGGCTGTGGTGGGCTAAATCAAATGAAAACAAATTAATCAGACGGAGACAAAACAAGCATATGCATATTATACCCTTTTATTTATAAACTAATACGTCCTATATGGGCTGGGGACATTTCATTTCCCCAAAGTAAAGACAAAAAATGAATTGGACAGTATACACAAAACTTCTTCTGTTGTATGCAGCAAAATCCAAAGTTAGATGGACATAAAAAACATCACAGAAAAGAAAATGCAGTTTCCACAAGAATTACATGCATCAACGGATAATATATACAGGACATTGTTGCCTGGCTGTCCTCATGTTAAGAAAAAAGCTAAACAAAGGCAGATAGAATTCAATAAATCTTAAATTCTATCCCTGTATAATCAACCTGACAAGGAGGAGAGAAGTAGAGAGGCCCAGGGGTACCTGGCTGTCGGTAAATAGGTTGGTATCCGGCCTATAAAACACATGCCAGGTCTACATCCCAATTGTGAGCAGCCCACACTCTATGTGCAAGGCGTGTAGGATGCTCAGAGTGGACGTTTCGGCAGAGAGGTGGAGCAGCTGCCTTCTTCAGGACCCCAAGAGAAATATTGGAGCGTACATGTGGGATTTTGTAACTGTCCCACCAAATGAGGGTAGGCGTGAGGGCGGAGTATGAATCTAAAGGTTGCCGTGTAAGATTCCATGTCTGGAGGACAAAGCCAAGGTAGGCACCCTAAGGCCAGACTCAAGGAGAGTAGTGGCATAAGGTGAATGTCTTCGAACAGGCGCGGTGGAAAGGTGCCACATCATGGTGCAGAGTCGTCGGGAATAGAGCATGACCCCCTGCGGCAGTGTGGGCTGAGTGGAGGGTCACAGGGGATTAGGAGAATACCTAACGGTGAGACATGGTATTCCCCTATCACAATTGTAGCCCAACCCACTCTCCCTCGGCTTTAATGGGGTATTTCCAATCACACCTCATCTCCCCCTCTCCATTTCCAAGAAGTACTGGGACGAGGAAGAGGCAATCGGGAGCAATGACGATTACCCATGGAGAACCCATTAAGAAACAGGGGAAAGACTACTACTAACCACCAGTGATTTGTCCCACTTAGAGTCAGGCAGAGTCAGGCACTCATCATTCACACTTTACTCCACTGTGGTCTATAAACGGTGTGGTTCTGCACAGGTGAGAAGGCAAGCTGGGGATGCTTACTGGACTGGAGGAGCTGAGCAATGAGTTGCAGGAAGAGAAGTCTGGAGGATCCAGAGTAGAGGAGCGTGCTGAGACCCTGTCCTGGTGTTTGTCAGGGGCTGCAGCGTGGCTAGGGAGCTGTCTCTCCAAGGAGCCGAAGAGAGGCAGCCTGCATCCTGCTGGCGGCGTTCAGCAAAATGCTTGTTCCCTTGGAACATGTGCCAGTCCCAGGTGTGTCAGAGGGACAGGTGGTGGGACCCTAACCTCGGCCCATGCTTCCAGGAATTATTGATTGCTGGCACTACCTTATCCATGAGTTTTGAACAAGTGAGAGAGAGAAACTCGGGAGCAGGAGCGAAACGGAAGAAAGGCAATATTTTGTAAAGCGGCAGAGCGGAAAAAGCGAGAGTGAAAGCATAAAAAGGACCGAAAGTACAAAAAAAAGAATAAGAAAGAGAAGGCACGCTTAAGGTGTAGAAATAAAGCAAAGTGCAGAGTATAGACATTGAAACACACTAGCGGCACGGAAATAAAGCGAAGTCCAGAGAAAAGATATTTAAAGAGATGTAAAAGTAAGAAAATAGTGCCAACTGCACGAAAGGAGGAAACCAGTACAGAGAAGAAGTTTGCAAGAGGCACAACAAGGGAAAGGACAGGTGCAAGTGTGCACGATAGAAAGAAGGAAGTGTGCATACTAGAGGCACAACACAGAGAAAGTAAAACAAAAGAAGGTGGAAGTGTGCACAACAAAGTGAAAAAAAACAAAGATGGAAAAGGGCTGCAGGAAGCACCTGAAGAAAAAAGGTTAAAAGCAAAGCAAGTACAAGAATAAAAAGAGGAGCTAAAGATCAGAGCGGTCGCGCTTCGGAGGATCAAAGAGCCTGTCGTTTTCGAAAGCCTCCGATTCTACCCCAGGGAAGGATTGTATGTGAAAGAAACTGTATATAAAGAAAAGGTACATCCTGACAAGCTGAATCTGTGTTTGAAGTCCAAGGGGCCTAAGCTTGGGGACGGGAACCCTGAGAATCCTAAGAAGAGTTGTGTTAGATTTTGTTTGGTGTTGAGCTGTTACTTTTGAGTTTGTTTATCTCTTGATATGAGGCCTGTCTCTCACTAGAAAAACAAAGTAATGGAAATAGTGGCGTGGTGTGAAAAGCAAGTAGGCCTATCACATAGAAGGTATGAACAATGCAGTATAGCTACTTCTCATCTAGCTAACATAATCTGAACATGTACTATTTATTTATATGGCGGTCATGGATCTTTATTTACTCTGAAGTGCTCCTGGTCCTGTGGAGACATTTGGAATCACCCAACCAGGAGTGGTCACCGCAGCAGCCCTTTCCTGGGCAAGCACACAGTATATGGACTCAGACGTGAATTCCAGAAACCATTTCATAAACGCGGCCAGGTCTTGCCATAGCGGTCCTTACCGCCCAACCTGGACTTTCAGGAAGGCCATTCCATATGAGGCACACAGTGGTTTCAATGCTTAGCAGGTAAACACAGACATGCTGTTGAGTCTCACTGAAGCCATTTTAATAGGGACTCATTTTAAAAACACAAAGGAGTTGCCACCAGCCAGTGAGGTAACACAGGGAGCTGTGCAGCGTGTCCTGGTTGACGAAACAGACTACCACCCCTCCTAACCCCCCACTTCAGGGACCCTGGGACTCTCCGCCACACATACACTGAGTTAGTTACATCCCCACATAAACCCTGAATGGGGACTCTCTGGAAAAAATAAAGGCATGGAAACAGACTTTCCTCCCAGCAAAGCATCTTCAATGGATCTGGCCAGGCAAGACCCTTCAGAATTAGGCTGTTGTGGTCACATAGGGCTTGGGATTGCATGGCAACATTGGGTTGGCTGTTTTGCATGTTCTTGTGCGAGTCCTGTTATGAGCCAGTGCATAGTTGATCAGCAGTGTACACGCTGGGTAGAACTATTGCGTTGTTGATCAGTAGCTCTAGCCCTCTGGATAGATATGGCGCACGGTCTCTTGCCAACGGCAGAGACCTTTTGGTTGATCTCGTTGGTTGGTGATTTTTTTAAATGTACCAATGTCAGCAGCCCCCTCACAACCGACTTGAAACAAAACAGCTAAAGTTAAAGCTTGAAGGAAAACACTATTCAAGAATTTTTTTTTTTCCCAGAACAACTTCTCCTACTTGTTCATTTCCCACGCTGCATGCGGGACTCAAAGAATTATGAGAGTAGCACGATGGTCGAAGATCAGGTGTTCTACAATAAATCCTGTTCCAGAACCTCGAGATTAAATCAGTCCATTAAACAGGTTATCAATCCATCATCAATCTCGCACACAACTATATTTTGGCAATGCTATTCATTATGAATAGCTATAGACAGCCGTCAACTAGCTAGTTCAACATGGCCTGACAAGTTTGGCCCTACAAGGACCTTTTCAAGAGCAATTTGAGCACCATATGTGAAATGTTCAGACTTATCTTGCTACTGGTTTTCCTGTGTAATGGTACGCCGACTTATCTATGCAGGGTTCTGATGAAGCACGCAGGATAAAGGTTCTAACCCTAGAAATTCTAACCCCAGCAGTGCCAACTCAGCACTTCATCCACACAAGGTGGTTAAATTGAGTACAATTAAAAATTGCAAACCAAGAACATCTATTATCACAGCATTTAGAAGTGGGGGGGTGAGAGGGGGGGGGTCCAGAATACAACAGGATATTATGCCGCTTTTGATCACAATCCCTTTGAAAATGCTTGCTAGTTTAGAAGTGCTTAAAACTAGTAGACTACCATTGGCTTTTTCAGGGGCTCTATTCATAAGGGGAATGACAACTGTGTGCTGAATGTCTCAGAGAACTATCCGTTCTAAGGATTAGCTGTTGGTTACGGCATCGGCTTCTGGAGGAAAGCCCTCGCTACCTGCTATCTAATATCTGTGGGGCAAGACGAAGTGTGAACACTTAAATGCCAGCAGACCGAACAGCTCTGCATAGTTCAGGCTCATTTACACAAATTTCAGTGTAAACAGTGAACAATGAAGATCCGGGACAAGTGTATGCTATATTGAATGACGTGAATTGTTTAGATCACGAATGATTGGAGTTAGTTATAGAACGCTAGTGCAATATTCAGTCTGGCCTAATGCCGGAACAGGAGGTGCATGGCTGCCTGGAAGAGGGAAGACAAGGGCGCGGGTGTGGGTGTGTGCACTTGTGCATTGCAGAGAAGGGGAAGGGGGGGGATAGGCAAGTAGGGTCGAGGGGTGAAATCTGACCGGTGTGGCAGCTCGTAAATGTGAGGCCATCAGGTGTGTTGGGGGCATGCTTTCTTCAGCCAGGTGGGGGAGGGGGGGTTCCAAGTGGAGTTCTGGGGGAAGGGGTTGAAACCCCATGATGGATCAAAAATCCTGGCCTTTGGGCAGGATTAAGACAGAGCCCCCTGTGAATGGGGGAAATTAGGTCCTATGCAGTTCTACGTGGTTTATTTGCAAAGGTTTCAAGGATGATCAGTTTTTCCATTCTCATCAACCTGGGATTTGCATAGTGGTTGGCTATGTGGTGAATGGAGAAGAATTCTGAAAGCGTAAAATGAAAGTTTTAGGAAACATGTAATTCTGCCGATGATGCAGGTATAATTTTATGTGTGCGTATGTTTGCTTTTTCCATTTCATGCTTTGACAATGCCCAAGCGCACCGTTAGGCCTACATAAAATGACAAGCTGTGGTTTGATACAATATTTAATTTCTATTGCGCTAATACACAAGTGTTTCAGAGCGCGACAAGGCAAGGGAGGGGAACAGGGGAGAACAAAACAGCGATCTTCCTAGGCCCAGTGACATTGAGAACACACAAGTGCATGGGAAAGGGAAAGGGGAAAAGTGCATGGAAGGGGGAGAGTGGAAAGTGCGGATCAGAAGAGAACAGATAAATAATAATAAATACAAATAAATAGATAATAGAGCCAATAAACAGTGGTAAGTGCAGCCAGCAAGTGGCAAGTTCTGCGTTTATGGCAGCAGACTGAGTTAGTCTGATAAGTGCAGAAAAAGAAGAAAATGGGGGGACACTTTATGGATACAGATACAGTCCCCAGTGCAAGGGGTGGCCAGGAGGCAGTGCGGGAGGGTGGCAGGGTGAGCAGGTACCTGGGCCCAGGTGACAGAGGGTGGCCAGGTGCACGGTGCCAAGAGAGAACAGATCAGCAGGGGAGAGGGGGAGCGAAGGCAGAAGCAAAGAGGAAGGTCATCCCCATTGCCTGCCACTGCCCCTCTCCATGTCCATCTCCCACTTTCCTCTCATCTCCCAGTAAAGCCATGACTCGTGGCATATTCTGGCACAACTGGTATGACCTTTAACCCAGATTTGGGACCATTCACTAATGTAATGGCCACTTACTACAGCATTTTCTGGCCAATGCTAACCATGCAGTGTGGCAAAAAGTAATATCCCTCTCCATTATTGACTATTTCATGCAAAAATTAGCCATATTTTTGGCATAATGGTCTACCTTTCCTGGCTCAACTGGGTATACATCTATGCAGCAATTACCAGATTATTAGTAGGATGATGGGCATATTGTGGAACACTTCATTGACTGTCATTAGTCAGTGTTCAGCAGAAATACACATACTCTCAAGACATTCACATGGAAGTGCAGGGGTGAAAAAAATAATAATTTTAAAAAAATCAAGCTGCAAGCTATTAGCCAGGCACAAAAAAAAGTCACTTGCCCCCTCAAGACTACACATTTGTGCCCGAGAGGAATTATCAATCACAACTGGCTACTGGTAAGTGCAAATTCTGAGTGCTGTGAAAGGGTCTATGATACAGTTAATGTTTACTATCAGATGCTCATGACGGCATTTTAAACAGAAGTCCAACGCATCTCAAATAAAGAGCCACTAGAACTTGGGAGCAGATCTTCAGAAACAAACCAGGGGAATTTTCAGCAGATGTCAAGAAAGGCTTGTGGTGAACCTGAAGGACGATTGTCAGTCATGTTTCCAGAATTGTATTAAAAGGAAAATAAATCAAAAGCCTAACTTACCCTATTTCTAAGAGGGAAGTTTCCTACCTAACAAAAAAGAACAGGTGGATGCTAAAGTCCAAATGAAAACTCTTTAGTCCGAATCCTATCCAGATAACTGGCTCTACCACTATAGAAAACACCCAACTAAGAGAAGGAAAAGGGGAGGCTTTCTACAATAGCCTCAGCAAGGCTTCCACTTGGCCCAGTTTATACTCGTCTTGTTTACAGTCTTCAAAAGTTCCTTTTTCCTAGCAGGATATTCTTTCCCGCCTTAATACCAAATTACGTTTCGCAGTCCCTCTTTTAAGTAAAGAAAACTGTTTGATGTTAATTCAATTTCTACAGGATTGCTTAAGAACACACAAAAAACGTTTGCCCTTTCCTCCTTCAAGGCGCAGGGACTCCCCATAGTCCTACAGTCTTCAGACATCTTTTCTTTCACACAAGTTATTTTGGAAAGGGTGGTAGTCTGTCCTGGTTGTTCAAAGTTTTACAATCTTTCTGGCTTTTTTAGCCTTAATTCAATTATTCATCTGTCCTTCTTTCCCCCTTTTGTGTGTTAGTTGCATACTTGGGTGTGTCAGGGTCCGATAACGACAATATCTTTTTCGAGCTGTTATTCAGAGTGTTAGTTTTTTTCTCAGGCCACCTTTCATTGTTTTTTTTTTTTTTTTTTTAACTATCGGGGTTTCTCAGGCTTTGGTAATCTGAACAGCATTTAGAGGAATTTTTGACAAAGTTCGTATTACTCTCACTCCCCCTTTTATGGGGTATTTGCACACCCTGCTTTCTCAGGCTCTCATAACCGGGATGTGTTTCACAGCTATTATTTGCAATCTTCGTATCTTGTGGTCTGTCATCTGGCGGGTTTCTCAGGTTACCGAAAACTTGTTGGCTTTCCAATTGGCTATGTATCTCTGTAGCTATGGTCCGACATGCAGAGCTTGAGGATCCGGGCTCCCTCATCCGGTCTGGTCTCGGCATCTGTTAACAGCCTCCCGGGCCACCAGAGGTTCTGCTTGACTGCGCAACCAGACGAGATGGGCATCTTTCTGTCTCTGCTCTGACCTGATCTCCTAGATCGGATAGAATGCAAACCCATAGGTGTTCGGTTAGCATTTCACTCCCCTCCTTGCTTCCACTGGTGCCGCAGCCCAATGCGGCTTTGCCCTTCCAGGACGTAAATTCTGTGGAGGCTTGCCTCTGCGTAGCAGTCCCACTGCCTCTGTGGGAATCTTTCCTTGTTTTACAGTCCGTCCTCTTTTTATACACATCACAGAAACAATTTAAACATTGTCCTTCTTTGTTGACCATGGCTTTCAGGTTTTATTCAGCACTGCCTGCAGCCAAGAGAGGTAAAGAAGGATCTTTGTAAAATACTGCATTTGCACAAGATATACAAATCTTTCCGATATTCAAATATGTAGACAAGGTGGTTTGTATGTGGAGTTTCATTCTGTAATGGGAGTCCTTGTCCCGAAGAGGGGAGTCACTCCCATTGAGGTCCCACTTGTGCAGGCCCTAGGGAGGGTCTTGTATAATGGGCTCCTCTCCCTAGCCTCAAAGGAGGCGACTCTCCTCTGGGGAAAAGGGACGATTTGTCTGGATTTGTCACAGGCTGGTGTAGGTATGTTCTATTTGAGTTGACCATCATCCCTCCTAGTGTACCAGTGTCATGCCAATAGTACTCCGCCCCATGTCATCCCAGAAGTGCACTGTGGGAATGCTTAAGGAGACATGCTTTTCTTCAAAGAGGTAGGAGTGGGCAGAGTAGAACATGAAATACCAGAAGTGTACTTTAATCACAAATCCAGCACACTTGGTAAAATACATCATCCGCAATATAAGAACTGATTGTGAGAACACTAAACCTATAAGCAATGGTGGGAAACGTGCATACGTTACAAGATAAGAATACCGTGTCATGCATGGTCAACCCGTTCCTGTGTCCATGAAGAGGCTATTTCACAAAGTGTATGTTTGTGTTGGAAGTAAAAATGGCCTCCAAACCAACGGTAGAGGGTCACTAAATTTAGGAGGTGGATTTCATAACTCTACCGTGCTAATATGGAATTGTCGTTCTTGCGATGTACAGTATACAGGAACATTCTGACTTCTTCAGATATGTTGTGACCAATCTTTTGATGAAGCGGACTATCAAGTGTGACAACACCATCACAATTGGTCAGACAAAATACATTGGTAATTACATGTCATGTTCGCCCGATAAAAGCATTTCATCCGATGCGCGTCAACAGGTAGTACCGGCTTGACAGGACATTTCTGTGTACGTTTTGGGATTTAGCACAGGTGAAATCGTGTAACCGGTCAAGCACATACCTAGTTCATTAATATTTCACATGTCAAAATAAAAAATGTTATCGCTTTTTAAGGTACCAATATCAGTCCCATATTGGTCCCGTCAATACCATTTTCTCCTCGCCACAGGGAGGATTATAAAAATTTTAAAAATGTTTGGCATTAGCTCCTGAGTGCCATCATGCTGGGCAGGTCAGTCTTCCCCAAATATATGCTGATGGCTAGGAAGTTTCAGAAAACCAAGCCCGCGTACATGAACTATGTGTTGGAATGGGAGAGCAGACCATGGTGATCTTACAGTGGCTGCCAGATTACATTACTTTTTAATTTTTTTTTATTAAAAATGTTTTCACATTTTTTTACAAAAAAATTCTTACATCCTTCATGAACAAGTCCATGCTTTTATGTCCCAGGAATCCCAGTGAGGAGAGAGGGAACAGGGAAGGAAAAATAAATATGAAACTAACAAACATTCTGTCATTCATATCTATGCCTTTGTTAGATCAATGTTCTGCAAAAATTGGGTCACCGCGATGGTCTCGTGGCGTCTCTCACCCTCCATTAAACGGTCCCACCAGAACTCTTCGTTATATACTTTTGCTATCAGGAGTGAGCATCCCACCATGACCTCATTGCCATGTGCAAGTCATGGAGAAAGTGATGGGCACTGACCAGAATGCATCCAAAGTGGAAACACTACATTATTGTCAGAGTAGGATACAAACCTTTCCAGTTTGCCAGAGTACTATTAATGTACACTATGGTGGGGATTTTGCACAGTACAGAAGAGTCAAAACATAACAGTATCAAATAAGAACAAGAACCGATTCCAACTTCAAGCAGGCAACCTATGATTTACGTGGGTACGAGGCAGAACATCCAAGTGTGCTTTTGTTATGACATTTAATGTAATCATATAGGCACAATTTGGTTTACCTTCTATGCTGGGCTTTCTCATGTCCTCCACGCGAATGAGTTTTTTCCGAACTCTGCGTGTCGAGTTCACCAGCTTGTGAAGCCTCTTAAACTTCACGGACTCTTCCGTTTCATCATCAGACTGTTCTCTGGACTGGTTAAAAAAAAAAAAAAAAATGGGAAGTGAAACATTAAACTATTTTGAATTCGGTCAGAATAAAATCGTTTGTGTGCATGCTACAAAAAACTTTACTTTGTCAGAGTGTGGTGCCACAACATTTCAGCAACTTTGGACTATGACTTCATATATTTCAAATAAGAGTCATTTGATTTGGTCAAACAGAAAAATTGGAGCTCACACATCCGCACAATGAAGGCCTCTTGGTGCTAGAAACAAAACACATGCAATTTACATGGGAAATTAAACAGTGCAAACCGACAAGCACTTCGCAACTGACATAGCCAATCACTGCAATGTCACCCTGGCAAGTCATAGTAAGGGACAGCCAACTGTATGTTTCCAAATTGGTATACCATTCTGCATGCAAGTTTTATATTGATTCCAATTTGCATATAATGTGTATGCGTCAAATGCATGCCATTCTGCAATGTCGTACTCACACACACTTATTGCTCAATAAATTAGCGCCACAGGCTACCTTAGCCTACCCCTCCTACCTGCCGCTCACCCCAAAACCCAGACCCTGTGTCAGCAGTTTGCAACTTTGAGTAGCTGGGAATAGCCATGCTCAGTACCTGACATGAGGCAGGATCTCACACAGATTCGTGCACACACATCACCTAATCAAAGAGAAACTGGAAGGTGATGGGGAGTGCTGAGAAGTCTCTGACCCCTTTCTAGGACCACCAGTTCATAAATATACATTGGAAATTGATGGGGATGAGCGCCCTCCTCACCCCCAGCCCAGCTGGGACTGTCCCTCACCAACCCTGGTATTACCATGACTTAGGAATTCAGCAAGCAAGCAAAAAGATCATCAGGACCACAAGGTTTGTAAATGGGAGAGCTAGGCATAACATAACCCAACCGGCGATAAACGCAAACTACTAAATGATACCACCTCCAAAGGACTTGTAGTCAAAAGGACTTGCCTCGAAATGAAATGTCAGCTTTTCAAAGGGGTTGTTCAGGCAATGGGAGACTTCCTGGAAGACTTTAGGTTGATTCACAAAGATTTGCACTGGAGCAAATTTGGATAGGTCATTGGACATATCCGAATTGCAACTGCTGCTGCTTTATGCTGAAGCCACAAATTCTAGAACGTGGGCAACTTGGCGAAAATGCCTGAGCAAATGTGCAAACAATGATTTGTTTAAGTACATCTACAGATTTGTGAAGTAGTTATGAGGTAACGGGCGTGAATCGCAGATGCTTACCCACACCTTGTAACTTGCTGCAGGGCAAATCTTTGTGAATCACAACATTTGTATTAGTGTCCTGGCGAGGGCGTTCTTTAGAAGATGAGACATAGTTCAGACCTTGCACCAATGCAAGAAGGTTTTGCCGTTATGTTGAATTTGGGGAGATCTTTACTTTCCCCCCATTTCACTATTTGGAGGTTTTGAAGAGGAAAAAGCACTAGTTCCACCCTTCTCACTTCCCTGCTCCCTCGCATAACCTTGGACATTCTGGAAAAGGTCCATCAGATGTGAGCTGGACTGCAGTGGTGGATTGTTTTTGTTTAAGAAATTGGGGGTAATTTGATAGACATTTCTGGTGAACAAATCGTGCCAACAGGCATGCACAGCAGATAAGTCAGCGTGGCACTGACACATTCACCTGGCACGCAGTAAGGGATTATGTTGATAATCAATTAGCTTATTGGAAAATTCACTGCATTTATTTCAACCACCAGGCGGATTGAGGAAATGTTGTCACTGACATGAACCTATTTGCATGTTAGTCTTCAGGTCAAATTTGCGACTGACAACTATTGAAGGAATATCATTTCAAAAGGGATCAATCGTGGTTGTGTGTTTATCACTGAAAGGTCTTTAAGCATAATGGAGTGAACCCATGCTAGAAAAGCAGCCACAGTGTACTTGATGCCAGGCAGAGAGATTCGGAATTGCTTTGCTCGCTATGCCCACAGGTTACCACTGGCATAAACAGTGTTGGTGCAACTTTAAAAAAGGCAGGAGCCTGCGTCAGGCTGCCCTTCCAATGACTTGCAGACTTCCAGCTTCAAAGCCTAAAAGTGCATTCCTTTACTTTCCATGTTCTCAGCCCATGTGCTCTCCCCTCTGTACACATGCACAGGACTTAGTTCATAAGCTGTTCTTTGCAAGCATTGCTTTTAATTTCCCGACAAGACCTGTATAAAGCAGCTATTTCTGCTCCAATACCGATGCAGAAACAAAATGGCTTAATGCTTCGCAAATTCACAAATCTCGGTTTAACAAAAACAGTGGTTTTGGTGAAAATGTTTTAATATGGTGTTACAATATCAAGCTTTGCATAAGTTATGTTATATGACATTTGTACAGCGCACAATAGCCCAAGCACTTTGTGATGCTGGAGAATTGTATTGTCTGTACTCTGAACATTTAGTGTATGGAGGATATCACAGGGGCAACACGCTGGTCTTGGAAGCAAGCCTAGCAGAGCAACAGAGGTTCAAATCCCGGATCCGCGCTTAGAAACAGAACTCTGGTATGGTATTCGGCGAGTTATAAAAAAACAATTAAATAAATGAAACAAACATTTCATGGTAAGATTGTACAATAAGTTGGAGAAAAATAGCCATTACTCTGGCAGAAAAAAACTAATACTGTAAAATCATACTTATCTGTTGGGTATGTGCTGGGTGGGGGCTGTTTGAATGTTAGTGAATTTGTGACTGCTGGCAGGACAACTGGGTGTGGGGTGTGGGATATTGGGCTGCTGTCATGAAAGTGGAGCAACATGCATAGAGCTATGCTGAAGGCACTTAGTGCAGTACAGAGTCGTGTATTGTCTGAGAGTGCAGTTCCTGCACAGCTAACGATCCCTGCAGGCGGGGATGGGCAGGGACGGTTACACTTAGCAATGTTCAGCTACGAAGACACAGCTCCCACCCCAAACGGCGATGGAGCAAATGTACTTAATTGGTAAGAAGGGCATCAGACTGGGGAAATAATGTTCTAGTCTTTCCATTGTTTGAAAACAATTGTAGTTCACACGAATTACGGAGAATAGCGCAATGGGTGTAGTAGCATCATTCAGAGGAGATGCACCTTTTCAATAAGTTTGGAAATTCTTTTTCGTGGCTCACCAAACCCTGGGTGTGGTGCTCTCAACAAGCAGCGTTCCTGTGTAAAAGTCAGGCAAACACTCAGCAAAGTAAAAGTGGGCTTAAGAGGCACGTGTGGCTCCGACACCTTATGCCACCTTTGCTGATCTGGTGATGTGTTCACACCACTATTGTGCCCTCCACAGACCTCTTCTGGTGCTGCCCAGCGTGAAGGTGGCCCGTATGGCAAAATTGCTTATTTTCATTTATGGGAATTGCTGGCTACAGCCAATGGTTACTTTATAAGAAATATGCCATTTCTCAAATACCTGTGAACCGTCTTTTTACTTGCATAGAAATAATTCTTATCTGGAGTTACATTTTGGAATAATATTTAGATTGCATGGCAGGCAGTTTAAAATGGGGGGACGATAAAGCTAGACCTCATTGGGTCGCGGCTTAAGAGTTAAATACTAGCAATATCTAAATTCATTGAGATTCTGAAAGAGGCTGGCACTGGTATCTGAATCCAAATGTGTGTAAAATGCCCTATTTTGAGTGCATTAGCCAGCACTTATGTCGTCATTTCATTTTGTTTTTGCTGTAAGGGAAGACCATGTCTGACCTGTATTGATTCTTATAGTCATTCACATAAGAATGCTGGCTACGCTTGTAAAATACCAACTAAAGCAGCAAACAGATTGCACATGTTTTGAAGAGAGTAAAATATACAAGTCCCGGGAGAAAGTCCCGGGACGCAACGTGTTCGCCTTGGAAGCCAGACGACACGAAGCAACACAGGTTCGATCCCCGGGTCCGTGCTTAGAAACCTCTGGGTATTTAAGCGCGTTATAAATACGCAACTTTTTATTAATTTTATTGGTTTGTACAAACCTTTAAAATCATTTTCGAACAGACAAACAAACATGCATCAAACTTCACGAGTTCCCATCCCCGTTCAGAAATCCCCAATCCCCACTTCCTTGAATGTAAAAGCATCAGATTTCCCCAAGTCCCCTTTAAACACGTTCGGGTACCTGTGCACCAGAGTTCAAGCTCAGCCGGTTTTCAATTATGACTAGAAAGTGCGTCAGTGGGATTAAGAGTTTTAGATCAGTTCCATTGTACATGTGACCCCACCAATCGTCGGCACACAAGGACGGGTGGCTTGAGCTCCAAGGGCTCAAGTACACGGTTCTCTCGTTTCGAAGATTAGTGCAGAAAAGCACTAGATGCTTCAGTAATTCCGCTTCCTTTATGCAAAATCTACACATGGGGTTTAGGTTCTTATTGCAGCTCCAGGTTCTTAGACGTTCTTTGGTTTTAAACAAGTTCAGTCGAAATAACTAACATGAAGCATCTACGAGCATTAGGGTCCGGGAATACGGAAATGTAGCATTGGACTTTATTAAAAGCGCAAGCTTCTGCAGGCGCATCTGTCATCAGCGTTGCTGCTGTTCTTTCTGTGCAGGTTCGATCCCAATCGAGGCGCCAGATTTTCAGTTTTGCGGCATTAGGGTTTTCGTGCAGCAAGGTTGGCGTGATGTCGAATTCTACCAGGAAGCATACCACAAGGATACCAATTTCTGCTCTGATACTGGTCTGTTGTAAAGAATTTCAAACTGAGGACGGTTTTCTCGGGAGCGAGTTTTGCGATACAGGGATAGCAAATTCCAGCCAATCCTTGCCTGGATGGATATTAGGGCTAGTTCGTATCTTATGCAAGCAGTCTTTGTCCCCCTTGTGAAGCCTAGAACTTTCGTCCAGAATTGGTTCTCAAGGGAGGACCATACTTCATGGGAACAGCCCAGCGCATTTTCAGCCCCGTATATCAACACAGGAATAACTTTCTGTTGGTAAAACAGCCACAGCGGTTCAAGCGAAAATTTCCCAAATTTCCTTTTCATAATGAGGGCTTGACTCACCAGCTGAACACATTTCCTTTTTGTGTCTGAGATCCATGGTCCGTCGTTGATACACAAGCTTATTACCATTCCCAGGTATTTTACGCTAGTTGGTGTGGACATTCCGTCCCCATTTACAAACCATCTTAAGTTTTTTTTCGCCTTTCGAAACACGCCCTCTCATGTTCTTAAATACTAGTATCTCGCATTTTTTGGTGTTAATCAGCAGTCGATTTTCTTTTACGTAGCATTGTATGGCGTCGAGTTTCCTTTGTAGACCGACCGGTGTTACATCCATTATTACTAGATCATCGGTGTAAAGCAGCCAACTTCCCTGTGAATTATTCACTTTAGGCAGAAAGGAGTTTACAGCGTCTATTGCAATACCTATATCTGATAAGAATAGGCTGAATATAGCTGCAGCAAGCGGACATCCCCGTTTTACTCTGTTGTAGGTTTTAATTTCAGTTGATAGTAACCCAGATGGATCTAAGTGGATTTTGATGGATGTGTTTGAGTGAAGCTCCTTAATAGCCTCTGCTAGATCTTGGGGGCAACCCCACCGTTGCAATTTGGCCCACAAGAGACCCCTGTCAACAGTGTCAAAGGCGCTTAAGAAATCAATAAACGCCACATATACTGTAGTATTTGATTTCAGGGCCTCCATTTTTATAAAATTCAATAACAAGAGGTTTAGAGAACAGCCTACTTGTTTAACAAAGCCAGCCTGCCGGGGGTCTACATGTGATGTTTTTACTGCCCACTCCACTAGTTTTTGCTGCAGGAGAGTGGCATAATCTTTTCCCAATACGTCCAGCAGTGCTATCGGCCGATAGTTTTTCGGATTCGATCCGTCTCCTTGTTTAAAAATCGGCACGATAATTGCTGTCTTCCAAGATCTAGGAGACCGACCCAGTTTATTTATTCTTTCAAATAAGGCGACACAAATCTCGACCCAGATCTCCGGATGCTGCTTGACGGTGTAGTTTGTGAGGCCGTCCGGGCCAGGGGCTCTCGAGTTTTTGGCCTTCATGATTATCTTCACAATGTCATTTTTACAGAAGGAGAGTGATCGTGGTGAGAATCTTGGTGCATTTGCACGGTCCTCTACCTTAGATTCTAATTAAGCAACAAAAAAAATAATATTCCTGTAACAGTGCCTCGATGCCCGTGGGCTGTGTGAGCACTTTAAAAATGCAAATAAATAAATAAATACAAGCTTAACATTGGGTATACGAATATTCATCCAATTTCGCATGCCCTCAGAGGATGTGAACTGGTGCCTTATCCACAAGTTATTACATGTGCGACAGCCCCTTCTAAGAATTCTCTCCAACAGAAAACGTGTGTCTACTAAGCTTTTGTAACAAGGGTCTAGGTTTTCTGACCCCCTCCCCTTGGAAAGTAGTGCTACATTCTGTAGCCAGGATTGACACAAGCGGTGCAAGAGTAGATCAGGTTCCACCATTGCAACGTCACGTGCGCTGCCAGCAAAGCGCCATGCCTCAGAAGCGCTGGATATCTCTTGCATGCATTAGGCTTCTCAGGGGCTTCAGTAATTCCCCAGGTAAGGAGAACTGATGCTGGGAAACGTGCAGCTTTACAGATTTCTAATATAGTCTCCTGTAGTATTACGGAAATTCCGGTATCCACTTGGAACTGGGTACCAGTTAAAAGGAGTGTACTGCACAGTTGTCATTTGAATGGCTTCACAGTGCTGTGCCTTGTCTGCGAGTGCAGTCGCTGTGCAGCTGAGGTCACCTGCACAGTGAGAAGCTACCACTTTGCAATGTTCACCTAACAGTGGAAAGCTAACTACACACAATGTTGATTGTGCAAAGGTATAGATTACATTGCTTTCGCAAATGAAATTAAAACCTAATTGTATTGAGTTTTTGTTGATGCTTGGGATGTGCGGTAGGAATGACCCAGCTGATATTTTGCACTTGTACATTTTTTCTTGTATTTTTGCACTTTGGGAACTGTGAAGGCGTGGATAGGAGTTTAGGGCATTGGCTATGCCATTTGCTAATTTCACTATTCATACCAAAGGAATTCTCCGTCTCCAAACCAACCAGAACCCCGAGATCCTGCAACGACATGTGCCGTGAACCCAAATGGTACATGAACATGTTGGTCGGTTCAGTATTCTCCTGCTTAGCTGTGAATATATGGAGCTCCCTTCCAAGGGAAATGCGAACTGTGAAGGACTGTACAAAATTCAGGAAATAGCTGAAAACCTGGCTCTTCAACTCCCAACACGATGAAACCGACTGAATGGTGTCCGCACACCTCACGACCAACCAAGCATGGGAAAAAGGAGAAGTAACCAGGAAAAACAAGAATGAGGGATCGGAACGGAAAGATAAGCACCCCCCCCCCCTGACATACCCCCTGACACTATGTCGAACACCCGGGAAAAGAGAGGGTGATAAGCTAGAAACGCTAGGGCCAGTGAAGAAGGGTAAGGGAAACCCAGGGAGGGAAAGGGAGGCTCACCACCAGGCGTACCACATGCAAAGCAAACAAGAAGGAACTAGACTAAGCACCACCTACGCCTTACTACACACTCAACCTCCCCAAGGAAATTCAGCTAAAGAACTTTCCGCCCGCCGCTGATCCCCCTCTGGGCAGGGAATCGGCATCTAGCCAGAAATAGGACCTGCACTCAGAGTTCAGGCAACCGACAGAGTAGCAGTGTAGCGCAGGATCCCTTCACTACAGAGGCGACTTACTGACAACTGGAAAGGGCAAACTGACGATGGGAAGATACAAATAATCTACCCGAAAAGCTGAAGTGGGTCAGCTGAGGCCACTAACAACCCAAACTATTATTAACAATCAACCCTCCGCATATTGCACTAAAGACAATCAGAACTTCTCGGCCCAGCAAACCGCACATACCTCACACACCGCAACAAGACAGAGCACACACAACCTTGCACACCACACGATGTCCGCCTCCCGAATCTCACACCCAGGCTCAGTGAACGGTGCATCCGATCTGAAGGTGACAACAGCACATCATACATAGCTCCCTTGCTCTTTCTCCCGCTCCTCTCACTAACCTTACCCCCCCCCCCATATTTTCACAGAACCGCCAGAGTATCGAGGGCCACGTGCGGTATAAAAACCTTTAACATTAACTATTTTCAAATCATGAGCATTACTGCTCTATTTTATAGGTGACTCCAAAAGCGACTAATTCAGGTAGTAATAGGCATCAGATTCCTATTGTAAAAGGCATTTTGACTGTAAAAGAAGGTATAATTTCAGCCAGGTTTCAATAAATGCAATGGGACTCTAAGAAATATTCTCCGTACTGCACTGCTTTTATTGTGCGGTGCAAGGAATTTCCGATGAGGCTGCAATGCATTTATTGGAACACGGCTAGCACCAAGTTCATGCCAAAAAAATAATATCGGGATAATTTAAAATAATGTATGCAGCTGGTGGACACCAACGACACTATTTACACAGTGCCAACCACACTGCTGGCAGCTATGACTAACTTCAACCCATCTGCGTCTTCCCTGGAGTACCAAAATCCACTGCGAATGCAAAATGTTCCATGATCGACACAGGAGCCACTGGACAGTGTGAGGGCGTCGGCGTAAGAGTCGGACACAAGGGTGCCATGTTTATTGGTAAAGATTTTTATTCAAAGTAAAAGGGGGGGGTGAAATCCTAACTAGCCCTAACTCTAGCAGGGGTCTCCCAGCCTCAACAAAACTAACAAATGAAACTGACTGTCAGGATGTCCAACGCAAAGTCCACTGTCCTATATCCAAATCCTAATCTATCTTCTCTAGGCCATACTTGCCACCTTAAGACATACCCAGACAACCAGAGACCACAAATTGACAGTTTCATGTGTCAATATACCCGCAAAATTATTGCCATACGAAAATATCACCATATTTTTGCAGCAATATTAAGCCATGGAACCTGCGAGGGACGATCCCGCAACCCCCAATATTTTTTAAAAGGGAGCAGGGGACACCCCCGCAACTCCTGTTCCCATTTAACCCATTAATTATCCTGACCAATAATATCAGCTATGGCCTTACCCCACGACCATATATATGGCGGTATTATTGGTGGGGATAATATTACCCGATACCAAATTAACATCACTGTCTTTTTGTTTCACAGAGGAATATACCAACCAACATATCTCCAGTGCACAACACCAGTGCTCTGACAGAGATGATATCAATCAGGCTACTTGGAAAAGGAGGCGCTGATCAGTTTCGTAGGCAGAATTTCTCAATCAAATAACTATGAGATGAGGATCCTGTGTCGCAGAAAAGTGAAAAGGGGAGAGGCACCATGTTAAGAGCACTGCATGCAGATGACTGGCAGGCACGTGACAGAGGAAGGGTCCGTCAGAAGGCTAGCCAATATATCTGAAAGGACTTTTATACTGGAGCAGTGGTAGTCAAATTTCCTGATCCCTATAAAAAGCTGGTAGGAATGGGACAGACTCAAATCTGTTGGGTGACTTTGACAGGGCAGTATAGAAGGAGGCTATGACCCATGCCAGGCTTGAAAAGCAAGAACATCTAGTGCACAAGAGGATAAGCTATACATGCTTCAAACCAGTACCTCTGAAATGCCACCAGGAGAGATGCAGAGCCAATTGCATATCGGTCTTGTGCCATTACCATTCCTGCGCACCTGAGGCCGTCACAGTCACGCTTGTGAAAGGACATCAAAGATGAGGAAGACTCAACAGGTCTTTCAGTGGGCTTGGGCCCAGCCCCAGCATGGTGCAATAATCGCTCCAGAGAATGGGATACCCAACCAGATTTCCCCGGTGCTAAAAGTCAATGTAAGATGATCAACAATACTGGTCTTCCCTAAGAAGATGTCTCTGGCAGTCATGTTCAGTATTAAGTCATTGGTTTGAAAGATTTCGAGTTAAATTGTTTTGTAAAAGTCTGAAGGGAAATATCAAACGGAGAATAAATTGCAGGTTTTTTGCAATATATTATTTTCTTGTCATGAGAATGATTTCATGTATAAGAATTACGGATTTCCTTCAAATGACTTGCGGTATTGTAACCTCCATAAACCTATTTGGATTTAATCTCCTTTTTACGTTTGAATTTTTTTTTGGTCAATTCTTTTACTTGGTTATTTTACTTTCGCTACAGCCTTTAACAGAGAATTGACTCCATGTCATGCCAGGAAAAAAAATTCAAATCACATCTGTGGGGCCACATCCTTAGCTACATTGGCCTAACTTTCATGATTCTTAGGATGCACCAGAGACTTCTTAGGCTCCACGCCCAAATATTGTTTTGTGATTTGTTAGGGCCGCCCCTTGCTTCCTGATCCCACTTGACCAGCGGGAGGGCTGATGGCTCAAACACTAAGGGTAATAATAAAACACCTGTTTTTATAATGAAGGGCCAGTAAGGTCGAGACGAGTTAAGTATGTCAGAATCACCTTTGATAGGCCAACAGGGCTAAGGAAATGGCAGATGGGTTTCAGGCTCCCCTGCCTCCCCCCCCCCCAAAAGGCCAGTGGGTGGAGCTTTCATCCTACTTTCCTAAAACATAGAAAGTGCTTGCATGCAGTGTGGAGGATGTCATGGCCCCCTTTAAAAGACTGAACTCGCTGGGACGGAATCAGCCACATGCCAGACGCTGATTGGCTGATGGGGCTAGCAAAAGAATTGCTCGCATGCAGGCTCTGCCCAGCCCAACCTGTCGATCCTCGATGTGCAGAATGCCCCATACACACAACTGTGTCATATACTTTTCCTCTATACCACGCTGGTTTTTTTGGGCACCGTTGGTAGTCTGAAAAAACTTCATTATCGCGATTGTGTCACAATATTTGTGTTGCTGTTTTGAGTTATGTATACAAGCTCCTACATAGCAGACGTGTGCCTCTGCAAAGTTTGGGCTGAGGCCCTGTATGTCATGCCACCTCTAAATGGCCAGAACGCTGACATATATAGTGGCATATGGGTTTTGTACAATCGGACCGAAAAAAAAGGTCCGACCGTACAAAACGACCGAAAAATGCTACCACCAAAGGTTCGAACACCAAAAGTTCGAACCTTTGGTGGTAGTATTGAAGGTCAGTGTAAAAGGTTTAAAAAAGACTGCAGGGGTGTCCCCCGCAACACCCCGCTCACTATACTGTGTGGCATAGTGAGCAGGGTGTTGCGGAGGACACCCCCGCAGCACATCTGCAAAAAAAAAAAAAAAACGACAATAAATACGGGGCTGCAGGGGTTTCCCCCGCAACCCCCTCGCACTATATAGTATAGTGAGCGGGGGTTGCGGTGGAAACCCCTGCAGCCCCCGTAGTATGTAAGTGTGTTTGCATGAGACAGGTGCAAACTTTTGGTAGTTCGCACCTTTCTCATGCGAACTTTCCGGCTGCGGCAAAATCCGCCTCGGCCGGATCACTTAGAATCGGCATATGTCAAGCTCTCTTCTTAAAGCCCAGAAAGCGTGTCGTACGGGAGTCTTTGAAATATCAGTAGGAATAGGGAATAAAATAAGTCATTTACAGGCTGGAAGGGTGCCAGAAGACAGATCCCCCAAGAGCCACGGACGAGCTTCCATCGATATGAGCAATAAAGTCATATGTACATCAGGGTGTAAAATGTGCACTTGCCACTGGCTGATATTTCACTCTTGGCAAGTAAGAAATGGTGTACTGTGTGTATGTATAGAATTGTGGTGGCAAGGGACTTTTATATGTTCTCCCCTAGTAGCTTGCAACTTGACTTCGTGTCCCCTTTACATACATGCATCAACACGTACACTGGCACAGAAAAAATCTGATAAGATCAACATCACACAAAGACAACTACTTTGATCCAGTGACAAGAGTTTTCAACCACTAACACTGGCAGCAACATAGTTATTCAGTGACATGCACACATGTCAATTCAGACGCCCCAAAATGCTGAGAAACTCCAACATGCACCAACACAAAATGCACAGTCAGTCGCCGTCTGACTCTAGGCCACCGAAAAACAATGATACACAATGCCACAAACCAACAGCCACGGACACGTGCAGATACTTGGACACGAACACACAGACACACAACTACACAAGACATTGTTACTGGCACACCTACACGCACAGACGCTGGATGGCAACCAGTGACAGACTGCCACACTCGCACAAACACACAATTGCCAACATGTTCCATTTGTATTGGCTACATTTCTGGAATAGTTGTATCTCAACAGATCTATAAATTCCAAGGAAACGGACTAATTAGCGCCCCTAAGTACAAGCTGAAAGCCGACATAAAAATCCATAGTGGAGGGCAGGGGGGAGATTTAAAATCTAAAGGAAACTGCTAGGAAAAGATGTAAATTAAAGAAAGGGGGGCAATGGCGACATTAAGGAGCCTATGCAAACACCCTTAACAAGGTACTTCCCAGTAAGTCACTCATCCAAGCTAGAAGCTGCAAGGTGCAAAAGCTGGGATACCCAGCATTCAACAGAAGGTGAAGTTAACCACTCATATTTGCCCTCTCAGCTAAACCTCGTGTCTATCATTTTTTGAGTCTGTAACACAAAACGTTGAATAGAAGAAGCTCCCGGAAAAGCGGTGATGCAATGCATTCACTCAAAGGATGTGCAGTTGCCGCGGGTGCCAGGATCAACATCCTGAGGCAAAACTATTCAATTGAAGTCTCACTCTTGAAAATCAATCTCTTTTTCGGATTTGTAGTTCAAAATGAAGAAAGTGAAATGAATTGCAGAATCTAATAGCCAATTGCTGGTATTAATGAAAAATGTATCAGCACGACAGTGTCGGGGAGACTGTAGGTGGGAAATGTTCATTTATGGGTATACAATGTGAAATCTGATGATGCTTAGTGCACATACTGTTTAACGAGTGCTTCATTCTGGTACTTAGCCAGTTTCTAAGCGCTTCCCAAGTTCACCAATGGAAATTAGTTGGTTACTCATCCACCGGACCATACGTAGCACCCATGCAACGGAAATCCAAAGGCTTTAATATCCCTCAAATGCATTTTCCTTGTTGTGCCAGAGATAAGCAGGCATGATCAGTTCACTGGGGGGAGGCTCCACCCCCACCCTACCATGATCTTGGGCCACTTTCCCACCGTCACCTCCAAACCCACTCTATGCCTCTCGGAGCCCGCCCTGACCGGTTACCAAGCCCGCACCAGGCCCCCTAACCCCACTCCCACACCCCACCACTTCCTCCCTAGCGTTCTGATCCTCTTCCTTCCTCTGTATGGCATACACTGGTCATAGAAAGGGGACAATGCTTTCTATGAATATGCTCACCATGCACATGCGGCAACGGCCCATTATTACAGTGACCCATATTCATTGAGGATGGATTTGGTGAATCCATCCTCACTGAATACGGCCAAATCCCTCGCATTTCCTTCTTCCAAATCCCCATCCCACTTCCTCCAAGTGAAAACAGGCAATATAATATTCATTTTAATCTATGGAATGACAACATAAGATTTATTGCAAGATAAGAGCAGGAGGCTTAGACACCCAACGGGTTTTGCTGTTGTGGCACTGAATTTCTGCTGCTTGGCAAACAATATTAACCTGCAAAGCAATAAGGTACTTGACAGCGAAACCACCTGTCGGAGAGCGAGCGAGAGGAATCTAGAGGGAACACGTGTAAGGCAGGAATGCAGTAGTAGAAAAGCATTGCTGGGTGTGTCTTATACAAAGTTGTGAGTGGACCATTCAGGGACAAAGGAACACTGGTGGAAGAGAATCATAGAATGTGTAGATGTTTGGTGGGTATGAAATAGTGGAGAAAGATGGCTGGGGGTGAGATCACAAGGTGCTGGTGCTAGAGGGGGATCTACCGCAAGGTTTCTTACTGATAAACTACTTTTTAACTCGCCCCCCTGCATCAGCATCTCTACAGAACACCACTGGCGGCCATTATGTTTTTGGTATTATCTATTTTATGCCCATTTTAATTTATATACGAGGATGTTCAGAAAAGTTAGACAAAAATCGTGTGCTCCTCTGCAGAGAATGAATACGGCTTAAATAGACTGTTTTATGAGACGGTGCCCACTCAGGGGGTCTACGATCACGTTTTAGCCCACTATGCGTTACCAGAGGAGAAATATTCATTTGCATATCAGTCTGGTCCCACCCACCAAGACAGACCAGCACCAAATGCTAGGACATTTTCTGAATACCAATAACTACCCCCCACATGTTTCTACTTTATTGGGCACCATCAGTGAGGTGAAGCTGTGACACTCTAGGCGCAGGGAGCAATGGGTCCACACCTGGATTATCCTTTATAACAGAGTGAAATGCCAAGCCTTTCAAAAGTACACAAAAACGTGGGTGGCCCTTCTACTGAGACAGCCTGTTCCGTGGGAAGGTGTTGAGAAACAGAAAGCACCTCTATTAATTAGATCTAGAAAAAGGCCTTGAAACACTCTCCTGGTGTTTACAGGCACCTACTTCTTCGATTATCACCTTTAATGTGATGTGATGTGATTATCACCTTTAATGTGATGCAAACGTGTTATGGGGCACATTCTTTTAATTTGCTTCAAATGTTGCTATGATCGATACAAGTGGCTTTCCCTAAAATACAATCAAAGTTAACTCTCCTAGGATGGGGACCAGTGTGGTTGAACACATCTTTTCAGCTTAAATGACAAGCTTCGAAGCTAACGCACCGCGTGTCCTTTAAACTCTGGCTTGCACATCATACAATGTGAAAAATGAACCGTTAAAGCAATGATGATATTCTTAAGCAATAAGCCACGAGCCGCAGGGGCATTATCGAGTCAGGTAAAGCCCTGGTTCCCCAAGTTACAGGCCCAAGGTCCAAGCAAGCCTAGGTGCCCCGAGGCAGACATGGTGGTGATTTGCTGAAGTATAAAAGCTTCAAGTATTAACGAAGAAGGCACTTTGGGCAGGTGATGAAGGACGATGTGTTTCTGTAGAATTGGAGTCATTGTTGGCTAGAGCATGAATAATATTTAGAGCATAGTTATAGTTGAGGATGCATGAAATGTAAAGAAGAAAAACAAAACACATAATAAAGAAAAGAAGAAACCATTACTCCATGCCAATGATGAATGAAACCTAGAACAGATCCTCTTGGTTTACGGACACTGTTGATGCCACAAAATGGCTCTGGTGGACTTTGTATCCTTCGTCCATCTGCAGCGCTTAACATTGTGGCAATAAGCTACGAGACGGCAGGCCAATACAGCCCCGTATTGGCCCGCCGTGGAGGGGCTTATTGCCATTAGTACCCCGTTAGACCGGGGTACTAATGGGCTTGCAGCGTTTCGGAACAGAAGAGAAAAATAAATAAGTCAAATAAAATGGCCGCCGAGAAAGGGAAAATGTAGTCTGTTTTCCGTTTCCATGGCCACCAGGAGCAGACGCATTGGGAACAGAAGTGCTCCCAGCGCATTCACTCCCGAGAAAAGAAAAAGGAATGTAAGTGGTGTTGGGAGGGAAGGCAGAGGATAGTTTGCAGGGGAGGAGGGTGGAGGGAAAAGAAAAAAAACGTACCCGAGTCCCCAGCAGGGGACGAGGGCAGCCTCCAGCCATGGGAGGCCCAGGGGTTACCCCGTTTCGAGCCTCCTCTTTGGCTAAGGGACTGCCATGCCCCCCGCCGGATACAAACCCAGGCACGTACATACGTGCATCCACGGGATTACATCGGGGTATGGCTCGGAAACGAGCCAATCACGTTAAGTGTATCCTGTAGTCGCACGTCCACCGGGTACTAATGCGTGTTATCCTGCTCTCACTTGTGGAAAGAAAAACAAACAGAACCAACTCGTGGGGGATGTGAGGTATTCCAGTAGGAACCTAAAACATTACAGCAGAATAAATTTAAAAAATGTTCTTTGATGACACACTTACTATCAGCCTAGCCCTTCTTGGATCGGGGAAGTGTGAACAGATGAACTGCAGTGATATTAAATCAAATTAAGTGGGAATCAATCTAATCCCAAGCAACAGTTTCTTTGATGCTAACTTCCTACCTATCAATTTGAGCATGAATTACTGGGGAGATCGCATATCTATGAAATAACTGTCCAGCAGGCATCATTAAACGGGATCTCAAGACTATATCCTCGTCTGCTAAACCGATCCCTGTCCACTCCTGTCCTGCTCTCTGATCCTAATTGTGTGTCCTTGCACTATTATGCCTACGGGCCATGTCTATGCGCAATGCAAATAAAATCAATCAATCAATAAATTGGCCAACACCTTTTTTGGGTGGCATTCGTTCTTGGGCTTTGTGCTGCTTTGGACACGTCCACTCCCAGCTGTTTCCCCTCAGGAGCCCAATCCAGAGGAAAAAAAGGACACCAGCTGGAACAATCCCTGCCTTGTGGAAGGAGACCAGGCAATGCTTCAGAGCCAGCACTTACACACGATATGTGGCTTCCTCTGTGTTTAACTTCTTAAAATTCAGAACAGAAAAAATGTATACATGTAGCTTACGAGGCCTCGGCCAGCACGCTCTGCTAATGTCCAGACCGAGTTCCATGAGGCAGTGCAGACTCCAGCAACAATGCAGGGGGATACAAATGAATGATCCTCTGTTCATATGTGGTCCGGCCATCGGGGAAGAATGCACAAATGGGCAGCCGCTCAGCTTCCTGTTTATCAACCTTGCATCACTGGAGCATTTGTGAAGCTTCTCAATTGCGATGCACAAGTCACTTTCCTTCAATAAAAAAAAAAAAATATGAAAATGCTGTTGAATGCTCATTTTCCTTTTAAGGTTTACGGGCCGGGAGGATAGCTCTGGGGCAATGCGCTTGTCTTGGAAGCAAGATAAAACAGGTTTGAATCCCAGTCCCACACTTAGAGACTGGTCTCCGGTATTGAGCGTGTTATAAAAGATTAGCTAAGGTCTTGCTTCAATCATGGGTGGCACCAGACTAGGGTTTGGGAGGGTTTAAGCCTACCCACTTTGGCTGGACATCACAGCAGAGTGATGCCTTCTGCCTCAGTGGCAGACGCCAAGCGCTCAACATTGCCTTTCAGCCCGACCAAAATGTTGATGCTGGCTCTGCCCCCCATCTGCAATCCCCACAGGGCCTGTTCGTGGAAGCAGTGGAATGTTGAGGGTAGTAAAGAAGAAGGAGGGCAATAGGGGTAAATCCACTGACTGAGGACCCAAAATATGGTCCCACAAGAGATGCTAGTAACTATCATGCGGGAAGGTACACCTCTTAGGGCAATATTAGACCAAACACATTGATTCCTGGTGGCAGGACAAATTGTTAAAAATACATTTTAAAAAAGGGCAAAATAAAAACAATCACGTGGTAAAATATTTAATTCCTAGGTGTACAACAGCCTTCATTTTAAATGTGTTGAAGGTCGCCATTTACGCATACTTGCGGGAGAACTAACTGCATTCCCTCAAGGCGGTACTAGAAGTCCAGTTTTGGAGGGGACTGATCTTCCATTTGGAGAGCAAAAGTTTTTTTTCAGGGTGCAAACACGCCAACATTTCAAAACTGGAGTAAGAATCTCCTGTAAATGGGGGGGGGGTGCTGCTCCCCGAAAAAGAAATCCAGGCACATCATTGAAAATTGCAACAGTATCTGAGGTCTTTGCTTTGAAGTCTTTAATTATACATGACTGAGGCTGCGGATTTGCGAGAACATGATATTGAAGGAAACCAATCAGTGGTGGCAGGTTCACTGAGGGGGGGGGGGGGGAACCAAACACATGACAGCACTAATAAAGATCCCGACCAGCCCAAAGAGTGGGCCCACTAGCATGAAAGGGGTCTACCAGGATAGGGGTGTGTGGGTGTTTCGAGAAGGTCGTAGTTGAAGATTGGCACAAATTAATGATTCAGGAAGGAGGGTGAGGAGGAGTTTGGAGAGAGCAGGAGGAGGGGAGGAGGATGGAGAGGAGATATGCACCAAGAAGCGTAAAAAGGGAAGATCAGCAGACACCATTAGGTGGTGGGATTAAAACATCAGGATGGGGTGGGAAGCAATACCTCTGGAAGGGGTTGGAGCAAGACATCGGTAGATCTGATCTGTACCCCTCCCAGGAAGTCTTTAAAGGGTGGCAACCTTCTCCACATTGCCACTCTTAACTCCCGCTCTGCTGTCAAACACTCCTCTGATATCTGCCGCCTCCTTGAAGAACTTGACCTTGACATCCTCAGTCTCACGAGACATGGTTTACGGCCAGCTCTGTCACCAGCTTTGACTCGCTCCTACCTGATGGCTACAAGATCCTCTCCGCGCCCAGGCCCAACCGCGTTGGTGGGAGTGTAGCCCTTATCTTCCCTGAGTGGATTCCTGCCTCTGACACTCCTACGCAGGCCTACTCCTCCTCCTTTGAATGCCTCGTCTGCAGGCTCTCTCTCTCTCCCCTAGCCATTCCCTTACTGTGGCTACTATCTATCGGCCACCTGTTCAGATTTCGTGCTTCCTCTCTGAGTGGGCTGACCTCTCATCCTCACTCCTGGCCTCAACCACTCAACTCCTCCTTCTTGGAGACTTCAACATCCACCTGGATGCCTCCTGTCCTCCCTCTGGACTCTTTCGCGACCTCTGCGACTCTCTCTCACTCACCATTCTACCCTCCGGCCCGACTCACTCTGCAGGGCACACTCTCGATGTTCTGATCTCTTCAGACCTTCCCCTCTCTGTCCCTCTCTCCACTCCTCTCTCCTGGAGTGATCACTTTCTCCTATCCTCCCACCTCACCCTCCCTAACCCACAGGCCAAACCACCTCCCCCACTGCCACCCACCTTCTCGGTCATCCGACCCACGAAGCAAGTGACAGTTGAGGCCTTTGCCTCCACCTTCTCACCCGCTACTCCCCCTCTGGCTGACTCTCACCCTGACACAGCCCTCTCCACGCTCCACTATTCCATATCTGATACTCTTGATATCCTTGCTCCCGTCATGAGAATCCGCCTGAAGCCCAAAGCCAAGTGCAACTCCTGGTATGACTCAGACCTCGTCGCCCTAAAATGCAAGTGCAGGGTGGCCGAGAGGAAATGGCATGCTTCAGGTACATCCTCTGACAAACTGGCCTGCCGCCTGCTGCAAAGGCAATACCGGCTCTCTGTCCTCACCAAGAAGAGAGCTCATATCCAAGCCCGCGTCTCGGCGGCATCCAACTCCTCGGCTGAACTCTTTAAAATCTGCAAGGAACTGGCCAATCCTGCTGCAGTCTCTACCTCTCCTGTCCCTTCCCAGGCACTCTGCACGGCACTGGCTTCCCATTTCTCTTCTAAAACTCAGGACATCCTGCCCTCACTCTCCTCCTCTTGCCTCCCTCCCGCTATTCCCTGCTCTTCCTCTGGCCCTTCTGGAGCCACCCCTCCTCCCTCCTTCTCTGCCTTTCCCCTTTTCTCTGCAGATGAGGTTTCTAGACAAGTCCGTTCTATGAAAGTCTCGTCGAAACAGGTTCACCCCTGTTCCTCCAAAACTATCAAGGACCACATCGACTCACTGGCTCCTGTCTGGGCTGATTTTTGCAATCCTTCGCCACTGGAGTCCTCCCTTTCCCCTGAAGCACTCCCTTGTGCACCCTCTTAAGAAACCCTCTGCCAACCCCACCTGCCCGGCTAACTATCGCCCAATCTCCATTATTCCCTTCCTGGGAAAGCTCCTGGAAAAACTGGCCATCTCCCAGCTCAATCTCCACACTGAAGCTGTTGGCTATCTTCATGACCATCAGTCTGGCTTCAGAGTTGCCAGAAGCATGGAAACTGCTCTCCTGAACATCCGTGAAGACCTGCTTACCAACCTCGACTCTAACACCCCTTGCGTTCTCATCTTGCTTGATCTCTCTTCTGCCTTTGGCACTGTCAACCATGCCATCCTGCTCAACCGTCTCCGTGAAAACCTGGGTATCACTGCTCAGGCTATAGCGTGGCTGACTTCTGTCCTCTCCAACAGACCATCCCAGGTCCAACTTGGGTCCTTCCTCTCCGACATCTTTTTCTCTACCTGTGGTGTCCCCCACGGTTCTAACCTCTCCCCCTGGCTGTTCAACCAAAACCTGGCACTCCTTTCCCACCGCATTGCCGCTCTGTCCCAACTTTCAGTGCTATGCTGATGATACCAAGCTCATTTTCAGGCTACCCTCGGCCACCGACTTTCCTTCTCTCATCTCTGACTGTCTGCCATCCAGGAGTGATGTGCCGCCAGCGACCTCTTATTAATGCCAACAAGACTTAGATTCTACTCATCGACAAGGCCCTGCTAAGTTCTTCTGTGGCAAATGAGGCCGTAAAGCCAGTTGGCTCTGTCGGACAGTAGAAGAGAAATTCCAGCTGTATCTATGGCTCCTGGCAGAGACGCAGTGCGATGTGTACAAGGCATACATGAAGGATCAGTGGCATAGCCAGACACTGGCCTAAGGAGCAGGGGCTGCCCTCATTCCACCAGAGTCCAACCTGAAACATGACATGCAGGGGAAGAGAAAGATGTGAAGTAGGTAGCTCTGACTTTTCTTGAGTTATAAGAATACCGCTTTCAGAAAAAGGACAAACTATTTCAAAGGATGCAGCATACAGATCAAGAGAAAAATAAACCCCTGAACCCCTTCGGCCCAGAGCAGCTCCCCCTTCCTCCATTAGACAAAATGCAACCATCACGCCCATGTGAGTGCCTTTTGTGAAGGTGTCCCTGGGTGCAGGATTAACACGCACATCTTGTTGGGTCGCAGTGTCATTCATTGACCGATAGATGTTCAGTCTACAATTTATATGCGCACAGGGGATCTTCATATCCATAATAAGAGCTCTTTCAAACATCATGGGAGACTTCTATAAAAGGAGTACACTCGAGGCCTCTGCAAAGATATTCCTCCTACTACAAACAGTAATAACCCATGAGTCCCACCTAAAACTAAGAAGGGTGCTCTTACTGGGACACAACTGAGAATGTGTGCAAAGATCTCATTGGCAATGGTTCTTAAATGTATGCATAGTATGAAGGTGATGGCTTGTGTGAATGAATGACTACAAGCAGGTAACTATTAAACAGGCTGTTCCGAGTTGTACTACTTGGAGATCTCCAGTTTTGTCAGGTCAGATTATCAAGTAATAAACAATTCATTGTTTTTAGTTTCACACCAAATTGTCCTGCATTTATAATGTGTTGGATTGCAAGGCGTGGTCAAGTTTATCTAATGCCAGGGATCACAGAACATGATTTGAGTGCTGTGTTCCAGAAAGATTATTTAGAAAGAGGACAGCTCTTTAGGTGGGTACTTTAGGGGAGAAAAGTGGATTGTGCTTTTTCACATTGCTAGCTTTAGCAGGCTTTAGAATGTTTATGTTCAGTAGATAGTTTGCATGCAAGTAACTGTTGTGCAGCAGAAGAGAAAACAAACTTCTGTCAATTAAAAGGTTTCACATGTATGTACACCTCAAGGGATATTATGCATGTATGTTTGAACTGTGGCTGGGTCGTCCCTTTTCTTTATACAATAGATGCATATATACCGATTGGTGTGTAATATTAATAGGTATTATTTCAAGTGTTCTCAATCTGTTAGTATTGCATTGGATACAGTGAGGTGTACTGCTCGTTTATAGAATATTTGTACTGCACTGGTTTTATCGTAGAGCGCAAGTTCCTATGTGAAGGCTTGCTAGACAGTGGGAGACCCTTTTTTCCATGAAACCAGGATATTTTACATAGGTTTCCCCCTATGTCTACCATGCTAGATACTCCCCCCGAGCATCCAACCCTCCTGGGGGGCCTCTGGTTCTGGAGTGCAAAGAGTCAATGACTCAAGAATAGACCATTGAAGTGAACATTTCCTGTGACACATCCTCATAAGTGTGAATGTTTGAATAAATCACAATGCAAACAGCACACCTGGGCTCAAGGCGCGCACATAGTCCCAGATAAAAATCCAATATTCCAAGACAACAAATTGAACCACAAAAGTAACTCACTTTCTTTGAAAAAGGCTTAGTTCATTTCTCTAATATCTGCTCGCAAAAACATTTGAAAAAGATTTGCTTTTCTGTAGCACTTTATTTTTTGCCACATCACACGCGTCAGGTTGCATGTCCGTGCAGGTGCCGTCAGGATACAATTCATTGTTGTTGCTGGTCTTGAAAACTCAGGAGATTTCTTTTGGTCCCGCATCACTTTGCATTTGTTATAATGGAGCAGGCATTTGGTTTTGTGGTCCGTCAACCTTTTAAAGTATACAATAATCTAAAGAAGCTCAAACCTTAGCTTTATAGGCCCCTGAATTGGTGAGACCGTCGACCATCACGACACTTTACATTTAACTTAACGTAGGAGAGGAATTATTGGTATCAGGTAATAAAATCGCGGCAAAAATGTCACTGGTAAAAAAAAAAATCGTGTCCCCGCTCCCCTTAGATGGTATAATGGGTCTGGGAGTTGCGGGGGTGTGCCCCGCATCCTTTACAGGATTGTGGCGGCAAAACCACAGCATTTTTGCAGCAATATTTTGTAAACACAGCCATTTCTGCCGCGATTTTAAGACATGGAACCAAATTATTGTGTTAACATAAACCTTTTAATTACCCAAGTTCGTTCTTGGACTCTTTGTGGATCCCCCACTTGCCAAAATGACACTTCCCAAAGTAGACTTTAACAAAGGACAAAATCTATCACAACGCCAGCTCCTAGCCAGTTCTAATGGAGCAGGCGGGACATTAGTTGATCTTACAGAGCAAAATGGATCATACATGCTTCACAAGTGAATGGAGGCGAGAACGTTTTAATGTTATTTTTCAAATGGTGAATTTTTAATAATCATTGTAGGAAGATGTATGTTTAAAGCGATACCTCCTGGATGGTGCGGAGGTGGGTGCAAGCAGCAGGTTTGGTTACATCCAATAGTGTGTTCAGTAGAACTTAGAAGAAGCTTTCTTTCAAGGGCTGCGCTCTCCATGTTAGTGCGAATTTCAGTGGCCAAAGTACAGTATGTTAGCATTGTCTTCCAAAGGGGTTACTCAAGCAGATATGAGCCTCTCTGGGTCTAATCAATCGTTTGAGGTGAGCCGGTGACCGCCTTGATTTAGGGTACAGCCATGTATTGGGATGCAACAGAGGTTTCAAAAGAGTAGGAACAGGCCTAATGGACAAAGGTAGAGGATTACAGTGCTCAGGTACCAATAATGAAAGAGTGGACAAGGATTTGGCACAAGTGGGTTTGGGAACAGGCTGGTTTTGCAATTGCAGTGCACGAGAATAAATAGCAAGAAGAGAAGCCAGATGCTGAGGAGCGAGAACCTGAACGCACCTGAAGACAATGCAAAGGAAACTAAAAATGAGATGTGGCCATAATCGGGTAGCAAGGAAATAGAAAGAAGAGAAGAGCTTGGGGTGCAAAAGGTAAGCTGGAGGAGAGTGCAGTTACAGAGATGAAAACACAACATAGTGGGGTGAGCTGGTTGGCTGGAAGACCAGCTAGAAAGGCAGAGCAGCATTTATGGTTTGAGAATGGCCGGAACGAGCAATATTGGAAATGCGAGGCAAAAGGGAGGGAGAAGAGTCAAAAGACATCACCAGAGCCTACGAGGACGGAGAGAGAAAAGAGGGGAATGAAAGAGCAGAAGGGGAGAAGAGGGGGTCTTCAGGGCAGGAAAGAAAAGAAGCCTGATTTTGAAGGCATTAAGGTGCAGAAAGTTAAAATGCCTCTAGGATTATAGATCAAGGAGATAGACAGTGAGTGCAGAAAGGAGAGCCAGTGAATGAAGAAAGGAAACTAAAGAAAGTGAAGATGATTTGGGAATCGTCCACATAAAAATGACAGGAGTGGTCAAAAACGGAAATTATAAGTGAAGAATAGGAATAATAAAGCGAAATAGGAGGGGAATAAGAACAGAGCCTGTAGGAATCCTCATAAAAGAGGGGAAAGTGGGCGACCTTTTAGCAACCCGGGAAAGAGAGAAAGTGTGATCAGATCATTAAGAATGTAACCACTGCAGGACAGAGCCAGAACAGCTGAGTGAGGGCAGAGTGCTAAGAAGGGCCTGGTGATCTACAGTATCAAAGATGGCTGATAGACGGAGACGAAAAAACAGAGGGCATCTTAGAGTGCTGAGCAGAGAGAAGAGAACTACCGAAGCACTGCCGGTATGTTATGTTATTCACCGATTCTCAGAGTTCACACATTTTAACAGCATATGAACTCTTGGGTATCTTGTGATACCACCACTGCCAAAGCCCAGAGCTTCTTGGTGGTAGTCATTGCTTCCTGTGATCTGGACACAGGCTCCAGGGATGGGCCACTGGGCACATTGCGCACACACAAGTATTGACTCTGAGACGACGTCACTTAAATCAAGGAATAGCCCTGAAAATGGAGATGGTCTCGGCAGCGATCACCCTGTACTGCTTGCAGGTAGGTCGCGTCTCTGGCGAGGCTGCACTGGCAGGCGAGCATCCCTGTCCTACACAGACCCATCTGAGCCTTAAGACGATGTCACGAGGTGGGACTTTGCCACATTTCCTGCATTATTCTCAAACGCAATGTAATGGCACATTGATTGTGACTGGTGGTAGGTCTCGCATTTCGTGGGCACAGACAAAGCAATGTACCCTTTTAGACACGATTCTCAATGTATGTAGTGGCAAGTGCAGGGTGTCAAGGTCATCCGAGAATCGCAATAACCAGTTACTCCCAAAGGGATCACATTCTACAAGAGTTCCATCTGCATTCCCTTGCACTCACTGACAGTTTAAATAAAACATATTTTGGCCTGCACCACTCTTCTTGCTCTGTAGAGGTTCAATGCTAGTGCACTTTAAAATGGTGCCCTCTTCATTTTCCATCTGCTCAACCTCAGCCATACGAGAGAGATGGAAAACGAGGTGCCAATTTTTCTTTTCAAATGACCTGTCTGGTATGTCGCTGACCACATTCTCCCCCCTCGAGCTCTTTGATCCTCTACCTCTAACTCCCTCAGGGTCAGTTGTTTCTCAAAGAAACGAGCTGGGGGTAGATCTCTGTCTTCGGCTGGGGCCTCCCTCTGGAACAGCCTCCCTGCCACTCTAAAACTTGACGAGAACCATCTGCGGATCCGGAAGCACCTCAAGACCTTCCTCTTTTCTTCTGCCTTCGCTCCCCCTCTCCCCTGCTGATCTGTTCTCTCTTGGCACTGTGCACCTGGCCACCCTCTGTCCTTCGGGCCCAGGTACCTGCTCACCCTGCCACCCTCCCACACTGCCTCCGGGCCACCCCTTGCACTGGGGTCTGTATCTGTACCCATACAGCCCCCCCTTTTTCTTCCTGCACTTATCAGACTAACCCGGTCTGCTGCCTTAAACCTAGCACTTGCAAATTGCTGGCTGCATTACCACTGTTTATTGCTACCTACATTATATATTTTATTTGTACTTATTATTATTTATCTGTTTATCCTCTGCTCTGCACTTTCCACTCTCCCCCTTCCATGCACTTTTCTCCCTTTCCGATGCACTTGCACAATCTCAATGTCACTGGGCCTAGTAAGATCGTTTTGTTCTCCCCTGTTCCCCTCCCTTGCCTTGTCGCGCTCTGAAACACTTGTGTACGAGCGCGATACAAATAAAATATCATATCATATCACATTTACGTTAGTCATCCCTTCTGAATACTTGACGGAATGGAAGCAGTTCGACCCATGACGAGTTTGTGCATATTGAAGACAAATTATACATATGCGCTTGCTATGAAGCTAATTATTCTTCATTTGGGGAGTCCGGCAGTTGTTTTATGTACAAGTAAGTTGCAGAAATCCAGTTACTCCTAACTTGAGATGTTGGCAAGGGAGACACCCATCGGTCCAACCTCAGGCCCTTACATCTCGGCGCCAACTGACAGTCTCAGGACCCTCAACGCATCAGATTCCACCAACATTCTCTGAGCGGTCATTCATTTACACTCACTAACATTCCACAGTCCTGCACGGAGGACCAGTGAGATGAATACAACATCACGACAAGCACACCACAATCGAAGCCACATTATCAACGATCTATTTTGTTATGAGGGGGCGAAAGCCATCTTAATGGACACTTGAAGTACACGCCCCAGGAGCACTGTTTATTTTTATTTCTAAAAATTATTAACAATCTTTACCAGACTTGTAAAAGCCAGCTTTTGCCTTGTACCCTCCAACACAGCACTGAGTTGTCAGTACCGTGGCCAGTCTCATTGGAACCTGATGAACATTTCCCATCCTTCCATAAGTAGCATTGACAGGCCTCTAGACTTCAAAAGGTCAATAATTATCCATAAGCTGGTTCATTTGCACATGACCTATCTACCCGAGATTGTGGTTTCAGTGCCTCCATCTGGATTACTAGTGGTATCGGGGAAAACAAACTCACTGCTTAACCTGGATTAGAGGTTGCCTAAAAACTATGTTATTTCCTTAACTCAAATTAATTTCACCAATTATCTCTGAACAATCAATTATAATTGTCGCTGCGACAACAGAAGTGGTTCCTTCTACAAATGTTATCCACAGACAAAGATCTTTAAAGAGAAGCATCATCTTCCTCAATCGCTGTGGATGGTTGGCTAGGAACTTCCTCCTAGGTTAGAATCTTCTTGATCAGCACTGGATGGATAGGTCATGAGTTGAGCATTACCTCCAACATGGGGCTAGCCTGCACTTCACAAGTTCGAATCCCTGCAGGGCCGACACATTCAAATAAAGTAAAACTCGAAGCTCACAAATCTAGAATCGTCTATATAGTCGTTTGACTAAACGAGAAAAATAAAATGGACAGCTTGAAATGGACACACATTTTAACATCCCAATTGAATGTCCATACTACCACCGCATGGGGTGATATGAGAAAATAAAAGAGTTAGAACAATGATACGAGATAGGACAGCCAAATGGGGAGAGACGAGAAATTGAGACTCCAGAAACAAAGCTGGCGATAGCATGTGACAAACTCCATGATCGAACTTCAGGGTTTCATTTGGGGCTTTGGATCCTCCAAAACAACCCAGGGCATCTAGCGATTGTGGGCAGAACATGCAGAGAACTGCAAAGTGACTCACTTTGGTGACAACCCCTAGGTGACAGGTTGTACCGGCTGGTAACTGTTTGCAGCAGCCTGAGTTAATAGAACCAAGCACATTGAGGGCCTTTAACATGACCTTGCGGAGGGCTGTATTTTACCAGTAGCACCTGGAATAAAGATCCTGGTGGTGATGGCAATTTTTTTTTTAATATTTAAATCCGAGCACAATGTATTTTGAATGTGAAAAGTTCTTCCTGGCCGCCATTGCGGTTTCCATGGCAGTGGAGAAGCTGGAGGAAAGAAGTAGCCGAGAGGAGAGAAGGTAAGGTGTTGGGAGGAACGTGCCATTTTTTAAATAACAAAAACAGGAATGGGTGTTGCTTGATCGTTCCAAGCAAGAGATGAAACAGCAGGCAGGCCTGTATCAGCTGAAAAAGGGTGACTTTTGAGCAATCGATCTGGCTGACCGACCCCATCTGGGTGCTATTTCTATGCTATTCTTCCATTCAAAGACACAGCCCTTTCCAATCTGTAGGACAAAAAAAACGTCCACTAATCCTTCTTTCAATTAGTACCTATGTCGCAACCCATTAACAAAAAGAGAACAAATGATTGAGAATAGCTGTCATGCGTGGCAAACCTCAGTAACCAAACAATAGTAACCAGTGTCCAAGGCGGTGCCACCCGAGTTAGGGGCCAGGCGGCGGCGGCTCTCCATATTCTGTGATGCCGTGCTGATGCAAAACTCACAAAACAAGAAAGCACGAGAAACCGGATTCTGGTTTGAGAATTAGCTAATTTAATGTTGTGCATCTTGACTGACTCAAGAGCATTTGTATGAAAACTCAATTCGAGATTAGGTGCTTGGCCCAGGTTAATTAAAATGAAAGACTAAAGAAATTGTGAAATGAAATTGTTTAACAAATACTGAAACTGAAACTTTGGGGCCTTGTATGTTAGAATTTGCTCAAAATGCCAACAGCTGGAAACACAAGAGCCTTATAAAGCCACATCATTTACATGACCGGAGGACAAAACTTTTCACCTGAACTAATAAGTTGCTCAAGTGAAAAGTCCGAGTCCAAGTTGGTGTTTGATCTAAGATCCCGCACCTCGCAATGCGACTGATCAGGTGAGTGCGGTTGAACAAGGAGAGAAATATCAAACACACCCCATCAATATAAAAGGCACACAAGAACGTTTTTTAAATTTGAAAGCCGGCGTCAATGAAGTCTGACAACACATTGCAGGAGAACCATTGAGGTTCAACAGAGAACCACAGTAAAATACACAATGAAATTTAGCAGCAGAGGAATAAAAAAATTGATTGCAGTCGTGATTTTGCGGTTCTTCAGTTTACAACCCTTTTCTGCTCCCATTCCCCCCTTCCTTTTTGCTGATCAAGGGGGTTGCTTTTTACCCCTTCCTCCCATTGCACAGGGGACACCGCCGGGAACCCAATTGTTTTCTTTTTACAATGAGATGCAAAATCCTTTACTGCAGAAATATTTGCGCGCTAAAGTCGCCTGCTTCCTAAAAAAACCAAAGGGCATGGTTTCTTCTCATGCACGGATGTTGACTGGCAACAACAAAGTACTACACTGATTGAATATAGATACAAAAACCTAGTTGCGACTTCATAACTGTCCATTAACAACACCAATGTGATATCAATGAACACTTAGAAAATAACTAGCGGTACCTTCCGGCGTTGCCCGGGTCTGTAGCCAACATGCACGTGGGGGTCTGCTATAGCATTGTGTAGGTTTTATTGCGCCATAAACTTGGTATTTTTTTCTAATTGCAAAATCAGCAATCTCCCAAAATCACCTATACTGATAGCACAGCGCCGGACCCCGCTCCACCCCGCTGCAGGGCGAATGGGTGGGTCAGTTAAATTTCACTATCGCCGGTACAACCCAGATTAGTATGCCGACCTTAAACCAAAATTTCAGTCCACCAACTGTTAAGGGGCAGGAGCCAACCCCGAACATACAAAGACACTTTCCCAAATATATATATATTCAATGAAAAAACTTTGTCAAAAGGGACGTTATGGTTACAAGTAAAACCGAAAAACCTGAGAAATGTGTGAGTTATGGTAAGCTAAGCTACTATAACTCGCGCCACCACCGTGCACTGCTAAGACTAACACCAGGGACATCAAAGATGACATCACCCAGGACATCTGGCATGTTTGCGGACTGTTGTGGATGAAACAACTCGTTTGACAAGTGCAATGTTGCTTTTTTTTCTTTTTTCGCTGCGCTGTCTCCGGAACCCAAAAAGTCTGCGAATACAACATGGCGGACGTTTCACAGAAACCGACGCATTTCATGTTTTCTCACCACCCAATCAGCAGCCGCATCCCGATGTCCACGCAAAAGTCTGCAAATTTTTCTGGGCCAATCGGAGGCCAGTCCGCAGACCGAACAGGGAAATGGGTCCGCAGACAGGACACAGATATCACTAATTTTTTTGCCTTACGTTTTGGTCGGTTTAAAAAAAAAACGACTGGACGGATTTACACCAAATTAACAAAAGGACGCTTCGGGATCAAGCTGCCGCCCCTGCCTCAAATTTGGTGAAAATCCGTCTAGCGGTTTGGGCTGTAGGCGTGAGCAAAGTTTTTTCCCCATTATGTCTATGGAATAAAACTCACTTTTGTGACCCCCCCTACATATTTTCCCTCCCTTGATGAACCCTCACCAAATTCAGAGTGGGACAACTACTTTTTTTGCAAAGTTTGGTGAGGATCCGTGCATGGTGAGCGAAGTTATAAGCTGGCCAAAAAGTGCTCTTCCTAGGAGTTGAGCAACTTAACCATAACTACATGGCTGCTACTGTAATCTAGAAAATAAAACAGGATGCAAAGCTCATGAGAGATCTGGAAGACCAATAATTTGACTCTGAGAAAAGTGCAACTATTTAGCATTGAAAAAGCTAAAAGATCTTGCTTTGTTAAACGCTGCTTCCAGTCTCATACACCCTAGCAGCGACCACACACCCTGATGAAACTCATAAGTCAAGCATAGTCTTGTGCATCAGGTACATACTCGCATGCCAATTGTTAATAATTCTGGGCAAAGAAATGTTCTACAAGTTACCTACCCCTCTGGCATTCGATGATAGTTTTCGTTGAGGGAGATCAGAAACCTATTAAAGAGATCCAAGTTGGCCAATGGGACTTCCAAGTCCAAACGACACATGTGCGGCAGAAATGTTCAAGTGCAAATGTGAGGAAGTAACTTGCTTGCAGGCCGCGCTCCTCCACGAGTTTCCTGCCGCTCATACATGTGCTGCTCTTCACTGCCGAATACTACCATCCTGTGTTTCGGTTTGCCTTCTCCCAGCATTGCCAGTTCCACTACGGCTTCTGCTTGGAAATGTACACTCGTATGCCTGCTTCTTGGTCCAGTCTTCTGCCCTTTCAGTTTCCGACTGGTCTGCTTGCGCTATAATTACCGACTTACCTCTTACTACTCAGACTGCTCGTTTATGCACCTTATCTAGTTGAGTTAGTTTCATATCCTTGTGGTTTTTCCACTTTATGCTGGATCTCCTTGATTAAGTTTGTCACACCTTCAGGCCGGGAGATTGCTTGCGGGTAAGGCCCCTATTCCTATCACAAGTAAACCCCAAAACTACTTTAATTGGACTATGCAAGGTCTACGGTTTCTTGAATGTCTTATTTCATTCTCGTGTCATCAGGAACAGACCATTGGACCACTTTATGTCCTTAAACCATCAGGCTTTGTAATCTTACGACCTTTCCTTAATCCTCATGCCGTCAGGCCTTCTCCTGCAAGAGTAATTCAGGGCTTCCTAATGTTCCAATTGGTTTTCTCCATGGAAGAGCTGTCTCGTCAATATCAGGGACCTACTTAACTATTATATATGTTACCAATTTCCGTTTTTGTTCTGGGTGAATCTTTCGTTTACATTTTTTCTTGCAGTTTTGGGGGTGGGGGGATGTTTATCTGGCACCTTTTTCTTCTCCACCTTTTCGTTTGCTCCGTAGATTCTGGTATTTTGGATCTAGCCTCAGAACCTTCAACAGAGGCCTGTGAGGTTCTTCGAGAACGGCATTTCTTGACACACAGATACTATATCAAGCTATGCCATCGTCCGCCAAAATTCGGAAGGATTGCGTCTTCACAATGTACACAGGTACAACTGGACCACATGTCCAACACTTGCTTCATGCTGTAGATCTATCTGGCAGGAGCACATGTCTTAACTCCTCTGTACGGAGCCGTGATAGGACTACACATGCCAGAATGCTCTATGCTCCCCTCATTGTTGACATCATCACAGGCGTTCAGTATAGGACTATGACCTGTATCACATTCGCCTTTCCCTGGGCAAGTTCCACCATAGGACTACTCATCACAGAACGCATTCTCTCGCTCAGTACAGAATCCTACATAATGGAATATATGGAGCAGAACACACTCTGATTCAGTACAGCTGGCTTCCCAGAAAAATAGGTCCCAAAATCATACACCCTCCTACAGTGCAGATAATCACATTACCCTAATTTCCCCAGAACTGCAACAGCTTTAATAAAAGCGCATCCACAAGATCGAGTAATAAAAGCAGCCATTCTCCCCCAATACAAATGCCTCAAATGGACTATATATGTCACAAATCTGCTGTGTCCTGCTCGGCTCACTCAATACTACACATCAATGAATGTGCATTTGCTCCACTCACTGTAAAAACAACCACATTTCGATGACTGCACTCTTTCTCAGGCTACAGATTCCTCCAGAGGACTACAAGACCCAGAGTGCCCATTACATTACCAAGTAGAGAGGACTACATAAGACTGTCCGGAAAAACAACGTTGCCCAAAGTGCAGAACTCGATCCAAAAAGGAACAAGCACTCTGTCCGATTCATTACAGAGGTTCTATCGGTCTAGGCGCATTGGAATGCACTCTACCTCATGTAGTGCGGCTGCAGTAGTAGAACACACACCGCATAACACCCCTGCATCAGCACAGAGGCACCCCTTTCTCTCACCACTAGGAAAACATATCCCGGGATGAACACCGTCCAACATATTAGATGCCCCACACAAATCAATGTTCCAGAATAAAGCCTACATCTGTATATCTCCCAACACTGCATGCCCCAAGACTTGCTACATTCCTCTTCAAATGTTGCTGAAGTTTGTTTTTCGGCGGGGTTTCCTAAATCTCCCCAAAAATACCCTACCATTCTCCTTGATGTCCTAAATATTCACTCCAAAATTGCCTGATGTTCTATTTGAATAATAGGCCTGGCCAAGTATTTGCTAGCCCCATTTTAGCTTTTCATTGTGCCGTAAATAACAAGTTACCCAACTAAGTGGTACTCAGAAGGTATCGAGCTCGAGAAGTAAAGCAAAAAATTCCCCCTCCCCCCTGGGATTTGTACCGGCAAACTCTCTTTAATGTTCCCTCAACTGTTCCCAGCAAAAATGTTCTCAAAATCTCTCAGATATTCTAGCAAATCTTGTGGGTGTGTGAACATTTGTAAAGATAATAATGAGTGAGGACAGCTATGAGACGGCGGCAAAGGGGGGGTGGGGATAAAAAAGGCAAGTTAAAAAAGAAAAAAACACTCAAGCAAAAGAAAAGTGGAGAAGATCAGACCATGAAGGGGTACATTCGGTCTAACTCAACATAGAGGACCCTTGCAAATCTCTAACGATTCCTCCACATTTCACAGATGGTTTACATACTTTCCAGATGTTTCCAGCAACCTCCTTCATGGTGTCGCCATGAAAATGTCCCTGATGTTGCCACAAATCGCTGATAATTCCCATAAATCTCTCACATGTTCACAAATCTCCACAATGTGTCCTGCAAAACTCCCATTGTTCTTTCCAAATCTCTCTTTTGCGGGGCCATGTGCGTACCCAGCCCAAGTGCTCTATGGGTAATTCTAGAGCAAGATGTCTAGCTGGTGGGTTAGTGGCAGGGCACCTCAGCTCAGGAGGGGTTTTATTTGCACAAACTGCAGGTCCCTGATGATACTGAATAGGGAGAGATGCGTGATGGCTCCAGTCCAGGCTTTCCGGTGGACCAGCACACTGCATGGTGGGAGATTTATTTTTCCCCTTATTGTACCCGCCATTGCTGTCCCAGGAAAGTTAAAAAGTGCAGATGCCTGCCCCAGTTTATCCAGAAGTGCAGCACTGTCTGGTGTGGCAAATGTAGGGCCAAAAAGTGTATATTTCTGTTCCATGCCTTCCACAGGACTAGCTGTGATGTGGGTGTGTAGTGCTAAAAAAGTGCAGATTCCAGTTCCAGGTCTTTGAGTATACCATGAGAGTGCATTGTGGAGATCCTAGTGATGAATAATATACATGCTAGTTTGAGGTTTTTCAGGAGATCTGTACAATGCATTGTGGAAGATGTGCTTTTATCTTATCCGTTTCAACTGACAAATTAGGGATGAAGGCTTCATGCAAGAAATTGCCTTAACAATCCAGTCCTGAATAACTACATGTATTCACCCTTTGCTGACCACAAACACAAAGTCCTGGCTGCAAAATAGCAGATGGATTCGGGTAGGTGGATGGCCATTTGGAAGGGAGAGGACTTACACACACACACCTTGTCACACCTATTCTTTTACGGAAGCACTGGTGCACTTTCTACTGTACTCGGGTGAGTGCTTTATGGCAAGTCAGAGACTCTTAATTCTTGGTGACTTTAAACAGACCTAATATACAAAGCCCTCCTAAGCATTTACAAGTGTTAAGACATCTGTCGACTACTTCACAAAGGGAATACATATTAGCATGTTGGTGTTCTATAGAATAATGCACTCCAATCGAGTACATTAGAAACATATTATAAATGTCACCTCAGTGTTCTGGGCCTCAAAGAAGGTCAAATAGCCTTGTGCTGTATGTGGCAGAGAAAGCTGTGAGGGACTTATATCTGTATAATGCGCATTTGGGGGTACACTATTCTGTATGTCTAGCGGTCTATCCTAGAACTGACTGTACATTTGCATCTGAATTGCCAAAGGGTTTGCAATCAAATGTGCAGTACCAGGTGTGCACTGGCCTATAGGGAGCTCTGGAGATTTCCTGGTGAGCCGCTGCACCCTGGGCCTCTTTTGTGTGGTAACCTATTTTCCCAGTCCACCCCTGTGCAGTACGACTGACTGGAAGGAGTCTTTGAAAAGAGATTGTGTAGTACTAATACCAGTCGTGCCTTGCACTTTGAGGTTGCGGTGCCATAGAAATTAGCTGCCCTCCCTCAAACGCACAACTTTTACCCTAGACTGAACCACCACCCAAATTAAAAAGCAAGGACTTAAATGGGCGAGTTGGCTGTCCTCGTGTTGTGAGAAATGTCTCATGACCAGGTCTATGAGGGTGAACATTGAGACAGTTTGGCTGCTTCCACGTGTGGCAATGCAGCAGTGGTGAGGGCTACATCTTTCATTTCTGGTTTCCTAGGCAACCTTTGCACAGAACGCACACAGCGGGAGCCACAGTTCTCCAACCACGACAAATGCGCCAGGCCAACACGCTAAATAAGGACTTCCTGTGCCGGAACGAGTGCAGGCTTCAACTGACAGCGGTCTGGAGCAAGACTTTGGGGGCTCTGGCAATTTTTTCCCAGGGTGGAGTCGCCGTCTTCTGCTTCTCTTGGAACAAGTGTATATCCTTGACACATCTGCAATGTTCTCATAGCCCGGTGCTGAGCCAGCTTTGCAGAACTCTTTATTAAAACAACTGCTTCAAGGACCCGGGGGAATCTGAAGAAAAAAAATCAACAGCATCTGTAAATATTGGGCTTTCCGCAGTGGAGCCGAACATTTGTGTGGAAGAGGCTCCGTTGGACGCTCCTGGGCTACGGTCCTGCAAATGTGCTGCTCCTTTAACGAATGCCAAGCATCCCTACTGGTGCAAGGTTTGGTTGCTGGAGCGACAATACCGAGGCCCAAGTAGGATTGTAAAATAGCTAAATGAAGTCTGTGACATACTTTCAATGCTCAACTCATTACTCCATTGCAAAAGGCTTGGGGGCCCGACACATACGTTCCAGTCGCAGTCTGGTTAGGAATAATTGCACAGCAAGGGAACATGTAATCCACATATGCAGGACCCCTTTCCTTTCTCATTCCCGTTTCAAAATGGAGCATTTCCCATGTTATTTTCTTTTTTAATAACAGTCGAAAAGGACTTTTCATACATGATCAATAATTACAAGAAGCAATAAACACAACGCGGTCACAATATTCACACATTCAAGTCATCCTATCCAGTGATGTTAAGAAAAGGAACTATAGTAAATAGAAAAATTACAAAAAACATCAAGAGTAATATCAATGTTGGCACAGTTCCACAATAAGATCCGTAATGTAACCCCATGGCCTTGTTAAATGGTATACCAAATTATGATCACTGCCCCTCATGAAAATATCGCACATCCCATGATTCCCAATATCTTCAATGTTCCTCTCACGATATGCAAGCATAGTTCTATGAATGTCATGAAGGCTTTCGCAGTTCATTGTTGGGTTCAGTACATTCACACTCAGAGTGGGTCATTTCTCCAGTGCTTCTACCCAGTAGCCGCCATTTTGATAGTGTATGATATGATAGGTTATTTATAACGCGTTTAATACCCAGAGGTTTCTAAGTGCGGACCCGGGGACCGAACCTGGGTTGCTCCGTGTCGTCTTGCTTCCAAGGTAAGCACGTTGCCCCTAAGCTATCCTCCCGAGACTGGCATACTAGTATGGCATTGCACTGTGATGTGTCCGACATAACTACCAAGAACGGCAATGCGGCCTCCCTATTACAAACGATTCGATCAGTAGCCCTCTGGCTACCAAAACTCATTTTTGCATCAGGCCCATAAGAGAAGAAGCTTTGTTTCTCGGTATATGGCCTGTTAGCAGATCCAAGGGAGTAGCGAGAAAAAAAGAAAAGGGGAGGATTTATAGCTGTGCGGCTGATGTTTCCGCTCTCAGCCCCCGAACCAAAGAATTCATCTGCGAAGCATGTGGCACTGCTCAAGCACTACCGGTTGCTCGCACCGGAGAAACACTGGGACATAGGCAGACTGTTTCCAATACGAGCAAAAATGTCTGCCACACAGCAGAGCAAGATCCAAACAGAGCCTTGCTCTCCCAGTAGCGCATCTGCTTCCAATCCCGATCGCTCTCCATGGCGGACTAAATTCCTCCCATGCATGCATTTTTTTTTTTAACCATTTTCAACTCTGTTCTAACTTTGCAGGAATAAAAGTTCCAAAATGATGCCCAAAGCCAGAACGAACTTGAATTACCACCCTGGCATCCATCCAAGTAGGACAGTTGTGTTACATGCATTCTACTGGATCCAATGCCACATTAGACTGTGGGTGTCCATTGGGGTGGGGGACACGACACATTCCACTAGATGAATAAAAACACTAATTGAAACCAAAAGATATCATTAGGCACCAATAGCCAGTTTCCAGAAGCCTTCGGAGGCAACTGGAATCCTCGCCATAGAATCCGATTAGATGGCCAAAAACCACACAGCGGGAATTGTGTTGAATAGAAGCCATGTTATAAGTGGGCAGTGGGAAGCTCAACAGGGATGTCACACCTCTCCCCCAGTTGGAACAATTTGGAAGCGTTTGAGAAATGGCCATGGGAGCCACATCCAACGTGTTGCTGTTGGGTTAAAGTGGAGGACCAGAACTCAAGACAATAGATTCGACAACCACACAGCTTCTGCTGTCCCTGAACAGAGAACCGAAGAAGACAAAAGCATCAGTATCCATGTAGGTTCCCCAATTGTACAACAATGGACAACAAAGTAACAAATCCACTTCAAAAATGTTTTTCAGAAGTGTTTAAAATATTAGAAATCATACATTTCCCAGGAAATGTAACAGCCACAAAAATGTATCTAAAATATTCACAGCAACCTAAAGCCAAACATGGTGTCTTGGGGTGCCGCAGAGTGCACACAAGGCGCTTATGGCAAAAGACCATAGTTAAAGCAGGCTGTGCTGTGCCACCCCCTACCGTGGACATACGCATTGCTTCCCTTGATGTGCAAGTTGCCCCTGGCATACTGTTCCCTGCTTGTCCCCTTACACACGAAGAGAATTAAAGGCATTCTTTAAAACATTCCCAACAGCACAAAACACGGGCTAATACAAAAAAAATGGATTCAAAAAAGATATCACGGAAAACAAAAGACACAGATGGTGACGGGGGGCTGTAGGCGCCCACTCTCCGCCGTCCAAACAATGAACTCTGTCACATGTAGCGTGCAGAAGTCCGCGAGAACATTGGCACGCACAGAATCGCATCCAACTTGTGTTTCTCGTCACCAGTAGCAGCATGTCTGCCCATGCCACCTCCACGCACGCGCACTCGCACCCTTCCGACACCTTCCCTCACTCACCGGCTTCGGCATTGATGTGGGTCCGGCGGGGGCTGCTGCTGCTCCGCTCAGAGCGAGATTAGGCACAGCCAGAGGAGTGCCGGGTCGGGCGGCGGGGCACACGCGGCGCCTCTGCGCGGCAGCCGAGCATCATCGGACGCGGGACGGGCTCCAGCGCCGCAGCTGATGCGCGCAGGCAGGACGGGTGATACTGGACTTAATTAGCTGCTTCCCTGATGGAGTAGCCCCCCCCTCCTACCCCTCCACCCCCTCAGTTCCGCGCGCGCGCCGCATCCCTCGCGAGGACGGCAGAAGTCATCCGCTTTAAGCCAATCTGCTATTCCGAGGGGGAAAAAGGGAGTGTTGTATATGGCAAACAATCCCTGTTTTCACTGACGAAGGCTCGATGACCCCTTGTTGGCCTCCGGTTCTTCAATTACTGTCTATGGAATTTCAACCAACGACAGAGAAAAGGGGGGAGGGGGGCGGGGGAGAAAGGCACAGGATCTGCGAGTGATGCGAGGACGAGGTCTGCGCCCGAAATTCCGTTCAAGTCACACGACATTCTCTCAAACAAGAAAAAGGGAAAACTTTTGGCTGCCTTGCATTTTGAAAATCTAAACATCCCGGAGCAACGCGGCCTCCCCGGGAGAGGTTCCAAGAAGCCTTTACACGAAGGGGCGGGTGCGTGCTGGAGCCGTCCGCTGCGGGGCACACGCCACCGGCGTGCTTTTTCCTGACGTAGTTCGGCCGGTAAGGGTCCCACCACGAGGCCCTGCCGGGAAACCACGGGAAGTGGTTTTATGATGCCAGGCTCTGAAGCATCGCGCCGGCCCAGTTCATGCGGCAGAGACGACTCCGAATGGGCATCGCTGCAAATTACACAACTGCCACGGATGCACGCCCCACAGTCCGCAGTATTTCCACCGAATTGTCCACAGTGGTTCTTCTTAACGTCTCTGCCCGTACTACGCCCCCAGTGCTAAAAAAAAAAGTGAAACGTTTTCTGCACGAATTTACCACTCATTTTAAAGATGACGTGTTGGCTTTTGGTGTATCCGTTTTTGAATTTCAGATCATGTGGTATGTTGCATACGTGTTGACTGCTAAATAGGATTCAGAGAACTCGGGGGCACCACATCCATGTTAGTGTCCATCACGGTAAGACCCCCACCATGCTCACCGTTGGCTTCACAACTGTGCCATCACCACTGATAGAAACAGTGAAACAAAAATGCAACTGAAGGCCCGCCATTACTTTTTATTCAACGTCCCTCACAGCATGCACACTTGTGCACCTTCCCCTTTCCAATCAACCCCCATTCGCACATCTTATAGGTACATGGCCAGGACTATAGCCAGCCGGCCCTCCCAGTCATAACCTGCACACACAGCTGTGCCTGCAGCAATTTCACGTTAATTGCGCTTAAGGCGAAAGGCAAAAAGCTTATCATTGTGGTTTGAGGTGGTGTGGGAAGGGGAGTTCTGCAGGAAGGAGGTGAGTGAAATAAACACAAGCAAAGCAGAGCCTGCAAGATCGCTCAGCAACATGTGAGACTACAGTGGTCCACACAGGATCTGGGTTTGGCTCCCCCAGTAGGAGGGAAGCAAAAATATAAAAGGTGGCTTTCCCTGCCAGTCAGGAAGGATGCTCCAGGTAAGGAAACACAGGCAGACGCTAACGAAAAGTCGGGGGACTATCGTATCCTTCCGTTCCCAAAAGCTTGGACCTGTGGGGCCACAACTTATTACTGCAACACCTAGAATAATGGACCAGAAACTCGGACTCGGCGCTATACACGTTTGAACCTTTCAGACAGAAGGCAACACATGAGACGTGGAACTGCACACACAGCATCTGAAGGGTGCTCTCTATTGCTGCTACGTTGTGACGGCATAATGCACCAACTGCAATTTCAAGTACACACAATTCGGGCAAAAGAGACGTAGCAGCCAGGGAGGTCTGAAAGCTAGGTAGTATGAGCACAGAGCAAGATTCTGAAGAGCTCTGCCTGTGCACAGCGGGGCAAATAATCACATTTGCATTTCGATGTGCATGCGCGGGGGGGGGGGGGGTAGGCGGGACAGGTTATCTGTGGATGTTGATTACATCCCAGGCAGTGTTCTAAGATAGGGGAGGGAAAATACACATCCAATCCAAATCCAACCGCAGGAAGTAGAGAGGCGGGGCAGAGCCTAGGACTCTGGCATGCCTCGTCTGGAGCAACGACGACAGAGGGACTTGCCCCAATCATCATTAGTCCAGATAGACCCCAAGGAAAACCCCATTGGAGGATGCATTTGGCATTCAACCAGCTATGGCCATTGCCTCCCCGCCCCCCATTTTAAGAATGCACCTAATCCCACAATTTCGGCACTGGAACCAACAAGGCCAATGTTGCACTAGACCAGAAGGTCGATGGCCTGCATTCCCTTTGCCCTAAATGTAGGCCACTAACCCAATAAGCTCTAAACACAATTCCATCACCTCAAAATGGCTGGTGGCCATATATGTTGAGGCACTCAACTAAAAAATAAATCTGAATAAATATATGTATCCTCCTGGCTCTATGTCAGCTATGTATGTCTTGTGGTGCCAGTGTACAGCGTTTTTTATCTATCTTGTATTGCTTGGGGGTTGGGGGAGGGCATCTGTAGATTTAAGATGACAATGGATTTACCAGATTGTACTGGTACTATGAAGCAGAGAGTAAAACCTAAACTTTCACGCAGAGTTGTTACTCCACCAGTTCAACAGTGCGGTCAGATGTCCTTACTGTGCCAAAACACAGAACATGCATTTCAACATTTTATGTGGGTACATCCATATAGCGCAGGCATCTCCATGCACAGTAACCTTGCCCTATGCATTCAGATTCCTTCTCAGACATTGGCACAGCACCGTGGAGCCTTAACAATGATATATGTCTGCTATGCAATTAGTTACTTAAAGATAGTCCCTGCTCGGACAATTTAAACCCAGAACTTCCCAGCCAACAAATAACTGTTAAAGATAATGTTACAAAACTAGTCATCTCTGCTAAAGCAATTGCTATTTTCCTGCAATGTTTGTCATGTGTTTGGATGTAATGTAATGTACAGTTCATAATTTAATTGCAGAGCCCACAACTGCATTCAGTTGCTTCGGAATATGTAATCTACACCCGACTTTGCTTGTTCTGCCTTTTGAGGGCAGCAGTCCCACAATCACTGTCAAAGTCCCAGGACCGAAATGTGGTTCTCCTGCTGTCCCTCACTAACTCACTGACCTAGTCAAATGTGCAGTACTCCCCCCACCCCGCACAACTGTTAACGAATACTAGAGTACTAGTCAACTCTACCAAAAAAACTATTGTTCTCCCACAATGAATAATGTATCATCTCATGATGAAACATTCCAACTATCGAATTCCCAGAAAATCCACAGTGCAGGGAGATATATGATATGATATGGCATTTGTAACGCGCCTATACACAGGTGTTTCAAGGCGCGACGAGGCAGGGAGGGGAGGAACAAGGGGAGACAGACAACGATCCTACTAGGCCAGGTGTCATTCAGATCGCGCAAGTGCAGGGGTGGGGGAGGGGGAAAAGTGCAAGAGGGAGGGGGGGGAAGTGCAGTACAAGGTAACTGGCGTAAAGTAATAAATAAATAGGGCCAGCTGGTGGCAAGTGCAAGGTAAGTGCAGAACAAGTGCTGGAAAAAGGGGGGGGGCTGTAGGGATCCAGAGACAGTCCCGCAGTGCAGAGGGGTTCCAGGGCATCAGTGCAAGTGGAGAGTGGCTGGGCCCAGGACCGAGGCCGTTAAGAGTGGTCCAGTTGCAGAATCAGTGCAGTTTCAGTGAAGAATATTAGCTGTTCAGCAGGGGAGAGGGAGAGAGAAAGCAGAAGCAAAGAGGAAGGTTTTGAGGTGCTTCCGGAACCAGAGATGGTTCTCCTCAAGTTTCAGGGAGGCAGGAAGGCTGTTCCAGAGGGAGGCCCCTGCCGCGGAGAGAGATCTACCCCCAGCTCGTTGCTTCGAGAAGTGGCTGACCCTGAGGGAGTTGGAGGCGGATGAGCGAAGGGCTCGGGAAGGAAGATATTTGGGAAGAGAGAGTTGAAGGTATTTAGGACCCAGGCCCCAGAAGGCCTTGTGGACAATGCAGAGGGTTTTGAATTTTATCCTCGCAGCCACTGGGAGCCAGTGTAGAGATTTCAGTCCTGGAGAGATACGGTCCCTGGGCTTGAGGCCAAGGACAAGTCTCGCAGTTCTGTTCTGGATGAGTTGCAGAGGGCGGAGAGTGGAGGCAGGCAGATTAAGATAGAGGCTGTTACAGTAATCCAGCTTCGAGAGAACCAGGGCTCGGGAGACAGTGAGCTTCTGGGGGAAGGAGAGGAAGGGAAGAATACCTCTGAGGAGGTGCAGCTGGTAGTGTGACTTCTTAGCGACGTCAGAAGTATGAGGAGAGAAGGAGAGTGTGGAGTCGAAGATGACCCCAAGGTTTTTTGCATTGCAGGTAGGAGCAGGGAGGGGGCCAAGGGAGGCAGGCCAGAGAGCTGCAGGGAAGGAGGGAGTGCGTGTACCGATGAGTAGAATCTCAGTCTTACTGGCATTAAGGCAGAGGTCATTGGCGGCACACCATTCCTGGATAGCAGACAGACAGTCAGAGATGAGGGAAGGAGAGGGGGAGGCTGAGGGTAGCCTGAAAATGAGCTGGGTATCGTCCGCATAGCACTGGAAATTAGGGCAGAGAGCAGCGATGCGGTGGGCAAGGAGTGCCAGATACTGGTTGAACAGCCAGGGAGAGAGATTAGATCCCTGGGGGACACCACAGGTGGAGAAAAAGATGTCCGAGATGAAGGACCCCAGTTGGACCTGGGAGGGTTGATTTGAAAGGAAAGAGGTCAGCCACGCCAGAGCCTGACCAGTGATACCAAGGTTTTCACGGAGACGGTTGAGCAGGATGGCATGGTTGACAGTGTCAAAGGCAGAGGAGAGATCGAGCAGAATGAGAACACACAGAGTGTTGGAATCGAGGTTCAAGAGCAGGTCTTCGCGGATGTTCAGGAGAGCAGTTTCTGTGCTTCTGGCAGCTCTGAAACCAGATTGATGGTCATGAAGACTACCAACAGATTCAGCATGGAGGTTAAGCTGGGAGATGGCCAGTTTCTCCAGGAGCTTCCCAGGAAGGGAGTGATGGAGATAGGGAGATAGACCCTGGCGCTTCAGGGCATAGACGACATCCATTGCGGTGACCGTCTTCCTCTTGGCGTGCTCGGTGTAGGTGACGGCATCCCGGATCACGTTCTCCAGGAAGACCTTCAGCACCCCACGGGTCTCCTCGTAGATGAGGCCGGAGATGCGCTTGACTCCGCCACGGCGAGCCAGGCGGCGGATGGCGGGCTTGGTAATTCCCTGATTGTTATCTCGGAGCACTTTCCTGTGCCTCTTGGCGCCGCCCTTGCCAAGTCCTTTCCCTCCTTTGCCACGTCCAGACATGATGGCTCTTCTCTCCCTCACAAACGAGCTGAGACAGAGGACAAAACAATAGAAGTTAGGCGCTATATATGCCACAACCAAACATAAAATAAGTGGTCTATTCCATTTTCAGGGGTGGTATTTCTTCAGGTGTTTGCCAAATTAATAAACACAGTAACTTCATGTTTCTGTGTCAAGCAGTGACTTGTGGATATATATTGTATTTTCATATTGTGGCACAAATCTCAAATGTTGCTCTAATTTGATATGGTCTGAGTGGATCCTTGGCCTTGTCAAATCCCAGAGGATTCTGGGTGTAGTGCACCCATCCCTTTGTCTCTTCTGCGGCCACAGCCTTCTTAAAAGCTTCCTTCCTCAGTTGTCTTTGCGAGGACCAGTTGGTGGAAATTAAGGCAGTCCCAGACTTCCAGGTAAGCGGTTATCAGTCACTTTTACTGCTTTAAAACGGGCAAAAACACTCAACCCAAAACAAGGGAGTTACATACTCGCACAGGAAAGCATCCACACATAAGAAACTGCTTCCACCCACATAGCTACACAGGACATGCTTACATCAGGGGCACGAACAGAGCAGTGCCACAGAATGGAAACTATTCCAGGCAAAGCCAGCTGCATGAATTACATACCGCAAAAGCATATGGATTAAAACATTACATCTGGTTTAGAGTAAACTATATTTTCCCTTGTCTAAAAAAACAGCCCCCATTGGGATGGGGATTGCTTTATTTCACTTTACCAACTTTAGTGATTCAGTGAATGAGTTATGCTGCATGACGAGTGTTATGTAGTAGGTGTTTATTGTATATTTGCATTATGGATTTCAAATCCTTGCATTATGGATTTGGAATAATTTGTATCACGTTTTAAATGTTTTTCCTCAAATGAATACATCCTTTTTCTGCAAAAGAGGATTATTCATGTGTAATAATACATATATTTATTTGCATTTGTATAGCGCTCACACAGCTCAAAAGCATTGAGGCGCTGTTTCAAGGATCCGTTTTAGTTGCAGTACATAAATGGGCTATTGGTTACATTGGCCTGCAAAACAAGTATTCATTACATTTCTTAGGTAGATGGCTTGGTTACATTAGACATTAATTTGTTTGGTAAGCGTGAGCGGTTATCTCAGTATGTAAACTATGTTTATAATATGTATGGATTTTTGGGTTATTTCCTGCCTTTTACGTTATGGTATGTATGGTTTTCTATATAGAAGCTGTGGGATACTTTGACCCATTCCGATATGCCCACTGTATCAATTTACAAATGGGGAAAGAAACAGCCAAAAATGGATGTGCTAACCCCTGTGCGTGCAAAAATCTGAAAAACTGCGTGTGGGTCCCAATCACAAAAGGCTGCACACCCCTGCCACACAGTCAAAGTGGGGGTGAAAACAGAATTCTCACTGCAGGAGCATGCCATTGTGCTCTGTTCCATTCAACATGAAGCAAGGCAGCAGAATTAGGCTAAAAACCGAAAATTCCTTTTAAAATGCAGCTTTGCAACCTTCAAAGTGCTGTTTTGGCGCTAGATCCATTTTATTTTCCAGTGAATCATTGAAATTAAAAGGGTTGCAGTTCATCCAGGTGGCTCAGAGGAGCCGGGCCTCACTGACTGACAGCAGCTAAGAAACATATTTCATGAAAAAGGCAGCCCAGCAACATTGTTTTCAGTTCCACGGGGGGGGGGGGGGTATGCGGCTAAAATGGCAACATGTAACAATTTCAGCTGAGCAGACAGAACTCCAAGCAAAGGCTGGATACATACATCCAGACTGCAAACAAATCCAGCACTCAAGGAAAGAAATGATGCTGAATAAAACGTGTGTGCTGCATAAGAAAATTGGATGTAAAAGGACTCCGTTTAAGGTGCTTTTTCCATGAAGAAAGTGCACAATCGCTTGTTTAAAAGCATGTTTTGGTTTAAAGGTTTAATTCTTGAAGAAAAGTCAAAGGATTGAGAATGTCAAAATACACTGATAACTGTGTGCATTGTATATGTTTTAATGAAAGATGTAGGTAACTTAACCCAGTCTTGGGTTAATTAAGTAAACAATTCTGCTTGACACCTTCAGCCTGGGAACGGGTGACACCTTACTGCTAGCAAGAAGGCCTAATTGCTATGGGGAAGCCTTGCTTACTCAGAACAAAGGACCTCATTAGACATTCGTCTTTGCTTCAGGCACAGACAATAGAAGGCTTGGACACCCATCCTCCCAGAGGAGGGGCAGGATGTGGAGGGGGCTTCTCAGTGAACTTCAAAGGACTGGCCATTTGCTCACTTGTGAAGAAAGAGGAAAAAAAACCTGACTTGCGATTTTGGAGTTAATTTGCTTATTTTGCCACAGAACTTCATGACATTTAACATGGCAGCCAAAATAAGTACTCGAGTGAAAAATACATACTTTTGAATCTGAACTCATGCTAGACATTTGAAGACGTGATTGAACCTGGTACTGCATAGGGAACACAAGTTATACTGAAACACTGATTGCGCCAAAACTATTAATGCTGCAAGTCAAATATTGTTTTACCCGTGTTCTAGGGGTGATTGCACAGATATGTACTGAATTAGGAATTGTTAGGCCAAATCGTTATGATAAAAATTGACAAAATTCACCAGAAAGAAAAAGCCATCTCTCACTGAGATGGGAATTGGACGCAAGGATAACCCACAAAATATATAATGCATGTGTCTGATTTTATTAGAGGGCATAACTCTAGAAATGTGTATTTGTAGGAAAGTAAAATTGTGGTTCAAATCATTGTGGGAGTTCCCAAGTCACACCATAAAGCATGACAGCTCTTTCTGGCTTCCAACCAGAAAAAGGCAAGTGCCTTTGACCTATCACAGCCGAGTGGGTGTGGTTTGTAATTCTGCCCCTACCATAAACTGAGTGATGTCACTTGGCATGATAAATAAGGAAACCTCACCACACAGAGACACACTCGGATTCCTGACTACATCCTGATTTTCTTGTGACGCCCTCTTCCAGAATTCTTCCTCCGGTTCCAGAACTTTTCATCTTGTCCTGATTCCAGACTACTTTGCAAAACCCAGGCCCCAGCAATTGCTGAACTCTTTTCAGATAGGCCCCAAATCCTGAAGCCATCCCCAAAACTTGAGAGAAATAATTCTGATCCAGTCTAGCTTTGTACCATTCATGCTGGACTGCTGAAACTCACCATCCTGCTAATCTACAATGTCCAGTGACCAGACATGCCAATCCAATCCAATCTGAGGTGCAGTCCAATTGACCAGAACCGCCCAGCTGACCACCCCACCAGAAGTGCCCTGCTGCCTGTAGACCCGATCCGTGATGACCAGAACCTGACGGTCCAATCTTAATTTACAGTGGACTGAAAGTATAAACAGGAATCATAGTAACCGATAGTATTTTTGCCTTGTCCTACCCCAATCTCAACCCATCCTCTCTTTAACTTAAGAACTTGTAATAGTAATAATTTCTTTAAATCCTTTTGTCTTGTGTAATCCCAAAACCTTAAAATCATCCCACGGGTAATCCGACTGAGTCCTCCAAGGCAGACACACAGGTGCTGGTGTTGGTGTTGGTTTCCGCGGGCCACTCTGGAGCTTACTGTGTTTCAAACTGGTAACCATCCTGAATACCCTAGTTTAGAGCATAAATGTCATTGTAAAAACTGACTTCCGTTTTCATATTCGCATCTTTATTCAAACGTGCATAACTTCTTCAATTTATAGCTAGATACTTAATTTCAACTCTCACTTAAACTTAAAACCTGTGCATTGCGAAACAGTGTATTCAAGCCGGTTTGATTAAAAATCGCATAGTGAAAATTAGGCGGGAATTCACATTTTTGCAAAAGTTTTACATGTGTATTTTCCCATTCAAAGTATATCCACACGGCCATTCTGATTTAAAGTGTGTAGTGTTGCTCATATTGTAGCTTATGTTTGCTAGAATCTGTTCAGTGTCGCTCTCATAGGAATTCATATCAATTTTTTTGCACACTTTTCATTGGTTCACAAAGCCATTTTCAACTGTCATTCAAAAGTGTAAATTCCAGAAAGCGTTTTTCTCTCTTGTTTGGGGAGTGAAGATTATATTCAAACACTGTATACTGTACTATATTCCTGAATACGTGCTGCTTACTTACATCTGTGTAGAATTGCTCATCTGTGAATTAAGAACTTTGCAGGGGGAAGCCTTAACTTAAACGCTATCTTTTAACAAACCAAAACTGTTCTTTTTCCTGTGTTTTTTATTCTATATTGCTATAAGTGAATCCAATTGTCTTACTTACTTTCTGAATTGTTTTGTCACCACATTAGCGATTGCTGCCCCATATATTAATTTGTGTTGATTTGAATTTAAATAAATAATATTTACCTTTACCAACCAGCCTGAATCCTGGCCCAGTATGACCTGGGGGGTATTTTGAGAAGGGTGTGATATGAGTGGTATATCACTCAAAATATTGAACCTACAGACACAATAAATAAGTTTTTCATCTGTGCATTACATGCTAGGCGAGACCCGGGTGTATTGCCTGATTGAAATCCTTAAAGCTGAAATTAGCACTGACCGACTTAGATACCTATGGGCTGTTCTTATGTTTGAATAATTGCTTTATTTCTCCATAAACATCCTTTTACTCACCAACATGAAAAAATAGGGAGTGAAACACTCCCACTTCAAAACTGTATGTAAAACCATGGGCGTTCTTCTTCCACTGAAGCCTTGTAGCCACTTCCTCAGGGGAATTCTAGCTTCCAATTGCTGCTGATACTAGAGCCCACTTCTGAGGCTTTCCCCCACCCACATTGCACTTATTGTGTTCACTTGGCAGACGCTAGCAAGAACGTAAACTCGGTATTCACGCTATTCCCATTCGATTTGTACCAAACATCCATTGGGTTTTTGAGGACCTGCTGGTAAGGCTGAAAGAAGATCAAAAAAGGAGACAGGTATCCGATAAACATTGCATAAATAAATATACAGTTCCTGCAAAGTTCTTGAATCGTGAAGTAAGGAGTTCCTTAATGGTGTAGTTTGAGAGTGGCGCGCAGGGTGCGGTGGGAGTGGCGCACATGTTTGGGTGGGGGGCACATTCCTAGTGTTTCGCCCTGGGCACCAAATGGATGAGAAATGCCCTGCCTACACACTTTACCAAGGCCTACTTTTACAGTGAGGGGGCAATTTAGCCATTTTAATTGTTTACCATGCATTCAGTTGTCATACACAGAGAATGTAATTAACCTAAATTGGATTTTTCACGAACATTCTCCCTCCCTGCATTTGTAGCATCCATTTCACACTCCCTCCCGCCCCCATCTTCACATTTTTACCCTGCTTGTTTTCGTTCGTTCAGGAGACCAAAATCTGTATTCCCCTGGGGTGTACGCCATGCAACAGAAAAGCCTAGGCCCTCTGACAATACCAGTGGCGATATGACCATATAAAAGCATTGTAATGTAATATAATATAATTTGGCATTTGTATAGCGACTTTCCCCATTGTTATGGTCTCAAAGCGCTGTAGGCGAATGCCCTCTGGGGACCGAAGTCTGTGGCATGAGAGATACGTCAGTGGTGTTTGGAATGAGTGGGTGCATTTTAGCCAATACGAAGATAGGTAGGGGTGGGCAAGACCCTACTAGCCAACCATGTCGAGCTGGATTGTGGATGGCTGTTGGGAGAGTATGCAAGTGCAGGAGACCGATTATGTGTCCAGCTAGACCCATTTTTTGTCACGCGACAAATCTGCATTCAAATGGCAGAAGTGCTGTGCGATGCACCCTCAAGTAGCGTATGATTGCAGATGTGTGCGGGTGGGTAAGAACATTAGACAAGGTTTGTTAACCTCATCCAATAAAAAAAAGCACTTTTAAGTCCTGGCATAGAGCCCTTATTGTTGCACGTTTTCCCAAAAAGGGCAGCAGTAGCCTTACCACAAAGAAGTGGCTTGCTGCACAACTTGAGATGCTCTCCTTCTCCACTCTAGCTCTTCAAGCAAAACAATGTTTCTAAGTTTGTAAAGCTTTGCCATATCCATGTGGAAGACCTTTTCCTTGTATTCGGTTTGAGCGAGCGGGCAATTGCATGCATTTCGTCCTGCCATTCAAGCCGGTCTTCACCGTCTAATCACGTTTCGGTGCATAGAAATAATTTATTGGAACACATATTTAGAACCCTAAAAGAACAGCATAGGCAGTTCTTGTGAAAGTGCACAGCGTGATGTACTGAGCTCCTATTTGCAGTCCCTTCACTTTCTTTTTTTGTTACACCGGGGACAGAATTTCTCTCGAAATATTCCTCTTAACTCAGCTGTTTGGCATTCTGCCTTACAGCATCTGCATGCAGGCACAATAGACTGTCAGCATCTGCTGCCAGGAGTCAGAATGTACACATGAGAAGGATCTCTACCCCGCCCCGCCCCCCAACATCCCCCCCCCCACAGGAAGGAAAAGGTTTCCTATGCGTGTACACTGCAAAGTGCCATTCCCCTATGATGGTGTAGGGGGAATGGAATGGCCTGGCTTGGCTCGATTAGAAACATGTAAAAGTTGCATCTTATTAGAGCATTCCAGCAAACATAGTCAGAGTTGATGTCAGACATTGCTTCAGATAGAAGCACCAAGAAAGGAGATGAGATCAGTTTAGTTAATATTTGTATTATTTAATTTTAAAAACGTTACACTCCCCATCGGCACAGCGTATCCTCAGAGTGCTGCATTGGGCTGTCGGGGAATGCATAGGCGACAGAGCAAGGAAGAAACTGCATCAGGTTTCCAAGTAAGCCACCATTAGGGGTTTCACTTACCCCCCCCACCATTAGGTCATGGGAGACCAAAACAAGCAAGAAACTCTGCTCCTATTTACTGCCTACGCCCCCCACCACATCTCCTTAAAGCAAGGGAGACAAAATACAAGCAAGAAACTCTGCACCCTGTTGCCACACGAGCCACACTTAGTCACTACAATCCTAAAGAAAACACATTTCGGGCAAAAAAGTGAGATGCAGTATAGCCACTATTCTTGGTCCTCTCTGTTTATGAATTGAATCCAAGCCACTATGAAGTGTAATCTAAAAAGCATCAAAAGTAAGAAGCAAACACAGAAAGTGATCCGCAGACGAGATCCAGCACCCAGGACTGGAGACCCTTATCCATAAGAAAGAAAAACACTTGTATGTGTTAGAGCACTACAGGGAAGCTTCAAATATATGGATTGTATTGCAGACAACACAGAATTAAGCCAATTAGATTATTTCTCGATGCGACCTTGTGAACCACCTATGGTTTTTAGAGCCCAATTTTGATTGAACTCTCGATATTGAACACTAAAATGGCCAATCATCATTCAATACTTATCCACTTGAATGCCCCAGTCTTAAATTCACAGCCTATTGCTCTAGGCGTTGTTTTGGATGGAGTACACAGATTAATGACCTCCCTACTTCCACTTTGTGCACCATCCACATGGTTGATTTTGAAATCTCCCGAACCCAAGTCAACTATGCATCAACAGCGGGCACGGTTCTGGCTTCAACGCGGCTTTACATTCACAGCACCAACATAATCATGGCTAAGCATTCGCCTTCCTTTGGTAGAAGTGCCCAGCGGCTCTTGCCCGGTCCAGCTCTCATTTATCAACCCACGCTCATGCATTATGTGGAATATGAGGAGTAGATGGTTGGTAGAACAAACATTTGGCGTTGATAGTGTGTACGTGATTACCTATTGTGGGGCAAACGTCAATTACAGCAATACTTGAGTTTGTAATTTCAAAAAAAGGGAATGCATCAAGGAAAAACGTGCTTGCCTGCTTGTTTTCGTGATAAGAGTGTGAAACTAGAAAACGTACAGTGGAATCCGCCCACACATGAAGTGATGACGTGAAACAGGTGCAAGTATACGTTTCTGAAGAAGGCTGCGGAATAAGGTCTTCGCCTGCCGAAACAATTGCCCACAACAGAATGTGTTACATATACATAGGTAGAGTATAAGTCAGAGCCTGATGGGAAATAATTTGCATCTCCCCTTTCTAGAAGTCTTGTATGTCAACTCCATCTTGAAGTAGGGTGGGGGCAAGCAGGAAGTGCTGGCTGAGGGAGACTGTCCGGGTATTCCTGGCCCCCTGTACCATCGCTTACCCTGTAGCACACCAGTGATAAGTGTTATAACGCCCACTGATAGCATAAGAAGGGTAATGGCTGCATCTGTGGGGATTCGTTTTAAGAATAGCTATACGCTGAACGAATACAGTTTGAGGCTAGTAGCATCATTCTGTTGGTAGGATCCGAAGAGGAATGTTCAGTTAATATCTGTTGCGTGCACCTTACTCTGCTAGCCTTCAATTTGAAATGGAACTGCATATAATTGGTCGGGACTACATCTCGGGAACATTTGAGCGAATACCACTGAGAATCTAAAATGGCGGTGTGCAGGAAATACTGAAAGCAGTGTTTATGAGTTCTAGCATATATGAATCAACATTGCATAAATAATGAGGCGTTACATAGCATACCCTCTCTTTGGGCCGAGTGCCTGTGCCCCTACATGAACCAGGGCTGATCCCCTGTATATTAGCTAGGAGCATCTTATCCCTACATACCCTAGCTTAGCCTTCCCCGCACCCTGGCCTTACCACAGATGATGTAACTCATGGATGTGCTTTAATGACATTGTAAACCCGCAAAATCCTTCCAAGTTATAGTTGCTCATTAGCGTGCCAGGCAAGAAGAGAAACTACACAGCATTGCTGAAATGAAGGCCTTTTTTTAACCAATGACCATCACCGTGGAGAAAGCAGACCCCAGGATGTAGATTTGCAAGTATTCCATAGGGCAATGGGGGCACCTTCGGCATCCCCGTTTCCAGTATGCGGAAAGGGAAAAGGGAAAGAAGCGGCAGCTTTGACCGCAATGCATGCAGAGGATTGTAAACAGATCCACAAGCATCAGAAGCACATTTACAAGTAGTGTGCCCATGCCGTTAACTTTTCCCAGCATGCTTTGACATTTGTATACTTTGTTAACATTCGCCAAGAAACACAGCTCCCAAGCCATGCCAAGAAACGGGACCTAAAATTAATGAGCAAACCCCACGACCTGCCCAGGGAGGAAAGCTCAACCATTTCTATTTTTCCTATCGGTCGTGCCAAAATGTGCAAACAATCACCACCAGACAAGACAAAGAATCCAGACGCTGCAAAGTTCTTGAATTAATGGTGGATAGCGCGTGGCATGTATTGCAGATCTTATACCAGGAACAAAAGTAGGGCTAATCATGTGTTGCATGATGGGAAATGGTTACGGATATACTCAAAGACTTGTATCAAGGAAAAGATTCATTGTGGATGACCAATCTTCATTGACAGATCTTGAAATCCCTAGAAATACTGTGCTGCAAATCAATTTTGTTTTGTCAACCCATAAATTAGAATTCATTTTGTCGAATTAACCAGACTCAGAATATTTCCAAAATAGGTATGGTCCCTGAATGGAATGCACAGTGCCTGGCGTGTGAGGAGTAGCAGCGAGTCCTCTGCCAGGCCTATGTAAAAGGCCTCTGGCGGACCATTACAAGTGTGGCACACAAAACATAACTACTTGCTAACAAAGGGGAAAGTGATATCGCCGGCTGGATGGTGGCACACAGAAATGCTGAAGAACATCTTGGCATCTTCTTTCTCGTCAGAGAAGTCTTAAATTGGATTAGCCCGCCAACTAAAAATAGTTACTCTAGATCCATTTACCAATGCCTGTATATGACTAATCAACAATAAGAATGCCAGAATGTAGCATTAAATAACCTGTTTTAGGGAAGGCTTTGCAAGTCACACCGAGCCAGCACGAGGGCCTCAGCAAAGGGCCCAGGGGTGTGATCAGCAAAGCCCGCCCCGCAAACAGGGGACTTAACACCATTAGCACCCGACTGAACACTGTGTGCACACCAGGGAAAATCAACTTTTTGCAACTCGCCACAGAGAAGAGCAGATGCAACACTACCCTTTGCAAATACGTGATCAACACGCCAGTGGATGTTTCCAAAACTGAAGGACAATCGGCCGCAATATGCAGTGTAGAATTGTGGGCGCATCAGTATTGTACCCTCTGATATGGGATGGAAATAACATCCTCAAGCAGCTACTCTCCATGCCCACATTCAAGCTTATGTTTTTTCAACCAACATCTATAGTTCTTTTTCATAGATTTGATTAACCTAGGTACAGAATTAACTGTTCCCTCTGTATTTTGCTGCACTATATTTCTCTTTATCTCTCGACGCATGTTTTTTTTTGCTTCATTTATCAACTTATCATGGCCTTTCAGCAAACAAAGGCTTCTTATTAGATCTTTCTGAGGTAGATTTGTAAGATCTTTTTACTGCTACCTGGGTTTGTATCGTTTCCATCATCTTCGTGAAACTAGCCATCATCATTTAGTTGGTGTTCTACCCAGTTGTTCCTGCTACCAAAAATCGGGGTACCAACTCGGTGACTACCCTATTAGCATAGTCAAGATTTTGTTGATGCCAAAGTACCCAATTTTGGCCTTCATTTAAGTATAATTGACCATTACAATCGTGGTCTACTCTTTCTGTCATTTTTGCAGGAAGTTCAATTAGTAAACATAGTGGAAGATGATCACTCTCCTCACGGCCACCTATGCTCATATCTTTAATATGTTGTAGCCCACTTAGGTTAGAAAAAAACAGTCTAAAGTCACTACTGATCTTCCCTGAATTCTAGTGAATGCAGTGCTAGCATCCCTTGGGGTGTCTGCATTCAATTGTACTATCTCATGCGCGGCAAGGAGTGTGTACACAGTTGCCTTTGTTTGTTAGATCTAGTACTATTATAATTGGATGAGGAGTTTCTATTGATGCTATCCTTATTCAGAGGGAGTGTGCAAATCTTAGCATTAAAATCACCAACCAACCATCTCGGAAGGTGATGATTCAACAGCTGTAAATTACTGCCCACTTCCTTCACATTCTCTTTTGTCCCTTCCATATTTGGGGGATCATAAATATTTATCACTAAGATTGCAATTGTCAAAAGAGAGATCTTAGTGACAAGTACATTATGTGTTGACTGAGTAAGCCTCTGTATGTTCCATCTCGATTTAACTGTAACTTTGGTCTCCCTTTCGAGTCTTGAGTCGCTACTTGATGTGCCGTACAACGGCCATCCAATTGCACTTTAGCCGTGAGCCATATTTCTTGTAGTGCCAGTATCATGAATAACTCCAGATTTGCTATCAAACCTTCCTCTTCAAACAGATGAGTGCCCTCTGGTATTCCATATGTACAGCATTTCCAATTTTGCATGTCAATGCGGTACAGCTGAAAAATAAGCTTTGTATGTTGTGGGTAACCACTGTCAATACCCATCTGGCATATTTCCTTTGCCATCTACTGCTGTACCATCTGCCCCTTAGACCACAGCAGCGGTAGTTAGTCGCCCCTCCTTGATATGTACAAGGGAAGGAGTATTCCTGGCAATCTTAGCCTGGACGTCCTGCCTAGACTTTACTCTGGCAGGCTCGGAAAGTAATTTAGTTGACCCACCGTGTGGCGGACTTTGCGTGCAGGTTTTTGATGTCGGAATCTCCACTATAATGGCACTATACCCCAACTGCAATAGGTCCACCTCAAATCCCATTATATAATTTAAAGTAGACTCTGCTTCAAAACATATTGTTATGCATTGGTTTACAATTTCTACTTGGTCTACTAGACAAATGTCTTTTGTTGTGATCACTCTTAATGGGACAATTGACTGTAAGATACATATTACTGCTTTCGGATTTAGTGGGAGTCAGGGATTCTCTTGGTGGACCCGTTTTAGTTGCAGGGCTTTCATAACACTACTCTTCTTGGCCCCCCTCCACTCTTGGAAGACACTGGCCTAACTTCATCTCTACTATTTCGAGTAACGCATACATTGCTTAGGGTGGATTGTATTTGTGGCGAGGTTCTTGCCAGAGGTCTCTTTCCCCCCTCAATGGTAGGCTTGTTTGAATTGATCAATTTAGCCTGTTCCACTGACGAAGCTCTTACCTTTGCTGCGTCACTTGCGTCATTTGGGTTCAAGCCTGTTGGCTGACTAGCCATTACAGATGCTACCTCAACAGTGATATCAGGGTGGGACTCCACCCACAACACATTTGTGCACTTTCACGAGTGCCTTGGTTTTTCTAGTAACCGGCCGCCTATATTTCTGAAGTTGAGTTTTATTACTGTACATGAACGCATGATGCATCAGAGCTGATCTACGCTTCTCATGACTCACAGTCTTATCCCTTTGCGGTGCGACTAGCTTACCTCACTTATTATTATTAGAAGTATTTTCTACCGCTCTCACTGATAAAGACTCTAGTCCCTCGAATTGCCTACAATTTTTTTTACCTTAGACATTTGTGTATTAACATAGATTGAATGTCAATTTTGGTTTCTAAATGTTCACATTTTGCCACCAGCAAGGTCGACAGATATTCTAGCGCATTAAACATGTCATCCAAAGACATTCTGGTGTCATTTTCACTCTCGTTCCTTACTACGCTTGGATCGTTAATCGCCCTGGTGAGAGTTACCTTAGGAGCACTTTTTCCAGTCCAAATTCCGATTTGAAAATCAGTCTTGATAACTGGCTCTACGGTAGTACCACTCCGGCTATTTTTGTTAAACTCAAATAGAGAGAATTGCAAATAATCACCATTACTAGGTGCGCCCTTCTCACTTGGGGAAGAAGGTGACATTGGGGTAGACACCACACCCATGAAAGACATTTCCGAAAAATGAATCCCCATATATTCAATATCCATCTCTTCTAGCCAACGAGGTTGAAAAATCAATATTTGTGTTTGTTCTTATTCCACCTCCAGCTTGTTCAGTGTGTACGATTACTTTAAGTGTCTGAACCGGTGCGGCCCCTTGCTGCATTTGCCAATCAGCATTACCAGCCTCGGGTATGTATATCGTGGCAGTAGGGTCTAATGTTTGTTGCGCTGGTATAGCTACCTCTTTGCCAGCTATATGTTCTCTCACTTCCGTTGCTTCTGACTGTGGCATAATGAGGCCACATGATGCATCATTTATCAGTTTTACGCTAACACATCCTAAATCAAGTTCAGCCACCAGTTCTTCTGTAGCAGAATTCACCTTGTTCGTACTAGTTGCTGGCGTCGAGCATGTCAATGACAAAATGTTGCCGTAATATTCAGTCATTTGTTTACAATCGATGGACATCTTTTTTTGGGTTAGTAATCACCTTTGGTATCTATTCCTCAATGTTTTATGAAGGGCAAGCTCCCTCTCATAACCTTCCATTGTCTCCCCCCACCACACGAGAGGATTACTATTTACAGACAGCACCCAATTAGTGCTATTCGTTCAAGCCCAAGCAAGAGCCCGACGCACAATACAATTGCACTACTCTCACTTAGGTAGACAGCAACAATTATGCGACTATGCCTATACAACTGAGTATATAGAAATGTATGTGTATGCATATAGAATACTAACAGCACACACAGTGACAATTGGATCAGAAACACTGCAAAAAACCCATCGACTATGTACATCTATTCCCCGGTATCAACACTGAGCCGGGCTCTGTTAACACTACTACAATTGCTATTATCCTATGAACATATTCACTAGCGGCATAAGCAAGATGTAGTTGGTTATGGCCTAGTATACTATTAGCAAGATTTATACAAACACTCATTTGTGTCTAGGAGCCTAAGAGTCGGAGGTAATCAGAAACTGTGCACAGCTATACCAATCTTACCGTAGCTGCTCTCCTCTGCGGGTATGACGACCTCTAAACTAGTGTGCTGCTGCAGGATTAGTCTGTTGCCGTACACTTCATGTTCCGCGCACCGGATACCAATAGGCCACTCGGGCCGCGATGTGTACAATCGTAACTTGTTTCTCCATGCGCTGGTTAACTCTAAATGGAGATCACCCTTTTTTAAAAATGAGATGCAGGGTACCTACTCCACTGTAAAGGATAGAGCGACACAACGTTTACTAAGTGGCTGGGCTTGCATGCTGCGAGCAGCAACTTCCTGAGCCACTTACTCGGTGCGCGCGTGCGGCTTGTTATGTAGGATTCTGAGAAAGGGGAGGAGCTTTCCACCTAAAGTGAAATAAAGGAATATATAAGTAATTTATTTATCCCATTGCTGACTATATATATCAGAGGGTCATTCAAAGTCCATCAGTAGTGCCAAAGTTCGTTGGGCATGCCAAACAAAGTAATCCCCAGGGACACAAAGTGATTCCTTCAGAGTTCCTCAGCCGAACAGCCACTTCCAGAGCCACTTACTCGGAGCGCGCAGTGAGTTTATTGCTGCCAATGTGACAACGTTCTACTTAGATACTTGGTTCACTAGTGTTGGCTTCCCTGACCCGTCTCTGCTTGTCAGTGGTCTTACGTCGTCCAGTGTTTTTTTTGTTACTACTGGGATGAGGGAGACCCTCCCTAGTGCACTCTATACAGTTCTGTTCCCCAACAGCCCTACTGCCACCACTGCGATGAGGAACATTACATTGTGTCCCCCTCTGCTGTGCCCCTACCAGGTCTCCCATACCTCCCCTTTACCTTCTCGTTGGGTGCAGCATGTCACCAGACCTTCCTGGGATGGTGTTCGTCGGCAGCTTCCCCTGCTCTTCTCATCCACTTCATTTATTCAGTTGCACCTCTGCTGTCCTCCACTCCTTATATCCTCTGCTCCTTATGGTCTTGGTTTTCCTCCTTGGCCCAATGGTCCACCTTGTTTTAATCATGCCAACACTTCTTCCATTCAGCTTTGCAGTTGGATCTGCACCATTCAGACCCACGATGGACTCTCGCAGGCATCCTCTGCACAGCCTTTCTTCCGGACTTCAGAGTTTGAACGTCCCGGGGTACAGCGGGCTCCTGGCTTCCCTGCGATCGAACACATACACTAGTCCATTTTCCCTTTCCTTTTATCCCCAGAACTCTGCCCCGGCGCAGTGTCCACCCCTGTAGTCAATGTATCTTTGGCATTCTTCATGCCTCCGGTGAGCGACACTGTGGCAGTACTTAAGATTGGTTATTCTTCATTCTTCTTGTGTTCTTCCTCGGGTATCGCGTTGTTTGATCCCCAGGAGTGTTTTCTACGTAATTTTTAATGAAAAAATGACATTGAAAGAACTCATCGAAATATAAAGGATTAAGGGGCTAAAAAGGGGGTGGAGAGGAGGTTGCAGTATGGTTTATAATATAGGGAAGGGTAAGCTGGTGGGACCCCCCACCCCAATTAAACAAAAATAAAAAATAGATATGATTTTTCCAAATCATTTCTTTGATAAATACGATTTCCAAAGAACTCATGTCAATAAAAAGACAGCACCCTTCCTCATCTCAGTATGTTCTGTTCTAGATACATCCCATGTACAACAAAAATAAAAGGGTTTACTCTCAATGAAATGGCTCTGAATGGAGGAGGGGGCTAGGGAATGTTGGGCAGTGACATTGCTCAATGGGCTGTACCTTAGGTGATCATCCTTGCCCCAGAGGGGGAGTCCCATCTCCATGAGGTCCTCCCGCATTAAACCACCCCTTTGGGGACTATTGGGTAACGGCCGCACCTTCCTAGCCTCATGGAAAAGGGCTCCCCACTGTGGAGAAGTGACGACACCTGGCAAATCGTCACCGAGTCCAGAGCTATTGTGACAACATTCACTGGATAGCCCTCTTCAGAAGAAATGAAAAAGCTGAACCCATTTCAGCCTGGAATGAAGAAGGAAGCAGGATCATCCCCGAGGCCGGCAGATACAAGGTTTTGTCTCATTCTTTACTCGTAATCATCCACATATCCCCTCACTTTTAAGATTTGGATGTTTGTATTTGGATAAAGTAGCCAGCTTCAGACCCCAGCTCAAGCCCCATCTTAGAAACATTTTGTGGTGGCAGGAGGTAGCGGACATTTTAAGTAGAATATGGATATGTGTACCGTAAACTATATCGCCCACCCGGCAATAGAAAGTTTCCTGAGACAGAGTGAACAAAAGTATGTATTGTGGTACCAGGAGAATATTTCAATCTTGTGACCACCCCCTCTCAATATTCCCGTTCTTTAGCAATTGCACTCCACAAAACTGCTTGCATTTGCTCGCATCACGGAAATGTACATGCCTGCTGGCCTCTTGCCAATGTTAAAAAATGAGGTAGTGTCTGTTTGACACAAGGGTTGGCACCACGTGAGAATTGCTGCCAAGAACAGACTGCACCAGACGCATCATTCTCGGTGTGGGGGGTGGGGTGGGAAGGGGCACTCATTTAGGAATGAGATCAGAAGTTCCATAATTACTTAAGAGAATTTTAGACCCACTAACTCATCGCGAATCGCAAACCACAGCTGCACGCCAACAAAAGCAGAACACAACAGCAACCATTTAATACATCAGCTATCTGGGTAATACAAATATGTAAAAAAAAAAAGGCTGTGCACATTTAGCACTGAGGTAGGCTTTCCTTATTTTTCTCTCATCCAATGAGATGCATGCAGCTGTTGGACAACTGGCCTTTTTTGTATTGCCAACATCCTAAATGGTGGTGTTGCATAAGATTAAAGTTTAATGCAGTGTTCTTATTCAGTTATTAGGCAAATCCATCCTAACCTAAAGTCGGCAGTGTTGGCCTTGCATCTTTCTTCTATATGTTGGTCAACTATTCCTGAAATCTATACAAGCTGACCACCACACCAGTACAAATGTATCAAATTAAATAATATAGGATGACCCCCATCGCATCTACTTCAGCAGTTGGTGAGCAGATGCAAGTGGATTTTGGTTATGTGACCTTAGTCCCACCCACCTGTCAATCACTTCTAATCTGTTGGTACCTTCTTATTTTGCTGTTCTTTTTCCCTACTTAAGCAGCCCTAAAGCCCTGTTTCCATTCCAGTTTGTGAACAAATGCACGTGAATCTTGGTCACATGGCCTTCGCTGCACCCACATCCTTAGCCCTACCCCTTAATTTCCTTTCTCAACTCTTAGATCAAGGGCGTCTCTTGCCCGGGCATCCAAAGCAAAGAGCAGATGAAGAAAAGGGCAAATCATGTATACACACAAAGGACCCAGTACCAGAACCCCTGCCCTTCCAACATCGGGTAAGGTCCCCGAATGTGCGTTTCACCCCACCCTCCCATCAACCCATCCCTACCATCTTCACTACGTGTCAACATGCCACTCACCAGCATCATGGACACCGCATCAGGGCAACCTCACCCACATCATCATAGACACCATCAGCACGCCCTCATCCTTCAGTACACGAAAACGGATGCTTGCCAAAATCCGCTCAGCAATTAACCATTGAGGATACATTGCCGACCTCATCACCACACATGAATTGGATGCCATCTCGATTACTGAGACCTGGATGACATCCACTTCCAACCACATCCTAGATGTCCTCATCCACATCAGCTACAGAATTCTACAACAAAACTGTCTAAACAATTTTGGTGGAGGCTTCGATCATTCACAAGACATCATGGTCATGCACCCAACTGGGCATCACCACCACTGGCACCCGTGAAAACCTTTTCTGCCACTTCCAGCTCTCCCAATGGACACAAGCAATGATCACTTAATCTACAGACCACCTAAACCCACGCACGCCAACAACATCATCATCATCATCATCTGCAACTTCAACATCCCTGGCAACCCAGCAACCAAGTCAATGAAGGAAGATCTCTGCTGCCTACTCGACACTTTGAACCTCACAACCCACGAAAGACCCAACTCACAGAAAAAGGGAATATCCTTGGCCTCATCATCACCACCCTGACCACCATTCATCACAGCACTCGAATCCCACTCGAGTGGTCAGACCACCTGCCAATCACCCTTGACATTTGTCATGTCACACCAATCAAGACAAGCCATAGGAAACTCACCAAAGAAGCTGTTTGATCATTCAAGAACTTCACAGTGGAGACTCGTGGAGGACCTCGCAAAACTCCACCTCACATGAGCCGATCTACCTCCGACGAACCAGGAATCCAACTCCCTTCCCCAAGAACTCAATACCACCCTCATTGCAAACATCAACCGCCATGCCCCAGTGAAACAACACATCGTAAAGCGAAAACCTTCCACACCCTAGGCCAACAACGAAATCAGAGCGCTCTTCAAAGCCATCAAGCACTGCATCAACCTTCTGACCGACCCACATACACCACACTCCATAGAAACAATCTACCGCCATCAACAAGAGCAGCATGATCCGGCAGAACAAAGACACCAGCACCACAACTGGCAGCACACTAGACATCCCATTGCACAACAACCACAACTACCTGGACAACTTTCAAGACACTCACTATGGAAGACCTCACTGCCAACCTAGCAACCCTCAACGCCACATCTGACACGGATGATATCCTCCTTGCTTCTGTACTAAAGACCCTTCTGACTGAAGCACTCATCCCTTACCTGACAAACATCTACAGCCCGAAACGCAAGCCACATTCCCCTCAACCCTAAATATCAGGAAAATCCTCCTACTTCTCAAGAAACCAACACATGACCCTAATGACCTCAGCAACTACCACCCATCTCCCCTTCCTAGGTAAGATCATTGAGAAAGCAGTAGACACGAAACTCCTTCAATACATCGAAACCAAGAACCTTCTCCAGCTATACCAACCTGGCTTCCGTTCCACATGTAGCACAGACACGGCTACAATCAAGGCGATTGATGATGCCCTCAAAATCCTCAATGATGACCATCCTTGCCTCCTTGTTCTCCTCAGCAGCATTTGACACAGTAGGCTGCAACCCCCCCTATTCCGCCCCGACAATCTACATTTCTGCATGGGAATCATCAAGATCATATTCAGCTGATTCAAATCCTACCATGCTAATCTCCACCAGTTCATACAAATGGATTCCTCCAGAACACCAACTCTGCCCATGACCTCTGGAGTCCCACGAGGATCCATCTTCTCCACCATGATATTCAATCTTGACATGTTCCCACGATGAACCCTCCTTGCACCACACAACATCCACCAATACGCTGGGGAAACACAGCTCCACTCCAAGAAATACTCCATCAAAGACATTCACAGGCACATGGCCTGCCTCACATTGAAACTCAACCCCTCCAAGACGTAATTCAAGATACAGACCGACATCAAATTGTGGGATTCCTCGGGACAGAATTACATTTGGGGACTATCCTCACCATGTTAATAGAGCTGACATTTGCCCACAAAGATAGCTGTAATCTCTCACATAGCTCCCGGTCTGTGTGTCTGTGCCAGGAAGGGGTCAACCAGTGCCTCTGCACTACACTGTGAGAAAAATTCCAAGATATTTGTTTTCTTCCTATTTCAAATTCCTTCATCATAGTCTTTTGGAAGATGTTACATGTCAAGGAAGATGAGCTTGATTTCTTCAGATTTATTGTATATCCAGAAACATCTCCAAAAAGTCTATCAAGATGCAGAGTCTAGGACTAAACTGCTGTGGGAGGTTACTGAAAGCAAAAGATCACTCTCATACGGCAACTTGTATTCTCTTTTGCCTTCCAAAAATCCTGCATCTTGTTTTTCTAATGTTCTAGGAATACAAAGAGGCTCACAAGCAATTCAGAAAAGTAGAGGGAACAGTGCGCACCCTTCTCTTGTCCCCTTTTAAGCATCTCTGAAATTAATTTTCTTTATAACTAAATACATTTTATGTTAGCAAATACCTCCTATGCGTCTAAATTAAATTCTATGCAAGGGATCTTTGCTATTTGAACAATATTTAACCTCCGATTCTTTTATCAGTGTCTGTTATTCATAAAGCCATCAGACAGCTGAAGTAGAAGTTATGGGCCAAGTCAATATAGACCAATCTACACAAGCTAGCCGACGTACCCATTTGGAACAATTGAAACCTTCTGCTCAATAGCAGAAAAATTGACGGAGGTCTTGCCAGTTCAAAAGGCTAGTTGACATACATCAAACATAGAAAAAGGTGACTCTATACTGATATTAGAAGGAACTGAGAAAATGTATGATCTATCAACCTTGGCCTTCCAGATGGTTTGGACTACAACTCCCATCAGCCATGGCCAATATTCTCATTAGCATGTGATGTTATGTTATGTTGATTTATACTGCGCACCTCTGCCACCCAGGTGCAGTCTCCCGGCACTCATCATGGGTGGAGTAGTCTAAAACATCTAAAGAGCCAAAGATTGCAGACCCTTACTCGAACAAAAAATCAAAATCTGGAAACATCTGAAACTATGGTAAGGTGAAGTCACATTCGTGACTTCTTCAGAAACTTCAGACTCACTCCCCCTCATCTCCCCTGAGGAAAAAGCAGAGCGGTAGCCAGTGGGAGACCAGCGTGTCTGATCTACAAATGCCTATGTGTGGCTGAAAGAGCCCATGATGAAAAGAACAGAAGTGCTTAGGAAAGCACAGCTAGGCCAAAGGTACGGGTGCATTCAAGAGTCTAGAATGGGTCCTGAATTGTAACGGATCCCTGTTAAAATTAAAATACTAAGAGGACTGTAGTGGACACTAAACTGAGCCTACAGGGGAATGACAACTGCCGGAGATGCTAATACAACTGCACAGGTTAAATTATGCAATTTCTACATTCTCCTCATGTGGTGAAGTGATGGTCTTAAATATTTGCCAAGATGGGTCGTTAATTTGCTAAATTTAATTAATCAGATTCCACAATGTATCCTTCTCCAAGACCTATCCAATATTAATGTGAAAAAGAAACAATCTTTATGGTTTATTTGGAAAGAAATCACCTTCAGATCATGAAAGGTGGAAAAGGCCCATCCCCGGATCACCTGCCTCCAGAAACGGTCGACGAGGCAAACTTTGAAAATATATTTTACACTGCCAGAGAACAGTTAGGGGATTCAAAGGTCATTTGGTGAATTGTTCTTTTACAGTCTGATTAACATGTAACAGCACACACTTTCTATGAAGAGTAAACAAAGATCTGTTATTAGAAACGATGAATGGAAAAAGTAAATAACTCTAAATCGTTTGAGAGGTTGCAACATCACATCAAGACAACACCAAGCAGTAAAGCACATCTTAACAGTTTACCCCATGTTTCAGGAAAATGAATGAAACCATTACAAAATACCTAGGCAAACTCAAAGCTGAATACATAGTTCACATGCAAAATAAAACCGTTTTTTCTTTATGTACAAATAGGTCAAAGCAAACTACATATGACTCGCAATGTTAAAGAAGAGAGAAGGTGAAAGAAGGAGGATGGTGGTGGAAAAATATAGAAGAGTTATGTTTTCTGTATTAATAGGTTTTGACTTAAAACAGACACAGAAGTAGGAATGTGAAAGGCAACGCTATTTTTACATTGCGACTGGTGAATGTATGTGTATAATAATTGAACATTCCTGTTTGTGTAATGTTTAGAAGATGATTAATAAGTTGGTTCACAAATCAAAAAAGGAGAATTCAACACACACACTAAACACCCGACAACACAGAAGAAGGGGCGCCATTCCCATGTCCGCAAATAAAATCATGGGGCTGGGCGTGAAATCTGAATGAACACAACAAATGAAATCCAAGTGGATCAAGGCGCACATACAGCAACCATTATAAGAAGTTAAATACATATTTACATACCACAAACAAAGCCTCTAACACAAGGGGAAGGCAAGGAATCTGAAGGAACCCAAATCATGAGCCAACATGGAAGAATTAGACTCCACCACGTATGTGTGCTAATAGAGAACATTTGTGAACAGCAATTGTGGACATATTAATAGAAATGTGTGTGCATTCTGGGATATCCCCAAAGAAAATTTGAAAACGAGAAGAACATTTTATCATGATAAAGTCATTTTTACCCAGCGAATGACTCAAAGCGAGGTCTTGTAGAAAACATTTTAACATAGGGGTATAAAAGTAAGGTTGCCCCAACAATTTCTTCAAAAATAATGCCCTTTATAATGAACATTTCTGAGGCCGTATTTTGTCTCTCGAGGTAGAGTCAACACTCTGATAAATGGAAATGGAGTTGTTGCTTAAAGAAAAGCAACAAAAACAAGGAGCAACAATAATTTGCATTTGTATTTGTATTTGTTTTATTTGTATAGCGCAAACCAGGCCCGGAGGCTACCGGGCGCATATCTTAGCAGCAGTGGTTACATAACATTACGACATTTCAGGTTACAATTAAATTGACGTAGCAACCAAACACATTGGTAATAATGCGTGCATGGCCCACTCTAGGTGCATCATAATAATAATATCTCTTTAAAGTTTGCAAAAAAAAAATGAGTAAATGGAGGAATTTGTATTTTCAGAGGAGTAACCAGGCAAAAACATGACATAACAACATGTATTTCTAGAGTGCTCATGGAGCCTCGCGGGGGTATGTTGGTGCTGTAGAGAGAACAGATGTTTATTGCTAGCCAGCTCATATGATACTCATTTTATCTACCTCGGAAAGATGAGGTGCTGAGTGTACCCACTGGATTCCAACCCGTGACCATGAGTGAAGTTAAACACTGATCCCTGTAGTGCATGACAATATTCCATAGACCACATCCCATAGCGGGCAATAGAGCTATTCTTTGTACACCCCACAGGTTATTGCGTTGGAAGAACCACCTGTGTAAAACGCATGTTAATTTTTTGTGCCTAAAAGCTGGAACACAGAAGGATTTAATAGTGTGTTTTATCTAAAAGCACACACTGTTAGACCCCAATGTGTATGAACTATCTAAATTTGTCTCACTGATGAAATGAACACATTTTGACTAACCCCACACGTTAAGTGCATCTATGTTTGATTTTATTCTGTTTTTTGATTTACATTTATGAGAAACTGTTTAATAAATTATTAAGGATTTTTAGAAAAAGGTACTTTGCTCAGTGCAGTATTATTCCCAGTAGCTGTTCTGTATTACGAGAGATTACCAGACCTGCACAAAAGAGGGAGAGGTAGCTGTATACTCCAATCCCTATGGTCTCTACTGAAATAACCCATTTCGAGTATCAGCCCCCCGATTACAAAATATTAGGGGTGGCCCTTTATATTTTTGAAGTGCATGCATTAATCCACTGAGCCACAGAGCCACCGAAAACAGTCATAATATCCTGCAGAAATAGTTCCCAAAATGACCACCTTACTTTTAAAATGCCCTGTAAATGACAAACTACGATATCTAATTAATCATTAAAGATCCCCAAAACAACACAGATATGTTAACAAATCCAGTGATAAATATTCCAAAGTCCACATGGAGCATCCACATATCCTAAGCATCATGAAATAAAGTGGTGATTTTCTTCAGTGCGCCAACTAACTACTCACATTTTGTATTTTCAAAATATACCAGTTCCACAATGATTTGATTTTTGTTGCCTTTGTTTAATTCATTTAAAATTTGAAACAAGTTTTCTTCCGCTCATTCAATATTTGAAACCATATTTATCATCCCCTCAACATGTGTTTCACCCCCATTATTGAAGTGGTTCATCAGGAGAGCTTCCTCTTTTGCTTTGTTTCAGTATCCCGTTAAAGACGTTTTTTGAAATGATTCAAGTTTTCATTTTCCACCTTCGTAATGCTGCAAAGGTATCGCGGAATAGCGATGCGTGCTAGGGGACAAACGGAACACCTTCGCACTAGAGAATAAGGTTCTTTTCACCTTTGACTTACTAATAAGGCGGAAAATAAAAACTTCTTTAACTGGATACTGAAAGACAGCAAAAGAGGAAGCTCTCTTGATGATCCATTTAAATAATAGGGGTGAAACACGTGTAGAGAGGATGATAAATATTGTTTCAATTATTCAATGAGAGGAAGAAAACTTTTGTTTAAAATGTTGCATGAATAAAACAAATGCAACAAAAAGAAATCATTGTGGAACTGGTATATTTTGAAAATACAACAAAAATGTCAGTAGTCAGTTGGCGCACTGAGGAAAATCACCACTTTCTTTCATGATACTTACAAATATTGGACAGCCACAATCTTGGTGAAACTTGTTCAGACTCGCCATAAAAAGGTAGCACATATTGACTGATAAGCTACTAAGTACAAACATATCCCAAGCAGTATATGGAACCAAATATTAATATTCAAATTAACAAATATTCCGAAAATTACAACAGAATATCCAGAATATATGTACAGAATGCTCTGAAAACAAGCAACAAATGTTCTGTACTCCCCTTTCACATAAATTGGGAACACAATGTAAGTGTTGGTAGTAAGTCAGGTTGAAATGCACTCAAAATATCAACCTCAAACCTTCTCCACAATATGTCTTGTAGTCTGCAGCCTTTGGCACTCCAGATGCTTTGGACTCCAACTCCTGAGAGCCCTAGGCAAGACAGTCAGAGGAGGATCATAGAAGTTGTAGTCCAGACATTGGTAGGGACTGCCCATTTGCGTCTGTGCAGTGCATCATGTGGGGGTGGGGGGTAGGGGGTACAGTGTGTCCATTAAGAGCTCTGGATACTCTTACTGGGCGTTTGCATAGAAAACAAACCAGCCCTCTTGCTTTCACTTTTCCTTCTTCCACAAAGTGCTAAACAGCACTCTGTTCCCCTTCATTATTATGGTTTCAAATATTATCCAGGTATTTGCTGAGCAGGGCTCTAGCTCTTGCGAGCAACAGAGCCCTTCACCAGTCATAGGAGGAAGCACACAGCAAGAGAAGCCATTTGCAAGGGATCATGACAAGACACTGGAATGGGGCGTTCACACCGGAGGAGGGGTAGGGCGGCCAATTAGGCAGCAAGGCATATACAAGTGACCAGGGGAGTACACAGGAATGGGAGGGAGCCGATCGGCAAGTCTCCGTTTAGGTAGGGGCTGCAGGGCGTGTGGACCTAGGTGCTAAAGAAAAGCCTATGTAGGGCCCTTATTTTCAATTGAGTGGTGATGCTTTGATGATTCTGCTTTCCACATTCAGGGCCCACCTTTGTTTCCAAGGTAAGTCGAGAAAACTGAAAATCTGGTGAATATCCTTGTTTATCGCGTTATCTCTGAACCAAGACCATAACCGAGACTCAATCTAGCTTCTTTGAGCTTCCAAAGAATGTTTGCCCTCCAATTACTCCCATTTCAAGGAGCACCCACATAAACTGCACTATGATTTGATGCAAAATATGTGGGGTCAGTATACATTCTCATGAGTGGCTTCAGACATTGCATTGATCAAGAAAGATGAGCAGGAAGAACAGAGTCTAGTTTTAATACTGCACCCAATTTAACTAAGTAGTATGCGGCTACGTGCAATTTTGGACCAATGAAAAAATTGTCATGCGCACACGCAGGGCAAACTGCTACAAGAGAAAGTGAGAGACACTCACGTTGCAGTTGGACGACCCATCAAATGTTGGATAAGAACCGTCCGCCCAGTCTGCAGAGTCCAGGCTGCCTGGTGGCCGGTGCTGGGCCTCGTATTCCTTCAGCTAAAATTAAAAGATTTTTGGTGATGTGTTACTAAGCAGTCTGCGCTGACCTACAACTCTGATTAGACAACTGCAAAATGATGGAGTAAACTCAAAAGAAAAAAAAAACGGCAAAGATTTTTTGCTATAACTTCAAGAAAAAAATACAATTGACTATCACGAGAAACATTTTGTATTCTTGCTTACAGGAACATTTCATAGTTGGAAAGCAGCAAAGACAAACTTCTGAGCCGGATTACTATCTCCTTATGCATGATGGCATTTATCATTAAATAGAACAAAATAATAAAATGGTATTGATATTGATATTTTATTTCTATCGCGCTCGAACACAAGTGTTTCAGAGCGCGACAATGGAAGGGACGGGAACAGGGGAGAACAAAACAGCGATCTTACTAAGCATAGTGACAGGGGGGAAAAGTGCATGGAAGGGGGGAGAAGTGGAAAGTGCCAAGCAGAGGAGAAACAGATGCATAATAAATAAATAAATAATAAAGGCAACAAACAGTGGTAGTGCAGCCAGCAATTTGCAGGTGCTAGGTTTAAGGCAGCACACAGGGTGGGTCTGATAATTGCAGGAAGAAAAAAAGGGGGGGGGCTGTATGGGTACAGATACAGACCCCAGTGCAAGGGGTGGCTCGGAGGCAGTGCGGGAGGGTGGCAGGGTGAGCAGGTACCTGGGCCCAGAGGTACTCGCTGAAATGAAAAGCTTTGAAAATCACCACCTGACATTAAGGCACTGCATGTTAACACTGGAATTACACTGGCTCATTGAAAAAATCCTATTTTCGTTCTTTAAAAAGCACACCCCAGTACATTTTGTGATTTTTAATGGAAATGCACAAATACATGAGACACACTATTATTGTGATTCACACAATTTTCATAGCTAGTAGATGTTCATTTTCCCCCAAATATTTCCTATCCTGAATTCATTGTCAACAAAGAACCCTGGGCACCTACTAAACCAGCAGCAGCATACTATACAGAAGCCAGGTGCCACTCTGCGGTAAACCGCTGTATTTGATTTCACACCTAGTCACCCCTAGAGTGACAGAAGCAGTGTTGCTATGCACCAGGTATCCTACTGATAGGGTAAAGTGGTGTTGCATGGTGTTTAAATAACGTCTCTTGCATTAGGGGTCCCCTCCATGCCTTTCGTAACACTGACACTAGAGGACACGTGTCAACAACATGCAATAAGTGAGAGGTCCTGTACAGGAGGGGGAGTGACCCCTGACCAGCCCATAGAGTCAGAGCTCGCCCTCGAGTACTTTAAGACAAGATAGCTGCACCTTGAGGTGGAAGGGGTGCGGGATTCTCTTACTCCAACACCAATCAATAAGGACAACTCAATGGTTTGGCAAAGGGGAGTCCGTTTAATGACAAGTACAGAAAACGGGGAAACATGGAGATCAACAGTGATGCGATAGCCCGTCTCGAGTCAACACCCAACAATCTTCATTCAACAGTAACAGTTATACCCAAAATTCATCATCATTGACGTGTAACACTCATACGTTTGTCATACAATTCTATTGGTTGGAAAAGGTAACTTAAGTATAGGTGATATATCTGTATATGGTAATAGAGTGTGAGGATTCAATAACTTATCGGGTGGGCGTCTACGCCCTTCCCTCTAACATTACTCATGTAGACGTCACTAAAAGTACGACGTCTCATTGGTTCTACTAGCTATAGGACCCTAGATTATTTGGTCCATTGTGATTGTGTTGGCTACAACCCTAGGCATAAATCTCCACTTCAATTAGCAGCATGCAGAATGGTCACCCAGATGCAGGATGCCCCAAGATTCACCCAGCCTCCCTTCCATCAATCAGTACTTTATTGCTATGTGTCAATTAGTTGGCTCTGGTTGGCCTCGAAACTGTAGCTTCTTGTCAGGAAAAGTTATGGTATCTTCTGGTTTTGGGTGACATCAGACGTTCGTATCTCTTTGCGCTTGGCTGGTCACGTGTTAGTACACCTTGGATCGGCTTCGTTTTCCTTCTATTTGTGCATTTAATTCCCTTTTCGGCCTGCCACCTGCCTGGGCCTCCTTATCTCGACCTTCACGGGGCAGACTGCTCTGCTCTTAAGTTTCGATTCTCCGAAGTTTCTGTCCACCTCCCTTTCTAAGTTGGACCTCGATTTCCCAGGCATGGCCTGCTCCTTGCTGAGTTTTGATTCTGCCGTCTCTTTTCTTGTTTTAGCTGGAATAAAAATCCTGTCCCGTTTGACCCTTAGTAACCTGGGTTAATTCTGCTTTTGTATAACGTGGACGTGCACTTATATAGTGTGCTTCGTTGAGGCTTGCCGCTCTATTCTTCTACTAAGCATAGCAAGCCGCACTGTTCTCTTAGCTTCTTGCATTTCAAGCATATGTACAAGTGTTAACTGGTTGGATATTTTCATCCTGCTTTACAGTTTAAGCTTCTTTATATTTCAACATTGTCTCTCCTTCTAAGATCATAATGTTCTTATTCAGGACATTTCGTCTTTGTGTCATCTTTTGGTCGTCGTTTCTTTCATCTGTGAATCTGTCTGGGCCCTTGTGTCGTCACCATTCGTCTTCAATTAAGGCCTTTTGAGTTTCTTCTGGGACAGTGTTTAAGCAACCTTCATTTCGTGTCATTTGCTGATAGGGTTGTCTCAATGGATACCTTACTGTCCATGGTTGTCTGGTTATTGGCACTTCAATAGGTGTTGCTCTTCTGATGGGCACTCGACAGAGTCCTAATGCGGCTCTCTGCGGGTTTATTTGCCCCTCATAAGTCACATATCTAGGTGTGAACTTTCCTGGTACCTCAAAATGGGTGGCTGGAGTGCAGGCCATATTTGGGACCTCCTCTACAGTCCACTAAACACATTAGTCTAAAAATGCAGAAGCTTTATCACTAATACTCACCTATCCCCGCCTCTCCCAATGAATCTCTCAGGTTCTGCAGGACTCTGACCTCTTTAAAATGTGCGTTGGGAAGAATTGACTGCCTTGCAGTTACCAAAGTCCACTTCCCTGCATCAGCAAGGCCTTCAAACCCAGCTCACACCACATCACAATCTAGATATGAGCTTTAATAGAGGTTCTAACACTCTTCCCAGTGGAGCCAGCTGTCACCCAGAAGCCACCTACCATGCCACAGCCCGCCTGATCAGACGCTTGAAGAAATTAGGTCAAGACGTCCTTATATTCAATGAACTACACTGGTTCAACCCCAGGACTGAATTATTTTATTTATTTATTACATTGGTTGAAAGCACCCAGACCCGGAAGTATCACGGTGCTAGTTAGGATTAAGTACAGTACATGCAGTAATACAGTCAATTTAAACACAACAACATTTTGGCATATTTGTTAAACAGGATCGTTTTCAGTTGTTTTCGAAAGTTGTGGTAGGAAGGCTCTTCTTGGATACATGGAGGCAGGGCATTCCCCAGTGTGGGAGCTATGACTGAAGCTTACACCACCTGCTCTTTGGCTGGAGAATCTCACTTTAATTAGGGAAGTGGAGGTGGAGGAGCGCAGGCAACATGGTTTGGGTCCTTTAGCGATGCGCTGGTTGAGGTAGGTGGGAGCAGTGTTGTGAATGCATCGGCGGGGGTGTGGCAGTGTTTTAAACTCAATGCAAGCTCTAATTGGGAGCCAATGGGCTTTGTGTCTCACAAGGGAGATATGGTCCGTTTGCGTCACCACCCACATTGCCAGAAGGGCATTGTTTTGGATGGGTTGTAATTTGGTGATGTTTTTTGTGGAGGTTCCAGTGAGAATGGCATTGCAGTCATCCAGTTTACTACTGATGATGGCCCTGGCTAGCGTGAGGCAGTTTTCAGGGGCTGATCATTTTGGTTGAATAGGCTGCAGAGGGTGCAATGGCTTTAACATGTTTTTGCATGGTGAATTCCAAGTCAAGAAAGACTCCAAGAGTTTTCACATGGCTAGAAATAGGGGTGTTGTTTCCGTCAATGGAGGAGGAGGAGAAAGCTGGGTCTAGGTGTTTGAGACGGTGAGCAGAACCTACACTAAGGAGCCTGGTCTTGTCATCATTGAAGCACAGGTGGTGGTTGGCCATCCATGCCTGGATGTACTGTAGACTTGATCGTTATTGGCAGAGTGTACGCTGTGATTGCCGGAAATTTTAAGTAGGACTTGCGTATCATCAACAAAGTTTGTATAGGGGATACCAAGGCTATCAAAATGGTCAAAAAGGTGCTTGGTATACATGTTATATAGCGTGGGTGAGAGACAAGATCCTTGTGGGACACTATATGCGACAGGGGTAGGGTCAGCTTCCTCAGACCCAACGAAGATCCTAGAGGAGCGTTCGCTCAGAAAGAAATTAATCCAGTTGGCTTCATCGTTAGAGAGGCTAAAGCTGGAGGTAAGGTGGTAACAGAGAATGTCATGTTCAACGAGATACAAATCCGCTGAAAGGTCGGGCAGGAGTAGGATAGCTAGATCTCCTGTGCCATGGATGATATCCAGCTGGATCTTAAGGTCAAGGAGAGGTGTCTCGATCTATAACCAGACTGTCGTGTGCCAAGAAGGTTGTGGGTTTCAAAGTAGGTTTGGATTTGGATGTAGGCGGTACAGTCAAGAATTTTCAGGAGGAAAGGTACAGTTGTGATAGGGCGATAGTTGGTAGGGAGAGTGGGGCCAAGTGAAGGGTTTTTGAGGAGGGGTGTGACCCCCACGGCTCTGATGTTTTTAGGCACTGTACAGGTGTCGAAGGAGGGATTCATGAATTGGGCAGCGATGGGTGCAAGGGAGTCTGCACACATTTTAATGAAGTGAGAAGGGTAGGTGTCTCCTTTGCAGTGGATGTTTTTAGGTGGAGGATGGTGGTGAGGACATCAGAAGGAGGGCAAGGGGAGAAATGGATGGGGTGTGTGGGTGTGGCAGTCAAGGGGTGAGCTCCTAACTGAGTGATGGACTCATCCTTAGTAGGCAGGGATTATTTTTTGAGGATGGTTTTGGTCATGAGGTTGAGGGTCTTGTCGGCAAGAGCGGACTGCACGAGGGAACACCGGGCCTCGTCTTTAGGGAAGCTAATGCGAGGAGGTGCTGGTGATTCGAGCTCCTTAAAGATTTCGAAGAGCGCTCCCGTGTTAGAGCTGGCTTCATTGATCCTTGTGTTATAGATGTTGGCTTTGGTAGTGATAGTCATTTTGTAGGCCTTGGCAATGGCAAGAAAGGCTTCTTTGTGCAGTTGGGAGGGTTTTCTTCTCCAAAGATGTTATTGGGCTCTTTTATGTTTGTGGAGGGTTGTTAGGTCCTCTGAGAATTATTTTTGGATAGTAGTTTTGAGGGGTGCATGGAGGTCTAGTGCGTGCAGGAGTGTGGGATTGTATGAAGAGGATAGTTTCAGGGTCAGCACCATCCGGCAGGAGTGTGAGGAAGGCACAGACAGTTGGCTCTAGCATCTTCTTGGTCAGTTTACAGGTGTGTATCGCTGTGACCGGGAGGCGGTTGCAGACGTTAAGAGCAGCATTAGGTAGAGGAGACATGGTCAATAGTATCAGAGAGTGGTTGGTACAGGGCAAGGGGTCAATAGCAGTAACCTTGAGAGGTGTGAGGTTTAAGATCTAGTCGAGGGTCCCACCTTATCAGACTTATCTCCAAGACAGTCTGCATCATCAACAAAGCAATGAAGCTCAAACAGCAGCCTACCTGGCCAAAGAACGCCCCACCCCTGAATGCCAATGCCACCGTCGAAACAATGGTGTGGTCAGGTTGGAAGTTAGGAAGTGCAAGCAAGACAAAACAAACCTTCCCCGACTACGCACCTGGACTCGAATCGCTTGCACAGGGACACCAAAGCCCCCACCCCCCTCTTATCTCTTCCACTTCAGGGAATTGGAGACTGTTTCCTCAAATAACACACTGCTGAATGCAACCTGTGGATTCATGGACTCGTAACCCAGCTGTTCTTACTTTTAATGCCCGCCTCTTACCACCCCTGCCCAGTTTCTGAGCTGCAGCCTGAAAAAGATCTGTACCTGGCCCTCTTGTCCTTTGCTAAGTGACTTGCAAACAATGTGTATGCATGCACTGGGAGGAAGGGAGTCAGACGGGAAACTGTAAAAAAGACCCTGTACCATAAGTTACACAAAATGAGAAGAATACAGAAAGAATTGTGGAAAACCCACAACTAAGTGAAAAAGAAGCAGTCCCTGTAAGCACCTGTGCGCAAACGCAGGCTGTAAATTAGGCTACAATGTAGGTTTTGCATACAATGTCAAGCAATGACAATGGCCTAGAATCTAGTAAACGCACAATGCGGGCCATGCCAGCAGGTTATTAAAAATAAACTGTAAGAGGTTTCCAGCCAGATGGCAATTGGTGCTGTCCTGTCTCCTGTTGGGAGTGTGAAGCGCATATGACTCTACATATTAAGTTGTTTCTAGCACACACAAAAACGTGCGCAAACATCAATAATTTGTGTTAGAGATGGGATTAGTGCTGATGAAAAGTTTACGGCTGAAGGAATAAAAAGGCATTGAACACGGACAGCACATTTCTGACAAGTATTTAAAACTTATGATAAGGCGAACGTCACACTAAAGAGGTTTGGCGATTTATGCAGAGCACACTTAAATGGGTCGAAACTATAAAAAAGGGGACTAAGGAAATTCATGGTTGAATCAAACATAACTAAATATTATATTGCATTTTAAAAATAAAACCTTATTGATTAGAAAGTAGTAAAGCATGATTTTATGTATATTTGAATCAGAAGTACGTGTCTGTAAAAACGGACATAGTAAACCGATAGGCAAATGATCTATGTACTTATTTACGCATGGTCACTATAGACATCCAAACCAACACTAAAGGAACATTTGTGATCAATCCCACACAGCACAAGACAACCGAGACTGCTCCCACGGGGCGGTCTTCCATCACAATGACAATGAGACCCAACTGACCGGCTGAGCTAGGATTACAAATGCCCATCTACAGAGACGGCAGAAGTCTTCGAGTTGTGGTGCACATCCTGCAGGGCCCAGGACTCAGAAGCAGCGTACCCCCCCTGCACCTGTCCTCCACCCTCCCCTCTCACCTCTCCTGTACCGTCTGCGCACTTGCACGATCTGAAAGTACCATGCCTTGAAGATTGTCCATCTTTGCCTCCCTGTCTCCCCTCTTGCATGGTGACACCTCTATGATCTTGGATAAACTGCAGAATTGTCGTCAGACCTATTTGCTGTTATCCCCATTGTTAATTGTATTATATGTACTTACTCTGCCTGTGCAGACTGGTATTGTTCAGAAACTCAAGGGCTCTGAATGACTTATTTTTCTCCCCTTGTTCCCTCCCTCCTTGAGCACTTTGAAACACTTGCCTTTTGAATAGGTGCTTTACAAATAAACAATACCATATCATACCAGCTGGGAAATACAAACTGGAAACCAGCCTGACTGCTACTCAAGAGGCGAGAGTCGGAAGAGATCTTCTGGGGACCATCCTGATGGGCACAGAGCTTAGGTTGATTTGGTCGAATCTATTTGGTCATTGGAGCATTGGTCCAATTGTTGTTTTTTTGACAGCTTCATTATTTTACCGCATATATATGCAAGAGGGATCCCCCCGCATTCCCGTCCACCTCAATGATATGCCTAAACCCACCTCCCAGAAACATATGAAGCAAAATGCATTAAAAAAACGGCGACCAATTCTCCTGTAACCAAATCTCCAGTGCAGTAATCTGCCAATCCCGGGCACAGCCATGGTTATATCAGAGACTGAGGCAGTGGGAAGCAAGGAAGGGAACAATTCACGCTGAAAAGATGCAGCAAGCACACAGCTGCCAAAAGGAGGGCGGGGGGGGGAGAAAGAGGAAAAGAGAGAGAAAGAGAGAGAAAGAGAGAAAAAGAGAGAAGAGAGAGAGAAGAGAGAGAGAGAAAGAAAAAGAGAAAGAAAAAGAGAGGGGAAGAGAAAAAGAGAGGGGAAGAGGGAAACAAAGAAAGAAAGAAAGAAAAAAAGAAAAAAAGAAAAAAAAAAGAAAAAAGAGAGAAAGAGAGAGAGACCCAGAGGAAGGGGGAAAAAACTACAGAAGCTCAGTAGAGAAGCTCATGGACCAGAAAATGACTCCTGGGAAAGAGAGTGAGCATAGCTGGTGACAGAGAAGCTGGCTCCCTAAACCAGAGTGATGCTGCAGCAGCGGCCAGAGAAGATGGCCTGAAGCACCTTGCCTGTACACCTGTGCTATGTCTCTGGGATTCCTACCATTCACCAATGCCATTTTAATGGTCTCCATGTGCTCTGGGAGATCTGATACAGATCTGATACAGTGGGGTGGGATTTAAGCTGGTGAAGAAAAGAAAATGCAAAATATCTTTGTTGCTTTGTTGGAGGGTGGAGGCTGAAATACCCCAGCTCAGCGCGTGAAGCAGGTTTTTAGGTGGTCCGCATCAAGGGCACAGAGGCCTTTGTGGGCAAAAGTGAGCCTTGTTGAGATAGTGTTATGTTATGTTATTTTGCATTTGTATAGCGCCTTATGTACCATTGGTATGATCTCAAGGCGCTGGTAGGTTGAACTCCCTCGGGAACCGCAGTTCAAGTCAGTTGAATGTGTTCAGTCTAGAGGGTTGACAACCAGACAGTTATAGCTGCGTTAGGCCTGAGGAGACGCCTAGGCTAGCCGGTGTGTGCTAGCTAGCTGCGTTTTATTAGGATGATGGGTGGTTTGATGGGTCATGTTAGTATGAGAACAGCTTTACTGAATGTGTCATAGTACTGCTGTGTTCTAGTTGAATGGTGGTGTATAGGAGAGAGTAAGTGTAGTAGTGTGATATTGTGGTAATCAGTGAAGTGTATGCAATCAGGCACAATCTACCTACTAAATTTTACTTTTAACACAGTGACGCTATTAGGGCATATTCAATGTTGTTGGTGATACCATCTTAATTCAACTCTAATACAGTCACTCTATTAGGGGATGCTTCTAGGTTGAAATTTAACACAGTGACGCTATTGGCGCACACTCAATGATGTTGGGAATACCGTCTAGGTTCAACATTAACACATAGATGCTACAGGGTGTGCTTTCTAAGTTCAACTTTAACACAGTGACGCTATTAGGTACACTTTCAAGATTCAACTTTAAGATAATGACGCTATTAGGGCACAGACATTGATGTTGGGAATATCTTCTAGATTTAACATTGACACAGTGACGTTAATTAGGGTAGGCTTTCTAAGTTCAACTTTAACATAGCAACTCTAGTGTGTATAAAATATAATCCGGTCTGTACTGGGGAAACTGATTCCTAAAACCTGTAGCCACCTAATGGACTATGTGTCTACAATAACACTACATGTTGGGGAAATTGAGGGATAAATCCTAAACACTGAGCTTATAGAAATCTTACCTATAGGGAAGCTGAGCCACGAGGCTCATAATGAGCAGAGTCTGTGGGTCTAAACAAGACTGCATGCCAGGCAACTCAATTTCACTGCCCCAAGTAAATCCTAAAGGCATTGAAGAAGTGAAACACTGCATGTGATGAAATGGATTATCAAGTGTCTTCAAGGCAATAGCAAACTGATAATGCACGTGAAGATCGGAGTCACTGTATGTTGAGAACCCCAGTCTCCAAGCACACGAACTGAAAATCTTTCATTACTGCAAACATTGCATGCTGGGAATCTGAGTCCACTTTCAAACAATCAAAACACTGAAAGACTTTTGTGACAACTTAAGTGGAAACATCGACCCCCATTTCTTGAACCAATGAAATGATGTTGCGGATATGACATCAGATGTGGTGTGACACCGCCCATTTCGACGGGTGAGGTGGCCCAACAGTGAGCCTTAATTGGGAGCAGAAAGGCAGGCTGACAACAGGGAGATGAACAGAGGCAGAGAGGGTATTTGCTCAGTGGGGTTCATGAGGGTGGGGGACAACAGACCGGAGCGGAGAGGGTGGGCAGCAAGGTAAACCAGGGGAGAGGTAGAGAGGGAGAGGCAATGGAGGGGAACCCGCCCTTATGAAAACAGGCAATGGGGTTAGTGTGGTAAGTAGAAGGGAGTGAGGCGTGGGGGAAAAGAAAAGCAGGGAGGGGTTAGACTGGGATGAAGAAATGTAGGCTGAGGAAACAGCAAAGACAATGTAGGCCAATAGCATGTCAAGTACAGGCAGATGAAAAAAGAAACACAAAAAAGAAGTGCATAGAAAAAGAGTAGTTGGAGAAACAACATAGAACCACGTGGAAACCAATCGACAGAACACACAAGAGTCTGTAGTTAAGCAAGTTTGTTACTTAATGTGGATGCATGGGGTCCCAGGTGCAACGAGCCATAGAAAATAAGGCCTATATCAAAAAGGTTTCATGGGCATAAATATGGGAAATCTGGGGTTCCACAACTAAAGGATTCACCAGTCCCACTTGAAGGGTACAGCGGCGGGTTGGCGTCTTAAACTTATTGAGTCCCACAATTCTAGTGCCCAGCTAACTTGTTGCCAAACTCGGCTCAAGAGATGTAGCACCCTGTGCGTGTCACGATAATCTCCTCCCAACAAGTACTTCTCCTGCCTTGCCTTAGGGCGTGTGTCGAGCCCAGCTATTCTTACTATCCAGCCACAGGCTGCCCCGCTCCTTTGCGTTGGAAGTACATTTAATGCACTTCTACCAGTAAGCACTCCCCTCCCCCGCCCAGCTTATGGTTTTTGTTAGGATGTCATATTGCTAGCCACCTGGGCCAACGTCTTCAGGAAAGTGGTTGGCATTCTTAACAAGTCCTCAGATTTTAGTGATCTCACTCTTCCCCCAGGTCTGAGATCTAGCCATCAGCAGGCTCTTTGATGTCTCCTTCAATCTGGTCTTTTTCCAGGGCCTCAGCAGGCTTTTGGATTCTTACATGTAGCGGGTCTTTTCCAGTATCTGTGATATCGCCGACCACGGCTCATTGATTTGAACCTTAACCTACTCTCTCACAGTGTCTTGCCCTTATTTTATTTCTATCGCGCTCGTACACAAGTGTTTCAGAGCACGACTGCTGCACAGTCTGGTGACTATGTAAAACCTTGGCCTCTTATGGTTTTGCCGATTGCTCAACAAGCGCCCTGGTTGAATAGTCTCAATATTGGCCTCTTTCCTGAACTTGGTTTGTTATTCTCTTGCGTTCAGAATTCTCCATCAGATGTTTGTCTCTTTTCCGAAGGTTTCTCATGTATAGCCCCTGATTATGCACGTCTGATACCTGCTGACAATTCCGTGTGTATGGCAGCAGCCAAGAGCGGAGTAGGCCGATCCACCATTTTGGAGTCAGGCAGCATTTCCAGCATGGCTATGCAGTTCCACAGAGGGGAGTTAGACCTCCATGTATGCTCTACCCTGCGTGCTGTAGGCACAAGGATGGGTTAACAGCTTTGCTAGCGGTCCGTGAATTGTTCGAGAAAGAAATGTCCCGAATGCGAAAAGGAAAGTCGGAGTCTATGGTGGAACCTGCAGCTCTTTGACAGATGGGGATATACGACACCTTCTTACAATGTTTTTCACTGTCAAAACCTCCACTCCAAGACCCTTTAATGATTAGTTAATTCCCCCACAGGCATACAGCTCAAGTCGGCGTTTCATCTGGGCTTGGTGGTTCATTCTACGGGTATACCTACACCATAAACTGCTACTTCCACTGGGTATCTATTGTGGTTGTACTGCGCCCACAAGGCCTGGCAAGCACAGCACTGCTGATGGCCTGAAAACGCGGGGCATGGCAAAAGGGAAACAAAGCGGCCAGAATGACCCTTCTTCAACTTCCCCAGTCAATTACAGTTTCAGTATGGCCATGCCACAGTAGAAAAGACAGTCGTGTCGGGTGTGGGCATATACAAGCCGAGGGCGCTCTCCTTCGCGTTCCCAAGTATCCCCCTGCTGGCTTACACCCACTCACATGTCTTCTCCCACACCTCCAGCGGTGCCATGCGCAACCCTTGCCAGTGAGTCCTCCCGCACGCTGGGTGTATGCCGGTTGGTTAACACTATCTGGAATCCTTTGGAAGTTGACGGATGGCGAGCGGGAAGGGCTTTACCATGCCCCATCTCGACAGAATCTGAGCCAGTCTCTACTGGAGGTTTCTCGAGATTGAGGATTCCCCCGCAGGCACCCCCCTGGGTCAATCCGTACTGAACTGTCCGTAGATCGTAGGTAAATTTGCCTGGGTTTTAAGTGCCAGCCATGCTGGCAGAACCATATGCTCACCTGGGTCCGACTGATATCCAGGAGGATCTGATACCAAGTCAGGCTCCCATTTCTCCTGCTTCTTCCATCCCTCTCACCCCCGCATCCCCACTGGCATCCATCAATGAAACAGTACATATTTGCTCTTGAGCAACTGGGCCATGGTGCCACTGATTTGCAAAATTGCACTGCAACTGTATGAAATTATTGTATTTGAATCCTGCATGTGTTATTTAATATGCTGGTTGCATCAAGTGAACTCAATGTGCTTGGTCCATCAATGGCAGATTCATGCTAGTGATATGGTTTGGGAAAGGCTGCACCTAAGCTCCTTATTTGAGGTGGAGGTAAACCATACACATTTTGGGACGAGTTTGCAAACTAAACACAGGAGTCTCATGTGGAAATCTGCAAGCAGTCCAACAGGGGAGTAATATTATGGGCCTCTGAATCATTTTATATACACGAGTGGAAGGAAAAAAAGCGCCAGCATGTAAATATAAAAATATGCCGAGTCTGCAGATATTGAGGATGGTGGGCAGGCCCATTAACACGTGGGGCGATGAAGGAAACAGCAGGTCTGCATGAATGCAGGTGCCGTGTACAGCACGGAATGCTACCACGACCTATAAGGTAGTGACCGTCCAGCTGTTACATTTGGTGTCCAATTAACTACAACAGGCACAATCTAGCACTAGCTCAAAAACAAGTCAGCTACCGCATTGTGCACCCCATGAGAAGGAGTGCCCCCCCTCCCTCTCCCACCCGCTTATACGTGCGCAACCCAGTGCACAGTTAGAAAGACAGAGCACTCAGCTGAGTAACATTTCGAAGGCGCATGCATTGAGCGGGAAAACGGTTTCCACACACCAGGTGCACGTGTGAGAATGAGGATTTTTACAAACACAGCCTGAAGAAATACTGCAGTACCGAGAGCCGACTAAAAACCAGCTATCCATCCAAAGTTCTTGCAAAGCCAGGGCGGATACTTGTATACTTGAGAGACAACATGTGTTAGATGAATTGCACCGCCACAGGACGAGGCGATGGTCGGCATGATATTGTTTAGAAACACGTCTGGCACCACAACATGGCTCGCTCAATGTTGCAGCATACTTGCACAGAGAGCCCTTCCGAGGTATGCTCGAGAGCTCTGGAAAAAGGACGTTTCACACACTGAAGTTAAGAGCTTCCATGGGACAGCGCAACAGATGTCCTCAGCTGGCTTATGCATCCCAAAGGCAGACTCAACATGGTCCAGGGAAGCTGCCCGGCTCACAGCTGCTTGCCATGTTCCTCAAAATATGTGTACAACCATGAGAATAAGGTGGGTGGAAGAGTAAACGTACGCGCATTCAATGCATGTATACATTTTGGAGAGTAATTGATGAAAGTTAACAAGAATGTACTGTCATAAAATGTGACTGTGTTGCATGGTACGGATTCGGCCATTTTGGGGGCCTCTTGGACCTGCAAAGGTTCCGATTAAGACACTGGGTGGTGTGTGCAAAAATGCGTAATCCAAAGAGACAAGATTTCACAGCTTTTAAAACAGAAAAGAATGCCTTACTTTCCCTAGGTCAAGGAGTAGGCTTAATTTTGCCACATAGAAGCCCATCTGTTTCACAAATGCTCATAGCAATATCTAGGACTCGCCAGGGTCCATGTTTGCATGATTTCAGCGTCTGTGGTGGCTTGTAAAGGGATAACTCGTACACCAAGGGTTGACGGTATTTGCCTTGTGTAGGGTGATGGTGGTTTGCTAGGTAACAGGCATACACCAGCAGCAGCATGGGGCGCCCTGGCACTGCCACAAACTCAAAGTATATAGGTTTTCATAAAGGGTTTGTACAGGGGGTTGAGCACTCCAAGAGCAGGTGAGCTAGCTTTGGAATGTCCCGCTTCCACCCATTCAAACTATTGTTGGCCGCCCTTAAGTAGAGGAATGCCAGGAAGTTTAAGAAAATTAAACGTTCTGCAGCATCCCTGTTGCCATGCCCAGGGCCCACAGCGTCATAGCATGGCAACGGACATGCTGCCACAGTCAGTGCTTAATTTGCAAAATAAATAAGTGCCAGGGCCAAAATATTTGCTAGCATGCCTGTGTGCCATTGGGGCAGGCTGCTCTGCGCCACTGTTGCCACCGCCCACAGCTGCCCCCCACGGTGTCCTATTTGGGGTGAAAGCTGCAAGTCACACCGGCACATTGTCGATGCACCAAGTATGGCAGACATGAGATTCACAAATGGAAATCAGCATAAAATAACAGACGCTATTATGTCTTGAAATGAGACATGATTAAATGCTTCTTTAAACACATCACGGTTAACATCTTGCAATGATTCTTTAGGTGGGAAAAAAAACGTATTGACTAGCTACAGAAAACAGCAAACAGGCTTTCCTCCTAGGGTAACTGATGTACAAATGCACGTAAAACTTCAAATGAACTCTCCTGGCAAACCCTGCAGCAAGACTTTCTTCTGTATGTTGGCGCTCAGGACAGACACTCCTCCTTGGCAATGGCCTTTTCCCTGGTATTGCCCTGAAGTTGGTACTGCTGGCTTTCCCGTTGTCAACCCACCATGCTGTGGCATTGCTGCTGGTTATTACAGTAGTGGAGCTGCATCAGTGTTATGCAGGCTGACTGGAGCGGTGTGCATGTCATTGTCACTTTCCACCTGATTGGTATTCAGGAAAAGGAATACCTAGCACGGCCGCGCCAGTGCCAGTCATCACGCTCATGAGTTGCAATGAGCCAGCTCAGGATGCAGAGACATGCGGCCAGGGCAACTGTTGTTGCTTGTTTTGTAAATACTACTAATTGACAGTTTAATAAGGATGTGCTGTTTAAACAACATTATTACCTCGAGTATGGAAAACTCAAAGTTAAGTGCCAGGGCTGAGCCCTGGCAAACACCCCCACAAATTAAGCACTGGCCGCAGTGTTAAGAATGCTAACAGCTTACAGAAAGGGAGGCCAGACAGTGATTGCCGCTCACCTCACCTCGCCCAGAAGGAACCTTGCACGTTTATCTTTGAACTCTCCTTTCATCCACATGTGACCCTCCAGGGAGACCTGCAAATACTTGGGAAGCGTTAGCCGATTCCTAAAATGGATGATTCCCCAATACCTTTCAGCAATCATATGCTAGCATTCACAGTTCTGGAAATGGCAGAATGTACTGGGGGGGAACTCCTCCCCGGCTCCCCTTCCCGGGACTAGGGACGGATTGTTAGTGTAGTGTTGGTGGGGCTGGGGGAAGGGGCAGAGCTAAGCGTCAAATGATGTGTGTGTTCTGAATATAGGATCCTGGCTGATTTGCATAAAAACAAAGTGCATTTTGGGAACATGAGAATGAACACCAATTTATCAAACATGTCTGTGCTAGTAACTGAAACGTTCATTCCTTCAGAGCATGCAATGCATACTTGGTATGGTCTCATTTCCTCTGTCTGAATAGTCACCCTGACAGTAAAATGAGTGCAAAGCATGAGACATAAATACCGCTTTGGACTGTTTCATTGTTTTGGGTTGTTGAGCAAAGGAAGACGTTCAGATGCAGTCTGTGAATTCGCTGCATATTCTTAGCACAGCTGCACGCATTGAAACACTGTGGCTGGCACTGTGTCTTGATGTGTGCAACTGAGCGGCGATATCCAACAAGCAGCGTAAACCTCCCTCCCCCACTGCAAGTTGGGGAAGCTCAATACCCCCGACTGCCGCTTGCGGCAGTTTCCGGACCACTGTGTCTGAGGCACGGCAAGACTTGTTATGTTATGTTAACGGTACTTATATAGCGCACCGTCACCAACGGAATTGGTCCCCAGGCGCTCCGGTGGATCTGCAAAAGGGAAGGTGGGATGGGTTAGTAAGGTGAAGAGGGAGTGGGATAGAGAGATGGGTGGTGTACTGTTGGCAGCCTCAACTCGGTGGACACCGGGTGCTGAGCTTTGGTGCGAATATCGAATCGGTGTTAGTCCGCGTGTGCTGTTGGTGCGGCTTATGTGTTGTTGCAGTGTGGTGAGTACGTGCGGTTTGTTGTGTGAGAGATGGTTGTGAGAGTTTTGTGGGATAGGTATGCAGGGAGTTTGAGCTTATATCGGTTAGTGAGTTATTTTACATTTAGCATGCTAACATTCAAAGTTCTGTTCCAGGTGTAGTACTCGCCGATCCACACAATTCCGTGTGAGTGTGGCACTTGCCAGTCCCCACAATAATTATCTAAATACGGCGCAGGCCAATATTCTCAATTCTAAGTGTGGCACATGCCAACAATCACAATCCTATTTAGATACGGTGCAGGCCAATGTTTTGAACTCTAAGTGTGGCACATGCTAACATCCAAGTTCCGTCTATGTGTTGTATGAGCTAACGTTCATAATCCTGTCTAGATACGGCGCGGTTCAATGTTCACAATTCTAAGTGTGGCACATGCTAACATTCACAATCCTTTCTAGATACGGCGCATGCTAATGTTCTCAATTCTAAGTGTGGCACATGCTAACATCCAAGTTCCGTCTATGTGTGGTATAAGCCAACGTACATAATCCTGTCTAGAAACGGCGTGGTTCAACGTTCCCAATTCTCAGTGTGGCACATGCTAACATTCACAATCCCATCTAGATACAGCGCAGGCCAATGTTCTCAATTCTAAGTGTGGCACTCGCTAACATTCACAATCCCATCTAGATACGGCGCATGCTAATGTTCTCAATTCTAAGTGTGGCACATGCTAACATCCAAGTTCCGTCTATGTGTGGTATAAGCCAACGTACATAATCCTGTCTAGAAACGGCGTGGTTCAACGTTCCCAATTCTCAGTGTGGCACATGCTAACATTCACAATCCCATCTAGATACAGCGCAGGCCAATGTTCTCAATTCTAAGTGTGGCACTCGCTAACATTCACAATCCCATCTAGATATGGTGCAGGCTAATGTTCTCAGTTCTCAGTGTGGCATTGCTAACATTCACAATCCCATCTAGATACGGCGCAGGCTAATGTTCCCAATTCTCAGTGTGGCACATGCTAACATTCACAATCCCATCTAGATACAGCGCAGGCCAATGTTCTCAATTCTAAGTGTGGCACTCGCTAACATTCACAATCCCATCTAGATATGGTGCAGGCTAATGTTCTCAGTTCTCAGTGTGGTATAAGCTAACGTTCATAATCCTGTCTAGATACGGCACGGTTCAATGTTCACAATTCTAAGTGTGGCACATGCTAACATCCAAGTTCCGTCTATGTGTGGTATAAGCCAACGTACATAATCCTGTCTAGATACGGCGTGGTTCAACGTTCCCAATTCTCAGTGTGGCACATGCTAACATTCACAATCCCATCTAGATATGGTGCAGGCTAATGTTCTCAATTCTAAGTGTGGCACATGCTAACATCCAAGTTCCATCTATGTGTGGTATAAGCTAACGTTCATAATCCTGTCTTGCAACAGTTTCCTGTCTCTGAGACAAGCATTCAGGAAAAACACACCAGTCAGGGGCAGAGATCCTTCTCAACTCAGGCAGGTTTGCGCCGCGTGTCTACACAGTTTTTGCCAGAGCACAGCTCTATCTCATTCCAGCCCAATTCCCCCCGTGAGCATTCACCATGCTATGCTGAGTATTGTGTAGTCACTGGAAAGGAGCAGACCCCCACCCACTTCTTTTTAACTGAGATCAATATTCAATTGACATCCTACTGAAGTGTTTTGTTGTTGTGATATTCTTTTATTAGCACCCTATAGCGCGAAAGCAGCCAATCAGCTTGCTCGGATTGCATGCAGAATCCACAGATAAAAGCTTGTTGGAAAGAAAGACTTTGCCTGCCCTGACACTCCCGCTCACCCTCACCGCCTCACCCCACAAACCCTCAATGCATACTCCCTATTCTTGTCCTCTACCCACAAGATGCTTGCATGTGCAAGTGCCTTGTCATCAAAGTGAACTTTCCCCAAAGCATTCACACCCTGGTTTGTCGGCGTGCAAAGCAGATAAGTACCTCAGTGGCAGGCAGAACTAAATGGTAATCACTGCAGCACCATGCGACACTGGAGGGGCAAGACATTGTGGGATCGGGGTCAACATCAGCTTTAAAATGCGGCATGGGGGTCAATATCAGCAAGAAAGTGCAGGATAGAGGTCAACATCAGTGAAAAAGTGCAGGATAGAGGACAACATCAGTGAAAAAGTGCAGGATAGAAGACATTAGCAAGAACATTTCCGGATAGAGGAGAACATCAGCGAGAAAGTGCCGAATGGCAGTCAACCTCGGCGCGGAAGTTCCGAATGGTGCTCAACATCAGTGAGTTAGTGTTGTGGGGGGTGGGGGGGTGAGTGCTGGATGGAGCTCATCAGTGAGAAAGTGCTGGATGGATGAAACATCCGTTTTGGCGAACAGATACTGACGAAGTGAGAGGTAAACGAGGCAGGTGCATGCACAGAAAAGCTGATGAAGAAGGACTATGATGTAATATTGAGGACTAAAGTGGGACACGAAAAGGAAGATGACCAGGAACATCACGCACACTCGAATATGTAGTTCCTTAGCGAACATGTTTACTGACATTAAAGGAGAACCTCCCGGAATGCACTAAAACAAGGGGGCGTTGATACTGTATGGAAAACTTGATGAGGGGTGAAGGTTATTAAGCGGCTGCGCTTTCCCAACAACATTTTGTTTGCAGTTCAATTGTTTCTACGGCTGATATTCTGCAGGAGCATCTGAGCGATGAAAAGTGTACGAAGGCCACTAGGTGGCAGACTTGACTAACGAAAAACAGAAGTAATAGCGAAGTAAAATGTGCTTTCATTGTATGAGTAAGTGCGATATATGCAGGCAAGACTAATTTTATAGACTTCCCCTGGAAGTCTCTGAAATTTCGATTGATCTGGGGCCAGTTAGTTGGTTACGTTTACTCGCTAGCAGAATTAATTGAAGTTCACTTATTGTTAGTTGTGTTGCATGTGTGTCTCTTGCCCCCTGCAGCAGCCTCTGGCACACGCCTTCATACAGGTCTAGAATGCGAGGGCATGGGCTCCCCAGGATGTTATGTTAAAGGTTCTTATACTGCGCACTGTTGCCATCTGTATGGTTTCTTGGCGCTCTCATGGATCTGTAAAGCGAGGGGGAGAGTGGGTAAGTTAGTAGGACTGGGCAAGAGAAAGAGCACGGGAGCCGGGATGTGCTGTTGGCAGCTTCAGTTCGGTTGACATCGTTCGCTGAGCGTAGTTGTAATTTTCGGCTGATAGCCGCCATCTGCTGTTGGACGAGGCTATGTGTGGTTTGTTTCGTTGGTGTGGTGAAGTGCGTGCGGTTTGTGTTGCTGTAGAGGTAATGCTCTAATTATGGAGCCTGCGCTATCTGATGGGCCACTGTATCTCGACAGAAGGTGACACAGTGGCCTCACTGGACAAAAGAAAAGCAAACCTCGCACATTGAAGCAGCTCAACCTTGGTATATTCTTGGTATAGTCGAGTCAGGCCGTGGACTTACTCTTAAAGCCACGGCTGTGCTTTAACGAGGGAGCCCCCGTTCCTCAGCGAGACTGGCGCCTCAGTGATTGTAATCTGTTCTGTGTGCTAGAGCAAAGAGAACAGATTAAATCACTGAGCCGCCAGCTTCGCCGAGGGAGTCTGAGGGACAGAGAAGCATCAGTAATGCACAGCTCTGTGTGTTAATGAGGGAGTCCCTGTCCCTCGTCAAGTTGGGGGCTCGGTAATGTAATCTGCACTGCGCACATAGCATATTAGATCACCAAGCCCCCAGCTTCACCGAGGTGCAGATGCGCCTCAGTAACATGTCCGCGCACTGCGGAGGCAGAAGTGGGAGGCCAAGCAGGCAACATGGTGTAACTTACCTGCCGCTCCTGGTTGCTGGAGCCTGATGGCGGCGGCAATGCACTCTTCAAGGTGGGCTGGAACGGACTTGCCCTGTGGCCATCCTTAAGAAGCCCTTTGGACTGGGCTGTGACATATGTAAGGGGGTGGAGCCACAAGAGCACGTTGCTCATGGCGCATTAGCGCCAATCTGCTACACACGGCTCTGCCCCTCACTCCAGATTGAAAGTCTTGACTTTCCGATGTCAGGCCAGGGCTGAGGCAGGGCGGGTCAGAGAACCGGGGAGACCTATGATGCTGAATCTCAAACCCGGCAAAATCCAGCCCATTGGCTAGCGCTGGTGGCGCTGCACTTAGTTTTACATAGGCTCCCATTTTGTGATTAATTGCTGTGATTCAGTTTAGGTATAGTAGCTCCAACTACATCTAGAGGGCTCTCATTTTAGTTGTGGAATTACTGTACTGCCCTGTGTTTCCATTGTGCGGAGCCCTGATCCGGATATTTTAGGCTGTTTCCTTGGGATTTGATACTGTTTAATTTTAATTGGAGAATTTTGTGAGCCGTTTTAGAGATTGAAAAATACAGTTTATACATTTACTTCAGTAAAAGCGTGTTTGCAGATTTCTTCACCAGCTGTCTCATATGAAGTTTATAGTTATTAATTACTGCTCCTGTACAGGATTGTGGGTCGGCCTGACCCCAATGCTCATGGGAGGGGGATCCCGGAGCAGGAGTCTTGTAGATTGTAACTCAAGTGTCATGTGTTGGCAAAGCCCCATTTGACCCTAAGAAAAAGGGGGATGTTAAGTTAGATGTATTCGTAGGTTTGTCAGTACCTGTTACCCCAGATAATTCAATGTGTCAGGGTATTTTCCAAATTTCTAGGAGCTGGCTTCCTAGGGGCTGGAGTGGGGGTGGGGTGGGGGAGGGGCAAAGGGAAGGGAGAGAGAGATCTTTAAAAGTGTTGATATTTGAAGAGAATAGGGGACAGAAAGTTGGATCTCTTCAATGCATCACCAGAAGGGGAAAACCACTCAGTGTTAATTTTTGTTTAGTTAAACACACATGGCAAAGTAAAGGAACAGTGAGAAAGCCACTCACTGCACTGTAACTCTGATGTATACATAGATACCCAATGAAGGGTCACGTTGGTTTTTTCCAGGGTCCAGTATTCATTTTGTGCTCACGCGGTTACATGCACTCTGCATTCTGGCCCACATTCCTGCCATTCAGGATGTGTTCCTCCGTTGGTCTATTATTCTATTCCAGGCTGGCATTAACCCATCTTGTCAAAAGCTCAGAGGATCACAAGCACCCAATTTGCCACTTTCTTTCTCACCAACTCTGTGGAGGTACGCCATCATCATTATCCCTAAAACCGCCAGCCCTTGCATGGGCAACAGTGGAGAATCCCTAGACTGTAGGTCTCCTCCAGCCATGTCCTCGGTAGTTCCTCCAAGCTGTAGGTGGTAGGGCAGGGGCTGGACTTGGGGGTGGGGGGTGTGGCCAGGGACTCTCCTAGCATGTCATAACTGATGATAAACGCTGAATGTCCTGAAAGTGGGGACCACAAAATAGAACAATGGGCCTCATTATGAGGTTGCTGCCAACCCTGTAACACCGAATCCGGCGACTGACTTCCCGGAGTGGGGAGATGGAGGCATCAGCACTGTTGCTAATGGTGCCGGTGCTTCCGTGATGGCTCTGCCTACCGTGGCTGCTGCGCCCAGCAGTTTCAGCCCTGTTGGGCGCACCAGCCCCAGCAGGCAGATTCGTGGTGTGGCGGTCCAGAAACAAGGGTGCCGGTGAGCTTACCGACACCCTTGTTTCCGGAACGCCACACATGTAATGAGGCCCAATGACTTATGCAGTGGGAATTAGGGCGGCATTTCCTGTCTGAGTTCACCCTCCGTGTTCTTACCAAGTGCAGGTGAGAGATGTGGATTGGGGTGGGGTAGGCGGCCCCTGGCTCCCTGAGATGCAATATTGGCTTGATGAGCTTGGTGAGGTGTTAAGATGTAAATGTTTAAATTCAGACAAAATTCCCTTTGGGGCAAAATATCATCCAGGTGTTGTGTGATCATTTCCATCATAAAACTCAACATGATAGCTCACTCATGCTAGTGTGTTGTATTGCCGGCTGCCCAATCTACCCTTTCCTTTTCAGCAGGTGTGAGGTTGGACAGATCTAGTGTGTCCCCTTCCCTGTCCTGGTGTTGTGCTCTCGATTGCCTGGCCAAGGCTAGAATATCCTGGGCTATGCTCTGGACTGACTTTTGGTCCAGGCCACATAATTATCCTCACCTTGCTTTGCCTTTGATGCCAAAACAGCTACAATAGAGGAAAAGGAGCTGTACAGGGATCGGCAGTGACCAACACAGCTCATTTTCACATGCCAGCAAGCAGCCTTTAGAATAACGTCCTCTGTGACAAACTCAACCAGTCAGTATATATTGTGTGGCTGTCACTGATTACATCCATGTTATTAGGTAGTCGGAGGTCAGTAGAGGCAACACCCATACTTATTAACGTACCCAATGCCTGTGCACCCCACGCGCACTTGCTCCTAGAAGTTTGATAAGATACGTTTTGATTAGGGCTTAAACTCTCATGTGCACAAGAACTCCTGGCCAGGTGCAGGTGTTTCCATGATTGAGCACAAAAGGCATAGAAATGATGTGCGTTCAATTTTCCCCGACTCAAGGGAGGCCTGGTCCTGCTTGCGATGCCATAGGAAAGGGATTCCAGATCCCTACCCCAGCAAAGAACAGTATCTAACACCCACAATGGACTTTAAAAAAAAGAAATGGAGTCCCAGTCTAGGCAGAGAGAGTGAGCTTGGAATATAGTTCTTATTGTCTTCTTGAGCTGAAGAGGTGCAGTTATATGAAAAACCTGATGAAGAGGTGCGTTTATATACAAAATAATCATCAAGAAGTGCGTTTATACGAAAAATCCTATGAAGAAGTTGGGGTTATACAATAAAACCCTATAAAGAGGTGGGATTATAAAAACAAAAAAAATCTATATATGCAGGAAACGCAGTTCTGTAGAGGACCATGCACGAGACAACACTGCAAAAAATATAGAATTATTTATTGGACTCCGTCAACTAAGGGAAAACATTCCAGTGGGGGGGGGGTTATGGGTGGCATCTGATAGAAAACTAGATTGAAGAGAACGTTTTCTTTAAAGTCACTCAGAATTCCGAATGCTCACCCTAGTTGGAAGAAATCTATCTATATGTTTATGTTTTGTGTGGCCACCTGTGTCTCTTTTCCACCACCTACGCTGCGTATTCTGGTTACCTGGCCACCCAATGAACCTAAGGGACCAGGCGTCTGCACAACCAGTTGCCATTGCACTGCCTCCGGGCCTCCCAACCACTTAGGGACTGTATCTGCAGCCCTACAGTGCCCCGACTATCTGCACTTATAGGCCACCGTCCTGGCAGCACGTATGAATTCCTTTGCACTCTCCCCTCACCCTCTTCCCCCTGGCACTTCTCCCCCTTCGCCACCCCCCTCCCCCCGCACCTGCGTGGTCTGAATGACACAAGGCCTAGTAGGATCGTCATTTTGTCGCCCTTTGTCTTCTCTTCCTTGTTGTGCCTAGAAACACTTGTGTACAGGCGCGTTACAAATGACTTCATACGCTGCAACCATGGACCAGCATTGCAGTAGGTGGAGAGGGGAGGCAGGAGTTCATCAAAGTAAAGAATTCAGGTTCCCTCTTCTCCTCAACCAAGAGCAACTGAAAACTGCAAGAAAAACCTGGCAGAGAAAGTACCATAATCCTCTGCCATGACGCGACAGCAGGAGGATACGCATTCAGAACAGCAAAATCCTGCACGATACCTGCAATCTTCTCCATGTATATGAAAGGGACATTTGTGGATATGTGTATGAGTCTGTTCAATATGTTCAGCATACTTCCCAACATGCTAGAAGCCTAAAATGTGGCATGTGGGTAGATTCCATGGTGTAGACAATGTAAAAAGCATAAAATATAACTTTGTCTAATTTCTTTTCTTTTCTTAGTAGGGATTACTGTGTGAAGAAGGGGTACAACTGCTAGTGATCTATATTATTAAGACACATTGTGCAGTTTTCTATGGAGTTGCTGTGGAGATGTCCTGTGCATTGTACAGACAGGTCAGATTTATTTTGACCTTTTTTTTTCTCCTAAAAGCTCAGAGATGCTCTTGTTCAAAGATTGGACACAAGTGTCCCTTTGGAGTTGACCAGGGCAGGCCTTTTTGCATCCACCCAATGCCTTGAGGCACACCCCTCTGCCTCCCCGGTGCACCCTCTGCTCGAGATACTCGGCACATTTTGCAATTTGATCCAGGCAAGAGTACTTGGGAAGCAGCTCTGATGCTCTTGCTTGGCACCATACATCGAACACTTTTCAACGCTCCGAAGCACTTTTTAAATATGTCGGTTCTTCATTATACGGGAGCTGAGAAAGAAATCGCCTTTTAAGCGACTGGTGCCTCACCAGCTGCAATTAATGTATTATTAGGCATTCTCAATACTCATGACCTGCATTCGTTTTTCATTTGCTTTCTGATCCAGTAGGCAATAGACATGCCCATTAAATATTCAGCTGCTCTATAGAACCAATTACCAATCAAAATGAATCTCGTTACCCCAGCCAGGGAATGAATTTATAAAACCCGTTTTGCACTATGAACCGGCATTTTTCAATTTCACAAAATCGGTGACACTAAATTAAGACCATCGTGACATTTTCAGCAAAAAGTAATACGTGTTTGTGCCACAGACTCCCGCCACGGGAATCTGCGGATCAAGTTTGTCTTTTAGTTTAAGATTTGACAAATTTCCTGGGGAAGGGAGTGTGCATTTTTCAAGAGCTTTTTGTAACTCTGAGAAAATCCCAAAACAATGACTTTCATTAATGCAAACCTAAATTGCAATGCTTCTCAGAGCAGAAATTAGCCTCCAAAATGTTGCTCCGCTAGTGAACAGCTAGCATGCAGATACATGTCTTCATAGAACATGCTACTGGTTCAGCATTGGGGCCACCAGTAGGCGCGTTTCCTGGCACATTATTGCAGTACAGCATGATCCAGTTGGCAACCGTATATCTGCATTTCCCGGAATACAATATTACCTAATGAGATTTCACCGAATTTATTTCACCAAAAATGATAGGTAAAGTGGTATATGTATAATGCATAATAGGTGGGGTGTGGGGTAAGGGTGTAAGTTAGGTTAGGGAGGGGTGAGTGGGACTTGTGGATGCCGGGGGGTCTCCCCGCGCATTATACAAAAAAAGTAGAAAAAGTAGAAAAAGTTAATTTCGCTTTTCGGTGAAATCGATTCAGTGAAATCTGCATTAGGTAAAATATTTTCGAAGAAATCACATACATCTGCTGGCAACTACTGTAGGTTTTTCAAAGACAAAGTGTATGTCAGGCAATGGGATACGGAACTGCAGGCTCTGTAGCGAACTACCCTTCAGCATGCAACCATGATGGTGTGCCCCCCCCCGCCCATACCCGGGCCAGTGCTTCCTCGATGGTAATCATCTTCTCTTTCACCATCATCATCAGCTGGATCCGTTCCTCGTCGCTCATGGTGATTTCACTGGCCACGTAGCCGACATCTTCACCTACAAAACATAAAAAAAGATGGGGAGAAACTGGTCAAGGTCATGGAGGATGAGGGTGACGAGCACTCGGAGAGTGGGTGGTCAGGTAGAGGAAGGAACGCGGGCAGGAATCCCCATGTAGATAACCTTTAGAAAGAGAACAGGAGACTCACTGAACTGCTGTGTGCACTGGCCATGCTTGTCTTGCACTGCACAAATCCCGTGCCGACATTTTCAGGAGCATAGGGATGGCTAGAACCACCAGATTTACAGGATACAAGTGGTTTTCTTTTAACGACTCACAGCTCATAGGGGCTCACAGCATTACATGTACAATCTAACATTTAACGGATACCCACCATCCCTTGCACATGCCCCATCTAAGGCCACAGCATCTTCCCTACTGGTTCTGAAATTCTCCACAAGATTGAGTATTAGACAGGTCTTTCCCTGGTATAGAACTTAAGACCAATAAAACGATATATGGGATGGTGCTGGGGCTTTAAGTGGGCCAGGGCTAGAGAGGGTGTTGCCCTGGCAGGCTCCAAAAAGTACTCGCATGGCATGGTTTCCCTGAATCGCCAACTATTCAGCGTATCTAATTTCTACTATGCATGTGCACACATGGCACATCAGGAGTTAAGACTGCGTGCGTGCAATACAGCAGGTGCAGTCTTGCCGAGGCTCACAGGACGTCCAGTAGCCTCTCACCACCAAATCTGAGCGGCCCCTCAACTACTTCTTGCCAGTTTCTTTTTTCAGCTGAATAGACCTCAGCCTGCTCATAATGATGATAAAGTTGCTGCTGGCTGTGATGGCTCTGAGCCATACCTCCATGGCAAATCGCCAAATAACGCCAATGCCACAGTAGCCTCTGGTCAGAACTGTGCCACTGGAACACGATCTGGCACCCACTGTGGACCAATTGGAACTCTAAATTCATCACCATAATCTGCCCGGACAATACATATTAATATTTCTGTCTTTACTTTTTCTTTGCAAGACTTTGGTACTGCCCCATGTCATTTCACAAACTACATATCCATAATTCACCTTTTGGCAGTTCTCAGTTCTCATTACCTGGCCACTCCTTTGCAACAGTCTTAGAACTACAATCCCCACAAGTACTAGAGAACAGTGCTCTCACTCTCCCAGGAGGTAGATTACCTTGAGTTGAGGTGCTCCAGGTGCTGCTAACGAGCCTGCCTCGGTACAGTGTGGGTCACCATTTAAGTCACTGCCTGCAGGATCACAGGGCTCTTGCAATGAGTTCGCTGGCAGTCCCTTGTACTTTCAACCCAGTTTCCAGATCTTTCTCCGGTGCCCTGTGCTCCCTGTTCTACAGCCCTGCCGCTCTGCCCTGCACCCCTGTACTCTCTGCCTTTCTTCCTTGTGTAAGGGAGGCATGGAATCACAAGTAGACACAGACATAAGATTGTCAAGTTCAAAAACCTTAATTGTAACTTGAAAGGGGGGTTAGAAAAACTCCTAGCTTGCCCCATAGCTAAAGATGGGAGTACTCTTGTCCATCAAAGTAATTAAAAAAAAAAAAACACAGTCCTAGTCATTTGTCAGTCAAATCAAAATGGCCTACACTAAAAAACCTATTGCCTGCTCTTACACTACTACAATACATGTGTATAGGGAAAGATGTATATGTAAAAGAACAAGCAGTGTTCTAAACATTCAGGTGTATTACATAACTGTTCGGGCCGCCTGGTGATAGTCCAACCAGTCTTGTGACTTCATTGAGAAATGTCTAAGATGGTCATGTTGGAGTTGTGCATCCAGTGCCGGGTGTGCTTCTTCAGGAGTGCTGTGCTTTATCAGATGCTGAAAAAACTGTGATTCAAGACAGGTCTATAAGTCGAAAACTAAGGGGGCTGTTGTCTTGTCAGTAGTGGACTGAAGCTCACCTTTCAAATCTAAGCCTGCTTTGTGCGAGGCTGCTAGGAATAGAATTTCCTAGAGGTTACCTATTTTTTATGGGAATAACCCCCGAGGAGTTGGGCTGCACCGGCTGGCCTGTTTGCTCTGGACATTATGGGGGATTCTGGTCTGTAAGTGGTAGCTGCAGCCCCCTAGCTCATCATCGACATTACCTAACATCCGGGCCATTGAAAGTCCGTTGTTGAGGGAAACCAGGGGAGGCTGAATGGAAATGGCAGTTGGGTTCCAAGAGTTGTCCCTTTTCCATTCCCATGGCGGTCTTTAACAAAGGATTGCGAGACGAGAGATGATGTGAGGTGGCAGCGCTTGCAACGCTGGTGAAGAGGTAAGTCCTGTGGCTTTTATTAACATTTCACAGATGGGACCAGTGAACATTAGGTCCAAGATGCAGGTGGGGCAGTGTTAGGTGGGTGCGCGCCTGCAGCCATTGGTTTGCTCCGAACACAGGATTACAGCATCCAGTACAGCCCACATTTGGAGTATGATGGTGGACTGCGTGCACCCATGCGGGTACCCCTGAATTATATTCCCTAATTGTCAACTACTAAATGTTGTCTTTTTTTTATAAACTTGCCCTGTACCTTTTATATTTTTGTTAATTTCCAACTTTTTGTAATAGGTGGTTTTGCTAGCATCTCACTTTCCACGACACACTCCCACTTCTTTCAACTCTTCCTTCTCACGTTGTCTTTTCTTCCTAACCTTAACTCTAATAGATACCCCAAACCTGACCTTACTGCATATTAGTTGATTTTTGATCATGACTACATGTATGCATCAGACCTATGCATTGATCGACTCACCTAGCAGCCCCCCCTGAGTTCTGGACCCGATCTTGAGGGCACCACGGCGGAGGGGAAATTGGGATGAGCACATCAATAGTGCAAAGTATGTATTGCGCATGGGCAGAATTATTTCGCTAAAAGGAATCGATCGTAGACTAAATAAGGGTGGGGTTCATGTGCAATAGTGTGATGACAGGGGTGCTATTGAATTAGTAGTGGTCTTCCTCTCTTCGGTTATCGTAATCGTGATATGCTATAGTCTGGGGGGTGTAGCAGGCTTATGGCAGGCCCTCAAAGATCATGAGGTACATACAGCCTATGTAAAGACAATGGGGTTCAATGCTACTGTAGCAAGAGTGGAGCATGCGGTCATGGGAAGTACATCGCTTACGTTGCTTTGGATTACTGGCTCTGCAGTTATTGTTTGGTACAGGTAATGGTATGGTAGTGTATCAGATGTGTTCACAGGGACAGCGGGTCACCCTTGCAGAACGCTCGTAACTAAGGCAGCACAACGCAATGGCCTCCGAATGAAGTCTTCATGGTGAACACTTAAAGTGGCAAGTTGTCGCCCTGGTAGATATGGCCCGTGGACAGATGGACTAATGGAGGTAACTTCAGAGTTCTGGGCAAGTTTGTTTGTTTATTCATTTATAATGTGCACCAGAACCAAAGGTATCAGGGCACAGAGGTTAAAAGGAGATACACAGTTTAGGAGTGAATGAAGTCCTGGTTTTTGTAGTTGTGCATGGCATGGCAGGTGTGTCCAAGGTAGACGTTACTGGGCTGGAAGGGTGGGCTTCATGGTAAATGTCATTCAACGTTGGCTAGATTTGAAGGAGATCGAGGCAGGGGTCAGGGGGCTGGTGGACTAAGGATGTAACCAGGCGTTCCGTGGCTTGTGTTTGTGGCATTAGTGTGGCGTGGTGACACGGGAGAGAGAAATGAGCAGGATAGTGAGACAGGGTTGTAGTTTCGGAAAGCTAGAGGGGAGGGCGATTTGTCGGAAGCGCCTTTTTGAGCACTCGGGAGTATGGGATGCCGCAGGGTGTGGTAGCGTGAAAGCTGGCAGATGTGTTTTGAACTTGCACGGATCCGTGCTAGGCCTTTTGTGGAGTTAGGGATCGGGAGAGGTTTCAGGAGTTAGTACGATGGAAAAATGCATGTTGCTAGATTTAAAATGTGGAGTTAGTGAGTTAATCATCTGGAGTTGGGGCAATGGTGAGCCAAGGCACACAAGGCAGTACGCATGCCCTTAACAGACAACTGCCACTTGTTAACTGTCCTTATCACGTTCCTCGTACAGACAATGGATACCAGGGACACTGGAGTAAATAACGAGTATGCTTGCCACACCCTGCATTCAAGGGATATTTCTATGATCACAGAGTGCCCAGATGGGGAAAAGAGTGTTCATTCTAAAACCCATCCATCGGCACCTATTATAAAAACCACAATCTGCAGAAGACATGTCCAACACTCAGGCTGCCTCTCCCGCCACGGGTTGCCATCTTCCCCCCACATCCTTTTTTTTTTTTTTTTACTTTTTCCAACCTGCCCACCCCAGTCCCACTTAGTTGATTGTTTCAGAGGCAGCGCCCGCTGCCACAGCATCTTCCCTCCTTGCTTTGACAACCGCCATGGTAATAAAGGAGGGGCTCTGTACAGAGCCACACCGTCTACAAGCACGGTGGCCATTTTGGATAAATATTCTCTTTCATTGAATGGAACGCACGCAGTGGCCCGTTCAAGGATTTATTTTTAGCACGCCGGGTTACCGCTCTGGTAACCCGGGGTGCTAATGGCATTACCACCCTCCACCCCCTTCCAGCCCTTGGAACTGGGTGCCAATGGCCCGGAGATCTTGTTAACTGCCCTCACTTCCCTCTGGCTGTTAACTCGGGCTGCCGAGCCATTAGCACCCCGTTCCAGCCCATTGGAACAGGGTGCCAACGACACAGTATGGCTTCATCCTGCAAACACTGCAGGTGCAGCATTTGGAAACACGCGCACAGGTGTGGATACATGACCCCCAGAGGGTGACAGGAACTCTGAAAACTTTGGCCTCAGTAGGCATGGCTCACAGAAGCCCTACTCCCTCCAAAGGAGCACCCTTATTCAAATGCAAGGAAGGTCGCTTTTAGGCAAGATTCACTTTTCGGAATGGCCTCGCCCATCCTGGCCCAGGTTTGCTCCAAATGGAGTCAGAAAAAGTTTGGTAAACTAGTGAATTAATTTTTTTCTGCTAGATCCTCATTCCTGTGTTTTTTTTTATTGATTAGAGGAGGTTCCTAATCTACTTCTACACCCCCCTGAACCCTATTATATGGTAAAGCCAGGCCCTTAACAACCTGACACATTGACTCCACTAGTACATTATTTTTTTTAGGTTGCTCCTTAATAGTGAATGCTGCATTTACCATCGCCAGGAAACAAAGTGCAGCACTTTTGTATGGCTCGTTCTGGGCCAGACGATTACCTTTGGACAACTGCCTCATGATTCCTTTCTGGTTCTTCCGGAAATTTTGCCAAAAGTACTTGTTTTTCTTCTTCCACTCGGCTTTTCCTAGAAACACCAAACAAAGACAGAAACAAACAAAAAAAAATCATTAAAAAGCATTAAGAGGATGGCTGGGGCCTCACTTGGCAGGATTAAATGTTTGTAAATATTTCATCCTGGCAATACAGAAAAAAAAACAAGTCGTTATTGCCACGGAACAAAGCGGCCTAATGATAGCCGGCATACAATATATAAATAGACATTTATTCAATGTGTACATGTATAAATGGGTGGCATATGAAAAGTCGTGGAACCGTATATAGCAGTAATATTTCGTTCACACTCTCATGGCAGCCCTTAATATGTCTTTCGCAATATTTCCTAAAACTGTAATTGAGAATGAGAATCCGAGTGAGCGCCGCATTCAACAATTTAAAGACTAAAACAGGCCACAATAATTAGCTTAATTGAAATTCCCTGTGGTGTAGTCACGGCTGCACAACAGGCAGTCGACCCACCACTCTATGCACGAAGAAATGCATGTTACCTTGCTGCAAATGGACAGTATAGAAGTTAACACTGGGATACCGCAAGGTAAAGATTAGTCAACTCTTCAGAGGGAAAGTGCTGGCCAGACTAGCCAACCAACTAAGTAGATCAACCAGACCAACTCAATACAAACATTCCATTACCCAATACCAGTAAAGGACCCCTTCTTCTCCTTCTACCCGTTAGCTGCTATGTGTACTTAAACATGGACCGTAGGGGGCTCCAACACTGTTCCAGCAAAGCACACATAAGCATGCTTAAACTACTCCAGTCCAGCTCCCCTTAGGTCAATTGTCTGATCCACCAGGGAGGCACAAAAGGATTGTATGGGCTTCTTCTGGGTTGAAAATAAAAAAAGAGCGATTGTCAAGATCATTCCATAGACTTGCAAATTGACAATGGGCGTAAGATTTTGTGTCAGGGGGGTGGAAAGTGTCTGGCTACCTTCAAGGAACACGCACACACCTTGAAAGCAGAGAAATGTCATTTCTGGCTGACCAATGGATTGCTCATTTTGGACTTAACAGGAAAAGCAAGTTCTGTAAAGCCGGTCATGATCCAGTGAAGAATGCGGACATCAAAAACACTGAATCTACAAAAGACTAAACAGACTCTACGCACAGGCCACTGCCTGGCCATAGAGACTTCTAAAACCACATCCATCAAACAGCGACACAAAGCAATGACTGGGAATCGCATCATACTGACCTAGAGAGCCATCTTCTGAGCTGGACTTGTGGAGTGAAAGCCTGAAACACAAAGGGAAAGAACGTTTATTATTGACCAGAGAGCTGGGCCTAGCAAAGGTGGATTGGCTTTAGAGTACACCACAGTCAGCAATAGGCGCTTGCACCGTCCATTACTTACCCTGCACAAAAACACAATAACTTGGCATCATTGGTATGCCTATGAGACGGTTGACATAGGTTCTGGTTAAGCAAGACACAAGACTCTTCGCCTGCGCGATCTCAATGTTATCTGGCCTAGTAGGATTGTTGTCTCGGTCGTCCCTCTGTTCCCCTCCTTTGTCACGTCGCGCCTTGAAACACTTGTGTGTAGGCGCATTATAAAGCACAATCATATCATGCAAACCTAGATTTAGCAGGGGGGGCACTATCGGGGTCTGCCTGGCCAGCAGAGCTACTGACTGATCAATGGCAGAGCAGCTCATAGGTGTGGGAGGGAACACCCCAAGTGCACTCCCAAAAACAACCATATGCTTCCTTGATCCAAGCCCTTGGTACAATGTGCAGCCACGCCACAGATCTGAACGCCGGTCCTTGATCCCGAGAACCGGCGTTCAGATCTGTGGCGTGGCTGCACATTGTACCAAGGGCTTGGGTTACAGTTCCTGGTCAATAATACATAGGGCATCTAGACTAGCACCCCCTACTGCCAGCAAGCAGGTTGACCATGTGTAGAAAACCAAAAGCATCCCGGATGGCATTATGCAGTCTATGCAATGACAACATTTTTCATATTGTATTGTATTTGGTTATTTATATAGCGCTCTTTTCCCACTTGTGTGGACTCAATGCACTTTATTTGGCTGGAACGCCCTTGGTGACCGTAGTCAGTGTGCTGGAAAATTCTAAGGCATTTAGTTTAGGAGATGCATGTGTGCATGTTACCAGTCTAGGGCTTGGTTGGCTGGCAAGGCTCGACTAAGCAGCCCAAAGAGATGCCAGGCACATGGGTGGGCACTGTAGAGGGTTTGGGATAGATTGCTATTGTTGAGAGAGTCAATGTGTGGCCAGCTATAAGGAGTTCCTTTCGGATGGTATTCGCTGTATGCTAGTGGCACAGGGGTTGAGGTACGTCGGGTGTTTCAGTGTGGGCGGCTATATGTGATGCTAGACCGGATGAGCATAGCCATAGTAGCTTTCTACTGTGCATGGATGCTTGCCCGTGCCTGTGGCCTGTGTCCACACCGGTGGTGTGAGATATACTCATCGTAAGCTTCAAAATTGTTTGAATGGAGCGATCTTTGTCAAGTACAGCAGAGGAACAGACCTAGCTTTAAGAGTCCTAGACCATTGCGGGGAGCCGAAGCTTCATGCAATAAACAAGGGTGGAGGCTACACCTATATTCGAGAATCCTGTAAGGTGGGAGAGAGGCGTAGACATCACAATGCCATAGGTTGCAACATATAATAGAGTAGGTTTCTGTAATATAACAGGCATAGATGGTTTTTTATGCCTAGATTTGTGGTGGGAGATTGCTAACATTGAGAATTCCCTAAGGGAGCGATGCAGGTTAACAGTCACAGTGATTCCTTAGTGATGGGTGTGTGCTACCTATGGCTACATATCTCATTGTTTGTGGTCGCTCATGTGGACGGATATGCAGAGGTGCAGAGAGGGCAGGGCCTGAGCGGGCAAGGTCCAACCAAAATATGTAAAAGCCCACTCAGCAGCAATGTTTGGGCATTTACAGATGTTAATGTGACTGTGGTGGGCCCAACTACATTAGCTTCAGGCCCCACGTGTTAGACAGTCCTGGCTACACCTCTGCAGATATGGTGGGTGGAGGGGGGCACTGGGAGAATGTTGCGGGCGTGCCACAGCCAGAGCTGCTGGCTTACCTGGAGTGCTCATCGGGTGGGAGTGTTGATAGTGTTTCAGGTGTGCCATAATATACTGAGCACCAACACTGAAGTGGCTAATACTATTGGCATGCAGACAGCGGCATCCATGGTGGCGATCATTGGCAAGGCGGTGCGCCTTTGAGGTGCACTTCGGCTCAGGAGCCAATTTGTCTTTGCTTGAATCCTAATTGGCAGAGTTGCACAAGCGGGCCCATCACTGGGTGTTGCAGGCAGCATGAGCGTGCAAATGGCACTGAAGTGTATGCGGCTCACTGGCATCTGATGCATAATTCATGGCAAGCTAGTGCATATGAAGCGAGGCCACCGGAGAGGTGCATTTATGCCCGTTTTTCACTGTAAAAGGCCGGTTAAAACACAGAGCAATTGGCCAGGTTGCCATACTGTTTTGTGTGTGTAGCGAATATATTTTTGGCAAATTCAATAAAATACAATTCAAAGACCTAGAATTAGGAAGCTGTGGTGACTGCAGATGCACTTTTTAGGTAAAGACTCTCCTGCTCAGGTGTCAGGGAAAATACAGGCTGAAGACCGCCACAGGCTCAGTACAAGGGCTCTTCATTTAGCAACCTATTGCACTGGTCAATTACGTAACCAATTATTTAAGCAATATCGCCCATAGCTGTGGGTAATGGGTTTACTTATGATCCTGCAAGCACGACTTCTCGGCCTCAGCAAAGCGAGGAAGCGCATGAAGGGAAGGGACGTGTGCTCAGAAGACCCTGTACTGCCCATCAGCTGTGGACAAAATAGCGATTAGTATGTGGCAGCCATGCTGGGTGCTCAGCAGAGATGCATTTAGAATGGGGGAGGGGCCCGAAAGAGAAATACCATTTGGAAATGGCCACTGAGTAATGGGCGCTCGGCGGTTGCACAGGGGTCAAGCTTTGTTCCTATTGTTGATGGGCGGCGTAAGAGCAGCCGGGGAAACTGGGAGGAAAAGGCGGCCAGTGGAGAGGGGCAGAGCGGGCACAGGTAGGAGATAGCTGAGGCCGGGCTGAGGGTACTGGCCCGGAGCAGAGAATCGATTCCATCTGGAATTTTGCAATACTGGGGATTTTTGCCCAGAGGCTCTCGTTCCTGATTGGCCCAGATTAATCCAAACTTCTACTCTAGGTGCCAATTAGACACCAGTCCCAGACAATTTTAACTGTAGGTGAGCATATACTGCACGAATTAAGCAAACATGTTTTAGGTACCATATCCTTGAAAATAAATTGTTCAGTTATTGGACCCAAACATCTGTGTTTATTAATCAAGAGCAGGGAATGAGAGTAAAGACGGATCCTCAGGGGCTAAACGCATCTCCCGGGTGTAGGGCATGACCCGGAAGCAGGAGCAGCTTCTGGGGGAGGGTGTAGTAATGTACAGTGTGCAGCAAATCCAACGTCAACATGCGATTCAAGCAATGCCACTTTTTACATCCAATATAATAAGTGTGATGGACACAGGGTTTGGGTACATTCTAGAGGACTTGAAATGCAGTCAAGGAAAAATAAAATAAAAATAAAATACCTTTCTGAGTCCTGCGACGCGGCATCCGGTACAGGAGTCCAGCTTCAGCGCTGATTAGGTCATCGTAATCAGCACTAAAAATAGACTGACATTCCAGGCGCAGCATCAGAGGACTAAAGAAAGGTACATGTTTCCTATCTGTCTTAGCCATCAGCACCCGCATGTGGTTACTCATGGGTGCTAATGAGATATAACCAGTTGGGGCGAGCCGACCCTGCCAGGAAAGGCCCGCTGCCCAGGTTAAGGTCCAGAGCACAAATTATCCATACGATCAACACCAGACTAACACACGAGGTGACTTATAAAAAAATCAAATTGCAATTGGAAATGCAACCGAGATGCATGCTTAAGGGAATTGGAATTGGCCAAACTCGGGTGAATGGCACAGGGATGGATAGGTTTGCATGGCAGCAGTTGGCAGGCAGTCAAAAGTAGCTCTATATAGAAGCAGGGCAGGGAATCGGCCAGAACAAGATGGAGCAGCACATAACTCGCTGAGGTCCTGCGCCTCAACGAGCAGAGCGCTTTCAGAAAACTCGGCACGGCGCTGCCTAATCTCCTGAAAGCAGTCTGCTGGTTATATTGCAGGCCCAAAAAAACGCCTATGCAGAAGATTCTGCACTTCAGGCAGACACTGACAAATCCTCACATACAGTGATGCAGCCGTCTATACGTCCTGCAATTTACAGACATGTCTTTATTAGAGTCAGGGACGTTGCTAGGGGGGGCTAAGGGGGATATAGCCCCTGGTCTCTTGGTTGCAGCCCGGGATAGAATCTCAGGAGCTACAGCCAAAAGACTAGCCAGCCCCCAGTCCCGACAGTTCTGACATCAGCGTAGCCCCGAGTCTTTTCCAGACCTAGCAACTCCCCTGATTAGTCAATATTGTGACCAATCAAAACAGACGAGTCCATTATTCACTTAAAAGGGCTTCCTGCTGACTCACTATAAGACATGTTTAACATAAAAAATGGTGGACATTAAGATGTTCCCACAATGCTCTTTGCTTTTATGCAAATCGCTATGATTGGGTCCAATGAAGAGATTCTGCAACATGGCTGGGGTCACATCCCTTGGCCCTGCCCCCTCCTTCTTACAGCCCCGCCCGTAAGGTGACAGTTCCCCCAGTATCTGTTGTCCATTTCCAGCACTGTATATAAGTGTTAAGCGTCTGGCCCTTCCCAGCAACAAGTGGGAGTCAATTTCGATGCCTGATGAGGGAGCACTTGAGAGACTCAGGTTAAAAACTAAGGAGTCACATATGCCGACACCGTAGCCTACAACAGCAATTCAACAACAAGGAAAGCACCTGTGATTTAAACCAGCTATATTAGGGCTAGAAAATGCGAGATGACCCGGGCATCTTCCAATTCCAGCACGCCATAGTGACTCGCGCCCACATTTGTACACTACATTTCAAAAACGGTTGCATTCTCCGTAAGTGACAGTAGAGGGCACTGCAGAGTTGCTTTTTGTTTGATTGGGGAGCCTTCGACGTCTGATCTCGCAACCAGCAAACGCGTTTAGCATTCACCGTTTATGGATTCTGATAAGCGCGTTAACGTTGGTGCCTTGAATGGACAGGACTGTTAGCCATAACGTGAGCGTGCAGGGATACCTTCCAGGCTGCCGTACCCACATGCTGCCCATAGGCAATGGGTGGTAGTGAAGGGGGTGGTGCGCTCCATAATACTGTGCACAGCGGCCATGGTGCCAGCACGTTACAGGGCTCAGCACTGTGTTTACAGGAAGGCGCGGGCATGCTTCCGAGTCGGGCCTACATACAGCACGTTCGTTTCCATTATGCAACAGTGTTTAAACTCAAATAACAACTAATACACCAATATCAGGTTTTCATAATTCCCTTCATGCCAGATTCCTCCCGCTTCTAAGCACTGTAATGATTTCTGTTGTTATTAAACAATTTAATGTTAGTCAATTTGTCGACCCTGGAAAAATCTGCAAAAAATATCGAAATAGAAAAACACTACACAAAACCTACAAACCTAACCCCTGGGGAAAGAACAGAGAATAAGCAAGGATAGCACAATGCAGAACTCTGAGGAATGAATCGGGGGATTAAAAACCACAATGTTCTTTTAAAAAGATATGTTTCTTGGATGAAAAAAGGGAATTGGTGACCCAACTAGCCTAGAGGGCCCAGAACAGTACCTAGGGGACGGTTAATGGGGACCTACGAGCCGAGGGCGTGGGTCGACCCAGCCCATAACTGCCGACCGCCCAAGTTAAGGGCCAGAGTGAAGCGAGGGTCCCTTGACGAGGGCAGTGGGCCGTTACCAGCGGCGGTCAGTCCGCCCTGAGTGTTATACCACCATTAGCACCCACGTAGATCCTACGTGGTTGCATGGTGGCCTTGAGATCACACAAAGTCACACAAAGCATTGCCATGCCTTGCTACCTTCACAACAACGCAGACGAGTGAGCCTGTATGATGAAAGGGACCTGGCTACAGTTGGCAGACCAATATGGCTAGGCCCGGGCCCATTTTGAACTACGCGCCCTTCCACCTACCTTATTCCAACCTCCCAGAACGTCTCTGCGTTTGCCTTCAGCAAAGGGCAGACACATACGAAGGAGATGCCCATTTGGACTCGGTAGGGCCAGGTAGATCCAGGCTGGATGGGGTACAGACCTCAGACAGTCCTCCACTGGGTGCCAATCACCCTCACCAGCCTCTGCATTCCCCAGACTTCTTGGTGGCTACAGATGACCTAGCCACCATCAGGCCCACAATGCTTCTAATCCAGCCAATCACCTTGATCACAACCCACATACCAGTTCCATGTGATAATATCCCGGCAAAAATGTTGCCATACAAGAATGGCGCCATTTTATTGCGGCAATATTACCACATGGAACCTGGAGGGCACACCCTCGCAACCCCCATATTTTTTTAAAGTGAGCAGGGGACACCCCTGCAACCCCGATCCCATTTACCCCATAAATTATCCCCATAAATGATGACGCCTATGCCGTTTCCAAGCGACTATATGTATTGTGACATTATTTATGGGGATAATATTTCCTGATGCCCACATACTTTCCCAGTCCACAAACATGCAGTATGCTTCTGATAATGGCACTCTCTGCATTTTGTCACATTGCAGATCTGTTACAGCCCCAATGCCATCTTCGTCAGAAGGATGCGGTTCAGCACCTCCTCTGTGCATGTGTCAGATGTCCTTGTCCAGGTGGATACAACCTCCCAAATGTGAGAGCACAATGAAGGATCAGTGGTGGCCTTGGGGTCATCCACAAGACCGCATGGCCGAAAGCTGCAGGAAACAGCCACACACAACAGTGGAGCTCTTCTCATTCCACAAACTAACTGCAATGTTTCACCGAATCCGCTTGCACCGCTGCCCACCGGCATTGGCTTCCAGTGGAGCCCAGAATCTTCAGTGTTACATCATTGACAAAGCAAACACCAGAGTGCTAAGATCGGGTGCTCACAATCTTTTGGAGCAACTTAGACCCAAAACCTCTAAAGCAGAGAATGGGGCTTTTTCATTCAAAGCTCCCATTCTATGGAGCCTACTTCCGGATTATCTGCGCAAACAAACTCCTGGCCATCTTTAAGAAAGAACTTAAAACCTTTCTCTTCTCATAAGCAGGCCCTTCAGGGCAACACTATAAAGCAAATTTACGGCCAATAGGTTTGGTTAACTATGACCACCTTAGGCAGGACCTGTTTAGGATAGTTTAGTTGCCCTAGTCTGTTTGTTTTGTACGTTTTGTTAGCGCCTTCATGCCTACGGGCCCATAGCGTGCTTTATACATATAATGTAATGTAATTCCTGGATGACATCCCATATCTCGTATCGTCAGCCTTGGTCGCCAATACCAACATCCATCTTTCTAGATTAGGGTTTTGCATACTTAAGCTATCCTGATGTGCTGTACTACGCTCCCATCAGCGCTAGACAGCACAGCCAATGGTGATGGATCATGGTGGTTGCAAGCCAAAACATCTGGAGAGCTTCAGGTTTCAGAACCCTGTTCGAGGCAACTTTAAACTTCCAAATGCACAACTACAAACTCGACCAAACTGAGCAACCCCGGGACTTCACTAACACCATAAACCTAGCGCAGCACGTCACTGACCCCACCTACTCAAGGGCAACAGTATGGACCTAGTTCACCACCTTAAATCAACTGTCAATTGGAATTGATCAGATCAAGCCAACCTCCCCAACTAGCTCACTTGCATAATACCCAGAAATAACAGGCAGCAGCCACCCGCACATTGAGGCTCCGACACATAGCCTACTCGCCATGTTAATCACCATTTGGCCCACATCAAACGTCAGCTCACGCCTCACAACCCTCACCCAGAACACAGGCATTCTTAATTGACATACATGCACCATTAAAGTGGAGCCGAGCCATGTAAAGACGAAATCATGCACCCCATGTACTCACAGACAGCAAGCAGGACATTCACTGGGAAGAACAATACAGGTGCAAAAAACAAATAGTGACAATACCTCAAAATACTTAAACTGTGGATCACCAGTTGTAGCCTCATAACAATAGCCAAAGATATATATTATATTTCTACAATAACGTAGGAAGAGAACTTAGCATACTAACAAAGTATCAAAAGACGACACGGTTCAGCGAGCCTCCTGGTTGACATTTTCTGGACCTTCCAGTTATTTCTTGGTTTCCGAGATCCTATTGCAATTTTATCTTTGGAAAGGCATTATTCTTTCGCAAACATTATTCTTTTGTAAAGGTTTTTCTTTTAAAACCAAAAACAAATAAATAAAAAAAAAAATAACGTAGGAAGAGAACCAAAAGAGTACTTCCTGTTCACTATTAGAAAAAAAAATACAATGCCATCAAAACTTTCTTCCTCAATAAAATTTCAAAAATCAGATCTCACACACATGAAACTGCTCTCTCCAAACCTGCACCTTCACTGATCCCACCTTGAGAAGCACACAAGTCAGGCCTATTTGGCGCGACAAGCTTTCCGCCATCTTTGCATCCCTCGAAACATCCATCAAATACTAGGTCAAGTGCCTCCCATCCCCGATTATCAAGCTACTCAAAGGCCAAGCACTTGTACGCCACCTCCACATTATCAATCCACGTCTAATACAGGGTACCCTCCACATCTCTATAATACTCCTGCTCCTCAAGCAAGAAAACTTGAATGATGATGACCAGCCAGACTACCACCCAATCATTGACTTTCCTTTTGTGAGAGCGGCGATAGAAAAAGACATTGCCATACAGGTATACTATTGCAGCAAAGATGCATCACAGTAACAGATATATAGGCCATGGGTCGTCAATGATGCCTTACACATTATGGACAAAGGGGCTCACCCTGGCTCTTGGTCCTGGTTGATCACTGAGGGGAATTCAACACAGTTGATCACGCGGCATCGCCTCACAACAAGAATGGACTTCAAGGATTCTGGATTAGCCTGGTACAACACCTCCTTGGCAGACTGGTACCAGCTTGCCCAGAAGGGGATCCGACGATCAATATGGAGTCCAGTCACCAGCGTGTCTCCCTAGGATTCAGTCATTTTCAGTCTCTGCATGGAGCCTCAAGGAGCTCTCCTCAATGACCCTGCATCCCCCGTTATCAATATGTAGACGACATGCAGCTATACTTCAAGATCAGCGACATGGAAAACATCTCACTACTAAACCCTTGCGTAGCACTAACCAGACAACTCAACCCTACGAAAGTTTGTTTCTGCTTCTTTCAATCTGACCAGTCCGACACCCATTCAATCATGGCTAAGCCAATAATGGCCTTGATGGGTTCACGCCAAAGTTAACCCCAAATGTCAAATCACTAGACTCCTCTTGATTGTGATCGCTCCTTCAGACTTCATATCGCCAAAAAAAGGCAAGACCTCCACTAGCACAAAATAAACTTCTTATGCAAAATCAAGTACCATACCTCCCTGGAAAGCTGGTCATCTTGGGAGGTCCAACACTATTCCAAATGTAGCAACATTGGGAGACTGGAAAACAACGTCTAAAAGAAAACAAGCCTCCTCCAGCTGCACACCAGCACTGTGCAACACCATGCCAACCCACATCTGCATGGCACTGTCACTCTTGCAGATCAGGAAAAATCTGAAGACCACGATATTCCACTAGTTTGACTCAACTTGGTGGGTCCTGAAAACGGCTCTAGTCCATGACAGCCAGCTTTACCATGACCCCAACTCCAGAAAATAGGGATACCAAAATCACACCCCGAGATGAGTCATTCCTGCGCTGCCAAAACAGAACTGGATATATGAACTACATACATGAATGACTAAACCTCAGCATGTCAAAGATCCTGGCATGCCACAACTGATACAATAAACTTGGGTACGGCCACTACGCATGCAGTTTCCAGGCATTCACAATTTGTCAACTATTGCCCTCATATGCCCAGGTACTACCAGTGTTTCAACACATCGTATGACTCGTATTAGGAAGATGTATACCCAATACTGCCAACAAACGCCCAGGTAGGCACAACCTTGCCAGAGATGCCATCAAGTGTGCATTTACTTATTTGTTAAACAGAACACAGCGGTTGTAACATTATGCATTAAAATGTAGCAAGTGGCACTGGGTTTCAGCAACCGCTGTGCTCGCTTTTATTTTCCCTGGTAAAAAAGGAACAGACACATATAATACAATTGCTCTGACACCCCAATAAAATGAAATGGTCCCCTGAAGAAAATAGACGTTCTATTTTTTGGTACTGGTTTATAAAATGCAGCAGGTAAAAGTGTGGAAGGCAGGCCAAAATAGGGGAGGCTGTGAGGGAGGGGGAGACCCCAGACAGGGCCAAAGTTTTCGACCAGGGAGTCAACAGACCCGGTGCGGGTGCGTTGTGTACGCAGACGGACTGGGTTCCCTCTCTGGTAATAACAGGCAGGCTGCACTGAAAAGTGGGGACACAATGAAGGCACCAACGTCTTTGTGGAACCCAAGAACAGATTTATTACAGGAAGAAGAGTAAACTCATTGCCAGCAGGATAGGTTATACACACTGGACACAGCAGATTACATGCACTGGTATGCGGGCACAAGGCAGGGAATTGATGGCATGCATACTAGCTAGGCACACCCACTGGCATGGTACCCGGGGCCTGGGAGTACACTTGAATGCAAGGGGGTAGATGGGTCCCGAAGGGAGAAAGACAAGGGTTGGAGAGGGAGTTTAAGTAGGGGGCCGCTAGAAAATCTTTTGAAATAATGTGTCGGTCATTTATTGAGGAGATCTGCAGGACAGACACTCGCCCTCTACCCAAAATGTCCTCAGATGCTACTACAGGAGTACCAACCGCAAGGGCATTGTGGACAGCAGCTGTTGAAGAACTTCTAAGAGTAGGAAGTAGCTATTCTATATCCTACCTACAGGCCTTCTGCACATCACTCTGGATCTACGAGGAACAGATCATGGGGAGCAGGAACACGTGGCCTACCAGCAGATTGGCTATATTTCCCACCTTTGCTGGCCCCTCTCTATGTACATATATCCTACCGTTGTCTTTGTGTGCTCTAGGCTTGGCTAACCCCTGTTCTTCCTGGCAGAGAAAGCATAAAGCAAGGTTGCAATGCCCGGGGGACAAAACAAGCTCAGGAGGGGATGGAATGGAGAGGTGGGCCCATACGAGAATGCTCAGTGCTGCTTTTGGCAAAGGGTGGTTTCAGTGGGTTCTTTGGATGCACTTCCAACAAGGCAGTGCAAAAATCTATGTAGCGGATGTATGGAACGTTGGAATGCATGCAGATCATTTGCTACAGGGTATGTAACAAATCTCTTTTGCAAATGTCGGATTTATCCCATTTCTTATTGGCTCAAAATCTTCAAACATTTATTATTGTGAAATGTGTCCACTCTCCCCAAAGGAAGAGAGTTCTCTTCTCCTAAGACCCCCAAGGGGACGGGGCAAGTGGGGTCCCACTCACGGCGACTCCCCTCTTTTGAGGACAGGCAATCTCTAAATAGGAATCTGCTACTTTTGTTGGTTTCGTGGGAGTTAACTTTCATAATGACTTTCTACTTCACACACCAATAGCTGGCATGGTCTCTGACCCCTTTCAGTCTTAAACACTGGACAGAGAATGGACTGAAAGCCCACCCCTCCTTGCATGGAAGATAAGAGACCAATCAGCAGTGAACCTGGAGAGACGAGTAGCCAGCGGAACTACAGACGAGAGCGATGCTCGTGGAACGTCTCAGAAAGAGCTCCTGGGAGGTGTGGCAGAGAGCGGCGAGCACACGCCCAGCTTGGCAGATCAATCGAGGAGAAGGCCGCCGAACATCTGGCTCCCCTGCAGACAGATGGACCAGCGAAGCACCGGCTTCCAGCAGCATGGAATGCCCAAGCGGCAACTGAACGGCACCATGACAAACCAATGCCGAAACCCCACATTTTTGTCCTCCCTTTGTTTCTCCCTCCCCGTCTTGTTGCACCTAGAAACACTTGTGTACAGGCACGTTATAAATGCCACATCATATCATATCAAGGCAGCTCCGACACCCTCGGAACCGTCACAAGTCAGAACAGAGAAGCTAAGTCTACCGACCAGAATGCCTACCCAAAGATGCACCGTGCAAAGACAGAAGGTATCTCCTGGGAGCTGGGCGCAAAGGCCAAAGCAGGGCCCAAGGCCAGGTGAGGGCAACCAGACCCCAAAGCTCAGTGCAAGCAACCAGGCCCAAGGGTGGGCTTGGAGAAACTGAATCACACAGAAGGTTGAGAAACTTTGAGACCTCAGGGAGGGGTAGAAACCAGGAAGCAGTGGGGTGGAGAAAACACCATGAGGTTCCCTGGAGGGTAACCCGAGAAGAAGGCCTTATCTAGACTTACAAACCAGGAGGTTCCCAAAGAGAGGGGCGAACACCAGAATAAGCCAAAGTCCCTGGCCATCCAGGGAAACCGAGACTGACCAAGGACTGACAAGTAATCCCAGGAGGAGAAGTTGGACAATACATTAGCTTGTGCTTGGCTAGAGATGTGCCTCAGACGGGAAGGCCTTTTTCCAATAAAGGGACCTTATGGTGGGGTCGGAAACAAGCTACCATTCTATAATTTGGGTAGAAGCACTTTTGGTTAAGTTAGGCTCTGGACGACTGACTTGCATTATTTTGTAAGTCATCCTGACAAACACCCTTTAAGACTCCTTTTGTTTAAGAGTCCGGCTGAAAAGCATAGGGATAGTATAGGTTTTTGTGTTCAAATAAATAACTACATTACCCAAAATGCCATCTTGTCCGTAACCGTATTTAGATTTACCACAGCATATATGGATTAAGTCAATGCCTGCGATACTCCATCAAAGCAAAAGCAACGTGTCCACTCACTTAAAGAGAGAATCAACCGATGTTACTGTCCCAGCAATGCTGTATCCCCCCCCCAACAGCAAAGAGTAAAACACGTCACCCCATTTCACATCCCTGAAGTCTTTTGAGCAGGCCGTGGTGAGTCATACGTTGATCCGAGCGAATTGCTCAGGACCCAGTCCCATAATTAGTGAGAAAACGGACTGCCCCTATAAATGTTTCAGGGCCATTGCAGGATAATTTATCTATTGGGGGAGCAGAGCACAGCAGCCAGGAAAATGGCCCTCTGGTATTCTTATCAAATTTGCATGAACCCGAAGGGAAAGTAAGGCAGCGAGGGTCCTGACCTTGCCTGCCCCCCGTGCATAAAAGAGAGGGGCGGCAAAGGAAGTTCCATTCAATTATCTCTTCTCTGCGTTTCCATGGCGATGGCTCTTCCAGCAGGTCAGAACTTTCTCAGTGGCGGCAGACACTGAGCCGTTTCATTGCAGCAAACGTGGCGGAGGCCATGTTGACACCACTTGGTAAGACAGAGCACATGGCCAGGGCAGGCACGCAGACCTGGCCAGGCTGAAGCATTCCGTGGCGAGAGAGAGGCGGTAGTTTCGTGATCCGGTGGGGGTTCGAAGAGCACCCCAGCAGCAGGTTTACTCAAAAACATGCTCGGTAGAAACCGGGAAATAAACACGGTATGAACGGAAAATAAATCAGTGATGAATGTTAACTACAGCATTAAAGCTACCCTCCCTGCCCCAGAGAATGCTGCCAAGCACACACATCCAGCCAGCTGTACGTGACACGCAGGCCGGCCTCATTATGTGTCTATGGCAGCATTACGTTTCTTTCTGGCTCCATTGTGTGGGTCACTGTTGTGGGAGTTTCCTCAACTAGTTTTCCCCTGGGTGGATGCTGGCAGAGAGCATGGTTTGGCTCCAAGTGGAAAGGACTGGAGCCAAAGCCCTCCGCAATCTATGCTCTATTCTTTGGGATCCCAGCCTGCAAATTGCTGTAGCCTGGTTCTAGATACAAGCCTTTGGAGAAAACCTCCCTTCAGTGGCCAGGGGGATAATGTGCTTCCAAGCACAGAGCAGGCCAGGAGGTTTGCTCAGGGGGCAACATGCTCAGCTAGGGAACAAGATAACGCCGAGCGACATGGGTTCGATACCTGGCTCTGCACTTACAGCCTAAAGTAACATGAATTTACAGGCCTTCTAAAGTACACTAAACAGCCCTGCTGCTGGGTCCTGCTACTTTCTTTCCATTCTGATTGGCGACAATTGATAAACACGCTGAGCAGACTTTGGCCTAAGGGACTGTAGCGTGCTTATCTGAACTAGTCTCTAAAAGCCACCTAGAGATAGCAGAATGACGTTAATGGGTGCAGCTCCCATCACATTCCCAGCCCACTGGCATCGTTTAGGTGGCTATACAATGACTGCAATGAGACTTCCAGTTAAAACAAGGTTTAGAGCAAGGGCATGTCAAGCGGGCACAGACCTCCAGATAGGATTTGGAGGTATGCTACGATAGGTTATTTATAACATGCTTAATACCCAGAGGTTTCTAAGCGCGGACCTGGGGAATCGAACCTGTGGTGCTCCATGTCTTGCTTCCAAAGCGAGCACATTGCCCCCGAGCTATCCTCCCAAGACGAGGATATTTTACTCCCCATTTTTAAAAATGGAGTGAAATTATTTTTAGGGAGTAAAAACGTAAGGCCAAAATAAGTTTTAGCTGGAAAATTGATTTTTTTGTAATAATGATTTATTTGCACCTAGTTATTTGTGTACATTAAAATGAATGTTTCCTTCTTCCGATCAGACAGAAATAATAGTAGTGTCTTCCTGTGTTCCTATGTGCACTACGGGTACATGGAGCCGTGTGGATTAAAAAAAAAAGGGGGGGGGAGGGCAGACTCCTGTGTGTTGGGATCCTATATTTTTTGTGGCAGTATTTGTACTCCTCATTTTTATTTTGGGGGAGTATTTGCCTATTTTAAGGGAGTATAAATGTGGCCGATACACCCCTTTATCTGTAGAGCTGAGCGTGCCATCAAGAGACTAGCATTTCAGAATGCAGCAATAGTCTAGAAGCCCCAAAAGATGCTTTGGGCTTGTATTAGTGCTCTATGGAAAAGTATCACCCATTATCTCCTCAAATGCCAACATGAGCAAGAAAAGAGCTAATGGGGGCGAGTTTTAGATGAAAGCACCTAGAGTAGAACCACCAAAGTCCCCAGCGTATGGGGAGGCTTGCAGTCTTGCACAATGTTATAAAGCAGAGTCCCTGCACAAACTGAGAGCTGTCTAGGAAAAACCAAAGAAGAACATTTTGATAATTTGAGTGGTAATTCATAACCCGAAGGGCTTAGATTTACAGAGCCCTCTCACAGGAGAACACTGCTTTTCCAACCAGCATTTTTGTATTCCCACGCGTGGCAGAGACGACAGACCCCGCAGGGGCAAAACACATTCGGATTGCAGAATAAGGAGACAGAAAGCAGCCGAGCACGACATCACAGTCACGTTGCGGCCAACTGAACACCAAAGAAGTTAAACACCATTGGCCGTAAATGAGCAGTACCTTACAAGTGTCTGAACGGTGGCTTTCGACGAAGGTTTAGCCACTTAGAATCATCAATTCACAAGAGGATTCTTCGTTCAGCGATATTATGTGCGGTGATGAGCATTCCTGTCAGTGAGATGGAAAACCCAGCCACAACGGAAGAGCAATGCTCCCGGCCATTGCCACCTAGAGTAGGTCCAAGTGCAGGAATTTAACATCGAAAGGATGTTTGCGCTAGAGCCGAAATTCTGTAAGACATTAAATGATGCTGTTCGGATAAGGATTAGGAACAAGAATTTTCTGGGCAAGACATCTTTGCAGCCTGCTATCAAAATGCAATAGAGGCAGACTGGAAGGAAAGACGATCCAGAATCTGAGGACTCCTCAGGTAGACTTAAGAGTTCCTCATGGAAAGCATTAATGCCGGGCCCATGCACACGCGCCCAATCCGTGGATACACTACATTTATACCCAATCCAATAATGGGCAAGTGTATAGGATGCCTGAACGTGTACTAAAAGCAAGCATGGCACTTCAGCTAGGGAGGTTCCTACTTACTCATCTCATAAAAAACAAAGCACATCGTCAAGTCCACAAGACCATGGCCAAGAGTGAAAAGAATGACAATGCGGTCCTCTACAAGTAAGGAGGCGCAATGCAATGGGTACAGTCATAAGACACTAGAGAAAAAGACCTACCAATAAAATCAGTAACCATTTCTTTCCCTGTGCGCTTAGAATCTCAACGCCAAATCTTTGCATATGAACAGGCTGACTAATGGTTAGCAGGAAGTACTTCACGGCGTGGATGTACGCACATCGCAGCCGATAGTCATAGGCTGTACAACATTTCCCTCCCTCTTCTTCTTTGCTCGGTTACCTAGATTTCTTTCTGAACTTTCTGCATCCTCTTTGCCCGCACCAATTTTCTATGCTCCGAATAGTTCAAGAAGTCCATTGTTTGTAACAAATCTAAATCTAATACTTCATAGCACTCACTGCGGCTAAGGGTTCCATTGGATCGTTGTAATAAATATCACGATAGTGTCCACATTCAGTCTGAAACCTGCACTTTTAGCTAAATGTGCAAGTTCCATAAGGCGTGCCTCCAATACTGCAGATTCAGCCGATCATTAGTAGCTCATTCTGAATTATTTCAAACAATCTTAGAATTGAGAAATGGGGATATTCTTGAATTGTCCTTGAACAGCTGCTCGCTAAGCAGCAGAAGCAAACCCTGGCATGCTGGATGTAGACCTTATACCCCAACGTGATGAAATTGCTCGGTATGTCAAATCTGAGATTACAAAGACTGGCAGTCTGAGACAGCAGGCAAGCTTTAGGTACCCTGGAATGAGCTGTCTGCATGGGATTTCTGGCAGGAATTCCATGCAGACTGAATGGTGGTTCAGTGCCACGGACTACATCGCTTCTCTAAGCGGAGCAGCCCGCCACGTGGGCACTATTCCTTCCTGCTAATGGCTGAAACCTAACGGTCCTCCAGTGAAAGCTAGCGAAAGCAAGACGAACCGCCAATGCAAACACTGCAAGGCACCCTAGGCAGAGAAAGCTGGCCTTGAAGATGGCTCGATGGGATTCTGAGGAATGGTACATTCTTATTTTGAAACTGCAAATTAACTAGTGGAGTTCTGCAGTTTCTCTCCCACTTTCCGGGTGGCTTTGTTTAATGGCTTGAAGGGTTGTCTTGTCTGGAATATGTCGGGAGATGGGTTATTGTTCTGCGCCACAAAACCTACTAATAATGGCCCTAGTTAGGGGCCAAATAAATAATATCTTAGTACTTTGATTTGGTGTAAATTTCTAGAGAGGATGATAGCAAGGTAGAAATTTACCAAATACAGTGTTGGGTCGTGAGGTTTGTCAGGCAGCCCATGCTGCGTGTAACCATTCATGTATTACTTGCACTTCTAAGGCCATGCTCACCAATCAGACCCCCCCCCCCTGACCCCCTCAAATGCAAGCATTACACTCCCCCGGCCTCCTAATTTCTCGCCCCACTGAAAGCACTGCTCTTGCTGAAAAAAGTTCACCAACCAGGGAAACGAGTCAATTCTCCCAAGCTGGAAATGGGCCTCCAGAACACGCTGTGGGATGCTCTCAAGAGAAACCGTTGTCAGGGGGATTTATCAAACATATCGGTACCTATGCCGACGGGGAGCTAGACGCGATGGACACTCGATGGCACAATGTCTCACAGTAAAGAGTTTTGTTTAAATTAAATAGTAAACCTAAAAACAAGGTTTGCCCTTTTGAGGAAACCAAAAATATATAGAAAGTAGTTCCAGGAAGCCATACAGGACCCTCGATGGTGAACAAAATACCTTTGAGAATGACGTTGGTAAAAACAAATTATAATATGCACCATACAAGTTGACATGGGGTCGTGCAGAAATAGCAGATGGGCATGGCCGCCGGGTACATTTTAACAAACGCAGTCAGGTGTGTTCTGTGTGTGCAGGTGTGTAAATACACCCTGCTCTGCCCTCGAAAATGCACGGACAGAATGACTCTCCACTGGCAAAGGGCACGGCCGACCTCTGCTCCCGCCAAGTGTTTTCATGGGCACGAGCCACGTGTGAATCAGCTGTAACCGAAGAAAGCCAGCCTGACCTGGAAATATGTGAACAGGCTGCCAACAGACTGGTGCCACTTCCCAGGGCACGGTTTTCCAGACAGCTGCTACAGGACTGCCAGCCCACAGCTGCGGAGCATGGCTCATGCTGCGCTTGAAGGCAGCCTGGAATGTAGACCCAGCTGGAAAACTTGACATGGCCCTTCCTCTGTGATTAGCCTTGCAATGCCATCTCCATTGAAAATGCAAAAGATGGAGCTAATCAGCACGGGGATTTAAAGTCCAATGTTTATCACTGCAAGCGTGCCTAGGGCCCATCGCTTGCCGACACAGGGATCCTGGCTCGGTCAAATATCACTGCAAGCGTGCCTAGGGCCTATCGCTTGCCCACACAGGGATCCTGGCTCAGTCAAATATCACTGCAAGCGTGCCTAAGGCCTATCGCTTGCCTACACAGAGAACCTGGCTTGGTCAAATATCACTGCAAGCGTGCCTAGGGCCTATTGCTTGCCTACACAGAGAACCTGGCTTGGTCAAATATCACTGCAAGCGTGCCTAGGGCCTATCGCTTGCCCACACAGGGATCCTGCCTCAGTGAAATATCACTGCAAGCGTGCCTAGGGCCTATCGCTTGCCCACACAGGGATCCTGGCTCGGTCAAATATCACTGCAAGCGTGCCTAAGGCCTATTGCTTGCCTACACAGAGAACCTGGCTTGGTCAAATATCACTGCAAGCGTGCCTAGGGCCTATCGCTTGCCTACATAGAGAACCTGGCTTGGTCAAATATCACTGCAAGCGTGCCTAGGGCCTATCGCTTGCCCACACAGGGATCCTGGCTCGGTCAAATATCACTGCAAGTGTGCCTAGGGCCTATCGCTTGCCTACACAGAGAACCTGGCTTGGTCAAATATCACTGCAAGCGTGCCTAGGGCCTATCGCTTGCCCACACAGGGATCCTGGCTTGGTCAAATATCACTGCAAGCGTGCCTAGGGCCTATCGCTTGCCCACACAGAGAACCTGGCTTGGTCAAATATCACTGCAAGCGTGCCTAGGGCCTATCGCTTGCCTACACAGAGAACCTGGCTTGGTCAAATATCACTGCAAGCGTGCCTAGGGCCTATCGCTTGCCCACACAGAGAACCTGGCTTGGTCAAATATCACTGCAAGCGTGCCTAGGGCCTATCGCTTGCCCACACAGAGAACCTGGCTTGGTCAAATATCACTGCAAGCGTGCCTAGGGCCTATCGCTTGCCCACACAGAGAACCTGGCTTGGTCAAATATCATTGCAAGCGTGTCTAGGGCCTATCGCTTGCCCACACAGAGAACCTGGCTCGGTCAAATATCACTGCAAGCGTGCCTAGGGCCTATCGCTTGCCCACACAGAGAACCTGGCTCGGTGAAATATCACTGCAAGCGTGCCTAGGGCCTATCGCTTGGCCACACAGGGAACCTGGCTCGGTCAAATATCACTGCAAGTGTGCCTAGGGCCTATCGCTTGCCCACACAGAGAACCTGGCTCGGTCAAATATCACTGCAAGCGTGCCTAGGGCCTATCGCTTGCCCACACAGAGAACCTGGCTCGGTCAAATATCACTGCAAGCGTGCCTAGGGCCTATCGCTTGCCCACACAGAGAACCTGGCTCGGTGAAATATCACTGCAAGCGTGCCTAGGGCCTATTGCTTGCCCACACAGGGAACCTGGCTCGGTCAAATATCACTGCAAGCGTGCCTAGGGCCTATCGCTTGCCCACACAGAGAACCTGGCTCGGTGAAATATCACTGCAAGCGTGCCTAGGGCCTATCGCTTGGCCACACAGGGAACCTGGCTCGGTCAAATATCACTGCAAGTGTGCCTAGGGCCTATCGCTTGCCCACACAGAGAACCTGGCTCGGTCAAATATCACTGCAAGCGTGCCTAGGGCCTATCGCTTGCCCACACAGAGAACCTGGCTCGGTCAAATATCACTGCAAGCGTGCCTAGGGCCTATCGCTTGCCCACACAGAGAACCTGGCTTGGTCAAATATCACTGCAAGCGTGCCTAGGGCCTATCGCTTGCCCACACAGAGAACCTGGCTCGGTCAAATATCACTGCAAGTGTGCCTAGGGCCTATCGCTTGCCCACACAGAGAACATGGCTCGGTCAAATATCACTGCAAGCGTGCCTAGGGCCTATCGCTTGCCCACACAGAGAACCTGGCTCGGTCAAATATCACTGCAAGCGTGCCTAGCGCCTATCGCTTGCCCACACAGAGAACCTGGCTTGGTCAAATATCACTGCAAGCGTGCCTAGGGCCTATCGCTTGCCCACACAGAGAACCTGGCTTGGTCAAATATCACTGCAAGCGTGCCTAGGGCCTATCGCTTGCCCACACAGAGAACCTGGCTTGGTCAAATATCAATGCAAGCGTGCCTAGGGCCTATTGCTTGCCCCCACAGGGAACCTGGCTCCGTCAAATGTTCTGACGGTGAGCTGCGCTAATTGAAGGCACAAGGGCAGTCACCCGTCAACAAATCGCTGTACGTCGAATATTTGTATTCATGAAAAATATTTTCAGTGATTTTTGGTGGATTTCTGTGGCACAATTTTTTCAAAACTCTGATTCAATATTGCCAGAAAATCTATATTCCACTATTTCTGAGCTTTGGACTTTCCTATTAAGAGTGTCAACACGCTGAATTGGAAGCGCAGTGAATTTGGGAGTTGGAAGAGAATTAAGGCTAAAGCATGGTTGAACACATCTACCTACATCGTCATGCCCACAACATCATTCTTGAAGCCACTCCTGATGAGTTTGCTCCGCTGGAATGCGTAGGTGCCTCCACTCCACTGTAAAAAGATGGCCTGTATTCCAGAACAGTGTGAACTGCAGCAACACAATCCTTGGATTGTACCTTAAGGAATCCTTACCGTAGTGGAAGAAGGTATCATGGGAAGCAAAGGACTATCATTTCTCTATTGCAAGTAAAACTCGAGAGTGTCCCATACGTTGATTCTTTAGACTAGGTCTTCAGGTTTGCTGTTGGCAGGCCATGAATTAACGACATATGCAGTATGCAGTGCCCCCATGACTCTTTCAAAATCTTGGGAGGCTTGAGAAGCACAGAACATGAGGAGGTCCCCTTGACTGATGCAATCACCTGCGTACACTAGATCCCTGTCACACAACATGTAAGGCTCAAGGCCATATGCGCCACTTGCCTGGAGCTACCACAAAGCAAAACCCTCCCCTCAGATTTTAGAGATCACAGATTATTCCTATTTCTGCCTGTGTGCTCTTCCACGATAACATTCTCTGCATCCATGCCTTGCCATTTTTAGGGTCTTGTGGCCGGGCCCTTTATTTCCCCTGAAGGATATCCCCCAGCAATGACATTGGTATGCAGAATTTCACTTTATAAAATCATTAGACAGCTGTCTGAAAGCCACAAAGATGCCAAGTATTTCTATGGGGCAGTTGCCTGGCTGAAATGTTGTCTTTACGGGAATATGGCCTTGATTTTCTGTAAGGTAATTGTTGATCTGTGAAAAGGAGTTATATCTATTCATGCCTGTGGCCTACTACAACCACAATAGCATTTAATTCTATGGTTCTACACCGAGGCACAGTGTGAATCTCTTGGACCAGCAAAGGATGTTTTACCCACTTGGTGCTATGCCTTAATTTCATTTTAAATCCCGGAATTGCCTGCCATACACACCCGGATCTTGGCACACTGCCATGCATGTGTGGCACTCTGGGCGATGGTCTACACTCCCTATCCCGGTTTACTTTTGTGAGCACTGCACTCACTTTGCACACAGTCCACTCTAGGCTCAGGGCGATCCCAGTTCATTCTCATCAGGGATCGGTCAGGTTATGGGGACTGAAGCATCCTACGGCTGAAACCCTGCCTAAAATCTTACTTCTCACTTTATTTTTTTTTAATGAAACGTCCATTTTGATGTCATACACCTTTTTAAAAAGGTACTGCTAAGCTTGAAGTTACTTGAAAGTCATTGAGATTTGCTTGATGTTCGTGCTGTATCACATTTGTGTACTCTTCTGTTTCTTGGGCATGGAATTTCATCTGGGCTGTCCTCTTGCTTATCCACAGGGGTCTTCATCCCCATTTTTACATTCACATATGTTATGAAGAATTGGGGAAGCCAACAGTTTCAACTTTGCTAAAAGGAACTTTTTGGAAACACATGCTTACAGAGCAGGCACACACACAGGGATGCAAGAGAAACACTATCCATGGCCATAAGTAGCAAAACCACAGACGAGAACTGCAGACCCCCTGCATTCTCCCAGCCTCAACTTCCACCCCCGGCACTGGTGCCGTTCAGTCTGCACCATCAGTTGCAAGCCTTATAGGATATATCCATAACAATATTCTTGCCTTCCTCGGTATGGCACTTAACGCCACCTAGGAACTTAACCGAATGGTGCTGCTAAAGCTCCATGCATAAGCCATAACACATGGAGGGGCAATTTGTGTGCCGAAGCTAATTGTCAGGGGTAAGAATTTCAAGTTGCAAGCTACTAGCCAGGCATAAAATGTCACCTTCCACCTCAATTCCACTCATACACACACAAGGCATGAAATAAGCAGTGCTGTATAGCAATTTGCTATGCAATTCAGTAGGTTTGCTAATTAAATTGACACTTGTGTAGCACAGCTAGATATTTAAATTACTTTGTTCAATGAGAGCACAACTCACCCGGCATTCCTCCCTTTCCCTTGGGGCTAGCTCCACCCTCTTTTCTGTTCACTTAGTGTTCAAAAAGACTAATGGGAGATAGTGCAGCAGCAGCCATGTCCTCCACTCTGTGGGAGTGCTTGGCAAGAAATACTCTCTCTTTTTTCAAATAATCGCAAACCAGAAGTAATCTGGACGATACTTCCATTAATTGAACTATGCTGTCTGGCAAAGATCAGAAGGTGTTAACTTTTTTTTTTTAATGTCAGTGCTGCAATTCCCTTCCTAAGAATGTAAGGTTGCATAATGCATAATTACAGTATTGGTACTGTAAAACCCGGGATTGTCTCCATATTTTTCAGTAAAGTTTGTTAGTGTATCTAAAGCTTATAGTGTAAACTAAATTTCATTTTGTGGGGGGAGGTGCATCATATTGATGAGTTAACACTTTTGAAAATGTACATGATCACACAGTGTTTAGGCATTATAAATGAGACACAGACGATAGGTTCAAGTTTTAGTTTACAAAGTTTTGTTAACTTAAATGTCAGGATGGAGCAAGGCTTAACTTGCCCTATGCTAAGGTTGGATTTCCCTACCTAAATAAAACAAAGGATAGTCTGTGTCAGGAAGTCCAAATCAAAAGTCAGTCTGTGTCCAAAATGTATACTTGCCCTCACAATTAACTGTATACAATGTGTAGGGATGCCAGCATCAAAGCGAATAGAGTTCATTATAACATTCTCAGCTTCTTCCAGCTCTTGGCTTGTAATAGGCTTCCCCAAGATCAAAACAGTTCATAAGATATCAAGGTTCCCTTCCCCGAGAGTATGAATCTTTCAACTTCTCAAAACAGCAAGAATTCTAATTTTCCAGCTTTTCAAAACACAATTCTTCGGGGCACTTCCCAGCTCTTTCAACATCAGTAAGTTTCACTAGTTCACACAAATAGTTCAGTTTCTTGACATCAAAATCATATAAGCAACTGTTGCAAAACACAAGGCTTCTTTATGGAACCAGCCAATAAATGTATCCATAAAGGGGGGTAATCTGTGTAGGTGCAGTTGTCGGACCACACGGTCCGCCCATTACAGGTCAGGCAACCAATACCCCTTCTGGTCTGCTTTCCATCAAGAAATGTCCACTGCTTTCCTTTGACATTGAAACGTGCTTCTTTCATCAGTGTTGCACTCTTCCAACACTTCACCGTGGCTTGGTTGGCCGCCATGTGCTTTATTACCCTTTTTTGTATTCTTTTGGTTCTTGCCAATAAAGGTTTCCTCTTAACCTGCAGTTCCTTGAACTCTTCCAGCTTTGTTCAATACTGCTTTCTCAAAGAATATATTTTGTTGTATCTGCTTGCTGCACCACCTTGCTTTCATTAAATTCATAACTTGCTTTTGCTCTTTGCAACATTCAGAAGTGTTCATAATGTCTTTCAATGTGTTCTATATTCAAAAGCCCGATTTAGGAATCAAAGGTGCTTGTAACAACTTTGAGTTCATGCAGTATTTGAAAGCTCTTTTGGCATTCATAAGTGCTCATAATAACTTTCAGTTGGTTTAATATTTAAAATGCATTTCTTTCAGGACCCTGGAGTGCCCTGGTGTGAGTGTTCTCTGTTTCCACTCACCAGGTTTACACAGCATCTCCCGACGGCTTCTTTCTGTTCCTCGTTCTGCTTTCAGCTTCCCACACCTCTGCTCTTCCCTCACAGAGGTCAGCGAAAGCACTGCTTGCTCTCCTGGAGGCCTGCAGCGATTGGAGTGCTTCAGCGCCTCACCACTGCAGCTGCTTGCACTTGGCACGGAGGGCTTGCATGACTTCCAGACCCTCGGCCCGACGTTCCTTTTCTCTGTCCGATACTGCTTCCAGCACCTGTGTCTACTGCTCCTGTGTCTCCACCCACCCCTCTCCAGTCTGCATTGCTCCAGTCGGCTCCAAGCTCTAGCCTGCTGTCTCTCCTTTAATGCGGCGCAGCCCCCGTTTTTGTAACCATTAGGCTTTCTAAATGACTAGAGGTGTTAAGAATGATGGCAAGGCGCGCACTCTGGTTCCCAGTCAAGTTTTCCTGCTGTAGCAACAAATTGTCTTCTCCTCCAAACGTTTTCGTGACTCCATCAATCATCAGGGCGGCTGCGTTTCTTTTCCTTTTCAGGCGTGTCTAGTTACATTTCTTTTTCAGGTTTTTCAGGTTAATTCAAATTGATGTCTCTAAGGATTCTGGTACTTGTATACTCACACTTTTTTCAATTGGAGGTGACTGGGAAACAACTCCCTCCAAAGCACAAATCTTCCCCTTGATAGGGGGAGGGGGAAACCCATGTTTATGCTCTCCATAGTAAGGCATGATGGCCCTGGTGCTGCAGCCTCTTGAGCCCGGGACTCCTGGCACATAGTGTTAAGAATGATGGCAAGGCGCGCACTGAAAGTGAGATGGATGCAAAAATACAATATTCCACCTAGTTTGACAAACGTCTCTGCCCATTACACCATCCACTCTGCTTAGTTGCTTAATTTCATAATGAATACACAAATGTAACTATACATTTATGCAAAATAGTGATCAATAGTTCTATCCAGTCACTGTGGTTCGCCTCCAGAGCTCACTTTGCTCTACGATTATGATTCCATTATATATTAGCAGGGCGAGAGCTGGCCAGTCGGGCTGGGAACGCAAGCAGAATCTGCACGTAGCTGCCCACATTTCATCATGTCCCACTATGCCTGTGCCCAGCCTTCACCCTGTCCTTGGAGGTGGTGCCTGAGGCCAAGTCTCCATTGGAATGCTCGACCCCCTGCCCACCCACCTGCAAACCACCTCAAATTCAGGTCCTGGAAATAATTATCTCCAATCACGAATTTATGGATAATTTCTTATAAAAGGAAGCATGAATTGCGCAAAGCCCAGTTCCCTTAAAAACTAACACAAAAAGTTACCAGGACCCCAGATGGCACTCTATGTGCTAATAGAGATAAATGTTGCTTTCAGGTGCGCAGGCCTGGAATGCTGTGCTTATGCCCTCCCACAGCCTCCCCATGAAAGTGATAATTAACGCTATATTGAAAACAGTTGATATCAATGACAGGCAAGGGCCAGCTTGCCTCCCTGAAGTTAACCATTAGCCTTTCTGCCACAAAACCATACTACATAATTAGTCTCAGGTTATGACTTTCCATTAACTTTTTGGTTTTATGAAACCTCTGAACGTGTTTCAAAGCAGATGTTGGGCCAAGCATACAATATAAAGAACACTGCTCTGTGCAACACTGACTGCACCTAGCTGCACATAGCCTTGCACTGAAAACATTTTTCAAAGCCTTTTTTATCATATCTATTTGTCCACTCATGCACCTAACCTTTTACATACACTCCTCTCACTGTCTTACTTCACACATGCTGTGTTGTTACTGATTGTGTGTCTTGGGTACAAATGATGTTTGTGACTTTTAAAACAGGAGTACAAAATTACTAATCAAGTAGGTCTGTTTGCTAATCAAGAAAACTTTAATTAGCAAATTCTGCTAAACAATTTTTGATAAAAAACTGATTTAGCCCTTGTCACAGGCACACCATTCGTTAGATGGCAAGAGTCAATTATGACTAGCAAAAGGCAAGTGCGGAGTGAAAATTGTGTGCCCTGTAACGGTGATGCTAAAATGCCATCTGTGAGTCAAGACGAATGGTGGCGCCGGAGGCACATGTGGCGGTGGCGCTAAAGTGTCGCCTATGAGAAAGAATAAAGCTGCCATAGGCCATCTGCAGACATTATCTTCACAATGCCATCCTTTTCTCCACAAACCCCAAACCAATATTTGTGGCTCACTAATTGGAACTAAGATGTCACCTATAATCCACAACAAATACATAGCCACGGGTGCCACCTTCTTTGCAGAAAGGGGGCTTCCTTTAACAGGAATCAATTGCCTCAAATGAGTTATGGGCGAGTGAAAAGCGCCCCTCCCACCGCAGATGAAATTTCATTACAACATAAAATCCCATATTGAAGAACCTGTGAAGCACACCATCAATATTGGTACTGATTTAAGTGACTTGCCAAACAGACTAATGGAGGAATTTCCTTAAGCCACAAAATAACTTTCAACTTATTCCCAAAGTGTCTTTCTGCATAAATTACAAACAGGTCGGGGAGGGAATAGGATTCATTCTCCAATGTCCCGAACACTTCCTCAAACACGTGCCGATACGTTTTCAAGCAGACACATGAGCATGAAGAGAGAGAGCGAGAGAGCGAGAGATGTAAGATCAGAGACTAAAAAAGAGCTGAGCCCATGCTTGGGCTACTGGAACTAACTAAAAATGGAGTTTGCAGTTTATTAGGATTTCTCATTTTGCAGAAAGGCCCATGGCTCCTTACTCAACGATGGTCTAGAATTGACGAACACTTGTTCAAGATGCCCATTGCGCTTTAGGGGTCAATCTGAATATCACCACAAATGATAAATATTGATTGCGGAGTAGTGTGCAGCTTTCACTGACATGCGGCATGGCGGTGTCAGCTTGGTCTGCTGGACTCCATACCCATCGCTCCAAACGGATGGACTTTCACCAAGGTAATCACAATGTCAACGCACAAATGAGCGATTCATGTGTCCTTTCTTCACTCCCATCTCTTGTAATAATTATAACAATGTGTTCTTTGATGGGGATTTATGCTGGATTTCTTGGGGATCAAGTGCTAGGACAGGTGCGATTATCACCCGATTTAATGAAGTCTATGTAGTCATCTTAGAAGGATGATGGGCGGAGTCGACAATTCCCCGCATTCAAACTTGCAAGTGCAGACTGGTCCATGTCGGAGGCGGGCATGTACCTTGTGAGCCATCCATATCTGGATCAGCCGTGATCCCTAAATGCCCTACCATTTAAGCCAGGGAAACCCTTATCCAGATCCTTGAGTAGTTAATGAATAGGGAACACATGGCAAAGGAGTCTGACTCCTAAAAATGTTCAACCCGGGTACCTCCCTTTCCACACATTTCCTGCACTGGAGGGACAGGGACTACTGGGGGCACTATGGCCCTTTATTAAGGGGCGGCAGCTTCACTTGGCCACTTTCACAGACCTTTCTGCCCACTTCTTAGGGACAGCATTTTCCTAATTGTCCAATATTGCATACCCAACATGTTCCTTGCATGTCATAGATGCTAACTGGCAGAGTTAGAGGGTGATACCAAGCACACAATAGCAGCTACAGTAACAAAATAAGCGGGCAGTGCTTTTTTGCCCTGGCCTGCAAGCTGACCATTTACCACCAGGCCAGGGAGGGGAAGGCTTTTTATTGAACTCCCTCCACAGACCAGCTGTGGAATAAAGTATAGGTTAAGCAACCTGCAAAGGAAATGGCATTAACAGGAGTAGGCCTCAAACTGTCCAGGATGGAATCTCGCTAACATAGGCACAGCCTAATAACGCAGGGCAGGAACGGCCTTTCCCAACCCAGCGCTATACTCCAGAGGCACTAGGGGACACCTCTTCCTCCAGCGCCACACAGTCAGGTGACCTGTAAAGCACAGCACCCCATGGCTGCATCCCAGTTGGTACACTCCTGAACAGTGGCCGGGTAACGCTCCAACACATGCCTGGGCTGCTCCCGACGAATTGGGCCTGAGAGCAGAGAGTATGCACCTCGCTCAACTTCTTCACCATCCCCGGGCTCTCCAACCAGCATGAAGGCCCATGGCAGGGAGCCGCGTTCACCCTAGCAAGTGCTCCCAGGATGCCCCTCTGCACCTGTGTCAGCGTCCTTCTCAAAAGTGCCCCAGATCCTCTGCTGCATCCCTGCCCCCCGTCAGCACCAGAAGCCATAAGTATGATGGCACGTTGTGGCAAAAGGGCTCCTTTCCCAAAAGGCGGCAGCCCCACAGGGCCACCCTCTCACACTGCACTGGATACCCTACCACTGCAGCAGAGCCACCATGATAGCTGGCCCCAGGAAGAGCATCAAAGACTCCATACCTAGAAGAAAGGACCGTCAAAAGCACGGACTGAGAGCGGATCAGGCCAGGCACCTAAAAGAAATATGACCTGGAAGAACTCCATCCAGAATGGACCTATAACCCAGAACAAATTCACCCAGAAAAAGCCTTTCACCTATAAGTAATTGAATCATCATTGTGGACAATCAGCTTCATTCAATTTGCATCAACACTGCTGATTACTTATAGATCGCCTGCATGATGGCTCTAATTGAACTTATTAAAACCTGTGGCCTTCAAACACACCTTCACAGCTGTGTCTTGCCTCTTATTTGCCATGATTGGAGGGGGGGCGTGGAGATTCCTAGGCTGTCACTGCCCTGGTCCTTAATGGCACGCCTCCCAAACAAAGGCTTCCTCATGGCCGCGAGAGTCCCGCCTCCTCCAGGGTTATCATCAGCGTCACGCAGAGCGAGATTAAAGAAAGCACCTTGGCTTCAAGAGAAGCTATCAGGGAAAGAAATGAGCACTGTTTTTGAAATGAATGTTCACATAGTTTGCATAGTGAAGGCCGGCCAAAAAAAGAACTGGCTGCGCTTCGCGACGGTGGCCGAGCCAAATCCTGCACCGTTTGCCCCTTTCCCAAATACTTCTCGGAGAGGTTCTCCTCGGCATCAAAGACACAAGGAGGGATATTCTTGTGCGAGGGTGTACTTTTAAAATATGCCAAGCAAGCAAGGTATGGAGTAATGGCTGGCGCGGGAGACACAGAGCTGTGCTTGTTTATGCTGCCAAGAGCAGTGTCTGGTGAGAAGGGGCGCAAAGGAACTCTGCTGGGTTCCTGGTCACTGCTCAGCACAGCCGCTGGGTGGATTAGGTAGACAGGGTTTTGAAATTACTTTTGGGAAGGGTATTTCTAAAGAGCATGGATGGCATGGGATAATGTGGCCTGGCACACCTAGCACTGAAATAACAGACTGATAATTGCTTGCTGCGTTTTTTTTTTATTCCTTTCGAAATACTGAAAGTACTCTCTGTACGTCTCGAGTTTCTCTTTAGTGTAAAGAGAGCTGTGCAGCAGGACGTAAACAAGCAGCTTCACGCTTCTATCCATATAGACATGGCGATGCCAGTAAGGATGCAGCGCCTCCCCATGCACGTGTCTGCCCCCGGGTGGAGCAAAGGAAAGGTGGCAAGGGTGGGGTCCTCTTACTTGCCATTTCTGGGCCTTGCCCTCCACGAAGGCTCTCCATTCCAATCTTCACAGTCAACCTCTAGAGAAATAGATTTCGAGTGAATATGTGGGGGAGAGGGTGTGTGTGTGTGTGTGTGTGTGTGTGTGTGTGTGGGGGGGGGGAGAGGGTGTGTGTGTGGGGGAGAGTGTGGGGGAGAGAGTGGGGGGGAGAGTGGGAGGGGGGGGAGTGTGTGGGGGAGAGAGTGTGGGGGGAAGAGTGTGGGGGGGAGAGCAGGGGGAGAGTGTGGGTGGGGGAGAGTGTGGGGAGGGTGTGTGGGGGGATAGGGTGTGTGGGGTGGGGGATAGGGTGTGTGGGGGGGTGGGTGTGTGGGGGAGTGGGTGTGTGGGGGGATTGTGTGTGAGAGTGTGTGTCATACATGCTGGGTAACATTAATTGTATAGAATATTTTTGCTATATACCTTTGTTATGCTACCCTAAGCTATTTTCGCTATAGCCAGTCCTTCTTTTAAATGATATGCTCTCTTGTTTTTGGTATGTTACGCTGAGTTGTTTTATGTTATGCCATGTCATGTTCAACCTGAGGGAACACATTAGGCAATGTTGGTCGTTTTCATTATTTTTTTTATTTATTTATTCACCCCCTTCATTTAATTGTTTTGAGACAGGTTAGCTGGTTAGGTCTTGTCATGTCATTTCACATTAATTTCAGATGCTGAGTGTTTTTAAGCAGCCATAAGGTGGCGGGTAGCCCTTTTCTAAATACCCAAATGAACAAATAAAGCAAATGATTGGTATTGATTTCAGGAAAAGGGCCATTATGCCTAAAGTAGAGCTGGAAATGTAAACTGGTAAGCACACTTTACACCCCGGTTGGACCCAAGAGCGCCATGTTGCCCTTCATTGACAGGGCAAGGCATCTACATCACAGGGTCAGATGAGTAGGCAAGGTGGAAGTATGCAGATTCATTCACAGAAGAGCCCAGCCTCAGCCCAAGGGGATTCCCACTCCACTGTTACGGCTTACAAACCGGACCTCCCCTAAACCAAAGATATAGTTGCATCATTCAACCATTTCACACTAAATGGGTCCCTCAGTGCATAACAGCAGACACCTGTCCTTCCTCGCCCCATCTACCCTGTTTGTAGTGCATCCACACGTGCTTTTAACACAGTCCAATCAGCACAGCCTGCATAGGGAGCTCAGTTTATATTTCTCAATACAGATGAGTATGTTAACTTGTAATTGGTTATTTATAACGTGCTTAATACCCAGAGATTTCTAAGCACGGACCCGGGAATCAAACCTGTGTTGCTCTGCGTGGTCTTGCTTCCAAGACGAGCGTGTTGCCCCTAAGCTATCCTCCTTCCTTGTGTAGCGCCTACTGCCATCGTTCATGGCGTCCAAGCACTTTTGCCTATCAAAGAGGTAAAGGAGGAGTATGATAGAACATTGAGCAGGGGCAAGGAGCAGCAAAGCCGGGTAGTTATTTGCGATGAGGGTGGGGGTTGGATAAGGTACTCAGTAAGGCATGAGAAGGAAAATCCGGAAGAGATGTGTGTACGGACTCTATTGCATTCATTGGGTGCAGCGCCGAAAGCAGAGAGAGTTGAAGAAGAGGTGTTTGCTGCACCAGGGGGCATGTCTGGAATTGCCTCCCTGCTGGGTGAGCTGGGGCATGATGAAGGCACGCCCAAGACGACAGGCAGCAAAGCCCTTCTGCTTACTTCACTAGGCCTCCCAACAACATTTGGCAGGGGTTGTATGACAGAAATCCGAATCTGCCCATTTTGCAACAGCTCCTGTTTCTAGGTTTGTTGACGGCCTCCTCCTGATTAAGGCACCACCCTGCAGCACTGCAAACTAGAATAAAAGTCTGGCAAGGCAGGACACAGACCAAACTCTTAATGAGAACTTTTTTAAAACGTTCAGTTTTACTGTGTTAAATTAGACCACTCCATTCCCTTACCAACAACATTCACCTTTATAGACATCCTAGTCGTGGCTAGGCCACACGTGGCTCAGGTTTGGCATTATCAGAATAAACATTGTAGAAGTTGACCTGGGCATAACAATGTGTAGAGTTGCCCGGACAAGTATAGCACCAAACTTCCAGGTTTGCTTGAACATGCTCTTGTGCCCCTCGTGCACCCAGCATTACACTGCACCCTACCAATACAACCCCATTATAACAATACTTAAGCACAGTTACGGTCCACTGAACAGGATTGCCATGCACCCATGCCATCACAAAACATACTTCCCTGCTACATCCCTCTCTACTCCCCCTCCTCCTGCTGTGCACAGCATCTATTTCCCCACTTCCCCCATTTTCTGATCTCCCTGCTGCTCATTTTCTTATGGTGTGTTTAGCCCTGGTGGGATGTATGGACAGGCCTAGGTACCACTGCGGCTCTGATATAAAAGCCTATTAACATAAGACGCTGCTTTGGTCGTGAAACTGAAGAAAGACTGGATAGATAAGTTTGCATTTTGCATCTTAGGCGGCTGGCTTCCCAAGTCAGTCGCAAACCTTACAACCTATCATGAAAGCTCAAATCTCTGTGTTTTGTTTTTTTCTCAACTCTGTTAGCATTAGGTACATAAGGCATCCTGAGCCACAAACATATACTATTACGGACAGGTTTATAGTGAAAAGACCGAAAAGAAATATCGATAAAAAAGGTCGAACCAAACAATTTTGAAAACAAAATAGAATTTTTTTCCAATACGTTTTTTTTTCGAAATGGGGGGCTCCCCACAACCCCCCCTTTTTTCATTTTTTTTATTTTACCCCCTTTTTTTTAACTTACCTGACCCCAAAAATACATATAAATAAATAAAAAATGTTTTTTAAAAAAAAAAAACGACTTTTTTTTCGAGATTTTTTTTTCTATTTTTTTGTCATTCGATATTTTTTTTTTTGGCCTTTTGATTGACCACGTTACGGACACAGTATTGGAGGTTTCCGATTAATAAAATACAGTCCATGAAATAGAAAAAACAACATGACACGAGTTACACCAGTCTGCTACTAGAACTCAGGGGTATAGCTCAGTCCACACAAGAGAAGCATACCCTGTACGCAAGATTGGAATGTCAGAGTGACAGAAAGGAGGCAAAAGGGAAAGAAGAACTCTAGGCAAGTCGCATCAAAAATAATAGGACAGCAGCACCGTATTTTACCTGCTGAAGGGTTTAAATGAATTCACGGTCATCAATAACGGGTTCCAAAAAGGTGGCAATGCAGAGACTGTAGAGATACATTAATAATAATCATCAGTTGTATTTATATAGCGCTACAAACCCTCTGGCATCTGGGCGCTACTTTTTATTACCCGAATCTGCGTTGCACGGATGTCAGAGCGAGCGCTCTACTCGCTGTGATATCTGACCTGCTATTGATGTATGTCTCTTTTGAACAGGTAGCTTTGCTATTTTACAAACACTGGTTGGGGCTCTTCATAGGCAAGCCATTGAGAACTCTTCTGGAGAGCTGCTACTTCATGGCAACATGTCACTCTGGATGGGTGTGAAGAGCCCTGTGGGGATGTTGTTGACGTGCCAAGGACCGGGTGCAGCAATCGTGTTCTCCATCGAGCTAGATTAGATGTCTAGTCACGTGTTGTCTGTAAACCATTTAAGCGAACAAGCAGCTCTTGGCTGCTCGGATCCGGCACCCCCAGGGAACCCTTCCATTCAAGCAACTCTTTCTTAGCTTGTGAACATTCGATTGATCAAAAATGCTGCCTCTATAGACGGCACAAAGGTTGTTGGCAAGTTCTCCACATTTTTAAAAATCTTTTCTCTATCCTTGTTTGGGGGTTCCAACTCCTTGATGAGGGAGGCGGACAGAACATCTGCTCTGTATCACAGTGAGAACACTATCCACTGCATTTTTGGGCTATCTTGTGTGTTTCAAGACGTAGGGGTGACATTGTGGTTGATACGGGGCAAGGAGACATGTTGCTCTTCGCAGAGGCAGCAAGAGCTGCATACAAGAAGCCTACCACCAGGTGCACTCCAGTGCACACAGTTTTTAAGGTTTCTATGAAAAAGTAAAATGTGCTTAAAAATACTGCAATCATATATGGAGTTAAAGTATTGGGTTTCTTTTACACTTAAGTAGACATGCAACCATTTTGAGCCGGCTATTCGCACTTGAAGTGTGATGGGGGTACTCGTGACCAGATCATTTCAGTCTACTATGTTTCTCTGTAATTGGCCTCTGAGTAGTAGACATTTCCCCATCTAATTTTTTGGGTTGGTGTGTGCTTTCAGTCAGGATTGTAGTCTCATCCCTTGCCTATGCTAGTATGCCTTACTCTTTGCACAGAGAGAACAATGGAAAAAAATAAAAAAAAAAACAATGTTGTCCTTCCTCTATTGTTAAAATGCCAGTTCCTACTCCTCCACACCCCCGCCCGATTTAGAACATTTGCTAAGGCTATTACATCATATTCCAAAATTCCACGCGACATCATGAAAGGATATAAAAATCATTGAATTCTTGGATGAACAGCGGTTGCACAGGATGGCACTCCACCTTTCGTCTAACCTGACAGAGGTTTCTTCCCTATTCCTGGGAAGTAATGGGCTTTGATCTAACGGCGTTACCGGAACTACAGGACTTCAATGACCCTGAGGCAAGGTGGAGTAAGCTCAGGAGATATCCAGAGATTTCAGTGCCCGCTAACGACACCCTCAGCCAACACGCGGTAACATCAGAGCGTTCCTTCTCTTCAACTAGAAGAGTGGTGGCAAATTTGGAGCCCTTGTTGGGACAAAGTTGGGACAGGCTGTCGAAAACTTTAAACTGTGGCAACCAAAGAGCAGAACTACCTTGACCGGACAAACAAAATCTTTTAACGGTAGGATCCTGGAACACCACAGGTCATTCGCATTTGTTCAGTAGCAGGGAAGTTAAATTTGATTCCTATGATGGGATTTGTTTACAAGAGACTTGACCGTGTAAAACTCAAATTCTGGATGGTTTCGTAGTATACCTGAATTGTGCAACAAAGGGCTTGAAGGCAAGACCTACGCCGGGGCTATTGACTGTGGTTAAAAACTGCAGAGGACTGTCTATGTGTGAAATGTTTAACCCGACCTATATGAGGTAGCCTACCTCATATATTCAAATGCTGGTATTTGAAGTGGAAGGAGGGTGTTTGGGCAGCCACAGATGGTTGCTGTTGTTTAACCTATACTGGAATACAATGGTTGAAGGGTTTAAAGCCTTTCAACCACTCGTCAGACATGTTGGATAGAGCGTCTGAAAAGAGGAAAGGAAGACTCATCGATAATGATTTGTGGGGACCTAAATATACATTGTCTCAGTGGTCAAAGGAAGCATTTAGCAGGATCAAGGAGGCCTCCACACCAACGGAAAGCCGACGTATAGCTTGGTGCAAAGAACTGGCTAGTAGAAATGCTGAATGGGCACCTTCGGGGGGGAGGGGGGGGCATTTCACCTAAGGCTACCTGGGAAAGGGGCAAGGATAAGAGTATTTTAGATTATATTTTTGTCTCTGGCAATATTCACCCTAGATGCTTGCGACTAGAGGTAACTTGTGTGACCCTGAGCGATCACAACATTGTGAAACTCACATGTAAGGAGTGCAAGTGTAAACCTGTAGAGGCTGATTGCATATGAATGAATTAAGAATTGAAGGTTTTACGAAGAGATTCACAAAATATGTAAGTAATTATTCCCTTACTCATGACAACAAGCCTTTGGAGTACACTAGACACCTGGTTAATTTCGCGACAAAAGCCAAAGAGGGTCGTAATCAAAAACCACACATTCGCATGTGTATGATCTGGAGGTAAAAACAGCAAAGGGAACATTTAAATCTGATCTAAAAAAACTCAAAAAAGAACTGTTGGGGGTGAGTGAGACCCTATCCAAAAAGCTGAAATTACACTATAGAAACTGGCTTAAAGCCTGGAAACCTCTAATGCTTTGAAATGATGCAGAATTGATGCTTAGTAAGGTGGGAGAGAAGACGAATGGATAAATGTGGGAGCTTCTAAACTCCTTGTTTACACACAGGACAGCATTAACAACCAACGCCATTTCAGCGAAAGTATGGGTTGACAATTTTTCTAACTTGTTTTATAAAGCCGATGTGGGTGAACTAGAAACAACAAAGTCTTTTTTGGGTAAATGGGCTTTCCAATCAAGCTCGTTGACATCACAGAACTAATTAAAAAGGCAAGCAATTTGCGTGATCCCGGTCCTGATGGCAGCACAAATGTGATGCTAAAGGGTTACCCGGCAGAATGGACACAGGTTCTATGTAAATTGTTCACGCGCGTAGGAAACACAGGGATGGCACCAAAGTCCTGGAGGACCTTGGTGGTGGCACCTATATTTGAAAAAGGTGGTAATTCCGACACGAGAAATTATAGGCCTGTTGCTCTCTTAGACACAATAGGAAAGATCTACGCTGCCATAGTGCGCAGAGCATTGACGAAGTGGGCTAATCACTCGGGAAACTGGGATCCTCTACAGTCAGGCTTTATAAGGGGGATGGGTACCTCGATAAAAGTGTTCGCAATTAACACTCTAAAATTGTACCCCATCAGAAAGAAAGCTAAAATATCTTTCATTTGTAGACCTGGCCCAGGCCTTCGATACAGTGGACAGGCAAAAATGATGGCGGAAGCTTGAAGCCCGGGAGATGCCCGAACACCATTTTGGAGGCAATCAAGTGCCTATTTACGGACACATCGTTCAGGGTGAGACTAGATCTGGGAGGGTCACTCTCAGATACCATGTCCTCTGGCACCGGCTCTTTTCAATTATTTTATCTCAGATATGGGAAAAACTTTGAAAGAGGCCCAAAGCTTTCCACCAAAGATAGATGGCATCTGTTTGGATAGGCTGCTGTACGCTAACAATTTGGTCTTAATAGACCAAACCACAGTGGGTCCGCGAAGACAGTCAAACGCCTTGCAGGTGTGCGTTACAGATAATGGCCTAACAATAAATGCATCCAAAACTAGAGTGCTTACCCTACAAAAACTATCTCGGAAGGTAAACCATAAGCAGCAATGGTATTTGGGAAAGGATATTCTGATGAAAACAAATTCTTTCGTTTACCTGGAGATGCACCGGGGAGGCAGCATAAGGGACGCCTCCAGAGAGAACGTATTGTGATCCAAGGCAAGAAACTTTGTGTCCCAGGGTAGGATTTTTGTGAAAAGATATGGGAAATGTTCCTTTATCCCAGTAATATCCTTTTACCGGCAGAAGGTGATCCAGATTCTCACCTACGGCGCGGCAGCTTATTTTGCGCTCCCCACTGGACTTTGGGCAACCCTGGAGGGTTTATTTTGGAAGAGCGTTTTATCACTCCAAAATTGCTAACCAATTCAGGTGATAAGAACAGAGTTGGGGCTAATATACATGTATGCTATGGTAGTATTGAAAAGTATAATGCTGTATAGAAAATGTAGTGTCTGACCCAGTGAGAGGGTTCACAATTATAAAAGGGGGCCCTATTTAGGGGTTCTGACAAAACACTAAATGAATGGAGGTTTATTTGCAAAGAGATCTTGACTGATTTAAAAGTCTCTGAAGAGACATTGGTTGCAAACCAGATTTCCGTGAAGAACAAACTAAGGTCCAAGGACTGGATCGAGTCTCTGGATCAAAGACAGTCATTTAGACTGTTTAGACAACTGATCCCGGAGACTCGGAGATATAACAGTTTGCCACAGTACTTAGCAAAATTTCCTGACAGCAAATACTGTATGCAATACATGAGATGCTGATTAAATCTCTACCCCACCAAAGAGATTCTAAACGCACGTAGTAGAGATATAAACCCAGATCCTACGTGTAGTTGTATAAAGTGGGGACTGAGAATTTAAAGCACCTGGTTCTGTTTTGTACATCACTAACCGCCTTGCGAATTACGTTTCTGGGCAGATTTATTAGCAATAGGAGTTTGAGATGTGCGGAGCAATGGTGGACTTGCATTAACCCAGGGAGAAAGTCCAACTCTAATATTAGCACTGGTTGCATTTTTACATGAGATATTCTCACACTTGGAGGGGTCGAACTGGGACAGGAATTGCTTTTACAGGGTGTAATAGCCAGAGTGGCCCGGGACACGGGACGCTGTACGAGCACCCAACCTGCAGGGACGACAGAAGGACCCGTGGGAAGCACTCACGCTGACACCAGAGAACCGGATAAGATGGCTGAGGAGATGAACAGGACGGAGGAGGAGGGTGCCACGGAAAGATGTCAGGCGTCATGGTCAGAGACAGACTTGGGTGCCGTCCGCGACTCGTGTTGGCTGGGTGCTGACAAACCGAGCTCACGGCGGTCTGCATGGAACAGTGACCTGTGCCCTAACAACGAGCCGTGCAATGCCGGCATGAGCCGCGGAGACCGCAGCTCGAACGCGCAACCCGAAAGGGAGACAGGAGCCGTGGTTGTAACCCGGCAAGACCCAGACCAAGAAACAATTATTGGGCCACAACGCCACATCTGGAGGACAAAACAACGAGGTTTACATGCACCTTATGAGTGGCCGCTCAAAAACCGGCTGAAAGAGGAGAGGGGGAATAACGGAGATTTCACCTTACCAGGGGTGGGGAACGCCGATTGTAAGAAACCCGATCTTCACCTCACGGTACATGGCGGGGAGGCATCAGGGCGACTGGTAGAACAGAAGGAAGGGGGCGGGGCTTGGGAGGGTTTTTCAAGCCTCAGAGCTAAGAAGGGACCCGAGATTGGTTCATGAGTGTCAAGCCCCTATATAAGTCAAAGAGAGAAGAAGGACTAATGGGAAATTCTCTTCCTTCTTGCAGAGTCGGTTTGGAAGTGAGGAGACAAGCTCATACCAGTGGGCTTACGAGGATTAACCTGAGGGCTCTGCCTTACCCTATCAGAAGACCGCTTGAGTCAACTCTGCTGCACTGAAAGAGCTGAACTTTGATTCTTATTTTTTTTTTATTCTACTTTCGAAGTCAATAAAGACTCTCCTTGGTTATCTTACCTGCCTAGTCTGAGTGATCTGTCGCACAGGGATTTTTTTTTTAGGGCACTTTGAGAATGGATGAGATGTTGAAAGATGGGGCAACTCTTTAATTGAAATAGAAATTATTTATATTTGTTGCCTAGTTTTTCATTGTAAATGAGTTATTTTCTCCTATTGCTCTTTACATTTTTAAATTGCATTTTTTTCTCTTTTCTTCTGTGTATTTTGTGGTATGATTTTATTTATTACGAAGAATTGAATTTGTGCTTCTAACGATTGGCAAAAAGTTTAAATTGTTAACCAAATGCCAAATAAACTAAAAAATAATTCCAGTTCCATGTAAATGGTAGTAGTCTCTGGTAAAAATCTCGGTATCTAGGGAACTATCAAAGTAGAGTGCAGGCTAGGCACTAGCAGAACATCCTGGATTGTAGGTTCCTTTCACACCAAGCACTAGATCTAGGGACCAGAAAAGGCACTGAGGCCTGAGACAAGTCATCAGGCTGTTGCACTGTCCAAGTGCTGGCCTCGGGAAGAAGTTAGAGTATAGGCGAAACAAACTCTCCAGAGAAAGAGGAGACGTTGGATTCCCCTACTATGGTCCACAAATGAAATCCCCCCCACCCACCCACATGCCCACAATCTCAGTCCTCTTCTTTCGAGTATATCAGGTGTGTGCTGACGCAATGCACTTGGAAGAGTTGCTAAACAGCTCACAGGCGGTTTGCCACTCTTGGGCTAAACAGGTTACATGCTATTGCAAAGGACAGAGCAATTTCACACAAAGTACATGCTGGACAGGGACTGTGGTAGCCCTCAGAGACGCAACCCTAGAACAGTGTGGCTTGTATATGGTGAATTCATCGGACGCCTAGTACCAGGCTTGGCGAGCAACATGGTTTACAAGAGTACACATAACTTTGTGCGGTTGGTGGGCAAATACTTGCAGAAACAAACTACTAGCTCCTTCAATATTTAAGGAAGTGATTCTTTGAGTCTCTCATTTTTGTCGTGTCTTGTAGAAGTTGTGCTTCGACATACAAACACTTATCAATATTTTAGAGGTTACCCTGCAGTATCTTACTGGCTCGCTAGACTGTTTCCAACTTGAGCTCTGGGCTTCAAACATTTGAGAGATATGCCAACATCACTTCGGGGCATCTTTGGCAATTTCTACCCCAATGCATTTCTTTGCACTCCATTTGCTTTTACCAACCTGACAAGTGATCTTTGTTTATTATTTTTATTTTTTAAGTGTGCTTTTCCAACTTTATTTGTAATTGCATTAGCTGGTTGCTAATGCTGGGTATCAATCACTCTTCCTTAACATATCAGCCTACAGTTTGCTCTAAAGATTATTACAAAACACATACTGCTAGACTCTCATTAGTGTCTGATGCCGCTACCTGTGATGTCATGGAAGTCCAACGCTGTGCGAGATCCCCTCCGCTAGCCCTTTTTCATGAAAGCAAACCCTTGTCATGCTGATGCATTAAAACTACCTACAGGTCTTGATGTATCATAAAAGCAAAACTTACTTCCTTTCCGTCTCTGGAGTGGACACAGCGCTGCTGAAGCCGAGGGACTCCTAGAAGGAAAGAGGTGCCATTTAGAACAGAAAGGACATCACCAGCCTTTGTTGCAAATAAGGAGGGCATTTTGAAACAAGCACACACAAGCCATTGGCTTTGGCATTAGTTTAGACATTGTGCCGACACTTGCCAGGAATTCGGTTTTCCAGATATTTCCATAGTATGCAAGGTACTACCAACATCTGCTCAGGCACTAACAATAAGTGGTAGATACCTCTATGATATGACAGCTTTTGCAAAAACAGATAGCATCCTGTGCTCTGTGTGCGCATTTGCAAAGCTCTACTTTGCCTGTGAAAGGATACAAACAGCACAGGATATTTGGCATCTAGGTCCCGTCAAGCTCCTCAACGCTCTACCATGTACATGACAACACCGGGCAACTGGCAGATGTGACACCAAACAGCCAAAACTAAAACTAGACAGACAAAATGATGTTTGGGCTTACCTCGAGCTGGCTTCGCAACTGTAGCGACGATGGACTGATATCGCCTTTCTCCTAGAAAAGAGAAGAACTTTTGTTAATTCAAAAACATCCAGAGGAGCACCATTTCAAAAGGCAGGACAATTAAATTGAACATGGACCATGAGCTCCCTGTCCAATACCAATACATTTGATGGGATACTGTGCCAATGTGACAAAATGTATTGATAACAGTGGGACTGCACCATTCAGAGAACACACAGGAAAATAATGTGGTTATTTAGACTATGTGTTGGAATAATTCAAGTACGGTTTAACAAAACAAACTCTGATCTGGTTACAAAATCACGTTCAGTCTCTCTGATTCAGGGTAGGTCCCAAGACTCGCTGGAGGCGTTGTCCTTTGCAAAGACTGAAATGAACATATTACAAGACTTTCTTCTGGGGCATGTTTTCTCAGAGTCTCCCAGACGACATTGAAGCGTGGACACGCATGAGCGCCGATAGGATTCCAGAACCAAGTATTCCCTGAAATTACGAGGCAATCCTAAAAAAACAACACCTATTTGCATAAACAGGGAGTGCTGTGTGGCGAGGTAAAGGGGTTGAGGGCAGAATCTGAAATGCAAATAAGAGTGACTAATGAGATATGGCTACCGGAGCGGAAGGAATGCAGGGGATGCAAGTCAATCAGAGCAATTGGAGCATTCCAGAGCCCCGATTGCTAGTACAAGTTGTGCGTGTCCCGTATGCACAGAAGGTTCCACTCTCTCGCTCCTAGGCCTAAATTACCAGGCATCTCTGACTGAATGGCAAGACCTTTTCCTAATCAGAGAACCTTGGGTTGCACCAAAATGGTCTTTTAACAATCAAACAGAATTACAAGGGAGGGCAGAATTCCCTCCATTCGGTTACCGCCCCCTGTAGTGAGATGGGCAGTTCAGCCCACCCCTGCTTAGAATGTCTAGAGTTGTTTTGTTCCTCTCCGTTTTGTTTAGAGTTAATGATGTGGTCTTTGCGCTGGGACAAACAATCAAGCCAGTTGACAACTACCCCTAAGTCATCAGTTTCACCATTATTCAGATCACACTTTTTAGGTATCAAAACTTTGCAGCACGGCTCGGTGTGGATCCAGACATCGCATGCAAGTGCCCAGTGAGCCACGTTTGTTGTTGAGCAGAAACGACGCTGCTGGATGAACCAAACGCTGGGTTAATGCACCCAATGCAGATGCTCATCAGACCCCAGAAAGGGTGTTGGTTGATTTAGACAGCAGGACCGTGGCCATGGAAGTCAGAATCTGCTAAGGAGTGTGGAACAACTCACGTAGCCCTGCAAATGGATGGCACTAGTGGCAATACTTTGCATGCAAGTATATTAAGTGATATATTAACCATGGAAAAACTTGAATTACAAGCCCAGGGGGTGGATTGGGAGGCCAATAGTAGCCTGTGCAGTTTGTGAATCTAGCCTGGTTCGAAACATATTCAACTATTCCCTTCAATTCACACCACTGTGAATGCTTTGGCACTCGCAAGCACTGCCACACAAAGAGGAGACTTCAACACCAGCTCGTAACAGGTCTGTCTGCCCAGCAAATTGATTGATGTTCTGAAACACTTGGCCCATGACCACTGCAGTGTGAATTATAGCAATGGTGAAAATATGCATAAGTATTAATATTTTGGGCCTCATAAGTTTGGCTGTATTTCATCTGTAAATACAATTACTGTTATCGTTACTGGGCCCTGTGGATTTAGTGCATGGTTACAAGTGCGGGGGGGGGTAGAGTGGTGCAAGTCCCCATATTCGCAGTTCATAAGACTCCAAAAGGATTTCAGCAGAATTACCACAAACAGTAATTCCGCTGGCGGTAATTTTGCCAGTTGTGCTGATTTTTGGGGATAAGGTGGCAGATTTACCTCTGGAATTTTGCTGGGGATTTATCCTCCACCATGCCAACAAATCTACACTAGGACAGTGCGGTAATGCTGCAGTAACAGAATTACCACCACGTTAGCGCTGTTTTTGCCGCACTGCCATACTCCTAACGAGGCCCTTTGTTTTGTATAGTGCCGCTTACTTCGCTTCACAGCACTGTTCATATTGGCAATTTTATTGCTACTAATTTTCTCAGCCAGAGAAAGAGAAATGGATTAGGCCTTTCCTGGACTTGAACATGTTACTGTGTAAGCATAGCTCTCAGCAACAAGCACCAAACACTGTGGCCTGTGTGTCCACCAAGTGAACATGGGTTATTTGATGACTGCAGGGGGGGGGGGTGCTGCAAAATGTCTCACAGGCCATTCAGTTATTCATGTGTTGTCCTATTACATTACCGTACAAACCTAATGGAACAAGTGGCCAACATTTGGATGAGCTGCGATATTTAAAGTAAGTTAAAAAATATATAATTAAGTCTCGCCAAGCCTAGTGTGCTCTATTCTTATGCAAGTACCACAAAGCTGAAAACCATGCAAAGCAGAGCTGCTGTTCTAATGCTGTAAACCATAAGGGCCCTCCTGCCACGAGTTGCTCTATTCATTGGCTTTGCAAATTGCAGGTATTTAATGGTACTAATATCGGCATTACCACAACATTACTAATTGGTATCTTAAATCAAAAGAAAGAAAGATGATACAGTTCAAACCAGGGGTGTTGCTAGGTATGGAAAAGACCCGGGGCTATGCTGATGTCTGAACTGTCGGGACTGGGGGCTAGCTAGCCTTTTGCTTGTAGCTCCTGAGATTCTATCCGGGGCTACAACCAAAAGATCAGGGGCTGTAGCCCCCTTCGCCCCCTCCTAGCAACGCCCCTGGTTCAAACCCTGGGAAAACAAACATATGAAACTTGAAATTACATACAGAAGACTGCAGACTCCAGGGTAATGATACCCCCGTCTCTCTCTCTTCACATCCCCTGCCTCCCCCAGTTTTCTCCTCCTCCACTAAAACAGCCATCACCTTTATAACTGTACCACTCTTCCTTGGAATAAGCATCTGAATTAAGATTGGCTTGGCAGTGCCAAGCTCCATACGGAAAATATCTGCAGTAATTCAATTGGATGGAGCAGATATATTAAGCCGATATTCCTGCCAGCATTGCCCGAGCACGTTCTCAAGCCCCTGACGCACCCAACAATACTCCATATTCAATTCATAGGACTCCAAAACTGCCTTGGAACCAAAGTCTGTACGCACTCTCAACACAAATCCTCTAACCTTCTCCAGAAGATAATCCATATAAAATAGACTACAAAGCATCAATCCAAGGGTGGGGAGGATAGCTCAAGGGCAAACAGGTTTCTTGGAAGCAAGACAATGCAGTGAAACGCAGATTCGAATCCCGATCCTGCACTTAGAGACTAAACTTTGGTATGTTAAAAAGAATAAGTCATTAATTAATCCATCCTTACATAAAGCACTTCCCTTTGCCCAATTGTCTTCTTCTCTACCCACCCTCAATATTCCCACAGGAGTGTATGGTCTGGAACACCAGCCAGGGTCACCACACATCAAAGGCAAGGATCGGCCGCGCTGAAACTACTACAGTGGTGATTTGGCACGTTACAAAAGCAGAGCAACATAACATAATGTGTCATTTTAATTGTTTTGACAGTGCCGAGTCAGACCTTAGCTTGAGGGGGACAGTGGGAAGCTTTAGGCCCGGCCCAGGAGCCCTTTCATGCCGGTAAGCCTCCCCCCCCAAACCCCCCCGCGAATGCCCGACCTGTTTAATGGCCAGTCCTCCCTCTGTACAAGCCTCAGCTTGGAAGGTGCTTCTGGCTGGAAAGCCAAGAACCGTCAATGGCGCAGTCACGCTAGCAATGGCAGCTACCTCACCTTTTGGAAGTACATCATTGGAACAAAGCTTGGAGATTTGCGCCGAAGGGGCTGGAATTCCAACAAGCCCCTGCACATCTGCTTCCTACACTGAAACCTGAAGCGTTTAAACACAACAAATCCAAGTGTTGCTATTACTGCTGTAATGAGATATTAAACAACGCTTTTTGCCCCTAAAATCTGAAATGTTTCCACCACTGACAAAGAGCCACCTGGGCTGAAAAAGCTGTGCACTGCTCACAGTAATTCTGAATTACTGTATGAAAAAGGCACCCTGCTATTCAGGTATCCTGCTGAGAAGCTTAGGTTCTCACACAAACATGATCCATTAAACCCAAACATTAGCCTTCGGTGTACGCTTACCGTAAACCCTGTGCCGGCAGAGGAGAGAGAATGCCCGCAGGATTACCCGAGTGCCAAGGTACAGAGGCCAGCAGAAGGCAGGGCCAGTCAGTAAGAAGGGTCATGCGTGGCCACGCGTCCCTGGTCAGGAAAGCTCTGTAGGAATGCGGTGCCAGGTATGGCTGGGTGCCAGTCTAAAATAACAGTACTTTTACAGCAAATAAGGCAGCCTCGCCATAGGATAATATCTCTCCCAATGACCTCCTGATTCTGATAATAAAGTTATTTAGGAAAAATTCATTGAGAAATTCTTATCTTCTCAATGGTAAATTCCTCTTCATCAGCGGCGGATCTCTTCCTCTGGGCCGGTCCGCTCGGCACGAGCCAAGCTCAAGCGATGACCACTGCAAGTTCAGAACCACCAAAGAAAAAGAGAATGGCCCACTTAAAAGATATTGTTAATATCGAATATGGTGACGTCAACCCAGCCCCTCTCACTTTCTCATTGCCCTTTATAGAATCAGGCCTAATGGAACGCAATGACGTGTATGATTTTGAACTGCAGTTACTCATAGTTTACGGCACGAAGAACACACATTCGCCATCAAAACGTATTTGCCATTTATCGTTCTTTTCTCGTCACAGGACGGAACAGACTCATCCGCAAGCCTTGTGGAGGTCCTTCCTCTCTGTCACAGCGGCTGTGGCTAGAAGGCTGCACCCGCGTGCTATCTCCAAGCACAAAGCACCAGGTGCATCCTGCTTCCTAAAATCCTGACCCAGGCCCTCTTTTCCTGCCCATCGGGAAGAGGGGTAGCATTTGTCTAACAGCAGAGCAGGCGTAGTTGAGAGCAAAGGATGGCCCCTACCGGGAACGGCAGATGAGCAATGTTGGAACACAGATGCCAGAAAGTCAAGACCCGCATGAAGCTCCCATTGCTCTACAGCTTTGGGATTCATTGGTGCATTTGTACAGCGCATGTTCACTCAGTGCAGAGGAGCAGCATCTGGGCACTGTAGACAGACAAGCGATTTATATGGTTACCCAACTCAATGCTACTAACTTTGTCGACACAAAGATGAAGGGTAGAGTGGCCATCCAGGCGACCGAGACCTGTGACCACGAGGTCAAACTCAGACCCCTTTAGTTCAGGGATCTGCGTCTCTCCTGGTGATTTTAGACTATGACTCCCATGATGTCTCAACATTGACCATGGTGGCTAGAGCCGATGTGAATTTTTGTTCAAAACATTGGGAGAGCCAAAGGTTGCAGGCCCCGGCTACTGGATGCATTTGGCCACGCAGCCGCAGACCTGGCGACTGAATGAGCAGCCTAAAGCAGGCTCGAAGCCTAGTCCTTCCTCAGAAAATAACAGAGGCAAACAAACCTAGGGGAGAGGATGAGGGGGCAGTGTCATGCCCAACCCCATAGGGTCTCCTTTCAGAGTCTGATGGATCTCCCCTCTCCCTACAAAGTAGGAAAATGACACCCACCACTGTCCCATGAGGTGCCCTTTGCCCTCTCTGGCACCAATATCAGATTCTGACACTACTAACAGGCCCACAAAGCAGGATCCTGCAAGGTCTGCCAAGCATGTTGCTGATTTCTTGGTTATCTCTATCGCTTACCGAAAATGTTGTGTGATGGTTATGAATGAATCTTAACCACTGGTACTAGTCTGTCCAACATTCCACACCATTGTTTTATTAGCTCATCTACACCATTGCATAAGGGGGTGTAAGGAAGGCATGGTATCAACAGTAAGACAGACAAGTGACCACAGTTCAAGGGTGTTTATTGAACTTCAAAAAGGGTATGATAAATGCCTAATCTAAACCTAAATCTACAGATGGGAGCAAGCTACGACCATCAAATAATAATAACGCAGTCCTAGTGGTGTCTTGTCAAAATAAAAGGGCTTATACTAATAAACCTATTGCCAATCCTTACCTCTAAAAGCAAATAGCGTGGAAGATAGTGTTTATGAAAAAATGAATTGTTCAAAATGAAACGTCAGGATGTTCAGGGCGTTGGCCTCCCTTCCACATGTTTTCAGCACTGGACAAGACGATTCACTCTAGCATAGCACAGTCTCTAGCTTCTTTAGCACGAGGCTACAGTACGATCATTAGCATCAGGACATTCTGTCCGCAAGTCTCTTTGCTTCTCAAAGTCTCTTCATTCAGAGGGCCCAATGCAAAACAAAAAAAAAGGTTATTTTCCTCTTTGGTTTTCCACAAGTAGTCACTTTAGGTGATTCACTGTTCATCCAGATCCCCCTCAGTCGGGCTCAGATCTTTTTAGCACAATGTTTGTTCCCTTTGCATCCCGCTCATACGGGCTCAGATCCCCTTTTCACTATGTTTGCAGGATATTATTTTTGGTGACTCACAGTACACCCAGATCCCCCCCAGTTGGGCTCAGATCCCTTTACAACAAAACACAATTAGTTTCCCTGAGCCAGGCTCGGACCAATTTCAATCAAGTATCGAAGACTTTCAAATGTGCACAGGTTTGGCTTGACCAGTCACCGGACTACTTCAATTTTACAATTCCTTCCATTTATCACCTTTCGGTTGGATACCTAACAGACTTTCGAATGAGCACCCACTTAGCTTTAAAGTTCAGTCACACATCTGCTGCTTTAATTATATTTGCATCGCTCGCCAAAAACACTTCATACACTGCTCTCTTCATTTTCCTTTATACAATGTTGCTGCTTGCAATCTTGATTTCCACACAGACCGGGCTGGTATTAATCTCCCCAACTCACCGGCTGTGCTGACTTCACTGGGGTTACTTTGTTTTAGGAGCCAAGGACAGTACCACGGCAGCAAACTATTCTCCCCGCCTTAACCATCGATGCAGGAGAGCCCTGTGTACCTCGGACACACAATACAGGATTCTTATGTTATGTCTTATGTTTCCTATTCTCAAAGGCTCACGAACGTAAGGGGCTTTCTGTGAAAAAGGTCAAGGGTACTTCTTTGCTTTCAATCCTCTTCGGGTTTCGCGGTCTTTCGCCTTGTATTAAACTGCTATCTCGGAACTGCTGCTTCCTTGTGTGCTTTACCTCACTCAGAGTGTTCTTTCGTGCTCCACCATTTATCCGTGTGGGGAAGTGTGATGGAAGTCAGTTCTGTGTAATGAGGAGTAATTGCCTGACCGTGCCTGACCATTGTATTGGGACATGTCAGGCACATGGCTCTGGTGTTAGTCCGTTTTCCCTCACAGTGAGTTGTCTGTGGTAAAGTGTACATGTCGGAAAGTGGGGGCGGGTTGAGTTCCTAAGCATCCTACTTGGTAGTATGGGGTAAAGGTGTTACAGGGAAGGGAATACCGCGTCTCGCCATCCGGTGTCCCACTTCTACTTCCACTCCCAAAGACCCCTCATCCAGGTGATCCTCCCGCATTGGTCCACCGACAGGAACTTCATCCAAAACCGATCGACATGTCATGGCCACCTGGATGACCGATCCCCGGGGACTAGCAAGTGAGACACCGTCAAGTTTCTCACCGGGGCCAGCTATATGCAAATCAGTCTTAGTCCTGCCACTGCTGGGAGGAATCCATTCCAAACTGCTGGGCTGTTTCCCCTGTATGGAAACACACAATCCCAGTCCTCTTTCAGCCTGGTTGGGCCTTATCAGTGAAGTGCAGCTTGGTTCCCTACGGCACAACCAGCAAGGCACCCACATCTGGGCATCCCCTCTCTCACTTAGGGAGTGGAACTAAACCCAAAAAATGTAATGGGTGCAATGTTGTGAATCAATCTTCATACTGGCGCTGCTCTTGGCAACCTTTGGAGCTATCGTTTTTTAGCCAGTCTCTGCCATTGAGGAAGAGGACCAGCCACTTGAAAGGCTGGTCCCCTTAAGCAACGGCACAGACAGACAAACACTATGGTGAGGAAGTTTATCCAGAGCAGTGCCTGTGGGTAAGTGTGACTCTGAACCTTACACCCATCACATTTCTTCTCTATAATAGCACTATTGTTGATTCTAAAGGTGTGGCTGGCACAGCATCCTATTTGCAGAAGAGAGATCTGCATTTTATTATGAGCAGAAATGTTCCCTTAAGTTGTCAATTGTTCTACGAGTCACTGAATCGCATCCTCTATCTGCCCCTCGTCTATGCCTTTCATGACATGTTCAAAACCTGGGGAGTGCTTTTTGAAGAAGCTGCGTCGTCCATTCCGGTGGCCAACAATGTGACCAAAAATTATTCTTCAAACGTTGCCATGTGATCTTGCCATGACTGACACTACTGAAGCAGTTTTCCCTGATCCACACAATTGTCGGTCATGTCTAGCATGCACAACTTCAATGTAGACAGTGCCGGGCACAATTGTGGGCATTTATCTAGAACTAAGAGGGACATTGCCTTAAAGAGGGTGGAACACACCCCACGATCTCTGAAGCCATGGGTGCTACAATCCAAAACTTCAATGGAATACACAAAACCGGCATCAGCACACCTCTAGCCGTCAAGCAAAATTGCTGCTCCCAGATAGTCTGACATGGCATCCAATAGCAGCGTCCCAACACAAACTAGCGCTCTGAACGTTTTATTGCATCCTTGCAACCTACTGTCTTGTGACTGACTTTAAAACCAGGGTCTCCAACCAGTAGATCAAGAGTCACTGGTAGCTCTCCAGAGGCTTCCCAGTAGCTCTTTGCACCAGACACCAAAATGATCCCTGTGCATTTATTTTGGGTCTGAAGTCCCTGGGCCTCTTCCTGTGCCCCCGTCCCTTTTCCACTTCCTGCAAAGCAAACAGTCCAAAGTTCTCTGCAAGGTGAGAGGATGAGCTGCATCTGGGCTTGAAGGGCTTGGGGGAGTGTCCTAACAAGGGGTTGACTATCAATAACAAAAGTAAATGGGAAATGTGTGCTATGGCCATTGTCACCAAGTGGTGCAAATGATGGCTGACTAGAAAGGGAAGGAATCTGCATGCCATGTAAAACACAGCTGTGGCTGTGATCGTTTCAGTCTCAATGTGTTTCATTAGATTTGTTTCAGTTAGCATTACATTTTGCATGCTGTCATTGTAGGCTTTCAATCAGAATTTGGAAAATAAAGCTACAGCGCTAATCGTTTTTTGCTCAGCATGTTAATCTTAAAAGGTATTTGTACCGCACACACCGTCACCAGCAGAATTGGCGCTCTGGCGCATCTGCAAACAAGAAGGCGGGGGGGTTAATCGGGTGAAGAGGGAATAGAAAAGTGAGAAAGGTGTCCTGTTGGCAGCTTCAGTTCGGTTTTCACTGTGCGCTGAGCTTGGGCCTGAATATCGGATCGATGTGAGTCTGTGTTTGCTGTTGGTGCGAGTTATGTGTTTGTTGTTGCGGTGAAGTGCATGTTGTTTGTGTGTGTGTGTTTCTGTATGTAGCAAAAAAGACAACAGTGCAAGTCCCAGCTTGCAAGAAAAAAGGTACATCTTGCGTTACAAATTGCTGTGTATGGTAAAACTGAATTATTTTTTTTATTTGAAGCTATTGAGTTTGGTACCCAAAGGCAGTAGTACCCGAACTGTATTTACAGTTAAGATGGAATTTGCCCTGATATGGAGGAGCCCATACCAATGCGTGTCCCAATACAGGAGATAAAGTGATAATGGCAATTTTACATTTAAGTAAATGAGAAAACCTACTAGCTGCACTCTGGTGCGTGTCAACTTACATTTATAAAACTAAACAGTAATGTAAAATGGCATGTGCCATCAATGCCAGGACTTGAACATAATTTGAGAGTTATTTCTCAGCAGATATTTTATGAAAGAAGAGTATGAATAAATCAATTAGTTGTGAAAAAGTGAGCAGTGGTTTGTATGTATATATTTTGATATGTACTGGATTAATGTAGCTAGGAACAGAGCACTGTACAAAACAGCATGGTGAATACAGGGAGAGAGTGTTGAAGAGAGCCATGGGACAGTAGAACAATTACAGGGTTGATCCCCTTTGGCTGTGTACACAAACTGGGAGCTCTACGGAGATCTATGGGGAACTTGTACGCATATGTTCTAATTCGGGCTGGGGATTTGCAGCCTTTCAATACTGGGTTGAAATGGTGAAATTTATGAGCACTGTTTTTGCAAAACAAATGAGTAAAACACCATACGCTAAGTCTCTAAGACATGAAAAATTCCAGTATGCCTGAGAGAGCTACGAATGACCTGCATGATTCCTGCAGGGCCAGACCGTGATCCTGTGAGCTATTCGCTGTGATATGGTCTCCTTCATAAAGGGCTTACCAAGTGAAGTGGCAGGTCACCACCCATTATGAATAAATCGACCTTCGGTACAACAATACTCTTTTCTCAAAATGTTAATATAACAATTGATACATTGTCTGGTTGGGCTGTTATATGATGTGTGCGCATTTCAAGTTAATGCTATAAAACACATTTATTTTAGCCTTAGATGTATGCTTTTTGGGGATATAACTTGATCAAATGGTTTCCACATGCTTATTTTTTCAATCTTGACAATTATTTTGACTTAAAACCTTTTGAGAGTAGTCAACAAAGGAGGCTTTGGCTTACTTTTCCTTGGCTGAATTCTGTAACCTGCCATGTGAGCAATTTGCATGAATGGGGGATATGCTAACCTGGCAGGGGATTTTATTTTTTGAAAAGCAGAACATGATGTATGCTGAATTTATTTAAAACCACCAAACACATTGATATTCAGATGGTTTTTTTGGGGCTGCATGGGCAAAAACAAACTACCCTGGTTGAAATCCTGGTTGCACGTGCAGATGCACCATCCAGCAAAAGGCAAAATATTTACCATTTCTATCCGGAATGGGGAACCAATTTTTATTTCTTCCAGTGTAAAAAGAAAATATGCATCTTTAATCTACGTTGCCCAGGTTGAAGTGGGGGGAAGAATAACGCTGATAGGCGCTTTGCAAAAATACACAAACAATTAATAAAATAATTTTACCAAAGAGCGCTGTCTGCAATCCTAAAAAGTGGGTAAACTAATCGCTGCAATGCAAAAGCTGTTCCAGAAGCACCCTTCAAAGTTGCTAATCATTTCATAACAAACAAATGTACTTTTACAGAAAGTGCAATTTTGACGTGTGATGTCATTACGCGGTTAAGATCACATGACCAACCGATACGGGTACATGGCAGACAACGGAGTGCCCTACCAACACGGCAAGGGTGATCGAGCGGACGCGGACACATTGCGGAGACATCACGGAAGTCTTCAAACAGAAGCCTCATCGAGAGCTCTATCGGCGGTAAGCAATACTGATACTTTGCTGGCAGATTCGGAAGTCATGCAGTTAGTTGATATATTGGGCAGTGCTTATACCTAACATTCCATTTTGTAGGTATATCTAACCGCCCTCAAGTCCTTGCAACTAAAATGGACAACGTAGAGGTTTTTTGCTAGTTACACTTCAGAAAGTAGCCTACATGGTTCATTTTATGGACGCTGCACCAACACGTGATTCTTTCATGCCTCAGCTAAATTTCTTGAATTTCCCTTGCGTTAAGTTTGACTCACTGTTTACTATGATGGTGAAATAAGGTAGAGGCCATGCATTATAGGACAGAGACAAATTAGACAATTTGCTACAAGTAGCATAAAGGAAGTAGTCCCCCCAGAAGTCTGGATCTTTGATCCTGGGTGGTTAAAAAACAGAAGATGTTGACAGCTGAAAGGCCATCTGTTCGCAAAGAATTACATTGGGTCAAGTGACTGGTTATACTGATTTGTTCGTGTGTGTCTCTCTCCCTTAGAATGGTTGGTCTACTGAGAAGACCTCCAAACTGAATACGTGTTAAAGGGAACAGAACTTCACCTTTTAACACAGTAAACCTTTGTGGCAATATTAATTTACTCCTCAGGCGGGAGGCAACTAATAGCCAAAATGTGTTGCTAATTGCCATCTCTGTCTCTCTTTTTTCTTCTTTTCGTTCATCCTCCATCCCCTTTTTAGGTCTTTGGACTTCGTGCTTCCACACTTCATACGTTTTGAAGGACACAATCAAGTCCCTTTTTTTAATAGACATTAGTTATAAGAAGGTGTTAGAGACTGAGTCTAGCTCAAATAATTTGAAGTTGGTTCCCCTGAGGAAGTCTACAGAAAACAATTCTAATTTCTTTATGATGGACGAAACATGTTGCGTCTTACACATTGGAAAGTAAACAGTGTGACCAATTGGTATTAGATAGAGTTCCTAATCCCCTATAGGCAGAACAAGGGTGACATTAGTTAGTAGATTTCTCCAGCTAGGCACCCTCAAATAAGAGGAACAGTCTGGCTCTGCCAAACCAACACTCAACTTTATTTACACATTATTAGCAACTTTGCACATTATGGTTGTGTGGGAAACACAGCACTATTGGTTTTTAGCTTTGTATAGGAAGGGTGTTTTTATGAATCATTTTTATGTATGGTTTTACACTTTAGGAGGTTTTAGGGTGAATATTAGAATGTTTATTGCAGAAACTGTGTATAATTGTGCTTCTTTGGTATATGTTAGTTGTTGTCTAAATGCGTTTTGATGTGTGTATATTTTTGATAACATATGTGTTTCTGATGAATTAAAAAGAGAATGTTCAAAAAATAGAATTTCTGACTCAGGACCTATTTGGTACACGGACCGAGTCATTTAAATAGCGGATGGAAGAAAAGGACAGACACTCTGGTTCCTTAGTAGTTGATTGTCCTTCGGCAGTTTGAGGTCTGAACCTTGGTGTCTTTAAAATTAGCCCGACCTCGTCTCTTTTTGTTTGATGTGCAATTTTGAAGGGTGCAGTGACTCCCGTGGCGAAGTCTGTTGCAAGAGATTTTCAAACTGGTCCTGAATTTAGGTCTGCTATGTCGGGTGTGCAGTTGGGTGCAAACACTATGCCAAGGAGGGCACCTGCACTATCAGCCGATGTGATTGCCTATATCTGCTAATCCGCCCTTTTCAGTCGAACTTCCTGAAATCAAATCTTTGACCCCGTCCAATAGCATCTGAGGGCTGTTGCTGTTTCAAGAGATACACCAGATTAATGTTCACTAGTGGATAGCATACAGTGTCAGCCTTCACAATGGATGTCCCAATTGGTGTCTAGCATTCTGATATGCTTGACAATTTTGAGGAGACAGCTAGCAAATGAAAATAAGGAAATAAAGATGTTTTTGAAGTTATTAATATCATGGTAAATGCTTATGTTATTCCTTATTTATACAAAGAGCAAATAACCCGCCCAAAAGAAATCATAATAAAAAATTCTCATATTCGTGAACATCACCACCAGAGTAGCTCCTGCATATTGGCCATTAACAACAAGTAGCTCTTGGCAACGTAAAGTTTGGCGAACCCTGCTTTAGAAGGTATTGCAGAGGCCGCCTCGAAGGACACCTTCTAGCAAGGGCTCGGGCTTAGACTTTCCCAATAGCCAGATGTAGACTTCAGGAGCGCTGCTGATCAGTCACTGTGAAAGCGTTCTACCTCTCGCGCTCCACTCACATCCAGTGTATTTTCTGTGCACCCCATACACACCTTTATTTGTTTTCTGAGCACTCTGGATCTACTGTTAGGAAGTGCAAGTGAAATCTATGAAGAATAAATTAATGAAATAAAGATAGATTTGCGCGCAACATAGCAGTGAAACGTTTATTTCCTTGCAGGTTGACGCAATCTTTAATTTTTCATCCTTTCAAAACTGGTACAAGAACAACAATTATTAGCATGGGCAGATGGCCTTTATTATATAAAAAAAAAACATCTATAGCAAGCGTCTGAAACCATTGGCTCCCCCAAGGTTTTGGACTATAGACTCTGCACAGTCAGTGGTGAGGGATCATGGGAGTCGTAGTCCAAAAGATTTGGAAAGCATGTTGCAGACCACTGAGCTGAAGGATAGCATTTGCCGGATCACTGCTTTATTTCATAGTAATATCACCTATTTATGCTTTCATGCCATGCCGTTCCCATGATCCGGCTAGAGTCAGCCACCCCAAACCCATGTTCTGCAATGGGTTACTTTAAATATATAAAAGAAGTGCCCCGACGGCATGGAATAAGGGGGCAGAACAGCTCATTGCTGCCTCGAGCGCTCTTCTGGCTCCGCCCCCCTACGTGTGCACAGCAGGACAGCAGGCCAAAGGCCTTCTTAAGGATGGCTCGGCCTGCACAGAGCCCACGCCATCTGAAGGAGCCGCCACGTCGTCTACTCGCCGTCACTACTGGTAAGTAAGTGGTAAGCACTTTTCTATGCCTGCACCGCACCCATGCAGATTACATTACCGAGCCCGCACAGTTCTCACAAAGGACAGATTAGATCTCTGAGCCCCCACATTGGTGGGCTCGGCGTCTAAACTGCCCCACGGTGCAAGCAGACTGTGCACACTGCACAGAGCATTTTTGTTCTTTTGTACTCTCCCCTCGGGTGATTTTTCATTGTACACCCGTTTCCTTTGTCTCTCTGGTGTTTGTTCTCAGTTGGTTATACTTATTTGTATAACCCAACTACGAACAAACACCAGAGAGAGACACGGAGCCAGCAAACATTCAAATCTGGCCTCTAAAAAATATAGCACATCAGCCACGTTATACAATATGTGATGCGCTGCAGTTTTTAGAGGCCAGATTTTAATGTGTGCTGGCTCTGGTGACGCTGTGTAATTTGTCTCGTCTCAGTTCGTGCACAGAGTAAAAGTGTGGTTTGTGATCGGTGCTGTGGGCAAATGTTATGCGTCTGCATACTGCCTGCCAGGGTCGGACTGGGGCATAAAATTGTCTCGGCTCCAATGCAAAAGTGACCCACAGTGGCACATGGCCATTCATTCCTTTTGTGCCAGAAGGTTTGAAATTGCCGTTTTAAACTATCATTTTGGACATTTCCTTTGATAGGAGGTCAATTGCAAGCTCCGCCCCTCGAAACCCTCCCTTCTCTGGCACTGCCACCAAACTGCGCGCCCAACCAGGCCCTTGTGGGCTCCCCCACCAAAGGTTTTCCATTTCCACCACTGAAAAATGTTTGTTCTGTAGCGCTGGTCAAAACTACAAGCGACACACTGAAGTAACACCTCAAACCGGCCCCAGTGTCCCACACGAGCATGTTCGGCCTAAACCCCAGGCATTGCCCCATTGTCCTTCAGGCCAGTCCTCGTGGGGTGGACTGGCCTATAGGGAACTCTGGAGACTTCCTGGTAAGCCTCTACAGCCTGGTTTCCTATTTAATTTCTAAATGTTCTGATAGGAAAAGGCTTGCTGGAAATGTGCAATATGGGGCCACTGTGGAAATTATTTTCAGGGCATCTTTTGGTTCCCAGTCCGAGCCTGCTGCGCATTGCAGCCGGAGTCACGTGGATCCCCGGCGTGCTGTACTTCCGCCAGGGCGCAGAGCGATGGTGCGCTCTCCGCGTGCAGCATCGCGGGACACTTCTCGCGAGAGGTTCTCCGTGCAAGTTTCAGGCCAACTGTCCACTTGAAGGAGCCTCAACCATTCCGTTCAGTAAGCCCGTGCGAGTTGTGAACCTTTGGGAAAGCACACGGTCAAGGCAGCGACCAACGAGAGCGAGGGGAAATAAGCGAACACCCTAAGTATGCTTACCCTGGCAATGCCTGCTGCAGCTGCCCGCCTCCGCGCTGTCAGCACCCGTCAGCGGAGACCTAAATGTGCATCTTTTGCGACGGCAAAGCAAACACATTCATGGACGCCTTCATTTTTTATTTTAAATGAATAGATCTCCAAAACTTGCACTCGACCCACCGTCCTATTAACAATTATTTGCAGGGTTTTGAAAACATGAAAAATTGTGTTTTCTTACTTGCCCGCACGTGCTTTGTGGCTCTGCCATGGAAAATGAGAGTGGATGCCCAGAAACCAAATTGCAGAAACCGGCGTAGTTGAGAAGGAATGCTGGAACACGTTGCCATGTCTGATGGAGCCCTGGTTCACCTTCCTGTGCCCGCCTCGCCTCGGTTCCCACGGGCAGCACAAAGTCCGAGAATGCGCCTACGCTTTGCGGCGTGCATGCCGGCCACGGCCATTCCGTATCACTGGTGCAGTTGCGCAAACCTTCAACTTTGATTGTGGTCAATGAAAGGGTTAAAAACAAACTTTTAGGGGGGCTAGGCTGTGTATAAAGGTTGGACAGTAACTATGCAAAGTAAAATGTGAAAACCCACTACGAGGATTGCAAAAATCAGCATTGATGGAGAGCGCGAAGCAAGCGAACTAAGAGTGGGCCATAAGGAGCTACGAGCTTTGGACCAAAACCACAATTGATGTTGCAAGCGAAGGAGGAACGAGAAAATTAGGACACAGGCAACATTAAAAACAGAGCGGACATCAGTGGCGCCACGCCACCGGGCGCAGAGAAGTGACCATGGCCACCCCTAGGACTCTGAGGCGCCCTTCCAAGTTGCCCACACTCTTTGGAACTGCAGGCAGTAATACCAAGGAGGGTGACACGCAAAGAGCAGGAGGTTTCCAGGCGCAATGCCCAGGAGCATGGCACTCCCCTTCCCAGGCCACCTCCTTCATTGTTGTTGCAGAGGCCAGATTGGCGTCTGCATGATGGGTAGGACCCATGTTGCTGCATGTGGGTAATGTGTGTTTATAGGGTTTGGATGGATGTTTCAGCTCATCAGTGGTTGCACCAAGGTGTACAGTGAAGCTGGTAGATGATGTGATCTGGTGGACGCGGATCCAATGCCATTGGCCTCTTCCATCGTGCCCCTCTGGGTTCTCATTTTGTTTTGCCATCCAATGCTTTTCTCGTTCAGTTTGTTGTTCATTTCAGTTTTCAAATGAGCCTCACAGACGCTATTGCATCTGTTGAAGGGGTGAAGGGTGTCTACTGTGCCACCCTTGGAGGCAGTTCGGCAATGTGTGGCAATTTAGATCTTTCAAATCAACCAGAATTTGAGGCTCCACCTTCTCTAACCAAGCTTCCACTATCTGGAATTCTATGCTGCTTAGCATCCAACGCACAGACATTGAGGAGGATAGCTCAGGGGCAACATGCTCACCTTGGAAGCAAAACGACACGGAGCACCACAGGTTCGATTACCGGATCAGCAGTTAGAAACCTCTGGATATTAAGCATGTTACAAATAACCTATAATATCGTACCATGGCTATGCCCCCGCCACCGTCGCCTGGCACCCTGACTAACCCTGTCCTCTTGAGCTAGCCATCAACCCAGGATGACAGGGGCAGGAATAACTCCCATACATCCAATGGACGGCAAGAATTTACTTGACTAACAATATCCAGTAGAAAACAGGATGAAGTCCGTGCTGCATATACAAATCCAAGAAGCCAGCAACAGTAGACCAGTACGCATCTCCCCATACTTATTAGCACACATCTGTAGCCATACGCCTTTCCCAATGACATAGTGCACAACACCTCTGCCATTAGAATGCATCTATCCCCACAACTAAAATTTGTTTTAGATGGACCCTTAAAGCACTTCTACTATCCGTGTCTGCTTGACATGGGCAGCTAGAAGGGACCGGCTGCCCTTACCCAACTTCGCTTTGGCTAAAATGCACACATGCATTCTAAACTCCTTTTACAAATGTTAACATACCTGGACTCTGGTGCACCAAGGACGTTCAACCTACAGCACGTTGGGACCATACCAAATGGTGAAAGGCACTATACAAATGATAATGATGATGATTATAATGAAGATGTAAGGGATCTCACTCTGAATGCGTGGGCCATGGATGAGGTTAGCATTTACCGTATTTGTGGGCAATTAGGATCTATGAAAGACCGAGAAGCCCCGAATAGAGACGGAGGACCGGATGCCAGCGAGATGAGTGATGGGGGAGAGGGATAGGAAGGCACTGTGCAACTTCCCTTTACCCTTAAACATTGTCAGATTAGATTGGGGGAGTGTCCATTTCCTCAATGTGCAGTTGTTGATTGGGGTATAGGTCATGTTATGTTACATAACCCAGGGTTAATCTTGTAGATTTCAGTCAAATGGGCGCTTCGGGGAGCCTGTGGGACCTACGTTCTATGTGCCAAAGTTCTAGTGTGTGTGATTTATGGAATGTGTTGGGTATATGCAATGTGTGTGCATGTGAGATTCCATTATTTGCAAAAGTGGAGGAACGATTCAGGCGCGTCTGCCTTGTGGAGTGTTTGGTGTAAATTGTGGAAAAGCGGTCACATTAGTATAACCTTTGTGATGTTTGCATGTCACGATTGGATATCTTATGAGTAAAGCATTACTATCCAACATTAGGGCAGCTTGCATTTTTCAAATCAGAATCCATGGCAGGGGCACCCCTCCAATGATGATAAACAGCCATAATATGGGATAACAAGACCACCTGTTTTTAAAGCACTTGGAAATAGAGGAATCTGACACAAGCATTGTATACAAACACAAATGATTATTATTGTTGCTGAGAGTGGTGTCCGGTTCAGAATGTTGTGTGACATTAAGTACAGATTCTCATTATTGTGGGTATCCCTCTGTACGGAACCAGCATGGTTCAGCACATGCAACTTTCACCAGTTCTAGTGAGAGCTTTGTGTTGGCGATGGCCAATTGGATAAGTGTAGTTTGGTGAGTTGAGGGCTTTGATTGTCGGAGTCATATTTGTTCTGAGTGCAGGCCCTCAAGCAGTTATCTGGAGGGCTGTGCTAGGTATAGAATCACTACTAGACCCTATGAGGGGTCAGAAATGAGAGTCAAAGTGGTGATAGTCTCAACATCAGCCATTTTATTAACAGAAAGGGGTTTGGATGAAGGCCTACTTACCATAACTTAAAGTGAGTGTCCGTTCCTACAAAACTAAAACTAAAGCAGGCTGACCTTGTGTCCAAACTAAATGGGACCCTCACATAAAGATACACAATCAAAAAATGCAAGGTAAAGGTTTCCAACTTCAATTCAACAATAAAATGCCAGAACCTAAACATTTAACTTCACCCAAAACAATCCTTGTGTCCAGGGGTTTGGTTCCCTTCCCCTGGATTACTTCAGGAAAAGTGTTCAAAATGTTCTGTTTCAAGAACTGTCTCTTAAAGACAATGCAAATGCCTCTTTTACCGAATACTTTCCTCAAGGTGGCAAAACTCGTCTCATCCATAACCCTGGTTGGATATACAAATGGGGAAGCCTCTACTGGTCAGGATGGCAAAGCAGAATGTCGTATACACAACAATGGTTGCAAAGTAAGCTTATTTTTTATTTTTCATGATGGTTAAACACATGTCCTTTCTCCAATATTGATTAGAGTATGAAAAAGGCAAGTCTTTTCAAATTCTCTGGTTGACAAAACGTCTAATTGAAACAAAAACTTAACATGACCAAGTTTCTCTTCAACACACCAGTTCAAAGTGCGTTTCCTGGTATACTCTCCTGCCAGTAAACTTCTCAACTGAAGCTCTTGATATCCTGGTTTACTCTCCTGCCAGGAATATCTCCATTTTGGCTCAAACAAATCCCCTGGTATACCCTCCTGCCAGGCATCTTTTTCCAAAAAGGTGCACTACCCATCAGGTCTCTCTGCAACATTCACATTCCTCTTATGTATCCCATAATTGCACTTCTTCCATAATACACCTTTGTTGACTTCAGGTACTACTTATCCCAACTTTCCCCATACTGACATGCCATATATGAGGGTTTTTTCAAGCTCTGACAACCTTTCTTTCAATGTCTTTTGGCTTATGGCAATGCTGGTTCTAGGTTTCCAACAACCCAAATCTCATATCAGGTGATTTGTACCATATTTGCCTTTATTTTTCAATTTCATTTGGTTGGTATTCAAAAATGCTTCCCAAATATTCTTTAACGTGTTCACATATCCCACTACCCCCTACTTGTTTAGGTTGAGTCACCGGTTATCCATGCGGCTGCTGCAAGGAGTTTTTGCTGGGCCAGTTTCTTCGTGATAGAGTCTCATTTGGTTCCCACATCAGCTTCTGAGTCCTTCACTGCCAGAACCAGTGCAGCTCTGCAGGATCGTGTCTACCCTGGCTCCGCTGCACACTGTTCACCTTAACTTAACCAGAGTTACTATTCTCTGGTCCTGAACACTGCCAGTCTGCTACCGGCAGAAGGTTCCTGCTCTCCCCACGGCTCTTCTACAGTAGTTTAACTCAGCCTCCGGACTCGCTTCCCGCTCCACACACTTTTTCTTCTCTCATTCTTCGATGTGTCAGCTGCAGGTGATTTCCAGGTTCAAATGTCCTCCCAGAGCCGACTTGGATCCGGTCAACTAGCCTGCACATTACACTTGGTGTCACATTCCCTACAGATTGACTCCTTGATCCTCTTCCTCATCTCAGTACTTGAGGATTTCTGGGACTTGGAGTCCAGGTTTATTCCAAATGATTTCAAGTTGCATTGTTGGACAGTTTCATGCAGACAACAATCACCATAAACATTAGATGTTAAATATGTTTCAGACTTATCATGCACAATTAAAGGATGAATAGGGTTTTGTTGGAACAAAGTAGTTGTCAGATTTTTATATTTAAATGGTTCTGAATAATGACATCACATCCAAAACTGTATAATTAAGGGATCTTGTCCACAAGAATGATACGAATACTGCTTCTCTCCTGATGGAGACACCACTCTCCCCTGAGAGCCATCTTCTGCCATGTGATCCACCCTCAGAATACCACCCGCAGGTCAGGATCAGGTAGCGGCTGCCTTCCCCTGGCCAGATGGGAAGAGACTTTAGGGTGGGGATCAGTGATTACCCCACAGGATTTATCACAACCCATATTGATTGTTTTTGCCCAGACCTCTGTTGGAGACAACCTTAAAAGACACACTTGAACATGGACAGGGTAATGTGCAGTCAAAGTATCTACAGTGAGAGAGTGAGGTAGCAAGAGAGAGAGAGAAAGAAAGATATAGAAAGAGAGAGAGAGATTTAGAGAGAAGGGGGGCTGGGGAGGAGAGCAAAGGAATGCACACAAAGCCCACTGAAACCCTCCAAGTCACCCAGAAGCTCACATCTTACATCCACATGGCTAGTTTAGAAAGTTGGTACTGTGGAGCAAAATAAATGTTTCTGCACTACATTATGCATTCAATTGCTAGGCTATAAAGCATGTTAGAACTTTATGGGACTGGTCACCTTAATGTCCCAGGTTATCTGCTCCAGACACAGACATCAAATGCAAGATAACATCACATCACCTTTACAGGGTTGACTCTGGGGACTTAAGACACCCAGACATACCCAAGCCAGAGGATGATGGGTCCGGGGTGATATTGAGGGGGTCACCCGTTAACCTGCTGTTAGCCCGCAGCATATATCATGAGATAGTCAAATTGCCACCTGTGACATGCCCGCCTTATTAAACAGACTTATAAAACGGTGTCCTATGAAAATGGCAGCAGGTGCACATTCAACATCCAAATCGTGAGTGCAGCAATCCCTACATAAAACCTAGAGAGTACCCCGAAATAGAAGGAGAAACTGGACCAACAGATAGCTAGCCATCTCACAAGACTTTCGCTCTCTTTCGGTTATGAACAAATAGGCAAAAGGAGTCCACCCAGAGGGCAGTGCCATGGCGTAAAACACCCCAAGAAGAACCACCCATAATGTGGAACTTGGGGCTGGTTAGTCCCTCTTAACTGGAAGCCCTCCTTTTGGGTGAGGCCCACCAGCAAATCAATACACCAGCTGCCTGAAGTAACACACCTGAGCCCCTTTCACCAGGCAAAGTCTGGAAAACAGGGCCATGGTGTGGCAGGCAGAGAGAGGACTGTCCAATGTGAGGGTACAAGGCAATATCAGGTACCACATCATGGTTATACGCCAACCCCAAGGGTGGAGTCCACTAGGCAATCCTCACCCCACCAAACACACCAGAGTCCTCTCACCAGAGATGCTGGAAGGAGGAGCTAAGGTCCTCTGAAACCCCACCAGCTCAGTCTGGTGGTGTGGGTGTTTGGAGAATGGCCAGAGTGAGGAGTTTAGAGCAAAGTGAGCAATACGGGAGCACTCAGATGAGGCTGGAGGGAGAAAGGATTTGTGGAGAGAACAAGGTACTGAGAAGCTAAAGGAGGAGAAGGAGAGGATTGAGGAGGATGTTGGTGACTGAGGATTAGGTTGAGAAACATCAGGAGGAGATTGGTGAAATACATCAGAAGGACATTGCGGATAGTGAAAGGAGGTTGGGAAACACCCAGAGGAGGTTGGTGAAGGGGTCCAGGAGGGAGGTTAGGATAGTGAGGAGAATGGAAAACATCAGAAGGAGGTTGGTGGAAATCATGAGGAGGAGGCCAGCAAAGAACCTCAGGAGGAAGTTTGTGACAGCAAGGAGGGTGTTTGAGAACATCAGGAGGATATAGACAGAGTGTCTGGAGGAGGTTGAAGGGACTATACAGAGGTAGTAAGCAGGAGGGGGGAAACCCTCCAGAGCTTGGTAAGGAGAGTTGGTTGGAGATGAGAGGGGATGAGTGGGGACTTAGGTGGTTGAAGAAAGGAAGTCAAGAGGAAGTGAATCAAGGAACGGCATAGCTAGCCAGCTCAGGAAAGTTCTGGTGGGCCCAGTTTAATTTGAGACATTGTACTGCACATGAATCTGGGCAGAATGAACTGTATCTGGGTGCACATGATACAGGAGAAAAATGTAACAAAAAGTCCTACGGGTTAGCAGAAGACCAATTATTGAGCACTTTGTGGAAGAGTGTAATGGAAAATTAAGCAGTAAGGCATTCCAGAGGTGCTGGCCAGCAGTCAAGAAGATTCGGTAACCCTGGACATGACCTTCGTCACAAGTAACTGACTTGTATCTAGGGAATGTAGATTCCACCTGGGTTGATGAATTTTAATCCGATTACTCGAATAGGCAGGTGCTAACCCATGGAGCCACTTATGGATAAGGTATGGTGTCTTGAAAGGTATCCTTGGGTGGACTGGCAACCAATGAAGGGAACTTTGAAAACTGGAAACGGAATGGGATTTACGAATATTATAAATGATGCGAACCCCATGGGGGGGTGCATACGATTTTGAAATATTAATCCCCAGTTTACCATGTGGCCCACCTTTGCTGATTTGTCCCAAATTACCTCACTTTTCTATCTAGGTGTACTTCTTGTTCCCAGTCACCTATGCGATGGGGCGGTTGCCATAGTGATGGATATAGATATAGATATAGATATATATATATATACCATACGCACGCTATATATTATTAAAATCACATTACAAGGCTACCCTACAAGTACAAGGTTCAAGACTTGCTGGATTATATAGATAGGAGCACACAGAAATGGCTGCCCTGCTCCTGTGCAAAAGGATTTTCTTGCACATGGCTTTTTGCCACCCTTTCCTTCCTGTGTCCCAATTCCCACCCCAGATGCAAATACAGGATTACTTCTTATGAAACCTACAAAGCTTTTTTTCGCGCTATGCTGGGCTGTTGTGCAAATTCTTTTCTAAAACTCGCGCATTGCCTTGCCAGGCCAAGCCATTTTCTTTTCCTGCGCTCACCTCTTCTCGAGCGCAGGTCACTTTGTAACTACCGGTCAGAACATTCATTTTACAATAAACGAGCCCCCATTATTGCAGAGCTGCTTTTCTACGGTTTCCCATTTCCCCTGGTGGTGTATTACATAAAGAGTAAGCCCGGCTGAAAGGGGCAATTACCATACATTACCCCGCGATACAGGCAGACGTCAGAGAGCCGCAGCGGGCGATTGCATTCTAACCACCTTTTCCTGTTCCATCATTGCTGCCTGGTGCCCCTTGACAGCTATGAATCTGCTTAGGAAACCTAAGCGGGCGAGGACGCTCCCATCCATGTGTTGAAGGGGTGTCCGCCCCCCACCCCAGCCCTGGAACCGATGCCTTGTTACACGCCGGTGCGGATGAACACCTCGCCTCCAATTCTTGCTCTATTCCAGCAAGCAGCACAATCAAGGGCAGGGGCGCAGCCTGGATGCTAGCAACGCCAAATGCCGTTCCCAGAATGGTTTGGCTAATGCTGGCGGAGCCACGTGATGTACTCCCACAGCTTTATTCAGAAATAGCACCTTTCTATAAAGTACAAACAAATACATTCAAAATAAGAAAAAGGCGTTAAAGTGCAACACTGTAGAATCCCCCAAATCATACAATACGGACAAGAACACATGGCCAAGCCCGAGAAGTGCACACAGTCTAACAAGTAAATCCTAAAGGCAAGTTTGAGGAACTTCGTACTAATGGTCTGATAGCACAGCGAGTAGATCGCTCGCGTTGACATCTGGCGCAGGTTCGAATCCCGGCAGAGCCATCCTCAGCCTGTCATCCTTCCGAGATCGATACATGAGTACCACACACCATGGGTAATAATAAGCAGCACTCAGATGCCTGAGGGTTCGTAGCGCTATATAAATGCCAAATTATTATTACTATGGAGAGTCGAGAGAATTAGAAACTGCGTCAGTCGGGCCTAAATGAGACCCTTAGTTTAAAAAACACCAAATCTTGCTCTGTACTATGTAACATCAAATCAACCTCTTCCGAGATTTGCGGGACAGTGGGCAGAGTAACAGAAACACGTTTCCCAGCTTCTTCCGAGGGTTTGCAGTGCGGACATTTGTTTGAAGTGGAGGGCCCCTTTACAGCAAACATTGCACCGGGAAGTATGTTCAGCCTGGATCTTCCATTGATGGGTCAGCCTCAAGGAGTATGGTTCACAATGCCAATTAGATGGCCTGGCGTTTCCTTACCTAGTACTTGGCAGGATTTTGGCTATGCATCTTTGAGTCCACCATATGGCGAGGTAAGTAAAGGTGTTGGTTACAAGCGATCACATCAGACATAAAGTAGAAAAGTACTAGAAATGAAAACACGCCCCACATCGAACAGCAAAAGAAAAAAGTGATCTTCAAAGGGGTGACTCCATTGTGAGGGAGCCTGGTTCTGCGGCAGGGAAAACCCAACGTCCAGGTAGGTCAGTCGCTTCCAAAACCCTCATTCTGAAAAGCGCAGATGCAGAAGGCAGGCGCGTCCTTTGCCACGCTTTCCCCCACAACCGAATTATTCTGTTGAGGGGTGACAAGAATAACGAAATGAAGCACAAACCAAGACTGCTGTGTTCCGTAACGCAAGATGGGGCGTAGGTTAATGAGCTGAGGCTCTTTCATTTCATGTTTTACTCTAAGATATGTTTTTGTGTTTTTTCTTATTTGTTTGTTTTAATGTGTTTCACCAAAGGTTAAGGCTTCTAACAGACTTCAAGATCTACAATCAAGTCTTTTGAATTGTCTAAAGTTTCACCTGTGAGAACTACTGTGTTATTGTCAAAAGTTTAGCATTAGTATGTTCCAGGCTTATATTTGCATTATATAGTGCGCCCTGAAGAAGGCGACTACTGGCTCACTTAATTGAGCCAGATAGGTTGATTTCGCCGAAACTGTAATGACATTTGAAGACCATGTATGTACAGTAGGCACTTAGCACTTTATTCCATTGGCAGCAATTTCCTTTTCAACAGCATCTTTATTATTCGAATGAAATTCAAAAATATGAGACAGTGATGCTTTACCTTGATTAATACTGGGTCATGAATTGTGGTAATTAAATTGCGATTGAATGGTTTAATGTATTAGATTTGACAAGTATTTTATACTAACATTAATTCATCTATTTTATTGTTGTTATGTTGTTTATATATTGCGCAATTTTATAATGTTTTGTGATGATTATTAAAATATGAAAATATGAATCTGTCATGATTGGGCCCCTTTTCTTTTCCACCTCTATTCCTATAATTGGGTACTTATATAGTACTCTTCCATGTGAACTCTCCCCCCTTGGGGTTTTTTTTGTCATAAGTGAGCCTTGTTCACCTACTCAGAAGGGAACGTTTTCAAAGGTAAGTTGGCGAAAGACACAGGCCTAAAGACGTACACCTGGGAATCAGACATTCCTGAATCAGAGCCTATGGTCCTTATTACGGGGTTGCTGGAAAACCTGCCGGTGGGCGGCGGGTTACCGGCCACCCTGTAACACTGTTTCCATCGCCTGACTTCCCGGTGCCACCAGGATATTACAGTAGGCTGCAGAAACGATAAATCCCCATTCCCTTGAAGTCCGATAGAGACACTGAAGCACCGGCACCATTGCCAACGGGGGCCAGTGCTTCAGTGACAACCATGCCAGTAGGGGCCTGAAAACCCAGCAGGTCAGGTCTGCCAGGGGATCCGTGGCCCCTACCGACATTGTTGTAGGTATGGCGGTCCGGACCACCATACTTATAATGAGGGCACATCTTTCTCGATCCATTACCAAACCATCATCGACACGCAGTGACCAGTAGCATCCTAAATCCTTCCTGCCAGTGGTACTGCCCAGCACCCTAGGCACCTCAAAAACATTTTCTGCTTTATGAGTTCTGATTGAAAAGAAACGACACCCATTGGGGTGGTTTAATGGGCACTGATGGCATCCAGCAAGATGTGCATCTTGAGCCCGATTCAATCTCCAACAACCACACTAAGGGTGTGCCGACACACATATGGACTAATGAGAAGGATTTATTTATGTACAACTTACGCCTAAGCGCTTTACATAGAAAATATACACATATATTATCCCCCCATGAGTTGGCACTCATTTATCGACCTCGGAAGGACGGAAAGGCTGAGCTGGCCTCGCCAGGATTCGAGCCTGTGACCTGCAGATCACACACAGATCGCAGCAGCGAATGCTCAACCTGCTGAGCTAGCGTACTGGCTAACGTATCTGTGGCAATAAGTGCGCCTCACTTGCATACCAGCACAACCATTATGGTCTTATTCGAGCTCTTGTAAAAGACTCAAGAATGTATTTTTTTTTTAAACAAATACACACACAATAGGAGAAGCACCACAAAATCACCAGGCCAAAGTCGAGGGTAAATGGGTGCAATGTTGATCGCTTTAATTCATGGGGACTCATTCCTCCACCTTTAGAACACAACAGTTTATAGATAACGTTCTTAATGCCTTGATATAAAGGAATCAAGAGAACCAAGGATATAGCAGAAGGCCAATGCCTCCGAATACCAATTCACCCGATGCTCTCTTCTGAGCAATGCATCTTGCCTCCTTCCATGAGCCTCTTCCACAGGTGATTCAACCTGGTAGATTGCCAGAGTCCTCGGGCAGGCATGTGCTTCCAAGGAAGCACATTACCCTCTGAATTGGCTGGCCATGTGAGACGCACCTGATCCTAGGCATGTAATGGGCAGAGAGCCTTAATGGGCGAGCTAACGCGGACAGAGTTACAATGGGAAGGTGCCACAACCAATAAACGTGTGTATATTTTGTCTCTATTTATTGAGGACTCACAATAACAGTGCTGATGGACAGGGAATATGAAAGAACATTTATTCATGTGAGATTATTGAGGGTGTCACAATTTGGCAGTGTTTATTAAGTGGGAAGGAGGACACAAGCCATCAATTGTTTAAAGTCAACAGCCATCAATCTCTCAAGAACCCGGGATCTACAAAGTTGGACGGCACAGTTTTACAGCAAACTTTCAACACAAACGCACAATGGATCAGAACGCTTTGACATATGTTGGAGATACCAGATGGAACCTTGGCACGTGTGCTCAAACCCGATCATGGAATTAGAAGTTAACATGCCCATCACATCCGGGTTTCATCAGGCTTCTCAAATTCTTTAAAATCTTGCGAGGCCTGAAGGCTAAGTAACTGAGTTTACATACTCATCCTAAAAGAAACACTCGACCGATGGTCATGGTGGCAAATTCTTTTCTGTAAAATGGTCCTTGTGACCATAAGCCCACTTCATGTTTGGCACAATGCTACTAACCATTTATCAGCCACACACCTGTGACATTTACTGGAAACAAAAGTTTGTTCGCAGTAAATGTCAAATAAATTTCAAACATTCCAGAATTTCATTGTACTCACCAGCAAGGTCACATCCCATGGAAAGGGTACTCGATCTTCATAAAAACTACTTGACTATGCAAGTAGCCCAATAGACTTTCCTAGGCCTTTTTACAAAATCCGGGCTCACTTGGATCCCACACACCATGCTGTTCTGTGTACAGCATCTCATGTTCGAGATTGTATCGCTACAAAATCCACTGCAAGGCCCGCAACAAAATGTGCACCGTGGGGAACCCTACTGAAAACACAAGGTCTGGATTCCACAAACAGATCATTTTAGCCAAGACGCAAGTTCTCCATTTATTGTACAGAGTACAAACGCATATTATTGCTGCCAATACAGACTATAGCACATTCAATTGGTTTCTTTGACACAATCTTGGGATGAAAAGAAGGCTCTTCAAAGTTTAGGTGTGACTTTCCAGGAATCGCCCAAAAAGCAACATGGCAAAGTTTTCTCACTCCAATTTCTCAGCAGCTTTCGAGGCAATTCTCCACACACTCCAATAAGAGAGGATGTAGAGCTGTATAAGCCAAGGACCACATTTTCATTTTGGATTTTGTCCTTTGTATCACGCTTTAAACCCTTGGACAACCAACCTAGATGAAGTCCAGCAAAGATCTATTTAACGTGCCTTATAAGCATGTTTGTGAATCGAGTTTTTTGATCCGTGCACAGTTTTTGCATTCTAGCCTTTCACTGCACCGTTTTACACGGGCAAGCCAGTCAATCGATTGTTTAGAAAGGTCTCCTGCTTCTGGCAGCCTCGCCATGCAGTGGTGATGCTTACAATTTTAAAAGTTATGGGGCCGGAGCTACTGGGCACATGTGCTTCAAAACGCGGCTTCTTGAATCACAATTGTCTCAATAATAGAGACCCCCCCGTCACATTATTTTTTATGAAGATATCAGATACTCGTTGAAGGGAGCTGCATGTTTTAGAGGGTTTCTAATGCAGAAAGTACCATCAGTGGAGACTGGGATAAGAAGCGTGGGTGGTTTCACAATCTCTATGACTTATCTCCTGTGGTCAAAGACGAGTCTCTGGGAGATTGGACATAGGGCAAAAAACAATGTGGATAGCGTCCCACTTTCGTCCAGTGCTGCTCATGGTCTGCCCAATGGTGGGGTTCAAGTCATGTACAAAAGAAAGGAGAACTGAAGATGAGCGAGAGAGTCGTGTATCTCCATCCCTTTGTGATCATGATGAACATGGGCAAGTTTAACTTCTACAAATAACCCTTGGGCCTGGCATGGCCCCATCGAGAGCCCATAAATGCCCATGAGATACTCCCGGAGTAATACAGCAGACTGCTGTGTCTTCATTGCCAGCTCAAGACGCCCCCTGTCTATTAAGCGGTGGCCCTCCCGAGATTATGGAAGCCCTCATTGAATTCTATTTATTTAGAATGCATATGTGATCCCATTTATGGAGGCTACTGAAGAGTATGAAGGACTTGCCCTCATCCACTCTGACGCCATCTAGGTGAAGCCCTCTATTCGGGGGGCATCACCAGAGAAACCAGTTTAAAGGCATCCCAAACCACCGACACCCTGCATCAAGACAGGAAAACACTGAAAGCAGGCTAGAAAAAGTCAACACAAACAAGACCAGGAACATTCTCCTTGACATCCCAGTACCACAAATCAAGCACTCAACAAAATGCAGCTGTCATGACTAGATTTTACACAAAACATATGTGGTAATCCTTTCTGGGTTTTGTCTTCCCCGTACCCCAACATCACTTTCAGAAAGAGGAGTTGCCATGCCATAATCTACAAATATACAGCCATGTTCAGGAATTGTCTGCCCAGGAGCCTTACACAGGGGTCAGACTTGATGTTTTAGGGGAGCAAACATCCACTGCTCGGGATACATAGGATTGTAGCCCCGGCCCAGGACCTCATACAGGGTCAGCCCACAAAGAGACTTGGTCCAGCCAGAGATTGCAAAGCCGAGAGGATAAATACAAATGTAGGCTTGCCGGAGTCCTATGACCACCGTAATTGTGGATTATATTTGATTGCATTAGATTTAGATCATGTTACCAGTATGAAGTGCATCCTGCCATGGCAAGGGAAGGAATCGAGGGGTTTCTGATATCGGGGAGGTTGCAGCCAAGCAACAGCCAACAGCCACCAGGAACGCATCCTCATCATACGCAGGTCTAGCAAAAGACGCAAGTGAAATTGATAAATTGGCAGGAAAATAAAAACGGCCTCCTTAATGGCATCATTATGCAGAATACATGATGCAGTCACATCATCAAGCATCCCCATTACAGCCATCCATCAAGGATTGTATCCTTAGATCCAAGTTGCAGACATCACAGAAAATCTGCTCTTTTTTGTGTCGATGATTCCTAATAAAAACTTAGGAAAATGCTATAACCTAATGTTAGCACCATCTAAAAAATGGTGCCAGTAGACGGCCTGCAGTCAAAGAAATTGAAAAAAGCGAGAAACCCACATTGCCCACCCAATATTGACAAATTTCCAATCTACCATACCTATATATGTTTGGTATAAAAAGTTAAATCATGGAGGGGGATAAGGGAGAAATAGGAAAGCGAGTCGAGGGGCGAGGGTAACGGAGGCATATGAAGGGGGACCATCAAGGGAAAACTAAAAAGAAATGGTTAAAAAACCTGCCAATTTCACTCCTTTTCAAGAGTTGTAGAGCTGCCATCGTTCTCTTCCCCTGTAAGAGCGTCCAACTATCTGGACCCACTGCTCATGGTGCCTTCAAAGTGGACAAACAGTATTGCCTAACCCAAAAACTGGACCCGTTGAGGAACATTGCTGTGCCTGAGAAGATGCGGCTTTCCTTCAAAACTGTTGAAGGGACATAGAAAGTGAAAATCAAACATGCAGAATTTTGAGACACACAAATTAATTCCTGCAAGAAGACAGCTAAGAGTCAGCAGAGCAAGTCAATGATTCAAATGGTTGCTTGGCCGACTTGAAGTCATGTGCCATGCGTGACGGTGCACATATGTTTGCACATTTGTGACCAGACTACCCCATCAGCATCTATAGGTTTGGTACCGGCATCTGCCTGACCCTTTAGATTAGGGAATACAGGAAACGGCAGAGTGCACCCCTTGACATTTGTGGCATGCACCGTAAAATAAGACAAATACACCCCCCAAAAAACCACCACGACAGGCGTCGATGCCGACTCCTTGTTGCGCCTGCTCGGCTGTGTTGATGTGCTCACACCAGAGGCATCAACAGAGAATGCCACACGAGGCAGCTCTGCAAGCGAGGTATTAGATTTTGAGAGGGCCAATGGGGGTAGCTCAGGACGATAGCTTAGGAGCAACACACTCGTCTTGGAAGCAAGACGACGCAGAGCAACACAGGTTCGATCCTCGGGTCCACGCTTAGAAACCTCGCGTTATAAATAACCCATTACAATTACAATAGAGGGGGGGGGGCACACGCACAAAAATCTAGTCACTCGTGGAAATCATGGGCACAAAGAAAGTCTGTGTTACTACAAAAGTACATATGTTTTAAAAATGTAAATTAGGGATCCACCATGTGGTCCAAACAAGATAGTCACCTTCCTTTGAGGCTCAATGATACCTCCGAGTTTAGCCCCTGACGAGAGAGGAGTTCAGTATCTTCTGGCCAATTGACTGGCAGAGAAGTACGAGAAGTCTGGGTTTCAGCAGAGATTGAAAGAGGAATGGGATCAAGCCATTGCATACGCCACTCAATCCAATGACAGGGGAAGGGAAGCCTGTGCTACAGGGGGAAATGTTGCGCGCCGCGAGTGAAGGGGGTACGACTAGACTAAAAGTGCGCCCTATGCATGAGAACTGCTGGCCCCATTTCAGCACCTGTGGGTATCACACCAAAAGCGAGGATTAAATTCTGTCGCGTGGAGTCCGATTGGAGCCCCGATGGAGCCTCGTCTGCCAGCGAGAAAGATGTTAACGGACATTCGTCCAGGCTGCTTGATCCATTATTAACACTGTGATTCAAAGTCATAATTACCTATTGGAAGCAAAGTGCCAGCGGAAATGACAGCAACTAGTGGAATCTGGTATGTCCCACCCAGAAGCTAGAACTTTAACTGTCACTTATGCTGCATGCATCGCTAAGGTCAACAGCAGCGGTCGGGTCCCCAGGACAATTTCTGGACAACTCCTCCAACCCTGATCTGCTCAAAACCAGGATTGGGTGACATGTAACGTGACAGGGAAATGTGTGCCCTACTGTTTCCATGGATATTTGTCATGCACACTCTTTCAACACATTCATCGTCTCAATTGAAGTGCTATTTACCGTGTGTTTGGCCACCCACGTCCATCTTCAACCATTTACCTACATCCAGTACCATGCTTTGCCATCATAATAACACTCTGCTCTGATCCGAGCTTAACTCGCCCGAGTCCTACACTCCTGCTTACCAATAACTTATCACATTTGAGAAGCGCGCGTTGCTGCCTCGGCACACCCCCTCCCACTCATCCAAACTGTTTCCCCCCCTCTGATTTTGCTCATTATATTCTTTAGTTTCTCTTTCCCATCACCTCCTACCAAACCTACCCGTCCTTTCACAGACGAAGTTTTGGTGACACTCTGGCAGGGTCACAATAGGACACCTTTCGGACAAGGCCAGGCGCCGCTGATGGGTGCAGTATATATTGGATAACATAACATAGCAATTGGGGTGTGGTGTCACTCGCAGGTGCATGCTCCAGTTCAAAAATTCATATATTCTGGATTCAACATCTTTACTAATATCTTAAAATTAAAGAGATTTAAAAAAAAAAAAAAGAGTGTGGGAGGGAGGGATAGAGAATTTTTAAAGGGGTACAAATGTATGTGATTGGAATATAGAAGTAAAATAAGAGCGTTAACCATTCGAAGCTCCACCCTCTTCCCAATATCCATTTTGGTTACTCTTCTCCCCAGGTAGGGTACAGCTCATATAAGGATGGGTCTTGCCCCTACTATATGTTCCCATAAAATCCGCAGATTCCCTTAACTGTTTTGCCTTCATGCCGTACGTAACCTTAAAGTTAAAAAAACGATAAAAAAACGAGATACATTGTTTACTTGCCTAAAAATACTTCAGGTGACAATGAGAACTACCTCTTTCACTCCCAGAAAAATAATTTTACTCCAGCCCCGGAATCTGATCTGGGTTCCTGGGAACCAGCAACATTACTGCTAGCAAATCACATTTTTATGTGGGCCCTACGCTCCTAGCGAGTTACATTCCTTGTTTTGAGAAATATATCAAGTACTGCTTTAAAAATACACTCATTCCGTTCGAAAAGTTGTGTGTAGGTGAGGGGTGATGTGTTGTGAAGAGGGCAGAGTAAACACCCGTTTGCACATACTTCTCAAAACTGAACTCACTTGTGACAAATTGGTCTGGAATTGTTTCAAAATGCACCAACGACTGACCACAATGCACCTATTAATTACTCTTATGTATCTTGTTAAGGTGATGAAACAGGTGGGTCACAGAAGGGAAGGCCGGTCACAGGAGGAGAGGCAGGGGTCACAGGAGGAGAGGAAGGGGTCACAGGAGGAGAGGAAGGGGTCACAGGAGGAGAGGAAGGGGTCACAGGAGGAGAGGAAGGGGGTCACAGGAGGGGTCACAGGAGGAGGGGAGGTGGGTAACAGGAGGAGAGGATGGCGTCACAGGAGGAGAGGGGGTCACAGGAGGTGGAGAGGGGGTCACAGAAGGAGAGGGGATCACGGGAGGAGAGGGGGTGACGGGAGGAGAGGGGGTGACGGGAGGAGAGGGGGTCACGGGAGGAGAGGGGGTCACGGGAGGAGAGGGGGGTCACTGGAGGAGAGGGGGGTCACAGTAGGGGAGGAGGGGTCACAGGAGGGGAGGAGGGGTCACAGGAGGGGAGGAGGGGTCACAGGAGGAGGGGAAGCGGGTCACAGAAGGAGAGGCAGGTCACAGAAGGGGAGGGGGGGCCACTCTGGCAAAGAGGCATGGCAGAAAAATGTCACATTTTGTCGACTTAAGTTCTGTGCATTGGCCCTTTTGTTGGAGAGCTCCAAGTCACGTATTCTCGCTTCCAATCCTTTGCAATAATAGTTTCAAATTTATATTCCGCTTTTAATTAAATCTGAACTTGTAAAAATGTCTGCTCAACAGAATGGCTTTATGGATGGTTATTTCAGGCCATTTGAATGGAATGCTCCGGGTAGCTCCTTCCTTTTAAATTCCCCTCGAGTGGCAAGTCACAAAGCGATGCCTTCCAGAGATGGGGGGCGCTGCCCCGGAGAGAGAGCGGCACCATTAAATTATCCCTGGCTCGTGGCAGACTCTTTTTAAATTAACGTTAAAAACACATTAAAGTTGAAGGTAAAATCCGATTCTGTGCAATGCAGAAGGTGCACCCCACCCCCCCCCCCCACTCTCCTCATGTTGCGGCGGGGCGCCCAGACCACATCTAACCTTCCCACACACATTCAAGAAAATAATTTCTCAATCTCGTTTTTTTCTCCTTTTTAATGCCTTCATCCCAAAAAGGTTCTCATCTGATTAAAACTGAAAAACACACACGGGGCTGTTTTGTCAAGCCTCTGGCACAGGATTAGACAGTGCAGACTGCATTGGAACGTCTTGCGCTAAGTGCCTGCGGCACCAGGCCCCCCCCCTCCCGCACCACAGCAGCTGAAATCATGCGGGCACATGGGGGCCACTTATTGCATGGTGATAAGTGGACTCTCCTCCTACACTGCAACCACAAAAGAATAAGAAAAAATAAATAAATAAAAAGAGTACGTTTTCCAGCTATATTCTTCTTTAGGCAAGTGAAAGACACTGCGCGGTAGCTGGTATCGCCCAGTGAGAGCCTGGACCCAGGGGTGCGGCGGGCCGCTGACATGTGGACAGTGCCTTAAGCGAGAAATCGAAAGAAAATGTATTCAGGGTGTAGCCCAATAGTCAATGATGTGGACGTGTGGTATGGCCAAAAGGGGCAAAGGAGGATACTTAACAATACAAACAATACAAACTAGAACTACGCCTTAGTTTGGTAAATTTCTAACCAGAACCTCCTCTTACAGGCAGTACAACAAACCTGCAAAGCATAAGCTATTTATTAGTTTATGCAGCATAATTACTTACCCATAGCAAAAATACATTTGACATAGGAGCTCAGAACATACCGCTTAACCAAGATCACAAGGCTTCCCCGCAAGAAATCTCTCCACCCCCGGCAGTCCTCAAAGAAAGAAAATAAAAAGTTGAAAATGTAGGGTTTGATCAAGCGTGCTACTCCCCTTGGTGGTTCTTCTCAGGTGACCAGGGAAAGGCCAGTGCTTTTGGTCCTGGTTCTGGGGGTGGAGAAGTGAGGGAGGATCACCTGGGTAGAGGGTCCTTAGGGATTAGGGATGAGATGTCTTCAGGTGAGACACGGTAATCAGCATTCCCATTTCAGGAGGAACTCTCTATCCAGGAGGCAGTACTGGGTTATTGCTATCCCTGTCGCACTGACAAGAAAGTAGGTGAGACATGGTATCCCCTTTCCCTATTAAATACCAACCTAACCCACCCCGGGCCTTTATGGGCTATTGTAAAATTTCTCCCCTCATTTTCCCACACTTTACCTACAACAGTACTGGGACGAGGAAGAGGCGACTAGGAGTAATGAGCACTAGTAACTCCTTTCACCACTCTAGTACTGGGACGAGGAAGATGCCTATAAGTACTGTGAAGGTGAGGCATGTTCTTCTACTTACAGTCAGGCAAATCCAATTGAGAAGTAACACGTGCAACCTGTCAAGTGTTTGCAGGTGTATAAGAGGAGAGGCAGAAAACAGCAAGGAAACGGCCAACAGGGAGGCCTGCACATGAGGAGGCAGCAGTAGTGTGACCTGAGAGGAAGCCAAGACGCCAGCTGAAGTCCCAGAGGACCTGTGGAGTCCAGGGCGAGTTGGGCCGTTAGACTTCCACAGGTTTGGGAGCCTCCGTGGTCAGGAGAGAGCAGCTGGAGCTGCGGACAAGGAAGAAAGAGGACGCCGCCCACGTCCGTGGAAGAGGAGGGTAGCTGCAGGCGTGTGCAGTGAAGCACCCGGAGTGCAAGCGGGGCTTGCAGGGACTGCCGCCAATAGGGGAAGCAGAAGGGAAGCAGCGAGGCTGCCGGACTGGAACGCCGAAGACTGGTGAGTTCAGGGAAATGACACTCTAAGCCGGGGCGCTGCTGGGGGCTACGCATAAGTAAATAAGTGCCATATGAATCAAATTGAATACCAAACTGAATGAAAAAACTTTGTGGGCAAAGATATTAGCTGACGAAAGTTAAAAGGGAGAATACCCCTTTGAATGCAACTTATGAAATAAGGGCACACGTATGAAAGAGCATGACAGAAAGGTGGGGAATAAATAAGACAACCACATCGTGAACTTTATGAATGGATATAGTGCAGCAAGGCCCAAGAATGGCATGAGATGTGTAACATGTTATGGAAAAGACAAACGGCTAAGCAGGAGAAGCCAGGAGAGTGTGAACCTGCACATAAAGCAAGCAGGCAACAAGGAGAAGCTAAGTGAATATGAATCTGTACACAGGGGCACATACAGAAGACCCTGACCTGTGGGGCTGAAGAGCCTGGGGTTCCCGTTTCCACAATCAGTGACGGGTGGACCCTTTGGTCTGACAACTGCACCTAGAACAGGGAGCCCTACAATTGTGAAAGCCACAGCCAGTGTGCAACAAACCAAGAAGGAGCAACGTAAGTGAACTGTTGATGCAATCCAGAAGCAGGGTCAAGTTGACCTGGAGTTGTGTTGAACATTGAGAGACTGAAACACGTACAAGTTGCTATGTCGAAGTCTTGGGGAAGAGAACCCTAAAACCTGATGAACTGCACACTTTGTCTTGAGGACGGAGCCTTAACACCCTTTTCTTTTGAACTGTGTTACCTGGAACTTGGGGAAGGAAACCCAAGGATTGTGTGGAACTGGGGGGAAGAAGAGTTGAAAAAGAAGCTAAGAGCTGGAAGAAGCTTGGAACTTTGTTTTGATCCGCCATTTCTTGGATTATTGTCATCCCTACACATTGTTTAGCTTTAGTTCTAAGTGCAAGTTAAGGTTTTGGACACAGACAGACTTAAGTTCAACTCTTTGACTCAGACTTTCCTTAGTTTCGTTCTGGTAGGGATATCCCACCTTGGCCTAGGGCAAGTTAGGCCTTCTACCATCCTGACATTTGATTTAATAAACCATTTGATTTTGAACGTTTCATCTGTTGCCTGCGTCTGCTTCTGAAATATTGTAACTAAATGCAGACATTGTAGGTTAGGATAACATTTTGAGCCTGGATGGTTTAAATTTAACATCGCTCATGCTCATCCAACAGAAGTGCACAAAACAAAAGTGAACATCTCTGGTACATAATGTGATTATGTTCAGGCAGGTCACTGCAAGCAAAACTAGCGCAAAGAGTACGGCTATCCATCCATCCATCCATCATCACCATTCCCTTCATCAAGCTTTCTTATAGGTCCCCTCATGAGGATTTCAGGTGTTGAGGGAAGGGACATGATCTGTACTAGGAGTCTATGGGATTCCTAGGGAGATGGGGACAGAGCAAGAATAAAGACAAAGTTACCTGGGCAGGAGGGTTGCTCTTTTGCAATGTTGCTGGAGAACAGGTGGGTATTCTGGGCTTTTCTCAAGCTGATGAGCCAGGGAAGATGTCAAAAAGGAGCAGCTGTCTTTTTGGGAGGACTCCAAACTATTGGGGACCAGGTTGGCACCTCTGCTCTGATATTTCGTGATGACCTGTCTGCCGAGTTCCTCCAACCACCAAGGCTGCTTGTTTTATTTAGGAATTAAAGACAGGAGAATAGACTAGATAATGTATTTTCAAAAAGAACATTCCCAATACATCATCATGGAACCTTTCCAACCAAACTTTTTTTTTAAATGTCTTTTTGGGGTTGCCAGGGGTTCCTCACCTCTCATTTTCAACCTGTATCTTTCCCGACTCTCCTCCTTTTTAAGATCACTTCAGCTGTCTGCCTATATCTAAGCGGATGGCGTCCAACTAATCTTAAAGCTTTCACACTCCTCTCATTCACCTTTCCACATCACTTTATGCATCGATAAAACAAAACCCACTGGAGGGCACCCTGATCCTAGGGTGGGATGGAGGGGAAAGCTGGATGGAGGACCGGGTAGGTGAGGGCACCCTGATCCTAGGGTGGGATGGAGGGAAAAGCTGGATGGAGGACCGGGTAGGAGAGGGCACCCTGATCCTAGGGTGGGATGGAGGGAAAAGCTGGATGGAGGACCGGGTAGGTGAGGGCACCCTGATCTTAGGGTGGGATGGAGGGGAAAGCTGGATGGAGGACCGGGTAGGTGAGGGTACCCTGATCTTAGGGTGGGATGGAGGGGAAAGCTGGATGGAGGACCGGGTAGGTGAGGGCACCCTGATCTTAGGGTGGGATGGAGGGAAAAAAGCTGGATGGAGGACCGGGTAGGTGAGGGCTCCCTGATCTTAGGGTGGGATGGAGGGGAAAGCTGGATGGAGGACCGGGTAGGTGAGGGCACCCTGATCTTAGGGTGGGATGGAGGGGAAAGCTGGATGGAGGACCGGGTAGGTGAGGGCACCCTGATCTTAGGGTGGGATGGAGGGGAAAGCTGGATGGAGGACCGGGTAGGTGAGGGCACCCTGATCTTAGGGTGGGATGGAGGGTAAAGCTGGATGGAGGACCGGGTAGGTGAGGGCACCCTGATCTTAGGGTGGGATGGAGGGGAAAGCTGGATGGAGGACCGGGTAGGTGAGGGCACCCTGATCTTAGGGTGGGATGGAGGGGAAAGCTGGATGGAGGACCGGGTAGGTGAGGGCACCCTGATCTTAGGGTGGGATGGAGGGGAAAGCTGGATGGAGGACCGGGTAGGTGAGGGCACCCTGATCTTAGGGTGGGATGGAGGGAAAAGCTGGATGGAGGACCGGGTCGGAAAGCTGGATGGAGGACCGGGCCAGGTGCAGGACAGCAAATGATGCCGATAGCGGCTCCCTTTCCCCCATCTTGGCGCCCCCAGCCAAGAACCAAAGCACACAATTCCTCACAGCAGTCCCCACTTCTGCTTCCAGGTGGACCAAAAATATTCCCATGATGCAATGCCCTGCTGGGTGCACGAGATGACCCTCGGCTGACATGGGATTTTCTCAGTCGCTGCGGCTATCCGACTATTGCGACGATTTCTTTGCCCCATTAAAGGAGCGGTCTGGTATGACGGTGTGCAGAACTTGCCCCGTCCCTCCCCTTCAATCTATTAACCAACGAATAACACAGTTTAAAAAACCCATAATCCACTAAGGCATGAGGGTGCACTGGGAAGTCATTGAGGGAGTTGAATATTAGGAGTCGCCATGTTGGCCTTGCAAGAGTCCGTGATGAGGCTGCTTACATTGCCCTTGGCTCGAGGCCTGTGTAAACATGGATGGAGCCTACGTCACCTACACGCACGACCCAATGCTGTGCTCATGTTTAGGCCGCCTTTTTTTTTCTCTCCACACAACACAAACAAGTTCTTTATGTTGAAGGGGGAGTGGGGGGGTCACAGCCATGCAGAGTGGGGCTCATGAATATGCATGGCGTTCAGCCTCTCTGCTCCGTGGGAGTGGGTGAAAGGTGAACTCTGTGCATACGAAGCAGCAGCACTAAATCAGGGAACACCCACGACAAAGGACCACCCCACCAAAAGACGCCACACTGCTGCCATGCCTGAAAGGAGCGCTGTGAGGCGCCGGTGCTGGCGTTGCACTCCCATTAAAGGCGGTACTGAAACTATCTGGCGGTTTCAAGCTGATATTCCTCAACAGGCTACACCATCAGAGCATTTCAAGTCAAGGTTGAAGAAGTTTGGTGTCTATAAAATGACATGCGTATGAACATTCTGTACCAATGAAGCTCTACGGACCGTACAGCTTTCACTGTGCCAACACTGATGCAAACCGCAGATTTATATAGGCCAGACTACCCTATGCAATTAGTAGCAGCGGGAGTGCACAGAATCAAAAATCTAGCTTTATAAACGTGAACTATTGGGGCGGGTTCAAAGCCCCACACTGATTGGTTCTCAGCTCCAGCAGTGTGGCCCTGAACGCCTACACCCCTACCTGCTAACATACGCAGCGGAGTGGCCCTGAACGCCTACACCCCTACCTGCAAATATACGCATGGGTGTGGCCCTGAACGCCTACACCCCTACCTGCTAACATACGCATGGGTGTGGCCCTGAACGCCTACATCCCTACCTGCCATCATACGCAGTGGTGTGGCCCTGAACGCCTACACCCCTACCTGCAAACATACGCATGGGTGTGGCCCTGAACGCCTACATCCCTACCTGCCATCATACACAGTGGTGTGGCCCTGAACGCCTACACCCCTACCTGCTAACACACGCAGCGGTGTGGCCCTGAATGCCTACACCCCTACCTGCCATCATACGCAGTGGTGTGGCCCTGAACGCCTACATCCCTACCTGCTATCATACGCAGCGGTGTGGCCCTGAACGCCTACATCCCTACCTGCTATCATACGCAGTGGTGTGATTCTGAAAGCATGCATCCCTACCTGCTATCATATGCAGTGGTGGCCCTGAACGCCTACATCCCTACCTGCTATCATACGCAGCGGTGTGGCCCTGAACGCCTACATCCCTACCTGCTATCATACGCAGTGGTGTGGTTCTGAAAGCATGCATCCCTACCTGCTATCATACGCAGTGGTGTGGTTCTGAAAGCATGCATCCCTACCTGCTATCATACGCAGTGGTGTGGTTCTGAAAGCATGCATCCCTACCTGCTATCATACGCAGTGGTGTGGTTCTGAAAGCATGCATCCCTACCTGCTATCATACGCAGTGGTGTGGTTCTGAAAGCATGCATCCCTACCTGCTATCATACGCAGTGGTGTGGTTCTGAAAGCATGCATCCCTACCTGCTATCATATGCAGTGGTGGCCCTGAACGCCTACATCCCTACCTACTATCATACGCAGGGCGCGGCACCATGCCTTTTTTATGGGCAGTCCCCAGCCCTATCAAGTACGGTAGTCCTACATTTGGTGCGTTTCCATCCCAGGAGTACCTCTTTGCCAACTAAGAGTACCCTTGTGTTGTTCAAAAGTATGTTCAGTGCCCTCCAAAAGTGGAAAAGGCCCCGCCTTCTTTAATCACGTGCAGATCGCGACAGTAGTCCCACCCAGGAAGAATGCAATTCATTGATGTGTGAGGTGGTTCGACCAGCTATGTCGGCACTCAGTACAACGGTTTTGAAACAAAAGGCCCCCTACACAAGACAGACGGCCGAGCACAAACCACATTTATGCATCCACTGCTTACATAGTAGCCAATCACAGGATGCGACCATTTTGGATATTATTGAATTTATAGAGTGCACTCGCCAAATCACATAACGGAAAACTTAACAATGGCGCACAAAGCAAGGCAAAATTGCATATCAAAACAGGTGCAGTAGAAACGAGGTGTGAGTGAGGAGACTAGATGGTCTTTTAAGCCGGGGCAAATAATGTGAACGAAGGTGAGGGGGGGGGGGAGGTCGGGCATTCCAATGCTGTCGAGAAAGCGCAAGAACGGGAAGAAGCACGAGGGCGTTTGAGGGCAGAGACAAGAAAGAGTGATTGTAAGGGAACGGAAGAAGTTGCTGTGTAGAAGGATATCGTGGAGGAGAAATAAGAGGGGGGGGGCAAGACCATGCAGACACTTAAAACACAATACAGTGAAAAGTGAAAAAGAAAGATAAAGATGAAAAGAAAGTAAGGAGGCAGAGAGAAGAGAAAGAGTAATGGTGGACTGAGATGGGAGGTGGAAGAGAAGAGGAACAAAGGCATTAAACACAGAGCACAATGGAGTCAAATAAGAGAAGGGGGGGCCAGGAAGTAAGAGAGCAGGTGCTGAGACACGAGAAGATAACAGAAAACAGGCTCTGAAACCACTCGGAGCCATTTGACTCCGGTTTCTAGCCCAAGAGCTCCTGGTTAGCTTAACACCAGCAGCTACCAGGAGCTACTTTTGGCTCCCCAGGCCAACTGGTGCCTTACAAACCTGCACATGAACTGAGTATTTCAGAATGTTGATCAAGTAGAACTAGGACACATTTAAATATAATGGAAACGGATCATACATCATGCCCAAAGAGTTCGAGTTTGTGGAAGGTATATTTGCGGTGCCTTGGTTCCTCGCTCCTAGTTTCCCCAGGTGTAGCACCTGCCTACTGGGTGAGGCTTGACACAGTGGAGCTCCGCTTTAGCTCCTGGTCTTCGGACCTTCATTTTGAACCATGGCGAAAAGAGTTTAGTAGCTCGGAAAGAAAGGATGTGCGCGGCAAAGATTATAAAAGGTGGAAACGGGCAGAATGGGGAATATTGATGATGTTCAATGAACGAGAAAGGGCTCTAAAGTGACACCGAGATTGTGAGCTGAGGAAGTGAAGGCAAAGTAGGGGGGGGGGCGCAGAGACCAGCAGGGGGATTGGATGGCGAGAGAGGGTAGGAAGGGAAGTGAAGAACTTCTATTTTGGATGCGTCCAGGCGGAGGAATACATGGGAGAATACTATTTTCATCACTAGCCTTTGGGTGTCTGGCAGCGCTTTGTGGGAGATGTGAAAGCAAGATGGGGCAGCTCTGGAAAGGAGGCCAAAGTGTGCTGGTGTTTGGCCGAAAGGAGGGGCTGGTCGTTTTGGTAAGGGCCGCCTGCTAAAAACATGCCCTTTGAGTCAATCAGCACGGTATTGATATTGATATTTTATTTCTATCGCGCTCGTACACAAGTGTTTCAGAGCGCGACAAGGCATGGGAGGGGAACAGGGGAGAACAAAACGACGATCTTACTAGGCCCAGTGACATTGAGAACACGCAAGTGCGTGGGAAATCACATACTCCTGTCCATATTCTGTAACTCAAGCTCTCTGTGGCTCAGTTTTTTTTTTCCTCTAGAGTCTGGCATTGCTGTCTAAATAAATCCCTTTCTCATTTGTTATATAAACAATTCAATAAGTGAGTAAATCACCATCATTCTGTAAATAAATGGCCCAAGGCCAGTGCCCTTAATAGGTTTTTTTAAGTGGTCATTTGGGGTTTTAGCTCTCCTCGTTGGAGGCCTTTCTTTGTTTGGCTTTGCAAAGGCCAGTACACCTGTCCCATGACAATCTGCAACAATTAACCCCCTTTCCTCATTGCTTTTTCTAAGAAGTTCACGAGTACGACGCAGATAGTTTGATCATACTATACCCTTACTGTAAGGAAAAACCGGCCTTCCTAAAGTAAAGGCCTTGTCACTTTAAATGGGCTTTTCCTTAAGAGGTGTCCTCGCCGACATGCTGTACCCTGCTTTCTGCTCTTTGGTGTGGGGCAGGGAATAGGATAGTGGAATAGTGGAGCTGAGGTGGGGCGTTAGGAAACGCCTCCATTATAAACTATGCACCACACATCTGCAGATGGTGTGGGAGATGGGTAAGGAAGCAGCAAAACAGCATTTTCAAATGGGCCCTCACACAAGATAGGGGATGGGGGACACAACACAAATGTATTCCCATGGCTGCTTTGCATAAAAACCAAGAGCATTTTGGCAACATAGGAATCGAAACAAACGTTCTGCTTCCAGAACTGTGTGTGAGTGATTCAAGTCTGAACCCCGCTGAGTACATAATCCACACTGGCAGTGCTTATGCCAACATGCTTGCAAATGACGCGTCATACATACTCTTTTGAGCAGTCTTGCCTTTGGCATGAGGCGCTGGACACCCAGCTTAACTGACAAAGCCTTTTTTTTCAGATCTATGTGATTATTGTGACGGCCGAAAATGGCGACTTTTTTTTAACCCTTTACACCACATATACATGTACGGGGGAGACCACCCGCAGGCCCACCCCCCCATATTAATAATATATTCTATACCCCTCACATATATATGTGGTGTAAGGGGGTTAAAAAAAAATTCGGCATTTGCGGCCATCGCAATTGTCAGGTCGACATTTTGGTAGGATTCCCGTTTTTTCTACCCCATCATGTATTCAGTACATGGCTTGCTAATTGCGCGCAGAGGAAATCCTGCCCCTCGATCTAGCAGATGCTCAGGAAAGATCTGGGCTCCTGCTTTTTGTGGGGACTGAGATCGCCCCAGCAGCGCACTGCCTAATGAGCAATTTTTGGAGCATACTGGGGGCTGTGCCCCGCCTGCTCTGGCCCACTTAAAGCCCTGAGGATTGGAGTCATTGGTTTGGCACGTGATAGGATGAAGTCATTTTTTTACAAACATGTTCTACGATTTCACTACCCACCTTTTAGTCAGTCACTCCCACAACTCTTGAGTTCCACACTTAATAGCTAGAATTTTCTTTGATGGAACATAAGGAGTTATGATAGGGAATGTACAACGACACTCAAGTGACTCGGAAACTCTTTTACTACTGTCCAACTGCCCCAGTTCTGCCTCTGAGCAACGAATGACTGGAAGCACAATAACACGCGGAAAAAAACGATTTCTTCCTAAGATACCATCAAAAGTAGATCCTTCTTCAATGTGCCTGTTCGGTCTACTGGCTTTATGTGTGAGATTGGACCTCTGTAGACCACGCTCTGCATTGACTGAATGCATTTGGGGCATTTCCTATGCTTTATTAATTCCTAAATCCTTACCATTCACTCCTAGTGAACCTTGCAAAGAGGACAGCATTTTACTTAGCTAGATGTGTCTTTTACCACCGATTTTAAGAGTCAGTGGGTCTTCTTGAGCCCCTGCCTTGTTCTTACACATATGTTAAATGTTAAAGGTATTTGTACCGCGCACCGTCGCCAACAGAATTGGTCCCCAGGCACTCTGGCGGATCTGCAAATGATAAGGTGGGATGGGTTAGTAAGGTGAAGAGGAGTAGGATAGTGAGAGGAGTGGTGTTCTGTTGGCAGCTTCAGCTCGGTATACACCAGATACTGAGCTTTGATGTGGGTATTGGATCGGTGTCAGTCCGCGTGTGCCGTTGCTCCAGATTAGGTGTTGTTGCAGTGTTGTGAAGTGCGTGCGGCTTGTTGTGCGAGAGATGGTTGTGTGAGTTTTTTGAGTGAGAAAAGTAATCAGAGTTTGAGCTTATATCGGTTAGTGGGTTACCTGACCTTTAGCATGCTAACATTCACAGTTTTGTCTAAATGTGGCATTTGTTTGCGTTCCTAATCCTATCTAGATGTGGCGCAGGCCGTTAAGAAATCTATCTAGGTGTGGGCATGTCAACATTCAAAGTCCCATCTAGATGCGACACAGGCTAACATTCACAATTCCAACTAGGTGTGGACGTGCCAATACTCACAATCCTATCCAAGTGTGGACAGGCCAATATTCACAATTCTATCTAGGTGTGGACATGCTAATATTCACAATTCCATCCAGGTGTGTACGTGCCAACTTTCACAATTCCATCCAAGTGTGGACGTGCTAATATTCACAATTCTATCCAAGGGTGGGCATGCTAACATTCAGAATCCCATCTAGATGCGATGCAGGCTAATATTCATAATTCTATCTAGGTGTGGACGTGCTAATATTCACAATTCTATCTAGGTGTGGACGTGCTAATATTCACAATTCTATCTAGGTGTGGACATGCTAATATTCACAATTCTATCTAAGTGTGGACATGCTAATATTATGGCAGTATATGTTATTTGGAGGTAAGGTAGAGTGGCATGGGCTTTCTGGAGTAGAGTGATTGCTCTACTCCCCACCCATACCACACTCTCGGTTTTGTTGGTGTCTGTTAGTTGCTGGCTTCCTTGGCTTCCCCTGCGGACACCTGCAGACACATCTTGGAGCCGCCAATGTTGGAGCCACCCTTGGCCTTGGGGCCCTTAGCCACAGGGGCTGCCGGGCAGAGGGCTGCCCTGGGATGTCCTTGATATATGGAACGTGGACCAATCCGGATGCAGTGGGCTGGTTGGGGGGTGGGCAGAGGGACAACCAGGAAGCGGGCGGGCATAGGGGGACACAACACGCGCCGAGTGCGCAATGGTGCTTGTAAGCGCCATATTTTTTATTAAATTGGGCTTTTGGGAGGGAGGGGTCAGGAGACTCCTTACCTTGGTCTCAGGGTCGCTGGTTATGGTGGAAAGCAGCTGGTGCCGAGCCTCGCTGCAGCCTCTGTTTTCCTTTTTTATAGTCAATGTATCTTTGAAGTACTTGAACCAAGGCTACCAAATACAATACTTATACTAAAGAGTGTCGAGGTTTGCAGTATATATTGTGCAGTGCATTTTATGTGTGCTGGTGAGGGACTAGTTGGATCATGCTACTAGCCCACTCCTCTCTGAAGAGTAAACCCAGACTGCTCTGTCATTTTATCGTTAAGTGTTTTGAAATAATTTGGTCAACATCCTGCTCGCACAGTACAAAACATCCACCAGTAATGCCATTAGCTCACTTCTGGATTGTGTTCTTCCTCAAGATACTTTTATGGTCTCTTGTATGCCATCCACCAGACCACCCCTGGCACATGAATGGACTGGACAAGTGGCAAAAAGACGCCATCACCGGGTGCTTTGACTGCAGACCCGATAAGCAGACCTTTAGATTTCTCCGTGTGGGCGCACACAATGGTCTCCTATCCGAGGGGTTGGTTCTCTACATGAATCTCGGGTGACCCCTGTGAGAAACCTGAGAGTATTCACACTCCCAGTTCCCCTGGATCCTCTTCTCAAGTAACCACGGAAAGGCAATCACTATTGGATCCTGGGGGTGGAGAAGCGAGGGAGGATCAACTGGTTGGAAGGGCCTTGGGGAATGGGAGTGGGGGCCCACAGGCGAGACATGGGATCCCCCTTTCCTATTGCATCCAACTTACCCCTCCCCCAGCTTTTATGAGCTACTGCAAAACCTTGCCCCTTATTTCCCCACCTTTACCCTCTGAAAGTACTGGGACGAAGACGAGGAGACAGAGTAATGAACAATAAACCTTAATTTTACCACTCTGGTACTGGGACGAAGATGATGCCTGCAGAGTATGGTGAGAGTCGGGCATGTACCCTTAATCATAGTCTGGCAAGCCCAATTGAGGATCTACACCAGAAACCTGTTAAGTGATTGGAGGTGTATAAAGAGAGGGGCAGAGAACAGCAGAGGGGGCAACAGCAGCAAGGGGGAGACCTGTGGGGGAAGAGAACAGCAGGGGACCCTTTTTCAAAAGAGGCAGTCGTGGTGTGACCGGCGGAGGAGTCAAGATGACGGCCAGCAGCCCAGAGAACCTGTACAGAACATGGTGAGTCGGGCCAGTGGGCTGTTACAGGTGTGGTAGCCTCCACAGCGATGAATCAGCAGCAGGAGCTGCGAGCGAGCATGGGAAAGAAGGATGCCGTACACGTCCGCCCAAAAGCAGCAGAGCTACTGGTGGGCACAGGACAGCCGGCATGCGAGCAGGGCTTGCAGGAGCTGGCCCACCAACCTACAGAGCAGGTGAGAAGCAGCAGGAGCAACGCCAGAGACCAGTGAGTGTTGGAGCAGGCTTCTCAACCGGCGGGGTGTTCCTAGCAGGCTACAAATGCATGTTGGATACTGAAATTAATACAAACTTGAATGCATATCTTAAATGAAACTTTGCAATTAAGCTTAATGAATACAGAATCAATTAACACTTTATGGACAAAGCAAGTAGCAGAGGACTGTCAAAGAGAAAGTGCCCATTATGAAAACAACTTATGGAAAAGAGTGCAAGTGTGAAAGAGTGCCATAGACAGGTGTGCCAGGAACAAGACCACCACAAAGTGAGCTTCATGAATAAATGCAGTGCAGCAAGGCCAAAGATTGGCGAGGACTGTGTGACACGTTATGGCAGAGCCAAGAGGCTAACCTGGAGAAGCCAGAGGAGTCTAAGCATTGCGCATAAAGCCAAGAGGCCAACAATGACTGTACGCAGGGATCAGCATAAAAGAACCCGTGTGGGCTGAAGAGCACAGGGACACTGGTTGCGCGACCTGTGATGGGTGGACCATGTGGTCTGACAACTGCGCCCAGACCACTGAGCCCTGAATTATGAGAGCCAAAAACATTGCGAAAAATCCAAGGAGACACACTCCCAGGATCCCTCTCCATTAACTATGCTGGCTAGGGCTGATGGGAGTGGTAGTTCAAAACATCTGGAGATCCAAAGGTTGCAAACCCCGGAGCTAGTTATAGAGGAATCAGAGGAGGCTATGTGAACTGGTGATGTAATTCAGAAGGCGTGTCAGGTTGTCCTTATGTTAAACTTTTTTAAAAGACTGAAACAAGTACAAGTGGCTAAGTTACAGTGTTTGGGAAGGGAGCACTGAGGCTTGAAGAGCTAAAGTATTGTCTTGAGAACAAAAGCCTGAAGACCCCTTTTCTTTTGAACTGTGTTGCCTTGAAGCTGGGGAAGGCAACCCTGAGGATTGTGTGGAATTGTATTGCTTTGAACTTGAGAAAGGTAATCCTGAGACTTTTGTGGCACTTCCTTGAGGAAGGGGAGATGTCCTTCCAGCTCCACTGGGAGCTGGAAGAATCTCAGAAATGTTTGTTTTGATCACCATTTTTTTGATTACAGACATCCCTACACATTGTTTAGCTTTAGTTGTGAGGGCAAGAAAAGGCTTTGGACACAAACAAACTTTTAAATTGAACTCTGACTCGGACTGTCCTTATCTCTGTTCAGGTCGGGAAATCCCACATTAGCAAAGGGCAAGTTAGGCCTTCTACCATCCTGACATTTGATTTAATAAAGTATTTTAGTTTGAACTTTGAATCTGTTGTCTGTGTCTTGCTTCATTATGCCTTCACACCCCATAAACGTTCTTCTGTGATGTCCGTTACCTCAGCATTTTTTCCAGTGCGGTGTCAGTTTCCACAGGTCCTGAGAAACAAGGTTTGCAGCAGAACGGGTGAAATGCCAATGACGGGCGGCTCAGTGGCCTGCAACCTGCAGGTCTCAATATGTTTTGGACTACGACTCCCAGGATCCCTCTCCATTAACTATGCTGGCTAGGGCTGATGGGAGTGGTAGTTCAAAACATCTGGAGATCCAAAGCTTGCAGACCCCGGAGCTAGTTATACAGGAATCAGAGGAGGCTATGTCATTGCACCCCAGCCATGACTGCCTAATCATACCACACGGTAAGACAATGATCACCCTAGCTTATACTAACAATACCACAAGTACATCAACCTTCATGGAATGAGCTAAACAATATCCCCCTTTTTTCTCGTCCTTCTTTCCCTGTTGCACTCTCCCGCTCCTAACTAATCTTTGTTGTTTTCATGAATATTATATATGAGTAACAATTGAAATCTGATCATTGAACACCTATGCATGTACATTACTCATGTGTTTCCAGACAAACTGTCAATATCAAATGAATACTTTTACGCATTTGAATACTGTGCTCACTTGACACCTCATATGATGCACCTCACATTCTAACATCAATCTCGGACTCACTTATTTGGGTGTTACATCTATGCTTGTACACATGGTACTGTGTCACAATATGATTCACAGCCTTGAGAAAGACCCAGGAGGGTCGAAACGTGTGATGCCTGACATCTCTTAATAACTATGGAACAATTAAGCTGAATCATTTGGCTTCATTCTATTCTTTCTTCAATATCTGCATATTGAATGAATCGGTGACCCCGCGCTCAGGTTAACAGGGCTCAACTCTGCTTCTGAACTAGACAAATTATGAGTTTGGCCTAGTTGTGTGAGGTAATCCTATTTTGCATGTGCCTAATTGTGCGAAGTGGTCACATTTTGCATTTAGCTTAATTGTGTGAGGCGGTCATATTTTGCAACCAAAGTTAGCATTTGACCACGTGTGTAAGGTAACCAAAGTCTGCACTTGGCCAATTGTCTAAGCTAGCCACAGTTTTCCTTTCATACAAGTGTGTGAGGTAACCAAAGCTTACATTTAGCCGACTGTCGAAGGTATTCCCTTCCCGACCGTGCTCAGGGGTAGCCACTCAGATTCATGGCCCTCTGACCTGCCCTCCCCCACTAGGACCTCACCCCTCCCCCCTTACCTTTACAGGTAGTATCACTCTCCCTAATGCCTGATATAGCCACAGTGCTTCCCACTGCTAGCCACCTGCCCCTAACTGAGTCCCACTCACACTCACCAACAGTAACTACAGATGTTACAGAGAAACTCCCATTACAAAGGGACCCACAAACCAAACAGCCATCGAAGAACATACAGGCAGTTTGGGAGCAGGTGCAAGTGGATCCAGGTCACCTGGACTAAGCACCACCCACCTTCGTAGCCCTGCCTCTTTCTTCCTGCTCTTAAGCTGTTAGATCAAGGGCATCTCTCGCCCGGGCGTCCTAAGCGAAGGGCAGACGAAGAAAAGGGCAATTCCTGTTTGGACCCAGGGCCCGACCCCCTGCTCACACAGCAGGTAAGCATGCACCAACATATGTTGTCCCCACAGGCCATCGCCACCCCCCTCTGGTCTCCCCGTGATGTTCCCTTGTGCCCCCACCATTCTCACACACAGGGGTTGCCTGTTTTTCTTGATTGTTCTACCCTGTTCCCCCCTCAACTCCCTCAAGCCTACTTCTACCACCTTGGGTACAACAACAAATTAATAAAAAATATGAAACCTCAGACTCCCAAAAGACATTCACACCGGGAGATAATCCAATCATCCAAGTATTCAAAGGAAAACCACTAGAAGACAGAAGCACAGATTCTGCCACGCCAGGGGAGAAGATGACACGCGAGAATCCACAGAAAAAGCATAACCGAAATGGAACCACACTGGGCTACCACGCCAGGAAACACTAACACAGCAATGGGAAGCACACCCACTAGCCCGACTGTAATAAGAGCCACCACAAAAACAAGACAAAAATCCCTCTACTCAATGCATTACCTCTCAACAGACCACTTGTCAGAGCAGCAAACGACAACCAGAAACCTTAGACATATCAGCACGATACCAGGACTCCAAAAGGGAAAGGCAAGGAACACACAGATGGAGAACGATGGGAAACACCACCTCCACTCCATAACATTACAAAAACCAAAGGAACCACTGACAACATCAACCTGAAACAGAAGAGGATCCAGAAGAAGACGTGAACTCAAGACAAAACCTAGCTGACCTACTTAACGATGAAACAGGCCCAACAGAACACAAGCTACACCCAGAGGACAAAAATGAGTATCGTCAACAAGACCACCAGAAGACACAAGCAAGAACAAAAGGGCACTATAAAGAAAAAAATACACTGCAACCTAATCAATGCCAGATCTACGTCCAAACACAACAGAGCTCTTTGAACTACTTTGCTACTGGGGAATAGACATCCTATTCATCAGAGAAACCTCGCTAGCTGAAAACTACAACGTCATACTGCACAACTGCCTTTCAATTTCAAATGCATACAGGCAATCAGAAAAGCAAAACGAGTATGAAGACTTGCCATGGTTTGCTAAGAACATCTAAAAATAAGAACAGCCGACCAGCAGCACATCCAAAACTGAATCCCTCGCCCTACATCTGACCTCAGACCCGCAAACAAACCTCACATGTATACTCTTCTATAGAGCTATGGAAGAAGGCGCAAACCTTCATAGAAGTGGTCACGAACATGGCCATTGGACATGATTACCTAATCATTCTCGGCAACTTCATCATATGGTTATTAGAAAAGAACCCAAACTTGCAGGAAAGTCTAACTAAACAGCTTGAGACAATGAAACTACGAAAAGTGGTGAAAGGAGCCACGCACACAGGAGGCCACACTCTTGATGCAATCTTCGCCAATATAAATCTGAACACAACAGCACCACCAAACCAAATACTTTGGAGCAACAACCTCATTATACACTTTGTGGTCCAAACACCATCAAAAGCATCCAACAAGCCCCAAAAGAACCCCCGATCTGGATCAGAAAGTGGAGAACCATCAAAAGCAGTGACCTACAAGAAAAAAATAGAATCCTCAAAGCCACCGATTGCAGCCCTGCACACAACTGACATATGAAAAAACAGCTCTAATCCTGAAATGGATTTCAAAAACAATAGATAGCATCTCTCCGGAAAAACCTCTCATCCCATCATGAAAGAAAGCGGTGGCCGGATGGTTCATGCCCCACCCCAAAGCAATGGAAATAACAAGTGAATTTTTAACTTTTAACATAGTGAATGTGCACTCGATGCACCTAAGTCATGCAATACTGTTCAGCACTCATGTTCATTTCGTTGCCATTTTTGTGCCAACATAAGTTTCGGCTAATGGGGACTATTTCATTTCCTGGCACAGCCTTCTTCAGGGCGTTGTTTATTGCATTGGGGGAGATGGTGCAGAAAAATGCATGCATCTTTTAATTCCAAAAGTGACATGTTCAATTTCAAATGTTAATGCTTATGAATCAATTTGGGGCCATGAGCCCAGAACGCTTTGATACCAGCATGGCCAGGTTTATGAGAGCAATCAAGTTTTGTTCCCATACACTTGCTTGGTGCCCCTTGTGTAAATAAACAGAACTCCCCCTTCCTGGGGAGCATGGCAGGCTCCTGATGTTCACTCGCTAATGCCTTCAAACCAAAACCTCCGATTCTGAAACAAGCAGGTAAAGAGTATATGGTGTGAGATTTGAGCACTAGGAACTCCAGGGTGCTGCGCTGATCAACGGGTTCTTAAAGCAAAGGTCATGCTGCCGGCTTGATGGCTCCCAAAGGACAGTGCTCTATTGTCCCAATGGTGTAGAGAGTAGAAACGATTTGGTGGCAAACAAAAATAGGCACTTGATGTTTAGATTCCTAGTTAAACCTGGTTGGTTAATTGATATTGAAACAGAGAAATTATCAATCTTGGTTGAAAAGGGTTTGTATTGTTCATTTTATTTGTATTCGAGGTGCCAACATGTTTACCCAACAAGGGTCTTTATCAAGGCAGTTCCTATAGTTGATATGATTGCTATTCAATGAGGGCTTCCGATTGTTGGTCTGCTGAACAGCGAGTTTAAAGGCCAGGATGGCCTCTGCAGTCCGGGTGTGCCGTCACAGAGATCTTTTCAAAAGATGCCAACCAGGTTCAACTAGGAATCTAAACATCAAGCGCATGGGTATTTTTGGTTCCCATCAAAAATGTTCTCTTCTCCAAGCAGGTAAAGAGCAATGACCTTGGCAGGGAAGGGCATGGCATAGGTGGCCCTCCCAAAGCCCACTGACCATCCCGCAGTCACAGATCAGGATCGCGTCCACTTGGTTGGTGGGTGGCAGGAGCCTTTTACCACCTAGGTTTGCAAGAGAAATAATTTTCTAAAACTGTGGACATACGCTTTGGCTTCGGAGATTTCTAATGCGCACCCGGATAAGACTGCATTTGTCGTTTCTAATAGTACGATTCATATATTTCAACAACTTCAACATATATTAAAAATAAAGCAAAATTAAATTAACTCCAGCTTCATATTTAAAGGGACATCTTAGTAATGAAAGCAATGCGAGCCATCCTCCATTTCTGTCAAAGTGCCGAAGACCTCAAAATAAATAAACACTTCTTGATGTGCTGTTCTGCTGCTGCTTTTAAAAAACATAGGCTCTCAATAATTTAGGCCGCTCTCCGGCATCTCGTCTGGAGAATACACCAAAGACCTTCCAGGCATGGACCGCATGAAATATGCAGGGGGTTTCGACTTTTCAGAAGTCTGTAAAGTCTTCAGTCTGTTTCTGGAAAGACCGTTTCACAGCCTTCGCAAGAGGTGAAACTTTCTCTGACAAATCGAACCACCATTGCGTGCAGAAAGAGTGCATCGCTCTAGGGAAGGAAGCCGTATTGAAAGCCAGGACAGGACAAACTGAGTGGGTTCGTGAAAGCAGAACGCACTCACAAACCTTGCATCACTCACGTGACGAGATCATATCGCTCTTCATATTGAGGCTAATGCTGAATTAGTCTCTCTCCGAATTGCTAAAATAATTAGTGCCGATATCACCTAATTTAATTGTACACAAGGTATCGACCCCAGCCAGGATTTGAACCGGTAACTACAGATCTAGCACAAAGAAAAGCACTCAACTTGCTGAGCTATCTTATTTAATTTTTTATATTATTGAGCGTTTGTAAGGTGCTTTATACAACCGAATTGTGGTTCAAAGCTCAAGGCTAAATGGGAAGGGAGCAGGAGAAATAACAATGGCAAAAACAGTAATATACAGTTGTGGTTCTACTAGGTCTTGTGGCATTCGGCCGTGCAAGTGCATTGAGAAGTGCAGGGGATGGGTGGGTATAGAAGGAGGAGCGGAGGAGTGGACAAGTGTTGTAGCAGGGACCAGTAGGGAAGTGCTAAGGGGAGCCAAGGAGGAGAACCTCAGGCTAAGTGATCAAACAGGCGACGGTCAAGGGTGAGATGTGGAGCCACCAGGCAGGGGCCCACAGGGCAGTGCAGTGGGGGGTGTTGGCATTGACTGGGAGGAAGGGCCTGGGATCCTTTGAGATTTATGAGGATCAGGCCACAGGATGTCTTGAGTTTTGGATGTTAAGTGGGAGGCCAAGGCAGTGCACAGAGTCTGGGATGGAAGGGGACAGGTGAAGATTGCAAGTGGATTGGCGAGTTCCTTGCAGATTTTGAAAAGTTCAGTGGTGTTGTTAGTGGCTACAGAGATGCAGGCTTGGATGTGGGATCGCTTCTTGGAGCAGAAAGAGGAGCGATATTGCCTTTGGAGCAGGAGGCAAGTCAGTTTGTCACAGGAGAAGCCTAAGGTCTGCCACTTCTGTTCAGCAACTCTGCACTAGCGTTTCAGAGATGCTAGATCAGAGTAGGTGGGTACTCGTGGCAGGGGCAAGGATGTCAAGGGTGTTAGAGATGGCAAGGTGCAGGTTAGCAAGGACAGAGTCGGAGGGAGAGTTGGGAGGAGGGATTGGAGGGGGGATGAAGGTGGAGGCAAAAGAAGCAACTGACACTTGCTTCATTGGTCAAATGATGGCAAAGGACGCTGGCAGTGCAGGGGGTGGCCGAGATAGAGTGCCAGTAGGCCCCATGTGAGAGGAAAGGAGAGCATGGTCAGACCAGGAGAGGGGGGTGGTGACCGGATTAGAGGTAGGGATGTGACTTGAGAGGAGGGCATCAAGAGTGTGGCCGGCAGAGTAAGCAGGGCCGGACGGAAGAATAGTGAGTGGGAGGGAGTCACAGAGGACCTGGAACTGAGAGGTGAATGATGAAAGAGTTGAGGTGGATGTTGAAGTCACAATGGAGGAGGATTTTGGAAGAAGAGGTTGAAAGGGATGAGGCAAGGTTGGCCCATTCAGAGAGGAAGAGGCAGATGGGGCCAGGGGGTCTGTGGATAGTGGCAAGGGTGAGAGAGCGAGTAGGCGGAACCCCAAGCCTACAGACAAGGCATTCAATAGAGGAGTAGGAATGATGGAAGCAGGGACCCATTTCGGGAAAACCAGGGCTATTCCGCCTCCAGGCCTGTTGGGTCTGGATTTGGAGAGGATTTTGTAGCCCTCAGGAAGGAGTGTGTCAAGAGCAGTGACAGAGCTGGCATTGAACCACGTCTTGGTAAGAGTGAGGACATCCTGGTCAAAGTCTTCGAGAAGGAGACAGATGTCAGAGGAGTGTTATTTAGAGTAGCCAAGCTGGTTACTACTTTTGAAGGTTTTCTGAGGGGTTTTAAAGGGCCGTGATACTCCCATCACTGGTGGCTGAGAAGTGAGGGGAGAGGAAGCAGGGGTGGCGGGAGAAGGGAGGAGGTTTATGAGAGAAGGCTGGCACCGGTTGAGAAGGAGAAGAGTAAGTTGAGCAACTTGGGCCATGATATTGCCATTGTGAGAGACATTAATGATCCATTCAGAGGATGAGAAGTATGCAAGGAGTACTTCCCACATAGTGCCACCATTAATGGGCGAGGAGAAGAAAGGAGAGAGAGGAGACCAGATTGGGGGGGTCCATAGGTCAGGAGAGGGGACAGCGAAGAGGATCTCTGGGCCGTCAGTCAGTAGACTTAATAAAATGTTTAAAAAAATAAGGGCTCAGCGGGAATGCAGTGTTTTGCCTTTATAGATGGCACCTGCATTTCAGCATTTGCTGTTGCAATTATGATGGTCTATTTCTGGACTTAAATAACAGATTTTTTGACGTTTCATCTAAATATTCCATATCATTTGACATGCAACACGCCTCTGAGGTAATACTGATGAATGACGCAGACCAAAAAAAATGTAAACATTGAACACACAGACACGTGCGTTATAAGTTACTAGCCAAGCAAGTCCCCTAATTTATCCATATACCAAGTGAAGCCAGGTGGTCAATAATTAGAATAGGATGGATGAACAATGGAGGAGAAGCGCCAAGAAAAATAGTGCATTCGGGTGAGAGGCGGTCCAGGAAGTGCTCATAGCAGGATGTCCAAGCTGGGTGCGAGATAAAAGGTGTCCCTACAAGAGTCGTAGATGAAGATTAAAAAACAAAAAGGAGGAGCAGGAATACTCTGCAACAAGTCTGAAGAACCACAATGATGGCTGGTGCGAGGTCACCGCTTCCATAAAGCCATTGTGAGGCCCGAGAGAGAGCCATAAACCCAGCGTGCCCCGGCCAGGGCTACATTCCTAGTGTAGCCATCGTTTGCAGTTGCGCTCCCAGGCCCGTCCTCTGCCTGGGCCTGACTGCACTTGCATTCTAGTAGCCCGGGGAACCTCGGGGGCAAGAGGAACAATGGAGGGGGCTTTGTCTGCTCTTTGGACGTGCAACCCTTGTGATTTTAGAGATAGCATGCCAGAAGAGATTCGTGGTGGTTTCTCAGTTGTTGTTCCCAACCGTTATAACGTTCCCGATGGACAACCAATGTTACACACCACCCACTTGGCGGTGGTTGGCAAAAAAAAAAAAAATATCCCATTGAAATATGATCAGTAACCTTGGTTTCCGTTATGTTATGTTGTTTGGTATGCTGTTTATTCTGCCCAGTGCCCGTAGTCTCATCCTCTTCATGACTGTTTCAATTATATTAACTTCGGGGACTATCCAATTAAACCCGAAAGCATCGAGATTGCAAACTTATCAGGGAGTCTTTGTGGAGTTTAAGGAATCTTCGACTTTAAGGTTTTGCATAGCTGCCAACTGGCCCCATATCCTGATGATCGCAACCATTCTGCCCAAGATTTATAGCCAACCACAACCTGCTCGCTGCGGCATGAAGACGAATATTCCTAATGGAAAACCTGGATCTGCTGGGGCAAGCAGGCAAAGTGTGGTGGGATAAAAGCTGGGGCCCGAAAAAGGGGACCCATATGACATGGGATCACATGGGGTTATGGATGTGCTCTTTTACAAGTGCAGGGATCACCTAACTGTACTGTTCAAGTTGATTGTAGATGCTAGGCAGTAACAGGAGGTGCTTGATCATCCGAGCTGCAATTTGCAGAGAGATTCTACAGAAATATTTCCGAAATATTGGTCTACGAAAATATTAACAATTATGGTGCATGCGGACATATCACTTCAACTTCTTATGGTTCATCCAGAGCAAGCAAAGAAGAAGGTGTATATGATGGACTGGATTGACACCAGAACTCAGTGTTTAACTTATAAAGACTTTGATTCTACAATCTTTGGCCCAAAACGTTTTAAAAACATTGCTTCTTATTTATGCTTAGCACCATCTGCTGCCTTAAGAACTGCCATTCTTCGTTTGAGGCTTAACATCTGGCCCACCCGTGAGGTTAAAACAATAAGGAAACAAATCTCCTCTGACCTCAACTGGTGTAGGTTCTGTAAAAATGTTATGATTGTAGAATCTCTTCAACACTTAATATTGGAATGTCCGGCACTTAGTACTTTAAGAAAATTGCACTTTGTTAATCATTTTGCATATTTTGCACAACTTCATCCAAAAAATAGATTGGTCGCCTTGGCTGCCACTGAATGTATGAGTATAAGAATTGCAACGATTAATTTTTTACAGGCCTTGAACCTAGAATGATGATTTTACAGCAAGTTATGAATTTATATGGTTTTTCTTAATTAGAGTTTATGCTTATGAATTTTTCTAATCTGTATGAATTGAAAAAGTTCATCATTTCAATTATATTCAATAAATAAAAAAAAAAAAAAAAGGATATGCAGCAAGTAAATACAGCAATGCACGTGTATTTGTATTTATGTGGACAATAGGGATGTCACTTTAGGTAGCTCTTACAATAATGCATTTACAGATGACGGAGGCATTCGATAAAGGGTGCCTGTATAACAGTACGAAGATGAGGACAAGTGGTGAGCCAGTTTATGAGGGTGTACAAAAGTGAGATATTGACCAGGGAGATCTATATCTCACTTTTGTACACCCTCAAACTGGCTCACCACTTGTTCTCATCTTTGTGCTGTTATACAGCTATATATCTCCCTTGTTTACACCTTCATAAATAGGAAAGTCCATTTGAGCCAAGACACACATTCCACAACGCCACATAGTAGCCATCGCTGGAAGTTCACCTCCAGGTCTGAGTAACAACAGCAAGGCATTGTGTACGTACACACACACACACACACACACACACACACGTAACTTACAAAAAGGTAATAAGTGGAGAAGGCGAGTGAGTCAGACTACAGAGGAGTACTATAGAATTTTATGAGGCAACACTAGAGGGAGTGGTGGGGTCAGGAAAGGAGGATAGGGAACAGGGGCAGGGCAAACTCACTATTTAGAAAGTTAGTGAACTTTAAGCAAAACTTTGAAGAGATCCACAGATGGGTTGGGGTGATTGTAAGGGACAGCGGGTGCCAGCGCAGCAGGTGAATAGCGAGAAAGGGCGCAAGCTAAAGGAGGCACGGAGGCTTTGGCACTGTGAGCTTGAGTGTAGAGGAAGCGGGAGGGAAGGAGATGGTGAATAGAAAGACATACAATTGCCCAGTTACTTAAGAGCAAGACAATTCATAGCTACGTAGACTAGAAGGAACTTGAAAAAGGGAGCTGTACTTGGAGAGCCTACCAGCATAGAACCCCATTACAACCACTGTTTGTTGCAAATAGGCACACACAGGCAACATGTACAATAGCACCGTGGCTTATGTGAATATTTAATAATTTAGAAAAATAAAAATTCATGCACCGCTCAATGTTTTCATTTGACGCAAAGCAACCGTTCAACCCCTACGATGTAGATCCGGGTGAACCTCCTATCGAATGGTTCTCGGGCAGAGGAGGGTGGAAGAGCACACTCAGAGATATGCACACAGGTACTAAGAGCAGCATAGCAGTTGCCATCACTGGTTCTTTGCCCCACAATCCAATGCCCACTCCTCTCCCTTACCACCCAAACTGGCTTCCTCTCGCATCATGCGTCCCCCCAGCTGCCCTCACATCCTCTAAAACCTACTCCCTGTGTCCCCCCACACCTCCAGGAACAGAGTGGCACACTGGCGCTCTATTGTCCAGAACATCAGCACCCCCACCCCCCACCAGCTACCACCCTCCAGTCCCTGCGTACACACACGCACACTTCTCTCCCCGGCCTCCTTCTTTAATCCCACCAACCCTCTTCCCCCTACATCAACTTCCAGTAACCACATTTCCTCCCACTCTAACCCCGTCCTGGCTCTCTCAACTCCTTGCCAAAACCCCCAACCTCTAACAGCAAACCACATACCCTCCCAGGAAACATTGACGTGCCACCCACAACTTCTCCCCCTGCACGCCTCTAGCACCACAACTAATCACCACTCTGATCCCGCTCAGCCCATCCTCCCTCCCGGTCACCCTTTCTCTGCTACCCGACCCCTTGCCCAAAACAACCACCACTACCACCCCTGCCATCCCTGATCCAACCCTACACCAGAAACCACACCAGCCTTCCTGGATACTCATTAATGTCAGATCTGTCTCAGAAAACAAATACAACACCTTCAACCTTATTTCCAATGAAAGCCCAGACATCAGTTTCATCACTGAAACATGGTTCACCAATTACATGGTTCACAGATTACTACGAACCCATCGCACCTGAAGCTTTCCCCCGGACTGCTCCCTGATCGTAGGCCCAGCTGATCAGGAGGACTAGCCAACCTCCACAAACACCTCTCAGTTATATCCACCAAGAATCTACCCTGTAACTTTGAATTTAAATAATTACTAGTAAAAGGTCAGCCGTCTAACCTACAGCTTCCTACTCATATATAGGCCTCCCGGCTATAACAAACTTCACAGACTCCCTCAGTGACTCTATCAGCCACCCTAATCTTGCATCCGTCCCACGCTAGATTAGGAGATTTCAACATCTGGTTTGACGTCCTCACCAACGTGATGACCTGTTCTCTGACAACTTGGAAGCTCTCAGCTTGACTCAGCTGATCTGCCTACCAACTCACTCCACAGTGCACACCCTTTTCAGCACATCGGACCTACTCTCCATCCTCAAACCTCATCCACGAACCTAGACAGATCACTACGCTATATTCTTCTCCCTTGTGCATCCTTCTCTTGCCCTTACCCACCCCGCCAACCCTTCCTCTAAACCTCACCTGCAGTACCTCTCTGGAATAAAGTCATCATAAACCCTGATCTGGCCAATTCCCTTCTAAACACCATTCCAGACCTCCCACTGCAGGAAGGATACCCCTCCATCAACCTTTTTGATCCTTGGCTCACCAGCGCACTGACCTCCCTCACGTCGACTAGACACTCCTCTCAGAGATCAGGCCCTAGCCTGAAGTGGTACACATCCACACTCCAAATCATGCTCCCAACTCACACCTTATGCTCCCCAATTCTCTCGCAGTACAGTCCTTCAATCTTTCGTGCTACTTCTGTATCTTGCATCCTTTCTCCCATTCTACCACACTCTTCCCTCATCCTTTCTCCCAATCTGCAGGTCTCTTTCCAGATAACCGCTCCCGCTCTGCTTTTTGGCTTTCTGCTCCTCCTGAGCCCACGCTCCCTTTACTTTCTGTACCTTCGCTCCCTCTCCGATTTCAGGCCCGCTGCTCCTTCTCCGATGTCTGGCCCACCGCCCTACTGCTTCCTCTCTGCTCTCTTGCCCACCAATTCCACTCTGACCCAATGCTCTCCCTCTGCGTTCTTGCCTACCACTCCACATCTCACCCATCCCCTCTTATAATGTGAACATTTTAAAAAAAAAATGTAAATGTAGGTTTAGGACCATATCCTCAAAAAATGGGGCATCTAAAAATGGAGCGGAGGATATGCTTTTTTAGATTACCCATTTTTGGAAGTGAGCAAGTCACCTTATTCTCAAAGTTGACCTGCGCATTTCCATAGGGCTGAGCTGTAGCGCAAATGATGTGCTGGCCCCGCCCTCCTAAATACATTTGTATTGGAAGCGGTCTCCCAACAATGTTCAATGGGCTCCAAGCGCATTTCTCTGTGATGGGCCTTTAGGGGCCTGCCACTGTAAAATGCAACCCCAAAAACGCATTTCTATCCCATTTAAAGAACAGAAATGCAAGTAGGACAACAGTGGTTTATAACTTTGCCGTTACACTAAAAACAGAAAATACAAAAACTGCATGATCGTGTCAGGAAAGACCGCATCATGCAGTGGCACCCATTGTGTGCCTATTCAAAGCAGGCACATAGGATGCCCTACCATTTCTGCACATTTAAAAGCGAACCTTGTTTGTAAATTTGGAATGCACTTTTAAAAGCACAAAAATGCCCCCTGATTTGCGTAAAGGGGTGAAAAAGGCCATCTGAATCGGTGCATATGAAATGCACCCATTCATATGCCTTAGTGGTTTGGACTGCTCTTTTTTTCGTGCAAGTGATGAGATGCGATTGCACATTTCATTTCTCGCATCAAAGTTTTGAGAACCTGGCCCCATGCGTATTTTTATTTTTTTTAAACAGTAATTTATGTAAAAACTGCCATTTTCAGTGTTTTTGCAAAAACAGCTGTTTCTGCACTTTTTTCAATCAGTTTTCCGAAGCATTTTGCAGGATCCGACATGTGCTGGCAACGCTGCTCGGGCCATTATTAACAATTCTCTCACATCTGTCATCTTCTCGGAAGCCTTCAAAACCTCATATGTCAAGCCCCTTCTCAAAAAATCCTCTCGACCCCCTGCTTCCTTCAAACTACATTGTTAAACTCCTAGACTGCATGGCTTTCAAGCAACTCTGCCTATTTAAAGAAGCCAACATGATCCTAGGCCCAGCCCAATCTGGCTTCAGACTGCTTAGAGGATCTAAATCTGCTCTTGTGTCCATCTGGGATGATCTAAAAGAACAGTCAACTCAGAGGTATGCGCTGCACTCATCCTGCGCGATCATCTGCTGCTTTTCACACCATTGATCATGCAATTCTCATGGACTTGCTTCACACACTAGGCATCAGAGACTCCGCTCTAAAATGGATCTCATCATTCCCTTCTAATCTATCACAAATACTGCTCCTTCCACACTTCACCTCTGCCCTGTCCCTGTTGCTTAGGGATCCTCCGCATAATCCATTCTCTTCAATCTCTACCTCAGCTCACTGCTGCCACTCATCCACTCTCACAACCTTTCATGCTAGAACTTTGCAGATTACACCAAGATCATTTTCAAGATCCCCAAAATACCAACATCCCCCCGACCCCTCCTCTTACCTCTCTGCAATTGATCACTGGATGACATACAACCATCTTCTCCTCAACCCTGCAAAATTGAAATTCTGCTATGCTGCAAAACTGCTCTCATCCCCCAACTAATAACCCTGGCCATCTGCCCTACGAGCCCCACCTGTGGCTGTCACCTCTAAAAGAATCTGGAATGCATAATGGACTCGGAGCTATCCCTCTCCCAATACATCAACTCTGTGTCCAGAACTTGCAACTTCTACTCATGCTTCCTAAGGCAAATCTTCCCCTACCTAGTCAACCCTCATAGACTCTCTGCAACACTAGCCAGTATTCTCTCCCACTTACACTATGCAAACTCCCTCCATCTAGGCATCCCAGCACATCAGCTCAGGAAACTCCAACAAATCCAAAGCTCTGCTGCCAGACTCCTCCTCACCCTCTCACCCAGAGAACCTATCACCCCGCACTCCGAGTACTACATTGGCTGCATATCAGCCAATGGGCTACCTTTAAAGCCATGTTCATCATACACTGCACCCTCTACTGGACCAGAGTTCCTCAAAAACAAGTTCACTCACTACCATCTGGCCAGATCTCTCTGGTCAGGCTTGGCCCTCCTCCTCGTAATCCCCCACAACTCCATCAGAATGGGAGGATCTGCATTCTCTATCCAAGCCCCCTCCATCTGGAACTCCCTTCCATTACACATCTGTTGCAACAAACTACCTCTCCTTCAGAAAGGACCTTAAAACATGGCTATTTCCAGTGGTGCCTTGAAACATTTAGTGGAAAAGTCACACCCCACCCACATCTCCATCACTCTTCCAGTACAGCTGCATTCCAATCCAAACCAAGGTGTAGCATAAGAGATCAGCCATCTCCATCCACAGCCGCCTAGCAACGACAGTGCAAAACTCCACCCAGGGATATGACTGGACACCCCAGGCGGCACCAAGCGTTATTGTGGCGGCCCAACTCGCAAACTGGCAACCACAGACCACTATCCACACAACGCAGTCATCCACCGACTATGGACATGCCAGGCTGTTGCCAATGTTGCTAATGCAATGCACAATGAGGAACGTGAGCCAGCTCCACTAGGCGGCAGCCCCCGGGAAGGGACACCAGCATCCCTCTAAATACACAGTGTGCATCAACAGTGTGAGGGGTCAGAAATTAAAGCCGGAAACAAAGTTATGTTTTTGGTTAAAGAGTTTTCTTTAAATGAAAATGGGTTGGGAAAATGCCTCTGTGACCCTATTCTAAAGAGGAGTTTCCCCCATCTAAATACCATCCATCCATCCATCTGTGTCAGGATATCAAACTGAAAAGGCATCCTTGTGTCCAAAATGTCCTATCCTGACCCTCACACTACAAAACAATATTGTCAAAAAGTATTCATAAATGAAAATTAGAATAGCTCCAATGAAAATGTTCTCCAAAGTGAAAGACCTTCGATCCAGAGGTTGGTTCCCTTAAATGGGATGGTAATGTCTCTTTTACTAACAGTTCATTAGCGTCTCTCCTTGATTCACTACACTCCTGTTAAGCAACAAGTTCTGTAACAGTCTTTCCGGAGTACAAGTTTCTTCTTTGTCTAACAAACACCATCCTTCTTTAACATTCCTTGTAGCTTTGCAAATTACCTGGTATACTCTACTTCCAGGACTCTTCGTGCACTTCCAACTGCCTGGTATCTTTCTTTTGCCAGGACTTCTCTTATGTGTCTTCACACTTCCTCTATCACCAAAACTACATATACTGTTCTTGGCTCGGTATATCTGTCTGCAATAATGTAAGTTCAAACTTTGACCCACACTTGCATCTCATGCATTCTTATCTTATTGGGGTTTGGTTCTGTACTTTGCCTTTTCTGCTTTCAAACTATCCTTTTGTGATTTCTTTAATAGCAATCTCATAACATTCCAATAGTCATTTGTGCGGTCGCCAGAACACCCTGGGGTCCCCACTTGCTTTGGGCTGACTCACTGGCTCTCTCCAGCATCTCCGGTCCTGTTGGCGCTTCTGCGACGTGGCCCTGCCGCTCGCTTCCCACTCTGGATTGTGCAGACATCCTTCCGGCTTCCTTGGAGGCTCCACTGTCACACGCCTGTTTACCTTCAGGTCCCGGTAAGTAGGACGGTGCTTTTTCAAGCTGCCAAGCGCCCAGGAACTCTCTTGCGGCTCCCAGCATCTCCACGGCACATCCAGTTCTCGCACGGCTTCTCTCTTTCTGTCTCAGCAAACTCTACTGCTTTGCCCCACGATACGTGTCTACAGCGTTCGTGAGCCCCTGCCGAGGAACCAACATCTTCTCCTGCATTGCCACACTCAGTATTGCAATTGCCTTCTTTAAAGGTCCTGCGCACAGGTTATTTGGTAGAACAACTAGTCTGCACATTGAACTTCAGGCTCCTATTACCTTGTACCAACTCCTTCATCCTCAGCGTCTCAGTACAAGGTGGTTATGGGAGTTGGAGTCCATGGTTCTCATTGGACATATCGGAAAACAATTGGACATACGGTATTTAGATATCATTGGTTTTAGATGAGAGAATAGTTTCACAAAGGTACACCAGAAGAAAAAAGGATTTTTTTGGAGCCTTGTGTTTTGTTTTCAGGTCATAGGTGGGAGTTTGTTCACCTCTTCCCAATATTCTTTAGGTCATACAGCTGGCAAGAGGACATCAAGGTCTTGGGCATTAGAGTCTTCCTCATGGGAAGGGGGGGGGGCGGATACTGCATCTCGCAAAATGAAGTCATGACATCTTCAGTTGTTTTCTCCTATGTGATCCCTTCTCGTATAGCACCGTCAGGGTCAGGATCAGGTAGTGACTGCCATACCCTGGCCACAAGGGAGGAGGTAACCGTCTATAAATTACCTCACGCACTCTAAGCCTTAAGAGTTCCTTCCATTACTTGAACCCAGTATTAGGATACCTTATCCTGTACACTCACCTCTTTCAGTAAGCCTAGAAAACTTTGGATTTAGCCTGTCTAATGTGCCTTGAGCATTGCTAGACATTACAAATAAAGGTAAGCAGGGAGCCTAGGTATCTCATCTAGAAGATAAAACACAATTGATCTATCACGCCTAGAAGATGCAATATGGTATCTTGTCCATGATGCTTGGAAGACCCATTATGGTGATCCGGCTAGTGGGCCTAGAGGACTCCCTCTCACGGACCACAGTGCCAACAACAAACCTGCATCCAAGCCTCAAGGTACTGTAAGGGATCAAGAGTAAGACTCAGACACAGTCCGATGAAATAGCACCTTTACAGTCAAAATAATGAGGGATTGGGGAAATCCTACTTTGCCCTACGTCTATGAGGGGTTTCCCTGCCTCAACAAAAGTCATGAATGTCTGTGTCAGGATGTTAAACCAAAGAGCGTCCTCCATCCGGTGTTCAAAAATACTAAACTGCCCCTTACACGCTAAACTCAAAACAATGTGTACAAAGGGATTTCTGTAAGCTAGGCCCTTGTAGCTTTCTTTCAGAGTTTCAAACAAAGTTCTAAGGTGCCTAAAACAACAAGGAATGAGAAGTTCCACGAGAGGAAAGGCTCGTCCTTTCCTCTATGTTTCTTCTGGTCTTTCACGGTTTGCCTGTTACTTCCAGCAAAAAAGGTCAAATAATGTTCCACTGTTTCAAAGGGCTCTCCCCCCTGCACCTCTTTCTTAATAGAATATTTCACTACACAATTTCAAGGGAGGACAACTTCTCCCTTGAATTTCTCCACTTATTATGCTTCCATAGGTTTAAGGAAAATAACCTTTTCCCTTTATTTCTTCTTTTTTTTATGATTAAATATATTAATACAGAATGGGGTTATTCCAGGGGGGTTAAGCCTTCCCTCGAGTCAGTTTTAAACACACATTTCTCTTGAATCTTCATTGCATCTCACTCCATATCACAATTAACCTTAAAGGGGGTATGGTTATTCCCTTTGATAGTTCATCTTTTTACCCCTGGTGTACTCTCCTGCCAGGGTATTGTGACTTTATTACTGATCATTACAAGGGGTATGGGTCTTCCCTGAAGTATTTGTTCTCACGGTTTCAGGTTTACTTCTCTTCTTACTCCCGGTTTACTCGCCTGCCAGGATATCACAATTCTGTTTGTTGGTGGGGGTCCCAGTGTCGCACAGTGCCTGGTTTGCTATCCTGCCAGGGCTTTTCTGTTCTCTACTCATTCTTTCTCTCATCCAAGAGATAATGCTTTTCCAGCGTTGGGTCACCGACCCTTTCTCAGCAAAGTTCTTATTATTATTGACTTCTCTTTTCAAATTGTGGGTCACCGACTCTTTCTTACCACTGTTCGTATTTGTATCAGTTCCTCCAATTACTTTAATTGGGCTTTCTCGCGCTGTTAATGATATATGACACTCGCTCTCAGGTTCTCTGGTAACCCACTCGCTCTCTCAGGGCTTACCAGGCAGCAGTGGTGTTTCTCACGTCCTTCGGTCTTCTCTTTTGGTTCGCTGACTGGGGCTGCGTCCCATTAGCCATTTGACTCCTGCTTTATCTTCCTTTGCTTTTGGCGACTCAAGCTGCCTATAGCAATAGAGCTGTGAGCTTCCTATGGCCCGGTCTCTCTGAACGCCAATCTTGTCAACCTCTACGGTGACTGCCACAGTGTGCTTGCCTGTAGTGTTCCAACTAGCATTCGCACAAACTGTGTTCCACTGCAGTCTCTGCCTCTCACTCGTATTCTGTTCAGCTGTTGAGTTTTAGACTTCCTGGCATTAGTTAACACTTTCGAATGACTAGAACGTAGGGTTTTCTTAACGCGTCTGGTCATTCTCATTGTTCCATCCCTCTTACTCATCTCAGTACTTAAAGGGGGCGGGGTGGAAGGTAAATAAGGTTGTTAGTCAAGAAAACTTGGGAATTCTTTATCTGCGTCACAATAAGCCATACAGTCATGTTGCAAAGGCACATGGATGCCATTAAGAATTACATCTGAAGGTTTATTTTGATTCAGTGTTTTCCTGCCTCTCTGGAGTTTGTCCTCCCCTATGTGGTCCTCCCATAGACAGCCACCCACAGGGTCAGCGTCATGTAGCTTCCACCTTTCCCTGGCCACGTAAGAGAAGCTTCCCTTCAGAGAATCAGGGACGATATTGCTGGATTCGTCGCAGTACGTATAAACGTACCACTTTGGTGGACATCGGCCGAAGGCATGGCTTCTCGCATTGATGCGCCAGAATGCACCGACAACCTACAAGTCATTCGATATAGCTGGGCACATAACGTTTTGCCTACTTACACCAGACTAATCCTCAACATCTCTGCCATTAAAATAGTGATGACTTACAACAAAATTCGGTCCAGCTGGACACATAATGTGTCTCCTGCACTCACACACTCTCCTGGCCTCTCTTAGCAATCGTCCACGTGCCTGAACTCTGGGGTTGCCTACAGGAGCCCGACCAGCCTACCTAATGCCTTATCTTGGCCAAAATGCACACACGCATTCTAAACCTCTATGAGAATGTCCTATACTCAGGACTGCAGTCCCTGAGGGCGTTCACACCACAAACACATTGAGAATATAGTAATGGTAAAGGTGCTATATAAATGACTACAATTACAACAAAGACTCTAGATTATCTTCATTACGATGGTCACTCAGCACCATTTATCTCCTGTACATCTACATGTTCAACTGCTGTTTTGTGTCCACTGCTTCTTATGTTGTAATTCTACTCTTTGAATCTCTGTTCTTTAAAGGAAAAAAAGGTCAACCCGATCACCAAGACTCGGGCACACCTATCTCATCTACCCCCAGTGCACACAGCTACTCGCATCTAAAGACTGCTGCACACCTGCACCCCTTCCACTGATATTTCACATCACTCTTCTACCACCTGCCCCCCAAATCCTTCACCACGATGACTCAGTGTCTGCCCTTCAGATGCCCAACCCGTATCACCGGCCTGCTAAGGCTGGACACGCCCGCTTCTCCCAACATTCTGATCGCTCACCTCAGGCTGGCCCCCTCAATGCAGGAACTGGCGCCACAGATCAAAGCCCTTTGAACCAGTACCACGTGCATCTACTTTTTGGGACAATCCACACTTGCTCCCTTACTTCTTTTCACTGTAAGGCCGAGGGCCACATTGCTGCACTCCTTTTTTGTACACTTTATCCCCCAATTAGAAACCCTGTCTTCACTGGGCAGCCCTGATCTTCTACAGTCTGTGGCATGCCATCTGATAGTACCTTGCTGCCCCATGCCAAAGCCGTTTCCAGAATGATCTCCTCCATCTTTGATGACTTAAGCCATCAAGTGCAGCATGACCCTGCCTGATCCCAACCATTCGATCCTAAACCTCAATTGATTTTACAACAGATCGGCAACAATAAGTTGGGGGTGATCGAGTCAGTGAAACTGTCTCAATTAGGGATTGTCAGTGTGTGCGTCTGTGTGTATAATCAGCACTGTTTCTGTGGGTCAGTGTATGTAGGAATCATTGTACGCGTCTGTTTTTGAGAAATTGACACAGACGAACAAAATGAGACACCCACTGGCACACAGATGCTGAATCCACACACATGGCAGGATATACGAAGGTGGTTAGCAACATCTAGGGCGTGGCATGGACGAGATGATATGGGATTGGGGAAGCGGGGCGGGGGTGTTAAAAAATGCTTGAATTGGCAACAGTACATCAGACCGCTATTTGCAAGTAGTAATTTCATTGCCAATGATGTGCCCGAGTGTGTTGCCGTGTTCACCTTCACTGCCCTTCCCTTCCATCAGTGATGGTCGTTTGACAAGCCAAGAAAAAAAAAGGCTCTCTGGCCAACACTGTCCTAGCACAGCAGAGGACCTGCCAAGGAAGGAACAGCGCTGACCTCTGACATCACTGAGCACATCCGACTCCACCACTGATATTTATTTTCAGAAACCCGGAGACCAGGTCAAAGCATCAAAAAACAGGATGCATCTAACTGAGCTCAAGGATGTCACAATGAAGACCATTGTCCTTCAAGCACGCTGCTGTTTAATAAGCAAGCAAGCAAACACACACACACACACACCGTTATGCGTATGATTTGTAGAAAGTGGACTGCAAAATGAGTTGCCTTTAGTGCTTTGGAGCACCGATAGGAGTAAAGTTAAAATCTTTCCTTGAGAGGAGAGAGCAGGAGCGGAGCAGAAGCTGGTTGGGGTACTTGATTGTGAGTTAACATATTATCGCTAAGGGGGGGGGGCATTCAACCAGGAGGGGGATGACGCAGTAGTTCTTCATGAAATGAGCCAATGGGCTGATGCAGGAGTTTCAATGTTGAGGAGTAGGTAGGGGGGCCACGGACCTTTAGCTAGTTTTTGTCTCATGCTTGTAAGATTGTGATCAGAAAGGCAGCCGATTGTGACACTGAGGGGTCTAAATTACTGCATTGTACATGAGTGAGGGGGTTTGGACGGACAGTTTCTTCCACTGATATGGGCTCAATACAGAGAAGTGCCGGTCTCCTCTAATCATGTAGGGCAACGGGGGAGTGGTCACCAGAGGCCCTGGGGGGGAGAGGGTTTGGGGGGGTGTATAAAGTTACTGAGTTTTGGAGGTATATCAGAGCCGTGTTTTCACATTTTCTGTTCACAAAGTGTCTCCACGGAGGATACAGTCGTGGATAGGGAACCCCGCAGTGCTACTGCTCCTCTAGAAAGCAATGCAGTGTTGTCGCATTCTGAAAACTTTTTATTTTTACTGAGTGATTAGAACCAAAACATTGGAAGAATGTTAAAAACCTAAATTTGAATTTGCGGTGGAATTGCGTCTGCCCATCTCACAGAATTGATCTGTATGTGATGTCATCAGAGAAGCTAGAAGGTGGGATCCATTCCCTTCCCTTTTGAAGGTTCAATTCTCCATTTTTGGAGTACCATGTCCCTAAACCTCCATGAATACATCATATTATTTCTTGCATCTCATTGTGTCACCGTCTTGCGTTAGGATCTTCACCCAGCTGGATTGTAATTTATTTCAATTAAATAATATTTTTTCTATACTTTATACTTCTTTTTGCAGCAATTATAATGATTTCATTTTGAATTGTTGTTTTATAACACGCCTAAAACTATACCCGAGTCTGGTTTCTAATTGCGATCCGGGATTCAAACCTCTGTTGCTCTGCATGGTCTTGCTTCAAAGACCAGTGCGTTGCCCCTGTGCTATCCTCCATTCACTGATGATCTATTTCGTTTTTTACATTTGTCTCGGTGCATTTTTAACATTATATTATTTTTTTCTTAATGGTTTGCTTATGTGGAAGTGAGAGGTAGGTTAAAATGGGGGAGGCCGTGTGAGAGACCCCAGACAGGGCCACAGTTTTGGACAAGGGGGCCAACAGACCCTGGTGGGGGTGTGTTGTGTAAGCAAACTGACTGGGTCCCCCCTCTGGCAATAACAAGGAGGCTGCACTGAAAAATGGGAAAACAATGAAGGCACCAAAGTCTTTGTATAAACCAGGAACAGGAGTAAACTAATTGCCAACAGGATAAATTAGATGCACTGGACTAGCTAGGCACACCCACTTTCATGGAACCCAGGGCCTGCAGAGTACCCTTGAATGCAGAGGGGGGATGGACACCAAGGGAGAAAGGGATGGGTCGGAGAAGGAGCTGGAGAAGGGGCATGGTAGAGATGTTGAGGGGGGAAAGAGTGGCAGGCGAAGAGAGGCACAGAGAGAGACACACAGGGAGAGAGACACAGACAGACACATAGGGAGATGGGGACAGGCCCAGAGAAACAGGTGGTGGGAGTACTGGCACAGAGACACAGGTAGAGGGAGTGGGAGCGGGCAAGCAGGCCAGGAGCCCTACTGGTGGAAATATAGAGCAGGTTGAGGAGGAAAGGAGGGGAAGGATATAGAGGGAAGACAAGGGTACCTGTGGAAGGGGCCTCCTGAGCTCTGCACCTCTCCACCCCCATCAGCACACCACCCCCAGCAACCAAGAGAGAGACCAGTCCTTTCTCCATAGGCTTATATAAGGTTGTTGCTCCCACCCATTCCAGGGACGGCCTCTCACCCAAGCAAGTGTTTGGCTGTTGCCAGGACATGTTTTGCTTGGTTTCTAGGGGAGATGAGATGCAGTGCTGGAAACACATTTTCAGGTATTCAGGGTGATTCCCGGGTCAGGGGAGTTAAAATCAGAGTGCAGGACAGATTAATTGCTGGGCTGGGGAATGGAGGAGGTTCCCAAAAAGGGTGCACGAGGTCAGGCGCTAGCTTGGTGACTTGCAGAGTGCAGGATAATTACAGGGTGTAAAGATTCAGCGCTAGGCAGCACATAACATTTGAGCTGGGTTCTGGCTCAAGGGGGGGGCTGAACAGGTTTTCTGACAAGGAGCGCTGGCCGGGCCTTTGGGAGGAATGCAATACCTCTGTTACTGGTTGTTAGCTGGTTGCCTAGGCTGGGGATTGGGAATACTGGTTTTAGTGGAGTCCCTACGGAGGGCAATGTCCGGTGTCCCTACGGAGGGCAATGTCCGGTGTGGCAGAAGTAACGGGTCTATGTGATTATTGCGACGGACGAAAATGCCGACTTTTTTTTAACCCTTTACACCACATATATATGCAGGGGAAGAACCCCTGCTTCCCTCCCATATTAATATTATACATATATATGTGGTGTAAGGGGGGGTTAAAAAATAAAACTCAGCATTTTTGGCCGTCGCAATTCCCAGGTCGACATTTTTGCACGATTCCAGAACTAACTATAGGGATTATTAAGGTACAAAATCTAGTGATCAGGCAATGTTGGGACATGCAAGCACTTGACTGAAATAAACAGCGAGCATAGACAGTACAGAAACTGTAGTCTGGGCTGAATATATAGTCATACGTAGAGCGGCTGAGTGTGTAGAGCGGCTGAGTGTGTAGATAGGGTGAGTGCATAGAAAGAACAAACGCTTGGAGCAGACGATTGCGTTGAGCAGATGTGCGCCTCAAGCGGATGAGTGCACTGAGTGGATGAGTGCGCTGAGTGGATGAGTGCGTTGAGCGGATGAATGCGTGAATGATGGAACGGGGGAAGTATGTAGATGGAATGGGTGACATATGTGGATAGAACAAATGAGGTATGTGGATAGAACGGGTGACGCATGTGGATGGAACGGGTGAAGTATGTGCATGGAACAGATGAAGCATGTTGGAAGGTATGGGTGAAATATGTGTAAGGTATGCCTGAATTATGTGAATGGAGTGCATAAATCAACTTAGAATACACGGAACGGATTGGAGTACTTGGAACAGATTAAAGTGCACGGAACAAATTCAAGAGCATGAAACTGATTGGAGTGCGTGGAACGGGTTGGAGTGCGTGGAACGGGTTGGAGTGCGTGGAACGGGTTGGAGTGCATGGGACGGACTGGACGCATAGAATTGCGTGACTTACATGGAATGGTTTGGAGTGCATAGAATGTTTGAAAGAGCATGTAAACCATCATATCACATCACCACGCTTACTCTCTTCTTTACACCACCATTCAACTAGAACACAGAGATACTATGATACCATTCGGTATAGCTGTTCTCATACTAACATCCGCCTCATACTCCCCATCACTCTAACTAAACACTGCTGGTTTCACACCCTCCAGCCAGGTGTTCTCAGGCCTAACGCAGCCAGAATCGGATAAAACCTGCCAGAACGAACACATACTCTTGATCTCTCAACTACCACACCTAACGCTAAGAAGCAGCTATTACACGAATGCCACACCAGCTGCACACATACGGTGCTCACACAAACCTTTGACCCTCTCTACTCTCTCTACTGACTTGAACTTCGGTTCCCGAGGGCGTTCAACCTATCAGCGCTTTGAGACTATACCAATGGTACATAAGGTGCTATATAAATGCAAAGTAACATAACATACGTAGTGCAAGATAGAAAATACATTTGGGAAATTTGAGTCACACAGCCATTTCCACACTTTTTTATTAATAGGTTTCTCTTATACAATAAATCAGTGCCAATTTATTTTAAACTTTGAATACAACTTATTAAACTTAAACAGGACACTTTAAAAATATGGCAGGTACAAAATGAAGAACATCACACCATCTTATGCACACAAAAAAAATAAGCAAACAAGTCTCACTTGAGATATTTCAGTGAGGAATTTCAACACAGAGCCAATACACAATGCAGTGTGAAAATACAGGGTTCTGTAACCTTTGGCTATGCAGATGTTCTGGACTACAAGTACCATCACCCCTAGCCAGCATAGTATGTGTTAGGGGCAGATGTAGAAGGATATGGGAAGGAAACGCCCATGAAAAAAAATGTAACAAAGTCATCTTACAAGAGTCAAATTAGAAGGCCATGGCCTAACTATGGTTGATGTAATCACATAGCTTCAGGGATTCCCAGCAAAGGAACAGGGCGACACCGTTGTTAAGACAGAGTCACTTAAGACATGGACAACAGCTTAAGTGCCACAGTGAGTGAAACGAACCTTAACAGCACACAAAGTATTGTGACTGAGACCTTTGCTGGGGGTCTTTCAGTAATAGTCATGTGCCCAGCCGCACCACCATTATATAACGACTCCAATGAACAGATTCTACACGAATTACGATAAAATCGGGTTGTATGTGAGTTGGAGCCTTGAATCTGATGTAGAATTCATGAATTATGAATTGCTAATATTTCCTGTGGAATTTTTTCGGCACACGTTGAAGCACAAGAATCGGTTGAGCTGCTGAGCAAGTTAAGTGAGCTGCATTTTTCCATTTGCAAGTTGATGCCATTGACATCAATATTTTACCGACAAGGCTAAAATATATAGGCCATTTTATTATTGGCCTCCGGCGGTCGCTGTACGGAAAGGGAGTCATTTCCTGTGAAGTGGTAGCATTTGACGTCCCCCATAGACCAATGTCGCCAAAACCCCATTGCGTATGGGTGTAGTTTGGGGGTATCTTACCTTACAAACCCTGTGGACTCATTTACCACCACTGTGATAGGATGATTTTCTGCAGCACTTCGACTCCCGTAGCAGCTTCAGTGTGCTTGCTCGGGTGGTACCAATTTGAAGTTAGGAAAGAGTTTGCAAATTATCAAGTCCTGCATTTTAGGCTCGATTTTTAGGGTTCCAAACAAACAACCTTAGACTAGTGGGTTCGGCATAAGCTTTAGCTACATTTTGTAGCCTCCCGATTGTGCCTGCTTGTTACCATCGGGCAGCCTCCAATTTTTATGAAAAATGGGCCACCAAAAACATACACTGGCCCCACAGGAGCGTGAAAAACCATACGCTGTTGCTTCTGTGACGTCACCTAGCTGTCCCCAGGGGGCGTGAAGTACCTTCCTGTAACATGACTGAGGAGATGGGGGTAGTCGCTGGTCATTTGATGTCACTTCCGCCAGGATTTTGCGGAAATGACACCACTGCCGTCTTCGATGCACCACCATTCGCCTGCCGTACTCCGGTCCTGGGGTACACGCAGCTAGGTCTGCATAATAAATGTTCCCACTTCGAAATAAACCCGCTGAGATCATACATGCTGTAAAACGGCTGCATACTTCACAGATAAACTGGAACAGCTTCGGGCACAGCTGGTTTTAGCTGCATAGACAGCGAGAAGACTCGGGTCTTCCTTCACAGGCAGAAACACGCTTTACTGACAGACGACAGTAGAGGTCCTCGTCTGCTCGAGGCAGGATTTCAGAACCAACAGAGGACAGGCAAAAACATAAAAAGAGAGTTCAGTACTACCTTCTATTTACTGGACTGTACTTCTAGAGGTCCAGGCCTTACAAGGAAACAGAACGCATTACAGCTTCCGGAGACACAGTTTCACTACCCCCATCGAACAACCCAATATAAAACCAAAAAAACACTACTGACCTATCCAACCTCCACAGGTGACACACACTATAGCCACCTGACAAAATTCTTAATTAGAAATTCCAAATACCACACAGTGAGGCGAAGCTAGGTGTGGGGAGTGGGGGGGCTGAAGGGGCTATAGCCCCACGTCTTTTGGTTGTAGCCCTGGATAGAAGCTCAGGGGCTACAACCAAAAGGCTTGCTAGCCCAGAGTCCCAACACTAGCATCGCCCCAGATCTTTTCCAGGCCTAGCAACGTTGCCAACTGCATTCATAGAAAGTGGCATGGTGCAAAACATGGCAATATATAGATGGAGTGTTATTTAGTATCCCGATTATTTATTAGGACTGTTGACCATGAGCTCTTGATGACTGGAGCAAACGCGCCATACAGAGGAGGAACTGAAAATGCTACAAATATCAGCCTGGCTTGGTGCAGCTTAGTCTATGAAGATCAGCCTGGCTTCGGTGCAGCTTATGATACGAATATCGGTCTGGTTGGGGTGCAGATTAGGCTAGGAATATTGGCCTGGCTTGGGTGTAACTAATGCTACGAGTAGGAGCCTGGTGAACCCATAGACCTAGGGCCCTTTAATACAAGGTAGCAATACTTGGAGATGGAAGGGGATGCAGAACTTACTCATACATCAATAATCAAAACGACTTCAGAAAGTTGGCGAAACAAGGTACTGTTTTATTTGCCATTATCTAAAACAGGGAGTTACAACGGACGTTTGCTCGATTTCTCCTTTTATAGTCAAAACTCGTCAGCAATGTCACACTACGTGGCAAACTACAAAAACTACAAAAACCTACTTGAAGAAGTGATAGGCTTACAGGGAACCTCTAAGTATACGTTCCATACTAACGGGGTTAGTGATTGGGTCTCTAACATCAGGTGGACAACTAAGCCCCCCTTTAGTGCAAGTCACCTTCATCTTCACAAAATATACGATGATCCATTGGTTATACAAACTATAAGGCTCTCCGTCACATTGCCCTCTACAATTGGTTGGCACACTTGTACTCTTATGGAATATTCCACACGCTAGCAGCACGCAGGCTGGTACCCCAGGTGCCTGTGGGCTGGTCTTGACCATAGCTTCTCACCCAATTAGCCTGACATCTATCACCACTCTTGCGGTCTGCCATTAAATTAAGGCTTTGAACTTGCCCTTGTAGAAGCTCTCTGTGCCTGAGAATAAAAGGGTGTCTGGCATGTTTTTATCTTTTGGTTTCGGTGTACCTCTGAGCACGTGACTGGAGACCACATTTTTTAGCTCTTTGCTGCATTTAATACTATTAAATGAGGAACGTTTGATGCCTTCAGTGTTTTTCCATTCCACCACAAACAGAAGTCGGTTTCTTTCTCCCATTCATGTAACTACTTGACAGACAACCAGGCTTACGGAGGCCTCGACTCTTGGTGCTGGACCAGCCAAGCCTTTCTTGAATTCTCCTTCGCCATCATCTATTTCCCAACTGCGTCACACTGAAGCCCTTTCCAATCACGGGTTTCATGTCTTGCTGAAGTGCACTGTGGAACATCCAGGTTCTATACATTCCTATGTATATACGTTGGCGCATCGCTGCAATCTATCCATTACATAGCCAGCCTCAAGATCACTTTGTCTACTTGCGTTATGCATCTGTACAATTGTAAATTGACTTTGGATTTTCTTCAGTGTTTCTTTGCAAGAGTATCTTCATTTTGACCCCGAAATGTTGCTCATCTTTGACACCTCCTCTTTAGATCTTATAGAATGTTTATGTTCTTTTGTCTTGTGTATCTTTTCACTGTGCGTCAGTTCTACTCCGCATGACGTCACCATTCTTCTTTCTCACTCATGTTCACACTTCTTCTGGGACCATTATATCTTCATGAATGCATATAAGGTTTCCTCAGTGGATACCTTGCCTCCAGAATTTTCTGCGGTATAGGCATTCTCACTGGTACTGCACGTGTCGCAACTTCCGGTTCCCAACCTATAGGCAACATGGGGGCAGAGCTTTTGGTAGGGGCTTTCGACTCTTCAGCTACACTGGCTTCGGTGCGGCTCATGCTAAAACCATGAGCCTGGCTTGGTGTAGTTTATGCTGCAAATTTTTGTCTGTCTTGGGTGCAACTTATGCCAGGAATATTGGCCTGACTTGGCTGCAGTTTATGTTACTAACATCAGCCATGCATTGTTGCAGCTTGTGCTTCAAATGAGCCTGGATTGGTTGCAGCTTAAGCTACGAACATGGGCCATGCTTCGGTGCGCATTTGCTAAAAATGAGCCTTGCTTGGGTGCAGTTTCTGCAGCAACCGTTAGCCTGTGTCGGGTGCAGCTTGTGCAACGAATATTAGCCTGGGTTAGTTGGGTGAAGCTCGAGCTATGGATATTAGCCTGGCTTGGGAGGCCACTAGATAACGACTGCTGCTGTTACAGAAGATGGCCAAGGCATGCTTCAGACTCAATACCTTTTACTCCAATACCAAGTCTTGTCAGGATAGCTCAGGGGCAATGCGCTCGCCTTGGAAGCAGGTCGACAAAGGGGACAAAAGAGGTTCAATCCCCGGGTCTGCGCTTAGAAACCTCTGGGTACTAAACAAGTTATAAATAACCAATTACAATTACTTGTTTTAATTTAACAACAGAAAGTGGATTTTCTCTGATCCACCTTATTAATATAACGGATAATCCATCCTAACCAAAGAGGTTCCCTGGTCTGCCTTCTGGCTGGCCACATGGGGTCAGGGTGGATGTGCCCGTCTCTTCGGCTCCTAGCAGTCACTACTGAGGGGAGGCAATCTAACGGAGGAAGCAGTCCCCTTCGTAGGAATGAATGCTCCTTGGTCCAGATGCTGCCAATGCTTCTCTCAGAAGTACCCATGTTGCATGGTGCAGAAACAAAATGGCTAGATTGGTTTTCTCCCACTTTCCTTGCATAGTCTTGGACTGGGGTTTCTTTGCATATGTGCATGGGTTCCAGAATATGCTGCCAGGCGAATTAGTTGGAGAAGAAATCATGCTGCGTTACCTGTAACTTTGGCTCAGCTCTATCCATTGGCATAGTGGTTCCTTATAATGATGCTTGTGCACGTTGGAGGGACTTGTACCGTCATGGCCGGTTGCATCCTTGATCCTAAAGAACCACGGTTCCTTCTTCTCACACCTAATGCACCCACAACCCCTCGGATCAGCGGGTCAGCAGAGAATAGAAGAGGCATGCTGTCCTACATCCGGTTCATGAACAACAACGTCAGTCCCATTCTTGGTGAACACGGGACTTTTTTTCTAGCACTTTTGTAAAATATGCATCGCCCACATCCTAACTTGGTGTTAGTTTATTTCATCACCAGAAGTGCATTGAAGTGTTGAGCTCTCAGGTGTCCGAGTGGAAGGTTGCCTGGGGATGAGCTAAACGACAAACGCCCACTGAAAAACACCCATGGGCGTGTGCTGTGCCAATCTGACAAAATCCTCTTTCAGACATCAACAAAACACAACTGAAGGAAAGAAGAATCCTGAATATGGAGCACACTTTTTGGGAGCATCCTCAACAACGCAACGCGCCAAGACTTCAGTAAAAACTCAACATTCATCTTTCCAAGTTGTCTTTGGGCCGCCTCCTCATAAGGAGTCAGGGCAGCCATTCCTTACACGGGGCCATACTCCAAGTCTTCCACCCGCTTTATTATTCATTGCCCTACACCCGCAGAGTAGAACAAGGATGCAGAATGTTGCGCACCTCATTCTGGTGCACGGGTGCATCCCGCCCCTATCCGCCACCATTCACTGAGCGAGCACACAGGTATTCAGCGCAAGACCCCAATTCCAAAACACAAGGCATCCCTCTGCAAAGGGATTACTAAAAATCCACACACAAGGGTTCCCTGGGTCAATGTTGCAAGTACCAGTGGGACTTCCTGTGCCGCTGAAGGTACATTTTGTGTTCGACGTGTGGAAGGGCAAATGTAAAACGCAATAGCTTGCGGCGACGCATTCAAGGACAATAATGCACCTTGCATTATAATTTGAGGACCGCCTCCTAACACACTGTGAAATCCCTGAGCCATCAGCATAACTATAATCTGAACCACCTAAGCATTATGAGTATTTTCTCCATCGCCTTCACAGGGCTGACTCACACAGCGGATATAACAAGAAATAGCAAAGCGGCCTTTCCACGCCACCACGAAAGCCGGCACGGAGAGGCTATCATTCAGTGATAGTGCACACCAAGGAGCAGGTCTAACATCTGATAAATAGACACGTCAGCAGCGATCACACTGGTGGGAGAAATAATACAAAGAAATAAGGCCAACGCCTCTGGTCCAACGCCTTCGTGGATCCATAAAGCGACGCAAAGTCCTTGTACTACAATCGCAGATGGGCTCTTAATACAGGTATGGCGCCCTGGCCGGGAACCAGAGTCATCAAATGGGATTGAGAAAGAAATTGAATTGCCAGCAGACGGAGGGTGGTGGGGGGAGGTAAGAGGGTTTATAAAAATAAAAGATGTCCTTGCAACAGAAATAGAAGTGTGGGGAATGTTTCTGAAATCTAAATTCTGCCTTCACGTTCAGCAATGCAGAAGGATAAAAGGCAATACTGGGGGCGCCATCTTGCCGACTGAGCCTCGACGATGCTGAACCGCAGCTTGTGGTATTAAGACATACTTCACACCCCTTAAGCGGATAAAGCATTCACCTTCCCAGGCACTCCAGCCTTGGTTCCCAGAGTATTCCTCTCTCAGAGAGGTGCAGCAGCAGGCTTCCCAGCCTGTGTATAAGGAGCAGAGAATCTATGGGCCCCAGACAGCCCACTGGAGAGGACAGTAGCGAGATAAGTTGATAAATGAATTCACTTTGTGGAGTTTGTTTATAAAAATTTCCTTGCCAGTATCCTTGGAGTGACATATCCATGGTATCTCTACCTGTGGTGTTCCCCAGGGGGTCTAACCCCTCTCCCTGGCTGTTCTACCAATTCCTGGCACTTCTTGCCCAGCGCATTGCAGCGCTCTGCCCCAACTTCCAGTGCTATGCGGATGACACCTCAGCTAATTTTCAGGCTACCCTCAACCACCTCTTCTCCCTCTCTCATCTCCGACTGTCTGTCCGCTATCCAGGAGTGGTGTGCCGCCAATGATCTCTGCCTTAATGCCAGTAAAACTGAGATTCTCCTCATCGGCATACCCGCTCCTTTCCTGTCACTCTCTGGCCGGCCTCTCTTGGCCCTCTTCCTGCTCCCACCTGTTAGGCTAAAAACCTCAGGTCATCTTCAACTCCACACTTCTCTCCTCACATCTCTGACGTCTCTAAGAAGTCACAGTATCAGCTGCACCTCCTCAGAGGTATCCTCCTTTTCCTTTCCTTCCTCCAGAAGCTTGCTGTCTCCAGAGCTCTGGTTCTCTCTAAGCTGGAGTATAGCAACAGCCTCTTTACAAATCTTCCTGCTTCTACTCTCCGGCCTCTGCAACTCATCCAGAACCAGGCTGTGATACTTGTCCTTGGCCTCAAGCCCAGGGATCGTATCTCTCCAGGACTGGAATCTCTGTACTGGCTCCCAGTGGCTGGGAGGATTAAGTTCAAAACCCTCTGCATTCTCCACAAGGCCTTCTGGAGCTTGGGGCCCCTCAATACCTTCAACTCTCTCTTCCTAAATATCTTCCTTCTCGAGCTCTTCGCTCATCCGCCTCCAGTCCCTCAGGGTCAGTCACTTCTCCAAGCAACGAGTTGGTGGTAGATCTCTTTCTTCGGCTGGGGCCTCCCTTTGGAACAGCCTCCCTGCCTCCCTGAAACTTGAGGAGAACCATCTCTGGTTCCGGAAGCACCTCAAAACCTTTCTCTTTGCTTCTGCTTTTTCTCCTCCTCTCCCCTGACGACTTCCTGGCTGAAACCGAAACTGCACTGGTATCCTGGCCACCCTCTGATCTCCAGCCAGGTCCCCTCCCCCGCCAGTCGCACACCTGCACTGCCTTACTGGCAACCCCTGCACTTGGGGACTGTTTTCTGTATCCCTACAGTCCCACTACCAGCCAGCACTTGACACGTCTGCACTTGCCACCTCTTCGAATAGCATAAATCAGAGCTTCTCATTGTCATGCTATAACAAAACCAAACAGACAGGCAGTCTTCTGTCATTCATTTGCCCCATTGTACGAAACCAATGACGGTTCCATGTCATTTCACTGACAAAAACAAACTTCGAAGTGATTACTTTCAACTTCTTTGATTTTTTTTTATTTTTTTTTTTGGGCATGCCCGCAATGCCCCTTCACGACTACACCTACCCTAAACCCCTCCCCCTTTTGCCCCTTGACCCACAACTACATATATTTTTCGAAGTTTGAAGTAATCACTTCGGAGTAAATTACTGTTGTTGAAACCACGGGATACCACCAATGACATGAGGCTTCTATAGGGGCACAATTTTGCTAACGCAATGTAGGGACCCATTTTATCAGGGTGCTGCACCACCCCGCCCGGCTCCATCTCCGGCCGGTAGGATGGCTTTATTAGGCCACTTCAAGCCCTACAGAACGCAATGTACACGCCATCTTTGATCCGTTCCGAGTCTCTCAAAACCATCCTTACTCTTCATCCATGTAAATTCCCTGCCAAATGATCCTTCTCCAAGTTGCTCTGCCACGTCCAGATCCTGCACTCAGCCAGCTGCGCGGCCTGCAGCTGAAAGAAGGGCTCCAGCTGCAGGATGCAGCCTGCTCCCATCTAAAGCCAAGGCTGAAAAGTGGAGCAGGTCCATGAGGAAGAGCTCCGGCATGTTCTGTGCAGGTACCCACCTAGACACCATTCACTGCAGAGAGAACTGGTCTAACCCAGCAATAATGGGTCACTTAAGATAAATGATGTCCGAATCGCCCCTGTGGTCGCTATGAGACTCACCCAGATCGCACTGGCCCGCGGCCTTCTCTTAAACTGTCGCGCAGCTGCAAAACATCCAAACGCACTTGTTTAATCGCCATTCCGCATAAAGTTAAACCCATCTCTTAAGCAAACCTTCAATTCAAAGGGAGGTATCACCCTAAAATAAACTGACAAATCCCCCGGAGGACTTTTTACGTGATTAAATGAGTTTCAGAACAGAAGCCGGTTCATGTTTAATGCTTATAATATTTTAGTCTCGGGAGGATAGCTCAGGGGCAACGTGCTCGCCTTGGAAGCAAGACGACACAGAGCAACACTGGTTCGATCCCCCTAGTCGGAGCTTAGAAACCTCTGGGTATACGTTATCAATAACCTATCATAGATCATATAAAGCACCGCAGCCCACAGGCATCGGGGGTGCACATGAAGAACAATGACAAACAGATGAGCTGGGGGACTCGACGGGACAGTACATCTAAAGGTCAAAGGTCAGGCACCCAGGTAAGCAGGCTATCGCTGAAGAAAGAAAAAAAACATCCAAAGCACAGCATACATTTTTTAACAGTACCCCAGTTCACAGACACTGTTTTCCTTTGAATACAATTCACATTATAGCACTGACAAGGAAGGTTCATTCCAAAAACAATCCATTTACAGCTGAAACTAAATAAACCAACTCCCTTAGTCAGACCAGTGTATACAGATGAACACAACAAAACCGAAATGCTTTAAATGGCCCAAATAAGAGTCTGGCCTTTTATTGTTTATTTATTTAACATTTATTTAGCGCGCACAACCCAGAGGCATCTAGGCGCTTTTTCTTCAGAATTCAGTTACATTAGTTACTTGAATCAGCAGGTTACAGTAATAGCATAGAGGGGTCACAAAGGTGTCATATTGAAACGGTTACATCATTATAGATTGCAGATTACAATAATAACATACATTGGGTCCGAACGGTGTCAGAGTAGGGATTACAGTACAATCTTACCAGCAGTACTAGTTTAGCTCTAACCCTGTAAAACACAAAAGAAATGTAAGTGTGTCTACACAATAACGTTTTCGGCACAGTGAGTGCAAAGGTACCAATTACCCACACGCTTCTGGGCACATTTATCAGCTTTGCAAACCCCTCCACGCTCCCTAGTAAATAGGAATGCTAAGTGTCCACGAGGCGAGCAGGCCTGTAATCTCGATGAGGTAATGGGGGGGCTGGACAGCCTTCGGGTGCACGCAGTCGCTCTGCCTTGTGCCTATTGCGGGGGAATGGCTGGAGGCAGGGGTGGACCGGTCTTTAGGGAACTCTGGAGATTTCCCGGTGGGCCTCTGCACCCTGGGCCTCTTTTCTGTGGTATTTCCAAATTTCCTCATAGGAAAAGCATTGGGCTTGCTGAAAATGTGTCATATAGGGCCACTTTGAACTTTATTTCCAGGGCCTCTTTCGGTCCCCAGTAATTATTTCCAGGGCCTCTTTTAGTTCCCAGTCCAGCCCTGGCTGGAGGGCAGTGCCGCCTAGCACGCATGCCACACAACAGCGAGGCATGACGTGAACGCTGGGGCTTGCCTGCAGGGTACGTGTGTGTGTACACGTGTACACACACACACACACACACACACACACACACACACACACACACACACGGCCTCGCAGACTTTGTGGCCATTCAAATCAAAGCTGCCAGATCTTTAAGAAGTAAGCAGGCTTAAAAGAACGAGTCTTGAACCTAATGGGTGTGCCCAACAGTTAGCAGGTCGTTTTACACGGAGCAGTTTTTTTTTCTCCAGAAAACCGTGTGCTTTTAAGCACTCTGCTTAACAAAATGCACATATCTGGCACTCCTGTAGCGAGTCAAACGTGTCGCTATTGTGTGTAGCAACCCCCCCTACTCCACCCCCGTTCGCCCAGGGAGCCCGAAGGATGTCCAGGGGGCTCCCAGACCTCTTAAGAAGCCCATTTTGAATATACAATTTAAACAGCTGTTCTACTGCCATTTCATAAAGAGCCGCTCCCTCTTCCCCCAGGGCAACCTTTGGTTCAACGTCTAGGTGGGAGGGCAGAGGCATTACTTTTACTCGAGGGGGCTGGGCCTGCAACATGTTTGAATACCACTGGTGTAGAGTAAGTCGCAATGTGCTTTCCCCGGTTAAATAACAGTTGAGGTGGGATCATGCCCGGCTTGCTGATGTTCTTACCCCTCCAGTAATGGTATGTCAGGTTGGTTTGGAGGAGTGGCCAGAGCAAGTCCAGTGGTTATGATTAATCCATCTATCACTCCGCTTCTGTCATTGCAGCGTCTCTGGTTTGGCTTTCCTGTGCCTTACTCCCCGCGTTCAAAGGCGGCTGCTTTCTTTGAGCGCCAGCTGAATTAACGATGTCTCAACGGGAGCCTTGTTTGAGGAATTCTATGCGCTCTGATGGCTGGAGCAGCAGGGCATGCCGGGAAGGCCGGCAGAGGATGAGGTCGGTCAAGCCAGAGCTCCGTTTCGGAATGGCGGGAACACCACAATGTTGGATTCTGTTACCTAATCAATACCGTTCAAAAGTCCCTGGCAACTTATTAGGGAGAAAAAAACGCTATTTAGCGACGGGCAAAAGAACACGATGTAAGATTTTAGTTAAAACGTGAGTAGCACAAAGGGGCTCTCACTATCGACCCCAATCATGGCGGTTCGGGTTCAATTACAGGGTTGGGTTCTTCCATTTTAGACCCACCCACAAACCTTGCCTAACCCCTTCTACCGTAACATCACACACAATTTAAACAATCCCCTCAAAACTCTCCCCCGGATGTCATCGAACAGTGTACGTTTCTTTTGACTTCTGTATGCTTGCGCCTCTCTTGTATCCACAGATGGGCGGGCAGAGGACTTCTGCTCCCGCAGGATTAACTGATTGTTCACAACTTGCCCAAATATTCCGTCTCCAGCAAAACAAGGTGGTCTGCTTTCTAAAGTTCGGAGCAGAGCTCTCAAGTTTCCCCATTCCATGCGTGAGAAATCCATCCAGTCCTGCATTTTCCCCCTTGGAATGGTGGGACTTTTAGGCTTATTTTCTATTTAGGACTTCAAATCCCAGAAAGTAAAAAAACAAAAAAAGCCTTTTTATGCACGGAAGGGGTAAAGTTATAAAGTTGCAAAAGGCATTACAAAAAATAGATATATTCCTGTTGATATCAATCTGTCCTAACAATTTAAACAGTCAAAAACGTTTACACCAGGGGGCGGGGGAGGGTAGGTGCATGACGCCATACACTCCCGCCCCCTCGACCCGGGATTGGTCCTGGGGGGAAAAAGTACATGCCATGATCGTAGCTGGGCAGCCCCCAGATCCGCTCCCCAACCCATGCATACGGCTCAGCAACAACGTCAGTCCCTGCACGACCACTTCCCCAGCAAACACGAAGCACCAGTAACACAACTAGGCGAACAGGCGATCTTAACATGTACTAAATATTCCAAAGTCCACCAGTCAAATATCGCAAATTTACTGCCACCTTGATGAGCTCATGTCACCTTAAAATGACCCATGCAATGTACGTACAAAAAAAAATCTAACACACAAAATCGCCAAGTTGCTATACTTCCAACTTTGTCCTAAAGGCACACTGGGAACAAAGAGGATGCAGACTTACTACATGCCATTTCAAGCCAATAATTGTTTTCAGTGTGCCCGAGCTGCGCGCTTCCAGCAGCGCCCTGATGACTGCATAGGCCCTGTCCTGACATGCCCTCCTCCCCCAAAATGGCTTTTTCTCTCGCCCGGTAGCAGGACGTCATTTCACCAAAATGCCAGGGGTAGTGGAAGTGACATACACGACCCTTGATCTCTGATGACATCACAGGAAGTGATGTCCTTCGACCCCACCCTGAAGTGACAACACAGGAAAAGATGGAGCATGACCTTTCACCCCTCGACAAAACAGTAAGTGGCATCACAGAGCATTGTTCCTATTACACTACAAAAAATATGGTTACAATATTACTGTTAAGTGATATACATTTCATATAAAAATGGATCACCATATGTATAGTTAATATCAGTGCATATAGGCCCATATTTCCAAATCACCGTGAAAGCAAGCAGCCGTCCAAGGCCAAATTATAACGATGTCTTATTATGTAGCACTTACGCTTAAGCGCTTTATATAGAACAAATATACATACAATATCACCCAATCTGTGTTAATACTCATTTATCAACCTCAGCAGGATGAAAGTTGACCTTGCTGTGGGCCGAACCTGCAGATCAGGCACACACATTGCAGCACTCCAGAAACAAAGAGCCAAATGCTGCTGGCCACAGCCCATGAGCCTCAATAAAAAAATTAAAAAAAAATAACGAAACAAAACGTTTTAACTTATTTTTTTTTTTTGGGGTAGCAAGGAAGAACTCCAGAGTCGCAAATGCGACCCTTGGCATCCCCTACATGACGTCCATGCCCAGTAGCACACCTAACTAGGCTCACTTAGCATGTTGCTGCGATATTAGTTTCTGTACGCATGCAGACGTGAGAATCTTTGTGCATCCGCAAATACATATGCATCTACTTGCGAGTAAGAGATTATATTGTGGGCATCATTTGTTTATGCAGATGCGTCACAAAAGGGAGGGCTGGGGGAATATAGCCCCCCAGCACCGGGACTTTTGGTTGTAGCCCCAGATAGAAGCTCAGGAGCTACAACCAAAAGGTTAGCTAGCCCAGAGTCCTGGAAGTCCCAACATTAGCACAGCCTCTGTTCTTTTCCAGACCTATCAACACCCCTGTGTTTATGGGTCAGCCTATGGCAAAGTGTGTGCTGACGTGCATTTGTTCCTGTGCCTCTCCACATGTGCATGCTGCAATATGCTCAGTTTCCAGTTTAGGCATATGTCGTGTGTCTGTGGTGTAACAGTTAATTGAAATGCCACCCTCAAACACAGAGTTCCTTCCCTCCCCAATCTGGGTGTCACACAAACAGTTTTGTCAGTTATTTATTAAGTCCTAGTTCTGATACATCTGATACCCCTTTGATCCCTCCCTCTGAATTACTAATGAGCCAAAAATCAGGCCTGTGTACAGGAAATATTTGTATTTATTTTAATTATAGGTAATAGACATCACAACAACTACACAGGCCACCTTCTTTGTGGCTCACAATTATCAACAAAAAAATATATATACATCACACCAATGGGTTGGGAAAAACACAAATTACAATACTTTTCTTTATACAAATTTCAAAATAAATGATCAGCAAGTGGCCCCTGGATAACATCTCTTTACATTTGCAATGCTGTACAATTTTGTTTTCCTGTGCGCTTAAAAGGCTAGCAGTAAATACACACAGGTTGATTTAGCAGTGGGTATTTCAGACCTCTTGTCCCCACTTTGGTCTGCGTTGGGGAGGTCTTACAGAAAAATTGGGATGATTTAAGAATTTGGGATTTCAGACCACCCTCCACCTAAAGGCCTGTGTTGGGTGAAGTAGGATGGTAAAATCTTGCATGATTTGAGAATTTTGGATTCCAGATCTCCCGACACTTAAAGGTCTGTGTTGGGTAAACTGAACAGAAAGATCACCCAATTAAATTACAGTCTATAGTTTTCAGTGCACACTGTGAATGAGCTTTGTTCATTTCGAATTTTAACAAAAATCAACCAGTGGTGTTCTGCCGAGGGGAATTTGTAAAATTAATAATTTTTTTGTTAAATAGGCTAAGGATCTACACAGTTTTGCCCCACCCACTATAAAGGGAAAGGATTTTAGGCCAGTAGATTCCACCACATTTTAGTTAAAAAGGGCTCAAGTCTACTTACATTGAAAACCTCTGTTTAGAGTTCAGTACAGCCAGCTGCATTTCAGGACCCTCTGGAAACATAGTTCAATGAAGGCCTCCAGGTCTCTACCACAGTCAACTTTTAGTTCATTCCAGTAATAGACAGCTCAAACCAGAGGCAATCTCTGCAAAATCTCCCTCTTGGCGTTTCCTTGTGGCTGTCAGATTGTATGTTTTATCAGCTCCTTTCACAATGGTAATTTTAGGAGCTCCTCCCTCTCCCATAGTGCATCCACTTTAAAAAGCAGCAATGACACCATAACAATTTCAATTTTGGGCAGTGCTCTGCAAGAGTTCCCGCAACCAGGATTGGACCGTTACCCTTCACTCTCCTCCCAAATCCATCCTCTCTATATTGATTGGTTTAGGGGTCAGGAACAAACATATGGCAACTTCCATTTGAAATCCCCTTTTGTTCCCATGTCAACTTTTTGGCAAAAATCTTGTTGTGTGTAAAAACTTTGTGATTTACTAGTAACTGCCATAATGTATATATTTTCTAACTCAACTTATCATGGGGAATTTAATAAAATGATGGCCGGGTGCACACCATGTTGCTCGGCTGTTTGGCAATTTTCTACCATTTTTACACATAAATAACCTTTTATCCTATGAATGAAATGTGATCTGACTGGACGGACAGGTCAATGAAGAGTGGGCAATTGTCAACACAAAGAAAGGACTACCTCCAGTGAGTGCGACAGCTGAGGTGCTTCAAGGCCCTCTCAGGGCATGTGACTGTGCAGGTTTCACTACAGGCCCCGAGTCCTGAGGCAGACAGGCCCAAAGCATTTTCAATAACGGGGGGTATTTACAACAAATAGCCTATGTGATAAAATCAAAGTCCCAAAATCACAACCAGTCTACATGAGATGAGGACTGACAGAATCAGCCCTGGACTATTCCCAAACCCAGTGTGAGAGCAACTAACTAGGAACTACTGGGTCCCAAAGAAACAGGGTACTCGGGACTGCATCTTCCAAGATGCATCAGATTTAGAAATCCAAAACCCAGAGCAGATTATGGAATGTCTTTCAGGCACTCAGGAATAGGCATGTTATGGGGAAACACTAGCACATTCAGAGAAACACCATTATCAACAGGTGGGGGCGGTGGGGGTCATCAAAGAAGAAAAAATACAAAATAGAACATATCGCAAACCCAACAGCAGTGCTTGTGAATAACAGTTTTCACCATTCACTGCAACATTTAAAGTGAGACATATGCCCTTCCCATTCCCAAAGGGAAACATGATTTTGCACAAGTGAGAACTTAGTAGAGGCATTCTTGTCCCTTCTGATAATCTTTCAAAACCAGAAACTCACAAAATGATCTGTGTAGAGGGACAATCAAAATGCAAGACAGGAGCAGAGCAGTAGGCCAAATATCAGTTCATGCGCAGGAAAAAACAAAGAATTCCAAAATGGAAACAGGCTTTTTAAAGACTTCCTTCCCCCGGCTTGGAATAGAAAGTCAATTAACCAATCAATATGAAAGTTTGACTCCTCGGTCAACGAGGGGCCACGAGGCCCTACAGAGGCCAAGTTGAGCTGGGATCCAAGGATAAGAATCTGTTGAGAACGCTAAAGAGGACCATTGGGACCAGAAGAGGGGTGGGCTTCAGAGAGAGGAGAAAAGCCCCATGTAACCCAAGGGCCTTCTGCTCGAGAGCAGAATAAAGGCACCCCAGACCCAAGAAAAAGGGGGATGAGAAGTAGTAAGGAAGAGAGTAACTTTGATCCCCATAAGAGGGGATTGTAACAGAATAACAGAGCTCTTCGAATGCAGAGAAGGGTTGTGACCCAGTGAAGGGGAGGAGAGCTCTGTAGGTGCTACAGTGAAATGATTTTCAGGAGAGTGGATGTGCAACAGAAGGGGAGAGCTTGGTGGTCCCCGGACAGGGGAGGAAGTACCAGAGAGAAGGAGAGCCCCTCTGTAGTGGAGGACATTTGGGGAACTTGGCAAAAGGAGGAAGCCCTAAAATCCAAGAGATGCTGAGTGGCCTTGTGTGCCACAGAAGAAAGGATAAGAACTGAGAGCTAGAAATCAATAGAGCTCCCGTCTGGAGTATGCCTTTTATTGGCCGCCCTTCATATATAACCCTGCGTTGAACAATTACGTTTCCCCACAAACCTTTATGCTACAGCCATCCTGAAACCATTGCCATGCAATAGTCTGATGTTTTACTTTTGCCCAATATAACCCTTTTAACTTTATTCTGATGTCAGTACTTTTGTGTTCTCTCAGCCAGGTGATGACCAGCCCCTTTGGTTTTACAACAGTGTTGGGCTGTGTAGAAGCACCCCCACAACCACCCACCCCCACCACCACCACTCCCGCCCCCTGATTTATCTGTAGTTTATTCCTCTCAGAGGCAGGTAGACCTGGGAAAGAATTGCAAATGTGAGGTATGCCTTACTTGTTTTGGCAAAGCCTGCCCCAGCTCCACTAAGCTTCCAGCACTTTTCCGAGATACTAGAAAATGGCTTTCCTTTCTTCCTTGGTCTGATAAGGCAGATGGGAGTGGAAGATGCAGGTCACAGGTTTGAACTCTAGGAAATCTAACTCACAATTCGATGGATCCCTCAATTTCATTGGTGTGGGAGGGGAGTCTATTTTGGGAGGGCCATATTTTGTCTGAACTGTGGTTTTCAAAAAATTCTTAAAATGATACTGGGCAATGGTCAAATGTGATCTCCCCAGCCCTCGTCAGACTAGCAATATTTGCCCAAGCCCCTCCCCTCCTAGCTCATGCCAAAAGCCTGACAAGGGAAATGGCGGTAAGGGTGCTTAATTCCCCTCTACCACCTCTCAAGCGTCACCGCTTGCCCAATGCCACTTCTTACCCCCTTTCTGGGGCTATGCAAAATTGGCAAAGTTGTCCATTACACTAACCATGTTTTTAATCAAATGGGCCCTGTGATGCTGGAAATGCATCAGAGGGACAGGGCCTCCGTATCCTTGTCCTTTACTGCTTTTTAATTGTGTGTTCTGTCGCGTTTTCCGCACAGGAGTTTATGTGGGAATCCTGGCGGTGCAGCTCTCTCTTTTGGTTTGGTGAACGGACCCGTGGGATACCCTTTTGGCACCCATAGGTGGGAGAGTACAACCCTGTGCCCCTAGTGTATGTTTTTGGGCACCTGTGGGTGGCCCACAGAGCAGAGTATGGGCTGGTAGCAGCTCCATCCTGAAGTTGACAGGTGCGCGGAGTATCCTCCATTTTGGGATACCCCGGCCCTGCCATTCGGATCAGTTGATTCCTGATGGAAAACAAGATGGCCCCTGTGGCCTCTTGCTTTCTATTACCCATTACCTTGTTTTCCGAAAGTCCTGGGAAGCCCTGACTCTGTCCCTTCCCCCTGACTGGCTGTTGGGTGGAAATGCCATATATGGTGTTGTTGTGAAGGCCCAGCCACACTAGCTGGAGCCTTCCCGGTGATGTAAGTTGTGGGTACCTCCTGTGGGTGTGGGACCTGGGTGAATAGAGTGTGTGACGAATATGCATTCTGTGTTGTGGGTGTCTAGTATCTGGTGGTTGACACAATGACTGAGACAACCCTGCCCGAAACCGGTATGAATGTAGCTTGGAGTGTTGAATGGTTCGGTACTTGTCCCAATACACATAACTTGTTGTGAGTGTCTGGAGAGAAGTAAATGACCTGAATACCTTGTGTGCCTGATTGGCTGCCTGCCTGCATGAATGCCCTTAGTCGTGATTGGATGCTTGAGTGTGACCCAGCTGAATGAATGGGAGATCAACAGTATATCTGGGGACCTCTCACTGCTAGGAATCGTGTTCAGAAGCTGTAGTCCACTACGACGAGTAACTGGAGTAACTGACGCTTGACCTTCAAGCCCCGCTGGACGAGAAGAAGTGCTGTTGCTCTCCTTCGCAATCTGAAAGCTGCTGTGCTTCCAAGGACTGACCCAGAGAGGACCTGGTAAGGCTCCCTCTTCCCGAGCTATGAGGGACCATCGTGCACAGCTGAGCTTTGCCAACGCTCCCTGGTAGACAGACCTTCGACAGGTTGCCGATACGGGGACTGCTGCGGAACTCCAAGGAGAAGCGCCCGGACTGGAGCCGCCGTGCTCCCGTTTGCCTAAGAACTTCAATTGATCATCGGACGCTCTCGTCTTCATCGACACCCGCTTGTCTCCCGCTGGATAAGGCCCGACCGCCGAGCATCCGCCGGTGGGTTTCCTGCCACCTAAAAACCACAGACGCCGACGACTCGACGCCCTTGCTAGGCCACAGTTCCTCATCATCTCTTTGTGGTCCAGAACTATCGTCACCGAGGTGCCCCGCATGCCTCTTCCTTGCAGGACGCCAACGCTCTGTCGTCGACGAGCACCGCTAGGAACGAAGCTGCCACTTCCCTGCCGTAGTTCACCCTGTTCACCGTTGGACGTTCGACGACCCGTGACTCCTGCCTTAAAGGGAGGGCACTCAAGAAGGGCCGTTGATTGCCCGACACCGAACGCCAAGTTCCTCGACACCTCTCGACGATCCGTGGCTCCTGCCTGAAAGGGAGTCACTCAAGAAGGATTGGTCGACGCATCTTCGGAGAACTCTACTCCACCAGGTACATTGGGGGGGTAAAACCTTAAATAGGAGGAAGTAAGACTATCGGCCAATATATGGACTGGGCTTGTGCGATATATCTTTATTTACAGGTTGCCCAGGTTGGGGGATCTCCACACAGAACTGTGCCTAGCGGTAGGGGTCAGCATTCTGCCTATTGTTCCAACCATCTTACGTTCCTGCCTATCTGTATTGCTGGTTTCCTCGTTATTAATCTGTGTGACATTTTAACCGTACAGTTGATGCACTTTAATGAGAACATTAGTGGTACCGCTTAGGAATTGTATAAATTTATCATTATTGACTTCCGAGTACAAAGTGCGTTATTGTGATTGTGTACATACCCTTGAATATTAATTATATAAAGACTGCGTTTTCAGTAATACAGTGTGTGGACATTCCTATGTGGGGGTTCGGGGACTACACTGTACTTTGGAACCACCCTGCATCACCTCCTGAGAAGCTAGGCCTTGATTGCTCGACCACGTACCAATAATAGAGAATCTTGGCTGGGGTCCTCTGTGCCTCTCCTCTACCATATAGAGAGCGGAAGTACAGACACCCCCTACCAGTCTTTACAGGCCCCATGCACTCGAACTAATGGGGAACACAATATACTTTGACAACAGTCGAGCAACAGAAAAAAGAATCTCTTGCAATGCCTTGAAGAGCTCAGGTTGGGTCTTGTTTGGGGCACACTCAAACTGCACCAATGAAAAGGGAAGGCCTCAATTCTCAGACAAAGGGAGGCACAGTCCCCAGCCAGGCCCACGTGCACTGTGCTTCCCAAAGCGGTACCAAGAGAGGCGGCTGTTGCCTGGACTCAAGGCACCGTGGCTAAATCGCAATCAATGAATACCAGGTGCACAGATCCATTGAGTGTTCCTTCTTCATGCTTGCAGCCATACAGGTGGAGGAATTGGTTTTCCAACCCTTGCGGTGGAACGCCATTGCCAAGAGGTCAGCCCTGCTATTTTCCACACCTGTGGCTTGAAGGTTTGGTCTGGTAGCACAAAATAATCCCCCTACTGTCGTGACAATTAAAAGATTTTTAAAATAGTATTCTAGAAATATTCTTCTAAATTAAAATAAGAATATAAATATCGTGCTAGAATGGTATGCATTATGCCAGATTCCACTGGTCCCTCAGACCTATGCCAATAGGTGTCATTATTGCCAAGTTAATGTTATCGCCCTCAGAGAATGGACTCTGGCCTAGCGCGATTCGAACCGGCACCCCGCAGGCTCAACCAAGATGTTCGGTGAGCACACAATCTGCCGACCTATCTTGCTAGCTATAAACGCTGCGAGAGAGGCGAGTGTGCTTGCAACATCCCCACAGTCACGTGCTGAAGCTCGTCTAGCAAGGCACGTGTGCGTATGCATCTGCTCTTGTGTCTGCGTCACGAGTCGTCGGTTCCCTTTCCCAAAATGAAATGCCACTCTCATTCGATCATAAAACCTCTCACCTATTGTATCGCATTTTGCTCGGAAAATGCATTTTAATTCCATGAGGAAAAAGCAGTGGACTTTTGCATGGTGGGGATTGAAATAAAGGATTTAATGCGTGGGAGCTAAAAGCAGCCAATGGACATGGGGTCTCACTCACTCAATAGGCACGAGGTTACCTCTGTGGCGGGAGCAGCTGGCGCAGCGCGTGCACACGAGGCACAGAGCGCGCACGCGAAGCAGAGAGCGCGCACGCGAAGCACAGCACACTATCTCACCCACTGCACCTGACCCAGTGCGCTTTTAATATCTTCTAGACGTGTCCCAATGCCCCTTTATACACATTCGCAAACACGCAGCAATAATGTCACCTGGGTAGAAAGCAGCACCTGGTAGTGGTCGCTACCAGTACGGGCTACATTTTGGTAACTGTGTGGCAACGGTACTGCATGGTTAGATTGTACTTTTAAAAAGGGAGGATCATAATTAAGTAGCAAAACGGTTTACAACATGTAGGTGCTGGTGTGGTAATCTTAAAAAAAAAAAACATTTGGTCGTGTGGGGGGCAGTCAGCTTGGAATCCTTCCTTTTTAATGAAAAGGGTGCCAACCAATGCCCGAGCCATAATACAGGTTGCCAAATAGATTTTATTTCATGTTCCCCTCATGACTGCTTCTTAAACTGGGCAAACTGCTTATTGACACGGCTGTCAGAAGGGCCCCTAACACGCCCAGGCAAGAGTAGAAGGGCCACAGTTCTTCACGCATTACACGGCACCGCGTCTTTGTAATTGCAGCATAAATCACCCAGGATCCCTCCTCATATCGAAGGGCAAACTCTTGCCCTTCATTGGTGGACAATATGTGCCCTTCATGGGGGGTGAATGTGTGCCATAGCAGCATAGAGGTCTTTCAGCTTTCTCACAGGTCCAACTCAAAGGGCGCTCCCCTTCTGGACAACCGCCACCATTTGCATGCAGAAAATGCAGACCTTCTCCCTTCTAAGCCTACTGGCGAGGCTCGCCCCACAACCACAAACCGGTGCACTGTCCACTTGCAATATCTGCCCTGGCTTTACTCGGTTCGGCCACTTTAATCTGGCTACAATCTGGGGTTTGCTCACCCTGCCGAGGGCCTCTTCACACGCGAGCAATGCTTCCAAACACATATGAGCTCCCGTCACAGGGGGAATGGACCAGAACTTCAGCCATGGAGGCCCACCCAAAAATAGAGTCGCCGGGTAAAGCCCGGTGAAAGTGCACCTCCTACCATTGATCTTTGCAACAGGCACACACTCGCCAGGCTTGCCCGCGGGCAACCCCAAGTTGCCCACTTATCTGAAGCTGCTTTGGCACGGAGCCAAACCATGCCCGTAGATCATATGAAGGTTACATTTATCAGGCAGCATTTATCAATAGCCCACATGGATTGCATAGGACCGAGAGACTGTACCCCACACAGTAGGTCTCCAATGTTCCACCCAGAAGCCAGTCTTTCCCAACTCTGATACAAGAATGGTAGGCCCTAGATCTTGGGGCTCCAAGGAAAAGGATGGATTCGGAGGCCGTTCTCATTTGACGGCCAAGAAACCTATAAAGCCCCGGGACCAAGTACACTGTAGGTGCAAAGGGACAAACCCGGCTCCAGCCATACGATTGCTGTAGAGCAGTGGTCTTCACACTGGGGGGCCGGCCCTCCGAGGGTGGTGGGCCCGAAGGATGTACAACGGAGGACGCCAGACTCTTTAAAAATGGATTAAGATTACTGTTTTTAATATGAAAAAGGATTAAAGTGACTGTTTTTAATTAAAAAAAAAGCAGCAGACAATCTGCTTTATTTTAAAGAGCCTGCCCCCCCCCCTGGACCTCCCTTGGTCCCCCTAGTGGGAGTGATGCCCAGAAAAAATATTTTTGTCAAAACTTGAATACCACTGTTGCAGAGATACAATCTCGATGCCCACTAGACAAGAGATTCTACAAAGTCCTGTGGGAGACTACCACTCTAGATGAACCCCTCTAGGTGAACCTCTCTAGATGAAAAGGTCACCCTTCCCACCGGTAGCTGGAAATTCCCCCCCCCCCGACTATTTGTCCGTCTGTCGGCTGGGACTCCACTAGATATGATCTGATAGGTTATTTATAACGTGCTTAATACTCATAGGTTTCTAAGCGTGGAGCCGGGGATCAAACCTGTGTTGCTCTGTGTCGTCTTGCTTCCAAGGTGAGCACGTTGCCCCCGAGCTATCCTCCCGAGACGAGCCAGTCAATGTATTTATTCAGGGTCCAATGTGGCCCGACAAAAGCGACCACATACATGATAGTATCTGAAGGACTCACCCATTGTCAATGATCCACTTCACCTCCCAAGTCAAGCCTATTCGACATTTTTCATTAAATGGCGCAGCAGAATCACACAACACTGAAGGAAGCAGGACCTCCGATAGACGTGAAGGACCCCTTTTTGTTTCATCAAGTGTATAGGTAAATCCATCAGTAGGCGCCATAGCTTTGCTCCCAGGTCACTCAGAAGATTACGTTCATCCTCTTTTGCACGCTATACAAAGCTGTGGGCAAAAGAGGGCACACACTAAAGGGTGCCAAGCCTCGCCCATGCTGCACACGAGTGTGCACAGGGGCTGGCAGGCCCCAATGGTCTATGGTCAACGTAAGACACGGCAAGGAGAGGACAGCAGGTAACGATGTGTCTGTGTGTATCTAAGTGGAAGAAGGTGGGTGGGCTATGTGTATGTGGGGGAGGGGCGGTATGTGTGCATGTGGGGGCACTGTATACTTGTCAAGAAAGGGAGAGTGAAATGAGGAGGTCTGGGGGGTTGAAAATCCCTGATTTGAAGTAAATCCTGCCAGCACAGGATACAGTGGGATCTGGCCTATTTTCCCACCTGTTGATGGCTGCAGCAAATTACCTAAAAAATAAAACATTTTTTAAAAAAATAAACCTTTTTGGTATGCGGACTTCACCAGGTGGCATAGAACCGAATATTAAGGCCATCCATGAGCAGGAATGCCAGTGAACCACCAGAGAGTTCATATCCAATCAAGTGCAACAGTAGGACCTGCTCCCCCAATCGCAGCCACGGGTGTCAGAAGCGTGTATGACTGCAAGTTACTTGAAAGACAGCAACCCACTGTATTCTTCTGGAAATTTGTACAACTACAAATGTATTAATAAAAAGTGTGTGTACTAGAGTGAGCTTTTGTACAGTGTACACTTGAATCAGTCCAGTTGCTTAGCACTGCAAATACTGCGGACTTAGTGTCTGTAAGACATGTTGGGTTGTGAGCATGGAAGGCCGGCACCCTTCACAGTGGTGCACACGCAGACAGTAACCCTAGAATGCGCTCCTGTAGGCGACAAGGTAGTTTGGGTCCTCAGGCTCGTTGGATTGATGGTCTTTCTCAAAGGTCCAACTGTAGAAACACTAACAATAGAGGTGCTCTGTCGAAATCAGTAAAAAGGCAGTAGATGGCAGGCTAAAGGCAGACACTGCTACAGGGAACATAGCACAGCAAAGAGGCGTAGCCAAAACTGTGCATCACATGGGGCCTGACGCTAACGTAGTTGGGCCCACTTCAGTGACATTAACAACTGTAAATGCCCACACAGAGTTGACATTTAGAGATTTTGGTTGGGCCTTGCCCGCTCAGGCTCTACCCTGTCCACGCCTCTGGCACGGCACGCTTGCAGGAGCAGGGTGACCGTGAAGCCCATCTATGGGAGGGCAGCACTTAAGAAACCCTGGGCACACCGAGCATAGCTACAAGCCAGACGTCATCAGGAGTCCAAAGTAGGGTGCATTACGATTGCTTCCCTGGACCCATTCTGTGCATAGAACAGCGTGGATTGAACACAAAAAAATACCTTGTGATCCAAATAAAGAAGCAAATGAATGTCGACAGAGCGCGCAAGCGCCCACTCCCGCTGAGTGAACAGGACCTGCGCAGGTTCTCTTATATCACAGGGCAGGAGAGGGCCCAAACTGCAGCCCCGTCTGTCAACTCTGGCTTGGTTAAAGGGGTCTAGCCCAATGGCAGGAAGCCACTTGACATGGTTTTCTGAATGTTAAAGTCTGCATTACCGCACGCTCTGACAAGTGAGTGCGCTTAGGCCTCCCTTGAGCCAGCGCTCTCCTTTCCCACCTGTAGGAGGACCACTTCATAACGAGTGGACGCAACTGGAGTGATGAGACAGCCCTCAATCAGCTTAAGTTTTTAATGAATACAAATTTAGTTAACGTCTGTGATTATTACAGCAGAGAAAGCACTATTTACAGCAAGACCTAAACCCCAAGATAGGAACCTGCTCAAAACTAAATTGGTCGAAGGTTTGGCCAGATATTCCAACCCACAAATAGATAGAAGGGGCAGACTGGAAGGGGGTTTGTGTTTAGGTATTTAGAAGGGTGGCACGAGAGGGACACGGCTGTGGGGGTCTCCCCCTGCATTTTTCTTTATAAAAGTTTGGGAAAAAATTAGACCATTTTACTTTCGACCAAAATAATGTGGTTATCTAACATGGAAGAGAAAGGAATGTGTCTAGCTGACAGCAAGTGGTACTGAATTCTATGACAAGGCAAAGACCTTTAACCATGGTGGGAAGAGAAGCGGTTCCCAGCAAAGATGGACAGAATGGTTTCATTTGTTGCCTGACGAACATTGCAACCTGCAGGCACGCTCAGTGGAGTAACGTTGCTGAAAATGTTGGGGGGGGGGACATGACATCTGAAAAAAAATGCCCCATTCAAATGAATGGGGACAAAATCGTGTGCCATGAAAGTTGGGGGGGGGACACACACCCCTGTCCCCCCCTAAAATTACGCCCAGCAGCACGCTCACAGGCTAGGTGGCTCTAACAATGGCAACAACAGGGACACAAAGTCTTTCCCCATTACCGTGAAAAGGTACACAGAGCACTTGAAAAAGAGCAGGGTCCTGGTCCTGGGGGGGACCGACTCCAGCCAATCAGGGAGCACACATCCTGGCGTGGTGTGTAATGGGGCAAGGGCCACTTGCAACCATGCAACAATGTAATAGATCATTTTGGGGAAGTCTCAGGCAAACCCACCCGACATGGAAGTACCAGTTAGACCACTCTTATAGGGGATACCTATAGGTGATAGTACCCGAGCTACCTGATAGAATGTGCTCTTAGCGTTCTGGGGAAGGGTTGGGGATTGTGATGTCATAACAGAATAAAAGCTTGCGACAAGGGCTCAGGAGCTGTGATTGCTGGACATTTTGTCATTTCCTGTATGATCCCTGTCTGTATGGAAAACAAAAGACAGTTCTGCTTTGCCCCATGGCCAAGTCCTCTGTCATTTCCAGGGGAGGGTTTGATGGGCCCCGGGTACTCTGCTAAGCAGTGAATTACGGTGTGAACCCCCGAACCTCTGCACTACTGTGCACATTTATTGACTAAGGCCGGGGTCGATTGCCATACGTGTCCCCAAAAGTGAACCACCCCCTTTAATAGGGGCCTTTCTATGCTCAGCTGAACCATGGCCCTGCAGAGGATCCAATTGCACCAGCAGTCCTACTGTTTAATTTGGTTCCTTTCTGTTCCCCTTTACATTGACTGTCCAGTAATAGAAATCAAGAAAGGACAGCATCACTATAATTCTATGTGAGAATAATAGTCAGTATTACACAACACCTCCCACATGCTTGTGGTGAAAGGTTTTCTCAAAAGGAAGCCAGGGCGAGCCGCCCCAAAAGTAACTCATGAGTCAACGATTTAAAATGTTGATGATCAGCAAATATTCACAGGTCACCCTTGGGGCCTCTGTGGTCAAACAAGCCATACTCACCCAGACAAAACTGCTCTCCATGAATCGTATCCCCCCACCTACTCAGCAACCCCCAGCCCACCCACCCTCCGAAGTAATGTACAAAACAATGGTTGCGTTTTCAGTGCAGGACCGATCTGTTCGGATCCCTTCTGGTGTACTAGAGGTGTGGGGCCGACTGATGGTTTAGAAACAGATATTAATCCCTGGACCACTGGTGCCCCGGAAGTTCTTTCGTCACAATGATCACTAATAATGGACTATGGTTTGAGACAACGTGTTGCATTGTTTTAGGTGGGAATAGCGTTCCAGAAGTTCTGGTGTCTCTAGAAGCTTTGAGGGTCAAGTGCCACGAAGAATGTTAAAGTGGCGGATCTGGAGGGTGGGATGGATTAATTGGTTGGGAATGGGTTAACAGCTAGGGTGCGGTCTGTCTTGCAGGCAAAATAATACATCCTTTTGCTAAATTCTAAAGCGAAGTGGGTTTCTGACATTGACATCGGTTATTGATACTTTGCCATAGGAGCCATGATACAATGCAAGGCAGTGGGAAAGATGGCGGCACCTAGGAGCCAACTAAAGAGCTAACGTTTGAGCCAATTAATATCGTTTAATAAGTAGGTACGTGTTCTCCAACGCATTTGACAGTCCAGGGCATAACCCGTTAGTCCAGCAATGGAGGCATTGAGCAATCCTGGTTTCCACAACCCTCATCTACCTATTGATTGCATTCTACAAGGGGGCAGTAAGAACGTATAGAGGACCCCAGCTCGAACGAGAGACCCCACCAATAAGTCCACTGCAAGTGCCCGGTCACCTCGTAATAGATAACCATCAGCATTTGCTTTTCTTGAGGTCTAATAATGCTGACACGGCATGAGCTTGATCAGCAAACATAACATTATATGCTCAGCACAAGCCTGTTCAGAGTATTTGTGAACTTGTGACTGACATGGGGGAAAAGAATTGTACACAAAAAGGAATGTGTTCTATTCCTGGAATCTCGCTACGAGTGCCCATTATCTCCCACAACTTATTATTTTTTGATATTCCTACTTTTAACGCAGAGAAATTGTCTCCCAACAGGTGCAATGAAGCCCCCCAGAGATGAGCAGGTGCACAGATATGGAAGGTACACCCTTACTAGAACTTATGAGCGTACAACAAAACCAAAATAAAAGTAATAATCAACTGCTACAATAGTTTGCCAATGCCACTGGCATAGGCTCATCGCCGGCTCCATTGGTTTTTCATTTGCCCTGAGGAAGCGGTCTCTGCCCATCAACTAGTAACATAGCACCGCTCGAGAGAACAGCCGAGGCAGAGGAGGAGAGGTGGCCCTACTGGATCCCTGTTAAATCCCTTGTTAAGATTGAACTCTACAGGAAATAGTTAAGTGCAGCTTTTTAGGTTGAAAAGGTGTGTGCCTTTTATACTATACTTGAAACATCATCAATATAATAGGAAATAAACAAAGGGAGGGATGTTTCCTATGTGCTCTCGATGAATCTTCTGAGAGGCAAATGTTTATGTGGGGGCAGGAGTGAGAACAATGGGCCGCCCTCACTTGTGCCTGGCGAGATTCCCACAGTAAAAATGACTTGCTATGATCCCGAGGCAGACCTAAACACACAAACTGGAGGCTGAGTTGCAAGTAATGGCTAACGCATGAGGCCTCATTACAAGTTTGGTAGTAATTCACCAGCACATCCACTGAATTGCTGCCAAACTTGTTTACCATTACCGCCACTTGGTCCTGCAGATCTACTGCAGGATTACGAGTAGTGGTTGGGCGGTGTTAATCCCCATTTTTAGAGTGCAGAGGATTTTGGAAGAATTACCACTGCAGGTAATTCTGGTAAAATCCTCCATTTTAGCACCAAACTTTTAGTTCAGTGGCGATGCAACGGTAATGGACTTACTTTCGTTTTTACCACACAACCATACTTGTAGTGCTTTAAGTGGTCTGGGGCCTGCTGGGACAAAAAGTGGGGCTGAGCCAGGGCCCGGCCGGGGCCCCCCCGGTTTCACCAATGTATTGGCGGGACGCATTATCCCGCCACAACCACAGCCGCGACGGGAGATGCGCCTGCCATTAAGTGAGGTGAGCCGACCGAAGGACCAGCCAGCCACAGCATTGCTGTAGCTGGCTGGCACTTCTGTCAGACACTAACTTACTCTGGTGATCCCGCGTGCGAGGGGTCACCAGAGGAAGTTACTGGCCCTTTGTTTCCCCAGGTCGCTGAGGCGTCTTTAACCCTCAGTGAACCTGGGGATTACATAAAATATTTCGAGGGTTATAAAAGAGGACTTGAAAAGTACTCAATTCAAGCCATCTTTTATAAAGCTTTGCCGATGGACAAAGACACCTCAGGCTTTGTCCGTCGTCAAAGCTTTATGGCTTGAAAAGTATGCAAACCATAAAAAGGTACGCACACAAATATACACATTTTATATATTTGTGTGCGTACCTTACTATGGTTTGTGCACTTTATAAGCCATCTTTTATTAACAGATATTTATAAAAGATGGCTTGCAAAGTACACAAACCATAGTAAGGCATGCATACACATATATAAATGCTTATATGCTTTTATATATTTGTTTGCGTACCTTAAATCAATAAACAAACCTTACTATGGTTTGTGTACTTTTTAGGCCACGCCTACCCCATAAGCCACGCCCCCAAATGGGCCCCATGAGGGCCACGATGAAAGAGCGCAGAGAAAAGGCCTCCGAAGGAAGCCCGTACTGAGGGGAGGAGGAGCGTAATGTTAGCACATCATGGGCGCACGTGCCCCCAAACAGCATCCAGATGGTCCTGGCGAGTGAGCGCGGGGTGTTTCGCATTCGACATAGCCCGTATACCGGATTCCTTCCAAATCGCTCTGCGCAGGCTCCAGCCACGAGACGTCAAGCCGACAGAATAGCCGCGCAGATGCCGAAAGGGTTGAAAACTTGCCAATGGCGGACTTTGAAAAAAATGCAGGCGAGCAGCGACTTAACCCACAGCAGTAATGTGGCGATGCCTCGCGTGCCTGCGGGAGAACGTGTGGGAGGGCGCATTCAAGCCCCTGGGCCCAGAAGCCTCACAGATGCAAGACATTCCACCAACAACAAAAAAAAATAATAAAAAGGCAACACAGTGGCCGGCCACAAGAAGGAACAAGGTCTTTTCTTTCCGTGACAATTAACCACAGAAAACACACCGTTCCCCCCCTGCACTGACACCGTGTCAAATAAAGCGTGTGGCATGGTCTATTGCGTTCTTTGACGCCCGCGATGGCAAGACGCCGAACTGAGCTGGGGTCAGCAGATGCTGGCACAGTGATTCAAGGCAGGGAGGCCGCTCTGTGTACCCGCGCTGCCATCTCTTTCACGGGTTAGCGTCACCATGATTGGCGGCCCGGAATTCTCCGGCATTTGAAGGGATAGTGTAAAGACAGGCGGCTGTCAAGGCCGTCGCCTGTTCACGGCAGTGACAGGAGAATGGGAGATGTGTTTTTGCAAGGGGTTGGGGGGAGGCTCTCGGTACCCACATTCCTTTTCCGAGGTTTGCTTTCTCCCGGCCGCATTCGTATGACCCGACCCCTGCCTCTGCCAGCACTCACACGGCTGCAAGAGAACACAAAGAACTCGTCCATGGCTCCTAAACTCCAAGGTCCGGATTTGAACATTGAGTTTAAAAATATGCAAAAAATGCACGTTGACTTTTTTCCGTTTACTGACAATGCCAGATGCTACGTTACATCACGTTACGTTCGGTCCTTTCACATTATTTATTTATTTGTTCATTCATAGAGCACACCCAACCCTCAGCTATAGGGGCGAATTAGATCATGTTGCTATGCCCAAAACCTTCTAGCATTTATAGGCAAGGGGACCCAAGCACCACACATGCCAAACAGAAAGCTGAAAATAAACAAACCCCTGTGCCAAGGGACTCGGCCTAACCAATAGGAATCCACTCGCTGCTCAAAGCTCACCCTCATCTAAGTGTGCCAGTAATTCCAGGTACATTTACATTTTTAGGAACGTGGGGTGTCAGCCAAAGTAACCCGGGTAGAGGTTCAGCTTCACATCACTGATGAGGCTCGACTAGGCCGAAACATGTGTCTGGGGTTGCTGTAGGTACTCTTGTTCAGAGGACAATTGCCTAGAGTTTCAGTGCTGGACTGCCCTTGTGGGTGAGACCAGACTGCTGTGCAAATGGATATTTCTTCTCTGTGAGGGGTGCAGTGAGCTAAAACGACATTGCAGACCCTCCCGATTGGAAGAAATTCCATAGAACAGGTTATTCCCATATTAGTCCTCAGTAGAGGGGCTCCCACACCCTTGCCTAATTTGCAAAACTTGGGATGTCACCCTAAGTAACCCAGGGTAATCCAGACAAGGAGCCCTTGCTCACTGTGTCTTAGAGAGGCACAGCTTCACCTCACTGATGTGGCCAGACTAGACTGAAACACGTGTCTGGGGTTGCTGTAGGTACTCTTGTTCAGAGGAGAATAGCCTAGGATTTGAGTGCTGGACTGCCCTTGGGGGTGTGACCAGACGGGCATGCAAATGCATATTTCTCCTCTGTGGAGGGTACAGTGAGCTAAAAACCTGGTTGTAGACCCTCCTGAGTGGGAGAAATTCCACAGAACAGGTTATTTGAACCATATTAGTTCTCAGTAAGGAGGCTCTCGCACTCGTTTAACTTTGAAATAAATACACAATAAAATAAATATTTATTATTGATGGTGCAGGTATGGATAGCGGAACATGGAAATGCTGCTCACACACACCCCCCCCCCCTACTCTGGCAGCCAAAATGCAAACCCAACAGGGAGCCATCCTAAGGCAAGGCAGGCAACATAAGGCAGCATTCACGTGCCTGCCACACCGGAACCCTGCTATTATCCATCCAGCGGATACAATGTTACCTGGGCACCATGCCTTATGGTTGCCTCACGGAAAAAAAAAGCCGTGGCGAGGGGTAACTGATCAGTCATCATGGCTCATTTCACCGCAGTTGGACAATGAAGACCATCAGTCAACACCTCGATAGCTGAGGCAGAGGTCTAGAATGAGGGGGCAGGGCAATTTCCCGAAACCTAGGCATCCCGCGGATTACCCATTGGAGGGACGCTGCCATTTTGGCAGCATCAGTGGAACGGAATGCACAGCCTGAGGCTTTTTTTTTTGTAATTTTTTGATATAAAAACACATCTTGGCATCACTTATTTTGGAAATGTTAAGGTTCTGTACAAATGTGTACATAATATAAATCATGAATGAACACGTCAGGTTGAATTGTGAGGTCCAGCAAGGCATTGTATCCAGCAAGTTTTGGTTCTGCAATATAACTATTCTGGACAAAGCCAACTAGCTGTGCTGCAAGATTCGCCTGACTGCACACCAGGGAAACAGCAAAGATCAAGGCAGAAGTTTCTGAAATGAGAGTCCAAATACTCCCCAGGGCTAGCAAAAATAGCCATGTTTACAGTTACAGGCAAACAGCCTGGCAACGAATTCATTGCAGGCCTAGGGCATGATCTTGATGCCCCTGCCCACTGGCATCCAAGTTTGAGTGGAGCTACGACATTACCCAGCCAGCTCCCACTGGCGAAACATCTACCGGTGTCGCTTCGAGGCCTTAAAGAAGTCCACCACAGTCATCGGTACACACCACTCAAGTTCATCCGGAATGCCCACCCAGAGCAGGACTTTCAACATCCAAGGGGACCAAGTCACCAAAATGCCAGTGATATCACAAACCAGATGCCATCACAGGCCACGGTGTCACATGACCTTCGATATTGATTGCATCACAGTAAGTGGTGCGACAATACGTTTGACCCTGCTGGTATCACAGGTAGTAATAGCACAGATTATAAGGAAAACGTACATACATTTAAGCAGAGTAATGAAACATAATTAAAGCAGAAAAAAATAAAATTTCAGTTTCAACCACATTGTGGCTAGAGTGCCGCCTTACTGTGCCAATGGTGGGTTTATGAAATGAGAGAAGTGTTGCCTGACTTTACTGCGCGTCTTTACAGCACAAGATATTAGCAACAGCCAAAAATGGGTCTGAATCCAGAAAAAAAGATTTAGGGATGGAAATGCCCGTCCTCACGCAGCGACACATGCCGGTCACTGGTAAAGACGCAAATGGTGGGGCTACACAGCCATACCGCCTGTGTGTGTGTCCGTCAAACAAACATCCAAGCCAAATTAATAGTGTACCCTCACAAGGTATGCAACACTAACCAGCCATGCACAATCCTCTCTTAGCATTCCTTAACGGGGATTGCCATGACCACATAGCGGTACTCCAATCAATGGAGCTTGGAAGGCTGAACGGCAGAGAAGGCCCTGCTGGACTTCAGACTTGTGACTTGAAGGCTCAACGCAGATCACTTTAGCTAGAGCCCAATCCAGCGAGCCATTTTACAGACTCCATCCCCTAAAAGGGTGTGTTCTATTTAGCCAGGTGACTGAATACCACTGCATGCACTATTATCCGATAGAGCCAATCCACAACCCCATCCGGCCACCAAGACCGATTACAAGGGCGTGGGACCAGCCCCGTGCCGTGTGATGCCACGGTAATGCGAGGCATCGGTTGAATAAAACAGTGCCTGTATTTGGAGATGTATGCAAAGGGGAATGCCCCTCGTTCTAGCCTCTATGGCAAGGCTATAGGGGAGAGGGGAGACTGGCATAACAGGCCAAATACACAAGGTCCCATAAAGGATCCAGGAACTAATCATGGTTTGAGCCCGTCGGAGGGTGCAGTCACACTGCAAAACAATTGAGGGCTCAATATATTTAGACAAACTGAAGACACTTCTTAGCAAACTGACCCCCTCTCGGCCCCTCCTTTGTGTGGTCTCCTCTAACACCAGTAATCAACCCTTAACTGCAATGTCAACTCGAAAGAACCATTACTGCAGGGATGCTCATCACATCAGATGCTGCTACACACTAACTGGGAAATTGGGTTTTCAGAGCTCCACAAGCACACTGCGGCATAGCGGAGACCATGAGAATCCCCAAACTGCGTCATATTAATGTGTTACAGCTCAGGTTGCCCGGCAGAAACAGGTCTTAATGCCCATACCTGAGTGTTGGGCCTGTGTGCATGTCAAGGCTAAGGGCCTTTTACATCCCATCCCCAGAACTCCTCCTTGGCCAGAAACGCAATTATAACATTATCCAGATGCCTGCTCTTGTAGTTCATGGTCTGGGGCTATGGTGGCTTGTTTCTCTCCCCTGGTCTGCACTACACCTCTCCCACCCCCATTAGGGATGTAACGGTATAACGGTATACCGTTAAAGATACCGTGAACCACTCAATTGAACAATAATAACCGTCACATTGTTCATACCGGTATACCGTTTATACCGTTAAGTGTGCTTTTCAATCTTATTTGGAAAGGCTGCAGTAAGCAGGTGCTGGGCAGTCTTGGTCTTGCACCGTTGGATGTGCCATCTGCCAAGTAGTTTCAGTTGGAGCAGTCTTTAATGCCATTCTATAAACCACACGTGTCTGACACAAAATCAATATGTTAGCAATAGGAAGAATAAATACAGGGCCAAGAAGGAAAAGGGTTTACTTTGGGTTGGCAGCTTTGGGGTTTATTTATAATGGCTAATGTTTGCTAAACATATGTCAATAGGGGATTTCTTTTGTTCTATCATTGAATTTACATATAATAAGTCACACTGAGAAATTCACTCATCTCTGTGGGTATTCCCTGCTGCCATACCAAAGGGTAACATGTCCGTGATTACTGAACACCTTTTGGCCTGCAAGTAAAATAAAGGCTGTAACGTAAAGAGAGCGTGCGTGTGCGTGTGTGTATGCGCTCAAGCGTATACTACCATCAGCCTCCACTGATCTGTGGCATGCAGCTTATAAAGATGGCAACATGTTCATCTTCACCAGTAGCCAGTGGGGGAGCTAAAAGCCTAAATGACCACCTAAGAAAAGCTTTTCAATTTGCTTTGCCAGTCGGAGCAGGCCCCCCCTCCTCCTCTCCACACGTGTGTCTGGTGGAAGCAAGGGGTGGCATTTCAGTGGAAAGTATGTTGAAAAGCCCCATGCTGGCTCTGGGTGCCTGGTTTTGTTTGTGATGACAAATGTGATAATTTATAACCTTTTAGAAAATATTTGTTAACTCCACCTGCTATACCGCGATAACCATGATATATCGTCATTTGGCAAGCAGGTTATCGTACCATCATAAAACTAATACCGTGACATCCCTAACCCCCATCCCCTCAGAGTGCTGTGAAGGCAAACATCAAGGGTTGGCTACTTCTTCCCCCACCCCACCCCTTTGCATCTTGGTTGGCTGAGAGGGAACAGTGTTAAGAACTGCCTGCACAGGCAGACACTGGAGAGCTTTTCCTTCCCATCTGGCCATAAAGCAGAAAATACACCAGCCCGACAGCAGTGCCTGGGGGTGAATTTTATGAATACCCCTAAACATCACTGTGGGGCCACAGGATTGTCAACTTCCACGGCAGAGAACAACCAAACCAAGTTCGGCTGCGTTCGCCTGGACCTGCTCGCTCTGCCACAGTCACTACCGCAGAGCAGGACGTGGTGCTTAGTCAGCAAGTTGGTGGTCATTAACGTTACATTGTGTGGAGAAAAACAAAACAAACAAAAACAAGACCCCTAAACCACCATGCCCTCCATCTGAGTCCGGATCAAAATTACGACCCCAAAGTGTCGTTCTATACTTAATCTTCTGTCACCAACATATTCGTCCTTCCAACCATACGATTTCCAATTATCCTTCTTCAGAAATGTCTAAATGACAACAGTGCTCATGTATTCTCTTTTCCCCCCCTCCTGAAACCGAGGGCACCCCTGATGGGTCTAGGAACATTAATATATAAAATATATAAAAGGGCTACGAAGAGAAGTCCTCGTAACATGCCCTGCGGCAAAATCTTTTAAACAATAGGATGAAACCGCATGGCTTTCACCACGGGTGTGAAAAGACAAATAGCAGTCACACAACATGCCGGCAGAGAGACACACGCCATCCCCTACTGACACACAGTACACAAGCCCAGCTACAAGCCCTGAAGAAGTGCCTTGCTTATGGCACGAAACACCTAATAATTTGAAATACGTACTTCTGCTTATAAGGGATCATGATTTGCATGAATTATTACTGGATAATATTGGATATCGTTAAAGTGCATCAAATACATCTGAATGGAAAAGTTCTGAATATACGCTACGAAAATGTGGATAACGTAATTAAAACGCGTGAATCAAAACCAATAAGAGATCTCCAACGTACTTGTTACGGCAACACAACGGCACTGAGTAAATGTTCTGCCATGGAAAAACATTGGCTTATTAAAAAGGCCCCTTACCATGATGACCTGGAAAAACATTGGCTTATGATAACCTGGAAAAACATTGGCTTATTAAAACGGTCCCTTACCACGTCAAGGTCCTGAGAGACCCGGCGCTTGCGCAGCTCCTCCATCCTTTCGCACACGTCGCTGAAGCAGGTGTTGTAGTAATCTGCGTACTGCTGGGCCAGGTCATCAATGTTCCCCAGTGAACCATCCTGCAAGGGACAGAGGAAGACCACGGTTAAGAGTGGAAATCAAAAGGCATTTTCTTAATCGGATCTACTGCTATGCAAGTGGTCATCGCGTCACCACTTCACACCTAGTGACCTAGATTCACAGCCACTGATCAACCAGGCAAAAAGAGAATTGATTGTATTGGCAATTTGACCCATGGCTAGCTGCCCCTGCAGCAGCAAGCAGTCCCTGAACTGAGATCACACATTGCACAGTTAATGGTTGGATGTCTTTCACGGATAAAATCTCAAGAACCATATGTTCTATAAAAGCAACCGGGAAGAACCACTGATGGATTCTGCCCAAGTTTTGAGAAGCAATTAAGTTAGAATGCAGCTACCATCCGGCAATTACATCAGCTGCACACATATCTAGTGCACCCAAGCACCCTACCACACTATCTCTCGCTACTGACCAGAACTACGGTTCCCATGGGCGTTCAACCTACTAGCGCTTTGAGGTCATACTAATGATAAAGCGCTATATAAATGCCTAGTAACATAACATAGCATAGGTTTTGGAAACAGCGTTTCATTTAAAAAAAACATTTTTTTTATTGTATATAGTACATAACATTCCTTTACAATGTTACAACATAGATAAAAATCCTTTTACATTCCAAACTCACAAAGGTAGAAAATACACAGCAATTAAAAGACATAGAAAAGTATCCTAAAAGGCAAGCAGTTGAGGAACTTCAAAAATAAAAAATTACATATTAGTTTAACAAGAACTCAACATATACAATACTCAAAGGCCAGCCCAACCTAAATTGATGGCATTAAAAAAGTTTAACAGTAAGAAAATGCCATTGTTTGAGTAACCAGACAATAAGTAAATCCATACAGCGCGTCATTCATCCGTGCCACAAATTACTAATGCCAAACCCAGACAAAAGATTCTCTATGTCACCTACTCCATGACAAGCACTCCTTTCAAATCGAGACCTTGCATGCCAAGACTGCGTCAGATTGCCCTACAGTTCGGGTAGAACAGACGAAAACCAGCTTGCATAGGGCAAATTAGGTCAGGTCGAATCCCAGGAACAAATATGCGGCTCCCGCAACCAAATACTGCCAACAGCCATTTGTACTTCCGGGGTCAGAAACTAAGGTTCAATGAGAAGGAGCTAAAATGAACTCCTTGGCATCAGGCGAGACCGAGGCTGTCCGGTCATTTGGTCGACAGAAAATTGGTCGACAGACAAATGGTCGACACAATTTGGTCGAATTTGTTTTTAATTTTTATATATATTTTTCAGGTTTTCGTTTAGGAAAAAAAAGGGTTCTTAAGCAAAAAAAGGGGGTTGCCCCCCCCCCCCCCAAAAAAAAAAAAAATGTGAAACTACCAAAAAAAAAATAATTCGACCATTTGTCTTTCGACCAAATTGTGTCGACCAGTTGTCCTGTCGACCTTTTTTTTTTCGACCAAATGACCAGTAACCAGCACCGAGTAGGTAGGAGGTACCGCTGAGGAACCAGGGGCGAATAAACATCAATCCACAAATCTGAGTTCCCTTGAGAGACAAACTGTTATGTTTCAATGTGTACTAGATGTGTTTGAATTCTTCTTTATTAACACACTCAAAGTTTATGTCACATATGCATGTTTTTAAGGCATCGGTTGGCCAGGGGAGTCTAAGTAGCTCTAGTAGTTGTGGGTTCCAAGCTAGCCAGGCCCTCCTAGGCCAGAAGCAGGATCTAAATAGCTCTCGTCTCCCAGCAACGTGGAACCCGGTACTTCCTGAAACAGGCCTGCCACGCTTTCCAAGCTTGGAATACCAGTCCAATGTTCCTGAAATTCATTTGTGATCCCAAAGCAACACGTACCAATATTGAATTCCACCGTCGCAAGAAGTTTGTTTCGGTGACCATCTTACAGAGTGCCTTAGCAACTCTCTGTGAACAACTTGGAAATGCAAAGCTCTTGAATTGAAGTGTTTTCTTGCAGGAAAACACCTGAAGCACTGTATTGCGACGACTGGAGGACAGATCACAAACCCCATTTGCAAAGTGAAATTTTACACTTGTCCCAGGAGATTTCGCACAATATTTGCACTGACCAACCAGTGCAAAATGTTCTCTTTGGGCTAGTCGGACAATGACAATATTATTTTTGTATGGTTTGGTAGGTGCACAAATTATGCAGCACTGAATGTGATCCGACCCTAGAATTGAAATTCTCTCCATCTTAACCGTAAGGTATAGGAATTTCATTAAAAGAAGAAACAAATAACCTTTTCATTCCAGTTAAAGGGGCTCATTACAAGTTTCTCAATATCCCGCCGGTAATTCCAGAGGGATACCCAGAAACTGCCCCTACCGTCTCTGCTTCCTGATAACCCGGTATTACGGGGATATTATGGGCGGCAGAGACGGCGCCAAGTTCCCATTCATGGGCTCCCATGGGACTGGTTTGCCGGAATGACTGGCACCAGTAGTACTGATGCTAGTGATTCTGGCTTTTCTTTGCTGGTAGGGGCCTGATCTACCAGCAGGTCAGGCCTGCCAGTAGATCAGAGCACCCACTGACAAACATCGGGTTTCCACGGTTAGTGAAACTGCTGTTGCTGGTATTACCGGCAATTTTACTGGACCAGGGCCCTCATAATGAGGCCCAAATTCTCCCACATTAAACTGGGTCATGCCTTTAGAACAGGAACAAATCCAACGATCACCGAATCTTTGTTTGGAAGGGAAATTCTCTAATGAAATGCACAGATTATGGCAGCAAAAACCTGTATTCATGGTGCCCTTTCATTGGCGGCCAATGCAACAAGTGCAGTAACTAAGGTGAAGGCGTTCATGCATGGGCGTAATTTTAGGGGGGGGACAGGGGTGTTTGTCCCCCCCCCCAACTTTTATGGCATACCATTTTGTCCCCATTCATTTGGCTGGGGCACATTTTCTTCAGATATCATGCCCCCCCCCCCCCAACATTTTCAATAAAGTTACTCCACTGCGTTCATGAACAAAGGCGCCATGTGATCCTAAGGGAATCTAATCGGAACCCAAGGTGCCCACTCTTGAAAACGGCATCAAATGCAGGTGCAGCCATGACTTGCATGTGTAGTTTAGGCTACTCGTTGTACTTCGGGCTGAATTGGAATCTAAGGCGCATCAATGTTTTTTTTCTGCATTTAAAACTATATACCAATTTCACTTAAATCCAATGACATAACTACTTATGCAGAGTTTGTCACAGTTCCAGTCAAAGCGTGCACTAATCGATTAATGAGTCATGCAATGAAAAGGGGGAATTAAAGAGTCTCTGACCTCCATGGCTCTGTCAACGGGACCCCGATAGGGGGGGGAGGAGGGGGAACAGGCAAACCAATGGTGGAGAAGGATAATACATTGGATTTGGTAGGGTGACATGGCATCAGATCTAAACAATCAAAATAACAATGTACAAGCCATGGCCCCTTCGGTTGACTGCTCATCAAAAAACCCAACCTCAATCATGCCTGCATCAACTGGAGCTGGAGCTCCCTTCCCACTGCAGGAGCAGTGGAACGCCGCAAAGTGCATCAGACATGCATACGGATCTTTACCTGGCTGCCCGGCCATCTGCGCCGCTTCACGAGGAGCGTCGCCCGATCCCGGTAAATTCCATCTAAATTTACTGGCCACCTTTACCTTCACTTTGCACCCCTTTTGATGACCCTAACAGTGTGCAGACAGCGCCACAACCATCTGCACGGCTATTATTAAGTTTCCTCACCACTAGGAAATAGCCATTACAAAACGGCCGCCCGCATCTGTGCCCGATGTCTCTGTTGTGGTGAAGTACACCTAGCCCCATCCTCTGTACCTATTGGCCTTCAGCCTCTTTATCCAGCCAATAGTGAGCCAGCAGGCTCGAGAGCGGGCCCACACTAAGGCACTCACAAAGGCACAACGCCTGTTGTGAGCATGTCGAGTGCCTCTCTGTGCCTTGGGCCACGAGTCCTACTCCGTGCCCCCGCCTACCCTTCAGTCCTTGCAACCTACAGGATCTCTAGCCAAGCAGTGCAACACCCGCCTGTTCAGGACATCTTCAAATACGAACTCTGAGACTTGGTAAGCCTACCCACAGGCCACTTTTTAACTTCTGATGTCCCCATATTTGCCTACACTCTATCCTGCCTTTATCACATGGAATGTATTAGTACTATAATGCGTTATATGAAACTCTACCTGCAACATTTACTAGTGCATACCACTTCCACCATGATTACCTGGGCCATAATGTACACGCTAGTCGCTGTGCCTCTTTGCAACAGCCTGCCTCACCTCTGTGGCGGCCACTGCTCTAACCCGGCCTCATGTTAATTCGTTGAGCCCTATCACTACAATTGCCTAGCCATATGTATGCCACAGCCTCCTGGCACTAGCCTTGCTTTTTGCTTGTTGGCACCGCATTAGCCTCTGCTTCCTCATGACTATTGTTGCCATTGCATTAGACTTGCTTCCCCACGATTGTTGCGGCCACTGCATTAGCCTTGCCCTCTCATGATTATTGTTGCCACTGCATTAGCCTTGCCCTCTCATGATTGTTGTTGCCACCGCCATGCTTACCTACTGCACCAGCATCGGCTGCGCTGTTTAGTATTAACCTAGCCTATGCGAACTGCTGAACCCGAATGCAGCTTGCCCACTCTGCATCCAGTAGTCCATTTGCACCTACCTTTGAATTAGCCTACAACCAGCCTCTCAGGCCCAACCAGGACACAGGCTTATAACCTACTCATTATGCACCCCCATTGGTCAAACAAACTGCTAACCGGTGTCCTACCGAAGCTAGCCTGGCTAACGCTTCACACTTCCTTCTCCTTCCTCTTAGCATCATAGACCAAGAGCCTGGTCACCAACACTCGCACCATTACGCTCTCCTGTACAATGACCCCATACTATACTCATACCTGTCCCATAATGACAGACACGCAAAATTGCAAAACGGCATACAAAACTAGCCTGCAACAAGAATACTCTTATCGCACAGGCTCCATGCAGCACTGCTGATAGAAACATAAGATTGCATGCTCGCCCATCTAAATTATATGAACTACCGGCAAAAAAGATTGAGCAACTAAACTACCTAAAAAGGTGCCTACCTCATAAAGTAGAATTAGAGCTCACTACTACCCGTACCAATCTCAAAAGACCCACACCTAACCATCCCAGACAGGTGACTCAAGACAGTCCCAGTGCCATTTCTGCATCAGAAACCCACCCATTAAATCTCAAAGGAGCTCCCATAAATGCCAGGTCTCTAGTTGTTCATGCAACTGAAATATCGTAACAGATAACCTCGTCTTCCTGACCATCTCAGAATCATGGTTGCATGATGCTGCAGGCCCTGTCCTATCTTTGGCAGTCCCTGATAACTACACCATCCGGCGAGCAGATAGACCCAGCTCTCGCGGTGGGGGATTAGCAATTATAGCTAAAACCAACCTAGATATGAGAATAGTTACAACACCCTCTATGAAATCTTGTGAATGCCTCACGGTCAAAGTACGCACTGCTAACTCCCAAACGCTGAATATGTTTCTTATCTATAGACCTCCAGGCCCTATTGGAACCTTCTCGGAAGACTTATCCACGTCCTTATCCAACAACCTAAAAAACACCTCCCAAGCTTTAGTGCTAGGTGATTTTAACCTAGGCTACAATGATATCAAGGACACTCACTCTACTGTCACTGCCACAACCCTGACAGAACGTGGCTTCACTCAGAAAGTAAACCTACCCATGCACAACAAAGGTCGTCCTCTAGACTGGATCGCAGAGTACAATTGCAATGTCAACATCACGTCCATTGCCCCCCAGATTTGGACGGACCACCATCTGCTAGCATTTACACTGGCAACCAATCTTGTCACAGTCCAGACCTCCCCGCTTGCTCCACCTACCCTTACGAGGAATAAAAAAAAAAAAACTTATGACAGTTGACAAACTGCTGCCCCACATATTACCTAATCTTATATCCTTATCAGACAACTTGGACCCCAACTCTTTAGTTGAACAGTATTACGTAATCACAAACTCGGCCCTTGACAATATTGCACCTCTCAAACTAAGGAAGAGCAAACCCAAAAAACACCTTAACACCTGGTTCACCCACCATCTAAAAAACCTTAGACTATGCAAAAATAAAGCTTGAAACTGCCTGGGGACTCTCACCCTCAGCAGAAAACAAACTAAACCTTACCAACATCTCAACCCAATATAAGAAAGACATCCTCTTAGCTAAACAGGAGACATATGATAATAGAATATCACAATCCAAATCTAATATCAAAGAACTGTTCATTATTCTAAAAGAATTGGAAACACCCATCGTACTGCAAGAAAACTGTACCAAAGATAAAAAGTGGTGCTCCAGTATCCAGCACGCATTAACTAACAAAGTGCCCAACCTACAAATTAAAATTGCCCATAAGAAAGCCTCTGTAGCACCTCAAACCTCTAACAGTACAGCCCCTCTGCCACACTGAACATGAAACTCGCTTCAACTTCTCTAAAGTTTCTGTCATTAAGGTGGAGAAGGTCATACTGGGACTCAAACCGTCCAATTGCAAGGGTGACCAATGCCCGCCACAACTCATTAAGGACGCTGCGAGAGAACTCATGCCCTTCATAACCAAACTTATCAATTCCTCTTTCACATCAGGCACTGTCCCAAACAATTTAAAAGAATCCTGGGTACTACCACTACTCAAAAAGCAAACCCTGGACCCCGCCATACCCACTAACTTTAGACCCATCACGACTGTGCCATTTCTCTTAAAAATCCTAGAAAAAGTGGCCTACATCCAAATACAGAACTTCCTGGAATCTAACCTCCTCTCGCCAATCAGGATTCCGTCCCAAACACGGTACGGAGACGGCTCCAATTGATCTAAAGACTCAAATAGATGAGATCAGAGATAAGGGCCAATCAGCCCTACTCGTCCTACTAGACATCTTGGCTGCATTCGACCTGGTTGACCACAAAGTCTTATGCAGCCACCTAGACTCTGAAGCTCACTTCTCTAAGGAGGCAATAACACGGTTTGAGTCATTCTTGAGCAACAGGACCATGAGAGTCTTTTCACCATCGGCATCAGCAGACCCTATCCCGATAACCTGTGGTGTACCCTCAGGGATCCTGTGTGTCACCAACACTCTACAATGTATTCAGCAAGCCCCTCTTCGACGAAATGGACCATCTGGGTATCGCCTACACAAATTATGCAGACGATACCCAAATCCTCCTTCCTCTTACTGGAGATTACGTCGTGTATTTGGATCTGGTGAACAGAATTTATGGCATTGTTCAGTCATGGATGGCCACCCATGGACTATGTCTGAATGATGACAAAACTGAGCTTATTATCCTAGGCACCCCGACCCACCTATCTAAACTAAGCCCACATTATGCCAGTTTCACCATCAATAGAAACGACATAAAAAGTAGCTAAGGAAGTGAAGACCCTAGGCTTCTATCTGGACGCTATGATGAACTTCACTAAACAAGTCAACTCCCTATCCTCTGCAACCGCATACACGTGCAAACTAATCAGAGCTAGCAAACAATTCCTCTCCACCGACAGCTGCCTTATTTTCGCGAGAGCCCTCATACTCTCTAAATTGGATTACTGTAATGCACTATACATTGGTGCAAACAAACAGATTATCCAAAAAATACAGGTACTCCAGAACAATGCCTTGAGCGCAGCACTCAAGATCAACACAAATGAACACATCTCCTCCACGAGAAGAAATACAAATGGTTATCTACCTTTGATGAAATCCAACTTAAAATTGCCTCCCTCACATACAAGTGCCTCAATAATAGAGCACCTCCATACCTCACTGACAGAATCAGTAGGAAAACTTCTCTCGGACCGACCAGAACAGCCAACTCTAATTGCCTCCACCACGCTTCAAACTCTCTACTTTTGGGGGGCACAGCTTCCCAGTTAAGGCTGCACAATTGTGGAACTCCCTACCCCCTGGTCTTAGAGAACACCAATTCTTCTCTAAATTCAGACATAACTTGACAGACTGGCTAAAAGTAAATGATAAATAACCTCCTGACTAACACTCACTCGACTATCCACATGCTCCATGTCCGCATACCCTTCCTCACATTAAGTCACCTATTATGTGTCAGTCCCTCTGGACACCCTCTCCGTGTTGTGCTGTACCGCGTTAACTCTGCATCCAGCCGCTCATGCTATGCACACTGTACTTATACCTTTGCATCTCAGGCACCTATCCATGGCCTTGTATTTTATGTACCTATGTAACCAAGCTGAACGTATCCTTACTGCCTGCGCCCTGATGCCCCTGCGTCGGGTGCGCTTTATAAATAAATTAAACAAGCAAACAAACATGGAGATTAAGGGAGGCAGGTTTTATTTTGACACTGCCTTCACCTCTAGTACAAAGGACAAGGTTACCCCCGTGGCTCCATTAATGGAAAACAATATATTTTTTAATACAATGTTACGGGATCCATCTCATCACTTAGCGAGTAGCCAGGCGGCCACGGCTCTGGCAGATAGCAATTATCCCTGTCTTTACTTTTGTGTTCCCTGCATTCATCTTTCTACTGTGTGGCGTGACTGCCGGGTCCCACCAGATTGTCACTTGCTCTACCAGAAATTGAGATAGACAAAAGGATAAAGAATGTGTTTATTTACAGTCGTGTTCCAATATACACAAAGTGTGCGAATGTTCAGCAAATGAAAGACTAAGGTTGCTAGGATAATAAAAGGGGTGGCTATTGTAAAGGGCCGATTACTGTTCCCAAAGTAAACTCCTTTAAATGAAAATAGGGCCAGTAGGATTTGAGACCAATGTTCCAAAAATGGGTACCGATGCAAATTCAAAATTAAGCCAAGATTTCTCCAAGGTCCAAACAAACCTATCTTGGAGAAATCTTCTCAAGGAGGCTGTATCCTATCTGAACAGAGGCGGGTTTGATCCTTCCCTCCTCCTTGCCTCATGGGCACTCATCGGCCACTATCCCACACCTCTCAGCAGACAAATGCTTCTGTGCCAAACCTCTGCCTCGCTTTCCTCCTGATCCTCAGAGGACTTGGGGGGCAGGGGCTTCTTGTCCCTTAAAAATGCAGGAGATCTGCGCTGTCCACTTCCTCGGAGTCTGCTTTCTCCGGCACCCTCCTTTCTCCCGGTTATTCCTTCTTGTGCCCTTCCTGCTCCCTAGTGTAATGGTGGACACCTCCTGCCACTTCTACATTCTTCCCTTTCCCAGGAGACTTCTGAAGAACCTAGCAATGAACTCTCTCAAGCTTTACCTTCTCACTCCTCTGATATTCTCGTGTACCTCTTGTTCCCAATATGTCTGCACGGCCTCCCTTCTTCCTCATATACAAACTCTCTCCAACTGACTGGAGGGACCTGAACAGGGAAACGCCAGCTATACCCCACCCTAGCATACTTCTCACCTTCCTGCTCGCCAAGAGCAGAGGCATTGCTGGAGGGTGGGGGGACTGAGGGGGATATAGCCCCTGGTCTTTTGGTTGTAGCCCCGGATAGAAGCTCAGGTGCTACAACCAAAAGGTTAGCTACCTCCCCCCACCCCCCTCTCCCCCACCCAAGTCCAGTGGTCGAAGTGAGCGGGAGCGGTGCTCCTCTACTTTTAAAAAATATATGTTTTACAGCTCCTATACTTTTATTTTAAAAAGAAACTGTTCCGGAATGGTTTAGTTTTAAAATAAAAGTGTAGGAAGATGTTGCAGCTTGCATTTTCAGTGCACTGCACTGAACGTTCCCTTAAACAGCAGGTGAAAGTGTTTGGGGGTTTGTATTCTGTGTGGGAGGGAGCATGGTGATGAGGTGTGTGGCGAGTGGGTGCAGGCCAGCAGGGAACATAGCTCCACTACTTCTTTTCGTACACTTCGACCACTGCCCGAGTCCAGACATTAGTATAGCCCCAGATCTTTTCCAGACCTAGCAACACCCCTGGCAAAGAGTCTCGTCTCTTGATAATTTTCCTTACTATCAGCGATCTTTCCATCTTCTGTCTCCTTCCTCAATCACACCCAGTCTTCTTCCGTCACCTTCCTAACAGCCGGTCTGTTGCGATTGCATTCTCTGCTCCACTATCCTGGTTCTCCCCAGGACTGCCTACCTTCTGGCAAGTATCCTCACTCGGGCCCCTCAAAATCTGCTGTCTTCTTTCAAGTTCTTTGCAGGACTGAAACTCCTGCGGGATGGAGCGAGCTATAAAGGGTTTCTGCTCCTCCCCTTGGGTGAGCTTCAGGCGAAATGTTTGATGTAGGTTGTGCTGTTCACCCAATGGGGTAACAGAATTGTGGTCAGACTATCCTCCTTGTTCATAGGGAGGGACATTTAAAAAGGTTATCTGGCAAAAAAAGCCTCCGCAAGTCGATGGCCGCCCGAGCACATCACACAACCATCCGCTGACGAATTCTAGAACCAGACAATCAAGGTGACAGAAACAGCCTTGAAGAACAATTGCTCTGCATCAAGGGTTGGTGCTATACCCTCTTTTTCCAATTAACATTTGTCTGATCGACTACTAACAAGTAAACAAACTCCTACCACCACAAACGTACACCTTCCCCAAACCCTTTTGTGCCTTACAAATGTTATGTCTCTACTCCCACGTTTTGTATCCTCTTAACTTTTCCTCTTTTTTCTCTCGTGTTTTCCCGAGGCTGGGGCAAAGCGTTGGCTCCCTATGACCACACGGGTGATGGGCAGAGTATAAATGCTAATTAACTTAGTACAATGTAACACAAATCAAAGAAAAGCTTTTTCATACCGGTGCTTTGTTAGTCTGATTTATATAATTTCCCAGACCTCCCTTGCCCAGAAATTGAGAGCCCATTAGCCTTTTTGCAGTATGTGCAATGTTACACGCATCGTACCCGCACATTTACTCACTCACTGTTGAACCTGTTCCCTCGCCCATTTACTCGCGCTATAACAGTGCGCTGGAAAAGGACCATTCTTAGTCATGGAAAATGCATATTTGAACACAATATATTGTTTGCCAGACAAATTAAACGACAACGGCTCAAAGGTCCACGACAAGCCATGCTCAAGCGGGTATTGGTAGGTTTGCATTTGGAGTCTGAGCTGGTTCACGGGTATGGAACCACGTAACCACTTGAAAGCAAGGCTTCCCTAATGTTTGCTCTAGAAAAAATATTTAGGCAATGAATGCAACTGACAAGGATGCAACCATTGCAGGTTTGTGGGGTAGTTGCTTCGTACCCGGAACTCAACATCAATCCAGTATACATCAGCCTTAACGTACTCCAGAACTGAGTCATCCATGCAAAAATCACTGCACACTATGCCAATTTAGTGAAACCAGCACAGGTCGATATTTTGGGGCTTAGCTATATTTACATACAAAAGTAATTGCTTGGTCAATATTGCAGAGCATACTTTATAGTAGGTTAACAAATATTAAAGGAGGCAGGCTCTTTCAAATGAGAAGATATTAACTGTGTTTAATGGAAAATATGATCAGTTCTGGCTTTTGGGGGAAAGAGGGTGGCGACAACAGCATTTTTGTTAAAGGGGGTCAGCATAAAAGGTTTGGCTAGCAGGAGGTTTGGGCAGCGGACGTCTAATGGAAATGGACAACACGGTAGCTGCCAACAGACGTGCGTGAGTCCCAGAGTGTTCACGTTTTCACTTGGGAAAGCGTTCAAATAGTAACTCAGGACTTTAAGCCAGGAGGACACGTGTGGCTGGAGCTGGTACATTTAGTTTAAGAATAAAAGTGTAGGCTGGGCTCCTTTGCCTCAGTAGGCAAGAGATAGCATAAGTTACTGGTCTGGCACTCAAAGAGGGGGAGGGGTGGAGGGATTGATGTTGTGATAATATATTGCCCGAGAGCACCACTGCTTCACAGCTTAGGATTCCTTTGCAGGGGGCAGTGTATGTTAAATGACTGTTGCTATGCCCTGATTGAGCCAGCGGCTAGGGCCATACCGCCACTGGTCATAGCTGTGCTATGCACATTCTCTATAAATTGATAGATGCTGGTTGCTCGTGTAGAGCTTCGTGCATGCCAGGAGGCGGCCCTGGCACAGATCGCAGTGGCAGTAGGCTAATCTTTCAGGCTGCAAGCCAACAACGTAAGCTCCAGTGCACCCAAAGATCAGCACTGGAGGTTCCCCTCGGCCCTCAAACAGAAGAGCCTTTGGTAGGACTAAGTGGGTGGCGCTGAAGACCCTTCCTGTTTAGCATGATTTCAGTTTGCAGGTTGCCTCCCGAGGGGAAAGTCCCGAGGAAGCTGCCTGAGCAGTCCCATTTCGGCCAGAAAATGAGAATGTCTGGGGCACTGTGGTGATTAGGCCCCTTCTTAGGGGGTTGCTGCGCTTCTCTGGAAATAAGCTATATACACACCAACCCCTTCCCCGAGCTGCTATTGTCTAGTTAGGTTATCAGTTGGCAGGAGAATGAACCCGGATAGATTTGGGTAAACACCTTAGTTTTTACTGGACAACTGGCTCTTTGTACAGCACTTCCACCCAAATTCCCAGGACAGTCTTCAGACCCAAAATGGAGAGAATGGGCTTGAAACAGTTTCAATGTATACCAAAAAAGACTCAAAAGGCAAAGAAAATGATCATATGCATCTTATACACCTGGAACCCCCTTTATTAACAACAGTCAGGATTGGTTGTCTGACAGAAATGTAAATTGCCCATTTTCTTGACCCTCTGAAAACTTTTCAGATTTTCATTTTTACAACCTATTTCATTAATGTTCTTTATGTTGTGTTGCGGTTTGCAACAACATTTGCATACAGTGGCATATCAGCCCTTTTTGCCCGACAGTGCCTCGGCTTGTCCGAACAGTGGCATGCTGGTCCCCTACAAGGGGTTCTTATACTATAGTCTGCATGGAAATGCAAAAGGGGAGAGAGTGGAGGAAGAGGAAAAGGGGGTAACAAATAAGGATGAAGAGGGAAAGGAAAACCAATAGGTAAAATAGGGAGGGGGTAACGGTTGTGGAGAGAAGGCAGCATTTACATTTGGACTCATAATATAGAATATATTGCAAATGGTTGTGTTTGTGTGATGGGCTGGAGATGTACTCATCCCCCGCACCCTCTGGAAGCACATCAGCTTCTATTGCACTCCTCCCACAGAACACAGTGCAGAATAGTAATTCAAGCCTATTGGTTAAGAGTAGCCAAGTCAAGAATAGGCTGCGTGAAAGGTGCAGATGGATGGTGACCCACAGGGTGGGTAGGGAGAGGGTGGCCACCTTCTGCACCCGGTGCCAGTCCGGCACCCTTGTATGCAAAGCATTCTATGGATGCGAGCACGTCCGTCGCCCAGCAGTGGTCAGTCCGGCTTCCAAGCCTTCCACATTGCCAGTGTGTCATGGCGAGCCTGGGCATGTTGGAAGCATGCTCTTCTGCTTTCTCCCCTGGGGGGCCAGGCTCTAGAGACTGGAAAGCTGGGTGAACAGGAACTTTTGACATGGGGGGAGTTTCGAATGGTGGCTCCTTTGGGAGCAAAGCCCCAAACCAAGTTTCCTGGAAGTTCTTGAAGGCCGTTAGGGACGTTAATGGGATTGTTATAGCGCCGTGTGAGGGAGGACTCCTCTTGGTCTGAGGCTGGGCTCTTCTGGGAGTTAAACATATGGCAGTTTCAAAAACACGCTATTTTCAAAATTCCTCCCAGTTCGGAGTTCAGGTGGCAGCGGATATTACAGTACGAGACGAACAGAAACCACTTCATGGGGAAATACCACAGATTTACCTCATGCAGTATGTTCAAAGTAACCAATGGCGGAAACACTCCCCACTAGGGAGTGTTGGCATTTTACAAATAAGTGGTATTCAAAATACCACATGGTTTTTCTGTTGCCATACTCCCGAGACCTGTAGTCATTCATTCCAGATGCTGCTGTAGCTTTCAGGGAGGGCTGACCCTCATAACAAGGTCGAAGATGAGCAGCGTCCTGAAAAACAAAGGAACGCACCGAGTATTGCAAACATATGTCAGTTGACCTGTCACCTGCCCTCAGCGGACGGCCTGGCCTTTAAATTAACTGCGAACACTGACAAAACCTCACCCTTCAGCCCTCTTTTCTGAACTTGGCATCTCAGGTATGTATGCCGGAGACTAATAATTGTTGTTAATGTATAACACGCGTAATAGCAGCGAATGGTTTCTAAGTGATGGATCGGGACTCGAACCTCTGTTGCGCTGCGTTGTCTTGCTTTCAAGACAAACGCGTTGCCCATGAGCTATCCTTCCTGACGGCTGACGTCAGCAATCAAAATAAAGGGCCTTGGAAAAGCTGCTCTCCGATGCCTTGGAATGACGCGCTTTCCTTGTAGCGCGAGAATTCTGCAAGCAGCCCAGTAATGGGGCGCCTCGATGGCGAACGTCAGCAACAGCCTGCAGCTCCAGCTGCAACCGCTTACTTGTTACCTTGCTAATGTTTTATTTGCACGCCTGGCCTCAGCCGGTCCCGAACCTCTCCCTGGATCAAAGACAATAGATTCCCCATCAGAATTTGCAAACTAGAGAATTTTTCACTCCGTGGCGGAAGCAGATTTTGACATCAGGGCTCAGTAACATTTCCCTACATTGAATGCGGGCGGCAAACATATTAAAATTTGGAGGTCAGCCCCTTGGAGGTGCGCCTCCCCTGCGTTCCCCTGGCTCAAACACTGGCTCCATGCAAGGAGTGCATACATACCAACATTCTCAAGCACGTGGGAGGGAATTTTCTCACGTAAAGCGACAGAAATTAATTTTCCCGTAGGCTCGCTTGGGGCTTAGAATTATTTTAGTAGGAAGAAAGGTAAAAAGAGCAACATTTTTAATTTTAAAAAAATCGGGAGTGTGCAGGCCTAAATCGGTAGCATTTCTAATCTTGCACACTGCCCTACAGACACGCAACATCCCAGACACTTGAACTCTCTACAAACAGGCAAATACTGCCAAGGGAAAATAATAGGAAATACAAAATGTACACATTCCTAAGAAAATTGGCAAACAGGCACACACGAGCCTTCCTCCTTGTCCCACACAAGGAATGAGTGGCACCAGCGCAGCAGGCGCACAGGAGCCTTCCTCCTTGTCCCACACAAGGAATGAGTGGCACCAGCAGAGGAGGGGCACAGGAGCCTTCCTCCTTGTCCCACACAAGGAATGAGTGGCACCAGCGCAGCAGGCGCACAGGAGCCTTCCTCCTTGTCCCACACAAGGAATGAGTGGCACCAGCAGAGGAGGGGCACAGGAGCCTTCCTCCTTGTCCCACACAAGGAATGAGTGGCACCAGCACAGCAGGGGCACAGGAGCCTTCCTCCTTGTCCCACACAAGGAATGAGTGGCACCAGCACAGCAGGGGCACCGGAGCCTTCCTCCTTGTCCCACACAAGGAATGAGTGGCACCAGCACAGCAGGGGCACAGGAGCCTTCCTCCTTGTCCCACACAAGAAATGAGTGGCACCAGCAGAGGAGGGGCACTGGAGCCTTCCTCCTTGTCCCACACAAGGAATGAGTGGCACCAGCAGAGGAGGGGCACAGGAGCCTTCCTCCTTGTCCCACACAAGGAATGAGTGGCACCAGCACAGCAGGGGCACCGGAGCCTTCCTCCTTGTCCCACACAAGGAATGAGTGGCACCAGCACAGCAGGGGCACAGGAGCCTACCTCCTTGTCCCACACAAGGAATGAGTGGCACCAGCAGAGCAGGGGCACCGGAGCCTTCCTCTTTGTCCCACACAAGGAATGAGTGGCACCAGCACAGCAGGGGCACAGAACGCATTGCTTGTAGGATTACTGCTTCATCAGAAGAGGGACAGTAAGGTTAACAATCTTTTGATTGAATTCTTTGGTACGAGGTACTATGGGTTATAGAAAGGCTAACTGCATTGCAGTTAAATATGTTTTACTGCCCTAAAAAGAATACACCACTGGGAACTGGAATTCCTTCTCATTCCCTAAAAAAATTACTTTGCTCCCAACTTCCAAAACATAGGGAGTAAAATATTCCCACTCTGCATGCGTTTTCCAGATTAGAAGATTCGTGCCTGGCAGCAATGGCAACATTTGCATGCAGTGCTCCGTGCCCTTCCGAGGCGTCGCTAGAGTAGAGCTGGGGTGGGGGGCGGCCTATAGCCCCGGGTCTTATGGTTGTAGCCCCGGAACAAAGCCCAGGGGCTACAACCAAAAGACGAGCTAGCCCAGAGTGCCGACAGTCTCGGCATTAGCGTAGGACCGGATCTTTACAAACCTAGCAATACCCTTGCACAGTCCATGTGTGGAAATAGGCAGCCAGCACATGCATGCCACTAAATTGTGCCTTATGCACATGCATCGTCAGTTATGTGATGGCAATTCAAAAGCTCATGGAATATATAAGACACGCAAGTTGCACAATATCGGCCATTGCATATAATGTGTTCTTTATATAGCGCCTTAATTCACAGACATATTTACATACAATATCACCCAACCGATATTGGTACTCATTTATCGACCTCGGAAGGATGAAAGGCTGAGTTGGCCTTGCTGGGATTCGAACCTGTGACCTGCAGATCACGCTCAGATCGCAGCAGCGAGCGCTCAACCTGCTGAGCTATCTTACCAGCAATATAGATCCCAAATATGACCCGATTTGGGATACCATCAACGCCGTTTACTGGGAATTCGCCTTTAGACACTGCTCATCTTTTCTGCAGTGGAACCAAGACGTATTTCATAGAGTGGAGGAATGAATGGGCCCAAGATAAAATGCATCATCTTACACCTGGCACCACGCTGAATTACATGGACACCGTAAGGGCACCGCAAATTCTGTGGGTACATGTTTAAGAGATGGGATGGTGACGCCATAGTCAAGGATTCACCTTTACATCAGAAACTGAAAAATCTGTTTCCTTTGTAACTTTTCTCCAGGTCCGTGTAACATCACACAATTACGCAAGGCTTACGTTATGGCACGTTACAGTATGCAAGCCACATTTGGCCAAACGTTATCGACGTTTTCAAAGTGAACACCAACCGTTAGCTTTTGATTGGGACTTCCCCACAAAATTGAGAAATCTCATTGTCCATTTTTTTTTTTTTTAGATATTTGCCACTCGTCTAGATCACAAGGGGAACGGTTGCACAGAGAACATTTGAAAACCAGATAATCTTTGCTTTGTTCGGTAATTTATGGGAGAAAAATACAAATGAATTGTAAATGAAAGAATGAAGTCTCTGGCAATGCAGAAATGGCCATTAGCAATTCTCTGGAATCCCTGATCCTAGTAATGCGCGCGTCAGTGGTAGACCAGCGTAGAACCTTCTGCGCTAATTGCCTTGCTAGTTCAGCCAAGAAGATCTCCGACAAAACACACAAGCAAATGAGTTCTGGCAGGTAAACATGGGCGTTTCTCAACTCGCAATTCAATTTCTTTTCAACCCAAATATAGACAAAGCAGCCCACTTTGCACTAAGAAGAGCTTCCTGTGAAATATAATTTCTTATCTATCATAAATTCTTTTGTGATCAAAAGAGCAGTTTTACTCCCTGTATATAGATTACCATGTCCTTTGGGAACATTTGAAAAGTATAATCCAGCATTCTGGATTGTGTATTTGGATATGAGTGACCTACATATAACGTCGTATTGTAAATAATGGAATGTGCATTCTTGCACACCGGCCCCTGAAATGCTATTGCAACCACTGCGCATGCGCCCTGTACAGGAATTCTGGCATTCAACATTCCTTGGCCACATGACCGCTGGGGCGAACCCCAAAGCTAACTGAAGCACTGCTAAAGGGGCACGTGACTGGCAGACAGTGGGCTTCCGCTGCCAGCAACACAAAACAGGAACACGAAAACCACTAAACCCAGAGCATTTGCATCGGTTGAACCAATACTTCCACATCAGCGCGATGGTGTCAAAAGGCAGCATGGGAACGGGGCATTCAAGAAAACACTGCAAATCAGAACGGAAGCTGTTAGTTAAATAAAAAACGACCATTTTAGCAGTGTAAATGGGAGCGACTGCTCTTACGAGGGCCGACCCAGCCCGCCAATCATGTGAGCTAGATAAACCGAGTACCATTGAAAACACCCATTATTACAGGACTTTGAAGTGAAGTCATTACATTACATGGGCGGTCGGCCTCTCATTCTCCTATTGAATAGGAACGGGGGAGTGTGCCGAAGAGACCAGTGCACACCCAGGAAATATCATGCGATTCCGCCGAAGAGACCAGTGCACACCCAGGAAATATCATGCGATTCCGCCGAAGAGACCAGTGCACACCCAGGAAATATCATGCGATTCCGCCGAAGAGACCAGTGCACACCCAGGAAATATCATGCGATTCCGCCGAAGAGACCAGTGCACACCCAGGAAATATCATGCGATTCCGCCGAAGAGACCAGTGCACACCCAGGAAATATCATGCGATTCCGCTGAAGAGACCAGTGCACACCCAGGAAATATGCGCTTCCGCCGAAGAGACCAGTGCACACCCAGGAAATATCATGCGATTCCGCCTAAGAGACCAGTGCACACCCAGGATATATCATGCGATTCCGCTGAAGAGACCAGTGCACACCCAGGAAATATCATGCGATTCCGCCTAAGAGACCAGTGCACACCCAGGATATATCATGCGATTCCGCCGAAGAGACCAGTGCACACCCAGGAAATATCATGCGATTCCGCCGAAGAGACCAGTGCACACCCAGGAAATATCATGCGATTCCGCCGAAGAGACCAGTGCACACCCAGGAAATATCATGCGATTCCGCCGAAGAGACCAGTGCACACCCAGGATATATCATGCGCTTCCGCCGAAGAGACCAGTGCACACCAGGAAATATCATGCGATTCCGCCGAAGAGAGACCAGTGCACACCCAGGAAATATCATGCGGATTCCGTCGCCTCTAAAATCATGGTTCTTCATTTTTGGGGCATCATCAGTTAGGAGGAGTACACTTTTTCCTACACTTGTTCTGAACCGCAAAAGTAGGGCTGGTTTGACCCTTGCAGTGCTGGATTAACCATTAGGCAAAGTAGGCACCGGCCTATGGGCCCCACTCTTTCTAGGGGCTCCTCGACAACGGATCAAGATAAAGCAGTGCCAACAATTAAAAACGTATTAGGAGATCGTTTGCTAGGGGGTCCCCGCATTTTGACTGCCTAGGTGCCTCCACAGGGTTCAATCCAGGATGGCTTCAGGGGTTTTGAAGAATTTTCTGCCAACGTTTAACCCTTCTGCATCTTGCGCACATTGGTCCAAGCAACGGACGAGCAAAGTTAATGCAAGACGCAAACTAAAGTTGGCCAAATGCATAAAAAGTTGACCATATGTTGGGCACTTTCACCCAATCATGCAGGTACAATCTGACATCCGGGTGTGACGGCACTGACATTGCCCAAGCCAAAGACACATTTTCAGTTCTGGAGAAAGTCCAATGCGAAAATTGGTTTGTAATCCAAATATTGTCACAATATTCACCCCTCGCTACTCGCGAACATCGAAGAGCATAAAACATCAGGAGGCTCCATAATCAAGATCAAAGGCACGACTATTACATTCTAGAAGGAAAAGCTGTACATTACTTTAAAAAGAAGTTCTTTTGTGTGAAGCAGAAGCGTTTTTCAGGCTTCCTCATTTTTTCACATGGTCTTTTAAAGGGACGTTCAGCACAGTTTGTAAACAGCATCGTTGGAGGGAGGTAAGAACGGTCAAGCAGGTCAGGTTCCACAATACTTTCCCATGATTGCCATAACAGCACTGGCCCTGCATGCAGTGCAGGGAATCGAAATTGTGATTGGATAAGCAGGCGCTAAAAGCAGCTCCTGGGTATCCAGCATTAACCAGTGACCAGGAGCACGAGGAGCTAGCAGATAGCATGGAAACATAGATGAGTCCATTATATATGACCTCTTATGCTTTAAATGTTGTATAGATGTGACGATGTTTATTTATAGATTGTCCCAAACACACAGTTAAATTCACATAGGTGTGGCCTGGGGGCCAAAAGTAGCTTAGGTAACAAGTCGGAGCGAAATGGCTCCCCTCAATCTGTAGAGCACCACACAATTTTAGGTACAAGTATTTTACCATCCATTTTTGAAAGCTGGGAGTAATGCGAAAACATACTTTTCAAACCCAACTGGCTTTTTAGTCAAGTAAACATATATTTTGATTGAAAAAAGGGAATTTTTCATTTAATCCAAGCATTCATTGTAGCAAGCATTTCTCATGAAAGAAAGGAGGCATTTTTGTCTATGAGGTAATCTTCACACCGGGCAGCACTATACGAGAGGTCCTGGCTGTGGAAGGTGTTGCTCATGGAACTGGTCTGAACATATCACCTAAGCAGTGTCGGTGTCATTAAAGAGTCGGACACATGCATACTCGTTATTCCCCATTTTTCTTTTCTAGGAGTTTTTGTTTTTAGGGAACAGAATTACTAGGCATGCACTGCCTGCACGGTGTGCGTTTGACCCTTGTTTTGCAACATTTGGCCTTTTCCATATACAACTATAATGTTGCCGCCATACATTTAGAGGGCATTGCCTCTCATTTGTAACTTATGCCGTGGAATGAGACTGTCTTCCAATGGCTATATCAGTCTTCCCCTCCCTTTATAACGACGGACCGTTTCCCCTGTACTCCATGTAGGCCCTCAAGCGTTGTGACCACCGCCATTACTGAGAGGACGGCGCCTGTTAGTGGGTGTTCTATGCCTGCTAATTGACCAGAAATCTGCTGCTGCAGTTACACATCCCGACCTGAAGATCTCGTCGCCATCACTACTAGAACTTTGCCTAAATTATGACAGATTATTAGCAGCATCGGTCAAAGAAGAGCCCAAGATCTGTAAACCATTTCTGTGGCTCCAGGTAGCCCCCATTATGCTCCAGTGGCTTCCACATGGCCAATTATTGACGTTGCTATGGATTGAGGCTTTAGTGCCCTTTTAGTACTTTAGGGTTCATGTCATATCATTTCACCCACTGGAGAAGGTCTACTCCTGCTAGGCATCTAAACTCCAGAAAGGGACTGATGGCCCTCCTCTTCAAGACACCCCTCGCCTCGCAATCACAGCCAAATAGCACTTCTACCCATCATCGCATCCTGCTCTCCCAATCCTCTTCTTTTTGGTAATCACCATGCTTTTCTTAGCTGTTTTCCATTCTTTTTTCATGTCGCCTGCCCTATATAGACCCCATAGATGCAGACAGAGGGGGGACTGTGAATTGTGAGATTGACTTCTGCCCTGCTCAAATGACCACTCAGCACTCACACTTTAACAAACCAAGATCCAACACAAATAAAGGTAAAACAGGCACAGACATTCAAGAGATATACCTCCAAAGCCTTTTGTGATAACATGGGCAGAGGGAAGGTTATACTGTAACAGTTTATTGAGAGACCACCCGCAACACGGGGAGTTCCTTCACTCCCCACTCAAGGTGTCACAACACAAACTATTTAACAGATTCTTTTCTTCAGCCCTACTTCAGACTGATATCATGCCCCCTGGGTCTCTCCTCCTGAGCTATCAATGAGCCAAGAACCAGGACTCTGTACAGGAAATATATTGGTATTTATTCATATTAAAAGTAATAGAAATTAGAATGAATCTTTCAAACACCACTTTGTGGAACACAATCAACTTCTCTCAGCAGAAATACATCACAAAAGTGAGTTGAAAAGAACACAATCACAATTCTTAACTTTTTGCAAATTTCACTTTAAAAAAAATAATTACACTGATCAATAACTAAAGCAATCATCATGTAGTCTTGTTCGATTTTGATTTACTGCAGGCTTAAAAGGCTAGCAGTATGATTTCAAGATTGGAACAAATACATATGTCAATCATGATTTCAACCACAATTTTGGTTAAAAATAAACCCAGGGTGATTTAGCGGTTTGCTTTTCAGGCCCTCCATACTTTGGTCTGTGTTGGGGAAGCTGGATAAAAAGGTTGGACTGATTTAAGAACCAAGACACCCCCTCTTCATTAAAGGAGTCTAGGTCAGCAGGACAAAGAGGATTACCAAATAAAATGATAGGAAATAGTTTTCAGCACACACTGGGAAGTGAGCTTTGTTAATTTCAAATTTTAACACATTTTACCCTATAGTGTTCTGCCAAATGGGGAATTCATTAAATTAATATTTTTGGTTAAATAGGCTAAGGATCTACACAGTTTTTGCCTCCCCTCCCACACTCACTATAAAGAGAAAGGATTCAAGGCAAGCAGACTCCCCCACCTTTTGGTTTCTACTTATGTAAAATGCCTCTGTTTAACGTTCAGGAAAGCCAGCTGCATCTCAGGACACTCTGGAAAGATAGGGAAGGGGTCTGGTCACTCCACTCTCAAATATGGTCTCCCGCTCTCCACCATATGACCCAGTCAGCTTTGAGGCTCCACCCAGATGCACTCTCAGCAGTGTCCTCTAGTGTTTCCCTCCAGAAGTCAAATGTAAGTTTCAGCCCTCTCTGTCTCCTGCCCGTTCCTCCGTCTGTCGGTCTGTCTCTCTGTGTGTCCCCCTCCTCCTAGTGCAGTCCCCCTTATACAGCAGCGATGACACCACCAATTTTACAATCTTGGGGAAGTACCCTGCAATAATTCCCGCAACTAGGATTGGACAGTTACCCTTCTCTTTCCTCCCAAACCCAGCCTCCAAGTCAGGATTGGTTTAGGAGTCTGGAACAACATCTGGCAATTCCCATTTGAAATCGTCATTTGTTCTCATTTAAAACTTTTGGCAAAAACTAGGTCTGTATCACAACTTCAGAAATGTACTAGCAACTGACATTAGATAGCTGTTTTCAGATTCAGCTAATCATGGGGAATTCAATAAGCCGACACCAGGTCTGTACCATGTAGCTCGGCCATTTGGCAGATGTTTTCATAAAAAGCATAACAATTATGAATATGTAAGTTAGTACCCACATCCCTAATTTTATGTTCTACCTGCTCACCAACTCTCACATTTAGAGCATGTTCAGATCAGCCAGAAACCTTGTTTAACTGGCCATTACAGCTTCCTGAGTCGAAAGTGGAGGAATTGTATATCACTACAATCGCCTAGAAATGACATTAAAAAACATGGTACAAAAATGAAGACAGTCCACCTTATGGTTACAGAGAAAAAGGCCTAAATGATAATAGTGCTTTTAAATTAATTGTGAATTTCGTGTGGGACAAATGGCCATTCTCCTGCCTTCTGGCGGTTTGTTTTTACTGGGTCAGCCTGTACCCAGAGATTTATTTTTTCCTCAGTCTCTGTGTTGGAAGCTTGCTCTTTGAACTTGCTGCCCACATTTTCACACATATTGGTCATGTTCCAGCCAAGGGGAACTTTTCCTGCAGTCAATGCCTTCAGAGCAGGCAGGTCTGGAGAACACAGAATTTGGACACCTATATCAGGACACTTTATTGCAGTTGGTAGTTAGATGGGAGATGTAACATCCAACCTGGGAGTGGGAGATGTCCTTGTGAAGTTTGCCCACAGCCAGCAAAAGGATTTGTATTGGGCTGACATTTGTCCATGAAAACAAAGTGGCTTTTCAAATGCCACTGGTGTTTTGTATGTGAAACATAATATACATTGCTTTTTGTCAATCCTCATATCATGTCTTTTCTCTCGCATTTTTCTGTGAGCAGCGATATATTCCACATTTGAACTGCTTTTACTTGCACACACAAGTGCAAGCCATTTTTGTATCAGTGTTTAAAAATCCTGTTTTCCATGTGAAAGGGATCTTTGATTCCTCCTGCTTTTGTGAATCAAAATCCTGCTTTTCCTTTGGAAATGACAGGTAGGCCCCTTTTCCACATGGCTCTTCAATTTTACTCAAAAATAAAACAAAGGCCAAGCTGTTTTAGTTTCAGTGTTTAAAATCCTGCTGTTCATGTAAAAGGTACTTCCGTTTAGGGCCTTTGAATGTACCACAGAATACTCTGAAGATGGGTGTGAATGTGGTTCAGTAGCAAACAAAACAGCAAAGTATTACAGACCAAAATAGAGGAATGCCCAATCAAGGTTCTATGAAAAATATATACACTTTAATTAAGCACACTGTGTACAATATAACTACCCAGAAAAGCACTACACAAATCCCATCGCTGAGGGAAGAACACAAAATAAACAGAATAAGATAGTAGATGCAGCACTCGACAGCAAAAGGCAGCAACGGAGGATCCTGCTGATTCAAATGTGTTGAACAGTTCTTGAAACACGCTCCAAGCCGTTCAACTGAGAATAAAACACTAGGATCCCAGCTATCCTGGCTCTCAGTGTACTGGGAGTCCCAATCCTGGGTCTCGGGGGACAAGATGAGTCCTTTTCACGTGCTCCCAAACACGGGAGAGGCTGGCACACATCTGCAGAGTCCTTAAACACTGCAAGGTCCTGGGTACCGGTGTGGCTGGCAGAGAAGTGGTCTTGCTCCAGCAGCAGGTCACTTCTTAGGTTGATGCAAGTCCAACTTCAGGGATTATGGGACAAGATGGGTCCTCATTCTTGGCTCTCAAACATGGGGGTGGCTCAGACACAACTGGTGCAGTCCTGGGTACGGCAGAGAGGCACGTCTTTTTCCAGCAACAGATCCCCATAATGGTCCATTGGGATGGTTCAGGACAAAGCTGATCCCTGCCTTGGAACACCTGCCTTCACCTCACTAATGTATGCTGGAAAGGACTGCTGTCCCAGCAGGGTCCAACACATTCTTCTCAGGTGAATATACAAAGATGCATCAATATGATTGCAAAGACGTGGTGTGGGAACCCTTCTTTTCAGGTGAAAGCCCACAGATAATTGGACTAAAGTTAGCCTGCTCTAGGGGTCCAAACCATGTTCTTGAAATGTGTGAACTTTGCCATTTTTAAAATCACACCCAAAGTGGTTTGTGCAGCAGTAAGTGACGAGGACAGGAAAGAGGCAGCGTGATTCAAAATGTTGGCAGTCTCATTCCCTTGAACAGTGTTGTCCTGCATACTCTAACACTGCCCCCTTCCCTTTGCTCTAAGAACAAAAGCCTTTAAGAAATGCAGCCCCCTGGGGTGAGGCCTGGCTCTTTGTGAATGGGTGTGCCATTGGATTCCTGTTCTCAGGCCAGCGTCCTGTGGAGTGGCTGTCCTTGGGAGAAGGGCGTTGCCTGTCCCTACAAAGTAACAAACAGGCAATTCCACCAAGCTACATCCCTGCCAGTAGGGTATGGTCTGGCCTGTCTGGGTGAATATGCGTAATCCCCCCCCCCCTCAGCTAAACTGGGCCCACCGAGCTGGCACATGTGCAATATCAAGTCAATGTGCCTGCAAGGATCATAAGTAGGGCCATACACCATGCCTTAACACAGACATAGATTTATTCTTACAGCTTATTCTTCCAACATCATGGCTACGTATCGTCATAGTTTTGGTACACAGGCGCATATCTTAAAAGCAGCCCCTCTGCTGCAGAGACTTGGCTCTCACTGCAGCTGCCAAATGGTCAGCTGTGACCTCTGAACCTGTTGTGTGCCACTGGTAGAGCAGGTGCTGTAAATCAGGAAACTGATGCAGCAGGTCACATCATGCTAGCCTTTGGCACAGAGCCTATAAAAGGGGAATATGAATAGCAAAATGCCCTTTCAGAGATGGAATGATATTCATAATTGTATAATTCAATTTCACACCTTTTCTGGATACCAATTTATCACAGGGGAAACCACCACGAAAAATATAAATGTATCCTGCTTACTGTGACGAACTGATGGAATTCATCCATTGTTGTTACGCTCACCTGGTATCCACGGGGATGCCACCCAGCCCTGGTTGGATGATTTGCACTCTTGAACCCTCTCCTGGTCCCTTGGTAAGGCCTCTGGTTAAAGATGGGTCTGCAATATAGGAGAGCTGGATTCAATACCAGATTGTCTTTAGGTTTTCCCACCTCCCTTGGCATCAACTCCTTCCTCCCTCCCTCTTGGGCCTTCTCCTCACCTTAATATTGCAAAAGGTGGATTCTCCGTCCTGCTCCTCGTGGCAGGGGCGCGTAGATGTGGGGGGCGAGCAGCAACCAAGTTACTTCACTGTGCAAGCCCCCCTGTGGGAATCCAGGCCTGCTGCGCCTCCGTAGGTTTGCTGCTATACAGTCTTTATATGCAGTTCTTATCTTCCTCTTAGCTCGAATAATAATGTCTTGCTTCTTTCCTTTTAGGTATGGAAAGGTATTTTGGTGTTGTCATGCAGTTTGAAGACGAGCATGGGCCGGTAGGCGAAAGCGCAGTGTGCGTGATGCTGTCCGGTAAGTAATGGGCGATGTGCAGCGCTGTTTTGCCTTTTATATTGCTAACCTGTGACTTTTCTCTCCTTGCAGGTCACGACGTTTCTCACCCAGTGCCTTAATGTTCCAGCGATGATACTGACCAGGAGATGACTACCCAGGTAAGAATTGTGTGGCTTTCTTCAACCGGGAGGAAACGTGAGTAAACGCTTACTAATGCTGTCTTTCTTTCTCCTCTTTCCAGGTTATGGTATTCCAGGATGCATGCGGTGCCGAATGATGGAGTTCGTACCTTCAGTTGAGTGGAACTGAAGTTGGTGATGGACTGAAGACAGGATACTGTTCCAGATAAGTTTCATAATGTTCTTACTATCTCTGCAGGTGCTTGATTTCAGGTAAGCTGGCATCAAGGAACTGGATACGGTGAGCGTTACGCTGCCCACAGCAGAATAACACGAAGCGTGTTCTGCTGTTTGGGTGTGGTTTAAATAGTCTCAGGTAAAGTAGTCCAGGTAAAATAGTCCCAGGCCTGCCACACCCAAAAGACGTCAAAAGCCAAAAGGCGCCAGGACTGACTCCAAGAGAGTCTTGGATGACGTTTTAAGGCCTTTGACCTGGCCCTAACTGGAAGGCTGACTTGCCAGTGAGGGCCAGGGGTAAGGGTCATGACAATTGTCTCCAAGGGGGAACCATCCCCTGTGAGGCTAGGGTGGTGAGCCTGCTCTGCAACACCCTGCCTAGGGGTCGAGACAAGTGTGACCTCACCGGGAGGGACTCCCCCCTTTGGGGACAAGGGCTCCTGTTCCAGTGAGGAACTCCCCGATGGCCTCCAAGTCACGGTTTATAGGGACTTATCCAACATACCAAACTGTTAGCAAAATCATGAAGATAACGCGAAGCTAGATCATAAACAACCAGAAATGGAAGTTATCCCTTTAAATTTCCATCTCCAATGGACTGCAATGAGGATGCTGAAAAGGGATACGAGGCCAACAAGTGAGCAAATGGAGGCAGAGAGCCCAGAGAGAGGGCCCGAGAGACACACAGAAAGCTCCCTGTGCGTAATCGAGTGGAAGAAGGTGGGGCTCAGAGAACGTGAAACAGAGCGGACACATGACAGTACCTCTCCAGCGCAGAACCAGAAATGCTGAGCAACCAGCATGGGAGAGGGGAAGACAGTTCGGCCACGCAGAGGAGAAAGAGTAGTGGTGGCGTGACCACAGAATCTGCATGGTGGGAAGTCTACACATCCAACAGTGCCGAGACCATTCAGTGGAGTAAGCAGCCCCCAGTCTGGGTCACAATCCCGTCACATGCCAAAGACAACACCTGCACATTGAGGAAGGAGACACTGTGGAAAGTAAGCTGCAGAGTGGCAATGAGCAGGGAAGAGAATCCAAGCTTCTGCTGGATCCGCTAAAGTTACCCCAGAACTTAGAAGGTAACACAGGGAAAGGGATAACCGGAAAGACAAGCAGGACTCATAAGTTAAGTGAAACTCGTCCCAGCACTAATGGGAAACTGTTGGAAATAATCCAGCGAAGCAGAACTGTTTGATTGAGAATCAAAATGGACAACTACACTGCGCAGTAAAAAGCGCTTTTTATTATTTAAATTCAATTCACTGAGATGAATACAGCCGACACATGTTTCGACCATTCGGTCTTCTTCCAGGCTAAAATTGTTTTAATTATATCCATTCAATTATAGTATAAACTGATCAAAAACATAACATCAGCTAATGCACAGAATCAATCTTAAAGTCCACCAATTATAAGCACGCAAGTGTGGAATAACAGTCTTGCATCCAAATGCTTTTCAGCTACCCACGATGCAAACGCACAGGATGCTGTTCCTGTGGAGGAACAGCATATGAGCGCATTGGTGGCTCTTCACATGGACACTATTTCTTACTAGCCCAGAAGAAATACTCGTCAATGACGGGTGCAAATTTTGTCGCCACCCTTTTCCCGGCCCCTCCCAGGGAAGCAGGGAAATAATGTCCAGAATTAGGGTTCCCTTTATGTGGTCTGCCGCTGGGCACTGTGGGCGTGGGGCTGTGGTGTGTGACCCTGTCAAGTGTGTTGCCCTTTTACGACGGGCCATGACTTGTCATGGCCCAAGCTAGTAAAAGGAGCAACTGCAGGAACGTGCCTCAGGCTGGCTGCAGACTCCAGAACGGAACGACTGAGTCTGTGTCTCCATTAGGCCTGTAGGCCCACATCGTGTGAGCACGGGCCTACAGGACATGGTGCCATGAGGCCCTCTTGCCAGCCAGGTGGCCAGGGTCCGCATGTGCTGGGTATGGTCCGCCCTGCCATTATCTAAGACTAGGTGTTCCCCGGCACCCCTTCCCCATTGCACCCATGCGGGCCGGCTTGATGCAAATAGCCGGCCACAACCGCAGGGGCTGGGTCGGCAAGCATCTACGCTGATTAGTAGGGAAGTTCCCTGCATTTGTGGAGGGTGGGGTGCAGGCCTAGTCCACAGAGGATGAGATTGTTTGTGCCCCCAACCCACACTCCGTGGCTTTATTTTTGCCAGGCCAACCATTGTAATGGAGGAGAACTATGAAACCACTGAGCCATGTAACCGATTGTATCCCTTGGGCTGGTGGAAAGAGATGGTGTAGTTCTCCGTGTAGTACTTCCGCAACCCAGATGGATCACCAGGCGGAGAGGAGTACCAAAGGAGTGGACTAAGAACTACGCTCCCAGCGGAATGACACTGATTTACTATTGCATTTATGACAGCGTGCTAAGCCCATGGGCATCTAGGCGCTAGTTTCAAGGAATATGGCCACGGAGATGCATTCCAACCCAGAAAAAACAGAACAAGCTATTACAATAATTACTTTATCGAACAGAATGTGTGCACCATAGATGCAAAATGATAGAAAATGCCAGCAGCATCCATCTTCACGAAAAGACAATGCATATTTGTAGTATTTTATTGTTTATTCATTTATATGGCGCTTCCAACCCTGAGGTATCTGGTTTAACTCTAAAATGTATTTACTTTGTTTAGCATGCATGAGCATTTTTTTTAATGGGGCTTTAATGCACTGCATTTTGATCCACTCCTAAAAGTAATTACAGTTTTTGAAGCATCTTTATGAGAAGCATAAATGGGAGTGGAATTGCTCAATGGGTTTGGCATCGACCAATCAGGTAAGCGGCTCAGGAGAACCGGTCTCGCAGAGCGCATTTTAAGGGAAGCAGTGATGGCACTTGTAGAAGGTCTATAATTTACCATGAATTAGACCGAGAGGCACACATTGGCAAGCAAAAGAGGCACAAGAGGGAAGAAAGGAGGGAGAGGATAGGAAGGAAGTAGCGGGAAGGAGAACGGAAGGAGAAGGGAGGGAGGGGGTAAGGCGGGGAATCAGCCCATTCAAGCCACATTAAATACGTCTTGTTGTAATCCCAGTGTTAAAATGAAAGAGAAATGGGGCAGCAAATAAATAGCTTGCAAGGGAGCCGATATTTCTCTTATCAGATCCCTCACAAACGTACTCCCTCTCTCTTCATGCGCTCTCTTTTTGCTCAACCACCGTTCATCATCTCTTGGTCTCCTTTGCTCCTCCAAAACTCCTTCCCCCTGACCCAGCCTATACCAGGTTTCTTCAATGATTTCAATCTTCAATCTTTCCCCAGCCACATGCTTAGTGCTCTCTTCCGCCAACAACAACAAATCATTAGTCTCCTCTGGTATATCTTTTCCACCAACCTTCTGGTCCCATTCAATCTCCTCCTTGGATTCTATTGGCTCCTCCCCTGAATCTTTTACCACCTCCTCTCCAGCCCACTAGCTCTTTTCCCACCTCCTCCAATGTAACTTCAACCTCCTTAACTCTCACCAATCTTCACAAGGGCCGCCAACCCCTGGAACCCGACGATTCCTCGTCCCACTCTCCTTCTCCAAACTCCTTCTAGCTCCTTATGCTTGCGCCAAACGTCGTCTTCCTGCTCCTGCCGCCATCCTCCTAACTCCCATACTGACTGACTGACTGAGGCCTTGGATTCTGGTAGCACCTTGGCCCAAACTTCCAGGCTCTCTTTGGGAAAGTGGAACTCAGATGTGCAGATTTGATAAGTGTTTGGGAGTATTGGTTCTTTGGTCACGGTGTGGGATCTCCTCCGTCTGCTCAACCTCAGCTGCAGGAACTAGGGCTGCCATATTGGAGTAACTTGCTCAATCGTTCTGCATATAGGAATTAGCTAGTAGTTAGCTTCCTCCCTGGATGGTATTTGATTGCCTCCCAGATTCCTCAGCCTAAACTCATCCCTCCCCCCAGTTTCCAGATTTAAGAGTGAATCCTGCACCCATATGAGTGGAGCTGGGCACACAGGTGGTGCTGGCTCTGCACGACCACAACACCTTGATTTCCTTTAAGAGGCCTACCCACTTATCTCATTGATTCAACTGGGGCATTGAGAAGGGATGAACTACCATTACGGTCAATGAGAAGAGACCAGGTCGCTGTGTATCCCCCCTCTTTCCCCCAATTAACTCTTAGGTGGTCCTTTAGGTTGGCCGTCTGGGTGGGTAGCATAGCTAAGGAGGGCAGAGGGCAGTAGTGGCATCTTCTTCCTTCGTCAAAAAGGTGTTATGGGCCCCCGATATGCAATCAGTGTCCACTGTGGTACCCTAGTGGATGCGCCATATATCTCCTCTGGGACCACCATACCAGAAAGTATGGGAATCCATGGCCCTTGTGCCAATTTCATGTCATTTCAACACAGGAAATTACTTCAATTAAATTACTTCGAGAAATGTACTTAGAATGGTTTTATTTTGGGGGCGGGGTGGACCAAACCCCCTTCCCCTTCCCTGCCACCCCCATCCACAAAAAAACTCCCCATCTTCCTTTTACCCCTAACTCCACAGATACATGTACATTTTGACATATATAAATGTACTTTTTGGAAACAACAGGATACGCCTGAGCAGACTGCCAGCAGACCTCCTCACTAAGAAGGAGAAGGTCAGCAAACCCATTGAGATTCTGGGTGCTGTCACCATGGGAGGCCACAAGGATGCACAAGCAAAGACCTGATTATGCAGTCTACCCACCATCAGGTACATCGAGAGAGCCCTTTTGCAGAAAGAATTTTGATAACCATCTCAGTTGCGTGGGAAATGTTCAACAAGAACTGATGGGGATACAACAACTTTTGGGCACATTGGAAGGGGTCTAATCTGTTGTAAAAGACGTGGGTGCCACACTAGGCCAGGCTAGGAATGGCAAGGAGCAGTTTGGACCTATCCCAATCACATGGCTCAATTTCACTGAAAATGACTGCTCGGTAGCTTTCACTCTCTACCATTGTTGGAGACGGAAGGGGATTCGCTGGCAGGCTGAGGTCATACGCCACGTCAATGCTGGGCAGGCCAGAAGATGCTGGAGCTCGAGGAGACAGTCTCTGGTCACCTTCATAGGCCACTTGAAAGGATCTGCTCTCCTTTTAGAGACCTGAGGTGCAACAGAGTGTGGGGACTGCCTGCCCTAGACCTCAGCGTGAGATAAACTGGTAAACATTTTCTGGTGCCATTTTTGCAAGCATTGGGGGACAATTAATTTCCACACCGCTACTGGACTAATCACTGCAATGACACATTCATACATTGATAATAGTGCTAGCATGTGTCTCAGTGTGTGTAGATCAGGAGCACTGTGCAACATAGAAGTAAAGAATGGACAATCCTGTGCAACATGCGACTCTGACCTTCTTCCACTAGCAGATGTGTCCGAGCAGAGTAACGTCACAAATAAGGAACAGTGCGCCAAAGCTAATCACGCAATCACAATCCTACCAAGTGGCTATCATGGAGGGCGGATGAATCCTAAATAGCTCACAAAGGTGTGTGCTCTGCTCGGGCTGGTGAAGATTCCGATGGAAAGAATCGGCCAACCACTAGCCGGCCATGCCTTAAGTGTTTGCTGAAGATGGGGGTGTTCAGATAAATGCACAGGGATCCAACAGGTTAGGGGTCACGGTGCACAGAAGCTTATGAGAGATATGAGCCAAGTCTTCTTACTGGAGCCTAGATGAGAAACTGGCAGGGGGTGGGGGGGTTGGAACCAAATGATTTTCAAAAGTGGCCCCATATTACACATTTTCAGCAAGCCCACACCTTTTCCCATGAGAAAACGTGGAAATAAAAAAAGGTTACCACACAAAAGGGGCCCAGGATGCAGAGGCCTAGTGGGAAATCTCCATAGTTCCCTGCAGGCCAGTCCACGCCTGGAAACAGGTTATAGCTTTTGGCCTCCTCCAAACTAATGCCAGCTGGGATTGGGGGAAAGGCACACTGCAGAGGAGCTATAGGAAACAAATAAAAGCACAGAACCTAAAAGGAACGCATTCTATCGCGACACCTGTCCAAACAGGCAGAGGGGCGCAGCGCATCTGGGACTTGAAACCTGGCCTGGATCTTCTGTCAGGCGCTGGCTCCCGGGAAGGCGCCGCCACATTCATCAAGCCTCCCCTTTAACAACAAAACCGCGGGCTAAGCCATTGGCATCAGGCACACGAAGTTACAGAGACGCAGCCCCTTTCCCCTGCTAACATGTCCTATTGTTTAGGTCTGGAAATAGAACGGGAAATGATGACAGACGCCGCGAGTGTGTTTGTTTTTCGCAGGGATTTTAGGAGACGTTTCTGTGACTCCCGCGAGCGCACACACACAGTGACATTGTCCTATTTCTGTGCGAGGGTGTATGCGCAACACAAGCGGCCCCTTCTGCTTCCTGTAACCCGCCCTCATTATCCAGTGCTTCCTGAGGAAATCCTTATTGTTACAAAAAACTGGAGTCCCAGTTTGGAGGATGTGAACCGCGTTGTTATGATTTCTTGTCAGATCTCATCAGCTCGCAGAGTTGCCTTTTAAGCACCACAAGAGGCTTGGTTCTGCACTGTGCACTTAAGTGTCCATGACCTTTGGGTCTCCAAATGTTTCAGACTACATTTCCCGTGAGATCTGGCTATTGACTACGCTGTTTAGGAATGATGGGAGTTGTAGTCCAAAAAATGTGGGGAGCCAACGGTTGAAGACCCCCTCTCTTACCCCGTAGGCCAAACAGCTTCAGCACGCAAGAATTCAAGTCTGCAACTCAGAGTTCCTACGAATGCGTTGTCGAAGGTAATCTCCATTTTAGAAACTAGCGCTGTGGAGACATTTTGAGGGAGTTTGCAGGGTGACCAGACGTCCGGGTTTTCCCGGGACAGTCCGGGGAAATCACCCTCTGTCATCGGGTCCCGGTAGTTTTTTTCATTTTAGAAACCCCGTCCGGGTTTGCATAGTTGAGTGGCTACAGTGATTAAAATCGTAATTATTTTTCACAACACTTCAAGAATTTTGAAGTTGGAGGTTTGGCTCGAGCCCCCAACCACTCAGGTACAAGTCACAACACCTACTGGCGGTGCCACAGAGACTGGCTTGGACATTGTCGTACAGCAAGCCATGTAATATCAATCAGAGCTAACGCTCGTTTTGAATTGACATGCCAAGATTCACAGACAAAACTGCACAAATGAAATCATATACAGTTCATAGAAAGTAGAAGTGCTGCAAATATGGTTGGGGGTGGTTGTTGGGGTGTGTTGGTGGAGGGGCGGTAATTGGTGGGCTGTGATGGGGTAGTCCCTCTTTTATGTTGTTGGTCGTCCCGGTTTTTTGTTTTGGAAATCTGGTCGCCCTAGTGATAGTTGACTTTGAGCACTGTGCTGTGGTGTGAAGAGAGGTAGTGTCTTAGGCTACAGGGGATATCTTTGGAGACAGGACGCAAGATGGTGCCCATCCACGACAGGAAAATGGCTCCCAAGTACACCAAAGGCAAGCTCAAAAGGCACTGCTGTTCTATAGGTGGAGACCTATTAAAAAGCCTGCAAACAAAACTATGTTATCAGCAAGGAATTCAGCACCATACCTGCCAACTATCAGTAAACTGGCAATATGGAGGAGTGAACCTAATTTACTGGAGCCAACTATAAATAAATAAATAATAGGATACAACCTGGAAGCAATGGAAACATGCCACCAAATGATTGTGCTGGGGAGAAGGAAGGGGTAGGGGGTGACCAGGCCAGAGGCATAGACAGGGTAGAGTTTGAGCGGGCAAGGCCCAACCAAAATCTGTAAATGCCCACTGAGCAGCTCTGTGTGGGCATTTACAGATGTTGTTGTCGCTGAGAATGGCCCAAGTACATTAGCTTCAGGCCCACTTGTTAGACAATCCTGGCTACGCCCCCAGGCTCCCTTTTGCACACACAGTCGGCATAGGGGCAAGCTAAAACGATGAATTGGGAAGGCTTTTGAGAGGAGGGATTCAATTCCCCTGGAAGTCAGTAAGCAGGTGCGCATCAGATTAGTTGCCTGGTTTTCAGTAGAGAGGCAACCCAGCCCAGGAATGCTTAGACATACCCACAGGAAGAATTAAATGATCTCTGGACCCTGTAAAAATGCAGCGTTAAAAATATCAACCCCACCCCCATTCACCCGAGCTCCTCCGTCACGAGGTCCCATGAACGGCATGCACCGTTTTAGGAGCCGTGCCCCGCTCCAAATACCATACAGGAAATTTGACAAAACGTCTCCTGTACACCACTATGGGATGCGCGCTTGGGACTGGTCACTGCAGGTGGGCATGGTCCCTCCAGATGTGTGGCCAGGATCACGTGGGGGTCACCAAATTTGTAGAGTAAAGCCCTCAACGCTCACACCAGAAAAATAACCCACTAGGGAAAAAGGCCCAGCACACCTCTTGCAAGGAGAACAATGTTTTATTCTCATGAAAATATGAATGTGTGCCAGGAAAGAGCTCTGCTGACATGAAGCGCTCTGGTAAATACAAAACAAGCAATGGGTTATAAAGGTACACAGCGACAGAAGTCACGTAACTCACATAGATAACACATTCAGGTAGCTTGTTAGTGTGACACTATACACATATAGCCAGCTGTGTGAATATTCAAGAAATTAACCTTCTGCAAAACTACCAAGGCGTGCGGGCACACCCTTCTAACCCTCAGTACAAATGTAAGGATGCTGACAGAGCTCTAACACAAGGCCTTGATTTCAAGATGGCATCCAGTTCCTGAAATGGAGTTTCATTCCTCACATGCCGTTAGTACAAAAGTTCCCTGGATTTCCACATCACTCTCGCTTTTATGTGTACCGCCACCACAGCATCTCCTTTTACAATTGTCTTGTTCCAAATCTCCAAGGGGCCTGGAACAAGGGGAAAATAAGTACTGAAGTGTCCTGATTTTGGGTGTGTAATATATATATATATATATATATATATATATATATATATATATATATATATATATATATACACACACACATATATACTACATGGCCTGCGGTAGCGGCCGTGTAGTTACAGTTAAGATGCTTAACCCATAGAAAGAGCAGTTTTTGGGTGGCTTACAGCTTCGTCCCCGCGGACGAATCCTCACAAAACGTGCAAATAAAGAATATGGGCCCCGCTGAATGATTCTGCGAAGTTGGTGCGGTTTCATTAAGGGAAGGCAAAGTTATAGGGAGGGAGCCAAAATGTGCAGAAATCCCCATAGACGCAATGGAAAAATACATTTTCTCACATCTGCAGCCCAAACCGCTGGATGGATTTTCAACAATTTGTGCAAGGAGCGGTGGCTTGGTTCTGAAAGCGTGCTTTTGTAAATTTGGTGTAAATCCGTCCAGTAGTATTTTTTGCCTCATTCATTTGAGAGTTCTGAGGTACCACTGCTACATATCCAGTGCTTAGTACAAACAGAATTAGGAGAGTCCTCATGGAACCCCATTAACGCTATGGAGGCCTCTCCTCATTCTGTATGTACTGAGCACTGGATATGTAGCAGTGGTACCTCGGAACTGTCAAATTAATGAGGCACCTTGTCATTTATGCAACGCTAAGGATTACAGCGCTTATAGGCAAGCAATAAATGGAAAACCACACTCCTTGAAACCACGTGTGTTTTTTATAACTTACGTGAAGCAGAACCAACACGGCATGTAGGCCATAATCATTGGGGCTACATTCAACGATTTGGGCAAGATAATGGGCCTACTTCTACAGTATAGAGGCACCCACAACAACTATTTACTGAAACTGACACGTACTAATGGGAGTGGGCAACACACTTGCCTCAGCACAGGACCAATGAATCCAACGCGCAAAAAACGCCATGAAGGAACTTCCGCACATTGTTAATATTGATTGCAGGTTACATAGTATTCACTGCATCGGTCAGGCATGCAAGATCCTCTGCACAGGAGCAATAGGTTAACGCACCAGGGAACCCCATTAACGCCATGGAGGACTCTCCTCATTCTGTATGTACTGAGCACTGGATATGTAGTTATCACTGCATTATGCTGGCATGTTACTTCTCTAGCTAACTAACCCACGAACACAGCCAAAACTGATCAGACGCATGACTGGGCCTTGTGCCCCCATTCTCTGAAATCTGGTGAATTGCACCTAATGGAGGCACTAAGAAACCCAAGCCAACCTTGGAATTATTAGCATTAGGACCAAGATAGGAGAATTCATTACTACCTCAATCTCTTTCCACATAGGCGTCACCCTCTACCTTTGCTGAACAGAAGAATTTCAATTCCAACCATCCGGGAACACGCTTAACCTACATTTGGTAAGCTTTACTCAACCAACCTCATAAGCTTACGCAAATCTTAATTAGACCAACAAACAAGGCAACTAAAGAGCAATTTCTCTTTATTTTTCCTCTATCATTTTACTCCACAAACTAATTTAAAAAAAATGTTCCCTGTTGCATTTTGCTAATAATGCAATGAAACAATAACAATTGTATAATATGACTATAACTGACTGACAATGGTAAAATGCAATGGTAATTTAACCCATGTGAACAATTAACATACACACAAATGCATTGCTAATATGTGAATATGTCACACCTGACAAATGTCCCGGGACTATTAACATTGTTTATGAACTTGTCAACTATTGTCTCGCCGTCAAATACTGACAACCAATGGGCTTTAATGTAATAATTATGAATGTTCCTCTATCACCACTCACCATGCACACTGTCACTCATGTCACTAATATGCAGCCTTGAGAAAGACCTCAAAGGTTGAAACACGTGTTGGCACAAATGGAATAAAAGTATATCACATACTCTGTACCACATATGAAGTTTTAGCAAAGAATATGTTGGTCACAAGAGTGACAACCAATATGTGAATTACTGAAGGAAAAATTTCAACAAATGTTGCAAACACCGAACGTGTGTGTGGAAATTGATACTCATTGGATACTAAGGAACCACTGGCCAGCGCCTAATTTCAAATTTTTGCATCTCAGTAACGCAAAACAACCCTTGCAAACATTGGGACCTTAGGAGCTTGGTCCCTCTGAGATCCACCCGACGGGTGGCAGGCAACGTAAAGAAGATAGCAACGCACACACTAGGGCAAGACCCACAGTCCTAACAAGCTCTCAAACCCCTTTAACTAGATTTATAACACATTTCAATGTTCATATTCTGACTGTCAGTGAACAAAACCGCCTGACCTAGATATGTGAGTGAACAAAAACAAGTGGCCCAGATATGTGATGTCATCATTGAAATTTGTGAGGTCATCTTTTAGGTCCTGAGTGTTAGTCTTAGCAGTGTACGGTGGTGGCACGAGTTATGGTTGCTTAGCCTACCAGAACTGGGAAATGTCTGTTTTCTTTAGTTTTACTTATACCCATAATTTCCCTTTAACAATGTTTCACTGAAAAAAAAAAAAAAAATATATATATATATATATATATATATATATATATATATATATATCATACATACACACACACACAAACGCAGTAATACATTATGCATAATGTATTACTAACGCCTGGTAAACAGATACAAAAATAACAAAAATCGCCCAAGCAAACATAGGGAAGTGCTTGATTTCCTTTTTAATAGCGAAAACCATACAGACAAAAACTGGGCTGTTTAAATAATTACAATCCACATGGACCAAACTGAGTTAAAAACACTCACCCCCACGGGTAAGTAAACCGCCACGCATTCCGCCCAAACAGGAACTTCCTCTGGCTGTGAATACACATCAAGTTGTGTTCATGACCTCACTTATTCGAAAAACGCTGGCCTCACATTCGGTCAGCTGTGCGCCATCTTGGAATGGGTATGGTTTCTGTACATATCCAAAGTATACTCAATAATCTTTATATTTAAAATACAAATGTCTGAGGTGTCCTGGCACCAATGTGCCATAGCCATCACTATTAAGTGAGAAGCAGTTATGCAACAGGCTATCGCTAGGAGGCTTGCGCTGAACATTGTATTCATTGTTTTGGGAAACTTGATCATGCTAGTTTGTGTAGTTCATTTCAAGTATACTCAATATTTTTCTCCTTCAGCTATCTTTAAACCTAACTCCTCTCAGCACATTTCAACCCAACACAGCCTTTCTTGAACTAGGTGAAATATGGATATGCAGTATGTATACACGGTGCATTCTGGGTTGCTGGTTTCTTGAGTACAACTTATATTTCATGCCTTTCTGAATGCTCATACGAGGGTCCGAGAATGATTTTCTCCAATTTTGCACATCTCTCATAACTTTGCTTTTTCATCAACACCTGACCAAAGGTGAATTCCAATGGACACACATACCGATGCACAGATCCCAACTCACAGTACTGTGCTACTGTTAAAAGATGCAAGGCAAATGCTGGCTACCCACACTCTGTACAGCGCTCTGCTGCTCTCGAGCCAGGTCCATGCTTTAAAGAGAAAAATTAAATCAATTCAGAAACCTTCATGCATCCTAGGCTGTATATTAAGATAATGTGTTGAGGGACCGGAATACACAGTGTGAGAAATCTTTAAAACCCCTACAGAAACTCTCCTGATGGTGAGGGGACTTTTTCCACAGTCATTAATTTCCATTTAGGAAAGCCATCATGCAACAAAGTGACACAGGTCCGGATGGGAAGGCAACAGAGGAATGCTACATCAAGGTACTTCTGAAATGTTCCGTTTTAAATCGCCCCCCGCCCTCTTCAAGGTCACTTGCATGAAAGATTAATACACTTGCAGTTCCACTGACAGGATGGATTACTTTCAAAGTCCAGAACTAAAATCACAATCCTAAAAAGCCTGCAAAAACAATAAGTTGCAAGTCGATTAACTACAGTAATAGTTAACGCCAACAAGACACAAACAGCATTGTCCCAGGAGGCGATCGTCCGCAAAGTCAAGCCTTTCATCCTCACCCAGTCTTTAGCAACGGCATCACTCACCTAGACGTAGGCAAGACCCTACATGTAGGAGTTCTGGATGCCACCCTGGCACCCCTAAATGCCACCTACCACAAAGGAGCAGGTCTCATCACAAGACTGTGCGTAGAGCACCACCATCCTGTGAGAAGCCTGAAGGCATCCTCACTTCCTGCTCCCCAGAATCCTAAACTCAGCTTGCCAGGGAAGGGCATCACTATTGGATGCCGACCCTGAGGGTGGATATGTGAGGGAGGATCACCTAGGTGGAGGAGACTTGGGAAATGGAAGAAGGGTGTCTTTAGGTGAGACACGGTATCCCCCCCATTTCCATTCCACAATGAACCCGCAGTCCACAAAGCCTTTCTAGGGTATTGTCAAACCCCCTTCCTTCCTTCTTTACCAAACAAACCTCAGGTGAAGCATCCCTATAAAAAGGAACAGGGCAAAGAACAAGAAGGAGAACATTTTCATTTGTGGGCCGACCAGACCCACATTCACCTCCTCTGGGTAGAAGAGATAGGCAAAATAAATCCTACCCTTCCCCGACCTTTTAAGATTATTACCACTCTTCCCCACTGTCACAAATATACAATTCAGGTCTCATTAAGACTGGGACGAGGAAGAGGACTATAGAACACCATTCTGAAGGTCAGGCATGTACCAGGGATAGAGTTAATTGGCGTTGGACAAATAGTCCTGAGAGAGTTGGAGCTGGGGAACACGGAAGCTTCCATTTTGCTGCAGGAGGCAGCACGAACATCGGGACGAGGCAAGCGCGGCTTGCCGGTGCTCCAGCTGGGGAACAGGGGAGCGAACGAAAGCAGAAGAGGATGGCACAAGTACCCAGGAGCTGCTGCATACCGGTGAGTGGATGGGAGAGAGCACTCGTACCGGGGGGGGGGGCTCCAGGGGCTTAATTTGGGCCAAAGAAGGGGCCAAACAAATTAATGCATATAATTAAGGGGTCTGGGGATCCGATGGACATTTCTAAGTGTTGAGAGAATTACCAAGAATTGAATAGCAGCGCAAACGGAGAGAAAGTGCTGTGTTGTTACGAACAGAGAAATTAAGAAAAAAGCATTTATGAACAACGTGAACGCGAAAAGCCAAGTGAAAACCAGTAATGAGAATTGGTGAAGCATGTGAAAGGCATACAAGAAGCACTATTGGTTAGTGTGAAAGCAAGGTGATAACAAGGAGTAAACGCAGTGAAGTGAAATGTGTCAAAGGCCCGTGTTGGCACAATCAAGAGACTGTCTAGAAGAAGTCAGGGTGCCAATGGACTTGCGTCACAAGTGCAGAAAGGAAACATTTGGTGGCAAAGCAGTCCAATGATAATCACTGAACACGGTTGAGTGACCTGTGTTCGGTGGCCCGCATGGTCCGGCAACTGTAGTAGCCCATACTTGGAGTGAGCCAAGGACAGCAAGAAGATTGAAGTTGCTTTGTTTCATCAGTCTGTAAGTGACTAAAGAGAAGAACAAAGCTGAATTCACTGTGAACTGTGTTGAACTTGGGGAAGGGCGATCCAAGACCTTTTTGTGGAAATGTTTTGAGTCTAAGGAAGAAGAATCTGAAAACATACTGGGAGCTTGGAAAAGCTGAGAACTTTGCTTTGAACACTGTTTCTTCGGTTGCTGACATTGTATAGATTTCGTTGCGAGGGCAAGCATAGGTTTTGAACACAGACAGACTTAAATTGAACTTAATGACAGACTATGCTTAGTTTCTTAAGGTAGGGAAATCCCACCTTAGCATAGGGCAAGTGACGCCTTAGTCCATCTTGACAATTGAGAAATAAAAGCTCTATTTTAGAAACGTGAATTGGTTGCCGGCGTCTTCCTTTATGTTGTCTTCACAATCCTCAAGAAATTGCACTGGCACCCTCTTCAAGCAGGCATCATGCTCAAGAGAGTTTGAATCACCTACAAAGCAGTCAGAACCATAACTCCACACAAGCGGGTGCAGAAACTCACCTACTCCAGAGGTCTATGCACTGCCAGAATAAACAGCATCTCCAAAGTGGAAAACAAGAACTGCAAGAGGGAAAGCATGGCTTTCCTGGCTAAACGCCCCCCCCCCCCATCTCTGGTTATCAAGCTAGATCAGACTGGGTGCCACTGTGCCACATTTCAGGAAGGTGCTGAAAACCTAGACTTAAAAGGAACATCTTGCCAGTCCCTGTTCACTGTACTCAAACCTGCATCTCCTTCTCCAGTGCACCCCCCATCCTTCCTGATCCCGCTCCCCATTCCAGCTACTTCTGCTCTCCGCACATCCTAATTGTAACCGCCTTGGGTCCCCATCTCCCTATATGCAGCTCTCAGTTATGCCAACTAGGTTCACACTTTATAAATCCCCCATGTATATACTCCCAATGTATCGAAGGAGAGCCAGTCCCACGTCTGGCCACCATTTAGAGAATAACTTTATTTACTCAGGATTTCTAAGGCACTATGCATGAAGCCGCTTGAGAGCCTCAGGGGAAGAACGAAGGGATGTGGGGAGCAGCAAGGTCATCCACAAAGGTGTGGGGGGGGGGGCTTGGTGTTTCACCACTAGAAGGTTCAATTGAAAGTAAACTTGTTGGATGGGGATACAACCACACGCACCGGAGGAAGACTATTTTGTTCATCATGCAGCATGTTCCCAGCGAGCCATCAGGATAGGGTTCTGCACAGAATGTGCGGCACCAACAGAGACTGAGTTTTTATTAAGGCCAAAACCTCTGGCATCTGGGAAAGCAGAGCCAACTGAACAGGCCTCAGGACACGGTCCTACACAATGAACTGGCCCTGTGAATGTCTCTCTTCTGGAAACACTTACCTATTCTTGCTATGCTTGCACCCAGCAATTGATCTCCAGAAAGGTGATAGCGTCTTGACCAGAGGAAACCTTCTGATATTTAGGGGGCACCAAAGCTGGAGGAGTGTTGTCATCGAACGATACCAGTATTTCTTCAGAACGTGTAGATCAGGGATCAGGAAGCATTGGCTCACCTGATGTTTTGGACTAAAAGTCCAATCAGGCCGAGCCAACAAAGGCAAATGTGAGGGATCATGGGGGTTAGAAAAACAATCTGGAAAGCCGCAGGTTGCAGACCTTTGGTGTAGATCGGGAACGAGAAAGACTAGTGGGAGACAAACTGGAAAATCTATTCTCCGATGTCCACGTGGACATCTTTCTTCTGAGAGCTGGGCATTGTTTAAGGAGGCGGCGCAGATTTTTGAAAACGCGACTGGACTTTAATGTTGCAATGGTGGATCACAGAACATCCCATTTCCTGCTTGACATACGGCATATGATGCAACAAGTCACTGTCACATTTTGGAGGATTTGGCCAACATTAATTCCAGGAAACGCTACCTGAGCCCAAACGCTCTTTGGAAAACATCTGTTCACAAGCTTATGTATGCAGAAGTGAAAGCGCACAAGTCGTTACTCTATATAGCGGTCATTAAACTGGAGGTGTCCAATTGCTTTGTTCTAGTACAAAACATGGGAGACTTGCACTACTGTGCAAGGTGGTCGCTCACCAGCGACCTAGTCATCTGAACGAGATTGGAACCGATGTCTGGTTTTCAATCACACAGTGAAGTGCATTCTGGTTAAACAGCGCACCGCTACATAGGCATGCAAGTCGCACAATGCACCGGGGTGGAAGTGACACTCAGAAGTGGACAAGTAGTCATGTCAGAAAGTCTAGGCCCTATAACCACGGAGCACAAAACGATTATGGAACAAATACAATAAATTTTTTGCAAAATATCTTGGATCTTGATGTGGTGCATTACCACATGTGGAAACAGGGAGAGCGCCTAGTGTTATGTTCTCTGCCAATCCTACAGGTCGAATGGCGCACATACTCAATCATTCTTTGATGGCGTAACATCTGCTTTATGGGACCCGCCTTATCAAAAACAGCTGCACTGCTGTTATTTTTGCTTGTAGCCTCCAATTTTTAAGGATTAGTACAGAAAGGTGCGCAGTTGCAGGAAAGGAAGTGAAAGCCTGACTCTGCACAGCATGCAGAAAACGCGGGGGGGGGGGAGGGGTGATGCACAGCATGCTACGCGCACACCAAAAGTAGGATTACCTTTCCGAGAGTCATACTATTGGTATTGCAAAAACAAGGATGCAATTGTGATAAACTGACAATTCGTGGATCCTGGAGAAATGTGATCACTGCAGCGTCCCTCCAGGGATGCCGCACCCACTGGCTTTTTTCGCCTTCAACGCTTCAAACTAATGCCTCAAGTGCTGAATTAGACGTGGCAATTCTAGGAATGTGCAAGAAAAGGAAGCCGGGCCTTGCCTGCCCATGGAATGCCTGAAGAGAGGGCCGGCAGGACACGTGGCCGCCACATGCAGCCTTTGAAGCGCTGCAACACTAGCACTGCTGTCAGCCACTTGGGATGGCGATTGGCATCAGGACCAGTCTCCAAGATGGTGATAAAGCAAGAACAGGACCAGGATCAAGTGGCTGCTTCATAAGGAGTGAGCGCAAAATCCTCGCAGTCGCTCCCTGGCTTGTCATTTGCCATGGTAAAAAAAAATAACCTTTTACAACATTCAGCCAGCTCCGCTGCCATAATTTTTATTAGTTTGTTCAACCTTTAAAAAACAAAAGACAATACAATACAACGGATAACGAGTTACCATTATCCTTTCCCTCCCTCCTCGTGGCTTTTAGCCAGTCCATTTGATCTCATCCAGTTCAGTTAACCATGCCCTTTGTTCTACCAGGCCTTATGATTTTTCCTTAGCCACTTAGGTTAGTTCCTGTTCTTCCAACCGAGTTTTTATCACTTGAAGGAAATTTATCAGGGCAAATAAAACTGCTCTATTAGATCCTTCAAAGAATGCTTTCCACCACTCTTCAGTGCTCCTTGTTCAATGGCTGTTAATAACAGAAGCAAAGATAAGACCTCTTTGATGCTCAAGGTCCGAGCATGACATTGTCAGATGCTTTAGCGTTTCTTTGGCATCATTACAGAAACGGCACATGGGGTTATAGTTTGCGTGTTTTGACCAAGTACCTATGCGTTCTTTTGTAAGAAGCACATGTAACGTGCCCTTGCATGTTGGTTTGGCAGGCGTGTTAGGTAGGACTGTCGTCGGTTATAGGCTTTATCCTCACCTGGTACTTCATGCATCAATTTAGAGTTTGCTCTTAAATCGCAGGTCTTAATCCAACCCAATCTCCAGATCTTCCTCTTGGCTGACTCCGGGTTTTCTGTTAACATTGTAAGAGTGATGTGTACTCTTCTAGTAACTCTTGACACAGACGGTTCCATTTAGTAGTCTGGATTTAGAATGGAGACATCCAGTAATAAAAGTCTCAGAATGCAAAGTTAAAACCAGGGCTGGACTAGTGTCTCTGGAATGGCATGGATAATGTTGGCAGTAGGTTGATGACGAAAGCCACAAAGGTCAACATCCCTTCGTGACACAGCCGTTAATAATGAGCAACAGAGAAGTAGGACTGATGACAGATCGAACAATGAGAAGGTCGCAGTTCTCTCGCTTCTGCCATGGTTCGTTGGGAATAGGATTGGCACACAATATACTTTCTGTTTTTTTTTTTTTTGTTGCCCTGTACTGTCAGATTGACATTTTGAACGTGGCAAAAACCAGATATTCTATACTGGAGAAATTAGAGGGGTGGAGGATGTTGTGTGTGGGTGTGTGTGCCCAACCATTTACCTATCCCTGAAAAACCTGCTGCTCTAGAGAAGGGTAGCCTCTGACATACAGAATTGGCGACTATGAAATTCTATGATGTGTGGTTACAATGAGACGATTTACGATTGGTCTAACATGGAGGAACCCCGCCTGCAGTTTCTGGAGAAAGTGGGTCAGCTGATGAAGTGTGCTGTGTATGATTCAATAGGAACATTCAAAAAAATAGCAACACTTTCCTCAAGCTCTGGTTCTGCCAAGGACTAATCCGCCAAAGACTGTACCAGTTCGATTCGGGACCATTAAGGGTCAATGGAGAAATCCAAGTGGAGGAGGAATGACGTACCCAGCTGCTGTCCTATGATCATCGAGAAGTAGTTCAGAACAAAGAGGATATGTGCTTAGAGGGTGGAAGGGGTGTGGGGCCGACACTATCCACAATTCTAAGTCCGCTACCTTGTTAACTCGGAAGCATGCCAGAGTCCAGCAAGTGAAGCTTCTGAAGTAAGCAGCATTTCAGGATCTCCATCACTTGTGGGACTAGATCAGTCCATGCAGCTATGCCCTCCGACGCAAGCCCAGCAAAAAGGTCTTGGAGCAGGGCCGCATCAATAGTCTCAGGAGCAAAACTATTTGCCAGCCGGGAAGGCGTCAACACGTGCTTGTTGAGGTTTGCGAGGGCTCCTCCAAGCAGTATATATATTGCTGGAACTTCCACATGCTCCGGGAGTTCAAACTCAGCATTTAGACATTTACTGACCATGTTTGCAGTAGCACTTCTACTCATCAGCCCTTATCCTATTGCTAAGCTCCCTTCATATTGGTCCCCCTTTTTAAATTTGAGGTGGATCTAGAAGCGGTATACACAACCATTTCTGTATTGACCGCTACTTCTCAACTCTGAAAACTATCTTGAGCTTCGATCTCAAAATAAACTCATCCAGTGATCAAGCCCTTTACCTGGGATCAAAGGGGGGCTCGTTTCATCATCCCCTGGCACATCTCCTCAGTCACAGCTAAGAACCTGACATTTTTGATTGGCTCAGCCTTTTTTGGGGTTACAGAAGGTTACATTTTACATATTAAACTTCGTTTGAAAAATATTTGGTTCATCTATCAGCCACGGTGTGCAGTCATAATAATCGAGAAAAAAAATGTCAAAAGACAAAAATGTCGAAAAAAAAAGTCGAATGTTTTATTTATATATAATTTTTGGGTTTAGTAAGTAAAAAAAAGGGTCAAAATAAAAAATAGAAAAAAAAGGGGGGTTGGGGAGAACCCCCCCCCCATTTCGAATAAAAAACAATGAAAAAGAAATGCAACTTTTGACATTTTTTTTCATATATTTTGACTTTCCACATTATTGTTTTCGATGTAATGACTATAAACCATCAGCCACAATTGATGTAGAATAGGGGAATGGGGGTAGGGTGGGACAGAGGGGACTTGGCGTGTCCTCTTGGCAACTTTCTAAAAACATATGCTCATCCTTTGGGTGATCTTATTTAATCTAATTTGGAGAGCGGAAAGAGACACGCCACCAGAAGGCCAGAGATGGAAGAGATGGATGACCCCTCCAGCGCAGAAGAGGAACGCTGGCAAAGAGTGCATTCTGAAGGGTAGGGGTGGGTGTGATTTGACAACAGTACTTAGGATCCCCCGCTGGGATTTGCAACTTGTGTTGGAGAATGAAGCTAGAAGCAGTGGCAATGAGAGAACCCATGGTGGAAGAGAAAACCTACAAAGCTGAAGAGAGTGTGAGAGTTGCATTGTAGGGCAAGGACGTTGTGGCAACTTTACTTTACTTATTTATACCACGCACTAATGACCCCGAGGCTTAAAGTCACAACACAGACACAAACATCCAACATATAAAAGCGAAGCCCAGAGAGCAGAGGGCACAGTCCACAACATAAAACAGAGGAGATGAGGGATTTAACCATCCGCACGGGGAGTGTGCGCACTCGCCTGGGCTTTTTGATATTTTATTAATTAAAATGAATGATGGGAGACCAACCTTCGGGAAATGTGTGCAACCATCACGCACCCATTTCATCTGCTTCCAGCACGAAAACGCACAGTCACGTGTACTGCAGGAAGACACAGCCTACAGACACCATCTTCCCCTGTCATATTCTGCTAGAATCCGACAGCCACGGGTACAAAGCATCCCAAGAAGGGGGAAGGCACACCTTCCCCCAGCCATGGGCAGCCTAATTTAAATATGAAATGCTCCATGGATCTGCATTCCTTTTGTGGTAGTTCGGCTGGTGGCAGTGCATACTAACGAGATAATTGAAGCAAGCCTAGAGGAGAGGCTTGGTTGCCAAACAGAACAGGAAGGTTGGGTTAACACCCCTTTGGTGTGCAATGTGTCAACTTGAAGCTAGTTCTCACCTCTCTGTATGAAAGGCCGTGAATGGCCGGTCTGGGTCCAGCAGTTACCGCAGGTGTCCCTGCAGAGCAGACCCCTTTCAGGGGGACGAAGGTTGTGATTTAGGGGAGACGGGAAGTCTGCTCCGATCACAAACTTCAAGGGAGACCTGCACTTTAATCAAGTCACAGAGGGATCAGTTAACCAGAGAGACACTTTGCAACAACAGACTCCTGTGGGTGACTTAGGTATGTGTTGTCAACCCTTGTCTGTCCCGTTAGTCTTGACCATGCATAACAGAAGAGTGTTGATGGGTCCCAGGATTGGTTCATTAAGGTAGGCTTAGCCTGCACCAATTACTGGGGCCCATTTGGCTTTAAGAGAGGGCTGAACCCCTCACTTAGCTGATCATCTGATGACTTTGAAAGGAGTAAGATGACTCATTTGAACCCAGCCTGAAGGTACAGTCTACCTTGCATCTTCCACCAGTGAAGGAAGGGCAGGTGTTCCAGGAGGGAAGCGAGATCCCTCCCCTAAACATCTCTCACGGCCCTCCCCTAAACATCTCCCACGGAACAGAGGGAGATACCAGACTCAGAGGACCCATCCAGCAGCTCCAGAACCGGAACCCAGCCACCACACATAGTGCCCTGCTAGGTACTTCCAGCAAGCTTCCTAGGTGGGAGGGCCAGAGAGTATCAGGACCAAGGACAAGGCAGTTGCCCGCAAACACTCTACTGAGCTTTGGGACGGCACAAGCCCTGCTAAGAAGCTAGGATCGGTGCCACACAAGCATCAACCAGCGTCCATCTTTTAAAGACATTTTTCGAGACAGTAGAGTCCTCAAACTGCATCTGGCTGCACCGCCGACTGTTGTCACGCCGCAGTCACCAGAGCCATCTAAGATGCCTCAACCCGCATTCCAGATCAGCCAACCAGCACAGAGACAACAATTCTTGGCCTCGAGCCTCTGCGCCAGCCAGCCTGCAGCTGTCCGACCAGCCTCGCTTGCCGAACTACCTGCCGCCTGATACCCGCAGCTGTCTTCCGCCACCAACTCTGTCTCAAGGCCTGTGAAGCACTCTGGAACCGTTGCGACGCTGTCGAGCACCAACAACTTCTTCAACACCAGGTACATTGTGGTTCTGCCCCCGTGGTCCTTCTCCAAAGGCCCCTAGAGACAGTTATGACCCTTTGCCCCCTTGGTGCTGAAACCAAATAAAAGTAATCTGTCTCGCTGTTCAAGGTTATCAACTACCTTCCCATCAGTATCCAGAGTGGATCCCTTTCCTTTGTGAAACTGTCCTCTTGTTCCTTTACAGGGTGGTCGTATTTGTAGTGTGCTGGAACTGTCTGTTGTAGTAATAAAGTAGATATTGTTATACAACCTTGACTGGGCAATCCTTTTTATCATTGGGTAATAATTGTATTTTCGATGTGTTGCAACTACCCAACAATCCACGACCTTACAGAGATAAGCCTGCCATTCCGTCCACATTACCAAAAATTGGACAAGGAGCTTTATATTCACTTGTGTTCTAATCTGTTCAGATTCCTTCTGGTGTACTGGAGGTGTGGGTTTGATTGATGGTTTAGAAACCGATATTCATCCCTGGACCACTGCTGCACCAGAAGTTGATTCGTCACATGTATCATGTGAGAAACATGGCCCTGCAAAGGCAGTGAGGGTCAGTGAACCAAACGAAGGAGGGAATTGCACGCTCTGTGACCCCTCGCATGTCAGGCTCACGATGGTCTTCTAAAGATGCTTTCATGTTACGCTTGCTGGCATTCAGTGAAGTGGCAAGTCATAGAGCAGACAAAATGCCTTCCCCGCTATGAACCGTGGAACATTTTAGAAAGTGGCTAGATCCTCCTGCTGAGCCCTCAAAAATACAAAACATCCCCTAGTCGTTTTTGGGTGGTGAAAGGGCCTCTTCATGAGTTTGGCGGTAACCCGTTAATGCAGCAGTATCGCTATTACCGCCGCATTTAAGGGTCTGTCAAATCACAGGCTTGGCAGATTTTCCACCAGCTCTGAACTGGGGGCAAATCCACAGTGGTTTTGCCGATTTCCGGTGCTATTATCGCCACCGGTAATGGCGCCGAACATTCCCCATTGAGCCCAATGGGGAATGGAAAATTCCAGAATGGGCCCAATGGGGAATGGGGACTTACCATTCTGCCAAACCCCTGATCCGGTGCTAATAGCGCCGGGGATTTTGCAGTAGGGCTAATAGCCCCGGCAGTAATACTCGTGATGAGGCCCTTTGTATTTTGGGGTGGAGAGCCACTTCATACTAGGTTTACAAGTTTCATGGGTCTAGCTCACTTTTACTGATGTACACTTCTCGAGGATACATTTTTACCCAGACTTTTTGTCCACAAATGCAGATGGTAAGTTCGGGGTAAAGTAGTATGGGGTTGGGTGGTGTCTTCCCCCTGCATTTTGTGGTAAAAAAAGTGGCAGAAAATATTCGTCAATCCTTCATAGAACCGTTTCATGGACGCATCACTCCACCATTCTCCATTTTATGAGTATGTTAGAGAAGTCTTGAACCAAACCCTTTTTCTGGTTTGTATTTAAAGGGAAGGCCCACATTCCACAAACGTGCAAACGCATTTTATTAACTGAAACACTTTGTGACCACGACATTCCGCCGCCATAATTTCCATTGTGCCCTAGAAACTCTTTTTGAAGTAAATATCCAACGTATACAAGTTTTGCAGTAAAATCACCCCGATTACTAGAGCAGTCGGGAGCATTACGGCTCATTTAAAACCATAAGCCTTTGTTCAACATCCGACTAAAAGTCCTCCGAAGCCAATTCCATTCCATGTTTTCAAGATACCCACACAAAAGGGTGACTAGTCAAACCCATTGGGAGTTACATTACATATGCGACATCTCGAGGAGCTGACCTGGAGCATCTCTGAGCAATAAGAATGACTTCTTTTTTTTTGTTTTTGTTTTGCGTAGTGCGAGAGGCAGGACGTCTAATTATGCATCATCTTCAGCAGGGACTACCGTATAGAAGTGATCCGTCTTCCCGCAGTACCCTTTTTGCTTCACAACGTGGGTAAAATCATTTAAGTTCATTAAACACAGGTGCCCAAGCCATGAAATGCGCATTCACAGTTTGTTGCTCAGTTTAGTTCCGTACTGCTGCTTGGGACGGGATGGGGGAAGAGACTGGCAGCCCCTTCCTTTGGGAGGAGGCCCTGCATGTATCCACTGCACTGTAACTAGTGGTGTGGTGGTAGAACGACTTGCATCCAGAGGAGCGAGACTCCTGGCAGGGATGTATAGTCTAGGAATAAAAATAAACTTCACCCTCGTTCACTTTTTTGATCCAACCATGCCCTGCGGGACCCAGTCTGTCTGGGGTTCCTTGTGTCTTCCTCTAAACCCGGGCTTCTCTGCCTTATAATAAAAGGGAAATGAAACGACGCAAAAAGATACTGACGCAGACAAAAGACGACGCTGACGCGATGCCTCACGAGGGAAACTCCACGCTTACATGCTTCCGATACTTGGCCAACAAAAAACCAACAAACAGTGGACATGACAGTAAGCCCGGAAAGAATAAGTGTGGTGTGCCGACACACGTGAGACAAACTAGCCTGCAATGGGCCATGGGCATGGTGGCCTGTTATTACGTTCACCTTCAGGAACAGGTGTGGCCCAGTTACAGTAGTGATGCTAACAGGCTTTTATATTGGGCCAAATGACCACGCAGTAGGTTCAGAGTTCCCAGTCCTGTTCTTAAGAGGGCGCCCTGTAGCCAACTAGTAAATGAGTAAGGGGAAGGAAAAGTGGGAAATGGATGCTACAATCAAAAGGAGAGATGAATATTTTGCAATAGGGTGGGTGCATGCCAGTTGGGTTAGGTGGACCCCCAGTACTGCAAAAAGAAAGAAGGAGGAGGAGGATCTGGCCTTAAATCTTGTGACATGTGGGTTGCGTTTCCAAAGCATATTTGGAGAATTCCAAGTTAATGCACAATGTAATGTGTAGGGGTTCGGGAGCGTGATCAGTCATGTGCCGACTATCGTCCTGGGAATCACTCCAGAATATTAATTCAGTCTGTGGACGAAGGGGAGTGTTATTGGTAGGGGAAGTGAATGGAGAGGGAAAACTAATAGGGTAAAACTGAAAAAGCCTGGCATGGAGTTTGTTCTAGGCCTTGCCATGCTAGACTTTATTTTCGTTCATGGTGAGACACTGTGGTGCCTTTCTTGGGAGTAGGTTATCAAAGTACAGTAATCCCTCCCCATATACAGTAAGAAAACATACCATGAGCTGCTTATGCAGGCGTGTAATTATAAGTAGAATTGTTCTTTTATAACAAGCTTAATACTGTAGACGGTTTCTAAGCACAAGACCGGGATTCGAACCTGTGTTGCTATGCGTTGTCTCGCTTCCAAGACAGACGCGTTGCCCCCGAGCTATCCTCCCAGCCCTGTGAAAGGCAGATTTTAAAGTATGACAAACATGGAAAGGGAGCGAGGTGCCAGAGGTTTCACCTTCAGTTTGTAGTGACACTCTTGCCCTATGCAGCACGTAGTGTAGGACTTCAGCATGGGGCAGAAAGGGTTTGTTCAGGATTTGGAGCTTTCCACAACCCTCCCTAGTGAGCCTGGGTGTGCTAAAACCATAAAACCATGCATTGGAGGAACATTAAACATTGATTGGTTTTGGACTGTCTCTCTCCTATGGGAGCAAAGCCCTGGACCGGGCTTCCTGGGAGTTCTTGTGGCCTACCAGGAACTTCATGGGGATTGCAGTGGTGCGGGAGGTAGGATTCCTCTTGGGATGGGGCTGGGCTCTTCTGGGGGATAATCTGCATAATCCAGCCTTCTGTACCTTTCTCACCCTGGGCTGCATTTACCTTGTACTACCAATATAGGGCACCAGGGGGCTCTTTGGTCCAACAGGGGTTTAGAGGCTGCTTACCAGCTTGCATGTGCAGGTCATCTTCGGTTGTTGTGGCCCTTTTCCTGAATGGAGTGCTGCACACAAGTATTATTTATTTCGAGAATTGGCTGCAACCTTATGGCTGCTTCAAAGTACTCTGTATGATATGATAGGTGATTTAGAATGCGCTTAATACGCAGAGGTTTCTAAGAGCGGACCCGCCGATCGAACATGTTGTGCTCTGTGTCGTCATGCTTCTAAGGCGAGAACATTGCCCCCGAGCTATCCTGGCGAGACCGATATTTGACATTAATGTGAAATGACATAAGAAAACAGGATATAACTTGACATAACACAAACTAACCAGCTAATATGACAAAACTGGCATTATGTAAAAAAACAAAAATATGAAGGGTTGAATGAATTAAGAAACAGAAATGAAATAGAAAAAAAGGACCAACACTCGCTTAAAAATGAAATTCAAACTTGCTTACAAGAACGTAATTGGAAAGTGTGAATTTAACAATGAGAAATAGAAGAGAGGAGCAGGGTTAGGTTCATATGTAGTGTGGAAGGACGTGGAAATATACAGAAGTTGTGAGTTCAGAGAGGGTCGGGCACCCACCTAAAGACAAAAGGAAGTAGCACAGCAAAAGCACAATTTTGAGTTAAACTTTCTGGCAAGAATCTAAAAAGTAGTTTAACCGGTCCTCCCACCTCAAATTAGACCTTAATTATTTATTTATATTTAGTTTGAAAACTTTTACAAACTTAAAACAAGTTGAGAACAACTCATAATCACAATAGACAACACTTTACATAATTTAAGAAATTCCACATGTTGTATCAATTTGAGGATCACACCAATTATATCTCATCCAGGGGGTGAACAGGCAATTTATATGGCTCCATCTATTTGAACGTCAACCAAGAACATACAGAATAATTAATGATCACATCACTGTTCCGAGTTCCATAAAATCTTTAAAAAGATTAAACGCTAAAATGTACCACTCATCAATAATAGCTGTACAGGTAAAATAAAAAGGAACTATAAGTACAACTCAACCAATTGCATAATTCAGTTAACGTTTCTTTGTAAGCAAGCAAAGGGGGTGCGTCACCCTAGTTACAGTCAGTTATTCTTGTGTAAGGCTTTCATAATTATACACCATAACCGATGCAAGGCTATTGTACACTTTCGCTCTCCGTGTTCAGGCAAAAATTCAAAAATGCATCATTTTTTATAGAGTCGTAGTTACACACAAAACCACCCATTGTAGTCATTATAGCCGGGCCCAATATTTTACACTCCGTAAATAATTGTTGCGCTGTTTCGAGAGTGCCCAGTGTTTTACATATGTGTCAAATCCTGTACTATAGCAGGATCTTAAGATGGGCACCCCGAAATATTAGCAAAGGAAGTTGGTTTGTCCTTAGTCTCAATATGAATTACCAGCCCTCAGGGCTAGGGCACCATCTTGAATATCTCTGAGTTTGCAGAAACCGATGGGTAACGTTTGCTACAAATGTGTATGTACGCAATGTGGAGAGGCGTATATAATTATTTGTCCAGTCCCATGTCTTCAGTTTACTTTTAAACAATTGTTGTAAAATAACGAGGTAGTGCCTCGTTTGAAATCAGGGGTCCAACATATATGCTCGTGCAACCTGGCAATTAGGCTGTTAAATTCCTTTCCTTTAAGTTTTTTACAAGTACCTTGGGCGTGCCCCAGTACAGCAAGTAATTGGCATTTTGGCCTTGTATTAATTTTGAGGTGGACCAACCCTTGCTTTATCGTTGCTTGGCCCTTTAAAGAAACTAACCACAATTCTCATCCGAGATATTCAACCGGGATCGAGGATCGCAATTTTAATATGCGCTTCCAGAAATAGCCCTCGATTTTAATCGAGAAAGTGTAAGTCACCCAGGGCTAAGGCATCCAATCCATATAATACCATAGGGCAAAAACACTGGCTACAGAGGGTCATTATCCCCTCAAGGGAATAACCTGCGGGTTCATTTGCAAACTTTTCAATCAGATGAGTCATGAGTCTTCAATTTATGGTTTTAGTCTCTTTTATATGCGTGTATGCTCTGTTCGAGCTCATTTCCAGCCCCAATTAGACCTCAAGCAACCCTCACACATCCCGCCAGCTCTGAAGACAATGCATTGACTCACAAAGGAGGGTGATCACGACACTCGGCCTGACCAGCTCAGCCTCCTGAAGCTCTGAACCAGTCTACCTGACTAAACTATTCCTATGTCACCACACGACGCCACTCATCGCTCACAACTCGCCAAAGTATAGGTACACTTCCTTCACTGTTAGATCGCTCCACTACCGGGACTCTTCTGTGAACTTTCTCCGGCACTCTCTCGTTGCTAAAAAATGAATCGGGAGAAGTCCTGAAGATGACAGTAGCCATCACGTTTCCCCTTCTCCTCACAGATGCTCCCGCTTTCAAGCAGACCCATGGCACCTGCACATTACACATAGCCCTAATAAAAGGCAAGAAAAGTATAAACGATAACTACTTTGGTAACAAAGGAAATACGGGCCTTTAGTTCCAATTATGGATTTCCCCTTCGGCAAACTGTGTTATCTTGAACAAATCACGTTATTCATCTGTGTCTTTAGCCACCAAACCTGAGAGGGTTTAGAAACAAGCCAATCCTCACTAATACGTACCACATTAAATGGGTATTTTCAAGAGCGAGGCTTAAAGTGTAAGGAAAGAACACATAACGTGCTGTTCTCCTGGAGCGTCCCCACATTGCATCGCCGGATCGGGGAGCCTGGGGTCTGGTCTCCCCACTATCAGTCACATGCTTCTCATTCCACAATGCAAGGCTGAAAAGCGGCTGGCAGATAGCGAGCAGAAGAGGCAGCCCCTCTCACAAAGGGAGGCCTGTCTGATGCAGAAAGTCTGGCAGGAGTAAGCCGGGGCCCCTCTACTCTTTGCGTCTGTGGGAACTACTTTACATTTTTTGCTGTCAATAATTGGCGCAGGGAACAGCAGCACGCGGACGAAGGGCCCCGACATTACCATAACAATGGGCTCCGGCGGCCACAAAATGGCGGCACGTTGCGTGCAGGTGAGACCTGACCAGGGAGACATAACAGAATGCTCCGGCCAAGATAGAATAATGCTGCTCGTCACTTCTGAGTAATAACTTTAGAGGAAATGAAGGCTGGGGGGGGGGGGGGGGGGAGTAAACTTAGCAAGACTACTTAACCACCAGCATGCTTGCGAGTAATGTGATGAATGTAGGGAAGTTACCGGGGAACGTTCCCATCAGAAGTTTCATTATTTCATCACTGTGTGGAGGTGGGGGGTGGGGGGGGGGGAACATGTCAAACTATGGTTTGAGGATCTTTTTGTGATATCACTGTGAAACCCCCACGACCGCATGTCAAACTAGCATCAGGGAGTTGCTGCATCACAGCGCGAACCACAGCAAGCACGCTTGGGAACATTCAGGCAGGACCATTGGGGGCAACTAGATTTTTTGAACTTTAGTTATGATGCAACGTGTCGCGTTACGCGATGTGATGCTCTTCCTAATTGCTGTCCGTAGCCCCTCGCTATCTTTCAGGTAGTCATTGCTACCCCGTGAGTAAGGCCACCCCTGAACATCGCACACTCAAATCCCACTCAGTCACAGCTATAAGCAATGCTTTAAGTGGGATAGGAAATCGAAGGGGGAGGGGGAGGGCTCTTGCTAGGAGGTGTGGCCTAAGGACATGCCACCTAATGAGAGCCACCCCCACTCGATTAAGGCCGGGGAGGGGAGAGCGGCTGGTAAAAGAGGTGGAGCTGGGGCAGACTGGCATCATTACCTTTCATGTGCCCAACCCCTCCTTTAAAACAAAAGGGTTTGGGCGAACTAAACGGTGCGACACCGGTGTACCAGTTGCTTTAGTCATCAATTGTCTCACCGTTTTTAAGTATTCCAAGTTGATTTGTCGCAATCAGGTATGGTATTGTGCGTGCTGTGCCGTTCATCAAACAAGCAGGCCTATCCGGATGTCGGCGTGCTGGCAGTATATAAAATACAATAACTCTTCCCTTGACCTGCGTAATACTGATTAAATCACTTAAAGATTAAATGTTACTAGCACATTTTCAAGGTGCTAGAACCAGGGGTACCCATCTCAGTTGTTAAGCTTTGGGAGAATGCAAAGTTGAGTGGATCTGCGCGGATTTGAACCAGTGTCTGCAGGATGCATGCAGTTTACTTGTTCATCCCGCACTACACAGTAGCACTATGTTATGTTACCTTGCATTTGTATAACTCCTCCTGTCATGGATTATGGAGTCGAAGCGCTTTGCCTGCCAGAGAGGCAAAGGAGGAGGAGTATGATGGAACATGCAGCAGTGGCAGGGAGGAGCAAGTAGCCGAATTGTCTATCAAGTGCAACTTATCACCAGTACAAACCAGTTCCAAAGCGTTGGACAGACACAATACATATAAAACAATCATTCATAGCCAAAAACAAAGTAACACGTACTTTAAGAAACATACAATGGCAAGAGGACATAGACGCATATGGCCTTCTATCCTTCTGTAACAGACTTAACAAATGGACCGGATGGCGTTTCAGAAAATTCTGCGTCACATTAAGGGCCCACTAACACCAAAAAGATTGTACCGAGCAGAGGGTATTGATAATGGCCCTGGTGCAGCGTATGGGTCGAGTAGAACTCCTCAGTAAATGTTCGTGCAATCCCCCCCCCCCCGCCCCGCCGCCGCCGCCCGCCCCCTATTCGCAGCGCTCACAGTCCCAGCTGCGCCGTGCAGCGAGTGAAAGCGCACCGTGTGCTGCGGCATTCCTGTCAATGGGCGAGCCCTCCCCGCCCCCCTGCAGCCATAGCGTGACCTCCGAGCCCTGCAAATTCCACACCCACCACTGGCCACCGCCCCAGACACCTCCTGTAATTACTTTTCGCGGCGCAGTGGCTGCGCCGTGGCGAGGCACAGCAGGGGGGCCTGCACCTCCAGGCTGCCCGCCGTGGAGCACGTGACCCTTCCTTCGTCTTCTGATGTCTTTTTGATTTGATGTATAACCTCTTGCAGCGAGGGAAGCATTGTTTAACTGTGCACGTAGTGTTTGTATCAATTCTTATAGTATGACAACAGATGTTTTCCTCGTGTTTAAAAGTTTAAAGTTAGTGATGTGGCTCCGTGCCACACTTAGTCTCAGGATTAGAACCGAGAAACGAGAGCTCTAGTCTCGGTTTTACAGGATTCTCCCTGAACTGTGTGACCGTGGGCAAATTCATGCGAAGTTCTGTGCGCCCTTATTGGGGAAAGTTTGAGGCATTAAACTGCATATGGAAAGTCTCCATTCCTGAGGGGGATATCTGTAGCGGCGCCATAAAAGGAAGTCTATTGGGAGATTGCGATAACTTCTTAGGACAAACTAAAAGGAATACTCCTTTGTTACAACAGATAGGCTTCTGAAACTTTCTGAGGACGGACTTGTGTGGCTCAGAAAACGGCTACACTGTCTACATATTTGTATCATTGTTTATAAAGTTTCATCAGCCGTTAAAATATCAAAATTGTTCAGCGGATGCTCTGAACAGGAACTTAGACTGTGTCGGAATGTGTCTAGAGGTAGGGTGTGCCTATCACAGCCTATGTTACTAACACCCTTATCCTCGGGACAATGAGATCATGTGGTAAAACGGGTGTTCGTAGTTTTGCTCCCTATTACATATCCCTGCCTGTGTGAAAGTGTTAGCATGCAGTGGACACGGGGCAACACTGCATATGTAAAGAGGTCTAATATAGCGCTTTTCTGCCAATAATGTTGGCCACACTGAAAAAAAGGAGCGCATGGTGTTTTAGTCGGATAACAGTTGTCTGATGGTAAATGGGGTACAGTATTCATTGGGAATGGGGAAGTGGGAGGGGTCTCCACCCAAATTTATTAGTGAGAAAAAGTGCACAAAACAACAAAAACGTTAAGATTTTTGGGATTCACAGTAAAGGGTTCAGTATTTTACCATTGATCCTACTAGATCTAGCAGGCAGAGTCGGCCTTAGGGGAGGGGGGCTTAGGGGAGGGAGGGCTGGGCGACCGCCCGGGGCGCCACGCCCCTCCAGGGCTCCATTACCCCACCATGCCAGCTCGGGGAATTTTTCAGTCGGCTCCCCCGAGCTGGCGTAGTTGGAGAAGGCGCGGCAGGCGGCCTTTTGCTATTAAATGCACCCGCTGCCACAGGCACATTTAATAACAAAAGGGCGCCATTAGACCCCCACCACGCCAGCATGGGGGAGTTTTTCAAGGGCACCCCCGAGCTGGCGTAGTGGCAGAAGCTGTGGCAGCTGCCCCTTTGTTATTAAAAGTGGCACATCCTGCCCCCGCCCCCTGTTGACCAGGGGCTTGTGGGGGAGTGCCAATTCGCACAGGGCGCTGATGCCCCCAAGGCCAGCCCTGCTAGGAGGTCTAGTCATATTGGAATCACCACTTAGCCAGTCTGGGGAAAGTCTGCACCGCCACACACTGGTTCCAATGCCATAGAATAGATATAGGTGTGAAGTGACAGAGTTGCTACAGAGAACAGTTGGGTATGATTTCCCCCCCGTCCCCAATACCTGGCCTCCAGTCACCTGGGGGCATTCAAACTACAGTGCGTTGGGACCATACCAATGGTGAAAGGATATTTTCCAGACAGTGATGATATCTGCCATGGTTCGTGGTGGACGCATGAAGCTGGAACTGCGCCTGGCAGTGAAAACAAGTGGGGGAACTGCATGAATGCTGCGATTCTGCAGGAATAAGCCTTTTCCCTGACGATTCCCTCCAAGTATGCAGGGACTCCCCGTTCCGGATCCACACGGTGAGGCACGGGCGTTAAAAATCTAGATGTTGTTTTAGCCCCAGGTGTGGCAATGGGCAGACTCAAATCTCACATACTGCCTTGTTCAGAAGAACAATTCCTAACCACATGAACCTTTTGGGTTGCCAGGTTGCTGGGCATTCACTGGGTTGTGATGGGAGCTTAGCATCCCATAGGAATGAAAAGAAATGCATTTTAACGTATGTCTCTTTTGCTAATGTTATGTTAATGGGTGGAAACGGTAGCCACTTAGAAACAAGCTTACCCCCATTTGTAAAGCGGTATAAGCGCCGAACAAGCTAACAATTAATAAATAAATCATTTTAATGAATCTCAACAGTCCTTGTAAAAGTCTGAATAGGCTACAAGTAGAATAAAAAATAAAAAAATAATAATAATAAATGTGTGATTACCTTAATGTTGCCTTGGGAAATGACAATGTGATTGTTTATAAAATGTTGGTATCCTGATGAAGCGCCTCAGATTGCGAAACGTGTGTTGACTTACTTGCGCAATCTAATTTTATGTTATGTTATTTTGCATTTGTAAAGCGCCTTATGTATCATTGGTATGATCTCAAAGCACAGGTAGGTTGAACGCCCTCGGGAACTGCAGTTCAAGTCAGTTGAGAGAGAGAGAGAGAGAGAGAGAGGGAGAGAGTCGTAAGGTGCGTGGGCGCACCAGGTATGTTTGCAGCTGGTGTGGTTGTTGCGTGATAGCTGCTTCTTAGCGGTAGGTGTGGTGCTGAGGAGATCAGTTGAATGTGTTTAGTCTGGAGGGTGGACATCCAGACTGAGTTCTGGCTGCGTTAGGCCTGAGGAGACGCCTAGGCTAGCCGGTGTGTGCTAGCTAGCTGCGTTTTATTAGGATGATGGGTAGTTTGATGAGTCATGTTAGTATGAGAACAGCTTTACCGAATGTGTCATAGTACTGCTGTGTTCTAGTTGAATGGTGGTGTATAGGAGAGAGTAAGCGCAGCAGTGTGATATTGTGGTAATCAGTAAAGTGTATGCGACCAGGCACACTCAATGTTGGGAATACCTTCTAAATTCAACTCTAATATAGTGGCGCTATTGGGGCATATTCAATGATGTTGGGAATACCATCTTAATTCAACTCTAATACAATAAAACATCAATCTTCTTTTCCCTTGGAGGGTCTTGGGGCGGGAGATGGAAACTTGGATTTCTTGACTCCATGTAGGGACCAGCTGTATGCTGGGTTTACTTCTGAATACACCAATCTTTTATAACTGACCTTAGGCAAGGTGCAGATCACTGAAACTGCCCCATTCACTGTTTGCATTAATGTTATATTAAATCTGCCAATAAGGAACGAAATTACATCTTGGCATGGAGGAGTGCGTTTTAACGGAAATTATCTAAAAAATAAAAAAACTGTCTGCAAATGTATCTATACATTCTAAAACTTACTAACACTGCAATCAACAAACATTGCCACAACTATGTACAAAAACAGGGCCGTTTGATGTATTGTAATTGAAAACGAAAGGTTGTCTTTCCTTGTCGAATATGATCTCCCTCACATGGTAGTGTCATAAAAAAAGTTCTCACAAACACATCACAATCAAACCAAATCTCACTAATAATAGGTGACAAAATACCACTGCGCATGGTTTACAAAAATAAACAAAAAAATCCTTATTAATGAAGGAAACAAAAAGGTCTCACTTCCATCAACATTTTCACAAGAAACGCGCCCAGATATCTCTGGGTTCGGTGCACTATATAAATAAAATCCTTTGTGGCAAACATATTTATCATATAAATAGAAAATCTATTCCCAATCTTTCCAAAAACTAGCAAACCTCTCCATAAATCATGCCGAGGCACCAACACATAGGCTAACATTACATATATAGAGAGCACATGTTAAACTGAAAATAATTACCACACAGTGCACTTTTGAATGTGCTGGGGCAATATGTGTGATTAGTGTTGTAAGTGGTGAATTTAGAGATGTATTACAGTTGGTTTGGGGTGTGGGGAGGAGTCCATTCCTTGGTGTCTCAGAACCCTTTGGAAGAAATGAGTTAACACCCCACCCCCTTAGTTGACAATGTGGACAGGTGATGGTGAGCGGCAGCAAAGCGGCATGTAGCGCTCTACCAAAAGGACCAAGTATTTACATACATAAGGGAGGGGCCAGATAGAAAGCTCGCCTGGTGCCTGGGTCACGTGGTGCACACAAGACGAGGCCACTGAGAAAGAGTCGTGCTTGAGACGTTCTGGAAAGGGGAAGCTTTTGACCACTTCCCAGAACAGATGGTGGTTTTGAGTATCGCCATGTGCTGTCATGCAGCATGTTGGCGCTACACACGACAACTAAGTAGATACAAGGAGGAACATGACGGGAAAGAGGTTTCCCCTCAGTGGTTTGAAGGAGCTGTAGTAAGAGCCTTTACATACCACTGACGTCGAATGTCACCTGTGCGAGCGAGTAGCAAGCCAGGGGGCCCGACTAAAGGTCGCACTGCCAATGGGAGATACAAGTGCTTCTCGCTCTCACGTTCTCATTCTGCCGGGACGAGCCCCTCTGCCCGGTCCAGCAAGGACCAAAACAAACAAGGCGCACATTCAAAGCACATTGCATCACGGGGCCAATGAGCAAAAGCATAGTGCGTTCCGCCATTCCATAACTCGGACATCTTAACGTTACCACGTTGCTTGGAAATATCAGCTCACGCAGCTCTGTGAATGCAGCGCTTGCTGCCGTTATCTCGGCTGCAAATTGCGGTCACGGGTTCAAATCCCAGCCAGCCTAACTCCGCCTTACACCTGGCCCAGGTTGATACAATGACTACACAGCAACGCCGGCTATTTGCAGTCACAAGAAACAGTCAACTGCAGCAAGGCATACACAAAACAGGGTATTCTAGCCAAAAATGCCATTTCCAGTATTTTTCATTTTTAACCTTTGCAGGTCTCCCAGCAAAGATCATTACTTTCCTGAGTTAAGCCACGCGATGGGCTTCTCCCCCACTCGCCGTCACCTCATCACTGGCATCGTGTGTGTGTTGGTTTCCCCTCCCCTGCGGATGCCCGTATGCACCACCCGAGCGGGCTGTATAAAACCCAAAGACATACCACTGTGTAACCTAGGTGGCACAGTATTTACTGCCGACATGCTCACATTCGAGATACCACTGTGTAACCTAGGTGGCACAGTATTTATTGCCGCCATGCTCACACTCGAGATACCACTGTGAGATACCACTGTGTAGCCTAGGTGGCACAGTATTTACTGCCGCCATGCTCACACTCGAGATACCACTGTGAGATACCACTGTGTAGCCTAGGTGGCACAGTATTTACTGCCGGCATGCTCACACTCGAGATACCACTGTGAGATACCACTGTGTAACCTAGGTGGCACAGTATTTACTGCCGGCATGCTCACACTCGAGACGCATACACAGAAAAACAGCAGCACTTTGACCCTTAAATGGCTGAACACAGAGGAATGCCGAGGCATAAAGGCCAGGAGGAGGGCGAGAAGAGGCCTGGGTGAAGTAGTCATACTTGTCATGTGACGGACATGACTGGAAAACCTGCATATATACATGCTGTTAAAGTGCCTTTAATTCGCAGAGCGCTCAAGTTGCCACTGGGCGAGCATAACTATTTCGTCCAGTCCTGGTTTTGTTCTATGTAGTCTGGTACTTGTTATTTCTCAATTCAACAAGGCAGGACTACAAGCCCCAGAATGCAGCTATGTTTGTACAGTGCAACCGTGCAGAGAAACCGCTTTGGAGCGCTAACAAGGGATACAATTCTAGAGGCAGCTTTCGTTCTGCTTCATTCTTGGGAACTTTGCCCCCTTCTGACCTCCCACCCCCCAAACTCACCAGCATCCCCATCACATCGGTCCAGAGCTTGGAGATGCCATCGGACATGCCCGTGTCCTCCTCCGCCTCCTCCTGGGACTCGGGCCGGGCGGCTTGATCCGCTTCCTCCATTTCACGACCCCCTGCTTCAGGAGCGCCCCGGTCCAGCGGTGACCACGGCTCCCTGCCCCGGGCTGGCTCCCAGGCTGCAACAGGTTGCAAACACTGCTCCGGCGCCCCTGTCCCGCTTCACCATGCTTTCCCCCCCAGTCCCAGCTGCCCTCGCAGTGCCCTCCTTATAGGGGGGCCGCCAGGCTGCCCAGGAGGGTGCAGATATTGCGCCAGAGCAGACTCGGCCTCCTCCTCATCGCAGACTCTCCCGGGTTTAGCCCGTTCCTAGAAGCCGCGGAGTTGACATCGCTTCAGAAACTTTTCCCTGCTGGATGGGGCAAGCTCCAGCCACGCTCCAGCTGAAGCCTGGGCTGAACCACAGAGCACCACAGGGGGGGGTCGAAAAAATAATAGAGCATTTGCACTCGCTAAGAAGTCCTTCCCACAAGTGATGCAGAAAACACATTGGCAGAAAGTCAATGACGAGGGAAGGAATCATCGTACCAAGAAAGCGCCGATACGGCAGTAAATACCAGTGGCAGACAATCCTGCCCCCCCCCCGTCCATGCAATGGTCTCTCCCGACTTCACATGACTGCTCGCTCTGTCTCCTCTGGCTAAGTCTTTCAGCAACAAAAGGTGCTATGATGTCAGGCTCTCTGCCTGGGAGTGAACCGCACTTGCACTACAGCGTCTGCTCAAAGGAGGGCAGCCTGCTTTAACAGCCCCACGGGGCATTTACAGCTGCGAAGAGCGAAAGAGGCATCCAGTGGGGGGCGCACCTCACCGAAGTACCTCAAGTTGGCACACGATGTGGTTACGAGCGGTTCGTGCAGTCCGGTGTTCTTTCTCTGTGTTATGCTACTTACTTTGTTGTTACATTACACGCGTGGGCCTACAAGTACCAGAATGCAACACTGAAAACAAGCGCTATTGCGTGCTGCTCACCCGACGCGTGACCTCTTAAAAGAGAGAGGCGCCCCATGTTCAGTAACATCTTGACACCAAACGGACTGCTTCAGGGCGCTTTTCATAATTCCGATAACTGAGCCAAACAGGAGAGATAATATAACCGTGTCAAAAGGGCCGATCGATGGGGGTGCGTCCTTGGGAAGTTAACAAAAACCCAAATGACTGACTTTATTAGTATTTAAACCCATAAAATGATAGCCTGTAGGAAACAAAACAGTTTTGTAAAGTTGGCCCAGCGTGTCTTTTAAATGCTTTCGTGTAAAGTTTTGTGGCTCTCCCCCCATTAATTTGATTTTTAATTTATTTATGAAGTATTTATTAGCACAATACATAACAAAAAGTGTTTCCAGGCCCCACAAGACGAAAAAAAAGGGAGAGTGGGAGCAGGGGATATAAACAACAAGAACGGTCCTACTAGGCCTTGCCTTGTGACATTCGGATCGTGCAAGTGCAGTAACAAGGAGTGCAGGGGGAAGCAAGGAGGGGGTGGGCAGTGCTGGTCAGGGAAGGAGGCAAACATGTAGGGGGATGGGGAAAGAAGGAGGAAGGGCCCAGAGGCTAGGCAAGTGCTGGGTGGGAGAAGTTTGCAAGTGCCAGGGGGTGTCAGGGGTGGACTGCTATCTAAGGGCGAGGACAGGGTGGATCAGACTCAGGAGGGATGCACGTCACACCATAATAGTCAGGGAGGGGGCCCAGAAGCGCAGGACTTATTGGGGGTGTGCTGGTAGACTGGTCAGGGAGGGCCTGGTACTCTGTGTGACTCATAAGTGACCAGGCCGCCAGTCAGAGCGGCAGGTGGGCGTGTTGGCAAGGGAGCAGTTGGTAAAGAGCAGGGTCTTGGGAAGCTTCAGGAACTTAGGGCGCTCCAGCTCAAGTCTTGAGAGGGGCAGGGAGGCCATTCCAGAGGGAGGGACCTGCCGAAGAGAGGGATCTACCCACCACTCTCTGCTCAGAAAAACGCCACACCTCCTATCGGCATGAGGCAGCCAAACAGTTGGTTTCTGAAGCATTCACGTGTATTTTAACAGTGGCACTAAACACATTTTCTGCCAACCCGTGCTTTCAACAAGGACAGTTTGTGTACTGCGTTTTGTGCAGCATCACATCACCGCAATCGTGCTCGTTGTTTTCTTCTCGCATGCATGGACGGTGGGGTGCACCGGCTCTACTGGGACTCGAACCCTCCAACCACACAGAGGTTTTAGCCCAAGTGCAGCACTGCTATCTTACAGCCCAGGCAACCACGTCTCGTGAAATAATAGGATAGAAATAAAAAAGCTTGCACCGCCTATTCTCTCCAACAACATTTTGTATTCTACTCACTTACTGTCAGCAACAGAAAAGGACCGCGTGTGTTTGTGTGTTCCTCTGAACCATTCATGTACCAGCTCAGACTCGGAGCCTACAGGCGACTCACGCGTTTTTCACATCGCTAGCCTGCGTGGTGTGTTATTGTGTGAAGCACAGCCCCCTCGCACAACACAGGCTGCACTTACCACAGCTCCAGCGCATTCTCGCCCTCCCCCTCCCTGCAGCGAGGACATACTGATCAGCATCCCCGGGAACGGGCCCGGGAGCCCACAGCGACGCTGTCCCGTGACCACTCCATCATCCTCGTGACCGCATTGTTCTCCGGCCCCGAGGGCTGCCTGCAGGAGGAGGCGCTGGCATGGGAGGGCACAGCCCCGGCGGGGAAAATGTAAATAACGAGACAGCACAAGCAGGACACGCAGAGCTGGGAAGAGGAGAACTTAAACCCTAACCAGAAAACACTTTAGAAACTGATTTACACGTTTTCTGTTTTATTGATTACTAAAGTACCGATTTCACGTAAATATGATTGCTTAATTTAAGATCTCATAACACTCTAGCTTCGACCACGTAATTCATTCACATAGCGCTTCGACGCAATGAATTAGACCAGGAGGTGCTATATAAATGCAAGACAATCTTTCATGACCCCGTACACTTCCGGTCACCCTCAGTCTAGACTCTAGGGTGACCAGATTTAAACAGTAAAAAACCGAGACAGGGCAACTAACATAAAAGTAGGACTAACTCTTGAAAGTGGCTATCAAGGCATTGCACTTCAGTAGCGTATGGAGGAGAAAGGCGTTTAAGTGTTACTGTTTAAATAAACTCATATTATAATTAAATGATCACAAACTAACACTTTCTTAAATTGTAAAAAAGGCAGCATTTCTTCTGTGCGAGATTGTGCATTCCTGCCTGCCTGCTATGCAGACGCGTAGGCAGGATAGGGCCTGAGCAGGCAACACCCACCCAGAATCTGTTAATGCCCACTTAACAGTGCTGCATGGGCATCTACAGATGTTAATGTCACTGTGGTGGGCCCAACTACATTAGCTTCAAGCCCCACTTGTTGGACAATCCTGGCTACGCCTCTGGTGCTATGAAGACCTACTACAAAAAACCAGGACCGCTGCAGTTTCCAATGGAAACATAATCTTGAGAAAGGGGGACAGAGCACCAAATACCGGGACAGTCCCGGCAAAACCAGGACGTCCGGTCACCCTACGTCAGTCTCACTACACGCCCTCCATGATGCAGCAACAGTTTTGACATGGGCGTGGCCTGCGGGGTGCCACTTCCGGGCACACCCTGTTTGTTTGTTACAGGGTGAACCCAAGCCTGACAGCACCACAGCCTGGCAGGTAGAGAGGGCTATTCTGGTCCTCAAACCGAATGCAAATCCACAATATTCATGTGTCTGCTAATTTAGCTAGTTTAATTTCTTTTCTCCTCTATTCTAGATACTGGTGGGAAATTCATGTTAGTACCTGGTGGGGGCATGTTTTCAGCATCTCAGATAATGGGGAGACTCGCAATGGGGGTTTTACCACATTCTAAAGCCCCCGTTCCAAGCCTCCTCGGAGCTGGAGACTGCCAGCTTCTTCTGCTGGCTATCGGCCCCGGGGCTTTACCCTACTCGGTAATGCCCCCGCATCTCGGGGCTTATTGCTTAAATATTTTGCATTGCCTGCCAGTACGCCAGGGTTAAGTCTTGTTCAGGTGTTTTTGCCTTAGATTTATTGGGCTGGAAATCAATGGATGACTGTGACTGCAGTAGAACTATAACATTTTTGATTGAGGCTATAGATGATTGATTTAGTCACACCATCTCTTTGTAGTTCAATGTTTCAATATATCAATAGTTTTTATTGTTCACTAAAACGTTGAGGGTCTAGCATAGTCTTTCTTTTATTTCAATACCTCCATATTCGGTTTCCTGAAACAGCATCATCTTGTTTTACAGTCTCTGGCCGTGCCCCTCAGCAAGGGACCTGTGCTAACTGCTGCAGAACTCCATTAATTCTGCTATATTTTAGTTTTAAACAGGCAGTGAAGGAACAGCTTCTGCACCAAGCCAAGTATCTGTATGACTCCTGTGATTGGGCAGCGCCCAGGTGGCAAGGCAAATGAGAGACACACGACACATTCATCATTTTGGAATGCATTAGACCGCACAGTAGTGAATGCAAGTTATCAAACATACACAACATCCCTGCTTCCATCTATCTCCAATTTATGCGTGGGCAGTGGTTCAGTTAATCGCCTCACTCCCAAAGAATGGTCCTGTGGGAATGAGGTGACCCCATGAACCGACCAACCCCCCAGCCCTGTTCTTCCCACCGCTGTGCGTCTTATCGGTTAAGCACCACTCGGTAAGGGCCTACCATGGCTGTTTCACCGTCAAGCGCTGAAGCTCGGCCCTAAACTAGGATGAAAATCACTCTACTGGTGTCACCAAATGTTTGGAACCAGTATACACTCAATACAATGTGCCAAATCTACAAGTGCAGCTTAATACTATCCTCACGCATCGTAGCCCAAACTTAGGGGTGGGTGGGCGGGGAAAACAACAGGATGAAGACCGCTGCCCTGCATCCTCCGCAGTGCCACGACTCAGGTGGGCACACCGGAAGCAAAGAGTGGGAGTGCTGTCCCAGATCCCCTTTTACAGGAAGCCCGCGCCCAGCACTCCGCACGCCAAAGACTTCCGGTGCCGAGCAGCAGCACACACCAAGCTGCACAATCAACTGCCAGGCCAACCATGGCTCAGACCATGCCGAACCGGACACGACATGAGAACGACTTGTTTTTCAGTGCCAAAAACATATGTAACTATTCAATAGTTTGACAAGACCACAAATGCTGTTTTTTCACCTATTGCAGTGAGTCCTGAAGAGCATAGAGCAGGGTTGTCCAACTCCAGGCCTCGTGGGCCAGAATCCCGACAGGTTTTCTGGATATCCCTCATTCATGTTCATGAGATAAATGTGCATACAATGATTTGGGCCCCTAAGAGTGGGATTTCTTAAGGAAGCGTAAAGTTACTACATTTAACATTATATACTTTTGGTTGACCTTGACATCAGCAGCCATGGAACGGCATTTGATGCAGTGAATGCATGAACGCAGCATTCCGAACACAATACACCAAATCATACCGGAAACCCTACCAGCGGATCTAGGTTTGCCAAGATAAACTATGGAAGACCCCAAACAACATGACGTTTTATGATACAATAGCATATTGGTGGGCCTGCTGTTGGGAGCAGAGTAGGAGAGCAGGGACATGCATTGGGGGGGGGGATAGGCTTATGCAATGGGGGCAGTGGTCCAGAGGATCAACCTCTGCTGCTTTGCCTTGTTTTGATTCTCAATAGAAGGCTCGCTCCCCGTCCATGATGAGTGAGGGCAGGAGACACTGTGTGGGTGACAATACCAAGCGATTTGAGCTACACGGGTTTTGGGCAACATGGTTTTTGTTTAGGTTTTTTCGTCTCCCATCTTGTCAGCTATTTATGGTACCTCTGCATGACAGCAACGCCGGGAGAACATTGCAAACAGATGTCACAGACTCTCTAACATAAAGTACATGTAAATCCGTGTGTCCTGGGGCTGGCTGCTATTTCCAACCCTACGTTTTTACTGCCATACTTTTCCAATTTGGAAACAACTGTTTACGCCTTACAGGAAAGTCTAGTTTCAATGGAACTTCCTAACTGACGGGCAGCACAGGCGCCCCAGTATGACAGAAGACATTTTAGAGAACAAAGGGCATTTACCACATTTTATTTTTCAAACTAAAAGCATTTTACAGGAAGGATGAAAAGACAACATTGTGACATTATATAATGCATATTTGTATACACTACGCGATAAAGCAATGTAAAGTGGTCTTGTATAGCGCCTTTCTGCTAATAATGCTGGCCTCGCTGCTCATGGCTCGGAAAGAAAGGAGGGCAGGCTGTGTTAGTCAGTAGCTGGAGGGCAGATGCAGAAACCTGCGGCATTGAAAGATGCAGGTCGGAAGTACCTAGTACCTGTGTGATCAAATGAAGATATCCATGTTGGGTGCAGTTTGTATGGACCAGGCAGCTTAGCCTAAAGTGCAGCCCCCAGACTGTGAAGTGCAACAATTGACAGAATGTTTAAGACTTTATGCTCATTTATCTACAGTGCCAAAAAAAAACCACAATGTTGGTCTGGGGGCGCAGAGCCACCTGCCCGTACCCGCAGACCTTCTGGATCAGCGACAGCCGGTGAGTGCCCGAAGGCCACTTCGACCAGCCACCACCAGACGGCAAGCAGGGACAAACAAAACCGAGCAAAATTGCCAATAAGCACCATAACAGGTGACACAATTATGGGCAATAAAGTGAAGTGGACAATGACAACTGCCACAACCTAGAAAAGGGGGAGAAAAATACAGTCATTTAAGCAAAACATATCTGATAGCATTAACAAAGGGATGGGAGGGTGGGAAATTGCATGGAGGTGTAGCGGGGTTGCCGTTGGCCACCGGGGAGGCAAGAGTCTGTATTGTGGCCTTGTGAGCTTTTCATAAGCTCTGTAACCTTCCGGCAGGTCCAGAGTAGGCTGGACCTGAAAGCACCCCTTGCTCCCGGCGCCACACCAGGGGTCACATTGCCATGGAGATGGGGCACTTGAAGCAGGGCACCCGCTCCTCTCCTTCTGGGAGGACGGTGCAGCCATGCGCACATATGCGCCACCCCACCTTGCCTCACAGGGCAGAAAGGACACAGTGGTGAGGGCATGGTGGTGTTGTGCACTCCAGAACCATCAGTGCTCAATACACCTGACTTGTCTCTATGAAAGCAACTACAGGCTATTGCTTAGTATGTATGCTCTCTTGTCAGTTATTGGCAGCCAATACCTGATGCCAATTCAATTCTTACGGTCAACCTCTGGATATGACGGACGAGCCCCCTTTCCAGCACTGAACAGGCCTATGCCCACACAGTGGATTTCCCATTCTAAAATGTTGGCAGCTAAATTATTGCCTCCTGTGGGCAAATGCAAACCATATAAACACAAGGCACTTAAATGGGAGCAGTTAAGGTCATTTAAGTAATGCTTCTTTAGCCGGAGAGGACTAGCTAAAGAGGTATTCTTGTTAACGTTGCAGAATGTGCTTATCCGTCATCCCCAGGACCCTAGCCTTGGGCTACAGTGCAGACAGGTCCCCGAAGGTCCCCTCATGTGGTCTCTTTAACCATCCGCACATTTCAGCACTGAGCCCTTCAGAACTCCAAAGCCTGGCAGCTTTTGTTTCCATTGGGACACATTGAGCTGTGGACCTCGCACACCTCGTTCTTTGTCTTGCTGACAGAGTTTGATCTGTTAGTGGATCCCGAGGTTGAGCCTAATTTCTCCAAATTCTCTAGTTGTAATGCTATTCCGGTGCTAATATAGCGCCATACTTTCTCTGCTTCATCAGTGTCAATCACAACGCCCCGCCCCCAGCACTCAATGCACCAATCACGTAAAATCCGCGAGGGTGACTCGCTAACATGCGCTCGAGAAATCCAGCCACAATCCCTCCACTTGTGCAAGGACGAGAGGCTTCATCGATTTGAGCCCAGTGAGCCGGCGGCCAGGACCCTTTGATCTGCTTCCGTACACCCCCGCTCCCCTTTGAAGCTCGGCTGCCTAATGATGGGGGGCATTTGTCATGCTCGATTTACGACCCTCTCGGTGGAGAAGCGCAGGGCACGCTTCTGAGCTATGGTCTCCACACGACTGCCCAATGGTCAAGAGGTAAACTAAGACAACCAACGGAGATGGCCATCCCCACCCCCACTAGGCACGTGGTCTATCTAGTCCAGCGCGTGGATGTTTTCTTTTTACAATCTCACTGACCCGACTTATTACTGAAATAATGGAAATGCCATAGACGCCATACCCATACACTAATTTGCAATGTGCGAGAGGCAACTGCACCAGCAAAGACGCATATAGATAAGAACACGAGTTTACCTACCAATGCACACATTTAAGCACACTCAGTGTTGTGTCTTTTTAACTAATGGATATGCAATACCGTTTGAAGTTGTGAAAACATGCAAGCAATCTAGCTTAACAGGCGACCTGATTATTAGGTCAATAGAGAAACAAATTGGGAATTGTTTGAGTTGACAGAACTATTACATTTAGGGCCACATGAAGAACATTACCCAGGTCAAATCTCAATCTCTCTCTCATATATATATATATATATATATATTTGATATTTATACCGCGCACTATCACCACACCATTCAATGAGAGTAGGTGTGATTTTTTTCAGTCAGTAGTTGTCATCTGCGGTTGTGTGAGGCGAGTGGTGTAGTGAAGTGCGTGCAGTTTGTTGTGCAATATAGGTATGGTTGTGTTATGTTTAGAATTTGAGAGGTGTAAGCAGAGGGATGATATTTTTAGTGGGTTGGTTAGTGGTGGCGCTCCATCCTTCCTCTTTCGCTTTGGCCACCTGTGATGCACATCCCTGCTAGGGTCGCGTACTGGGGTGTGTTTGGGGGTGGGGGGTGTCTCCCTCCTATATTCTGTAGGCTATTTAGTTGCGAAGCCTCCTCTACCCCCCATGCCCTCCTACGCATATTGTTAATGTTAATGTTAAAGGACATTTGTACCGCGCACTATCACCACCGGAGTGGTCCCCTGGCGCTCTGGCGGCTCTGAAAGAGGAGGGGAGGTTGAGTTAGTGGGAGGAAGCAGGAAAAGTGCAAGAGAGCAGTGATGTGCTGTTGGCGGCCTGAGCCCGGTGGGTCCTTTGGCTGAGCCTGGGGTGTTTACGGCCGGTAGTCGTCGTGTACTGTTGTGCAAGACTATGTGTGTTTTTGTTTTGCTGTTGCAATGTAGTGAAGTTTGTGGGTTTGTTGTGCTGTAGGTTTTGGTTGTGTTTGGTTTGGAGTTTGAGAGGTGTATGCAGAAAGGGAAATTGTTAGTAGGGTTGGTTAGTTTGCGTCTCTATCCTGAATTGAGGAGCTCGGCTTGCGTATTCTCCCCTGATGCGGCTCTGTCCTGATCTGGGTCCGACTGGCATACAAGGTTCCTTATTCCTCTGGCCCCCGCCTCTAACATGCTCTCTCATAGCTCCCCTTATCCTCCCTTCATACTCCTGTGGCTAGTGCACCTGCCAATGTCAGCCTCTCAGGTAGTGTGGTGATTGCCAATATCTCGACAATTCCACACCATTGTGGTACCTGGTGGTAACTAAGGGGCGGGACGAAAGTGTTGGTGGGATTGTCTGGGATAGTTGACTCGGTCTCCATGCCGCCTGTGTTCCTGTCTATCCGGTGTCACCCATCCAGGTGCCGTGGGAGTTACCCTCTCGGGTCGGGGATGTCCGTGTCCTTTCCGATTTAGTCATCCTTTTTCCAGTTTTGGTTTCCAGATTTAGTCTGTGGTGTTGAAGAGCCAGGTTTTTAGTGATTTCCTGAATTTTAGGTGATCCTCAGTGTTTCTCATTTCTTTTGGGATGTTGTTACAAGTTTTGGCGGCTAAGTGGTAGAAGGAGGTGCCTCCAAGTTTTTTCTTAAGGTATGGTTTGAGTTCCAGGCAGATTTCGTTGCTTGATGGGAGGGGTCTCGTTGGTTTGTAGACTTATTTTCTTTTCTAGGAATTCTGCTCCTTGTCCGCCGATTGCCCTGTGCGTTATGCACATTGTTTTGAAGGTGATGCAATGTTTTACTGGGAGCCAGTGTAGTGTTTTTAGGGGTGGAGTGATGTGGTCTCTTCTTGATAGTTTGAGGAGTAGTCTTGCTGCTGCATTTTGGATCCATTGCAGTTTCTTCAGGCGGTATTCTGGTATTCCGGGGTAGAGGCTGTTTGCATAGTCGATTTGTCACATGTCACAGATAATGGACTTCTACAACGCTTTGTCCCCTGGTATAGCCCGGCCTGCAGTCACCATCTCTTTCCTGGGCCCCTTGACAGGGGAAGGGGGCAGTGGGACCTCTTCCTTGTGCCCTTGACCTACCTGATCCCTGTGGTTTTTCTGTTTGGTCGCCACTCTTTCCCCTTAAATTCTTATCCCCTCTGTCTGTGGTTCAACCTAGGACACTCCCATCTCTCTCGTTAGCCTCTGTTAAGGCCCTCCATGGGGACCCAGGTCTCCCTCCCACTCGCAAGTCTCTCCACCTCCCTGTACTTGTCATGGTACACTTTAGTCCTGCGTCTTGCGACATGTGTGTTCATCCCAAGGGGGGTGGGTGTTGCTCATTCATTAATCTTTGTCCGGTTCGGAGTTGAACAGCCAGTTTTTTAGGAGTTTTCTGAATTTTAGATGGTCCTTCATGCTTCGTATTTCTCTTGGGAGGGAGTTCCATGTTTTTGTGGCTAGGCAAAAAAATGCTGATCCACCAAGTTTTTTCCTTTTGTACGGTTTAGGTTCTAGGGTGATGTCGTTGCTGGATCCGAGTGTTCTGGTCGAGTATATGTGTGTGTATGTATATATATATATATATATGTGTGACCAAGCTACGAGCAGTAGCGAAACGCATCATCATTGATGGACTTCCGTCGGGCTGGGCAAGGTATGGAAGAGTTTATGCTATTTTTAACAAATTGTTGATTAAAGGAAATTTTTAAACTTAATTCTTTTGGACTGCGGTATGATCTGTGGAGCCCAATTTGTGTGTAATTGATAAATGATACTTCAATCCGGGAGAGCGGTGCAGAACTATGCCGTCTAGTCGGCGCAGAAAAGTTTGAATATATATGCTAGGACAACTAAATACCTGGTTTCACCCGTATTAGGGGTCATCAGTGCAGTATAGTCCCGACAGCCTTGTGGTTGGAGCATTTGGCCATGTTTTCACTAAACCAAGAAAGTTATGGTGGGTTTAAAAAGGTTTGGAAAAAAAAACATTCACCTGGAATAGGAAACTGATGATCCCTACTCAAGGAATAGTGCGCTCAAAAATATTATTGGCTAAAACGATGGGCAATAGTCTAAAACATACTTTAAACATATTTTGAATGAAAGTTCCTATGTAAACACTTTGAGCAAACGAGGCTCAAAGCGTTTACATGGGAGCATCCATTTTGCCATTTCAAGCAGCCTCCTCAGCTCTGCCCTGGTGGCACTAAACAAGCAGTAAGAGCCCCCTACTGGGAGATTTTGCTTACTGCAACCAAAGCAGAGCTGAGGAGGCTGCCTTCACTTATATTTTACGTTTTCGGTGCTCCCCAAGCCCAGGGAAGCACAGAAAACATAAAATGAAGGCAAAAAGCAGAGGTGCAGCAATTACAAATACAACATTGTTGTATTTGTGATTGCCGTGGTTGGAAAACCAGAGAAATCATAAATACAACAACGTGGTATTCTGACAGCGGCGGCCTTTGCGTGGAGTCTCCTGGGCTCCCCCAACCCTGAGGGAGTCCAGGAGACTCCAAGCGAAAGCTGCCACAGTCAGAATAACAACGTTGTTGTATTTGTAAATACTGCAGCATTTACAAATACAACAATGTTGTATTTCTCACTGCAGCGGCTTTCTCTTGGAGTCTCCTGAACTCCCTCAGGGTTGGGGGAGCCCAGGAGACTCCACGCGAAAGCCGCCATAGTGCGAAACACAGCGGCATTTTGAAACACAACCGCGTTGTGTTTCTGCCTGCAGCGGCTTTCACTTTGAGTGTCCTGGGCTCCCCTCGGAGGAGCGTGAGAAACTTGGAAAGAAAACCGCAGTTTTTTTAAATACAACAATGTTGTATTTATGTTTGCGGTAGCTTCATCTTGGAGCCCAGGGGCCCCACTCTAAAGCTACCGCAAACATAAATACAACGTTTTAAAAGCTGCGGTTTTCTTTCTAAGTTTCTCGGGATCCTCTGGCTAGGAGGAGCGCAAGACACATAGAAAGAAAACCGTAGCATTTTTAAATACAACAACGTTGTATTTATGTTTGCGGTAGCTTCAGCTTGGAGCCCAGAGGTCCCAAGCTGAAGCTACCACAAACATAAATACAACGTTTTAAAAACTGCTGTTTTCTTTCTAAGTTTTCCGGGCTCCTCCAGCCCAGAAAACCTAGGAAAAAAAACGCAGCTAGTGCTTATTTAAAAAAAGAAATAAGCACTTACCCAGATGCAGCTTTCCTGCCTGCAGTCTCTGGTCTCTGTCCTCTGGCTCCAATGAAGCAAAGCCGCCCAGTGGTAGCTTTTGTTTATTACAGCTGGCTGGCTTTTGCTTCATTAGTGCTGCAAGGGCAAGCACAGGAGGCATCCATTTCACAAAATGGATGCCTCCTAGTGCTTCCTATTTTTAAGTTTGAGCTTCATTTGCTCAATACTTTACATAGGGACTTTAAAAAATATATTTTTAGATATATTTTTGATTATTGGCCATCTTGTTAGCCAATAATATTTTTGAGCGCACTATTCCTGGGTGACACCGGGTATGTAGTTGCCCTGGCAGCCTTGCAAATGTTGTCTTGGGTTGATTAAGCTGTGTATAAAGTAGCACTGGCCTCTTAGACAAAGATAATTTCCTGGAGAATAAGGTTTGCATTTGAGCTCATTTGCATACCGACAATGCCTTGCTGTTGTATCTCAGAACTGGAGGTGAACTTCGTGACGTTGTGGAATGTGTGACTTGGCTCAAATAGACTTTCCTATTGTCACATTTCAGGTGAAAGGGATTTTTTGAAACCTTTTAAACCCACCATAACTGTTGGGGACAGAGACACAGACACACCCACACACCACCCCAAAACTAAAGGGAAAATACAAAAGGGCTAAAATGGACTGGGGCAAGAAAAGGGGCTGTTGAAAGAATAGGAGCTAAACGGGACTTCACCGGCAATCTACAAGGTGGAGTTAGATGTGGAGGCGACGATTTTGCAACTCATCCCCAGATGAAAAAGATCTACATCAAATATTGCAGGTTCTCAATCCTCCCTTTGATCAGATTCTACAGGGCAAAAGTGACACCAATAATCCTCTATGGTTTAGAGGCTAAGCCCCTACTTTGGAGAACAAACTGGGATAAGCTAGAGTCACGTATCTGGAAGAAAGTCTTAGGTCTGCCAATGAGTACATCATCTTGGAATCTGAGGTTTGAACTGGGCCTGAACTCTCTAGACTCCTTAGCAAGTTGGAAGCTGACATTATTCTATCAGCAGATTATTATAGCAAAACATGATACATTGTTTAGTGATGTCAAAGTTCATCTAGAATGTTCGAGATCAGAATACCTAAGCCAACTGGAAATAAAAGTCAAGGAACTTTTGTTAAAACTTGACTTAAATCTAGAGACCTTGATTAATAATCCTCAAAGTAAAAACTGCTGGGGAGTTGGGAGACTGGATTAAAACAATCGCAAAAGTTAAAAATGGGATCTCGTCTAACGCCTTTCAATCTGTCGATAAAAAATTGGGGTCTATAGCAAAATATTTGATTAAATTTCCAGACAGCCAGGTTAGGAACATCTTTCTCAGGAAAAGACTTGAACTTACTACCTGTCGGGGAGGTGCTTGCAAAGCGAAAGCAAGAGGAAGAAATGCTTAAACTGTGTAAAATATGTGAGACCCCCTTGAATCAAATGTTACAGCATTTGTTAATGGAGTGTGAAGGAACCTGGAGTTTGAGATCGACCTTATTCAGAAAGCACGTAAGGAATGAAGAAGTGCTGATCTCTATATTTTTCTGGAACAGAATCATCTCTGGACACGAAACAATCTTGACATTTTCTGTAGTTGAACTACTAAAAGAATGTAGAATTATTCACTAAAATTCATCTACTATCTAGAATATCCTGTTATACAAATATGATTACTGAGCAAAGAGTAGGAAGACGGAATAACCTGTATGCAGTGATATCATAAGTTAAGAGTAGGTTGTTTAGAAATGTGGTTTATAGAAAAGAGACTGCAGAAATGTTATGTTAGTGGCGTTACAGTGGTGTAAATGTGTTTTAACGTTAATGCTCTGATATTTTTATGTTGTTTTTGTTAAGGTTTTGTAAAACCAACACAAATAGAAAAAAAGAAAAGGGGCTAAATGGGTCTGGAGGCAACAAAAAGGGGCTGAAGGGAATGGGGGATCAACAAAAGTGTCAAACAGGCAGGCCTGGGTGCAGTTAAAAGGGTTGAGGGGAAGCTAAAGGGGCTAAATGGAACTGGGGGTGAAGGAAAGGGGCAAAACAGGCCTCGGGCAGATAAAGCAGTTGAGGGGCAACAAAAGGGCATGGACATATGCTAAAGGGTGATGGGGCAACAAAAGGGGCTAAATGGTCCCGGGGTGAAGGAAAGGGGCAAAACAGATCTGGGGCAGCTAAAAGGTCTAAGGGGCAACAAAAGGAGCATGAACAGGGGCTAAAGGGTGATGGGGCAACAAAAGGGTTGGGACAACACAATGGGGCTAAAGGGGGAAAGAACAAGGATTAAAGGGGAAAAGAACAGGGCTAGGGGTAACAAAAGGGGCTAAATGGGACTGGGATCAAGGAAAGGGGTAAAACACGCCTGGGGGCAGCTAAAAGGATTAAGGGGCAACAAAAGGGCCATGAACAGGGGCTAAAGAGTGACAGGGCAACAAAGGGGTCTCGGACAACCAAATGGGGCTAATGGGAGCAAGAACATGGATTAAAAGGGGCAAGAACAAGGGCTAGGGCCAGCAAAATGGGCTAAATGGGACTGGGAGGGGCAACAACAGGTAGAAAACGGGTCTGGGTTAGGTAAAAGGTTTAAGGGGCAACAGAGAGGGCTACATTGGACTGGGGGATCGAGAAAAGGGGCAAAATGGGTCTAGGGCAGCTAAAGGGGTCGGGGCAACACAATGGGACAAAGGGTACTGGGAGGAGGGACAAAGTGTACTGGGAGGAGAAACAAAGGGGCTCACTTATCTTTTTTGAATTCGCTGCTGCCTCACTGCACCACCAGGAAGTGTTCAAGTCCTGTCCCAGCCAATCCATGAGTGGTTGGGGCGGGACCGGAAGACAGGCAGACCGCTCCTGTAAGTGCTGACGGCACACTTACAGGAGCGTGTCTTTTTAATTTTTTAAAATATATCATCAAAGGAGTGGGTGAGCACTTGGTGGAGCTCGTGGCTTGCCCGTACTTTGGGCAGGCACTGGACTGAGGGGTGGGGCAAGGGGGTCAGGACAGAGCCCTAGGTGGGGCTCAAGCTGATCCGAGCCCCGCCAGACTCGCCCAGCTATACCGAGCAGCCCATAAGCAAAGTGATGACATCATAATGACATTGCATATGGCATCACTCGTGACATCCGTGACATCCGGAGTGACCTCACTGGAAAATGGAGCATGCTGAAGACTCACAGATGACATCTCGTACCGTGGACAAGTAAATGCAATTGTACATTCATTTCTGGCAATGCAAAAACATTCAATAAAAGATTAATTTGAAAAAAAGCTGTGGGTTTTCTGCTACTGTGTTACCGAGAGATCTGTGAATGATGCAATTCCGGGGTTGCCTATTGGCCTCGTGTCCACTCATTGCTGTCAACATGTTGCATGCCATGACATTTAGATTCACATTTTCCATCATAATTATATTTATTTTTATTTGTTTGACTTGTTAGAAACCACTTGCAAACTTCTATGTCGGGGGTCTGCAAACGTTGGCCCTCCTGATGTTTTAGACCACAACCACCATCAGCCCTTTCCAGTAGTGAGGGACCAAGGGAGTCAGAATCCAAAACACCTGGAGAGCAACGCGTTGTATTTGCCTGTGCTGGGTCCTGAAAGAGACAAAAGCGGCAAGGGAGACCGTATAGCAATGGGGGGATGCTGGGGGTACAGCATTGCCACATCTGCAGCTGGACCGAAGTTGCTTTCCTGGGGATTTGGGCTGGGTACTGCCATGTGTCTTAAGTTGTCCGTGGCTTTTCAGGTTCGTTCTCTAGGCAAAGTCTCATGGTGCCAATTGGCAAACCCACATTTCTCTTGAAGGACATGGTGTGTTCAGGTGCATGGGGCGTGGGGGGTGGCGGGGGTGAGCGGGGGCGTCTTCCACTACCGTAATGTTACAAGAACCACAACACACCCCTCCCCCTGAAATGTAAAACCAAGTAGCATTGGATGGTAAACTTTTCTTTAATTACAAAATAGCAGAATCAAAAGAATAGGACAAGTACTGTATCAGTTAAAGGTTAACCCAGATACCTGTAACCCCACTACTATGACTTAATTCGAGTTGCTAACCTACTACTGGTGTTATAAAAATGTCTTACCAGGTATGCCTTCAGCCGCTCGACGTACACGCACTCTGTGTGTCCTGTCAATGAAGTCCCCTTAAAAGCAAGCATTGGCAAAGCCAGCATTCTTGGCATTTGCCCGGCACTGCTATTAGATTCCAAGGTACTCACATTTTGCAACTGCTACCATCAATGGTCAGTTAATACCACTAGTGCTGTGCCTGCCAAGTGGCTTTCCCATACCTGCACAAAAGCCCAAATTGTTGGTATTGCCAATGCTTGTTATGGATTGGCGCTGCAACATTGGCAGCGCGCGACAGGAATGGGTTGAACAGATCAAGAGTACTGGACACTGTTGAACTGTTTGTTTTCAGTGGTACATAATGGCAGAATTAGAGTGAAACGACTAGGTACACTTGGGCAACATAAGCTGGGGTGGGGGGCATTACCGGTTGGGTAATGCCCCTGGGCCATAGTTAGAAGCCTGAGCGAAGCAACGGCTGAAACGTAGCCTTACCGGTAATGGTCCCCTCCAAGGGTTATATTGCCATTAGTACCAGAGCACGCCATACCAGGGGGCGGGGGGGTTTAGAGGTACAACAATGTGCCAACAGGCTCTGCCACTTCACAGCGAACGTTTCAACTTGTCAGAAAAATCTGAAAGTAAGCCCCATAAACCTTACGAGTTTTGTTCAAAGAAGCAAAGAGGGTTTTGAGCCCTACGACAACAATGCATGCTTGCACGTTTGAAGCAGGTGGAACAAAGCTTTTGCAAAGATGGCAAAAAGTCGGGAGGGAATAAATTCGCTCCCCCACATAGGCCAGTCTTCAGAAACCGTTCATGGTAAGGCCTGTGGTCATCAGAGCTCGGGTGGTGAGGGGCATCACTAAACTAAGAGCCCACACGCTCCAAGGATGTCAGTCAAAGAGGCCACAGCACCTGTCAGGGGAGGAGTGGGTGCTTGTGCCACCGCTGTGGGCGACTCTGCAGAACAAAAGCCTGCTTGTTCGAAGAGTGCCACACAGCAGAAATGCGACAGATAATTTTGGAATACTTGGGGGTTTTGTTTCACCTCTAGAGGCTGGTGGGGGCCGGGGGTGGGGGTAGACCTCAAGTGGGCCAGCACTATCTGATAGGGCTGGCCTCCACATATAGAAGGGGGGGAGGGGCCTCCAGTCATGTGGAGCGCTGCACACGACACGTGTGTCGGATAACATCAGCTGGCCTAGCCCCAATGCTCTGCACATGCCGGCCGTCACTGGATTGGGGGAGGGGGGGCTCTCTCTGCTGACAGGCTGAGGGAAGGATCCGTCAGAGAACGTTTAAAGGGCTGCTCCAATATCCCACTGAACGGGGAGAATGCGGAACAGTATCTCATGAAATAATAATGCCTACAACAAAACCTGCCACGTACAAAAGAAATGTGTACTTACAAGGCCATGTGTTAAAACAGTTCGATGTTGATTTTTTGCACAACACATGTTAAGAAAAAATAAAGAAAACAAACAAACTATATATATATATATATATATATGGAAAACAAGAACTGCAATGCAATTGCGCGGTTCACAGCTGCACTCCTCCATTTAGAATCCAAAGAATCACGTTTGGCCATCATCTTCGTGTTAAAAGTCCTTCATTGTTCAGTAGGTGGACACATGAAGAAAACAAAGACACAATTACGCGTTTCACCCAAACCGGGCTTCGTCAGATTGTGAATGAAACAATGGAATTCCTTTGCATTTAACCTATGACTCATCAATGCTCTCCTTGGTTTAAAAACACTAGACTGCTACTTCATTGCACTCTCATTAGCCTCTGAGAGCGGCCAGGTTGAAAGTCCCTTAGGCTCTAATATCAACATGTTATCATGTTCTGCTCCCTTTGTTTGCTGATATACATTGTGCATATGATGTATAATCAAACTCATTCATTTTAAGTGAACTGTCATTCTGAAAATATTGCTGTTTGAAAGTTATTCATTTTACTATGGTAGCTAAACTGATTTCATTGCTCAGTCCTTTACCTTAATAAAGTGCAAGGCGCTAGTACTCGATGCATCACTGCATTCATTTTGCTATGGTAGCCATACTAAAGCAATTACTCAGTGCCAATACCCTAGTAAAGTGCTGGTACTCAATAAAGTGCTACGTACTTGCTGAGTTAAAATGTTTATAATCTACGCACAAACTGTCATCTGTAGGAATGCAGTAATCGGCATACAAATATGTATATTTATATTTGCCGGGAAATTTACTATTCCGCTTGATGTTATTTGTTGCAATCCATGTAACTTTATATCGAGGCTCACCAAGGGTGCAATCGATTAACCTCACTATTCTTGGTAATGGGAGTTGATATTAATCTGTTTACTTTCAAGGAATATTATACATGTTCATTACTGTGCATGCTATATTTGGTGAAGTGCTTCGTGCCTTAGATGATTTCAAAGGTAAAATTGCCATGACTTTCTAAAAAATGTTCAAGAACATATTATAAAGTGCTCAGTGCATCAAGGATAATAAAGCGCAAAGTTGCTATAGTACTCTTAAGATATCAATCATAATATATATTATATGTCACATTTTTTCCCCCATGTACACAAAACCATCAGTGCACAGATTTCATACCATAGTTTGTTGTCTTGCCTAAATTATACTTGTCTTCCCAATACCAGAGGAGGTCTAGTGTTTTTATGGGATCCATTGTGTCCAAAAATTGTGATTAAAAACATAGATACTGTGCACGGATTAGTGCATGTACCTACACCTCACTTGCTAAAAACGTATCAAAAAAACATATCAGAAAAAACATACATTATAGTTTAAAAAGTTATTAAATCCTAGGTATCATGCCAATAGTTGTTCAGTTTGCGGCCCCATTCATTGTTAAGTTTTATTTTCATAATGCCAGCCATTTGTTGTGAAATGTCCATATTTTCACTCTAGCATCTCGCAATCGCATTTGTTCTTGAGATAGACAATACGTGTGTAGTCCTTAAACTCATTCTCCTATAAACGTATAGAGCTCCTCATCCTTGTTGTGTCCTCCCGGGGATTTGGTATTATATTCAATTATGTATCTACTTTCCAATTGGCATAACTGGCGACATTTGTGATGTCATCTTTGATGGCGTGGGTGTTAGTCTTAGCAGCGCACGGTGGTGGCGCGAGTTATGGTTGCTTAGCTTACCATAACTGGCGAATTTCAGGGGTTTTTCGGTTTTACTTGGAACCATAACGTCCCTTTAACAAAGTTTTTTTCACCAAATTTCATAGGTTTTCAGTAGCGCAACTTAACCATAACGTCCCTTTTAACAACGTTTTGTCACTGAATTTCATAGGTTTTTATTAGCGCAACTTAACAATAATATCTCTGAATTTATGTACATGTAACATAGAACATACTGAACCCACCCTACTGAATTTGATGTCCGCAAACTCTATAATGTCCGCGGACATATGCAGACAACAGCACCACTACCCAAAAAGTCTCCAAGATTTCTACTTGCAGCTGCATGCATATCCATATGCATGAACACAAACTACAGGTATGCATATTTTCTGTATAGTACATGTACAAGTCTTAGAGATTCATATAAACAGATTAACTGACTTTTAGTTTGTATAATCTATAAAATGAATTTACTGTCATTTTTTCCATCTCCTAAAATAAACTGTCACTTCCAAACCTAGCTGCTATTTAATTTCTTTTTACACACACATTTTCAAAGCATACTGAACTAACATATTTAAAGTACAATATAAAGATTTAACATACTCAAACAAAATTGCATGCACACAGTATGTTCAAATATCAAACAACAATACTTGTACAAAAACATAAAAATGCATTTATTTATTTACTTATATTTATATAGCGCACAAGCAGCCCATGGCATTGAAGCTATGTTACTTGCAAGAGCTTAGTTACAGGAATAGTGGTATTCGGTGGTACATTATGAATTCCACAAGGCATAGAAATTATATTTTGGTTGGTACAGTTAGTCATTACAAAACAGTTTATGCATTAAGAACATATGATATGTATTCAACTGGTGCAACGTATGTGAATAAGATAGTTTTCATGGTTTTGAGGAAGGCGCTGAGGGTCAATGTCTATTAAAAAAAATCAATGTCTAAATTAAAAACAGTGCTATATACAAACAAAATTACTAATTTGTTTCCTTTACAATTGCAGTGAAGACCATTCTCCTGAAAAGAAGCAGCCGAATTTGAAGTACAAAGAACAACTAAGAAGAAACCTGCTCATTTCAGAAAAAAAGTAAGTTGAATACCACCATAATATTTGTACTGTTATTCAAACCCAATGTAAGGTTAATTAATGCTATTTCTGTGCCTAAAAATAGAGATTGTGCACCATTCTATCCACAAATCCCCATTTCTCAAACAGAAATTTACAGGCAGAATGGCACACAAATTCCTATTTTTCGACACAAAAATGACCGAACTCAGCCCCTAGAATTTTGATATTATAGAATAAACAACTGTTTTAATTGTATAAATTTAGATTTTGTATTTGTACTTCTCCACACCATTAGCTTACTTTCTACTGTCATCTGAAGCCCAGTTTAGTACCACATGAATTCAAGAATGCCCATCCCAATTAGTTGTAGTTGCCCAATGCACAATCACACACCATTACATACATCTTTATCATCGTACTCAGACACTCATGCACACAGCACACATACATTGCAGAACACCCCAACCCATAAGACCCTAAAGAATGCCTACCAAAAATCAAGTCCATATAAAGCAACGCAGAAGCAGAGCAAATGAAAATAGAAGTGTCCAAAACAAGCATCCATCTCTAGCAGAATTTATAAAAAAAACTTAAAACAAAACAGCTAATACAGTCATTTAGCAAAACAAAACAAGCTTCAAGTACAGAAACTTTGCCTCTTCTATCAAAATGTAAAACGAACCGGAAAACAATTAACAAAAAATCAGCTACCACTACAGATAAAACTACTCATATAAATCTTGATATAGTGCAAAGTAAGCATAACCAAAAAAGTATTTTAGCAAAAATGTTCTGTCACAGAGTCCTTCAAAATCTTATAAAAACAGTAGAGAAATCAGGCTCAACCCTTAAAACCTATTGTAGGAAATTAATTTTAGAAGCGTTGATAGACAGTGCAATCCTTCTCAAAGAAAGTTATTGTTAAACAATACGAAACCACTAACAAAACTAATGACTAAATTACAAAAAAGACTTCTCAATAAACAAAATGTCAACAGAAATAACTTCTTAAGTATCTGTGGAGGTGAATGGAGCCACACTACGAGCACAGAACCATATTTTAATGAAGAAGCATACAAACAAAAGCAAACAAATACAATTGCCATACATAGCAGTGGACGAGGTTATGAAAAAGTTAATAATACCATAATAGAACAAGAAATACTGCTTACAAAAATAGTACCAAACCATTTGTGTGTATGTTGCCGTAGAACTTTTTATAAAAGGAACACAAAAACTGTAGACCTAACATACAAAATAGAAGACAATGAAGATTCTAAATGGTTTGAATTAGCTCTCTACCTTATAGCAGAAAACAAATGCGAAGTAACTGACCCCTTAATACTTTGCAGTTACTGCACTACAAAACTTGACAACAACCAAACTCCTTCACGTGCTATCACAAATAATTTGGAATTATTTCCATTACCAAAACCCCTACAACAACTCAATTAATATGAGAGCATCATAATTCAAACAGTGCACCCATTTCAAGCAATAACACGCCTTCAACCAAAAACAGCAAAATTACCTCTCTCTGAATTAGTGAAAGGTATTCGTGGAAAAGTAGTGTATTTACCATTTAGTTCTAAAAGAAAATGTGCACACTCTAGGAGCAATCTTTAATTATCTTAGTAAATGGTGTGCCTACAAAAGACAAAAAAAACTGGCAACAACTGGTAGATTTACATAAAGTTAGACAAGCCTTGCAATATCTAAAAGACTATAATGAATACTACAAAGAAATTAATATTGAAGAAAACTTGAAGGATACCACTGAAATAATTCAAGAGACACAAGAAGCTGGTTAATTTGAGCTACTAGATCCTGCTACAATATCCAATACTTTAGACCATTATACAATTCCCCCATTGCACTCTAATGACACCGTAGAAGATGCACTACAAACATACCAAATGAGTCAAACAAAATAATCACCAATCAGCATATGGGAAAAAAAGTATAGAAGCACGTGCTTTTCTTCTACTCTTTCCTACTGGCAAAGGAGGAAGGTACGATGATAGACCTATTCAAATAACAGCATCAGAATACTGCTCATTACGGATGTATTCTGAAGATCCCAGATTTAGACAAAATGTGGAATACATATTCCACCTACTCTTTGAAAGTGAACTAGCAACTTTATGTTACGGAGTTGCACACACATTAAAATCAGGATCCCACTTTCAAAATATGTCAGCTACACAATTATTACAAAAAGTGCAACAAAATGATGAGGTTTTACAATCAAATATTACAAATCTATTAGCAAATATGCGTGGTACTAAAGAGTACTGGTTTCGACGTTATGGAGATGTACGTTGTATGATAAGAAACCTTGGCCCACCCACTTGGTTTGTTACATTAAGTTGTGCAGAATATGCCTGGGAAGATTTACGTGATTTCCTACGATTTGAAGACTCCTTGTGCCCACCTTGGTTAGGCCAGGGTGTTTGAGGGCTCCCAGGCTTTGAAGACGCCTCTCGTGCCCACCTTGGGGAAGTCCGGGGTGTCTGAGGGCTCCCGGGCTGTGCAGACTCTGCCAGTCCCTCACACTGGCAAGGCCACTCTGAGGGCTTCCAGCTGTGAATAGTCTGCCTGCCCCCTGCTTGGGTAGGTCAGTGTGAGGGAGGGATACCAGGCAGTGCCCACCGCGAGTCGCCCGCCTCTTCTTCTGATCTTTGCTGCAGGGTGGCACTGCATCACAGGATCGTTGTGAGCTGACTGTTTTGACACTCACTCCACCTGGAAACCGAAACTGGAAAAAAGGATAACTAAACCGAAAAGACACGGACATCCCTGACCCGGGAGAGTAAAGCCCACGCACGGCAGATGGATGGGTGACACCGGATAGACAGGAACACAGGCGGCACGCACGGAGACTGAGTCAACAAACCCAGACAATCCCACCCACACTTCGCCCGCCCGCTAATTACCGCCAGGTACCACATTGGTGTGGAATTATCAAGATATTGGCAATCACCCCACTACCTGAGAGGTTGTCATTGGCAGGTGCACTGGCCACAGGGGTATGAATGGAGGTTAAGGGGAGCTATGAGAGAGCATGTTAGAGGCGGGGCTAGAGGAGTAAGGAACCTGTATGCCAGTCAGTCCCAGATCATGACAGAGCCGCAACAGGGGAGACTACGCAAGCCGCGCGCTTCAATTCAGGATAGAGACGCAAATTAACCAACCCTACTAACAATTTCCCTTTCTGCATACACCTCTGAAACTCCAAACCAAAGAAAGCCAAAACCTACAGCACAACAAACCGCACACACTTGACTACATTGCAACAACAAAACAAAAACACACATAGCCTTGCACAACAGTACACGACGACTACCGGCCGCAAACACCCCAGGCCCAGCCAACGGACCCACTGGGCTGAGGCCGCCAACAGCACATCACTGCTCTCTTGCACTTTTCCTGCTTCCTCCTACTAACTCAACCTCCCCTCCTCTTACAGAGCCGCCAGAGCGCCAAGGGACCACTCCGGTGGTGATAGTGCACAGTACAAATGTCCTTTAACATTAACATTAACATTAACATATCAAACAAAACAAACATAGATATACTAACACCTGGAGAACTGTGTTCTCTAGATCCTGTTAATGTTTCAAGATATTTTCACCATAGCTTCATTGCTATGCTACACTTTATTTGTAATAAAACTGCTCCTCCCCTCGGAGAAGTGCAACACTTCTTTTGGAGAAAAGAATACCAAGCCAGAGGAGCACCACATATCCACATGCTTTTATGGATTAAAGGTGCTCCTAAATTTGGTCAAGACAGTTTATTGAAAAATATGTCACTTGTGAAATTCAATCAGAATCCACAAATAGTGATCTTCATGCACAAATTTTACAATTTCAAAGACACAAATGTGGCAAATATTGTCGCAAATACAAAAACAAAGGGAAATACTACACCAAATGCCGCTTTGGTTTCCCTAGACCGGTTACAAAAACAGGTCAAGTGAACAACTTCATGTCTTCAGTTAGACATGGTGTTAAAGGTAAATCCCCTAAAAATACATATTACATAAAAAGAACAGAAGAAGAAAAATATATCAATGATTACAATGCAATCATTGCCCACTTATGGAATGCAAACATAGATGTGCAGTACATTGCAGACAATTTCACTGCAGTTGCACGATATGTTACAGCATACATAAAGAAAGCAGAAAAAACAGAGCTCCAATACCTCTGGAATGACCTGTCATCAGACAAAACACTGTCTCAAGAAATTATACAACTTGGGCATACAAATGCTCTGCCATAGAGAATGTGGCTCCTATGAAGCAGCAGATCGTTTAACTGGTACTGCTTTGTATGGAAAATCTGAAAATATAGTATGGCTAAGTCTTGGTCCTGCTAAATCTAGAAAAAGAGTTCTAAAATCATACGAAGATATAAAAACAATAGCCAAACATGATCCCAACAGACAAGACATTTTAAAAAACAATTTACTGGACACATACTACCCAAACAGAAGTAACACTTTGGAAACCATGTGTCTATACCACATAGCCCAAAACTTCACATACAAAAATAATATAAAACCTGATGAAAAAAAAGGTAAATACAGAGTGACAAATTGTGAAGGCAGCTTAGTAAAACTCACCAAACGAAATTTAATTAATCATATCAAATTGCCATTGTAGACTCCTCAACATAAAGAACAATATTACATGTCCCTGCTACAACTCTTTAAACCATGGAGAAAAGAAGAAGAAATACGAGATAACTATGACTCATATGAAGATGCTTTCAAAGCAAATGAAAGCACTATAACTGATGTAAACTTTGCACAGTACAAAACAATGTTGCACAATGAACAGCAACATGAAGAAGAACTCTAGGCCCAACTAGATAAGGACACTCCTGACAGTAGTCAACCTTCTGTAACAGGAAGCCAAAAACCACTGGGAGAGCCACTAATAATAAATGAGGCAGAATTAGCTATGACAGAAGTAGAAAACACCATGTGTCAGTATGAAGATAAAGAAGACTTAACTATACTATATTCAAAACTAAACAATGAGCAACGTAGCATTTTTCAAGAAGTAACAAAAGAAATTGCACATGGTGTACAACATGAAAACAAAGAATGCACCTGTCAAAATTACAAACCTATACTACTGTACGTCAGTGGTGAAGCTGGTTCTGGCAAAACATTCTTGATCAAAATCATCAGTAAGTTCCTTCAACAATTGACAAACAACAAACTTTCAGCTGTTGTCACTGCCCCCACAGGTTTAGATGCCTACAACATAGGCGGTGTCACTTTACACTGCTTACAACTCCTGCCAGTAGAACACCAAAACAAATTAGACTATTACAAACTTTCCACAGAAGCTGCAGTGGAACTATGCAGAGTATTAAAACAAATGAAAATGCTACTAATAGATGAAGTGAGCATGGTCTCCAACCTAATGTTGGCTTTGATTCACCTCAGATTACAAGAAGTACTCAAAACAAACTACGAAGAGCTCTTTGCAGGAAAACACATTATTGTTTTTGGAGATCTTCTTCAATTGACACCAGTGAAAGGTGAGCCTATTTTTAAAACCTTAGGACACAAACTCTGCCGTCCAACTGTTGGCAGCATTGGAAATGTCAACCTTTGGCAACATTTCCAATACAGAGAATTAACAGAAAACATGCGGCAATCTGCAGATCTCATTTATGCCAACATCTTAAAAAGTATCAGAGTTGGTATACTAACTCAAGAAGCACAAGCAATATTGAAAACCCGGCACATTTATCCACTTTATGGCGATAATGCATGTGCTACAGATGTTATGGAACAATTAGCCCACAAAAATGTCAATTGTATGGCCTTAATGCCAACTCTTGCAAGCTGTTTCAAATTCAATGAAACAATGTTAAAAAAAGAAATACAACCAATAATTGAAATTAGCGCCACAGACAAACTAGACATACATGGTATGACACTACCCATGTGTGAACAAGCCACAACAAGACTAAATAGTTTAGAAAATTCAATTTCCAACACAGCAGGATTGGAAAAAATATTAAAATGATCCTTAAATTACAGAGTAATGCTTAAACATAACCTTGACGTGGACCAAGGACTAGTTAGTGGAGCACTGGGTACAGTTGTTGGCTTTCAAACATACCCACGTGACAACAACATTCAGTTTGTCAATATTCTCTTTGACACACTTTCAGAAGTAAAAAGGATAGGACGCTCAACAGCTCGATTCCTTCCCTTCGAAGACATGTATGTACGCAGAGAACAATTTTCTCTAACTCTTGCATATGCAGTCACCATTCATAAATCACATGGTCTTACCCTACACAAAGCATTAATAGACATTGGTAACACAGTCTTTAAAGAAGGCATGAGCTACGTAGCACTATCACGCTTACGTACACTTGATGATCTATTTCTAATCAACTTTGATGCAAGTAAAGTAAACGCTGATATTCCTTGCATTTTAGAATACAATGGACATCGTTCACTATACACCCCACCCATCTAAAAACATATCCTGTTCCACAAAAAGTAAAACATTTTAAAAGAAAACTAAATCAAACAGAAATGCAACAGGATGTCACTGCAAATCCTCCAAAGAGAGTAAAAGAAACTAATACTTCATCAAGTACCACAAGCAAAAAAGAACCAATTGGGGAAGGTAAACCAGGTACTTCGTCAAAGAAGGAAGACAAATAAAAAAAAAAAAATCACTCAGATACAGAATTACCTGGTCCATTTAAACTCTCAAATGTAATTGGTGTAAGTTTCTATGCAAATGTAGCAATGAATATTCTATTTCAATTACCACCAATTGTTGAAAACATTTACTTACACAGTACAGACCAATTGTGTTTGCAAATGTTAGTACTTCATAGAAATGCAACAAACAATCCTGATAACACGTATAGTGTTTATGGAATAAGACAAAAATTGGACTACTGTGCTGGAATGGCGAAATTCACTATAAACTCACAGGAAGATCCACAAGAATTTCTAATGTACTTACTACAAGTACTGGAAAACGAAAACATACCTATAAATGAAATCTTCCAGATTTCATACATGTGGAAACATACATGCACTCTCTTCAACAATGTGACACAAGAACAAATCCCCAATGAACGCTTCGTATATATATCAATACCTAATTGTGAATCCATTCCATTTCAGCAACTTGTACAAAATGCAAACCATGGTAGATTATGTTCTACCTGCAATTCGGATGATCGCTCCACCTTCCTAATACAAACACATGGTAAATACGTAATACTAATGCTTTTACGTTACAATGCAGATGGTACCAAAAACAACTGCAAGCTGACTGGATTCACACATGGTCAAGTATCACTTGGTAAGAAAACCTTCACAACAATAGGTATAATCTACCACGCAGGAGCCACAACCAATTCGGGTCACTAGACTGCATATATAAAAAAGAATTGTGGATGGTTCGAATGTAATGATAGTACCATTACTCTAAAGCAGAGATTACCAGCAAATCTTACAAACGCTTATTTAATCTTCTTAAAACTAAAAATTATTAACTAAACTATACTTAAACCTTAACTAAACTTCTATTAAAAAAAACTATAAACTGTTAGAATATGCCAACAGGTATCTAACTGCCCCAAGATTCTACTAAACAGATAAATGAATACTACTAAATTATATAAAAAATAGTTAGAATACGCCAACTGGTATCTAACTGCCCCAAGATTTTACAATAACCAGATAAATCAATACCACTTAATTATTAAAAAAACTATAAACAGTTAGAATATGCCAAAAGGAATCTAAATCCCCCAAGATTATACAACAATTAAACAGATAAATGAATAACACTAAATTATATTAAAAAAAATAGACAGAATACGCCAACTGGTATCCAACTGCCTCAACATTTTACAATATCCAAACAGATAAATCAATACCAATTCATTATAACAAAAAATAGACAGTTACAATATGTCAACAGGTATCTAACTGCTCCAAAAATCTGCAACAAGCCAATACATAGAGCATTAGCCAGAAACAACAAGTGAACACTGAAAACAAACAAACAAATAGACTGCAGCATAACAAAAAAGGTTTTTTTTTTAATCCAACATGGATTTTCTTTTTCTCCCACAGACCCAATGATTTTAGCAACAAACACAGAAACTGAGCAAATTGCACAGTACACTGGTTTGTAATCTACTATATATAGGGTCAAAAAAAATGTTGATTATTCAATCTTATAAGTCATTACAAAATACTAATACTAACATGATCTTTTCTTTTATCACAGAAATGAACAAGAAATACATGTACTCCATTTACTAAACCAAACAGTAAGTATATTATAAGTACAACCATCGCAGCAAATCACACCCATAGTGACTTATAACTTTGGTGCTTATAAATTTGGTCTTGTCCATGCACCCAAGACTATAGACCCTGCCCACAACCACCACAGCATATCACACCCATAGTGGCTTACAACTTTGTTGCTTATAAATGTGTTCTTGGATCCCAAAGTTATAAGTAACTATGGCTGAAATATGCTGCGTTCGTTGTGGCCAGGGCATAGAGTCTTGGGAGCATGGCCATATGGCCATTCGCCCAAGACTCTATGCCCTGGCCACAACCACTGCAGCATATCACACCCATAGAGTCAAACATTTTGACTATGCCATATGGGCACTTTTAATGTCCGCAGACATGATGAGTGTTCTTAGAACAGATTCAACTTGCCAGCGAACAATACAGACAGCGTCCCCAGGACACTCCGATTTCGTTTATTTACAAACATTTCAGGACACCGCGAGTGTTCTTAGGACAGTTTCAGCTTGCGTGCGAACAATACGGACAGATGTACCGTCCACAGAACACTCCCATTTTGTTTATTGACGAACATCCCAGGACACTTCATGTGTTCTTAGAACAGTTTCAACTTGCTTGCGAACAGTATGAACAGTTATACCGTCCTCAGGACACCCCCATTTTGTTTACTGACGAACATCCCAGGACACATGATGTATTCTTAGAACAGTTTCAACTTGCCTGCGAACGAAACGAACAGACATACCGTCCTCAGGACACCCCCATTTTATTTATTTACGAACATCCTAGGAAACATCATCTGCTATTAGAATTTCAACTTGCCAGCGAACAATACGGACCGCGTCCTCAGGACACTCCCATTTCGTTTATTTACGAACATTTCAGGACACCGCGAGTGTTCTTAGAACAGTTTCAGCTTGCTTCCGAACAATACGGACAGATGTAGCGTCCTCAGAACACTCCCATTTTGTTTATTGACGAACATCCCAGGACACTTCCTATGTTCTTAGAACAGTTTCAACTTGCTTGCGAACAGTACGGACAGACATACCGTCCTCAAGACACACCCATTTTGTTTATTTTAGTACACCGCGTGTGTTCTTAGAACAGTTTCAACTTGCCTACGAACCATACGTACAGACGTACAGACGTAGTCTCCTCAGAACACCCCCATTTCATTTATTTAGAACATTTCAGGACATCCGTGTTGTCCACAGACAAATCGAACACAAAAAGGAGATCTACCACCTAAATTAATACAATATTTAACCCATCTCTTACTCCCCAAACAGTCTTACACACCAACACACTCTACTAAATAGCATTTCTCCACCAAGTTTCACCGCGCTGTCCGTGAACTCAAGATGGCGGGCGTTCCCAAAAATCTGACGCGCTTCACGCTCTTCGCCGTCCAATCAGTGAACACGTTGCATGTCCCCGGACATGACGCAAGTCGTCAGCCAATCAGAACATTGTCCGCGGAGCGAACAGGGAAGTGTGTCCGCGGACCGAACATAGATATCACTAATTTTTTGGGACCTATTTTATGGTCATTTTATGAAAAACTACTGAATGGATTTTCACCAAATTTGCAAAAGCACGCTTTCGAGACCAAGCCGCTGCTCCTGGTCCAAATTTGGTTAAAATCCGTCCAGCGGTTTGGGCTGTAGGCGTGAGCAAAGTCTTTTCCCCCATTCAGTCTATGGGAAAAAAATAAGTTTTGGGACCCCCCTTATAACTTTGCCCCCCCTGGACCAAGCCTCACCAAACGTTGCAGAACAATTCAGAGTGGGTCATATACTTTTTTTGCAAAGTTTGATGAGGATTCGTCCAGGGGGAACGAAGTTATAAGCCGCCCAAAAAGTGCTCTTCCTATGGAAACAGCAACTTAACCATAGGCCATGTAATATACATATTACATGGCCATGTAATATATATATATATCTATATATACATATATATATATAGATATACATATCTATCAAACTAGCAAAACAGCACCGCAAGGTGCAGGGTCGCACTCAAAGTGCGGCAGAACAAAAGCACCAGATGAGTCTAAAATAGGTGAAGTAAAAACATATTTAATGTCACATCATGAGTCCATGCGCACAACTATTAATAATTTTTTTTCTGTGTATTGTACAGTGCCATTTTTTAACAGTTTTCCTCGTGCGGGCTTCTGAGTTTTGGTTTTATTTTAGATGTCAGTTGCCCTGTATAGTGCATTTACTATGATTATTTGCAACTGGCGTGTGTTCTAATTTTGATCAACAACTATATGTCACCTTGAGATTTGCTTCTACTCTGCACTTTATTCAGTGGGTTTAACAGTATTTAACTCATTGGTGGCTTATGTTTCAGACTGTCTATTCTTATTTTGGGAGCTTTTCTATACATTGGTACTCCGTGTTAAGATGGCCACCACCATTGACAGTCTGTGACTAAACATCCACAAAATAATACCATAGAGTTGCCCACTGAAACAATAAGTACTTTGACTCTGTTTATGCCAGCATGTGATCAAGCACCCTATGTGGGTGTGAAGTGTGTTGCTATTTTCCTCCTTTGGTTTTGGACATTGTCCACATGAAATATGTTTTTACTTGACTTATTTTAGCCTTGTCTGGTGCTTTGAATGCGACCCTGCACCAGTGCTGTTTTGATAGCTTGAGGTTTATAGCGCTTGGCATGCCACTGTGGGTGGGCACCCCCACTTTACTTTTCATCTCTTGACAAGTGCGCACAGACAACCAACCTACCTAATCCAGAATGTATATATTCACATGAATGCAAAATGTTAGCCATAGTAAACCTGCCAGTGCTGTTTGGTTGGAGATCTTAATTAGTACCCAAGCATATATTACAAGGTTTATATTATTATTATTATGTGCTATTGTTGTAATGGTTTTTACAAATTGAACATGGCATACACATACACATTTTACAAAAATGCTACCTATGCAATACAGTTCACTCAGATTATTCCATAGTGTGATGCACCCTGTAGAATACTCTGTACTTAAGATGCATCAATGAATCTATAATAGAATCTATAATAGAAATGTGACAAATGAGAGAGTGCCATAAACAGTAACCATTTAGTAAGGCCTGTGAACTGCAGGCGTCAAGTCACCCATATCAAGCCTGTGGATCTATCTAACATGTGACAAAATATAGATAACAATACCAAAATGAGCAACTGTGTACCAATTCTTGGAAATGTACACGTGTCAAGTATTTACATAAAGGTAGTAATAATTCTATAACGTTAGGTGTTCGTATACACTATCTTGTCACCCAACCATAAGTGTTTACTAATGAATAACGATGGACAAGTTATGCATTAATGGATGTATAACTGACATGTAGCTAAAGTGCAATAAGAGCAGAACAACGATTAACAAACGTTACCCTTGTGAAGGCATCACAAAGCAGACACAGGCAACAGATCCAAGTTTGGTTCACAAACTTTTATTATCTAAAAATGTAGGATGAAATAAGGCCTAACCTGCCCTATGCTAAGGTGGGATTTTCCTACCCAAAGAAAACTAAGGATAGTCAGGCAGACAGAATCTTGTTGGAAGGGACCCCAGGGTTAGTTCAGTAAGGTAGGTTCAGCCTACACAATCACTGTGGCCCACTTGGCTTTAAAAGAGGGCTGGAGCCCCTCTTTAAGCAGATGATCTGAAGACTTCACAAGAAGCAGAAAGAAGACCTCATCCTTGGACCCTGGCCGAAGGTACAGTCTGCCTTACAGCTTACGCCAGTGAAGGAAGGACAGGATAGGCAAAATGGGACGCAAGATCCTTCCCCTAAACGTCTCCCAGGGAACAGAGGGAGAAACAGAACTCTGAAGACCCTCCAGCCGCTCCAGATGAGGTATCCAGCCAGCACACAGCGTGCCCTGCTAGGCTATGCAGCTAGATTCCTGGATAGGAAGTGCCCGAAAGTGTCTGAACCCGAAACCAAGGACAAGGCAGCTCCCTGCAAAACACTCCCTAGCTTTGCGCCATCCACCTTAAAAGGACAATACAATCCCATTTAAGAGGCTGGGAGAAGTGAAACGACAAGCATCTACTGCCATCCACCTTAAAGGACATTCTCGATCCAGTTGAGTTACTTGATCCGCAACCGTCTGCATCCCTGACCGCTGTCAACCCTCGAGCTACCGCCATCAAGCCGCAATTGCTGAAGAAACCCAAGACGTCTCAACCAGTGCTTCAGAACTGCTGATCAGCACTGAGACAATGATTTCTGACCCTGAGTAGCTGTGAACGCCAGCTTGCAGCTCTTCGTCGAGCTTCGTTCCCAGAACCGTCCTGCCACCTGATACCCGCCACTGACTCCCACTCAAACTCTTTTGCAGAAGCCTGAAAAGCGCCCTGAAGCCGACTCAACACAGTCAAGTACTAAGAAGAACTACAGCAAAAGGTACATTGTCGTTCTGTCCCCCTATTCCTTCCCAGAAAGCCCCTAAAGATATTTTAAAACCCTTTCTCCCTTCTGCTGAAGCCAAGAAACCTTTTGAAAACCTATTGCGGTTATTAACCATACCAACTATCCTCCTGTCAGTATCCAGAGTGCATCCCTTTTCCTTCTTAGAAACTGTCTGTTCTCTGCATTCCTTTACAGGGTGGCTTGTATTTAGTAGTGTTATTAGATTGTCTGTTGTGATAACAATAAAGTAGATCTTTTTATTCAGCCTTGACTGAACATTCCTTTTATCATTGGGCAATAATTGTATTTTTGCTGTGTTGTAAATAACCAACGGTGCATGACCTATAGAGGAGATAAGCCTGCCGTTCCCTCCTTCGTTACCAAAATTGGACAAGGAAGTTTATAATTTTAATTGTATGCTTGTTTAATCCAATCTGGTATCTTAGAGGTGTGGGGCTGATTGATGGTTTCGAAACCGATATTCACTCCTGGACCACTGGTACTCGGGAATTTGATTTGACACACTCACAGTGTCCCGAGACCCAAAAGAAAGTGTCCTCATGGAAACTGGTACAAGAAACAGAGGGAGGACCTCAGAAACTTGTTTTGGAACCCAGTGACCTGTAGCCATTCTGTGGGACACCAAAGAATGTGGTCTTAAACCAGAAGGTGTTTAGTTAAACCCAAGGGGATTTCACCCTGTAAAGTGTTAGGCAGGAAACTTAACCCCCCTCCAATCACCCTAACAGAGGAAATAAAAAACGTTGAACTGTATTTGAGATGTTGCATCACATTTAGCGTACATTACACCACCAACAACAACTTCTTCCTACACCCACACCACACACACCATCAATCTTGGGCATGGTCAGCCCCATTTCAATATCCACACTCCATTGCAACTGCCATCAAGCCATGTTTACCTTCCAGTTTGGCGAAAACCAGTCAAGGCTACTAGCAGGATCTCACAGCGCCTACAGGCAAGTATGTCCTTTAGGCATGTTAAAAACTCCTGCCGCAATAAAAATGATTTGCATGAAGTGGAAGGAATGGAATAGACACATTATTAGAAAAAGCCTTTGGGCTTCGGCCTTTGTTTCCCTTCTTTCTTCAAAAAGAGAGAGAAAGCTATTCAGGCAGAGAAAGAGAAAAGGAATAGAAAGCAAAAGAAAAGAGAAAAGGAGTTGGGGGAGAAAAGGAGAAACAAAGCTAATGAGAGGAAACCCAACTGGTTTAAATAGATAGGCTCAAGAAAGCTGAAACACTGTTACGGCCAGTTTCTCGATGGTCAGCGCTGGATGACCATGGTTTATCTATCATAACTACTGGTGGCAAGTGCAAGGTTAAGTGCAGACATCGGATGTCAAGTGCTTGTAGGGGCTGTAGGGATACAAAAACAGTCCCCGAGTGCAGGGGTTGCCAGGGGAGCAGTGCAGGTGTGCAACTGGCAGGCAGGGGACCTGTGCCTGTGATGAGAGGGTAGCCAGGTAACCAGTGCAGTTTCATATTCAGCCAGGAGATCAGCAGGGGGGGCGAGGAGAGAAAGCAGAAGCAAAGAGGACGGTCTTGAGATGCTTCCGGAACCGGAGATGGTTCTCCTCAAGTTTCAGAGAGGCAGGGAGGCTGTTCCACAGGGAGGCCCCAGCAGAGGAAAGAGATCTACAACCAAACCGCTGCTTGGAGAAGCGACTAACCCTGAGGGAGTTGGAGGCGGATGAGCAAAGAGCTCGAGATGGAAGATATTTAGGAAGACAGAGTTGAAGGTATTGAGGTCCCAGAACCCAGAAGGCTTTGTGGACAATGCAGATGGTTTAGAACTTAATCCTCACTGCCACTGGGAGCCAGTGCAGAGATTTCAGTCCTGGAGTGATACGAGCCCTGGGCTTGAGGCCAAGGACAAGTCTTGCAGTCCTGTTTTGGATGAGTTGCAGAGGGCTGAAAGTAGAGGCAGGCAGCTTTAGAAAGAGGCTGTTGTAGTAGTCCATCTTAGAAAGAATCAGGGGTCTAGAGACAGTGAGCTTCTGCAGGAAGGAGAGGAAAGGAAGAATACCTCTGAGGAGGTGCAGCCGGTAGTGTGACTGCTTAGAGACGTCACAGATGTGAGAAGAGAAGGAAAGTGTGGAGTCGAAGATGACCCAGAGGTTTTTAGCCTCATGGGTGGGAAAAGGAAGAGGGCCAAGAGAGGCCGGCCAGAGAGTGACAGGAAAGCAGGGAGCAGGTGTGCCAATGAGGAGACTCTCGGTCTTACTGGCATTAAGGCAGAGATCGTTGGCGGCACACCACTCCTGGATGGCGGAAAGACAGTCAGAGATGAATGAAGGAGAGGAGGTGGCAGAAGGGAGCCTGAAAATGAGTTGAATAGCATCCACATAGCACTGAAAGTTGGGACAGAGAGCGGCAATGCGGTGGGCAAAAAGTGCCAGGCATTGGTTGAAGAGCCAGGGAGAGAGGCTAGTCCCCTGGGGAACACCACAGGGAGAGATAGAGATAGAGGAGAGGAAGGACCCAAGTTGGACCTGGGAGGGTCGGTGGGAGAGGAAGGAGGTCAGTCAAGCCAGGGCCTGATCAGTGATACCCAGGTTATCACGGAGACGGTACAGCAGGATGGCGTGGTTGACTGTGTCAAAGGCAGAAGAGAGATCAAGTAAAATGAGGACACAGGGGGTGTTGGAATCAAGGTTGGAGAGCAGGTCTTCACGGATGTTCAGGAGAATCTGTGCTTCTGGCAGCTCTGAAGCCAGACTGATGGTCATGGAGACAACCAACAGATTCAGTGTGAAGATTAAGCTGGGTGATGTCCAGCTTTTTCAGGAGTTTGCCTAGGAAAGGAGTGATGGAGATTGGATAGTAGTTAGTAGGGCAGGGCAGGGCAGGAAGGGTCGGCAGATGGTTTCTTAAGAAGAGGGTGCACTAGGGAGTGCTTCAGGGGGGACGGGAAGACTCCAGTGGCGAAGGAGTGGTTGCAGAAATCGGCCAGAGCAGGAGCCAGGCTGTCAATGTGGTCCTTGATGGTTTTGGAGGAACAGGGGTGAACCTGTTTTGACAAGGCTTTCATAGATCGGACTTGTTTAGAAACCTCATCTGAGGAGAACAGGGGAAAGGTAGAGAAGGAGGGAGAAGAGGTGGCCGAAGAAGGGCCAGAGGAAGAGCAGGGAGCAGAGGGTGGGGGAGAGGAAGAGAGAGAGGTCCTGAGTTTTAGAGATGGAATGAGAAGCCAGGGCCATGCAGCGGCCCTGGGAGGGGACAGGAGAGGTGGAGACTGCAGCAGGATTGTCCAGCTCCTTGCAGATTTTAAGAGTTCAGCTGAGTTATTACATGCCGCTCAGACATGACCTTGGATGTGGGCTCTCTTCTTGGTGCAGACGGAGAGTTGATATTGCCTTTGGAGCAGGCGGCAGGCCAGTTTGTCAGAGGATGTATCGGAAGCATGCCATTTCCTCTCAGCCACCCTGCACTTGCGTTTAAGGGTGACAAGGTCTGAATCGTACCACAAGTTACACTTGGCTTTGGGCTTCAAGCGGATCCTCATGACGGGGGCAAGAACATCCAGAGTATCAGTGAAAGCAGAGTGGAGCATTGAAAGGGCTGTGTCAGGGTGTGAGTCAGACAAGGGAGGCAGGAGGGGGTGAGAAGGTGGTGGCGAAAGCCTCCATTGACACACGCTTCATGGGTCGGATAACCGAGAAGGTAAGTGGCAGTGCTGGAGTTGGCTTGGGCTGAGGGGTAAAGAGGGTGAGATGGGAGGAAAGGAGAAAGTGATCACTCCAGGAGAGAGGAGTGGTGAGAGGGATCAAAAGGGGATGGTCTGGGGAGATCAGAACATCCAGAGTGTGCCCTGCAGAATGAGTCGGGCCAGAGGTGAGAATAGAGAGTGAGAGAGAGTCGCAGAGATCACAAAAGATTCCAGTGGAAGGACAGGAATCATACAGGTGGATGTTGAAGTCTCCAAGAAGGAGGAGTTGAGTGGTTGAGACCAGGAGGGAAGAGGAGAGGTCCAGCCACTCAGAGAGGAAGGAGGAGATCTGACCAGGTGGCCAATAGATGACAGCCACAGTGAGGCAATGGCCAGGAGAGAGAGAGAGAGAGAGAGAGAGAGCCTACAGATGAGGTATTCGAAAGATGAGTAGGCCTGTGTAGGAATGACAGAAGCAGGTATCCACTCTGGGAAGATCAGGGCTACACCCCCTCCAGAACGGTTGGATCTGGGCACGGAGAGGATCTTGTAGCCACCAGGGAGGAGAGTGTCAAAGCTTGTGACAGAGCTGGCCGTGTACCAAGTCATCGGTGAGACTGAGGACATTGAGGTCAAGTTCCTCCAGGAGGCGGCAGATGTCAGAGGAGTGTTTGACAGCTGAGCGAGAGTTGAGTGGCAATATGAAGAAGGTTGCTGTCCTTAAATACTTACAGGGAGGGGTACAGATCAGAGGTACACCCAGCGGATGTGTAGAGGAAGCCTGAGGGAGGGCAAAAGAGGAAGGAGGAGAGTGCAAGGTAGCCAAGGGGGAGACAGCAGGGGTAGGCAAGGAAGCCGTGGAGGGGAGAGAGGGGACAGCAGGAGAGCAAAGGAAATTGATGAGGTGCAGGAAGCGTCTATCAAAGAGGAGAAGGTTGGGTTGGCTTGAGGGCCTTCGACCAAGATGGTACTATTCAGGTAAACATTAATGATGACCTTAGAGGAATGGAAGGAGGCCAAGAGGGGCTCCCACCGGGTGTCACCATTAATGGGACAGGAGGAGAAGGGAGAGAGCACAGAGACCATATGAAGAGTCCTTAGGTCCGGCGAGGGAACTACGAAGAGGATGTCGGTGAAAGTTTGCCTGGAGGAGGCACTGGTATAGGTGTCAGCGATAGGGAGGCCTGGGTTGGTGACCAGGATGTTCTTTTTAAACTTCTTCCTACAGGATTTAGTGATGAGAGCAGGATAGTTGACAGAGAAGCAGTTAGAGAAGACAGGAGAGACAGAGAGCACCATAGGGTAAGTAGGGAGAGAAGAGGAAGGGAGTGGGAAGGGGTAGGGGAGAACACTAGAGAAGGACGCAGGGCAGGGAGCAAGCAGACGAGACAGAGAGAGATGGGACAAGTTGACAATACGACAGGTGCTTAGATAGTGGTAGAAGGTTTGCTGGTTGAGTGCTATGCTAGGAGGCAAGCCACGGAACGGCCCTATTGCCATGTCCATTGGGATATGGCAATTTAAAGTGAAGTAGATAGTCGGTTAGTTATTCATGAGGGGGATATGTGCCATGGACACTCGCCATAGCAGCAGGCCATGGCCGTTGGGATCTGGTTATTTATAAGGGAGGGGAATATGGACTGCAGTGGCCCATGTTCTTGTTTCTGAATTGTTGCAAAGTGGACAGTAGCCACAGCTGAAGCCCGTGGCCATTGGGGCATGCATGAGATATAACAACAAAACCCTTGATGTTCAGTGAAACAACTTTCGGCAAGAGACAGTTAAAACAAAACAGTTTATTGCAACACAACCCATAAAATGTGGTGGGTGTGGGAAGTGCTGCCACTCTTAAGTCTGTGGCTCATCTTGCTCAGCTCACGGCATCACAGCAGGTGTCAACAAGGAGATCAAATATGATATCAGGAGTGACATGAACGGGGGGACTGGGTGTGGTGATTTAATGGTGTTGTCACCTCCTTCACCCACTAAATTGCAAAGGTTGTGTTGTGATAAACTAGTTCCTCTTTTTCTCCGAGTATTATGTATAGTTAGTGTGTCTAATACATTAATACTGTGTTCTAATTTTGTAAACAAAACATTAATCGTTTTCTCATATTAGAATAAGTAGTTTTGTAAAAAAAAGAATAAGTAGCTTTTTTGTGCATTAGTAAAACTTGTTACAGCAATAATGCAGACTGGCACAGGAAACACTATATACAAATCTAGTTATCATTATCACGTATTTCCTTTTTAACACATTAATACAAAAAGGTACTAATAAGTTGATTTCTCTTGTTTTTGGCTGTGAAGACATTCAGGAAGCGTGCTCAGTTTTTAAGAGCAGTCCTGTTCGAGATGCAGTGCCTGCCGCTCCCGTTGCGTTGTTCATGGGGAAGCAGTCACTGGAGTCTTCTTCTGATTGGAAGGGGGCTGGGGCAGGAACAGTGGGAGCAAGCGGTTCGCCGTGTTTTGGCGCTGCCCGTATCAGTGCTGGGCCTTCGGCGCAGCTCCCATTCAGGTGTGCGCTGCGTGCCCTTTCGGCCGCAGCCAACAGGACACAATGCGCTCTTTGCACCGGGATAGCACTGTAAATAGTAATATCCCGGTGCGGAGACCTATCTGAGCCGAGATGTTGCTGTTTGCTTCATTATATTGTCTCCTTAAGCACTAATAAATGCAGTGCTTTGGGTGACAGTAGATTTAAACCAAACACCACACGCTCAGTACACGGGGTTGTAAACAGTTCCACGTACTGAGCATGTGGTGCTTAGGAACCAATGATATGGTAAGCAAGACATAAGCAACAAAAGTCCAAGATTTCAGGGACATGGCCATCCAAAGTGCAGGCAATCGGAGCATAGGTACCCAAGCAAAGGGCAAGCAGTCAGGGAATGAAAGGCTACAGCCCGAGGGAGTTGAGGTAGGTGGCATTGGGCAGAGGGATCTCACCTGGATTGAGGCAGAAGCAGGTGGGAGAGTGATCCAAGTGGTAGTCTGGCCAGGGGCAGCAGACAAAGTGGACAGACTGCAGTGTGCTTCGCAGCTCAGCTTTCTTTAAAGAGGCAACCCTCCCCTGATGGTGGGGACAGGTTGGTGGCCAGTGCTCCAGTGCCATGGATGCCGCCGCCAGCGCTGGTTGTCACCGAGAAGGGAAGCCCAGGTCAAGATGGCAGCGTTGACAGTGCCCGCAGGGGAGCAGAGTCCACCACCCTTGAAGAGGCTCTGCTCTGCCCCGCATGGCATGTTTCTTGAGTCCTGGGCATTCCTTGCGTCATGATGGAGGATGTTGGTGCCCTGGGAAACAATGCCCTGGGCGCTTCAGGCTCCATCTGCTGTGCCAGGTGGGAGGAGCCCATGACAAGATTGTGACGGAAGGAATTGGGGCAGTCATGAGGACGTCTTTAGGGGAGCCGAATGCTCAACCCTGTGAGCAATCGGATGTTACCTAGAGGCTGGGAACTGGTCTTTCAAGATCCATGGTGGTGTGCTACATGGGGACAACTTGAAATCAAAGTGCTTATACTGCCGCCGTCACCTCGCAGCCCGCCCCCCCATCCCCTCCCCCGTGACATGTTCTCTAAACGTGCGAAAGGACTTGCTTCGTGCCATATGGTTTTACCCATAGTTGGCAAATTACCCGGTAGCTTCAGGAGCCATGTGCCACGTTGGCCTTTCCTGTTGTTTTAGACAAGATCCCTTTGCATGCTGGAACTTGTAGTTTGCTTTAAACATATGTATGAGCATACCAGTGCCAACCTGCGAAGCACTGCTGGCCAAAAATCTTGGATGTATAAAATAAAACGTGCTCCTGTTAGCATGGGGGAAGATGGAAATGCTGCGCTACTGTGATGCAAAGACTCGTGTGCTCACTAGCCATCAAATGGCTACCTCGTGCTGTCCACACGTTGTGCAAGACACGGGCATATTCCGGGTGGCTGACTCGGGGCGTACACATATTACGAAATGGGCGCAGGCAGTTCTCCGTCATTTTTTGTGTGTATGCTTCCTTTAAAAACAAAGAGGGGGTGGGGGGTAGTGAGAGAGAGAGGGGGGAAAAGAAAGAAGAGAGAGGAAAGACGGGGGGGGGGGGTCACACAATTGGAGATTATTGCACAGATGGGCAGCCCCTGGACATTAATGCCCCCCTACTGGGAGAGGGTTATATTGGCAGGAAGGCACAATTAACAATTAACTGAGAAGTTGGAACGAACTGAAAGGGATTATCCTCCGGGGCAAACGAGCAGGAATTCGGCAAATGGCTAACAGCAGCGTGCCAAAGCCAGGCTCGCGTGTCCGAGCTCACGGGTTCAGCACCCCCACCCTGCCATGCTTTGCCATAGGGTGTGCGCCAGTGGCGTGGATGACGACATTTCTCTTGGAAAGAAAAAAAAAAGATCTCGGGCGTAGTGTTTTGTTTTTTTACACGTCGCGTTTTGCTATTTACATCGTTTCAATGCAGAGAGGTTATCTAGGCCAAATTCTGAGAACATGGAGACAACGCTTTCCCTCCGTGTACCGATATCAGAGGTTAGACGCGCCTCTGCGCCCCTTCCCCGCCCTCACCCGCAACATCCCGAGCGCCTACATGTGGGCGATGCTTGTAAATAATGAGCCATTAAAACCCTCATCTGGCAACTTCTTTCGAAAACAACCTACAATTCGGTTCGAAACCCACACAAACTTGTTTGTTTATAAAGGTAACAAGGCCCTCTTTTTGTAGATTTATTGAGCAGGGTTTATTTGAACAATTCTATTGAATTATTTCCTTGATATACACAAAGCCCATTTAATTTAGAAGGCAGCCGAAGTCTCCTGTAATTGGTTCTCTGAGGGCCAAGGAGCCGTCCTCACATGGATGGAGGCTGGACCTCAATTTCAGAGGTTAGGTTAGAAGTTTTCGAAAAGTTGTAAAGTTCCTCCCCTCCTTGTGCCCTTCTGTCGCCAACACGGGTGTGCCCTGAAGTAGCAGAAAGGTTAAGTATACATACCTGCCTAACCTCCGGGTTTTCCCCCGAGACTCCAGGTTTTTAGCATTTTCTCTGGGTCTCTGGGGAAGACCCTCGAGTCTCCGGCTTTTCGCAGGTTTGCGAGGACCCGGAAACGGCGCAAATGTGCCTCTCATGAGCCCGTTGCTGGGGGTGAAGGGCAGCTTTTACTGATTGCTTTTTTTTAATGCTTGCTGGACTGTGCTGCCACGGACTCCCTGCCCGAGTGTGGCTTTGTCTCTGCAGCAATGACCAGAGTCCACCTTAGTGGGGGGGGGGGGGGGGGGTTGCAGGCTGGACAACTCACCACTGCACTAAATAACCTGATGAAAAACTCCCAATTTTCAAAATTTAGGGAAAAACTTTGTATTGGTTCTTGGAGTTTACATGTGCACATGTTAACATGTTGCTTTTATGGAAGGTGAATGCCTTTTTTCCTATGCAATTTGGGTGGTTCTGAAAAGCCCATTTAAAGAAATGTGGATATTTCAATTTGAACTGCAAATTTCTGAGGTCACATCAGATTGCAACAGAGTTTACCTTTTTGACATGTGGGTGGAGCCATGTGAAAATGGGCGGAGTTTTGTGTGACTGTGGGCGGGGCATGCATCTCAGGGTTGTTGATTTTCAAATGCAGTTGTGTAAGTACTATAGAAACAAAATAAAGGCATACATGAAAGGAAGAAACAGAGCCTGCAGGTGTGTGGAACATTAGGCGATTGAGATGCATATAGCCATCACAATCAGTATATATTCAGAAGGATGGGACAGGCAGTCTGGGAGGGCCATGGATGGCCAAGAGAGGAACTCTGGGTGCATGGTGATGGAAAGGAAGGAAGGACAGAGAGAGGAGAGAACATGGGTAGAAATGGTGGCTTCAGGAGCTTAGCAAGGAGAGACGAGCTCCTCTGACCTACAGACCGACGGGCCAAGCGATGAGTAGGAAGGAAAATGTAGGACGCTCCTCGCCAACCCTCCCTATGTGGAAAAACGATTGGAAAGCGAAAAAGGAGGCCTTCAATTAATCTGCTACACTTCTTGGGCATCAGTACCGCCTCCACACAGAAGCACACTTCATGGCAGCAACAAAAAAAGAAAAAAACAATAACCAGTAGGCCTAAAAATCGGTGTAGATTTCTAAACGGCACCCTAGGGAAATGAGGAGAGGGGGATCAGAGGAAGCGGAGAAAGGATGCTCATGAACGCCATTGCATACAGAGGCTTGGGCACATGCCAACCCATTCCCTGCCAGCAGGAATTGAAGAAACACCTACCCAGATGGGGTCTTCTTGCGTATATAGACCTGGATAGGTGCAGAGCAGTCTGCCTGCTCCCACATGCCTTTAAATAAATAAATATATATATATATATTCTGCATTGCGCCGCAAGGCTCATATATATATATATATATATATATATATATATATATATATATATATAATTGTTATTTTAAATTTTTTAACATACATTCCGAGAGTGTTAAGAAGAGAATCGCCCAAAAATGTGGGAGGTTTGTCAAACTCTAAATATCCAAAAATGTCCAGTGAACGGAAGTTTGGCTCTAACTATCTGCCAAGCGCCGTGCGCTCCCGTACCCTCCCACGCCCCTGCTAGATCTTCCTGTCCAAAGCTTTCCCCGACCACTCAACCAAACACTCACCTCCTGAGGAAGTCAGCTCAAGCACCTTGGCACGCGCTACCTCGACTCCTCGCGGGGATGATAGCAGCCGCCTTTCCGCCCACAAGAAGACCGCGGAAGTCTGCCCTATTTCGCCCTCTTCACCCCTCCTATGCCTTGGTTTTTGGGCCTGAAATACTAGGGGCAGCGGTCTCCGGGATTGCGCTGAATGTGGCGTTCCCCCATCCCCACGCCTATTGTCTGCTCTCTTTGCCTGCTACCTCCCGCCCCCCTCGCCCCCACTGTTGAAATGTGGTTTCCTCTGGATACCTGCAGTGTGGGAAACACCAAATAAATAAATAAATAACTAAATAAATAAATGGCCCTACGCCTGTGAGCACAGTCACAGTCTTTATTTACACGGACTGCGCCAGAGTTGTGGAAACAGAATGCACACTGGTTCCGCGCCTTTCTGCGTCTGTGCTGAGGTCCCCTCGCCGAGTGATGGCGATGACATCCAGCCTGAAGTAAGTAGCCTACCGGCCCGCCACCACCTCGTGACCCCGTCAATGTGAACAACCCACGTCTAAAACCTAGGATGTAAAACCACAACATAGCCCGCGCGCCACACCTTCCACAACAGTCCAGTGTGCTCTGAGTACACAAAAATGCCATCAGTTTACCAAAATTAACTGGAGCAAGGCTATGTGGCACAACACAGCCCCTTCGCGACGCATGTTGCAATCTGCTTCAGTGCAGAACCAAAAGGCATGTCCGCAGATACTCAGGGAGATGGCATGTCTTTATGAAGGAAGGATGGCAGCAGCTTCCCAGGGCCAATCACCATCTTACTCTGCGGGGCTCCCGATGACGTTGCCAGGGAGACTTACTGCTGTCATTACTCCAACACCTCCATGAAAAACACCTAGCGGGAGCTTCCTGCAGACTCGTTAGTAGACGGGTAATAAACAGGAACTGGGTGGGACACATTGGCCGATAAAAAAGCAACCCCAGAGTCTGAGAGCCCTCCAGCCGCCCAGTGCTTCAAACCAAGAGCCTCTTTCCTTGCACTGCCACTTTGATTTTCTACCCCCTGGAGGAGGTGTTTATAGGAGCCATTTCTGAAATGTGTGGCCTCCAAAAAGCTTAGCAGACATTCGACAAAACGTGCTGCTTTGGGAAAATACCCTCAATGTAACTTATCAAAAGCTTCAGCTTGAAAGGCAGTGAGTGGGTCACACAGTTCAGACCTGGATCCCTTTATACAGCAAGCCACACAGATGGGTATAACCCCGCATCTTCTTTAGCAAAAAACCAAACACACCTGTAAACCCATGAGTGTTTAATTCTTTAGGGACAGGTTGGGCTGTCAAGCGTTCCTAGACCCGCCACATCAGCCCTCCCCTCGGCGAAGAACACTGACCAAAGCACACCTCCAGGAGCAATATTAGTGCGAAACCGCGTGTGGCACACATGTATCAAAGACACTGCGGTCGGCGTAGACTAGAATCAAAGAGGTCTGTCCTTTAAATGTTATTGCCCATGCATGCCTTATTCAAGTAATCATATACTGAAAAGCAAGGTTAAAAAGGGAAGAGGCACCTAATGGAGGCAGTTCAGCCGGAATAGAGGAAGCGGACGCGCCGCATCCTCCGAAGTGGGGAGAGAGCGAAGTAGTAAGCCACAGCAAGACAGTGGCGGAGCGAAGATCCTGTCTAACACGCCGACTCTGCTGCTGCACCGACAAAACCGCGAAGCACACCAGCCATGCAGGCATGGAGATACCGAACACCCGTCAGAAAGGATGAGAATGCGAAGGAGAGAAGGCAAGAGAAGAGAAAAGGACTGCGGATAAGTGAACGAGAAGGCCACACTCCGTTCAGTCCCTGCAGACTCTCTCAGTGAGAGAGAGAATATGACAGACTGGGATGGCCTGTTCAGCGCCGACAGGAACTCCTCAGAGTACCCGCACAATCCTCCCCCCTCTCTCTGTCAGGAAATCGCAGGTGCCCCAAAGCCACAGGGTTTTACCATCATAACCAATTCTACGGGCGGGGGGAAGAGCAGTATTACACTTTCCATAAAATCGCCACAGGACAATGGTGATCCCCCCCCAACCCCCCCCGTGACACATGTACTTGCTCCACCTACAGGCCCCACAAGCGGAATGAAGATAATTAAGCCGTAATGCAAAATCGGAGGCATTATAATTCTGTGAGGATTGATTTGTAACCTGAATTCCTTCCCCCATAAGTGGAAACCAAACCAGACAGCCAATATTTCACAATTCCTACAGTGCATATACGATGAAATCCTCAAAATATGGATTGGTAGTTTTACATAATTGCTGGCTACATGTCACCCATTTCCTCAGTTTCCGGTACCACAAGGTGGTATTTATATATAGCCACCTACTAAATCAGCAACCGCCAAGTGTCTCTAAGTACTGCAACTATACAATATTGTGAACCTGTGTCAAACTTGCTGTTGTGACAAGGGTTCCATATAGAAGGCAGTAGGACAGATACAGAGTTCTATAGCCTGTCACTCCCTATGGTACACAGAAAGACCCAACAGACATGCTTAACTGCAAAAATGTGTCGGTGTATGGCCATGCACATTTATTTTACGCTATACAGTATTTGTAAAGAGCAATCTCTGGTCTTTCTTGCCATCTTGGTGCCGACGGTCATCATTGATGGAAGGTGGTTTTCAAAGGGTGGGTTGCTCTCAGGAAGATTTCCCCAGGAGAGAATGAGCGTGAGCATCTTTGCTTCATCACAACACATTAGACCATTAGTACACCACCTGGCCCTTAAGCACCTAATCAGGTTTTTGGGATAACCACCGAACATGACTTGCTTTGTAGACTGCCATGTGGAAGGATGTGGCAGGGAAACCAGTTTGGAAGCATCTTTAGGGGCTGGTTGATGCTGAGTGAGTAGTTTCACAATGATTGTAATCCATTTTTGGCCTGCTTTATGTACTCTCTTGGAGTGGTGTGAGTGTTTTTTCAATTTTTTTCAATTTTATTTTATTTATTTATTTTTGGTGAGCACTGTGGGCTAATCTGGTGTGCTTGTCTAGTGTTTTTGTGGCTTCTGAGCCTGTTTTGTCTGTGCTGGGCTGCATCCAGAGGGTGCAGTCTGTGGGGTGTAGTCCTTTGTTTGTGTCTGGCATTTTCCCAGTCCCACACTCCCCCTCCCGCCCTCCAACCCACCAATCTACCCTGATTGGTATATCCACCCGGATATAACAACCTTCCCAGGGCAGCCCTCTGCCCGGCAGCCCCAAGGCAAAGGGCGGCTCCTACATTGGCGGCTCCAAGACGTGTCTGCAGGGGAAGCCAATGAAGCCAGCAGTCAACCGACACCAACAAAATCTGTAAGTGTGGCATGGGTGGAGTGTAGAGCAATTACTCTACTCCAGAAAGCCCTTGCCACTCTACCTTACCTTTCCATAATGTAGACTACCATAGACTTACACCATGCATACTTAGAGAGATTTGTGACCACCAGCATAAACTATTCATGGCTGGACTGTAAATGTTGCATTGCATTACACACTAACATAACAGCGAAGGTTAACTAGTGCCACACCTAGAGAGAACTGTGAAGATTGGCCTGTGTCACACCTAGATAGGATTGTGAATGTTAGCATGCGCCACACTTAAATGAAACTGTGAATATTAGCATGCGCCACACTTAGATGGAATCATGATCACTAGCCTGCCTCACATCTGGATAGGATATTGAAGACTAGCAAGTGCCACACTCAGATGGAATAGTGAATGCTAGCAAGTATCACACCTAGACATAATTGCAAGGACAGCAATGCCAATTAACTGATCCACTAACAATTTCACCCCTCTGCATACACCTCTCAAACTCTAACCACACACAACCACAAGCCTACAACACAACAATCTGCACAAACTTCACTACACTGCAAAAACAAACCAAACCACACATAGACTTGCACAACAGCACACAATGACTACCAACCGTAAAACACCCCGAGTCAAGCATACGGACCCACCGGGCTGAGGCTGCCAACAGCACATCACTGCTCTTGCAGAGCTTATTCCCACTAACTCAACCCCCTTCCCTTTTTCAGAGCCACCAGAGCACCACGGGACCACTCCGGTGGTGATAGTGCACGGTACAAATATCCTTTAACATTAACATGTAAATGAAATCCCTTTAAAATCCTTGGGTGCAAAATGATCTCCAGAATATGCAGGCTGGATACAATAAAAAGTGTACCTGTGCGCGGCCCTCTAGGACCAAATGTATACACTGCTCCCGGATGTGATGTGCTCTCCCTTTAAGAAGTCCCTGCTAAAGGCTCGCGTTTAGGTCACATGTCAGTGACCAGGTGACCACGCTAATAAAAGAGATGAGCGGTTTCCCGCTCGTAAGTAATACGGACTCCTGCCTGCCGTGACATCTTTTGCAGCGCACTGCTAGCGCTGCGTATCAGGCAGAGAGCCTGCCCTCAAGGGCTCTCCACCTTAACAGTGCCCCGGGGGAGGCAACACTGTCCCTGTTGTCTACCTGTGTTAGCGGAGCCCCTGTCGGGCAACTCTGCAAGTGTGTGCTGGTGCCCCTGTTGGGAAACTCTGTGTATGACGTGATGGCCTGGGTACCCCCAAGCCAAGGTGCGCCCGTGTGACCACGGGCTGACGGGGCGCCCCATCCTTGTGTGTCGGCTTGGTGACCCCCAGCAATGATGAGCATGGATCCCTGTGCCCTGGGGGTCCAGGCATAACACCAGAGTCTGATGGGTGTGATGGGAGGCGTGGAGATTGAGAATCGGATGTTAGTGCACTGGACTGCATTTTCACGTTCTGGTCTGTGTCGCCATCTGTTACACACCCTACTGCACAGCAAGCAACATACGTTGTCCTGTTCCTCTGCTTTCTAAGACATAATACCGTAACCTTCCGCCTCAGAAATTACGCAGAGGTGTACAAAAAAAGTTGTACACACAATGATAAGTGTTTAAGTTGCTCACAATATTGTCTCACTCTGCGAGGTCCTTGGTATTAGATATGTAATGTTTACTGTTATCTCTGTTGAAAATACAATAACACTTTTTGAACGCAAAAGATAAAAATACGAATACACTATAAACGTTTCCTGTTACGTTTCTCAGGCGAGCTGGGCTCTTCCGCTTCCTGGCTACCGTGACCTGTTTCCTGGAAGCTCTTCCAGTGCAGCGGGACAAACGCGTGCTGGCGCATGACGACAACATCAAAATACACCAAGGCTCACTGGGACGTGATCTGTATAAAACGTCACAGCGCACGTAACAGACGTTAAAGGAGAATAGGCGTGGGTGCCTAAACCGCTCACTCACCATGGTCTGAGAAGCTGACTGTCCGTCAGGAGAAACGCGTCCGTCACACACCGGCTCCATGAAACTCCCGGGCAGCCCTTGGCAAAAAAACGTGCTCCTCTTCGCATACTAGGGGAAGGCGTTTAGGTTTCCAGGGGACACTGCCGATATCCACGATAACTGTTGTTGCATCTCTTTGCAGCTCCGCCGACTTGTGTGGGGCCTCGGATGTACCCCTCTGAGGTCGCCCAAGCTCCTGGCGTTGGCTGCAGTGTTCAAACGGGGTCCCAATCTGTGGCGCGCACCGGTTTTCACCCACCTATAAAACCTCCCAAACCGGTCCCTCTGTAGGCTCAACACGTGATGTCGAGGGATTCCTCCGCACTACCCCTCCTCCCCAACCCTCTAAATCACCACCTACTGCGTAGCCCCTCTCCGGGAAAGCCTCACACCTCCTGCCGACCCCCCCCCAACCCCCCTCTGCCTGCTGTCTTGGCATCCTGGCCCTGCCCCCATCCTGCCAGGCTTGAATGCAAACTGATAAGACTGGCTGCATACATTTGGGGTCAGAGGTGGCCAGACAAACAAAATAGACGCTGCGCTGCAGAGGATGGCCGCGAAGAGCCATGGGCACGGCGTGCCACCATCACAACACCACCACCGCAAGCATGCATAAGGGGTTTGCAATATTTACCTTCGCTGGATAGTGCGTTGTCAAATTTCAGTCCCTTTCGAATGTTTAGTCGTTGGATTACAAACGTGTATTTCGGATCAATCTCCCTTGCGACATCTCACGTGGGCCTGTACCGGCCTAGAACTGTGGGTGCGTAAGTGCAACAATATGGCACAGCAGCGGCACCATATTTCAGCCGACACTGTAATGCTGTGGAACCCCGCCCCCCACCCATCGAGCTGTTTTGACCCCTAAGAAGGTGACAAGATTTTGAAAACGAAAATCTGGGGCACGCTATCAACGCAGCAGAAGTTATACAATATGGCCTCTGACACAAAAGCAAGACCACATATAGGCAGCAGCCAACAAGGCAAACTAATAACTGGAGGGTATAAACTACGGACATTTGCTATGCAAACATTGCACACCATTTTTTCTCAAATATATCATGTTTGCACACCAGCACACACCACACTCTGAACTCAGATAGTTGTTAACAGACTTTGGACTTCGAGCTCTGCCTTTTCACTGAAGCCCGGTGCTTTAAGTGGGAGGCTTAATCGGGGGGACTCTAGTTAGGGGGAGTGGGTGGCCTAAGTACAGGTGGGTGTAACATGGAGCAGGTGGGGCCCTAGTAAGAGTAAGAGAGCTGGGGCACGCTGGCAGTGCCGGCTCAAGTTGCGCTCAAAGGGCGTGGCCGCACAAGGGTGCGCCCATGGCTTCGCACATAAAGGGCGCATTGCCACCAGCTTATGCCATGTCATCATTCACAGCGTGATTCTTTAATAGGCGCTGTTTTTGTGACACTGAGCTGGATACAAGAAGCCCTTAAACACACTTTACAAGAACAGCAGGGGGCTCAGGCTCAGCTCTGCTGTTCTGCTGATACTTGTATCAGCCGAAAAACAGAACTGAGCAACCCCTTCTTTTCTGCATTTATTGGGGATGTGGGTGCACAAATCTAACTTAGGGCCGGCATTGCACGCTGCCATTATTACCTTTGGAGTGCCCGCCCCCCCCCTTTCTGTTCCAAATCACAGGCTCCGAGCCCCATTGGGGGGGGGGTTAGATCCTGTGATTAAAAAATACCAAGATATGACACCAGAGTGACCCAGCTCTCCTGTGTCTTAATGTGGTGTGATGTTTATTTTAATTCGAAGAGCCGACATCTGCAGGCAGCCCTTTAACCGTGCACCGATTCGGCTATATGGGCTGCCTGAGGGGTCGGCATAGCTGGGGCTAGTAGAGGGGAGCCCTGGTTGGGGAGCCCTTTTTGGAGACTGCCAGGGCTCTGCACCGGCTACCCCCAGCCCACTCCAAGCCCTGGTGAAACCTTTATTCATAAGAAGATTGAGACTTGAGTGGATAGCTCACACAAAAAGTGCTGCTCTCTGACATGAGGGCAGCCTGCATTTAGCAAGCACAAATCCTGCACCAAGGTGCACTTAGCTTTTCAGCTTTTCAAGGTCAATAAATACAGTACCCTTAACTGAAATAATAGCAGCAGTTGGAAGTGGGAGGAAGTCACCTGTGCGAATTGCGAGTTGTTGAAAAATTAGGAGGCCAGACATAAGACAGCTGTAGAGTTGGCTGGCAGATATGATGGCTCCAGCAGCATTTGAGGTTAGCTTTTCATGCAAACTGAACTACGACTAAACTTCAGCTAATGCCTGGGATTCAAACAACCCAGACAAATACCCATGAACCCATGACTACAGAGCACACCTTTCATCACGGAAGACCACCTCACCACCAACATGCACTGGCGCCAATAAGACAATCCCAACCCTAAAAAGAACATCAGACAGTGCACTTGAGAAAAAAAAGAACATCCTAAGCCAAGAAATAGCCATGCAAAAGCCTATGAGACTTGGGAGCAATAAGGGACAACCACAGCACCAGAGGTCGCATCACCGACTCCTGTTGCATAGCAACACATTGCAAAGATACAGACGACCTGCTCAGGGAGGAAAGGCTGATCTGCTATCCATCACAGAAACATGACTTACAATTACTCTGTGGTTATACACAAGTCCATCCTCTCAGCCGACAAAATGAAACCGCAACAGAACCGCCAAGAGAAAGTGGGGCAGGAACCTCACTAATACACAAAGGCTCTGTTGATGTCAGAATATCAACCCAAGTCCCCATTTACAATTGCGAATCACTCCACTGACTCTGTTCCCATCCATCACAACCACGCTAGCTTACATTTTATCTAAGGCCCGCTCTTCAGACCACGACTATGCCCTACAATGCAACCGTCTCATTTATGTATACATATACAATCTTCACCATTCATTAATTTTGCTTTACTATGTCTCCACCGAATATGTTGTCTACTCAATGGGAACCTGTAACTGTATCGCAGGTGCCATTACTATGTCTTCTATGAGTCTCAGACTCGTTCCCATGATCTTTACTCTACCGCTAGCTTCCGCTGCTACTGACGTAGCCACCTGCATCTCAGGGCAATGCTTTTCTGGTTACGCAGGACGATCCACGGACCCACCGCTCCCCCCCGCCACCTTGTCGGGTTTTATCTACGTGAACCCATGAAGTCGAGCAAATCACTATATTCACACACCTGAGGATTTAATTATGTGCATTCTTTTTCTGTGCTACAGTTAAATGACCTCCCTCATGTCATTTTGTTGGCCTATGTAACTTGCTAACCTGCACCTATATCACATCTTCTCCACCTCCCTCTGGATTAGGCGAGGCTTTCCCAGTCTATGTTTGCACACCTGCTTTGTCTTGTTTGCATGCCTGCTCAAGCCCCCCCCCATACCATGAGATGAGGTTTTGCCAGTCTGTGTTCTCACACCTCGTTTGTCTTGCTTGCACGCCTGATCGAGCCCCCGTACCGTGAGGTGAGGCTTCTCAAAGCGTGCTTCTACCGCTCACCATTACGCTGCAACATTTATGCATTCTTGCACTTTATGAACTGTACCAGGCACTTTCTGTAAATAGCGGCTAGATGCCTTAGGGCTTTGTGCGCTTATATAAATGCATCAATAAATAAACGGCTTAGTCCCCAAAAATCTGACCTGAAGTTTCTGCCCTCTTTACAGACTTCCTAGGGTTGTAGGTCATAGGATCGACAACAAAAGGATGGACGGGTCAAAGGATCGACACAAAAGGATCGACGGGTCAAAGGGTCGAATTTCTTTTTTCTTTTTTTTCACATTTTTTTTGTGGTAAAAACCACTTTTTTTCCCTAAACGAAAACCCCCAAAAATATATATATAATTACAAAAAAAAATTCGATCCTTTGACCCGTCGATCCTTTTGTGACGATCCTTTGACCCGTCGATCCTTTGAATTCGATACTTTGACCGGACACCACTTCCTACACCTCACCATACTGAGAGATTTTAGTCTTTGGCTAAAAAAAAAAAAAAAAAAAGTACAAAGCTGCTACAAAATCCCATTCATAGTACCTGGGTGCCCTACACCTCACACACTTAGTAAAATAACAGAGGCAGCAGTCTTCTGTAACAAAAGTATCACCGTGCACCTCACCATGCTCCCCCAACATTGATCAGGGTGTGAAATGGCATCCGATTGGACATGTTCCATGGCAAACTGGAGACCTCCAAGCTTCACCCTCTGTGACGAGATCATCAGATGAACAACTTCACAACCCTTGTGTGTGGATTTCACAAACTCCTCGCATGGCTTCACTGCCTTATGAACTCCTAGATTCAAGCGGGCCAGAGGCTCCAGCTTTCCCGACTCCGTGGCTATGCTGTGGAGCGCCCTTCCCCCTGCCTTGAGAACAGAGCCCTCCTACACTCACTGTGGTCAGTGAGAGACTGAAAGCCTTCCTATTTCATTAACAGCACTTTTCCTGCTACCGGGCTAACTGACTAAGCTCTAACCAGCGCCTAGACGTCCATAGACACCCACGGGTTAAGTGCGCTATACAAATGTATAAATAAAATAAATATTGGACGCAGAGAAGTTCTTCACGTACTCACAAAAGAAGCAGGTTGCTAAGTCCTTTGCCCCCCAAAGATCAACCAGCACAAGGAAGAGAAGTGAAATTTCAAGCAATATTGCTGACAAATCTATATATACGTAGTAGAGACGATACAAGCAAAAGAAACACTACTCCTATTCCTTTGACTCTGTGCAACATGGCCACAAGAAAATGTTCGAACTAATCAAAGCATTTATAACCACTAGCAACCGCCAGAGCGACCCAATGTTCATACCCCAGACCACATATAAAGCCACAACCTACATTGAAATATTCTGGCATTTGGGGCTCTGGTACTTACTGCGCACAATAACAATTCAGGTCTGAGTGAGTGCATGGGGAGGAAAAAGGGAGGGCGCTAGTTAGTTGGGCAGTTGCCTGTCACACCTCTTGCATTAGCAAGAGGTGGGACAGGCACGCTGCGGCTGAAGAGCAGAAGTGCAAGTGGAAAAATTGGTTAACACAGCAACTCTGGGACATACAAATCACATACAAACAGGACCAAGAGACAACACACATTCGCAGGCCAGGAACACATGTGTGGGTGCAATCTTAGCTGGCAAACCTGTTTGAAAAGATGTGTTTTGATTTTTGTCCTGAATCGAGCTAGGCTTTCTTCGGGTTGTATATCTGGAGGCAGGCGGTTCCAGAGGCAAGCGCCAGCTGCACCAACTGAGCTTTGGCCGAAGCGCTTCTTCTTGAAAAAGTTTCTAGGCCAATGAGAATCTTAACGTTCTGGTGGGGGTTGTCTTTTGATGAGGTCAGAAAAGTACCCCTGGTGTCCTGCAGTGGAGCACCATGTGAATAATACACAAGGTTGTGCATTGGACTCTTTTTTTTTTTGTTTGTTTTTTTTGTTTTTTTTTTTCTCTCCAGAGGGATCCAGTGCAGGTACTTCAGTGTTGACTTGTCTTTTCCAATTACATTTTATTACATTTTTTCAAAACAATTATCCATGATGGAAACTCAAATTTGAAAAGAACTTATCACGCTTTCATAGGCCCTTGTATGATAAAGCCCTTCCCTAACCCAACCCTCTCCAACAGACCCTATCCCTGTGTCTAATCTGGAAAGTTATATAACATTATGGAGCTAAGACCCTGTTACAGTTCCTGATAGATGAGCTTTGTTAAACGTGATATTTTCCTAGAAAGGGTAGCCAAACCTCATGTATGTTACGCTTCGTCTCATCCAACATATAGGTTAGTCTTAACATGTTGAAGATGTCCCAGACTTTGATCAGCCATTCCATGTTTCAGTATGTTGCTATGCAGCTCCTTGCTGCCAGCCACATGAAATGTGTTATATGTCTCAAAGTGTGACCCTCTTCATCTGAAATCCAGATTCCAAAGAGCACAAACGGGGGTGGAGCTGTGTGATTCCATCTAATTCTTTGGTTCATGCTAGGACTTCCTTCCAGCCTCTCTTGATGTCCCTTCAACTCCACCATGCGTGCCAGTAGTCCCCTTTGACTTGGCATCCCTTCCAGCAATTTGAGCTAATGATAGGAAACATCTTAGAAAGGCGTAGTGGGGCATAATGCCACCTGTGAAGGAGTTTGATAGCTTGCATCTTATATTGTTATGCGATTCATGATAGATACATCAGTTCCCATAGCTTATCTGAACTATCAGTCCTCATATCCCTCTTCCAGTGCTCCCGAACCTTAAGTGCTTCACTCGGCTAGACCTGCAGGAGTTCACGGTAGAGCGATACAATTAGACCTTTTGACTCCTTTTTAGTTTGAGTTTCTCGACTGGGGTTTAAGTCGATCTGGAGGTTGTTAGCCCATCCGGGATCCATCATCATTCCCTGCGCTGGAGGGAAATCCTCCACATTGCCTCCAATAATTATCAGAATTACTGCGTCAGAATTACTGCTTACAGTAATTCTGCAAAACACCTGCTTGCGGGTAATTCTGCAAACATCCCCATGTAGTCTTATTGACTTAAAAAAAAGGGATGGACAGTGCCATACCACCACTCGTAATCCCATAGTCAAGAATAGATTAAAAGTGAGAATTTGTTTAATACCCTACGCTCCTGGAAACTGGTCTATGATGAGCGCACAGATCTCAAAGTTGTAATGGCAGTGTGTAAAAGTGAAACTAGGGAATGTGGAAGGAGATAGGATCTGCAAGGGCCAACGAGTGTCTTCGCATTGCATACATTTGCAACCAGTTCCCTGTAGCATCCACCTTCCCTATAGATGCAGATAACATGCCTGCAAATATTGGCTAGAGGTCTGACCTGAAATGACACTGCAGTTTAGTTCAGGGAGTACATCAAATTGATGTTTGCAGGAGGGCTTGTCTACACAGGTGCTGTGTCAAAGTCCCATACCTTCTTCTGGGAATTTCTAGTCAGGTGGCCATTTTGGCTGGGGACCTCCCCTGGGCTAGTAAACGAGGGCCCCATGGTTGATATGTGTAGGATCTTAGTCTCCACCAGTGGGCAGGGGTCAGTCACATGCTGCAGAAAAATGCAACTTAAGGACCTTGTGAGGCGAGCCACGTCCTCATTCAGAGTTGTGTCCACTCCTTATCGTACCAATGACATACAGGCATGGACCTCATAAAAAAGATGTTCTCGATCTTGAAACACTGAAAATGAATGCAACAGATCCACGGAAGAGGCAGCACTTTCATATGTGTAGTGTATTTAAAGCTCAGCATAGACATGAAATTCAAGATGGCAGACTCGTTTTTCAAAGCCGCAGTCAAGCCACCTTTCGGATTATACCCTATACCTGTTGGAAAAAACAATCCAACAAAACCCAATCACACATAAGCACCTAACACACAGGCCAGTCCAAAGAGAGAACCCGCACAAATATAAAAGTGACTTCCCACAAAGAGGTGTCCTGTGAATTAGGAGATCACAGTTAGAGAGTGGAGCAAGTTGGAAATTCAGGAAGGAAGTGTCAAAGGGGTTTGGAGAGAGGGAGGACATGGTACACAAGAGGGGGGAGAAGAAAGAACAGGAGGTGGAAGGAAGAAGACAACCACTTAGGGGAGGGAGATGCAAGTGGTGGTTGGGAATCATTTATTTATTTATTTATTGCATTTATAGCGGCGCACCAAACCCTCAGGCATCAGGGTGCTAGTTGAAGTAAGTGCAGATAAGAATTCTTTCTTAAGAGTAATAAGTACAGGTAGATTTGACAAGCAAATCAGGTAGGTGGATAGCCTGGCAAACCACGCCTCGTGGTAGAGGGTTCAACACCAAGACTACAATCGAAAAGTCACATCAGCTGGGTGTGTAGGCTGGTGGAGCCACTCCTCATGGTACGGGGGCAACACCAAGGATACAGAAGAACATTCACATCAGGTGGGTATGTAGGCTGCTGGCACCATGCCTCATGGTATGGGTGGCAAGACCAAGACTACAATCCAAGTCACATCAGGTGGGTGTGTAGGCCGATGGCACTGCGCCTCATGGTACAGGGGTCATCATGAGAGTTGGTGGAAGTAATCTGAAGGAGGAAAGAAGTCAGCAGCAGGTGTTTGGGGGTGGAAGATAGGAGATGGGGCAAGAGGCCGGCACAGTGTTATGTAGCAAGAGCAGGAAGGAACAAGAGAGCACACTTAGCCCAAGTCAGGTGGAAGAGATGTGAATCTGACTGGAAGAAGGACTCCTGGAAGGAGGCATGAGCATGTGATGCGTCATCAAGGTGGGTCAGGAACACGAGTAGAGGGGAGGCACAGAAAGTAGAGATCAGCGCCCCAGGGAAGGGAGGGGCTAAGGTTCCCTAAGTTTCTCCGTGGAAACTGGGGCTGGCCAACCCAGCTGGCTCTGTCTGCAAGCAGAAGAGTAGCTTCAGCTGTTCGGAGACACAGCTACGTCTACAGAGCTGAGGTGGCAGCGTCTGTCTATCCGCACCCAACACGAGAAGAGCAAGAGAACCTATGAAGAAAACCCAGAGGCTGGGAGTCAGGCGGCAGGAGGTCCCCTGAAATCATGGGCTCTCTGGAAGGAGAACCGGTGGAACTGTTGAAAATAAACGACATTGGGTAGTTATGTGTGCGTTGTGGCGAGAGGAGGCATTGTGTGTTAACAAGTTTTACCTTGGGGAATGTCTGGACTTTTTTGGGGATCTCACTCGGCTAGATTACAGTGCTCAAACACATAAGGGCAAAAAAAATGATTGTATATTTCATGAAGCATTATCAAAGGGAACTCCACAGGTCTTCTTATTTCTCTGATCTTTTTGCTGATCAAAGTTCTCTTTCATTGCTGCTGTATATAACAGCGCTCTTTGCTGGACCCTTCCCACAAGGGTGACTATAGGTGATAAGACCAGGTAGTGCCGCAGAACAGTTCCTGCGCAGGAGAGAGGCCTGCCATAATAGAAAGCCTGCAGTCACTACGGCAGACGTGTGGGTCATTGAGCGGTCACATGCACTTTCAATATGACCAAGAGTGTCCAAAGAGAGCTTACATTCATTTTTTAATTTTATTTTGGAATTGAATGTAGCGCAAACCATGGCCCAAAGGCAGACGTGCACAGTACAATAAAATACCCTTTTGCTGAGAGAGTTTTGCCAAAACATTATATACAGTATACATTTAAAACAAAACAAGGTTAAAATATCATGAGGAGGGGGTGGATTCTATTACAGTAAACGTTACTTGCATGGCACTTTAAGAGAGTCCCTTTATAAGCTGTGGAGGGTAAAGAATTATGTAAATGTAATTGTATAGCTCCCATATTCATGGATATGGCCTTATAGCGCTGTGGACTTGTCTGAGGCTGAGTTACACTTTACACAGTGGAAGAACTCTCCACCTTCATTGCATGCCGACGGCACTGACATGAAGCATGTCTCACTTTTAGTCCTGTACTGGGGGGTTGGGGGGCACCGAGAAGTATATAAACCAAAGGATATCATAGGTGGAAGGTTTTGAATTAATCATAATCACTGGCATTCCTATGACAAGAGAAAGAGAAACAGACACAGCATAAAACCAGAGGATCCGCGTGGTGTGATGAACGTGGTACACCATCAAATGTCACAAGAATGGGAACCGCCAGTATTAGTTTGATCATGCTCTTGGTGGTGTATGACAATCTTATTCATAGGAGGATGTATTGGCATAGGCATCATTGGCCAAAGGCCCTCTATCCTTTGGTCTGAGGTGGGTGTAATGAAGCGAGGTCACAGTAAAGAAATTAAGCAGTCGGTAACAATCGCAAAGTCAAACTAGCCTTGTTTCATTAGCTATAAACTAGAATTGTGTGTTCTTAAAATACGACCCCGACTAGTGTGGGTCTAACTGCAGTAAGAAAATGATCCAGGATTATCAAGGATAGAGGGCCTTTGGCCAATGATGCCTATGCCAATACATCCTTCTACGAATAAGATTGTCATACACCACCAAGAGTATGATCAAACTAATACTGGCGGTTCCCATTCTTGTGTTATACCTTTTGCTTCAGCCCTAGGTTCCGCCATTCAGGGCTATCCCTCTCGTTACATCACACCATCAAATGTCAACAGCACATGCCACGCTCCAGCTGTCAACACGGAGCTGCACAAGAGAGACTCGTACAACAGTACTGTAGAGTGGCCCGTTGCAAAACCCCACAAAACATACCTGCAATTTCACTACTGCGCGGCCCCCTAACACGAATTGGGACACTTGGCAAAGCGGGCTGCCATTGCTGGAGCATGGTGGTCCTGCACATAATAAAGGGGTGTGGCTTAGCCCCCTATTTGTAAATGCTGATCATTGTAATACCTCCCGGGCAGAAGTCCAATGGGAGAATGAGAGGTGGGATAAGAGGAGCACCAGGAAGGTGTGGGCTATTCAGGTGAGGTCATAGGAAGAGGAGGTGGCAGTCCAAAAGACCAGCAGGAGGAAGGATGGTGGACTGGCGTGTGGAGTTGTTTTGGAAAAAGGTGAGGTATTGGTTGGTGAGAACATGTGGTACGGTGTGGTGAGGGTGCGTGCAAGGTAAGGTGAGTGAGAGTAATGGAACAAGTATAGAGAGTGACTGAAGAACGATTGAGAGTGAAAGGAGGGTGACTGATCAGAAGGTGGGGTGGGGTGGAACGGAGAGTGTAATGTGGAGAGTAATAGTTGTGTGGAGATCGGAGAGTAGTATTAGTGGGGAGTAGTAACATTGGAAGTATGTTGTAGAAGGAAAGATATCGGAGGAAGAAGTAGGAAGAGGGAGGGAAGAAGGTGGGTGGAGTTGGATGGACAAAAGTAGCAATAAGACAGTGGCCCTCATTACGACCTTGGCGGAGGTCCATGGTGCAATTTGCACCATGGTCCATGGCGCTAAGCTGCCAACTCCGCCATGGGGGTTGGCGGACTTACCGCCCCATTCCGAGGTTGGCGGGGCGGTAAGTCCCCAATCCCCATTCACCCTTCCCCATTCCCATTCCTGGCCCCATAGGGCATAATGGGAGTGGGGAAGGCGTTAATTACGCCACCGTAAATTACGGTGGCGTAATTAACAACAAGGTCCCTTAGCGCCATGGATTTTAACGCCTGCAAAAAGCAGGCGTTAAAATCACCATGGCGCTAGGGGAACTCGTACTCAGGCGGTAAGGTACGCCATGGTTTACGCCGGCGTAAACCCCTTTCCGCCAGGGTCGTAATGAGGGCCAGTGAGAGGAACATCAGCGTGTAAGAGGAAGGAGAGTGAGTCTCCGGCATGAGCGTCTGAAAGGCACAACCTGACAACCCCTATTAGAATTAACCTCAACAATAGTGTCGGACTAGCCTAGCAAGTCCCGGGGAGCTGTGGGGAGCTTAACTAGATAAGGCAGTCACCTTAGGCCATCACCCTCAGCAAGCTATACATTAGACTGTTTCTCCTGACTATCAGTATATAGTAAACTGTTGAGTAGAGACGCCCGAGTTAGGGAGGGTCTGGTGCATCCTAGAGAAAAAGGATAGGGACAGTCCTTAGAGTCCAGAAAGAAAAACTAATAAAACCCCTGAGAGTTGATGTGTTCTGTGAAACCAGCCATATGCAAATCAGTATTGCATCAGACGAGTGTCAACATTTCTCCCCATTGGTTCCTGAAAATGAATCCTCAATTATGGTGGCTTAAATGTGTGCTCATCCACGCAGGCAACTTTTTACCAAAGACGATTATGATCAATATTCACCTTGGTGTGTATACAGATGGGGACAGGTTCTTAACAACCTCTAAGGGATACAGATCGTGCAGGGCAGGAATTAATAGGTGTCTAGCATGTAAAGGCACCGAAGAGAACATGTAAACCGGCCTCCTGTATGGCTACAGAGCTGATGCACCGGGTGATGAGATAGATGTGCCTGAGCTGGAGCTAAGAGATGGCCAGAAGGGAATGTAAAGTGGCATAAGCGTTTGCATTAAGGGTGGAGGGGCTGTTTAAAGCAGAATGGGGGTGGGGAATGATTGCCTCTCTGTCTGAAAAAGAGAAGGCTGCAATACACTCCCTCTTCAAACGTTGAACGTGATGCTGCGGGTAATGCATGCGTCCGAGGATACTCCCGGGCTGGTTCTGGAGCTGGGCTTGACGTCACGACTCCCAACATAACCCTTTAACCAAACAACAAGAATTCCTGCACGCCATTTGGGTGAGGGAGATGCTCTTTTAACACACAACAAAAGTGCCTACTTTAGGTGTTTACTGGTACAGACAGTAGGATAGGGAAGTTGTTGGCAATCCCACATTCTATCAGCTTTTTTTCTAATTCTAGTGGCAGAGGCGTAGCCAGGATTGTCTAGCAAATGGGGCCTGAAGCTAATGTAGTTGGGCCCACTGCACTGACAAAAATATCTGTAAATGCCCACACAGCGCTGCTGAGTGGGCATTTACAGATTTTGGGTGGGCCTTGCCCTCAGGCCGTACCCTGCCCACACCTCTGTCTAGTGAGGGCCTCTCCTCTCTAGAAATGGTATTTCTTCTATGTTTAATAAGGGCACTTGGAATAGAACACATTGGGCCTCATTACAAGTCAGGCAGAATGGGTTAACGGGCTCCGCTAATGGTGGCGGGCCCGTTAACACCATTCCGCCTGATTACGAGATCCCCTTGCGGGACCCGGTACGGACGCCTGGTAAAACCATGCGTCGTTACCGGGTCCCAGGAGGGGAAGAGGGAGCTAACAACGGGCCGGTCGTAATCGGCTCGTTGTTTGCTCCCTCCCCGATTCCCATTGAGCCCTATGGGGGCTCAATGGGAATGGGGAACGTCCGTGACCGGGTACCTGGAAGGAGGAATTACCAGGCCTTCCGAACTCGGAATGGCCCGGTAATTCCCCATTCAGGGAACCCGGACCCGGTTTTGGTAGCAGTCATGCCGCCAATAGCGGCATGGCTACCGCCAAAGCCGTAATGAGGCCCATACTCTTTCTAGCTCGGGTCGACCACTAGAGAAATAATAAATAATTCTACTGTTGCAAACAAGTCGGATCTAAAATACTATTTTTAGCAGGTGCCCCCTGCTAACAATCCAGCCAGTTTTCATTTTAGCATAGATGAGCCTGCAATAGAAATATTATATAATTCTATTTCTTTCAGGGGCGCACCTCACTAGACAGGCAGGACCTGACCCTTCAACCCAACAGTCGCCTCAGTCTCCACCTGAGAAATGTATGTTGATTATTTGGTCCAGTTGCTGCACTTAGTCGAAAATACATTGGGGGTCATGTAGGCAGCAAGAATGTCTGGATCGTGATCTACACGCTGAGACAAGCACTACGGTCGCAAATTACGGTCCATGACCTTTTCTTGCAGTTTTCATCCTGGATCTGGGGGGAAAGTGAGAAAATCTGTTCCCGCCTCTCCACCGGCTCTGAGCTGCCAGTATCCCTGCATCACTACCCACGTGGTATTTTCATGCAAGTTGAGAAGGTTGAATCCTTTTTCAATCCTTCTGCTTTATACACCGGTAAGTACAAGGCGCAATCCACAAGGATTCACAGTGATACTACTCTTCGTGCACGGATGTGACGTGCGGGGTAAGAACTGTTTTTTTTTTAACGTTGCATAAAAAGGCACGGAAACCTAGGAATGGCCAGATGGTCCTGCATTAGGGACACATTTGTCAAAACAAACAAATTTGCAAGAAGAAAGCCACAGTCAAATTCGTCTTGGCAGACACAGTCTTTTCTAGGCAGCATCTGCTTTGAGAAACCTGAGGGCCTTCTCACATCTACACCCCTTGGATCCTCTGCACAGGTGGCCAGGGAAAGGCCATCCCTCTTGGATCCTGACCCTAGGGTTGGAGAAGCGAGGGAGGACCACCTCTGTGTTAGGGTCCTTGGGGATTGAGAATGAGATGTTCTCAGGCGAGATGCAGTATTCAGCATGTCCCTTCCAGGAAGAGCCCTCTATTCCAGAGACAGGTATGGAATATTGTTACCCGTGTCCCATTGACCAAGAAAATGATGGGCGATATCACCATTCCAGACGGCCCAGAAAGGGGGTAAAAAGAATGGAGGGTAAGATGGGTGAGACATGGTATATCCCTTTTCCCATTGACGACCAACCTAACCCTCCTCCGACCTTTATGGGCTATTTTAAACCAGCTTCCCTCATTTCCCCACATATGACAGACAGTTCTGAGCCGAGGAAGAGGAGACTGAGAGTAATGCACACTAGGACATGTCACCACTTTAGTACTGGGACGAGGAAGATGCCTGCAAAGAGTAGTGAAGGTCAGGCATGTCCTCTTAATCATGGTCAGGCAAATCCAATTGGAAGTACACACCTGCAACCTGTTAAAAGGTTACAGGTGTATGAAAGGAGACACAATGTGCAGCAAGATGAGAGACCGGGAGACCTCTGGGAACAAGACCAGCAGGAGACCCGTGTTTGGAAGAGGCAGCAGTTGTGGGACCTGTGGAGGAGCCAGGATGTTGGCACAAAGGCCAGAAAGCATGCCCAGCCTAAGTCGAGTTGAGCCGTTAGGCTGTTGCAGGGACTGGAGTCTCTGTGGTGAAGAAAGCAGCAGCTGGGCTGCAGAACTGCAGGAGAGAGCAGGATGCTTTGCTCATCCAGTGGGAGGCAGCAGCGCAACCAGCGAGGAGAAGAACTAGCAGCAGCTCACCAGCTACCCAGAGAGGCTGGGAGAAGCAGCGGAAGCCACCGCAGAGCCACACCATAGACCGGTGAGTGTCGGGGGAGGCACTCAACAGCCGGGGGCGTTCCTAGTGGCTGGGGGAAAGATAATTCTTTACCAAATTGAAGGAAAACCATGAAATTAAAACGCACTAAATGCATATTGGATACCAAACCAAATGGAACCTTCGAATTGAGCATATTGTGCATTTGTTAAACACTGAACTGAATGAAACGTGAAGTTGAGCACTTTTGAATACCTGGTGAATATCAACGGAATACATCTTGCAATTAAGCTTGTTGAATACAAATCTAAGAGCAGCTTTATGGGAAAGGCAAGTAAACAAAGACAGCTAAAAGGAAAATGACCATATAACAACAAAAAACAAGAAAAGGGCACCAATGTGAAAGAGTGCCATATAAAGGTGCGACAAGAGTAAGACCACCACAAAGTAAACTTTCTAGATAAATACAGTGTGGCAAGGGCAAAGACTGGCGGGAGGTGTGTGTGACATACTCTGGTAGAGCCAGGAGGCTACTGAGGAGAAGCCAGAGAAGGGTAAATATTGTCCACAAAGCCAAGAGGCCAACATAGAGAGGGATCCTGGTTGTGTGAACTGTGATGGGTGGAACGTGTGGTCTGACAATTACGCCTAGACCAGTGAGCCTTGAATTATGAGAACCAAAAGACATTGTGGAATTAATCAAGAAGAAATTTTGTTGTTTGAAAGAGGTATACTTGGCAGAGATGCTGTCTTGGGGAAATGAGCCCTGAAACATGAGGAGTTATACTTGTTTTCTCAAGAAGAAGCCTTCAGACCATTTTGCTTTGAAATATGCTGTTTGGAAATTGGGGAAGGGAACCCCGTGGATTGTGTGGAACTGTGTTACCTCGAGTGGGAAAGGGGTAATTCTTAGACTTTTGTGGAACTTTCCTGAACTTGGGGAAGGGAAACTGACGAAGAAGCACAGAGCTGGAAGCAGCTGGGAACGTTATGTGGATCACTATTCTTTGATTATGGACATGCCTACACATGGTTTAGCTTTAGTTGCAAGGGCAAGGAAAGGTTTTGGACACAGCCAGACTTCTAAGTTGAACTCTTTTACACAGACTTTCCTTGGTTTCGTTCAGGTAGAGAAATACCACCTTAGTTTGGGGCAAGTTAGGCAGGGCTGAGTGGCCTATATGGACTCTGGAGATGTCCCGGGATGCCTCTGCACTCTACGCCTCTTTGTGTGCTATTTCCAAATGTTACCATAGAAAAAGGGGTGGGCTTGCTGAACATGTGTAATATGGGGCCACTTTGAAAATTATTTCCAGGGCCTCTTTTGGTTCCCAGTCCACCCCTGAAGTTAGGCCTTCTACCATCCTGACATTTGAGTTAATAAATTACTTTATTTTGAATCTTGAATCTGTTGTATGTGTCGTATTTCATGATGTCTCCACAATGCCCAAATAATGACTGCTCCATGGTGTGGAGCATCCTTACAGTACTTGTAGATGGTACTAGCGACTGCTTGGCTGCAATGGAATTGTAATGAAGGATGTGCGGCTGTGGGGCTCCCGTGGTTGGGCTTTGATTGACAACTTGCTATTTATCGGTTATTGTCCTAGACCAGATGGACAGACTGGGTGGAGCATACCACAACCTCAGCTACAGTGGCAATATGTGAAATGGCGGCCCACCGTTGAATAAGGGATCCAAATAAAGAGTAGTCTCCCAGTTAGGACTGGCACACAAGTTCTAAAGACCAGGCCCCTACTGGCAGTCAAAACCAAGCTGTTACTAAGCAACTCAATCGCAGGCTTACCAGTGGTCACAAGGGATCCTGGGGCCACAAGGAAAACTTCTGTAGGCCTTTTAGTTTATACAGTCTCCGGTGGCCACCAATGGCCAAACACAATGGAGGCACTTACAGGGGGCATGAAATTCCAGCGATACCTGTCGACGTATCCATTCACTTGCTAGCAGATCGGATAGCTCTTCTCCCCAGGAGCTGCTCCTCTCTCCCCAACCTGGCACTGGATCCCACTTATGCAAGTGCCCTTCTGACTGATGTTTTACTGTTTCTTGGGTGCTGGTGCAGCCCTGTTATAAAACACTCGCCACAGGCAATGACTAAAGTCGAGCTTCCTGTATTAGCAGCACAGGCTGGGGGAGAAGAAGTCAGGGGCCATTGGATTTCCAGCTCAAGCACAGATGATGGGCTCGGAAGACCTTTGCCAGAAAACAGTCGGATCACTTTCTCTGAACGCTACTTGCCACTGGGTGACTAGCTTGACTGGAGGCCCAAGGCAGGCAAGAGAGAAAAAGAGGGAACCCGCTTCGACCTGCCTTTTTCTTCAGGCTGTTCCTTGAATTTTGTCACAAGGCAATCTCATCCCCTTCATCTGAAGATTGATGGAACAGACAGCAAACCAGTGAAGGAGGAAAAGGCCACAGTGATGCAACTACAGCAGCTGACATGGGTAGCCAATCACGACTAGGCAAGTCTACTTCCTAGATCGCTTTGCTACCCCACTGGGTCTAACCTCAGAATTCTACTGTTCTGAAGACGGAGGCTAAATTAATCAACACAGCCCTCACAGGAAGTCCTCTGAGGGGCGTTCGATGTCCCTTTGTTGTAAAAAATATCTACAACTGGAGCTCATTTCTCTCTTGCACAGCTGTGCACGCAGTGACTAGGTTACCCAAACACCCTCTTTGATAGGGCCATTGGCTGAGCCGACCATCCAGGACCTCAAGGTTGTCTCCACTTCCTGTCTACTTAACCCCAGATGTGGTTACTGAGCATCCTCCCGGTGTTCCTGACCTTCCCTTGTACTAAGCCATTGCTAGGCTCATGCGTGAGCTCCCCCCCCCCCCGCCCCCAACACCCACCAGCCAGCCTAGATTCAGCTGTCTACATAGAATGTGGCCTCACAGTTTTGGTCTGTTGGCAAACCCTGGGGCTGAAGCTCAGACCTTAATGTGTACTGACCTTGCCTCGGGTTGCACTGCCCTTTTAGGCTAGCTTACTGCTGTTGGCCAGATCTAAAGAGACAGACGGACCCTGCCCAGGTCCCGTGATTGGGATGGAGGAGGAACACCTCCTTTCCTGCTCAGGCACATATGGAACCGGGCGCATGCTACTGTGCCCTCCTGAGAGTGCAACCAGCACGGTGGCTACTCCAACCCTTTTCATCTGCGCGCAGCTCCCCGAGACATCTGAAAAGACTGCAGTTTATAATGCTCCATCGACACAATATATATATACATAGTTGCACAACTTTGTCTACTCTCATATCTCCAATACAACCTACACACAATCTCCCAGTAACGTTCCAACACATGGTAGCTGGGAAAAAAAGAGCAGGTGTCATTGAAATTTGGGAAACCCATATGTGACCTGAAAACATCTATATAATAATATATATACATAACCTCCGCAAAAAAAAGTCTAGGCACGTGCAGGCTATTTGGAAGTGCTGGTGACGTCACTAGGATGCGCGTTCCCTAAACTCCTCTGGCGTGCCCAGCCTGAGCCTCGTGCCTCACCACCCCTTGCCCCCAGGCCCACCACAAACGCGCTGTCTGGTAAATAGCAGCTGCAGAGGAAGGGAGGCAGTGCCAGGGCGCACTGCGGTGAACCCCTGCGCTCACTAGCCCACTGTGCCCCGCGCCAAGCAGGGCCCTTCCATAAAAAGGCTGCCTTGTTCGGAGAGAGCGGCGAAGGGGAGCCGAGATGCCGGCCTTTGCTTTCATTCACTGCGCAATTAAGCAGAGCCAGGGCGGCATAGCAACACTGCGGCTTTCATTTACTTTCTTCTTCAAAAACAGGTTTATTTCATGTGAGGAACGCGAGCATCCTTTCGAGTGCTCACAAGAATTAGAAATTCAATTTGCCACCCGCAGCTGGAAAGCCAAACAAGGCGGTGAGGTGGGCCTTCCCACAGCGTGGTTGGTTATAGCACAGGAGCTATAGCCTGCCAGTCAAAGGGCGATTGTACATAAAGGCGCCACCTTGGTAACTAGTGTTTAACATAGCAGATGTTCCGGAAAATAAGTATCACTGGGGTTCCACTGCATCGAGTAACACATATGGGGAGGGATGGCCAATAGTTCTGCATCAGCTTATGGCCGTACCAGGATAACATTCTCCACACCTGCCAGTGCTACCATCAGGTGTCTTTCTAGTAGACTGGCCACTATGATAACTCACTGCTGTGAACTTCCGGGCTCAGAAGAAACAAAACATCCCCTGTTTCTGAACGCTAAGCCGATGCTGCTCTCCAAATCAGGTGCAGGTAAACCCTTAATCAGGCCACAGAGTTGCCCTGCACCCGTTGTTTGCCTGCCTCTGCATCCACACAGAACGTCCACTCTTCTTTTCTTGATCAGCGGATAAAATAAGCAACTATACCCATATTAATCCTGCAGAGGCAATGGCAACTGGATTGTGAGCCCAGGAGAGGAATGTGCTCATTAGGCAAGGCTCCCCACCTAACACAGGGGCCTGCACCCTTTGCCTCGCCAGATGTTTTGGACTACAACTTCCATCGGCCCCAGAAAGTACCATCAAAGGTGAGCAAACCTGGGTGTCGTAGTCCAAAACATCTGGAGAGCCAAAGGTTGGAGACTTCTGACCTGGCAAGTACTTCTGTATGAATATCCTCCTCTAGCTGCTGCGAACGCCATTTTCGGGATACGGATTTTGGTGGGCTCGCAAGTTCTCCTAAGATTCTCCATCACTGCCTAGTGGCGGCGAGCCTGGCCTTACCTATTCACAGCATTCTGCCACTGAAGGGGATCTCCAACCAAATCTCAGATCTTCTCCTCCCTGGTAGTCACGGAGAAGACATCTCACGGTCGGGTACGTCCTGCACACGGGGGCTGAACCATGGGATGTTCTCCTCAAAGCATTCACAAAAAGTCGGCTTGCTCAGCTGCAGCCAATGAATGGCAATCTCCTTCCTGCTTCCAACAAACTTTGGGATTTTCCAAAAAAAGAACCAACCTATCCTATTTCATTTTTTTTGCCCGCGCTTAACTAAATCATATTTAGTCTTCTACCTCCACTACCCAAACGTAAACACAGAATTCAAGACCGTCACCCTTTGTCCATGCCAAGCAGGCCACCAGCAACCCAATGCCTCTACCTGTGCCTCATACATAGCCTCAAGTTGAACTTGGACACACCCCTCCACTTCAACCCTGGTGGAAGTTTGCAAACATTTGGTTCGCTCTAATCGGGTGAAATTCAGGCATTTCTGTTATTGCCCAAATAAGATCACCCAAGCTTGATAGCAAGTCCCACACTGGACAGCATTTGGCAATTAATGTCGTCGCTGGCTGGCGAGATCGAAAATTCATATTCACAATCTAAAAAGCATATGTGCATTCGAAATTCTGGCTAATTTAAAACATACGGGCTGTCAAAAGTTGACAGCAAACCAGGGAAAAAACTGCTTTGTATTCTGCATTAATTGATTTTTAAAGTCAGTTATTTTACTCTTCCCAGAATGCATTGTTCTGCCGGAATCATGTAAAAGGAAGGCAATAACAAATGCAGATTGATGATTTAAAACAACTAAGACAATTCACTTCAGGCTCATGGCTGCCTTTGAAGACGAGCTGCTACGAATATTTCAAGGCCCCTTCTTTAGTTGGGGAACAGGCTTACCACGAAATGCCCCTCTGCCCATCAATCATGCCGTTAGCACATGTTCAACAGTGGCCACGTTCACCTGCCGCCTTTGGTAAACCCTTATGGCTGATCACCAAGTGGCTACTACCAGAATTATCTGCAGTTGAAAAAGCGATAGACTCCGGTAAACACCTGCTGTGCTACGGACTGTGATAGCGCCGACTGTCCGGGACGTGACGCTTGACTAAGTTATATCTATGTTTAGCTAAGTGCGTCAACAACTGGCCAATCCACAGGACGCAGTCTGAAAGCTCTACCTGGGCCTACAGTGATGGACTATATATATATATAAAACAAGCATTGTTGTTAGACACTGGAATCCTTCACAGTGGTTGGAAGCCTTCCATTGATAGCATCCTTTCATTATTACTGTAATGTATAGTTTAAGTTTTAACGGCTTGTCCTACGTTGTCTTAAAGATCACTGACTTAGGCAGTCCACTTATTGGTGCAGTCTTCTACACATGCCATGTTATGCCATTTCACTACCTCTTAATTGTATCTTAGCCCGGAGGTTAATATTATACTATAGGGTGGTTTATTAAACACTCTTTTATAATATACATACAACTTATTTTAGTACTGACTGACATGCATTGTGGAGGTACAGAATTATTTTAGCTAAGTAAAATAAAAATATCAATTTATAAAAAGTTTTTTTTAAAAACACTTTCTACAACTATCTGCACATGAATGGTGATGCCAAGAACAGAGTATAGCACAAGACCAGAAAATGATGCCTGGATGTCCGAGTGAACTTGTGGTGATATAACTAATCATACTTTATTGGAGCCACGTGTGTGTAGATAGTTCACTAATCCAAAGTAGGATTACTCATAATTGAGGGCCCACGTTTTGTGGTATCTATTTTTGCACCATTTCTGTCTGTATTTATCCGTATTTATTTTTTGGCCTTTTTTTCTGTATTTATCCGCATTTATTTGTTGTCATATAAAAAGATAATTTGCAACCATATTTCTTCTGTATTTATTCTAGTAAAAAAATGCATTTATTAAAGCACACGTGCAGCCATATCGGAAAGAAATGCTTGCTCCGTTTTATCCATAACAACATACGCTTGCTCCTGCGACTGCTGCTGCCTTAAGATATTTGCTATTTTTATACAACTTGCGATGTATGAGTGACAGAAAGACCTGCTTTTCAGTTTTTTTTCTCCATTTTTATAGATAAATACAGACAGAAAGCAGATTGATTTCCGTCTGTAGTCCTGTGTAAAAATCAGTAAAAACGGCAACTGGAAGCCTCAATGATAATATACTGTCCTTCAATATGAGGTGGTTTGTATCCCAGAGTTGTGCACTTCACGTTTCAAAGCTTTAATATTCTTTAAGAGCTTGCAGGTTTACATGTACCCAATAATACAGAGACAGCAGATCTCGCGGTACATGTCCCGCGGATACAGGTTTATCTAGGACTCTCCCAGGGTTTCAAAATTAAGATTCGATGAGCAGGAGCTAAAATCAGCTCTTGGGTGGCAGGAATCGCCCAGTAGGCAGGGCCTCCGGGAGAGAGTGCACAGCGCACTGCAAATCCACAGGAGATGCGCCCTTGCATGTTTTGCCCATTATGTCTGATCTATTACATTTAAATGTGTCCTAGTTCTCCTTTATTTACATTCTCAAACATTCAAAGTTAATGTCACATATGCATGTTTGGTATGGGGAGCAAAAAGTAGGTCCTGGTAACGGAGGCACTCATAGGGTAAGAGCAGAAGCTAAATAGCTCCCAGAAATTTCGATCCCTGATTCCAGTGCCAAATCCGGCCTCCTGAATACTTTCATTCAGGCTTGGGCATTAGACATTCGTGGTATCCGGTGTCCTGGGAGTATACTGAGTTTCAGACTGCTTATGGCGCAGGAACACGTGTCAAGACGCTGCCCTGTAACTCGGTGCACTCTCAATGTAACACTACTCGATCAATGGAACCCCTTTGATCGAGTTCCGAAAAGATGAAAAGGTGAGTCGGGTGTGCCAGGAATAGATTCACGGCCTCATTCAGAGTTTTGGCGGCGCAGTAAAAAAGTGGGAGGTAATGGAACAGCCACCCCTTTTATCGCACCGTCTAGTTTGGAGTTTCAAAACTGAAACTCGACAAAACCCCTTCGTTTTGTCTGCAAGAAGTTTGCTCCAAACAAAATAATTCCTGCACAGAGTACATTCCACGTGCGCTACTATGGCACTCTCCAATGCATTCCAAAGAGACGCCAGAATGGGGAATAACTGAGGGGTCCACATGAATCTAAATGATGCAGATAACACAAAATGTGGGTGCCCCCTGTACGCTCTGCTGAGGGGGGCCCCCCTACTGCCACTGCCTCCCCCCTGCCCCGCTGAGCTGGGGCAGCATGGGGCCCCGTGCACCGCAGGGGCCGCAGTGGCCCCCGTTACACTAGTGATGCAGATCCTTCCTGTTACCCCATGCAGCAACAGCATCTGCCACTGGAGGTGTTCCCACTAGAAAAACCTCCAAACTCTAAATGAGGTACACAGTATTCCTCACACAGCACTCAATTCTCAGATGCTGGTGCATTTACCCTGTAAGCTAACTCTGACTCAATCACTGCTCATAAAACATAGTACCTTGCTCCCCTGTGTTTGTGCCTCTCCACATCATTCATCATCTTTCCTTCCTTCCTTCCTTCCGTCACAGGCCCAGCACTAGTCTGCCCTGATGAAATGGAAAGGAAAGTGTTCCGTCTGACTGCTTGATTCCCGCCAGAATGAACAGCCCCGGATTAGGGGCCTAGGGATCTGGCAGTTCCAGTAAACAGCGCTATACCCAGAAGCTTCTCGAGACCGAAAAACGTAAGCTACGTCTGAAGAGGGGGCCTCCGCGTACGTGCCTGCGCAGTGTCTTGGAATGTAAACCTGCTCCCAGCGGGGTAACCGCAGGGTCATATTAGGAAGCACGTCCACTTCTCCAAGCACTACTTCCATGACAATAGCCAGTGGTGCAGGTGATGCACGCGGTGGAGTGGAGGCACCAGGACATACCGATCATTTCAGAAGGGCTACAATGGGGCCGATTTCCTCAGATTCATAATCTGGGGCAAATGGTCTCTCCAGATTCCTGCATCTGCGGAATCAAAAAAGGCTATGCCAGAGCCGCCGTATAACACAGCACCTGCAGTGGCCAGTTGCTCCCAGCATTCGACGACTTACATTCCGGATGCAGAAGAGCTCTGTTCCAGTATCCCTTTACATTTAAGAACGATTGACATTTAATTGCCGCAGGCACGGCCTTGTATGGGAAATGGGGGGTGGCTATGTTCTGTGGAGTGGCTATTATAGGGTGCAAATGGTGGGTGAATGGAAACGGTAGCAGTGCATAAAACGGAATGTTAGGGCGAACAATGGCTACAAGCATGTGATCGTGCAATGTATTTTCTTTCACTTGTGTTTTTTTTCACTCTTGTCTTGATGGCACACGTGTGTAACTGATTTTTAGGCCCACATTACTTTGTAATCTGGTAAATGTAGTGGAAAGGGGGCATGGCTTGGCAGCCACCTAAATGGCCACAACTTTAATGAGCTCCGGGGCGAGCGGGGGATAATAACAACGTACGGCTGTGAAAGTGGCGGATTACACCACCCGGTCTCGGCAGCTTCTAACTGCCGGCTAACGGGACCAGGACTTGCCATGGGAGGCCGCAGTGACAGGAGCGGCCCGCTTTCACAGCGATATAGCATTTATGGTTTTTTAAGGCAGAGCAGGGTCTGCTGCCACCGGCTGGTGCAATAGGGTCTGAGGGCATTCTGGACAGAGTGGCCCCTGACAGAGTAGCAGAGAGAGGTGGGTGCTCATTGTGGTTGGATGCCCCGGGTTCTCCCGGCTACGAGTTTAGTCCTGCTTAGCTTTTATCCCTGTTGTCATGTCAGAGCCCGTTGTAGTTGTTAAGTGGGCGGAGCCACATGGAGGCTCGGAGAGGAGAAAGTGACGAGAGAGCAAAGGGGTTCCTCAATTGAGAAATGAAAGTCTACCTGTTCACATACGCCACGTGTCCCATGTCTGATTGTGATTTTGTCCCACTCCTTCTGACACCCCGTCGAGCGGGAATGTCACACTGGCGACGAGGGACCAGTGGACCCTGTTTGGTGAAGGTAAGGACCAGTGAGTGGCTCGTTCATTCGTGATTTGAAGAGATGAGAGACGCACTACCCACCTACTTCAAGCCACTTACCAACGTGGACTATGAAAGACATGTCTTTTACACCACCAAGCAAGGTAAGGGAGAAACGTTGGACAATTTAGTAATGAGGTTGTGCATCTGCATAAAAAACTGTGAATTCCATCGATACTCCAAAGGTCAGGCCCCACATTCACAAGTCCTCAGCGGATGCGAATCTCCCGCATTTTAAAAGAAATGGTTACAGAAACAAAGACCCCTTTAAAGAGTTCCTAGCAATGGCCCGCACTGAATCGGCAATTGATCGACAAATGGAGAATATGGGCAGGACACATCTACAGACACCTTGGAAAGTCACTGAGAATGTCAATAAACGGACTCCCATGCCAAGCACCGCCTCACGAAAGACAGAACAATCATGTTTTAGCTGCGAATATGAACACCCACATGAAGGAACTTGTCCTGCATTGGGTCCGAAATGTACCACCTATGGGGGAGGCGGTCACTTCCAGGCGGTCAGAGCGACGCAGATACGAATTCTGTGCTTCCCTACAGGTGTAGAAGCCGATGATCCCATCGCATTTATAACCAATTTGGTCTCAGATGATGTGGACCTGGAGGAAAATATAGTATATGTGGACAAATGTTACTGTGTTAAGCTTAAAGTGCCCAGAAAGCAGGAGGGAATGGGAACAGGTCAGACGCTTATTGTTAGACTGTCTCATGTGCTGGACAGGGAAATAATTTTAAGTGCGGCCAGAGAGAAATGTAACCTGTCTTAACAACAGCATAAGGTGTTGCTCTTCCCCGATCTAGCGCCGGACACTGCGAAAAAGAGGAAAAGGTTGAATAGCCTGAAGAAATCCTTCCTGGGTAACGGACACCTGCCCTCTGTAGTCTAAAACATTGCTCGTGTCTCTTCAGTGCGGGCTCTCTCTTTTGTTTGTGCGTGCTTTGTCTCCTTATGACGCACATGCCCTTCAGAGCCACCAGTATGTGCAATCTAGGGGGCTAGCTCTGCTATATATAGCTTAACCATGTAAATACAGTGAATATAATTTAGGGGATAGCTCTGTTGTCTAAAACCTGGACACTATGATGGTGGACAGGGTAGATGAATTATGGTAACAAGCCAATTCACTCTAATACCCTATTAAAACAGAGATACATGCAAAAATAACGAATCTATAACAAAGAAAAGATATGTTTATTTTATTGAACTTTTATACAACGCCATATTTATTTATGTATTTATTTATTTGAGCATTTATTTCCTCACACAAAACCCTCTGGTATCTAGGCGCTAGTTACATTGAGGGGAAAAAGAGGCAGGGGCAGGTGGTGGGGAAAATGCATTAGGAGGAGTGATGAGTCTTAGGAGGAGCAGAGTTAGTTGAAAAGCCAGGTCTTTACGCTTCTGCGGGAGGTCCATTATGCCGGTTCTTTTCTGAGTGCTGGAGGCAGATTGTTCCTAAGTTAGGTGACCACGGGACGCTCTTACCCCCCACCGAGAGGTGATTGAAGTTGGGGATCTTTAGGAAGTGAGAGTTCACAGATCTAAGAGGTCGGGCGGGGCAGTATTTCTCAACGCAGTGTGAGAGGTAGGTCAGGCTGTGTTGGGCTGTGTAGGCCTGCATGCAAACAGGCACTACACAAATAAAATTAATGAATAAAAACAGAACCGACAGGTAAAAACAGGAGTAAAACATTATAAAGACGAAGTCAAATGAAAGATTATAAAACCAGAGCCAAAATTATCACAATAGGGAACATTACAATCAAAGGAGATAAAAGTACCAAGGCAGCAGAACAAAATTGTCAATACAGTAAAATCTTAAAATAGAGGCAATTCTGAACGCAAGTAAAAAAGGCGGCTTTCAGAGCCTTCTTAAACACAACTGGAGACGACTTGAGTGCTAGGTGACAGGGTAGGTAGTTCCAAAGATAGGGAACAAGAAGTAAAAGGATATTTTGCCTGCTCTCTCCAATTTACACCGTGGCACCAACAGAGAGTTTAGGTGGCTAGACCGAAGATTCCTTACATTTTACTTCCATGACAGCCTCTGCCTTAGATAGCTGGGACTCTTTCCATACAAACATGTGTGGGTAATAGTGAGAAGCCTGAACTTAATCCACTCTCTAAAGCCAGTCTGGCCTCTGTTATATGATTGCGTTGCTTCAGGCTCACTACTTTCCTCACTGCATTATTCTGGATTACTTGCAGTCTGGAGAGGTTCTTCCAACTTGAGCCCCCCCCCATTCAACTAGCACAGTAATCCAGTCGGTCACCCATAATGGCACGAATCAATGTAGCAGCATTAGTCTCAGATACATATGAGCAAAGTTTGGCCAGTAACCTGAGGTAGTATGTAGAGGTGAAACATACCCAGTTAATCTGGTATTTCATGGATAAAGTAGCATCCAGGCAAAGCCCTAATGTTTGAACCTTGGACAACGTCTCTCGATGGCAGCCAGCTATAGTACCATTGTTATACGCAGCCGGCAGTATTACAAGCCTTTGGCGCGTATCTACAAGTAGTAAATCCGTTTTTGCTTCGTTAGCACCTATCCATTTTGTGCCATCCAATGCTGTATCAGATCAAAAAGTAGTATTAATCATTGCAGCATCGGCAGTGTAAACTCTTGACAATTCTAACACGATCTGGGAATCATCAGCATACATAGTGTAAAAAAAAAACTCAGTATCCAGCCTTGAGAATAAAGTCTTCATGTAAATATTTAAAAAGAGTTGGGGAGAGACAAGACCCCTGTGGAACACCATGTACCAGATCATCGGGGTCGGCAGCCACATCACCATTAAAAACCCTTGCAGTTCTATCAATTTAAAATGAGAAGATCCATTCAGCTGCCTGTTTTAATAAAACTGTCTCAGATTGCATCCTCTTAAACACAATTTTAAAATCTACCAAGGCTGTTGACAAATCTAATCCAAAGCTTTATAGAGATCTATCCCTGATCCATGCTGAGAGAAAGCCCAGACTTTAAATCAAAGAGCACTGATTCTTTGGTGTGGTGGGTACGAAAACCAGACTCCCTGGATCCTAAAAGAACAGGTTTTTCAAGATGGGCTTGGATTTGGAGATATGCCATTTTGTCCAAAATGTTCTAAAGAAACGGAACATTACAAATAGGTGTAAGGAACTCATGGTGGCAACATTAAAGACACGCACAAGTGATCAAAGTTCAAGGGTGTTTATTAAACTGTAAATGTGTGTTGGAAAAACACCTAATCTAAACCTAAATCTAAGATAGGAGCAAGCTACAACCATCAAATAATAATTAGGCATTCCTAGTGGCGTCTTGTCAAATAAAAGGGCCTATATTAAGAAAAACCTATTGCCAATCCTTGCGCTAAATACAACAAAGAGTGTGGGAAAGGATTCTCAGGAAAGAATGAAGAGTTCACAAATAATAAGTCAGGATGGTGTTGTCGGGGTCTCCCTTCCCCATATTTTGACCAGGGGTCAAGGTGGGACTCCTGAGCACAGCACATGCTCGAGCTTCCCCAGCACGAGCTAATAGTTCCAGTCTCAGCTCATCAGCGCCTTCAGTGGTTAAGTCTCTTCTACAAAAAGTCTCTTGCCTCTGAGGACTTGATGTTTTCAAAATTAATAAACAAAAGTTCCTTTCTCAATATTCACGTTGGGTGATGCCTTTTCAACCTTAGATCCCCCTCTTCCAGGCTCAGACCCTTTTCGTATGTCAGCTTCCCCCCATCGGGTTCAATACGGTTTTTAACACAATTTCATCTGTGACATTCACGAATCTCACTGTTTTCTTATACAGTTCACTGTGGACATCCCTCTGCGGGGTTCACTCTTGTCAACACACTTTTTATCGAGACTTTTGGCCTTGTCCCCTCTTTATCGGCATCCCTCCATCGGGTTCACTCTTGCCAACTTTATCAATCAAACAGTTCTTATGATGCGGGACTTGCTTCCCTTAGCTGCTCAATCTTCTGTTTGGTCAAAGGCTTTCGACTGTACAGAGGATTTTACTAGACCCCGGTATGACCAATTTGACTGCCTTTTCCCAAAGGCCTTCTGGTAACGGTAGCTTCAACAATTGGGTAAACGGCCAGAGTTTCTTGAATGAGCACCCACATGGTTCTGGACTCTTCTATAGCTGGCTTTCCCCTTTGCGTATCAATAGTTCTTTGTACTTTTGTTAATTAGCAGTTTGCGACTTTCGTTCAACACAGTTTGGTTTCTTATTGGGTCTCCCCTCGATTCACCAGTTGCGATGAACCGCTTGGCTTTTCTTGTCTCTGTAGTCAAGGCCAGTACCATGGGGGCAAGCGTCTCTTCCCGGCTTGGTTGTCAGCTGAGAATGGCCCTGTGTACCGTTGACATCTGCTGCAACACACGCTGGCTATTGTTCGCGGTCTTACAATTCCTTCTGCAGAGGTTTCACAGGCGTTGGTTGCAAAGGGCAAGGTTGCTTCTCTCCTTGCACCCTCTCGATTTGCGCTGCTTTCTCCTTCTCCTGAACTTCCGTGCTGAGTTAGCTCTCTCATCGTGCGGCGGGCCTTGGTTAGATTGTGCTCTTGTGCTCCACCTTTTATCCCTGTGGGGAAGGGGCGTCAGGTGTGTGTGATTCTGGTCAATTGCCTGACTTTGCCTGACCCTTGTGCTGGGACATGTCAGGTAAACATCTCTGGTGATTGCCTATCGTCTTTCGTGGTGTGGAAAAGGGTTTGTGTCGGAAAAGGGGCGGGGGGTAAAGTGTCAAAGTATCCTACGGGGTAGGATGGGGAAAAGGTGTTATGAGAAGGGGGATACAGCGTCTCACCCGTCGGTGTCCCACTTTCACTCCCTGAGGACCCCCCATCCAGGTGATCCTCTCTCCCAGGAACTGGATCTAATAGCGATGGCCGTGTCCTGGCCACCTGGATGACAGATCCCCGGGGACTAGTCAGGGAGACACCTTTAGGTTTTCTCACATAGGGCGATAATTAGTTGCCACTCCTGGATCCAGAAAAGCTTTTTTGAGGAAGGGAGTAATCCACACCTCCTTAATCACAGCCGGAACCTGCACTAATTCAAAAGAAACATTAATAAAATGAGTAATAGGTAGGGTTAAATTAACAATGCAGGTTTTTATAACCTTCCCAGGACATGGGTTGCCTGGACAACCAGTAGGTTTAAGATTCTGCAATACTTGTAACATGTCATTTTTAGTAACTTTTCTAAAGTGAAATGAAATAACGGCACAGAGGTTGATGCCTGTGTAGGATATTGCTCCTGCCTGTCAGGCAGAAGCTTCTTTGCGTCCACTGACATTTTTAGGTTCGCTGCCTTGTCCATGAGTGCCTGCTGTATAGCCGTGCACCACTGTTGATCCTTTACGACATACCCTTCCGGATTCACACAAGCCTTCTCTCATACCTTCAATATCTTGAACAATTCCTTCATGTTAGAGTCTGCATTAAATATGCGCTCATCAAAGGAAGCCCTCTTTGCAAGTACAATAGCTTTTTTATACTGATTAGCAGCCTTATAATATACCAGCTGGTGTATTTCCGTGGCCTTACCAGCCATTACCTATATGTCTTATTCTTCAGGGTTCTTAATGCCCGTAACTCTTGACTATACCAAGTTTGGGTAACAGGGCAGCCCCCACTATGGTGACACAATCTCAAGGGGGCTATACCATCCAATGCATTATAAAGACATTGTGTACAGCAGGTGGTTACTCATCTTTAGAACTCTGAGCATGCAGGGTCAGCAGGGGGAGTCACAAATGATACAATAGTACTGGGCTTTTTTTTGTTTAAGCTGCACTTGGGCACCAAAACCTTCGGTGGATAGGTGCGAGGCAATAAGCCAGGAACTGATAAGGCAAAGTAAACGAAAAAAGGATCTGACCATGGACAAGCCCTGATCTCCTGCATAGTCACCCTAATGCCTAGGGAACAGAGCCCATCGAGGATACGTCCAGCTTTATGGGCGGGTTCCTGAATTGACTGTACAAATCACAGTCCTTCTAACATTTGCTCGACAGAGTAAGCCACGCGTCCCGACTGTTGTTGAACCACAGGTTGAAATCCCCTAAAATAATGCATTTACAATCTACTTTCTGGAAGGATTGACAACGTGCCATCATTTGTTCTTCAAAACATGGCATGGGTCGGGGGGGGGGGTCTGTAGAGTACAATAAAGCTATAGTTCATTCAATCAATGACCAACAACTTAACTTAATTGCAAGAACTTGTGTTCACATCAATTTGGTGGAATTTCTACCCTATCCTAAAAATAATGGCCACTGCCCTGTCAATTTGTATGAATAATCTGAAACCCCTTAGGGGCAGCCGGGGCTAAATCTGGGCCAGATGCCTGGGAGAGCCAGGTCTCTGCAAGAAACATACTATCCACCTCGCCATCAATAATGGATTCCGCCACTTGAATGGCGTGCCTAGGTAAGGAGCGGGTATTAAGATAGGCACATCTAAGAGCCTGCCGAAATAATGTCATATTCACGTTACCCCCACAACTCTTACTGGGGTCCTGCCGGGTATCCTTACCATGCTCAGATATGGTCCCAGTATTAGAGAGCACTAACCCTGAAGGTCTCCATCTTGGCAGCCTTCTCAACCACCTGATTGGTGCATTACACAGCCTGCCTCATCACCGCAAATAGGTGTGGAGAGAGTGCCCGGATGGACAGCATTAAAAGCAGGTGCATTCAAATCCTCTGACTGGAGGGTGACCGTGTGGATTGTTTATTAGTGAGATCCTCTGAAGGTAATGCACCACCAGGATGTTCCTGCCGGGCGGAAACCGACATATCCATGTATCTTGCTAGCTAGGATATTTTTCCAGCACGCACTCTGGGTAGCAAGCAACATTAATCGTTGTCTGATTAAATACAGTGCCAGCCGACTGTGGCTTCTGGGAGTTGTAGTTTTTCCAACAGGCAAACACAATGTTAATAAAATCCCTACCTAGTCCCTAAGTACATGCGAACTGGCCAACAATAACAATAACATGCTAGTCTAACACTTTTAAGTATGGGATACACTCACAGCAACTAAGCTCCAGAGTGTAGTCTGCTTGTTAATGCAGTCCAATAACTCAACAGCAGCACAAACCAGCGGGCACCTAGTTGACGAGCCCAGGTCCGAAAGAGATCAAGAAGGTAAAAAGGTGAATGATATGCCTACACACCTGAACGGAGAATCAAATTTCATCTGAACGAGCAGAGCCTGCAGGACTCCCTCGAACTGGCACAACTCTAGCGCAAACCTGGACATTGGGTGAAGGACCAGCGAGAAGCTGGGTAGCGTAGTTTCAGACTTCCGCCTAGCGAATACAGGAAGATAAAAGATGTAAAACCCCAGTAAAGCCCCAAATCCTAATAAAATCAGGCTAATAGTAGACACAATTAAGAAAAAAAATGAACCTGAGATCAATTAAAATCAAATCTAATAAAAGTCAATTAGCGAGGACCAAGCTAAAGTCAGTAGTAAATGTGCACATACAGATGAAGTAGCAGCAGGCAGTGAGCAGCGAGGATAAATGCGTTTATAGGCACACAGCGATATTTGCTAAATTGCCAAGTGTTGAATCAGGGGTCATAAAGATACCTTTAAAAACGAAGAGTGTGCGTCTATCAAACGCGGCTGTCAAATGTAGAAAAATAGATGCACATTACATTATCTGCACAATGAAATCTAACACCTTTTTACGAGTTTCTAAAAACTTGCTAACATGTTATAAATGGCTTGGAATTTAACGTACGTTGTTCTCTGTGAGGTTTAATATGTTCATTTTGATTTATTTAAGGTGCATGGTAACTTATTTTGCATTTGTTTATTTTTTTCTTGGTATGCTGTTCTTATCTTACCTACGGGTTTGCTTAAGAATGAAATTGTGTTCCCATTATTTGATGGTTTGATTCCATTTCCTCTTTGTTTTTTAAGTGGCTTGCTCAGATTTTATATTTTTAGTGTCTTCTAAATTATAGCTGCTGTAGTCTATTTTTTATTTATTTATGCTGCGTTTGTGACAGAATGCTGAGGGTGGGATAACCTGAACATTTTGGATTTTTAGCAATACAAGGATGCAGGGAATTCAGTTTCTCAAAGGGAAACCTGCTAATCAGACCCCCGATCCCCCCTTCACAATGCACCATGCCAAAAACATTATGCATCCATGTACCTTTGCATTGACTCTGTCTTGACTTCCCCAGTTCCTGCTCTGCAGTGGCAGGAGCACAGGTTCAAAGGTCACATGAGCATTCTTGAAGTGCTGCTGGAACACAACATTCTAACCGGCAGAGGTGGCTTTTCAATCTTCTGCAATTCTGGTTCAGAACATGATAATTATGTATCCCAGCTGCCTGGTGGCACACTAAACTCTGAATATATTAAATGTCTGGATATTACATGTGAGCCACAAGCATTTGGATGTCATAATATGGTCAGTTTGGTAAGGTGACTCGTTCATGACAGGGCTGGGTGCGTATTAGCTATCTGGCCTGGATGTACCCACAACAACCATGTGCAGCCTGGCCCAGGATGCTTCTCCTTTCAACCCCCTGAGGAAGGACAATACCTTGGTCCAATGCACTGTAACTCTCCCCAGGAGGTCCCCTAGGAACCAGTGCTTCAAAGACATTCCTCACGTGGCAACAACCCTCTCATACTAGGGTACTGCTTACTGGAGTCCTTTTGAAAAAGGCAGACAGAGGAAGGGGGTGGAGTTACAGTAGCCCAGAGGAGAGGTTTCGTCCAGAAAGGGACTCCATCATGACACCACAGCATGCGCAAGAGAGCCCCCGTTCTCTGCAGCGGAGGTCCTCCTCATAGCAGGCAGTAGCAAAGCCAAATGCTCAGAGTCCCATTGGGGGATGTAGGAGTGATTGTGCAATCCTTTGGCTTGCAATGAGTTTTGCGGCACTAGAGAGAACCCAACGCAGAACTATCCACCTCTCATCTGGCTTAGTCTGTACTAAGATCCTACATACAATTACTCTGTCGGCAGGTTTGTCTGTAACATCACAGGTTTTTTTTTTTGTGAGCCTAAAACATCCATTCTCTTATAGATTTGAGACATATGACAAGAGGCTGCCTTTTAAAGCCTTCTAGCTGGGCTGCAATTTCCTTTGTTTGGGGAAATAACTGGGACAGACCATCTCGATCACAGCCTAGGTGAGGTCGACCTCTAATTTGCTTTTATGAAAGAAAAAAAGAGAGGTTTTCAGGAGAATCTAACTATATTTTTGCTATAGTTTAATTTTCCGTATTGTAGTTAAGCTTACTTTCTGTTGATTTACTTTTTTTAAACATTCACGTAAAGGATGTGCACGTAGAGAGGGCATTGACCTGCTTATTTAGAGGGTTCATGATTTTTTTGTAGCTAATTAATTTTTGCTTTCTTGTGTTGTGGTCTGTACCCCACACTATCTGATAAGGGAAATCATTCAACAAAAAATGAAATCCATTATGGTGTAATTGTTTTGTTTATCATTTGAGTTTATGGCTGTGATCTGTGTTTTCTGAGTTTCCATTTCCTTTTTGTTGTTAATATTTAGATTGTAAAACATTATTTCTTCTTTGTTTTTGCTTATATAGCATAGAATATTTCATAGATTTGTATTTCTTTAGTATTCATTCTTTGCTTTTGTATGGTGATATTTTATCAAGTTAATAGGTGCCTGGTATCAAATTGAAAAGGAGATATTCGTTAGGTTCCTAGGGTGCTTGCTACAAGAAGTTTTGCAAATACCGAAAATATACAACTGCAGTGCCCTGCAAGATCCTGCTACATTTCAAGGTAATTGAGTTGACATGAATTGCACTCCACTGTCATAGTCTGATTTGTTCAGGTGGCCAATTACCTAGACACATTGCTGTATCAATGCAACTTTTAAAATCCTTCCCAAAAGTGCACCGAGGTTTGCCTGGTAAAGGTTGTCCACACCCATCTTTCCTGGAACACATTGGCGGTAGCATCTTGGGTATCAGCCGAGACCCTATTTTATAGGCCTAGTGTTCAGGTTGCATCTAATACAGTGAATTAAGGCCAAACGTGAGTTGTGAAATTGGGAAACCCCTCACCTTGCCTCAGTAATGCCTGGAGCCAGATAAGTGGCAAATTGATGGGAGTCTGCGGCAAATGAACTCAACGCTCACTGCCAAAAATTCCGGCAAACTGTGACGGCGGATACCCCATATAACAAACACAAAACGTACATTTGAAAAGTTGTTTTAAAGAAGTGAATGGCCGGGATGGGGTTGGGTTGCAGAGCCTGTATGCCACTTTGGAACAGTTACCCTTCTCTTAAATCCATTGTAGGCCTTTGCCTTAGTCAGGCTTAGACTGGACTCTTTGACTTCGCAAGGATATGCGTTTATCATTCCCAGGGACCGTCTGGGCTTTCCTCTCCTTCTCAGAATGCAGACTCCAACTCACTTGGCTTCTTATACTGGACTCTTGCCCATTACCAAAGTGCAATATGTCACTACACACAATGGCTTTTCTCTCCATCTCTGTATCAAGGTTTCATTCTCCCCATTATACAGACCTCGCCCCGCTTACCTTTCCCGTTTTCTCCCCCACCCCGGTTTTTATCAACCCTGTCCCTCCACCTGCCCTGCATTGACTATGGTAACTTGTCCTGTTGGCAAATGCAGTGGAAACGCTGCGGTGGGTTGGCGGTCCAATAGCAGGAGAACAGTCGGGTCAGCGTGCAGACACAACACACAATCATTTGCATGATTATCACTGCTTGACCGCAATTGATCGTGCATGCACTTTATCAGCAACTGGAGCTGCGCTTGCATGCACAAGACGCACGGACTGGAGCGCGATGAATGGACCCCGTCCTTGGATCTCTTGAACAACTCTTGACAGGATGCGCCAACCCTTCGACACATACCCTTCCCACCTGAACTATCCCGCGGGATCGGAACATGCACCTCTTGCACGGCATTGGCAATGTACACTCTCTACTGGCACACACATGTGCGTAAGATGGACTGCCCACACTGGTGCATATTGTTGGAACTCACTCCTGAAATGATCCACTCATGAACTACCCCCAACAAACCATTTGCACTGTGCAATTCTAATTAACATAATACAATAATACCCCATGCCCGCTGTCTTGTCTGGATTTCCCCAAAGTTACTGCAGGTGCCTGCCAATGGGCACCCCCACCCAGAGGGCTCCACATACACTGCACCCATTGTGATAGGCGTCAGAAAAGAGGGTGTGTCTTTGTAGTGATGTTGAGCCGAGCGCCTGCAAGTGAACCTGCGGGATATGGCGATGCAAAGTTTTTATTCTTGCAGGATTAAGCTTGCTGATGGCACTCTCAGTCTAAAGTTGTATCCATGCTCGTCCCCATTTTTATAAAACACCCCCTCTCCTTGTTTTGAACATTCATTTGAAACACTGAAAATTGGCGAAATCAAGGAGTTTGTAAATAATTACAACACCCGGATTCATTAAAATGTCTTACCTGTAAAAGACAACCAGACATCTCTGTGTATTGCCCGTCCTGTCGTCACATCACAACATCTTCTGAGTAAAATGTGCACCTGTCCATCCATTACACTGTTTCAGGTGTATGTGAGGCAGGCATTTACTATGGCGAATGCACAGAATGAGGGGCTTTGGAATGCCAGTGACTTGTCAGGGAAAGGGGCCATTAGCACCATCTTGTGGAGTCACCTGGGGCCTGTGAAGCCCAGCTGTGGTGTTTACCATCACAGTACTTCAAAGCCCTGGTTATTGCCAACCTGCAGCATGCACACAAAAAACAACCCTTTTGTTGAGTTTTCACTCTATGTTTACACTTCAAAAAAGCACCCTTTCTCACATTTTTGGGGACGAGGATGCATACCACAGAGCAGTTTAAGTTCCACCACTGGGGGATTAAGCATGGACTGAGGCCACACACTTTGGTGCGATGTGAGAGTTCTTTTGTATGGATGGTTTGATGGTTAACTTTAGCTATTCCTACGATACCATGCTATTGTGATGGATGTAAACTAATAGACCTTTTCACAATTGATCGCAGGAGAATTGACCTTCTGCACAATTGATTGTGAAATGAAGGTCAATTAGGACATATATGCGGGGGGAAACCCACTGCAGCCCCCCCACTCAAATATATACAAATAAAAATAAAGGTCAATTGTGCAGAAGGTCAATTAGGACCACTATTATTAGGTCAATTAGGACAAAAGGTCAATTGTAAAAGGTCAATTTGGAAATACCATTGTGACCATACCATCTGCTCCCGTGCCTAGAAAAGTAGTCACTGGATGGTATGATTGGTTATTTATAACACGCTTAAAACCCAGAAGTATTTATGTGCGGACCCGGGGATCGAACCTGTGTCGCTTCGTGTCGTCTTGCTTCCAAGGTGAGCACATTGCCCTCGAGCTATCCTCCAATGACTTCCAGGGAACAGAGAGCAAACTTGGGCCAGAAAGGGTAGAATTGCCTGTATCCATCGGTGAATAATTCAGAACTCTGATCTGTAAATACCCAGTATCCATCAGAGCCTGCTGGCCCTTTGGTGACCTTGACATTACTTTCTGATTTCAGTCATAGCCAGGTAATCCCTTTACTAAAGATAATGAGATGTCCCAGTTGGCACCAAATGGCAAACCATGCCCACGTCATTCACGAATGGATGCAGGCAATTATACCCTATCTGGTCCAAATTCGCTCTCTGTCCACTGAAATCAGTTGTGCATGCTGCAGCAAGGCTAGACGCTGAGGGCAGGAAAGGTGTGCCTGTCGCACCGGGTCCCACAGATTTGCCTGGGCTTCCTCTTCATGCCAGAATCCATAGTTTGCCTCGCTCACAAGGCTGTCCACTTGAAAGCGCCAAATGATCTACTATAATCCTGGCCGGAGTGTGGAAACACAGTGGGGTAAGGTCGGGATAGGAGGATAGCTCAGGGGCAACACGTTTGTCTTGGAAGCAAGACAACATATAGCAACACAGGTTGGAATCGCGGTCTCGCGCTTAGAAACTGGTCTTCGGTATTAAGCATGTTATAAAAGAACAATTATAATAATATATAAGGTTTCGGAATCAGCTTTGCCTCATATATCTTGCCATCCGGTGGGTCCTCTTCGGAGATCTTTCTGTGGCACTCCTGTCTCCTGTTGGAATGACCTCTCCATGTTTTCTGTGCTAAATTTCCGACTCTCTTTTGGAAAATGGTTGAAAATCTGGTTTGAGGCTTAGTTCTTGGTCACCCTTGCTGATCTGCTTTGGTTACACATATACTATTGTTTCCCACTAATTATGCGACATCTGTGTATATGCATTTATTACACAGCCCTCTGGCGCACGCTACGCGCCTTTGCTCTTCATAAATACAATTAAATCAAATCCATATCTATTATGGGTCGCTGGAGCACCCCTCAAGTCCATCACGCAAGCACTCCCCTGCTTCTAGTACCCTGTTCCTTGGGGTGTAGATATTGCCATCACAGTAAGTTCTACTGGTGAGGTATCACTGCGGCGCTCAGCGTCTATAATATACCTAATATCACGCAAACAGATAACTAACCAGCGTTAAAAAACACACAAACCTACTTCCACAATAATATCCGGTATTGCTACAAAACGTTGAACACAAACACTGAGAATCCTAGAACAACGAAATCCTAGATGGGGGGAGGGGGTTGGTTTGGGGTATTAATTATGGTGGGGGGAGGTGCAGGAGCAGGGGTCAGAGGGGGAGTCCCACATTTATTTTCGTTGTTATGTGTTAAAATGTATTTTTTTGGGACTGGAAGTTTTTTTGTTGTTGTCACGTAGATCCTAATATCCCATCCCCTGTTTCCCATTTATTTTTCCCCTCTGAATGTGTGTGTTCCACTCGCTTTTCCCTTCCGCCCCTCCATGCCTACTCTTTGCTTTCCACAGACTAAAGTCTGGGCCACTTTATTCGGACAAGGCCTGGTACTATAGCACCTTTCTGGTGGTGATGGGTGCAGAACAAATATCGATTAACATAAGATACCTTAAATAAGATGTGTGTAACATGTGACATCAAATAGAGAAACCGGGATGTTAAAGCTGATGGGACAAAGGCCAGCGGAAGCACTCACGGTAATAACAGTAATATGCAAAGTATGCCGCTCATATTGTACTTTAGCAAGCCACAGACCGAAGCTATTACACTCCCTGAAGCAAAATAAACATCTTCTCAGCCACTGTCAAAATCCAGCCTGTTTGACGTGCGTATTTAACTACACACACATGTGTAGTCTATAAAAGCCGTCTGGTGTGCGTGACAGCTTTCCTTTCAAGAAAAAGATTTGGTCAGGGGACCTTAGTTGCTACAGCCCCTCACAGTGTACAGATGTTTCATTGTGTAGTTTACATTGGACACACACCTTTGTCATCACCACATCATGGACTACACCTAAGGTCACCTAGATGAATTGCAAATGGCCTCATCCACCTAGAGAACCAGACCCATGTGAATACATGAGGCAATGGACATTAGCAGGCCCTCATTTCTTTCACTATTTACTTGCAGCCATTATACTCATCACACTCTCGGGTCCCGTAAGGAGGCAAGAGGCCTCATACAGCATATAATGGCGGAGTAGTTCCCTACCAACTAACTATTCTAGCAGATACCCCCAAAGCAGCTAGCCTTGCCATCTTCTCCTTTCCAGCCCAGTGACAATTCATGGCATTGAAGTAAGCTATATCTAGAAGTAGTGGCCATTTGGGACCATGAGCCAGCAGCCATTTTGTTACCTGCAGAGAACAGACACCTGATTGTATGTTTGGGGGCTTCCAATCCCCATAAGGGAACACCCTCCTTTTCAAGGGAACACCCTCCTTTTCAAGCGGATGACGGCATACCTGTCCTGTTTGGATAAGAACGTCCTCCTCCCTTGCAAACTATAGTCTCCTTGTCTCTTCATGACTACAGAGGCCACCACAATCAATGACTCTGGCTACTCACCGCACATCAGCCACTGCACCATCAGTTCTTATGGAATTGATCTTACTAGCACAGTCCAGACCCCTTGCTCTTGGAGACAAATCCTTTTGTTGTTACTCAAGATCAAATGTGTTTTGCTCTTTGTAAAGCACTGCCGTAGTCTTACATTCCCTACCACCGCTAAGACTACCAAGAAGGCCAATGACACTAACCTGGACAAGTAAACAATGTTAAAGTGGAAGTTGGCTCACCAAATTCGGCCAGGGTAGTAAGGTCCTTCTTAACTCCACTTGTCATGGTTATATTGCCAAACGACCTACCTGAAAAGCAGTAATTGTTAGTGAAGGCACATGCATCTGTTTACCTGTGTGAGAAGGCAGGTCTTAGGCCATGACTACAGCTGTCAAAACACACACCAATATGGTTAACCACGTCCATCACTGACTGAGTGACATTTCAGTTAGACCAACGGAGGAATGCAGCAATGGGAACAGTGCCACAGCTTTAGACGTGACAGAAAGCCACCATCCACCCCTCACGCCTGCATGCGCATGGGTGCCAACTGTGGCAGGCTAGAAGAAGGACTCGGACCAGAGGACATGTTTGACTGTAGTTTTTATTTAAATTAAAGGAAAATAACTCACTGACCCTACAACTAAACGGGAGTTGCCTTCCTAACCAAACTGAGGTGCTTGTCTATAGTCCAAAATAAAAATAGTCCTTGCTCCAAACCTTCCTACTAAACTGGCCTTACTACTTAGAAAAAATGTCAAAGAAATATGTAGAGTGCCCTGCTCTCTTGATCTTCACAGAGGTATCTCCATCTGTTGCAGGAATCCCTCCTGGGTCTGGATCCATTGGTTACAATTAACAAAATGTCCTCACAAAGAAAACAGTTCTTGCCAGTCTATCAAATGTTCCTCAAAGATTCCCAACGTTAAAAAAAGTCTCAAGTTCCTGGAAAAACAAAATGTCTTCTTTACGTGGAGAGATGTTTCCCTGATCCCTTTCCACCAAAGTGATCGAGCTCTCCACACTTCAACCAACTTTTGGGTGCCCCTGTGCTCCTGTGATATATGCTCTTTATTCTGCTTATTTTGGCTCTGTGGATACTTTGGGGTCCCCTGACCCAATATCTCACTTAGTTCACTGTGGTTCTGTAACCCCTTTCTTCTTCTGGTTCTATTCATTTTCTTGGGTCCCTGTGACCCTTCTGGGGGTTTATGCTGCTTGGGCTGACCCTGGGATGAATCTAGGGTAGTCCTTCCGACTTTCTTGCTATTTCTCTCTTCTCTTCTCCTACCTCTGACCTGGACAAGCCCATGTACCTCCTGTGTTGCGGTGCTTGCTCCTGGGGGGGTCTGCCTCATATGTGGTAGCAGTGCTCTCCACCGATTGCCGCTCCTCGCATCTGGATGTTGGCTGTCTCTGCGTTCCGCTTGTCTCAACTACCTCTCTCGCTCTATGCTGGCTCTTGGGCAGAGAGAAGAGAACCCAGTCCTCCCTTCTTCCCTGGGCTCGGTGTCAGTTTCCGGGCCCACCACCTCCTGTAAGTGGTCACACCTGCAGGCCCGGTTCACTCTGCACAGCCTCGTCTTCTCTGGCATTGCACGCCTCCTCATCTGGCCTCTCCCTTCGGTGTCCACCTCCTTCCGCGCTGCAGCCGGCTCGGCCGATCTGGCAAGCTCCTCCCCTTGACAACCTTCTCACATCTGAGACTCGCCTTGGTGTTGGGATTATCCTCCTCCATTCAAGGGTTGTTGGCTATTTATTCTCATTCCGGTACTCAGAAGGGGCATATTGTTTTTTTGTTGTTTTTTTTAAATATTTTTATTAAGTATTTAACCAAACAATGCAAACCAAACTTGCAGTGCATACAATAACATGTCCATTTTACATTATTCGATCGCACTCACTGCTTCCCTTTTCCCACCCCCTGTTACAAGCCTACTTCTGCCATTATTCTATTCTGCATCTTGTGATGGGGGTTCCTGTCCGTGAGGTCTGTCGAATCTGACACAGACCCAAATAGTTCTGCTATTAACCGTCTCCAGGCCATCAGGGTCCGCATTTCCTCTCCCTCCATCCCCCAAGAAGGGGCATATTGTTCACCACAGGTTGTCAAGCATGTGGGAAGTTCATCATTAACTTGAACCAAACACCTGGATGTATTATCCTCTTTTTCTTACTTCCATGTAAGTAGAGAATGCATTGTGTATAGGGAGTTGCACATGGGAATGTGAGTCCTTGTCCCCTGAAGGGGAGTCACTCCCAGTAAGGTCCTGCTTGTCCAAACCTCTAGGGAGGGTTCTGCAGAGCGGGCTCACCTACCTAACCTCAAAGGGGGGGGGGGGGTGCCCCTAGGGAAGAAAGGACAATGTCTCCAGATTTTTCACACAACTCAAGGCTTATTTGAGCACACAACACTATTTAGAGCAGGGTTTTTCAACTCCAGGCCCCGAAACATGTCGGATTTTCAGGACACTCCTGATTAACATTCATGAGATAAATTTCCATACACTGATCATAAATGTATGCAATTTTTTCTCATGAACATTAGTGAGGGACATCCTGAAAATCTGTCAGGATTCTGGCCCTCGAGGCCTAGAGTTGGACAACCCTGATTTAGAGCATTATATTGTGGGACTGCTAGGCTGGCACGACAGGTGGTTCAAGCAAGGTGAGTTTGGTTGGGAAACAGAGCTTTTCCACAGCTCTTGCATGTCATCTTCCCTGCAGAACTGTTTCCATTTGTACATGACCTTCTAGAGCAGGTTTCCGCCCCCTGAGGCTTGTCACAGGTTTTGAACTACAACTTTCATCATTTGTAGGCAGCATGTTAAGTGCTGAGGCATCATGGAACTCCAAAACATCCCAGGAGATGCGGGTTGCAGAGCCCTGATCTAGAGCATGCTATTGTGGGGCTAGTCGAAGGGCACCACAGGGTGCTTCATGCAAGAGGAAGTCAGCTGGTAAAGGAAAGTCACCTCTTCCAGCATCTGCATGCCCGCCACCCTGCAGGCACTTCCCACCTGGTCCATGGCAACCCCATCAACAGCATCGATATAGAATAGATTTGACTTCATGACAGTATAATGCATCTCAATATTATTTCACAAAATCATGCAAATTGCAAGGTTTATCCCTGGGTAGTTGATGCAGGAAGACGATGCAGGAAAATAGGACTGTTCTGTCCGATCTAGTATTGTTGCAGAGGAAGAGTGCCTGAGAGTTAAATCCCAGCGGTGATCGGGTGTTTTTTCATGAAAAAGGGAATTCCTTCAGAGTGAAAACTCTGAGAATTCTCCTTTAATGTACAATGCTCATCTATTTCTTTTATCTTTGGCCAAAAACATCATGCCAGATCCTTGAACACTTTGAGCAGTTTAGCGATGTGAGATATAATTCTACCTCCAACCTTTTGAGATGGTTCCTCGATGATTTGCTCCTTTGAAATCCACACCTTCGTCCAACGAAGAGGCGTACAACCTGTTCTGCAAAGGTGCAATCATTCCATTCCCTTTCCAATCTCTTTGTTTAACCAGCAACACTTTTTTTTGTAAAAAAAGGGTTTTCATCTCCGCTTGAAAAATTGGAAAACCTCAATCGTTTTTTTGGACTGCAGAAAAATCAAGATGGTGGACATTCCAATTCCCAAGGATTGGGTCCTCGCTGTGGCTTGAAAATGTTTTTGGCATCTAGAAGGGGCCTTGATCCCACTTCCCCTTTTTGCACCAAAGAAAAAGACTTACCATTTACCCAGAATCTCAGAAAAAGTACATTTTCTTCCAAAATGTTTGGCCACTCCTCCATAGCCGTGAGATTCATAAAATTGTTCTGAGCAGTGGTGACCCATCTCAGAGCCAGTGTTTCCTTACTCTATGCAATGTTTCCCTATCATTACAAATCATACCTTTTACATTCTACGGAATGAGAAGTTTCCGTACTAGTTTGGCCTCATGGTCAATGCCACAGCATCAGTCTTGGTCTCCCCCACAGGAATGCAATGTCTGATCTTCTGAAAGTTATTCTGACCTCACCTTACCTGAGAAACCTTGCAGATTGGTGTTACCTGAGAAACTTTGCAGATTGGTGTTACCTGAGAAATCTTGCAGATTTTTGGGAATGTTGTCAGCTTCCATTCAATCTATCCTGAGTCTTCCCAGGGCCTTTTCAAAGGTAATCGGTCTCATCTATGCAAAGGTCTCTTTGACTGTTCTCTCAAATATCTATCTCGGGACACCGATGAGGGACTTCTCTGCTCACTCAAACGCAAGGAGACTTTACCCCTCTTAAACAATAGTCCCAAAGTAGGGATAAAGTCAAAAGTGAGCACAGGAGGTTGTGATGAAAGGTTTAGAGAGAGTTCCACAGAGGGTGAGTGTGATCAGAAGAAGAATGACTCTTGCATAGATCTTGCTTAAAGCTTTTTGCAGGATCTCTTCACTGTAATGGAAAGAGCTTAATGTACTTTTATCAATCCCCTACTTAACTATCCCTACGCGGGTTCTGCTTTCTCATAGTTTGACATCTCAGGATATGGGGGTCTTCTCTTACGTGTATGCTGTTCTTTTGCCCTATGGTTATAGAGCTTTAATACTCCTCTGCTCATCTTGTATCTGCACCTACTTTTAACATGGATTTCTGAATATATATTTTTTGCAGTTTTGGTGTCTTTTTGTCCCATTTATTTTTCAGTGCTTCGAGCCTCAAAGTAACGCGTTGGCGGGTAGCTGCTTGGAGGCGGGACTTCAAGTCTGTCGTATCTATAATGGAATGTTCAGAAATGACTGCGTGCCGCCAAGTATGTTAACCATTTCTTTCAAGTTTATGTGCTTTCTATTTAAGGCACACTCATAGACAAATTAAACTGGATGGAGTCGTTTTGAAAAGAAGGATGTTTATCTTTCTGCTGTGCAGCAACATGTACAATATGCTAATGCCCAGTTGCTAAATACGGCACATAATGCCAATGGATGCCCTGCCTCCAAGCACTTCTGATTGGACCTAACAAGTAGCTCAAGGTACAGGATGGAAAGGAGATTTGCTCGGGATCACAGTATGTGGACATACACCAAGTTACAGAATAGTTGCTCTGCACACATGTCAATGGGCCATGGAGTAAAGCGGGATCATGAATGCAAGGGGTGGGAGCACTAGCTAGACTCGTGAGCAACAACACAATAGTTGCTTGTGGCAAGGTCAGAGGGCACAAAGCCCGAATAAAAGCAAAAAGCATTTGGATGTAAATGCCTTCTTATTTTCCTTTTTTTTGCCTGCCACGGTGTGAGGGAGAATGCCTGACCGGGGGAGGGGCCAGAGGGGAGGGGCGTTGGCAATCATAACGTAGAACACTTTGCATAACGGCCGGCAACTCGTGCCCCTGCTGAGAGGACTGCAGCAGAGTTTGTGTGTAGATAATTGCGGGAGCAAAGGCTTGGGGGAGGAGGGTCGCAAGGGGTCCTGTTGTGAGTAAGTTTATTAACAGCAACAACAAAACACTGTTTCTCGCCCCACTCCTCCATTTGTCAGGGGGCTGCTCAGGAATTACTTTGAAGACGTTTAACAGGATAAACTCCCAAACAGAATAATGTTTTCTGGGAGTGTTCGCTGCTCACCACTGGATGTGCTTTCCGCAGAAGCCGCAAGGCCTGCCTTCTGGAGACCAACACAAAACGCAAACAAAACACACATCCGGAAGTGCGAGCTTTTTCCGGCAAGGAAACGTGCGTTTGAAGATATTAAACTCTTCCCGTGGGTGACTGATATTAATCAAAGGCCAGGGAAAGAGGCATCCTGGCACGTTGACCCTGCCCTGCCCAAGTGCCCACAGCAGATGTTGTTAATTGTAATTAATTTGCCAGACATCAGAGAGCTTCCAATTTACATCGTATGGAACTTTTGCAAGGTTGTGGTATTCCTGCCGAGACCACGGTGTATATCAAGTGGGGAGAATGACCTAGAGTGCAGGTCTCCCGAATCCAAAGCCATTGCCCTCATCACGACCCCCCAGCTCCCACCTTAAGCTGCTGTCTTTCTTAAAAGCGAAGAGGAGGGCGTGTAGTATATGCGGAGCTCTCAAGTTTGCCAGCCACCCAGTCCTGTGCTTGCTTGGAATTCTTAAACTTGTAGTTTTCACACATTTCAAATGTGGAAAGAAAAAACTACAAGTCCCAGAATCCCAAGGGGAAAAAGCCAGGCATGCCCTTCTCATGCAGGAGCACGGAAGACTTGTGAGCTCTCAGTATGCACAGGAAGCCACCGTTTTGTATGCAGGGGTGTTGCTAGGTCTGGAAAAGACCCCGGGCTACGCTAATGTTGCAACTGTCCGGACTGGGGGCTAGCTAGCCTTTTGGTTGTAGCTCCTGAGATTCTATCCGGGGCTAAAACCAAAAGACCAGGGGCTATAACCCCCTTAGCCCCCCCCCAGCAATGCCTCTGTTTGTATGGCTTTTCACTGCACACATGCCCCATTCCATTCGGGAAACAGTAGTCCAGTCCTGGTTTTAGCATTGCGTTTAGGATCTTGCATTCTTGGGTTTCTAATGGGGAAGCCCCAAACTACAAGTCCCAAAATGCAAATTTAAAACCAGTGTAGAGGAGGTCCCAAATAAAGCCTGCACTCCCATCGCCCATTTTGAAGTACCAGGAACATTCACACCAAAATATGTGACTTTTGATGAGCAAATAAACCAGCAGAGAGCCGCAGTAGGGCACTGCCCAGTACCCATCAGAAGAGCAACACCTATTGAAGTACCAATAACCAGACAACCATGGACAGTAAGGTATCCATTGAGAAAACCCTACAAACAAATGAGACGAAATGAAGATTTCCCAAGTACCGTCCTGTAAGAAACCAAAAAGGTCTTAATGGAAGACGGATGGTGATGTCACGAGAGCCCAGACAGACTCACAGATAGACCAAATGACGAACCAAGAATGACACAAGGAGACGAAACGCCATAAGAAAAGAGATTGTGAGCTTAAAGTCATAGGAAGCTATCAAAGAGTAAGAGAGTTACGCTGTAAGCAGGATGAAGATATTCAACCAGCTAACGCCTGTACATATGCTTTAAACCACAAGAAGCTAAGAAAACAGTGTGGCTTGCTATGCTAAGTAGAAAAATAGCGCGGCAAGCGCCATTGTAAATAATCTACCTCAAAACGAAGCGAAGCACATTATTATAAGTGCGATTCCACTTTACACAAAAAGCAGAATCAACTCAGGTTACTTAGAGGCCAAACAAGACAAGATTCATATTCCAGCAAAATGAGAAGAGACGGCTGAATCGAAACTCAGCAGATGCAACTCATGCCAAGAGAGCCAAGGTCATACCAATAGAAGGAACGAACAGTAGTTACATCTAATTGAAACTTAAGAACAGAATATCCTGTCTCTGAAAAGTCAAGATATGGAAGTGTAGGCACATGGCAAACCGAATAAGAATTAAATGCACAAATTGAGACAAATTAGGAAAATTCATGGTGTCTGCATCACGTGACCATCCGAGCGAGGAGAAGCACAAGTTCACACCTACGCGTGGCATCCGCCGAGGAGAAGATGTCAGAACTTTACCAGACAGAAGATGCAGTTTCGAGGCCAACCACAGTAACATAATTGACACATTGTTGTTGAAGTGATGATTGACTGTAACCTTAATTGGAGGAAGGCTCGGTAGCTGAGGGGGGCACCCTACACCTGGGTGACCATTCTGCATGCTACTAAGGAAAGTGGAAATGTATGCATGGGGTTGGTGCCAACCAAATCGCAATGGACCACACAATCTTGGGTCCTATAGTAGTAGAACCAATGGGACGTCCTACTTTTATTGACGTCTACAGTAGTCATTTTGAAGGAAGGGCTTAGACGGCCACTTGACAGTATTTACCCAATCCCCTCACTCCGTTACCATATACAGATATAGCACCTATATTAAAGTTACCTTTTCCGAACCAATAGACATCCTTATTAACTTTTGAGTGTTACACGTCACTTATGATGAATTTTCAGTATAAATGATGTGTTTTTTATGAAGTTTGTTGGAGTTGAAGCAAGGCGGACTATCGCATCACTGCTGATTGCCATGACTCCCCGTTTGTTGTACTTGTCATTAAATGGACTCCCTTTGCCAAACCATTGAGTTGTCCTTATTGATTGGTGTTGGAGTAATAAATCTGCACCCACATCCATCATCGCTATCTCGTCTTAAAGTACTCTCGGAGCAAACCTCGGCTTTATGGGCTGGCAGGGGGTCTCCTGAGTACAGCAGGACTGAACTTGCTTCTCCTGAATGGAAGGGGACATGTTTGTATGTATGGCATTGAAGTCTATTATTTCATATACTCAAGGTGAAAAGTCTTAACTCCCCGCTATGATGTCACTGCAACAAAATCTGAGTCATATTTCACTGTAGTGACATGATATACTCTCCCACCTGCTTACTCTGTTGCCAGAACAAACGCTCTTCTGTCCCACCTACAGACTCCCCACAGCACTCCATGCTGCGCTGAAACAGGAAGTGATGACGCCATTAGTGGAAAGACCTTACTATTTCCTCTAAGAGGGTCACAACGGTCGAGAGAGACCCATATCCCACATACAATTGTACATGGGCGACTATCAAACAAGAGAAATGTTCCACCTCGATGGTCAGAGTCACATCAGATGGAAACAAGAGTGAGTATTCCCCCATAGTCTATAGCGCTGTGATACCTCCGGGTTTGGGCGCTACCAACAAATACAATAAATAAATACATGTTGTGGTGCGGGGAGCTGAGCACCCCTATGCCTGCATCAGCAGTGCCTGCAGAGTGCTCATTGTGCTCCATTCAGTGGCGTAGCCAGGATTGTCTAACAAGTGGGGTCTGAAGCTAATGTAGTCGGGCCCACCACAGTGACATTAACATCTGAAGATGCCCACGCAGCGCGGCTGAGTGGGCCTTTACAGATTTTGATTGGGCGTTGCCCACTCAGGCCCTACCCGGTCTACGCCTCTGGCTCCATTACAATAGTGTTTGTACATTGAGTCCTCCAAAAAGCGTTGGACTTTATGACCTACTTACAACCACCTTACACTGGACACGGTGCAAATTCTGCACACTCCACATTTCAACACGTCATTTATTACACAAAGAAAGGCAACACGACAGTCCCAGAATGTAAAGATCAGTTGGCTAAAAAAAATAAAAATAAAAAAAAAGCCGGTGTCGGAACATTGTACCATTCATGACATGGGGCCACTATTCTGGTGTGCAGGAAGCGAAAGAGGTGGGGAAAGGAACCTTGTACTTGCAGGTCAGAGCTACAGGTAGGATGTTTTTAATAAAGGCTCGAGTTTTCAGCCCACTCTATGGCGACCAGATTTAAAAAGTAAAGAACTGGGCCAGGGCAACTAACATAAAAGTAGGACTAACAATTGAAAGGGGCTGGCAAGGCACTACACTTCAGTAGCGGTTGGAGAACGGGGTTTAAGTGTTACTGTTCAAATGAACAAATATTATAATTAATTTATCACAAACTAACGCTATCTTAAGTTGTAAAAAGCATATGAAGACCTACTACCAAAAAACCGGACCACTGCCGTTTCCAATGGAAACATAATCTTGACGATAGAGCACAGAGCTCCAATTTCCGGGACAGTCCCGGCAGAACCGGGACGTCTGGTCACCCTATCTATACCAGAAGAAGGGCTGCTGTACAAATGTTCTTGTATAGCACAACTGCTGCAATTTCAGTGGTGTCTGGGTACTAGTAGTGTCAACATAGTCTGCAGTGCATTACTGATACGATTACTTACCAGTAATCGTGATTACTCCTAATCCTCCTCTTCCTCTAAATCAGTGGGGTGTGGTACTGGGACGAGGATGTAATACACGTTTATGAACCAGTTAGAGCTACTCTGAGGCCTTCTTTTGAGAGAGAAACGGTACTCGTGGGCCGGCATACCTTGCCGCTCGGACAATCGGGCAAACTAGGTGCAGAGCTGACCACTGTATCATGGCTAATCCTACGATCCAGTCCTGCCCTTTTAGCATTATACATGTGGGGACTTTGCAGGGCCGTGGTTACAATGGAGAAAACCACGAAACTACAAGTCCCAGCATGCAAAACGCAGACGGAAAAAAGCCAGGAATTACCAGTTTAGAGCTATGTATGTTATGCTATATACAAATAGTCACACAACCCGACAAGATAACATGTTTTCGGGGGGAGACGACAAAAGAAAGGGGTCTTTCCAGGGTTTAGCAACGTGGAGCAAACCAGAGATCCCAGGTCAAGTGTGGGTAGCTCCTCAAGGCCGGCGTTTATTGTTCGCATTCCGGGACATGTTATTTTGCTTATAGAAGTCTCACAGCAGAAAGCAGAGAGCCGCGTTCGCACGGACGTAAGAAACCCCGGAACAAACGGGGCCATGTGATGAAGCTCCAAGACGAGGTCGGTTTACGTGACGCAACACACATTTGGAAGAATGGACCCATGCCGTGAAAAAGCTTTAACAAGAGTAGGCAGGAAGAGGCGGTTGCTGGTCACAGGCCTTCAACGCGTCCTAAAACCAGGGCGCGCTTCTCACCGGCAGCATGGCAGCTCGTTAGAGTCTAGATGTGGGGGCCACTGACACCCCGTGAGGCTCCTGCAAATGGCTGACTTCGCACCAGAGGGCACAAAAGCAGCGGCAGACACACTGCGGGGCCCACGATTTCTCAGTCCTCCTGCTGGGAGGAACAGCCACTGGCATACGCGCCTCTCACAAAGAAAGGTTCAGGATAGGTCACACCTCCACTCGTTGGGAAACCGAGATGCCAAAGGTTTACACACATAACAGCAAGAGCGCCAGCGGACAACCTTTTAAACTAAAAATACTCTACACAATTGTCAACATGCCGCTTAGTTTCTTTGGGAGATACGTATTGCGTCCTGTGTTTTTTACTTTGCATTCTGGGACTTGTAGTCCTGAATTCATAATGTTGAAACTCAAGACTATGACCCCGCAATGCAAAGGAAAACAGACCTGGATTAGAATCTGTCAAACGGAACAGGGTGTATTTGTCTGTATGCAACATCACCAGCAGAGGGCAGGTGTTAGGCGATTTGCTGTCAAAGGCAAAGCACAATTTAGACAACTTCCCTTTCTGATGGTGGGGCCAGATTTGATATTTTTTACGGTCGGACAACATTCAGGGCAACATGCTGCAGGTTATTTGGGAGGTGCTCAATAAGTCACCTATACGCTCAAACTATTGCATTAGAGTCAGTGCTTAAAGTGGGCCGGGGCCGGGCCCCAGCAGTCTCCAAAAAGTGGGACTGAGTCGGGGCCCTGCCGGGGCCCCCGTCCTACCGCAACATTGGCGGGATGCATTATCCCGTCGCGGCCGCAGCCGCAGCCACGACGGGAGATGCGCCTGCAATGAAGTCAGGCAAGCTGACAGAAGTGGCAGCCAGCCACAGGACGCTGTGACTGGTTGCCACTTCCATCAGTTATAGTAACTGCATCTGGTGACCCCTCTCGCGAGAGGTCACCAGAGGCAGTTACTGTCCCTTTGTTTCCCCAGGTCGCTGAGGTGTCTTTAACCCTCGGCGAACCTGGGGATTCCTCGACATATTTCGAGGTTTATAAAAGATGGCTTGGAAAGTACACATTTTAAGCCATCTTTTATAAAGCTTTGCCAACGGACAATTTTGTCCGTAGTCAAAGCTTTATAAAAGATGGCTTGAATTGTGTACTTTCAAAGCCATCTTTTATAAACCTGAAATGTTTAAAAAAGATGGCCTGAAAACTAGGCAAATCGTAGGGTATACACACAAATATATATAAATGTTATATATTTGGGTGCGTACCTTACTATGGTGTGTGTACTGTGCAAGCCATCTTTTATAAACGTCGAAATATGCTACATATTTCTATGTTTAGAAAAGATGGCTTGCATAGTACACAAACCATAGTACGGTACGCACCCAAATATATAACATTTATATATATTTGTGTGTATACCCATCGATTTGCGTACTTTTTAGGCCACGCCCCCCACAAGCCACGCCCCCAAATGAGGCCCCCCCCCCTCAATTTCTTACCCCACTTAAAGCCCTGATTAAAGTACTGATAGGGCAGAATGGCATATGAGGAGGGACACAATGCTTGTATGTGTTGTTTGGTTATTTACCCACCCATTAGGATGTCAATGGCACTACTTATCTCTATAGCCATTTCCACACACTTCCTGCCCCTCCTCGCCCAAAGAACACTCTACTGGGATCTCTTTAAGCTAGCTTTATCAAGCCGTACCATCAATCGTTTTGCTCGCAGTGTATGCCAGTGTATTTTGAAAGGAGTCTTCTGAGAGTCAATGACTTAATTGGAGTTGTAAACAGCCACTCGATTTATAAGCACTATTGCAAGGGAAACTGAATAGAGAAACTGCCAAAGCCTCACATACTTGCTGCAGCTGTCCAAACTGGTGTGTATGTATGTCCTGCAATTACAGAAATGTTTTTCTTAGGGTGAGTGGCGTGACTAATCAAAACTGCACACCCCAACTTTCATTCATTCGCTCAAAATGGTTTCTTACGGAATCACATTGACATGTTTGCAATTTAAAACTGTGGACATTATTAAATTCCCATAATGCTCTTTGCTTTTCTCAAGTATAAGAGGCCAAAGCTTATTCAAAGAGATTGCGATTCCATAGCAATGCTAAAGAGGTAACTCCCATCAAGACCGCACCAACATTCAGAAAATAGGACTCATCACAAACGCCGTTGTGGAGGCCTTTTGTTTTTTGGGAAAACAAAATGGGGAAAATATTTTTAAACAGCCCATCTTCTCGTTCGTATGCGGCGAGCTACACACACACACCCACTAAGGGCCGTCCCAGTGGCAGGATTATTCAATAACTGCGTTCTTTCTCTTTGGGGGCTGCCCCCCATAAAGATTTCAGTGTTAAGACAATCCCCTAGGCGACATAAAATGTGCGCCATGTAACATTGCCCGAATTATGTACCTGAATTCATGAACTCTAGGCCCCATAGTGAATGTGCCCGTCCTGAGCCATTTCCTACTCCCCTTCTCCAAAAACAGGAAGCCCAATGTTGTCTTTGTACCCATGTTTTGCGCTAGCAGCTCTTTTATTTGGTTGCTGTGGTCGCTATGCGCTGTACAAATGTCAAATAAATAAATAAAAATAACCAGAACAATCGTGATCTCTGTTCTTACAGGCGTACCATTCTAAGGCCCCGCTAATAAGAATTGACTTGACATGTCAGGACTCGCTGACCCATGATTGTTGACAAATATGTGCCTTGCTGCGACCATTGGTCACATACAAAAGAAAAATCCCAGGACTTCAGCATTTAGAATCTGTACGAAAGAACCGCTAGTATATGAAATAGTAAATGGTTAACAACTGGGTACATGTCCTCTCCAGCCTCGAGTGACATCACAGACAGTGCAAGCTTCGCTCTTGTCTCTTAGAGGTCACTCGTAACGCCGCGAGGGCATATTTAAAACAATTCACTTGATGCATAAGCGCCTTGCAAATGCACAATAAATAAATAAATAAATGCTGCCCTCGTTGCACGCTTACTGCCATCGAACATTTGAGTCCACTCTAGCAAGGCAAAGTCTGTGTCTGCAGACACGAGAAGCAGATGGCCGACAAGCTATGTGCTTGTTTTCAGTTCAAACCTGGAAAACTGACATGAAATAAGCTGGGAGGATTGCTCAGGGGCAACGTGTCTACCTTGGAAGCAAGACAACACAGAGCATCACGGTTCCATTCCCGCCCATGCTAGGAGGAGGGTCTCCACGTGATACAAAAGCTCCGTTTTAATACAAGGCGAATCCAAGTTTATTTTTGGTTTCTAGCCCAGTACTGCCACGACAGAAGCACCTGCTCTAAATTAGGACGTATTCCGTGTTTAGACCCTGTATGTGTTGGTTCTGGTACAACAGTTTTTCTGCAGACTACAGCGTCCTGCTATTGCTTTAGCTTCTGGACATCTGCCTTCAGCATCTCGCTCGTGTGAGATATTGCAAGCCAGTGTGCAACCTACGGCTGCGCCGGGGATGGCGATGTAAGTGCTGCGGCAGACGACAAAGATAGCCCACGATGAAACATGGAACACGGACAGGCGTTCAGCTGGGGATCAAATGTGGCCCTGCAAATGTAGTCCTATATTACACGGATGTAGCGGGCAAGACACACCCCTCTACTTAGGGTTTGGGGGTTCCCAGTCTGATGAAATTTGGAAAGCTGGATACAAATAGTGTGTATTAAAGCACATTAGTTCCCTATGTTGGGAATAAAAAGTAGTTAAACTTCACAGACTGACATTAATTTTCTACCAGTGGGACTAACACACTCGAAGATGTACAACAAATTCTATGTCAAGACCGAAGGCCAGCATTATGCTTAAACTTGCTTTAATCCTGCTCCTCAGAGCCTTTCCAAACTTAAAACTTCAACTCCATTTCTTTTTTCAAAACAGCTTTTTGTAGTGCTGTGCTGTTGCACCCACCACCTATCAGTGCTCAGAACTCCTTATGACCCAAATCCTTTACGACAAATTTACGACAAATTCTTTGCATCAAAGGTTTGTGGGGGATGAGGAGAGATGGCATGAACAGATATGGGGGCTGTGGGAGAAGGAAAGGGGCGCAGAAAATCAGGGTAACCCAATTAAAGAGGCCCGTAGCGTAGAGGCTCACTGGGGTATCTGCAGAGCTCCTTTCAGGCCAGACAACCACTGAACACACGTGTTGTCTGAGCAAATCCAAACTCTCACTGATTATAATTCCCATAATAGCAGGACCGCTGCTCAAGGTTCACAGTAAGGCCAGCAAGCAAGTGTGGAAAATTCAGATGAACGAGACACAGAATAGTGTCCATCAGTATTATTGAACTAATTGAGAGTGAGAACTCTGTTGCGTCTCTCCTTGGTGGCCACCATGCTTATTCTGAGTAGGGTGCTACTAATGCTTGGGTTGCACTGTGAATCTGTTTTTTGTAAATCCACTTTCTCTGTTGGATTATGGAAACTTCGCCTCCAACGTCCAGCCGGAAAAACATCTTTGTGTACGTTTTACAAGAGGATTCTGGGTGCCTGATCTGAAGCACAAACAGGCCACAGTGCTTTGTGATTAATTGCTGAAGGGGATCTGAAAACTTTGACTCCAAGTTCCAGCATGCAACAGTTCTGTCTGAGTGTATTTTCCCAAGAGTATTCTGAGCACTTTGACTCTAAGTACCAGTATGTACGAGTTTTCCGTGTTGGTGCTTCATCAATACAATTGTGGGCACCTTTTGATGTGATGTTCCAGCACGCAGCATTTTGCTGAGGTTAGAATTATTGAATCCATGGATGTCTTTAAGAAAAAACTGAAGACCTTACTATTTTGTTAGACACCCTTGTCTCGCCGTCTATGCCCGACTTCTTCTCTAGCAATCATAGTTGCTCTGTGTGTCTCCTGTTATGTTTCTATGTGCGCCCTTAAGCTTTAGGGTACCGGTAGCGCGATACAAATAAACAAACATAAACATAAACATATGCAAGCTCCATAGGCTTGGGGAACCTACCTCTGTAAGTTCCAACACACTACCGTTCTATGCATATCAATGATTGCCTTTATTCAGTCCCTCAGGGTGACCTATGAAATGTGACTCAAAGTCCTAGCTTTACTCCTTGCACTCACGTTCCGTGAGTCTTGCAGGCCTCTTCTCTGGCTTCATCCTCTCGGTGTCTCTCTCTTTCTAAGTCGTGGCCAGTTTAACGAGTGTGGTTGCCCTCTCTTGTTTTCTAGTCTGAGGGCTATCCCTGGTTGGGCAGTGGCGTGCTGCACACTATTAGGCGGTATGTACGTAAACGGGTAATCCGGGAAAAATCGTTGTCAAGATTTTCTGTCACGAGAGACCACGACGGTACCCTTTTGCGACGTTTAACTGCGTCGAGTGCTATTCGGCCTTGGCACCCAAAACAAATGTAAATCCTTGTCCTGCTGCCCTCTAGCGGCAGAACAGTGGCCGTGCAGCTCGCTGCTAGTGATCTGGCTGCTCAAACACATCACCAGCGTCGGCCACGAGGTCCTGCTTTTTCCAGACACAGACATTGGCGTGCTAGTGTGGCCCCGTGTGTTCTTTGGCAGTGTGCAAGGGCGAGCTTTCCTGTATTTCTCAGGCTGGGAGAATAATATCTAGCTGTACGTTTAATAAAATGTGCTAAGAACATTATTTTTAATTCTTGAAATATAGGCACGGTTTCCAGAGTATTCCGATCGTACAGCGAACTGTTTACACCGTCCAACCAAACAGCAATCCATTCATGACGGGGAACAGGCAGAGGGACCAGGCGGGTGGACGCGTCTGACTCCCCCTCCCACCACTAACCCCCCCACGCCACCCCGCACCCTCTTGGTGTGTTTAAGCAACTCCAAAAAATAACTTTGTGATCGTGCTTGAAATGGATTCGAACACAAGTCGTGACTTTTAGCGGTAAGCCCACACACAGCGCTTCATACAGAGACATGACATGTCTCATATCGACATTACTTCATGCAGGACATGTTTTGTCACCGATGTTTGCATCTAAAAGGTGTGTACCGTCCGGGGCGCATCAAAACATACAATTCAGGGAGGGAGGGGGCTAACTGGTGATGGGAGGGGCCACTTCAGAAATTGGGCATTGCAAACATGGAAGCTCCGCCCCCTCTGTTCTACCCCGAGGGTTGTCTGACCTGGGGCCCAGCATTACACATAGGCACACACACACACAATTACACATTCACTCATTTAAACATCTCATTCACCATACACTCCTCGTTTACATGCACACCCAGCCCGCCATACATCATACACTCATTCACACGCACTCATTCACACATACATGCATATGAAGACAGAGGTCCAACTGTGGCCCTCGTGACCCCCACCCGCCTCGCAGCCCTTAGGCACGGAAATGAGAGATGTACATCACTCTTGGGTCCTTCATCACCACTGTCGATGAATCGCAGATGTGAGAAACAGTATTCACTTAGACAGCCTTTGAAACATACCCGACTGATGATACTAGGGGAAATAGAGTTACCATCAATCGAACACATTGACTGACTGCAAACATGAAAACATATGACATCATCACTGACATCACGACATAGGTGCACGAAGACATGAAGCATATAGGCGTCCATGCACAAAGCTACACGAACATACATTAGTTTATGCAGACATGAAACAAATTCTTTTGACTCACGCAAATAGATGATTAACACACATCTATATCCTTTGCTAAGGCAGAAACAGGAAGATGCCAAGAATACATATATGGAGCTTGCACAGGCTTAATTGCAACTAACATGGAAAGTCATGAGAACAAAGATGGAAGTTAAAGGTGCACTAAAGTGAATGGGGAAGGTGAGAAAGACTCTGATTCACCTGAAGGCGGTCAGACAGAGCTTCCGCGCAGACACAGTGTGCATCCTAGCCAAGGATGAGCAGAGACGGAAAGTCTACGGTTTACCAGGACGATAACACACCTGCAAGGAATTTGGCTTAAAATCATAATTACAAACAAGAGAGCTCCATTTCATGCTCTCTCTACACGTGACCTGGAAGAACTGGACTATGCTTATTCACTCGAGGTAGATGGAGGCAAGCTGTTCCCATCGAACCAGAGGTGGAAAGATGCAATTGCTACACAGGTCCATAACTGGCTGTACTCTCTCAGGGCTTAGGCCATCAGAGAGGGCAACACAGTGGGGACACACAGCACTTTGGTCATCGTTCCCATCGCCTTGAAAATGTCCACTCAGTCTAGTAGCTGTCCAAGGTCCCAAGACTGGGAAGACATATTTTATTCAATCCGTAGCCACCTTTCACGTTAAGACCTATTATGTTGCAGTGGCCACTGGTTTCTCCACCTTCCTGCAACTTTGTATTTGTTACCTGTAGAGGTGGTCCTAGGAGGAGCCACCAGATATGGCAATCCAATAATCAAACTAACCCCTATATATCATATATGTAGTTTCACTAAACTGACCAATCCTAATCCCTGATAGGTTTTGGAGGACATACTTTGTTTTTGTGATGTCCCTTATGGTTATAGCTGTGTGACACACGTTTGGAGGAAGAGAGCTCTGGAAACGTGGTCTAGTGTGATCCCTGTTATTTTGATGGATAATAAAGACAGTAAACTTTGCCCTATGGTTGAGTCTACCTTTCTTGCAGTGGGGATTTTATTGGGGCCCAAGTACCCTCTTGCTGGTAATCGGGATAGCTGCTAAGAGTGCCCCTGCCACTCCTTTGCACATACATAATGAGCTAACATGCAGCACCCTTTTACACTGCTAGTTTCAGAAAAGGCTTCTCACGCATCTCTGCCTAACAGAAAGCAAGTGTGCACATCAGCCTCTTCCCCTCGGATGTGAAAGAACAGATAACCTTCTTATATGTTCGCTCGCATCAGTGGGCAGGGGGCTGATGTGTGCATTTGATTTTTGTTAGGCAGAGAGGTGAGGGAAGCCTTCCTTGAAACTAGCAGCTTTAAAATGTTGCTGCGCTTGTGCAAATAGATGTTTCTGCATAAACACAGTAACACTTTAAAGCCGCCGGGTTCGGGAAATGCGTGTTTCTCCTCTCAGACAAAAAGGTATGTGCGGAAGCCCTGCCCCTGAGTTCACATTTCGGGAGGTCGGGGGGGGGGGGTGGGGGGACGTGGGGGGGTGGAGGGCTGAAGCCCGATTAGCTCATTGTTGTTCCATGCCTGTGTACCTTTTATGCTTAGCCAGCCATGTAGTAGGACAAATCTGTCCTTTTGGAGAAAGCTGATTTGTCAGGTGCACTTTTATTTTAAATTTGTGATGGGCAAGTTGACTGAAATTAGAATATTTCATTTTAGTATATGCTCACTTCCTGTAAAGTCACTTCTCAATGGATGCGTCAGAGTCCCCCCACTTTTTTAGGACTCGAACCCTGATTGAATGTTTATAAACATGCACAGTCATGAGCTAGCCAAGCCACGGACACCATATTTATTTCATGATGACCTGCCCAGAACCTGTGGATTGCATCAAATGCCTATCTCAAAGGTACTTATATATATTAGGTATTCTTTGTAGAACCACATGCTCTGTGAGTTCAGGACAGTGATCAGAAGAAAAGAGCTTTCATCTCATGACAGTAACACTACGTGACATTAGCTCCTGTGGTGGTCCTCTCCGCCAATCGGGAAGCTGGGAACCTCATGTGGGTGTTTATTCGAGGGTATATGTAGAACCTGTGTTCTGAGCTTTCTGACTACAGCCTCACCTACTGCTCACCTCCTTCCCACTCCCCCCACGAATGAATTCAGAGACTTAAACATTGTTTTGGCTTACCTCTCCCCCTAATATACCTGCCTGTAATCCAGCACATGTCCGTTTTCTTCCGTGCCATGGAAAGAGAAAAGGGGAGCTTTTAATCGGCAATGTTTTCTTTTGTCAACAATGGCCAACTTTCTTTTGGCAAGTTTTTCTTGGATATTTCTTGAAAGAATATTTGTTATGAAAGACATTCGCACCCCAGATGATTTGCTGTAGTGCTGTGGCAATAATTAACTTCCGGGTCAGACGCACCAGTCATTGATCATGCTGCAGCCCTTGGCAATGGCCTCCTTTTGCTCAGGCTGCTACCAGTGCGTTAAGTGGTAAGAAGCGGTGCAGGCATTGGCCAATCTAGACTTTTAAGTGGGTCGGGGTTCAGCTCCGGAAACGCTCTTAAAATTGCTCTCACGCTGAGGGCCAGCCAGGCTCATCCACCCAATTCAATTAATCTCATACTGTGTGTTCCGCTCCATCATTTGAGTAGTTCTCCATTTGTCTCTCTTTCTATGTGTGTCTTGCTCTTCGAATCTCGTTCTCCGTTTGTGTTCATTTCTATTGATCTCTCGCCCCACACCCCCACTCCAGTCATGCTCTCACACCCTCTTTAACTCTCCATGTAAGTCCATTTTCTTTCTGAGCCCCGGCGTTAAGAGCATAATGTTTTGAAAGATCTCAGTGATCCCAGCCAAAATCTCAGTATAACCGCTTAATGTTGAGTCAATAACTTTAAATTGGATTCTGTCAACCTAACGTTATCCTCTCTCAAAGACCCTCATCAATCACAGACTGATTTTGGCCTGTTTTGACAACAGTATTGTGGCGTAAAAAAGTTGGAGGCATTGAGAAGGCTCAAAATTTTATAGGTAAGGCAGAGTGAGATTAAACTATTTGCCAAGGATCACACACTTTGGTTCAGCAGTAACGCTAGGATTCTTTCACACACACTTCCAGGTTGTTGTGCGTTGCGTTAAGAACATCTGAATATGCATATAAAAGCAAACCCCCTTTTCTGCAGACCTCCTAGATAAAAACTAAGCTATAAAAAACATGGGAGTTTTATTATGTCTTGCTTTCATTGTAATAAGGGACGTAATTAGGAGTTAACTGGAGCTGTGCGTAAGCTTCCAGCCCAAAGTGTTCCATCACAATTCTAATCACTTAAACATTTACATATTAAAAAAAAACTGCTAATAACAAATGTTTTTTTTTAAAAAAGTAATTCGCCAGGATTTATTGAGGTACTGCCTCTGCAGGGGTGCCCCAAACAAATCATTCCATACGCTACATGCAAACTCTCAAGGGTCCCCATGGGTAACCTCAGGAGGATATCTCAACCTATCATATCATAACCTGCAGGGCCCAATTCGTGAAATGGAGTTCTGTGCCTGCAGGAGACATTATGGGCACTGCAGGTAGGGGGGGGGGTTGGGGGAGGAGTGAGAGGGCACAGCTTTCCACAGCAAAGGCTGTAGGAGCTTAGTCCTCCATTGAGCTGCGGCTACACTAAGGGCTTAATTCACGGAAGCATTTTATAATGGAGCAATCCCATTGGAAAGCGGCCTGTGGATAAGGGTCTTAATGCTTTCATTTTCACATCACCCCATAGTTGGGTGCCAGTGCTCTCCTTCAAGCTTTGGGATGGGCAGATGCTCATTTTGGCCGGTTCAGATCCTGAGGGCCGGTTAGGTCTGGCACAGTTATATATCACTGGCTGCCACCTCAGGCTGGTGAAGAGTTTTCAGTGTTACAAAGAGGAACTCGGGGCGCTGCTGTTTTAATGCAGCTTCTATTTCTGAGGCATGTAAGGCAGTGCAATAAAGCACTTATTACATATTTACTGAAAGGAAGCACTACATTTTAAAGCGGGACCAGTGGAGCACTGGGTATCATTTATGAGCTGGGCTCCATTGCCACCTCTTTTGCATGTATTCTCTGTGACCTCTGTTGGGTCATAGTAGTAAGTTAGGCAAGAGCATCTGAACGCACCATTTCACAGGCGGTCATGGGCCAGATGTTTCACCTGTTACCATCCTGAGGGTTTCACCCTCCCTGGCCAGAAACAGGAACATCATGAGACGTTATATAAGCGAAATGCCCTCCATTAACAGTAATAATGTCCACTATCCCGTCTTGTGGACTACTAGTGGGGTTACAGAAGCAGGTGGGTATCTCCCAGAGCTAGTGGATGATGGGGTGGGGGGTGGATGGGGAGGGTCTCCCGTTTTTCTTCCCTTGATCCCTGTCAGGGGGCAGATGACAGATAGATGCAGGACTGCCACAGTCCCTCTCCTCAGCTGATAGAATCTACATGCCCCTTTAGACAAGCAGAGCCCCCCTGAAGGAGGAATCGAACATATTCCTTTATTCGCACGCAACTTTATTTCCCAGAAGCCCACGTGGCTCACGCTGCTGGTAATTGCAATCCTTCAGCAGTGGAAAGGGATGCACTTTCACAACTGGCAGAAAATATGCCTTCTGTTATGTGTGTAAAACTCCTCCTGTGGTAGAAAGAAAGTCACTTAAAAGGCTTCATGAAACAGCTCTGGAGCCATGAACACCCTTGTGGGATACAATGTTGCCAGTATTTCCAATAGCATGTTTATCTGCAGGTGATACAAATGTATCAAACCAATCTGTACCAGCTGACTATTCATTTGCCAGAGATACAAAGTTACCTCCGTCATTCCTTCACCTTCAGGAGATTTAGAAAGGCTTTCCAAAGGTTTTACCAGCTGAAGATTCCCATGCTGGGAAAGCACACGGCTGTATCCTTCCCAGGCGTATATTGCACACCAGCAGAGAGAGGGATGTGGATACCAGCATGTGGATACCAGGATGTGGATACCAGGATGGTGCAGAGGCCAGATCAGGGCTTGGGCCAGCCCCTGAAGCCCAAATTAAGCGCAGGTGGAAATAGTTGCAGCAGTCAATCCAAGCCCTTCCCCAATTACATAACACAGGTGCAGTCATACACTACGTGCCCAACCCAGGGGGAGGGGACAGAGCCAAATGGAAAACCCAGAGACCCCCGCCAGTCAGTGTGGACTGTTAGCAAAGGTTGTGTTGGGCATTTGAAGAGTGAAGCATGTTAACCTGCTGGAGACAAGGGGGACAAAGGAGTTGGGGGTGGTAACATCAGGAGGTAAAGATGGTACTAAGGGGTATTGAAAACATGAGTTGAAAGTGCTGTAAATAAGGAGGTGGGAACATCAGGAGGGGAATGTGGTATAGAGGAGGAGGTGGCAACACCAGGGGGTTAATGGGTAAAGAGGAAGAAGCGGTGAAATCAAGAGGCAAGGGTGGTAGTGAGGAGAAGGAGGAGGTAGCAGACCAAGCAGAAGGGCAACCTGGGGAATATTCGGTTAGACTAGGAAGGAACAGATGTCCGGCATTGCCCAAGGCAGGTGGGAAGAGGAGGGCCAAGACTCGGGCAAGGAGGCCAGTGAAGGTGTATTCAGGGCAAACGAGGGGAAGAAGACACAGATGTTAAAACTTAGAAGCCAAACCTGGGAATAAATTGACTCCAGGAAAGGGACGGTGGTGGCTCCTCACTGCAACTCATCCTGGCAGAGAAGCTCCAATTGCCAGTGGCCAGTGAAATTGAGGCTGCGGCTTACCTCGAGAGCCTTAGCCAACCACAGAACAGAGACAGCGTTCCAAACATCTAGAAACCAACAATGGACTGGGTGGAGGCGTCGGGCACATGGAGCCCTGCACCACTGGCAGCGGACTCTTAAGAGATGATTGAGGGTTAAAAGACCAGTGTGAAACCTACAGTGACACTGGAAGGGGAGATGATGTCAGAACCAGTGTGAGAGGCCTTTTCTGTTGACCTTGGCACTGGACTACTGTGTTTACTTTTCTGTTCTCCTTGTAAACCAAACCCTTGAAATGTACTTCCCGAGTCCGGCCGTTTGTAAATTCCACCAGGCCTATTCAACAAAATGTACATGTATGCATCTTATGGAGCTCCGATTTGGTGCAGCGGCTGAACCACCTGCACGATTTTCTTCTAGTTGCACTGGCTACATGAGTGTGGGATGAGCTTGTTTGAGTTTCAGGAGATGCCACAGCTCGGTGCCACACTGGCTTCAGAGCAAATGGCGATTGCAGTAATCCAGATAACATCCCTACAGCTCAGACATGACTCGGTGGTTTTCATATCCAACCATGCACCATTTCTACTACCACCCCACAATGTACACAATGTACTAGAATGTGTCATCCTAATAAATACTTGGCTTTAGAGCATGGGTTTATCACCGCCCTTGTGTCCACGACTCCACCTGATGCATCAACAATGACTACATAAGCATTCCCACAATCGCACCCCCTATTCTCTCTTTTCACTTGGCCATTGGTATCCTAATCCCTCCACTCCTATTTTTGCACTCATGCTCCTCCTTTCTTCCACGGACCACCGCCCGGTGACTATACGCAGGACAACATCCGTCAACCTTTCGGACAAGCTTTGGCCCTGGAAGGCCAATAACGTAACCCAATATAACATAACCACTCAATCTATGAAAAGGACTCTACATATTGACTAAACAAAGCAACCTTCTCACGAATACCTTAGCACAAAATCTAGCAAGATGCGCACACATTTTAACACACTTAAACCTTTGTATTCTTATTTACTGACTGTACCGAGGGTAATGCACCCTTAGTTATATATGTGTGCCCCCTACAGCAGACTTGGAACCTCCTCAGTCCTGCAACCTTTCGACAAAAGCAGGTCCTGGAACATTTCTGAATTAGTTCCTTATGGATGTGTTTGTGCTTCTTCCTGCTGCCTCCTTTTACCTCAAGGAGATGCATGCATTACAGGGGTGGGATGCAGATCACTGCCAAAAAAGCCCAACACTGGTTGCAACCCTACCAGAACCACAACAGAGAAATGTCAGGCTGGGCATGTTGTTAGTAGAGAAGTCACGTGGCACATTCCTCATTTTGGAACTTATACATTGAAGACTGGCCTTACATAAGAGCATCCATATGGCAACCCAACTATCCCACCAATAGGACATTTCATTTGTGAGCATTCAGGGAAGCTTTTTGGGCCTACGCCCCGGGGGTCCAGCACATACTTAGTGGTGTGGAGTTGCTTGCTCTGTTTAATGCCACTGTCACAGCCTTCCTTGCCTTCTTCCTTCATTGCAGTGAGGCAATTATAACAATGCAACGGGAGGGTGCCCTTATTACAAAGAGGGCCATATGCTGCCACTCATCGTACCTACTCGTGGCTTGTACTGCCAGGTCGTGTGTGGTGTTAGCATGATCTCACAGCAGTCCTACAGCAATCCAGCATTTTTAGGAACGGCCAAGGCAGAAGCATGGATTAGCTGCATATGCACAATTCATTCTCACCCGCTCACTGCTATCCGATGGCCCTAAAAGAACTAAACAAGCTGTTGCAACTAGTATGAGCACCCAGCCTTGAGAAAGTGCCTAGTGCACGAAACATGCATCAGCTGTTCACCGCCACACATACAATTGGCCTGCTATTAACAGTGATGACATTTGTAAGAGTTATTAATCCACTCATTCTAACTGTCTGACTAAACTAATTGGTTCAACAGAATGGCAGCAATTTGTATGGTACACTAAGCCACCACTCAGCTAGGATGCCAGTTCCTGCTCTGTTAAACTTTGTAAGACATGAGCAAATGACACATAACCATGTTGACCTTGCTCAGCAGCACCTACAACACAATGGGCCTCATTATATGGTTGCCCGTCTAGAAACAACGGTGGCGTTAAACCCGCCGCCACTGTTGTTTCTGGACCGGCAAACAAGGAGTTCTGCAGGCGGGTGGTGTCACTCCCGCCAGGTCTGATCTGGCGGGGGAACAGCGGCACCGTTAATTACGGTACCAGTGTTTCCATGGGAATGGGGATTTACAGGATGCTGGCCCCGGAATTACCGGAACACCGGGGCTGTAAATCATTACGGGTCTGGCGGCAGACTGCCGGTTTTTCAGGCACGGCTACCGACGGACTCGTATTGAGGCCAATATTCTCTTTTTCACAATTACAATTATTAAGCAGCACAATTCTGCTCTTCTACTTTTCTTTCAAGCGTATTTGAGCTTATCAAGCCTAACAATAGACAGAAACCCCTAGGTGGCTTATTTCAAGCCAAATAACGCAAACACAGCAAAACATTTGTTGTGAGCCTACTGCACTCTTATTGAGTAAAAATACTCTTCTTTTATAAATACTTGAACATTATTCCATTAAATTAACACAATTTCAAAATACAACACTTGCAAAAAGTCTTATTTAATATTTGCTTACTTCAATATTTTTAAAGCTTGCATAACAAAACGTTTCTTAAGCCAACAATCTTATGCAAGTCAACATTTTTCATATGATTCGTCTGTTTACAAAATGTAGAACCATAAATGAATCACAATTCCCAAGATTTATTTTTTAAAATTATTTCTCACACAATGTAAAGCTCTGGTGTAAATGGCCCTTTTCAACAATGTATATATGTATTGTGCAATTTAGTTTAAATTAAATTCCTTGACACATAACACAATCAGTTTGAAAAGAAATAATATCATTTCAGTAAAATCCTCATAAAATCACATTAAGAATATCTAATACAGCAATTGCTAACACAATTTTATTGGCATTCAAAATGCATGCTCAGAACAAAAAAGAAGCTATTCCATCAATTTCATGCACAAATCCGCCAAATGTTTCTATTCGAAGAACCTTTAAGCCTGAGCATTCTGGACAAAGATGTTTCAATGTTTCAACGTACATATTACAGTACCGACAAAGTCAATTAGCTTTTACAGTATTTTCTAAGGCTCCTAATACATCACCTGATGGATATAAGTTTAATTTCATTCTCAAGACAGAGTTCCTAAATTCTCTCAAGGGATGCTTAATCAAATAATGTGCTAATAAGTTATACATTTTTATCGACAAACAAAAATGGTCATTAAAACAGCAATCATTTAATAAAATGTCACTGTTTAAAATCAAGTCCTTTCTAAACAGCTTTTGATTTATTTTATTTGGGGCAGGGCACAATTCGGCCACAGATGAGTTTATTCTGCTCAGGAGTTACTCACATTTATCTTTCCAGGTAGTCAACACATTTCTATCTCTGATTGTAGTTTAATAAATAATGAAGCCTTTGGAGGAGTAAGAATACGACTGACAATGTGTAGGACCTTTCAATCCACATGAGCTTGGAGAGATATCATACCCATCTTGTGTTTATCACTAGTCATTGGAACCGGCGTGGGCAGGGAAGGGACTTTCCGCCAAATCAAAGCTTCCAGTTTAAACCAGCCAACCTCTTTGTCTTGAGTTTCTGCCCCAAAAATTAACAGAGGGACCAATTTTCGATTATAAAATCCAAGTGCAGGTAAAATAGAAAATCAGGCAAATCTAAAATCAAATTGACGCAGGTGATTAGCTGCTGCTAAAAACAATGATCTAAAATGTTTATACAATAATCATTTCCTACTTCTGACATAAATATAACTCCCTAAATATTTACAACACTTAACCACTTCCAAGCCCTGACCACGTATAGTCCATTTGAACTTTTTCCACTTAGATTTTTCTTTGTTCAATATTAGAATCTTTCATTTAACAATGTTCAAATGTAAGTCCAAATTCAATAAAAATACATTTAGGCACTCCGAAGACTTTTGTTATCCTATTGGTGTCAAATCACAAATAACCATATCATCTGCGTAATTTAAATAATGGATCTTACTCAGACAAATGCAGCTTCTCCAGACTCTAACCCATATCGCAGAAGTAGATACTAAATAAGAAGGGTGCCAGGACACAGCCCTGGCATAGTCTGCAGTTAGTGATAATTCACTTTGTACATCCCACATGGCTGTTTAGCCTTATTTTGATTCATGTGTCCTCATGGGAGGCAATCAAAATACTGTTGGGTATGGGCAGGCATCCATAGCACAGCATGTTCTCCATTGTTTTGCCTGATTAATACAATCAAAGGCTTTGGAAATATCTAAAAACTCTAGATAGATTTATACTCCATGAGCCCTTGAGTGCTGATCTAGTAGATCAAGTATAAAACTGTTTAGGTTTGTTCCTACACATTTCTTAAAACCAGACTGGTACAGATCAAGACAACCAGAAATTCATGCCCTCCATTGTAATTCTGTAAGTAATATATTAGCAAAAAACGTATTTGAAGAATCTCAAAGGGATGAAATCCATCCCCGCCTTTATAACCAAAAACCAAGACCGCTGCTTTCCAAGAGCTCGGAATGACGGAATGAATAAAACCTGCAAAATCTTACACCACAGACTTACATTGGATTTCAGTGTCAAATCAGATAATCTATCAGGACCCGGCGCATTAGATTTTTTACTTAATGTTATCCACAATCTATTTCTCCTTATGTGAAACTCTGATGTAGATCGGCAACGCATTTCAAATATTTGTATTCTTCATCAGGGGCCTGTCCACTTTTTAATAACTACAATTCAATAAAAGTTTTGTTCACTAGAATATCTGTAAATTCCCAAATATCAAACATTTAAATCACAACCCATATTACTCTAATCTGTTTCCAAAAATGACAAAGATCCACCTTTATGCTGATGTCTAGATAATGCCAGTTACTCTATCAAAAACAGACCTACACATGCTTGTAAGATCCCAATGCTTTGATATATATGTCAAAATATTATCATACCTCATCCAATACTCACTGAGAAATTGTAGTTATTCTTCACTGTTGTCACTTTCCTGCATGCGATAACCCTTCACGTAAAATTGAAGGGTTTCCCTGCGACTCCGTACAATAACATCATGGTGGAAAGTAAAAGCACCTACTTATTATAAATTTAATAAATATCTAATCTGTAGTTATGGATCCATTTCCATACTTGTTACCTTCTTTAATGCTCACAAAGAGAGATTACCCTTATGCAGCATCAGCTTCCAGTGCTCCAAATAGCACAGCACCATTTCAAGTGTGTATAGATAGCCCTTCTTAGAAAGGCAGGAAATGTAATGGTAAACAGAGTAGTAAGACTACTCTGCTGCGCTAATGTTCAACTATGGTAACTTGAGTACCATCTTGGAATGGATTGAGTGCTTTGTAAAGCAACACTAATCACGTAGTGTATATTCGAACATTGGGATTAACTACCAAATTCAACACATCTACTCAAGCTTCATGTTACCTATGGTGATTATCACAAAAAATCCATCATGTAATTCATTCAAAAAATCTGCTAGACGTCACATTTGTATTATATATCAATCTTCACATTCACCCACTGGTGATCAGTTAGATTACACGTGTATATTACATGTATCCATTTCAACTCATATGATCATTCAATCAGTCATGTATGTATACAAATCAAAATAAACATTATAATGAATTGATGTACCAATATGATGGATCATCAACAAATGTATTGTGTTTAATCTTTTGAAAATTATAATATGACGTCCAAATATTTGTCACATTTTGAATCATCAAATAATCCACCAATATAAAGAACAAATTATATTTCACTAACATTGTGTATGGGTCCAACCACTTGAGAGTGCGCTATGACCACTTGAAGTCAATGAAGCAGTAAGCTTTGTTACCAATTCCACAAGGTCGGCCCATAAAAACTTCAGCCAAGTGTAACAAAAAATTCCCTCTGTGAATTAGTTCACTGATGGTTACTATTAAATCCATGCATGGCATCTGGTGAGTATATGGTAAGTATCAAGGTGTAAAGGTAAATATCTGTGGTCATGTGAAATGTCCGATAGCATCACTAGGGTTGGAAAACTCGTCATCTGTGCCTATTTGGCCGCTCACCATATTGAAACCTTGAGCCCAAGCGAGTGCAATTGTGTAAATTGAATAGTTCAGACTCACCCTTTATCTCGAATGCTAGTTATGTAGGTCCTGGCACATAAAGAAATGTGAAATATATAGATGACTCACTTATACTGCAGAGCCCTTAATGTGTTTGACATTACCTGATGAGTATGTCAATTTGCTGGCTTACCGGAGTGTGGGGCGCTGGTTGAGAAGATTGAATAATAGAAATTGTCTTTGCGAGTTCCTTGTAATGCAGGGTAAAATCCCAAAATTGGGTCTCTGTCTCATCATTAATACCTGAATGTGACCAAAAATGATGTGAATATTAATGTTACCTAAACCCAATCCTGTAAAAACGGAGGCCCATGTATAACACAGGTCATTACAAAGGCAATGTCTCTTGCAGAGGGATTCTTTTCAGTGGCCATGAAAGAATGGAGTGCATCACATACCCACTGCCAGAGCATAATTGGTAATAATCAAGCGTGTGATATATGTGAATAACTATGGCATATTGCTCTTGTCTGTTCTTTGTGCTGCAGCACACCCCTTCACTTGTGACATGATTTTGGGTATGCAACCTTCTGTTTTATTTACCAATATCTTGTTTTTATAATTTTGCTTTATAACAAATGTGCATTTCCTTTATTTTTACTTTGTGTGTCAACAACATGTGTTACATCTGTATATACACGTTTTAAATCATATGCAATACTTGATCACAATTCCATGGTTACTTTATCAGCCTTGAGGATGACTTAGGTCGAAACATGTGTCAGTTTATTTTTGGGAATAAATCATGAAGAGATGAAGACTTAAAAGGACCGATTTGTCTTTATAATATGAACTTTGTAAAACAATTATTACAGAGGCAAAGCGCGATTCGTCAGTACCAATCTATTTTTATATTTCTCTAACTGTTGTCAAATATTAACCGATTCCTAATTCATAAGAGGACCATCCTTTCATATTTTCAATCTATATATTGATTAACTTATCAAATAAAGCTCGACAAATCATAATCTAAATTCATTTCTGTCTGTTTTAATTTCTTGAGCCAGTGTATCGCTTGTCTTTCTAGCAAGTTTTTCACATTCCCTCCTCTAACTGGTATTGTGAATCGTTCGATCAAAAAACAGATCTGTGAAATATTATGTCCATTCTCATTAAAATGTTCTGCCATTGGGGATTTGTTCTGTTGTTCGATTTATGTTCTCCCCACTTAATTTTTGTTCTCCTTGTCAGCACTATAAACTATATACCACACTGCATTCTATACTGTATGTTACATTGCCGGTATCACAAGTAGATGTATGACGTAAAGGGATCTTCTGACCAGTATATGGATGCGTAACAGTATTACCTTGTAATACCTTATTGCAATGTTGACAATTTTGAAATGGTACTGTGTCTTTCATTTCTGTTGTTCGATGTGTTTCACTAGTTTATGTAGTATGTACCAGCCTGTCATTGACTGGCTCTTTCTATAAGAAGATTTGGCAACTGCTTAGATAATGAACTTAAAATCAGATCCATTTCTAACAGTTTCCAATTTTTCGTAATGACCCTACATGTCTGTTTGCTTTGTTGTGAGCATGTAGTCACATATACCATAGATGGTGGATCCTTTGGAGGTTTAGCTGTTAGCATACTCACACGTGATTCACTGCTCAATTTGTTTAATGAAGTTTTCAAATCAGTATCCTTGTATTTCCTTTACAAAGATTTATTTTTTAACTCCTGCTGTTTATCCATCAATTCCGTTTCTTCAGAAAGGATTCTTTTGTATCTAGGAATTTACTATATGGTATACCTCTAACCAAGCTTAACAGGATGAAAACTTGTTGGCAAAAGAAAATAAGTTGTGATTAGTACATTTTGTTTATACAGTTGTTTTCCAATTTAGAGGATTTCAAGTACATCCTTACGTCTAAAAAGTGTAAGAAGTACTGACCGACTGAATGACTGATAAATAAACCACCAGCACAAACCGTGGAAACCTAGGAACGTGAAATTTGGTAATTACATTGTTTTCATGATGTAGGCACACATGAAGGAAGGATTTGGGGAAATTCCATCCCTTAGAGGGTAAAAAGGGGGGTGAATTTTGACTGACTCATCAACGCCCCGCTCAAACCGTTGAACCTAGGAACGTGAAATTTGGAAGGTACATTGTTTTCATGATGTAGGCACTCACTAAGGAAGGAGTCTGGCAGAATTCCGTCCCTAAAATGGTGAAAAGAGGGGGGTGAATTATTTTGTGAGGATACCGAAATCGCAAAAACCAAAGATGTTACAGACGTGAATATTGATATTTATATTCTTCTTCAAAAATAGAGAAACACATGTTTTACCATTTTCTGAAAATCTAGTTAGGGGAGTTGGAAAAGGGGGGGGTGGTGAATTGTTTTTTAAGGATACCCACATCTCACAAATCGAAGATGTTACAAAAGTAACAATTCACATTTTAAATCTTGATTATAAAGTATGTTTCCGAACTGCTTCTTAAAATTGGTAACAGAGAGTATCTGTTACGCTCACCTGGCTCCCACAGGGGTGTTGGTCGGTCCCAGACAGCTGCGGTCTCCACCCACGTGATGGTAGTGCAGCGATGACTGACTGGATATGCCCTCCTAATCTTGTCTGCTTAACCCATAGAAATATTCTCCTGCAAGTGGAGAGATGGATTTAGCCACTTGTGGATTCAAGTGATGGCACCCCCACAGTCCTCCCCAACTAATCACCTCCGAAATGCCCTCACAGCAATCTCACCTTATATTTTTGAAAGATGAGCTCTCCATCCTGCGTGGATTTGCAGGGGCGCGTCGTTTCCAGTTACTTCACTGGTTTGAAGGCTCGGGAGAGTTCCGGAGAGTATTGACTCTGAGGATCCTGGTGAGGACCAGTAAGTATTAAGTTCATAGAGTTCAATATGTCCGATGTTCACTCTTGTTCCCCCCTTTCTTTCTTGTCTTGCAGCTGGCTCGTGAAAAGATGCTCTTGTGGCAGCTGGTGGCGCTCAGGTAAGAGTCTGTATTACCCGGCGCTGTCTGGTAAATGTTGCACGTGGAAAACGTGTTGTTTTGTCTCTCTTTACAGATGCGGCACGTGAAAATATGGAGAGTCACAAAAGGATGCCTCTGGTGGTAAATCAGGTAAGTCTATGGTGGTAAGAATTATATTTGTTGGTTCCCTCGGCTCACCTTGTGGTTTTCTTTTGTCTCCTAGGTGCCGAAGTTCGGCGAAGAAATGATGGAGGCAGCGCCGACCCGAAGGATGCTGTGAAGACTGGTGAGTATGGCGTGGCGCTGGAGCTGGAGGTGCGGCGCGTGCAGAAATGATGTTCTTTACAGGTCCGGAGACGAGATGGATCCAGAATCAGGTGCGGAATTGAAATAAGTTTGTTTTCAAACCTTGTCCCTTTCTTTCCTCTTTGTTTTAGGAGCTCCGGATTCGAGGCGGGCGTGGCAGAAGACTGGATGCAGGCTGCAGGCACGGTGAGTGTTACGCTGCTGGATGCAGAATAACGCGAAGCGTGTGTTGCTGGTCGGGCGTGGTTTAAATAGCCTCAAAAGTAGTCCCAGGTAAGAAGTCCCTAGAACCACACCCGCGTAAAAAATAGTCCCTGTAGAAAAATAGTCCCTTTCAGGCTTCATGTTGGATTGGAGTCATTTGCAGCATGGTCTGCCTGAGGTAAGTAATAACTATGAGCCTGGCGCCTGAGGCGCCAGGACTGATTTCTACTATGAGCCTGGCGCCTAAGGTGCCAGGACTGAACCCAGATAGCCCCTAGCCGGGGCTGCTGAGGTTTTACTAAATGTCTAGATGCCTGCTCCCGGGGCTGATGGGCTTGGTCCGGATGCCTGGGGGTAGGCATCATGACAGTATCCCGTATTGGAGAGCAAAATTGTCACCCCCCCCCCCGACCTAGGCACAGTCGTCAATTCCCCAGCGGACATTCACATCCAAAATGTACCCTGACATAAAAAATGGAATGGGGAAATCTACAGAATGATTATGTGCACGTGCCATTTTAACGCCAAAGAACAGCATGTCTGCCATAATCAATGAGATACTTATTAATTATTTTGGAGGAGTCCAAATGGAGTACAAATCTATAAACTCAGTAGTTCAAAGTGATGATGCAGTCCACAGCCCTGTTGAGTTCTTGAACACTTTAAATCCTCCTGGTCTTCCCGAACACAAACTTCTTCTGAAATTGGAAGCACCTGTGATATCATTGCAGAACCTCAACCCACTTAAGCTGTGTAATGGCACCATATTGCGATCGAAAGCTCTCCACAGAAATCTGATTGAGGCTACAGTGCAAACCAGTTCTGGCCAGGGGGAGTCGGTGTTCATACCACAAATACCTCTTATACCTTCAGGATATCCATTTGAAGTGAAAAGACTTCAGTTCCTCTTAAAGGTTTGTTTCACCATGACCATCTAAAAATCTCAGGGCAGACTTTGACGGTAGCAGGTATTGACCTAAGGGAAGACTGCTTCTCACATGGGCAGTTTTACGTGGCCTGTTCCAGAGTGAGCTCCCCTAACTCTCTGGTAATTTTAGCACCTGAAGGGAGAACCACTATTGTACCAAATGCCAAAATCCACCCGAGCTACGCCGCGGGCAACAGCTAGTCATCTATAAATCGTTTATAGAATTTTAAGTGACCTTTCCAAACAGAATGTTGTGAAATATGTGAAAGCTCTAAATAGAATATAAAGGTATTTGGATATGTTGGAGCCATACTAGCCCCTGTTATTTTAAGTGACCTGGAGTGTAAAAATAAGGTGTTAACACCTAGAAAAAAGGCTTTACGCTGGGCTTATCCCTTGTTTGTGCTCCTGGAGATTTTACAAATTGTTTGCAGGGGGCAAAGAAGGGGATTACCTTTTCTGAAGCATCGTTCCCACCCTGCCTGAAAATCACATAGACTGACTTCAGCACAGCATTTACACGCTGGTGTCAAACCAATGGGTTCTCATAGAATACACCTGTTTTCAACAGCAACTAAAACGTGCGATTGAGTTTGCCATAGGAATACACTATACGTGTCAGCTGGCGTTTACACTTTCTTTTGTAAAACAAAGTCTACAGGAAAGGTAGGTACCAAGGGGATTTCTGGCTGTTTTAACACTTATTTTTGCACTTTGCCTTCATAAGTGCAAATGGTGTGTGTGTCTCTTCTGTGCAATTAACACTTCCAAAATTAGCTGCTGGTTGTAACTGCGCACTGACCGCCCACTGCTGCTTTTTAGCAGTCTCAAAATAGTACCAATTTTCCTTTTCATTTTCTGCCTCCATTGCTGGGGCAGGGTGATAGTATGAATGATAAATGAAAAATGTTTCCAAATGACTCCGGGTTCATCAAGGCCGGTTACTTGTCGTGGAGAGAGGACTGGGGCGGAACAAGGTGTATCATCTATTGCAACATGGCCTTCTGGTTTCATCATGGGTAAGGAGCCAAGAACCCGAGCTATAATTTGCAAAGAAAATAGCAGCCTGTTGAACTTTCTTGCAAGGGTGGCTGTGGAAGCCAACTGCGCAGCCCTCAATGAAGGCCCGGCCTGTTCCACAGTCAAACGAGAACGCTTAGATTGAGCAACCTGTAAAGAGAAAACCACTGCCATCGAAAACATTCCATGTGCAACATCCCAGAACACGCTTACGGGGCACATATTACGCAGCCCAGTCTAACGCGTGCTTTACTTCCGCGCAAGCCCATTGGCTGTTTCTCGGGTGGTGGACGGACGTTGCTTTCGTAAGCTATTTATCAATCTTTTCCCACAATAACAACTTGATAAATCCTGTTTACTGGTCTTGCTCAGTGCTGATGGTTCAGGGGTGGTATCAAGGTAGGAAGTATGGAAAGACAGACCTCCTGGTCATCCATATTGGTACCAGTTTAAGTAAAGTCTTCCATATGGCAGGGACACAATATACGACTATCCAGACATGCCAACTCCTGGCTCTGTAAGTGTACTGTGCTGATAATGGGCATAGTAGCCAAGCTTATTAATATGGCCTAACATAACAAAAAGTGGCAGGCAAACTGACAAGGTGTACAAAACGGTACTACAAGGAACTATTGGGAAAATAGGATTCAATCCTTCCATCAATGACTTTGCAACAGCGGGTATGTTCAACAGAGCTCATTGCTTGCTTGCACCTTTCACTCTTTAACAACCTAACTTAATTAACCAGTATTCTTGAGTGACACCATGCCACCTTACTGCAATAGAGCTGGGACTTAGCTGGGTTTGAAAGAATGGACAGCCCGCCCACCCACCCCTGCACCGTGTGCCTGGGGGTGGGCTTTCTGTGTGGCCTCCTGACATTTAGGTGCCATTAATTCCACTAATTCTGTTCTTAATATTGTACTGGTACAGTGCTCTAAAGTGTAGACAAAAGTAAACATTGCCTGACTAGCCACATTGTTTTTGGAGGGCTGTAGCATGTGCCACAGGCCTCCAAAAACAATGCGGTTAGTCAACACTAACACACCAAAGGATCTGCAATCTTAGGCTCCTCTGGAGTTTTGAACTACAGCTCCCATGACCCCCCACCATAGAATGCTGGGTAGGGCTGCTGGAAGTTGTAGTCCAAAACATCTGGAGAGCCAAAGGTTGCAAACTCCTGCAAGATAAGTAACCTCCAGAATCTGCAGCTAAGGCTTATTTTGGCCCCAGAGTGCAAGCGTGGATACAGCGTGGATATCCTTGTCCTCACAGGTAATGCCAGGCTGTCATGCAAAGGAAGGATTGCATCATCCTAATAATATCATGTTTATACATAGCTCTTCAGCCTTGAATACTCCCTCTTCTAAGCTCTGTGATACAAGTGTTATTGTTACCCACTTTTTCAGGGTACTCCATTCATCAACCTCAGAAGGATGAAGAGCTGTATTGGTCCCGCCAAGATCCGAACCTTTGTCATGCTGGCCACCATAGCTATCTGAAAAAAGCATTTAGCTCACTTAAATATCTTACTAGATCCACTTTTAGCCATTGTGAAATATTTGTTTGATAGTCTCTGCCCTGTGTTACAGTGCAACTATGTTTGATCGCACTTGTTTTAACCATACTCCTCTTTTCTGGGACTTGTAGTTTTCTTTTTCAATTGATAAGGTCCCAGCAGACATACTTGAGCAAACGTTAACCTGAACAACATAAAGTTATTCCAACATAGCTGTCCTGCAATACATTGCAAATGACCGCCAACCAAACATTTTGCTCCAAACACCGTGCATGTTGTTATCCGGCCCAAAGTGCCTCACAAGCTTGGCTATTGGACCTGTTGCCAGCATACCTACTTTGGTTTGACATTATAGGAACTGATCGGTTTGGCGCAGCGCACAGTGCCCGTGCAAAGTGCCGCTCATATAGTAGGTCCATTATTGCTCTGAACATTGACCTAGGCCACCCTTTTAGGTCATCAACCAAACACAGACTTAGAAAAATGGCCGCCCTGACTGTTCTGCTCTCAACCCACATGGCAGCGGGCGTTCCATATCAATCATTTGTATTTCCTAAAAGATGGTGGCAGTGCCAGACTTCTGTACTCTGCTCTACTTTTTGCCCACCTCGGACCTAGTTCCCCTGTGACTGGCTGCGCTAGCAAATCATTGCCAGAGAGCATGAAGCGACGCCGAATGTACCAGTGTTGCGTTAGCACTGGCCACGGTCTGCGCCCTGGAAGCACCATGCAGCTGTTCAGCGGCTGAATTATGGTTTCTATGATGAAATTTACAGCTGGCAGGCAGGGCCACCACGGGTTCTCAAGGTGCGCGGGGATGGGAGGCATAACAAGCACCTGCTACCGTCCAAGAGCAACGAGCTCCCCGCCCGGCCGCCTCAGCTGCGGATCCTTCCATGCTGTGAAACCCCCTATGTACTGGTTTAATAATATTGTGTTTCCTCTTCTGTGCTGTAATTTATCGGAAGCCGACGCTGGCCCAGATCACATCCAACATTCATTAATAATCATTGCTTTTCATCCGCCCTCTATTCCCCAACCTCCTTCTCTACCTCTCCACCAAACAAGAAATACAACTGAATCTTTCCCGCTGACAGTGAGGCAGAGGCTCAGACTTTGGAAAGCAGGTCCATAAAAAACCCATACGGCCAACAACCAACTCCCAGTTTGGTCTTCATTCCGTGGAGCAGGCGTGTTGCTAGGTTTGTAAAAGATCCGGGGCTACGCTAATGTCAGGAATGTTGGGACTCGGGGCTAGTTGGCCTTTTTGTTGTAGCCCTTGAACTTCTATACGGGGCTACAACCAAAAGACCTGGGGCTAAAGCCCCCTAAACCCCCTGCCACCATATACTGGACACTGCACTCTAAAGGAAGATCAGCAATACCAGACTCCTTCCTCCTTTGAAGTTCAACTGGCAGGGTATGACTGGGGCATAACATTGTCTCAGGCACCAAGGAAAAAGTGTCCCACAGTTGCAATTGGCAATTAATTCCTTTTGTGACAGACCTTTTGAATGGTACTCAAGGAGGTTTTTGATAAAATGTGATGCAAATTGTACATTTTATAGAATATGTATTCAGCAACAATGGTCAAAACTACTAGCCGGATGGTGAAGTAGCTCATCAAACTGGCCCACATTGGCCAAAAAGGTTACTGCCCACACCACCTTTTTGTGTTTTTGGTTGGGCATTGCCCTGTTGCCCTATAGGCCAGTCCGAACCTGTGTACTGGTGGAACATGAATGCCACGTTCTTAGCAGACAGCACCTCTGTGGTGCTAAGAACGTGGCATTCACGTTAATGGTGCATTTCTCTAACGTAGCGCTTACAAGTGCATGAAAATCTCTACAGCTGTCAAGGTCTCAAGAACAAGACTATGTGAAGATTCTGGCCTGCCTTTCTGTTTGCACATTGGACACAAACAATCATCTGACCACAAATGATCCAAAACAAATATTCCAAAAAGATTTCCAAAGTTGCATTCCCACTAGGTCCTGAGAAATGAGTTTTTTTCCATACTTTCTCCCTATATAGGAAATGGCATAAAATACATTTAGCACTGTGAAGCCAGCTGGACCTGTCAGGGAGAGAAGAGGAGCTCAATGTTACCAGTACCAAGGGAAGCAAGTGCACATTGGAACCTGATGCTGGATAATTGCAGATGGTTATATCTTTAAGAATGTTTTCATTCAAATGGATTTTTGATTAAGATATTGCATCTTGGAGTCTGAGCTTCATTCCTATTAGTTGTCTAACACGTCAACATGTGGTACGGCAATGACTGAAAAATAAGGCTCACGGGTGGTCTCCAAAGAAACCTCTACCTCCAAGGGTCGAAGACATTAACCCCTTGGGACTAAACAATTGGGCCTTTTAATTAAACCTGTAGAGAAGCTGTTAATTCGGGAGTTGGTGTTGCTATGAGGCAATGTGCTAGGGTATAGATTTGTTTAATTCATTAATCAATATTTTACAACATGCTTAACACTGGAGACCAGCCTCTAAGCCCCACACCGGGATGCAAACCTGTGCTGCTCTGCGTTGTCTTGCTTCCAAGACATACGTGTTGCTCCCGAGCTTTTTGTCCCAGCTTGTGTGGAATACTTGGCATTTTGCCCGACCATAGAAGGGTCCATCCTGCAATTAGTACTTCTCGACCCAGTTCTATTTGCATGATTTCTATTTCCCCAGTTACTTCTTCTGTCAGGGTTATTTTTTGCAATTGATATTCAGATCTCTTTTTCTTTCCCATCGTCTTCGGATCTTCTGAACCTCCGTCCGAGTGCTTGTTTGTCGTGAAAGCCGGGGTGAGTGCATATTGCGCCCACCTCGATCTCTTCAACTCGGATCTTCTCTTCTTTCCGCTTTCCCGTCATAGACCTCCAATACAGTTTACTGTCTCTGTTTTTGCTGTTTCTGTGTCTTTCCGCTGTGCCTTGTAAATTAGGTGATTAATTCAATTCACAACTTAGGTCAGGCACAAGTAGCCGCAGTTGACAGATATTGCCAAACCCAACTGCTTGAGATACAAATGCTGATTGCTCTATTTTCCTTTCCTGAACTTTTGTCACAGATCGTTCTCCTGACGCCCTAAATGACCCCTGAGCCCATGATTAGGTTGAGGTGGCCTTTTAAGTTGTTGAGTCTGACAGTGAGGCAATTGGTGGTATTATTTGGACAAATTGTTGGGTCCCCCCTCTTTGCCACCTGATTTACCATTCTGTGAAGAAATGATCTGTATTGTTTTATATTTACTTTATGTACAGTATCTCCATTGCATTACACTTACAAACATATATGTTTTTGTCTAACTACCTAAATAGATGATGCATCAATTAAATAAGTCTGCAAAGTACACAACTTGCAATTTGCAAGGCATAAAATAATGAGTTGCCTGCTTGAATTGCATAAGGTTGCCATGTCCAGGGCTTTGATTTAGACTGTCAGGGACTAGCACAACTCACCAAGCACTCTGCAACCACCCACAGAGTGCCTAGAGTGAAGGTTCCAAAGCACACATAGGTGAATATTGCAAGAGATAAAGAGAAGCTCTCCTGTATCCTGGAACATGGCATAGAGTGAAGGTTACCAAATGTGCAACAGTGACCAGTGAACATTGTGAGACAGAGATGCCACAAAGATTTCTCGAACCTAGAGTGAAGGTTCCCAAGCACATAGAAGTGAATATTGCAAGAGAGAAAGAGAAGCCATGTTGCATCCTGGAACCTACAGTGGAGGTTCCCAAGCACACACAAGTGAATATTGCAAGAGAGAAAGAGGAGCTATGTTGCAACTTGGGACCTAGAGGGAAGTTCCCAAGCATGCAAAAGTGAACATGGCAAGAGCGAAACAGAAGCCATGCAGCATCCTTGAACCTAGAGTGAAGGTTCTCAAGCATGCTCGAGTGAAGACCACAACAAACAGATCTCTGGTGAAAAACTCCCTCCCCCTGACACTTACAACCACATAAATCCTGACCATTTAGTGTTGAACAAAAACTGAAATAAATGTTTTGAAACTGAATGGAACAATCTAACCCCCTTATTTTGCATCGCTACACCACTCCAGGCCTTGGGCCCTGTTTCTGGACACCGTCTATGGCGATTTATCTTCCAACCTCGCCTCCTCCTCTTCCCCTTCTTCCCTCTGCTTTCCTTTCTCCTCTTCCCTTTAATTATCTTGAAACGGCCCGACGACAATACGCGCTAAAGAAGAAACCTACAAACACATGCAAAAAAAGGTGATTTAGTACGTTTGTAATTGGTTGGCCAAATATGTGCTTGATCATAGAACTAAATGATTCTCACGCTTGTGTCCTTCGCGTAGAACACAAACCCAAACGTGGAGGTCCTCCGCAACCACGGAGACAGGCCTGTCTGCAACAAGAGTTGTACAGATGAATCAGTGTGTGAACAATGTTGAACAAAACGTAGCGCGTATCAGAAGCGGCTGAGCCATTAATCTCTGCTTCTGAGTCTCTATCCTGTCCCCCGCCAAACTCTGCAGCAAATGGAAGGAGCAGGAAGGAATGTACCAACAACGGGGGTCAGCATGACTGAACCACGCTCATTACCATGCGGAACTTGAGTTGCAAAGCACACGCCGACTCGAATGACTGCGACACGTAGGGCCTCATTACGACCCAGGCGGTAAGTTACCGCCTGGGTCGTACCTTTACCACCATGGCGTAAACTACGTTTACGCCATGGTGGTTGGCGGACTTACCGCCCCATTCCGAGGTGAGTGGGGCGGTAAGTCCCCATTAACCCATTTACCCTTCCCCATTCCCATTTTTGCCCCATAGGGCATAATGGGAGTGGGGAAGGCGTTAATTACGCCACCGTACATTACGGTGGCGTAATTAACAACAAGGTCCCTTAGCGCCATGGATTTTAACACCTGCTAAAAGCAGGTGTTAAAACCTCCATGGCGCTAAGGGACCTCGGAATCAAGCGGTAAGGGTCGGCGCTGTTTACGCCGCCGTAAACCCCTTACCGCCTGGGTCCTAATGAGGCCCATAGGCTGCTAATGAGTGGGAACCCTCTTTATTCACGTAACTCACATAACTGAAACCCCTTTCCTTCCTTCATCCCAGCCCTTCCCTAGCCCAACGTCCTTTCCCTCAATATTTGGGCCCGAACATGGGCCACCCACATAACGATGATGGAGGGCGCGGAGCTCACCACATCACGACGTGACAACAAGGTTCAAAGAGATTCCATGTCAAGTCCCAGGCACAGTTCTGACAAAAGTACAAATATTAAGTTACAGGCCAGTGTTATTGTCTTTGGTGTTTAATGTGGATCATGGAGCCTAGCGTTTTTGCATGTGTCTAGTGCTGGTGAGTCTCTTGTGTGGTGTGTAGCTCTGGGCTAGTGCTATTGTCGTCTGTTGCCATGGTTAACGTGCCCCGGGCTATGTATTTAGAGATTAACACAAGTACCTGATAACTTCTTGCAACAAAGGCAGTTACAGACCTGGAATTCTATTCATCACGTATTTGTCCACTGTAATCGAGCGGCACCCTGATAGCACTGATTCTATTTTTCTTAGAGGCTTTGCCCGGGTTGATCGCATTACATGGACACAGCAGCAGAAACTTAAAACCATCACAAAATGCACACCTAACCCAAACCAACTAAAAACAGACCCAGCACACAGTGACTGGTTTTTTCGTACTGAAGCTCCCAACAGCACATCAAGCTCTCTAGCGCTCTCCCTCTCTATCCCACTAAGTTCTCCCAGGCCTCCGTCGTTTTCAGATCCGCCAGAGCTCCTGGAGACCATGAAAATGGAAACGGTGCACAATATAAATCACAATAACATAACATACACTGCATTGTTTTCTGTGGACATTTTGTTTCCTGTCAGCTCATGAATAGAAATGGAAGAATGACTTAACATGCAGGAATGACATTTCTTAGAACAAGGAAACACAAATAACTGTTTGCGATGGTAAGCACTTCAATATTGTGTGTGCCTTTTGTCTTCTAAAACCCAAGAATATAAGAATGACATAATGTTCAATAATCTTTCTTTATCAGTCCTTTTCTTTCTCTTTCAGTGGCCCTCCTCGTGTCTCCTTCATAACTCATCACATGCCTGCTCATTGTCACTTCTCTGTTGACTTTGTTCTTCACTGCCCTGATCCTGATCTTTCCATTGTCACTCCTCTAATCTTATATTTCCTTGTCACTTATATGCCCTCTTTCCTTGCCCCTCCTACCTTCTTTCACTGTCACCCTTCTGCTCTCTTTCCTTGCCATCTCTCTGTCCCTTTCACTGTCATCCTCTTCCCTCTTTCCTTGTCATCTCGCTGCCCTCTTTCACGGTCACTTTTCTGCCCTCTTTCACTGTGACCTGTGATGAATCTCTCGATGTTGTCAATTCTCTTCAGGAGGGGGACCTTTACCATGGGGCCAGGGAGGTGAGGCTGCTACCCAATAGTCCCGCTCGGGGTGGTACTCAGTGGATGGATTGCATGGGTGGAGACCACCTCTATGGGAGAAGTGAGGACTGTCAAGGGACAACGCGGTATACTCACCATCATGCTGTGAGCCTTGAGTCATTCAGCCCTACATGTAGGACTCAGATGCCCCATCCTCTCTTTCTCCTCTTGTTTGCTCTAACTTCCTTATACATTGTAATGTTGTATGTCAGGCAGATGGAAGAGTGAGGGAAGAGTGAATAGGGATGACTTCAAAGGAACTGCCATGAGGAAGAGCAGTGCGATGAGGAGTCCTACGCGGAACCGATACAGACGTGCTAGCCATTGGAAACTAGAAACAAATCAGGACTTAAACACTGACAAGGTACTCTCCTCTGAGTCTCTCCTGTCCCAGAGCTGCCTCGTGCCGGATAGCGGAGTACCGTGGGAAGGTACCGGGGAAGACCCGAACGCCTGGAACAGAGAGGCAGAGAGTGGCTATGTGGGGAAGAACCATGACTTAACTGGTTGTAGAAAAAAACGACGTCTGGTGGCAGAATCCAAGTCATCCAAGTGGTATAGGTGAGACCCGACGCATGGAGGGAAACCAACGTGGTGGAACCGCCAAAAACCAAACTAAGACCTCTAGAGCCCAGGGGAAGCCGAAGAAGCTGTCCAGTGTTGCCAAGGACAGGAACCCTTGCAGACCAAGTACAAACCTATGCAGGGGGAGACCGGGAAGGCACAGGGAGACCCCAGAGGCTGCGGTTGGGAGGAAGTGCAGAGCCATCTTCCTCGTCCCAGTGGGACCGAAGAGAAACAAGTTGAAAACAGAGCGGTTGAAATAGCACCACAAGGAGACTGAAAGAGAGGCCTGGCAGGATAGTGAACCAGGCCTAGTTAAGACATT